>NC_133978.1:30180000-31380000 GCF_047716275.1 Strix uralensis
AGAAACCATGTTAAGATATTGTGAATTTTAGTTCATAACCACTAAAATCAGAAAGCTTTTTCTTTCCCCTCGGTACCTTCTAAGGCATTTATCTGCCTGCCAGAAGCTTTTCTAATATTTTCCCCTTCTGTTTTAGACTGGTCCAAACCAAAATTATATAGATATGCAGGAGATTTGGGGCAGCCCAAATCCCTGGCTCAAAGTTTGCAGCTGGGTTTGCAGTGCTTATAAGTAACAGACATTGGACTAAATACTAAGAATGTTGCAAATATTGTGATTTCAGTGAAAGCTCATCCCTAGTTCTTCTTTGATGTCTGCTTCACTCGGAATTCTGTCTCTTTTGATCCTTTCAGTGCTCAGAGTTGAGAAACTCAGTGCAGAATTGTCAATTTAGTTAAAAGTTCCTTCTAAGGTGGCTGTTAATTTTGACTAATAGATGCAACCATAAATCAGCAGGAAAAACAATACTTTAAAAATCAGACGGCATCAGCATCTATCATTAGTTCTACTACATCACTGAATTAGCAGCCAACCCCTGCTCCCTTAGGCAGATCAATCATACTGTTAGCAGGTTCCCATGATACCATCCCACAGCAACCAGTCTCCATCCATTACTTCCTGCACAAAGTATCACCAACTCTTCCCTTATCTTCATAATAATCTCCAAATGTGTAACACACCAAAATCTCTGGAACTATCTGACCAGAACAAAGAGGGACACCACCAGCATCAGGGCAGCTTTTCAATTGTTCAGACAATCAGAACTGGCTTGTTTTCACTGCATGTGAATTGGCTTGAAAAAAGAGAGGCAGTCTTTTCTCCCAGGCAATCAGCACTGCTAAAGCCATCATGGTCTGATTGGTAGTGAATCTGAGACTGTCCTGTCCATTCCCATTCTCAAAAAGTTTATATGAGATTGTAGCCATGTCACATCTGGCCACTTAGGGAATATGCAATAAGCTAAACCATTTCCCTTGCAGATGACAGATGGGATTGGAGGAGAGGGACTGGTGAATATCAGAAAGAGTTCTCCATGAATATCCTTACATCTTATTGATGCTAGAGCTAAAACTGGTATAGCTTTAAAAAGAGGGAAGGCTGTTTCTGAAAGCATTAGGGAAGCAATGTAGGGGGAGCAAAATATTTTCATGCTAAACAAAAAAAAGAGAATTTAATAAATTTTCTAAGCCTCACAAATAGGGAGAGTTGAACAGTCTCTTGAAAGAATTAAAGAATGATAGGAAATGCTCAGATATCCTTGGGTTGCCATTCAGATAAACAGACACAGAAGGAAGGCATTCATGGGTAGCATATCTATTTTCTTGATCAGCAAGAAGAGAGGCTCTCCAAAGTCCCGGGTCCTAAGTCTGTATGGACAGATGCTGATGTCAGGCAAGAGAATAATTGAAAGAAATTGCCCTGTGCAGCATCAAGGTATCAATGAAACTTTACGAGTTATGAAAGTACATTTATCTCAGCTGGGGCTTAGAGTCCGTATGTATCAGCGAAGGGTGGAGAATATCACTCCAGTGCTCAGAAGGCTTATGACATGGATGTGGTGGCTTAGGACCCTCTATTTTGATGTGCAAATACTGCTTAATGTCTGTACCACCAAACTGAGGAACTGTTAAGGTGGCAAAGCATGGCAGTCATTCTTCTCCCTCATTGATTTTTGATCCTCTCCATCTACTGGCCATCTGGGATGCATTCTTTTTCCAAGAACTGAGTCACACTGAATAACTGGGGTATAGCTGCCACCTTTGCAGCCCTAAGCACCTCTGAAGCCTGCTTGAGACCTTGTGATTGAGTTGGCAAAGGAGGCTATCAAGTGGATTGCTTCTCTATTCTCACTGAAAGTCAAAGTACAACACTTCACCCCACCAGAAGGTGGTAAGTCACTGTGGATTCAGTGAAATAGATATTCATGTCCATGAGCTGAATCTCGCCTGGAGTTCCCCAGGTCTGGCTGTGTTCTGACTGGTTTTTGCAAGGAAGGATGAAAAGCATGAACTCTATTCCTCCAGAGATGGAAAAACTGATTTTTTTCTTAGATCTGTGAGCAATTTTTGTTTTATTTTCACACTGAATTCAGCTGGTTTCTGCAGAATCAATTCCTTCTTGCCTCTCACCCAAAGGCTGGAGCTCAGAACTGATGACTGTTTTAGCTGAGGCTTGCAGCCTTGCCCTCAGCAAGTATAGTTCAAGTTCAAAATGTATTTGCTTCTCTGTAGTCCACTAGAATGGCAGGACTCTGACTCAGAAAGCTGCCTGCAGCTTTAGAGAAAGTTTAATGCTGAAAGAAATGGGCTTCAAATGGCAGAAAGGTGGTGTTGTTGGAATACCTTCTAGTGTACATCCACTGTGGGGTTGGCATCTCTGTGACTAGGTGATTAAGAGTGCCTGGACATACCATACTGAAGTCATATCAAACCAGATCTCAAACTGAAATTCTATTCATATGTATGTTTTCTCCTAGAATATGAATGTTGTCACCAAGACAAAAAATAGTATAAAGTTTGAAGGGAAAGTTAACATGTAAGGAAAAGGGTACATATCTTACTTGCATTCTGCAGATGTCGTATCAATTAATGTTGCTGCAGTTAAATTCACAGCAAATGGACCTTGGGTCTCAGCTAATGCAACAGTTCTTGAAGTTTTAGCAGTTCAGTTTTATCTGAGCAAATGCAGGCTCAAACCATGTGAATCATCTATGAGTTTTTAAAAAGCAGCTTTATTTAAAAAAATGAAAGGTAAATGACTTCAGATGGCAAACTGCATCAGGAGAGCTAAATAAGGAAAAAATATTGTTACAGTGACAATAATATTAGCTGCCACAAACAAAATCAGTCGATAAAAGCACTTTGGAAAGCTAAAATGCCAAATGAATGAATAAGCCTCTCCTTAAATTCAATATTCTCTTGTATAAAATATTAGCACTCGGACTAAAATCACCTCCTGAGTATAGTATTTTTTTCTGTTTTATCAGCAGTCTCTCTCTTCCACCTAGTAAATTCATTTATTTGTTCAAAACTGCAGTGTGTTGCCAGCACTTTCCAATACACATATATAAGATAATGCACCCTTCATCCCCCCTAAATCTCTCATTCCACAGGTTATTGATTTAGCCATACTGCTGCAAAGACAAATAGCCAAATTCTCTGTCTTTCTCTGACTCAAGTGATGAAAGCTTCTCTTGCTTGATGAAGTCTGCCTCTGATAATGAGGGCATTGGGGACCATGTTTGCACGTGGCTGAGCATGGAGCCTATGTTGAGAGTCACTTGCCCACCATCCCGGTGGCTCACAATTAGGGTTATTCTCTGATGCAGGCTCAGTCCAAGCTGCAGAGGCTTTCTGAAGGGGGAAAAGCCTATCTTTGTCTGTAGACCCAGGAAGTTCATTGCTAAGAACAAGTAGAGGCAGGGAGGAGACCTTCACCAGCAAATCTATCCCAACTTGCTTTTTTTAGCAGCTGAAGTAATAAAGTTTAACAGTGTGTTGGCTAATAGTCAGCAATATGGGTAATGAAAAACACCTCAGGGACTAGAATGCTTACATTTGTTTTGGGTCCTGTGTTTCTGTTAGGAACATAGAAATCCCATCTAAACTATCGGTGCTGTGAAGAGTTAACACTGTCTACAGGAAGATGAAGATTTTCTATCATAACAATGTGGAGTGATGTGTCTGACCTCTCACGTTGCCAATGACTCTGTCCAGGACTGTGAGCTAGCCAGCTCATCCCTTTTCTTGAGTAAAGCCTCATAAGTTTCATTACTCTTAACTCCTGGTCTGCAGGAAACTGAGGTCTGTATTTTCATGCACTTTTGAACACATTTGGATCAACAAGGCTCACCTGCACTTTCTGTCTGCAAGACGCACTTGAATTTTGAGCTAAGTTTGACCTAATTGATCAGAAAATTTTAACCCTGCCTCCTAGGTAAGAAGCCGGGTCAGTGATCCAGGCTTTCTCCACCTCAAGGGAGGGTTTCTATGGCTTAGTGTGTCAGAAGGTAAATTCATAGAGGACACTCAAATCTCAGTAACAGAGACTGTGGCTGCTTCTGCAGGGCATCTCCCTTTTGTGAGAACACAAACTCTGCCTGTGTCATCCAGCCAACCTCTGCTGCTACTTACAGACTTCCATGCTAAACCTTTGATTTATAAACTCTATGATAGTCACCTAAAATTGTCACAAATGAGCAAGAAGAAATAAGAGCAGAATAGTTCCTAGCTGACAGCTGTGGCTGTGGTTTGCCTCTTCTGGAGGCAAACACATAACCTGAATGTTTAAGAAATACCAGAAAAATATTATGGGGTCAGGAGGGAAAGCTGGGAAGATAACAGACCATGGCACTTTACTTTTTCTTCTCGGCATGACCTGTTTCGTACCTCTTACAAGACAAAATTCAAAGGAAGCCATATAGGACAGGTTGACTTTTGACTCAGTAGAAGGAGCAGCAGCTGGTCCTCTGGCACATACCAAATGCCCTGATTCATGGGTCCTTCACAGCCAAGGAGACATGTTACCTTCCCTTTTTTTATCAGTATGTCTCCACTCCTGAATCCAGAGCCACATCAACCCATTCCTGCAGCAATCCAGCAAACAAAAGAAAATTGTTTTCAGTCCATTTCCAAATACCAGATAGTACCAAATTTGATGGTTTTTTGTTTGTTTGTTTTCCCTGACAAGGACATCTGTTTACTAGAACTCATCTCCAGCTTTAGTGAACATCAAAAGGGATGTTTGTGAGACTGCAGCTGGATTTAGATGGTACAAAGCCCTTCAAGTGACTGTTTAAATCTTTTTCTCTTCTGCATCTCAAATCCCCAAATAGAGATGGGTTAATTTTAAATGAATCTCCATCAATTTAATGTGATTGTCCTAACTTGTGTTTCAGGATCACCTTTGGGGTTAAGTGTAGCTTTTATTGATTTTAAAAAACAAGAAGAAAAGAACATCTATCCTAAAATATATGCATGTATTTTTTTCTTCAATAAAAGTAGAGACGTGGGGAGAAAGTGAATATATTGGGGAGCATCCTTCTTTGTTACTCCTCTCCTCCTAATATCAACCAGCATACACTTAATCTCAGGAAGATCTGGTTTAGGAATACAGTGTTTTCATGTTGTATGCCTGTATGACTGTTTATTTAGTTGTGAGTTGATTGATTAGGAAATAAGTGCTTTTCAAGTTGACAGTATAAATAATGAAACTTTATTAGTGATATATGTGACACATTTAACAATGCTAATTTTCTGTACTGCTCTGTATAATTCACTTGCCTTTTTCAGTAGGCTGTAAACAATAGAAGGTTTGAGGGAAATCGCTAATTTGTTGGCTTTTTAAAAGGCAATGGAAAGGAATCCAGAATTTAGAAATATTTCCAGATTGCCACCTAGTGGAAAAAGAAGTGAAGCCACGAGAAAATTGAACTCAAATACAGCTTTGGAGAGTATGTCTTAATACTGTCTCTTCATTTCCTTTACAGCTAAACACAGGTAGCTACTAATGGCTTTTATGCAGTGCAGTAATAATTGCAAAGCTCTATTATTCCTTTTTTATTTGTATTAAAAATATATGTATGGTAGAAATGAAAATTAATGCCTTGTCTGCTTTTAGCTTTTTGAAAAAATAACAAATGTCTGGCCTGAGCCCAGACTTCAGATTTGATTTAATCATCTTGAGCTCTCATGCCTCAAAAGCTTTGTTATAAAATCTTGATTTCATTTTCACTCTTTTAATTAAAATATATACCTTTACATTTAAAATGGTGATATATATAAATTGAAGACAACTGTTATGAAAAAGGCTTTAAAACAAAAGAGTTTAAAAAAATCGGGTTGATGCCTTGTTGCTTCCAGGTGTGGTTTTATCAGAGGTGGTTCTTGGTGCTCCTTAGCAAAGCCATAGCTCCTGTGGTCTTGTGGTTATAGCAGACGCACTGCTACCCTTAAAGCAGGTTTCTGCTATCACTTGACATCTCATTACACAGGTAATCTTGGGGTGTCCAAAAAAAACCCCAATTCTGCTGTCTCTGTAGATGCCAGTTTTGCAAGCATGGCCCCAGGTTTGATGGGGAAATACCAGGAACTTGACGAATTCTTGCTTGAAGGTGGCTGGGAGGTGAGCGAGGCTTGGCTGGGGCAGGCTGACATGACCCAAAGGCAGGGGGAATGGGCAGACCAGCCTGTGCATACAAATCTTCTTGCATCTGACTACCTGTCCACTGTGGGTAGGCTGAGTGTTGCGTTTCATAACCCAGACAGTCCCTTGTTGTTGTGAGATCCCAGGCTATTATAAGTAAGCTTTACAAATTTGGCAGCCTGAATAAACCTGGGGCTGCAATTTCTACTGTCTTTAGTGCTGAGGGTATGGAGCAGGGCCATCGCTGGGCAATGCTGAAGGTGCCTTTCTGAGGAGGGATCACATCTGGACAGGTGTGTGCATCTCTTCTGTTATTGCTGCCTCCTGGGAGGGGAGTTTGGGGATCTTAAAATAACAATTTCTGCTCCTACAGTTTACTTTATGAGCAATTCCTGTCAAAGGATGTTGGTGATGTGCTGGCAGTGTCCCCTAGCTTCCTAGTTACCAAACTTTACCTAGTTTGGTAAAGATTTACAGCAATATAAATTCTGAGAAGTGCCTTTTGCACCAGATATTTCTGTGGTAGATGTTGTTGTCTTTCCAGTCAAGAGCAGGAAAATCAAGTCTGATTCACTTTCTACCTGCTTATTAACGTTCCCCAAATTTCTCTTCTACCTGTGGCATATTGCAGGGAATAATTTACGTCAGAGAAGAGCCATAGTTATGTTCAGAATAACTGGGTTTTGGATTTTGAAATGTTTTCAGTAAGCATGTCATCTGGGTGGGTTGTGCGTCTTTGAGAGAGAGATTTTTTCAGCTATGGCAAAAGTAGTATTTACATTATTGAGGCTAAATAAAGCATATTGTTATGTCCATTTGGTATACAACACTGGTAAGTTTATTGATGTCAAGATGAGATAACAAGAGGGGAATGACAAGAAATCTCTAATAAGAAAAGCAATGTGAAACAGAGGCAGGAAGACTTTTTTATTCTTTCCAAATTTTGCATAAGCTGTGAAGAATACTCTTACAACAGCACCAGTGAGCAATTAGCAGGGAAAAGGAGTAGGGACAATGTGGTGTGCGAAGTACTGCTTCCTGCCCACTTTAACCCAAGCTCTACTTTTGCTTTTCTTGGGTAAAACAAATGGCAAAACTATGTAGAGATCACCCTTGCAGCCTGCATGTTTGCAAAGCCAGAAGAAGAACAATTTGTCAAAGAAAATGCTTAATGGCAGCATGGAGAGTCCTCTTTCCAAATGTGCTTCTAAGCTCTTGGCAAGAGGGGGAGAGAAACAGGGGTGGAAAGGGAAGGAGAAGAGAGGAGGTACTTTAGTACTATGGGAGGCTCTGTTTTCTAATGAGGCTGAAAAAGTAGATTGAGTGTTGTCTGCACTAGAATATATTATCAGTTTTACAGGTTGGTATTTCCCTATACCTAAGGGCTCTTAAATTCTTCTGTTTGGAGGTGTAGTGCAGGATACATTTTCCTCTAGTGATATTGTTTTCTGAAAGAGGTGCTCTAGCATAATTACTCTATATTTTTATGATTCTTGGTATTGCGTAGAGTGGGTTTGAGATGTGCGTGACTGAAATCTGGAAGGAAAGAAAGGGACTGAAATGGCAGCCATGAATGGTGCAGACCTGTATCCATGAGATACAACTGCAGGAGTTCAAATAAGCAATAAGGATCACTATCTTCTGTGAGTCACAGGTTGGATCCTGCTTCCATGACTGATGTTCCTGAATGCAAATGACTGCAGGTGGGCACCTTAAATAACTTCCATGCCACAAGCATAGCTCTTGGAGACAGTGATATTTGCTGAAGTTGTACTTTCCCTGCTTTTTTTTTTTTTTTATTTCACTTCTGTTTTCCCCACTGAGGTTGATTCACTCTGCTGTAGTTTCAAACAGATACACAGAACCTTTTAGGCTGAGTTTTGAATCCAGCTTGTTAGAGAAATATTTTTGGTTTTCAGTCTTACTACCAAATCACTCTTACTTGGATCTTGACATGTTCCCAAAGGAATTGTGAAGGCTGACAGACAGTGGTCTTGTAGAAGCAGGAATTCAAACTTTATGCCCCCCCCCCCCCCCCCCCCCCCCAAAAGATAAATTTGTAGTTTTAGCTTAGTGACAAACAGTTCCTCGAACTCTGGAAGATTCTCTGGTGTTTTGATGTTTTTTCTATAGAAAGAAAACATCCTAAATCATATCTGGAGATGTCTCCAGTTGATTAGTTATGGGTATTTTTACTCCCTCTGAGCCTAGTTTTATTTCACTCATGGGAACCATTTATACAAGCAGAAGAACACACGTGCTCTTGAATTATTTTTGTTTAGCTAATATCTCTAACATATTTTTGTAACTGTTTAAAATATGTGATCTGCACAAAATACATGTGCAAGGTACAGTGTGATAAAAAGGTTTGTGTGTCATTTTTGCATCTTTAACTTCGCAAGAAAAGACTATTACAAACTAACAGCAGAAGATACTTTCTATTGCATCAGATATTCTTACCTTCCCCCTTCCCCTTGTTGGTCGTTGTCAGTGCAGATGAGTGCTACCTCACTAACTGTTGAGCTTGGGAGTTCACTTGCATGTCTCAACATATTGCTTCTAATCTGGTGGTTTTTAACATCCTATTTTCACCAGCCTTTATAATTTTTTTCTTTCTCATAGTAAGATGGTCAAGATTGTATTTAAGAATCTGTTACTGACTACAATTCTTCAGAGTTGTCATTAAAGAGTCACGAGTTCAGGCCAAAATACTGTGAAGTTAATGAAAGTCTTTGCATTGATTTTCATACTTTCCAGTGTCTCTGCTATGTATTCGTTTCAATGGACACTGGATCAATCCCCTCAGAACGCTCTCTAAGATTAGTCAAAAGTGGAAATAAGGTACCATGGAAACAAAAGACTTAAATATAAGCCATAGTTGAGAATCTTCTTGTTGGACATGAATTTACATAGTCGACTTTCATACAAACACAAATATAAGAAAAGCCACATTAACTTAGCTGTTCATGTAAAGGTTGTATCTTTTTAGTTACATTAGAGTGTATCAGAAAATTAGTATGGTAAATATTTCATTAGCAACTCTAATAAAATATTGATTCTGATTTCTCCATTAATCCATATTACTTTGATTCTATATTTTTTTCACTTTTAATAATTCAGCAAAATCTTTTAGTGGGTACTTCCCCCTCTAACTACCCAGAATGGGAAAAAAAATCACCATGGAAACAATTTTTTTTTTTTTCCCCCTGTGCCATCTCTTCTAATTCAGTTAATTACACATCAACCTCTGGTTGATAAAATAAAACCTCTGGTTTTATATGATCTGGTGTATATTAATAGAAACTAACCAGTTAATCTTTTCTTGAAGAAAACTTTCCCCCCCATCTTTAAGCCTTCAAAATGACTGTTCATCATGAGCTAATTAGCACATAGAAATAATTCTGAATGGATGATATGCAAAAAAATTCCAATCCCTCTTCATGGGAAGAACAGCAAAACATTTTTATTTCAGAAGGAGGCTTGCCTATTTCAGTGAAGCTAGAAGCCTGAAAGAAAAGCCAAAGCAACGGCTAGATACAAAGGAGGATATAGAAGAAGTAAGATATCAAAAACCTTGTTCCTTTGTCTGTTGCCTTGTAAATATGGCTATGCATTAAGGTTAACAATCAGGATATCTAATTATCCTCATACAAATCTTTCCAATAATAAACAGATATTTTTTTCTTTAAAGCAGCTGAAGTCAAAGCAGTGCTTTGACTGAATATACTGACCATTTCCCACTATTTGCAATTGCAAAGTATATGTTTAATCTCATGAGATTTTCAGTAGTACATTAGCACAGAATCTGTTCATAGCTTCCAATTTATTTTCTTCTAGAAAGTCAGAGTACAGGGTGGTTCTACCAGTTCCTCAGTGGCAACTCTGTATTTCATGCTAATAAACAAATTATTAACTGGGTGTTGGGCTATCTTGTCTAGACTGTGCTTTTGCCAAGAAAGGTTGGATCAGATGATCTTTGAGGTCCCTTCCAATCTGGCATTCTATGATTCTGTGATATAATGGTTAAATACAAATTAAATACTGAGTAAACTCCTGGAAAATGAATATTCAGCTTGATCTTCTAAAATCTGGTGTAATGGCCAGTGGTGACTTCCTTGGAAAAATCGAGCTTGTTCCTTAATTCCTCTTAGTGCTGAAGAAACCTGCTGGCATCTGAAGTATTTACAGTGAAAGCATCATAAATATGGAAACAAAGACATTAACTATACCAAAGTCTAACTGGCAGACTTTTGGCACAGTGTTTATGGCACACTCTTGGTCATCAAACCAGTGAAAGTAGTAGTTAGTGCCCAGTGTAGCGGCTAATTTCTGTCACATTGGTATTTGTCTGGGAAATTAGCCTGGGACTGAGCCAGCCGGTATTGCACAGTTTCTCTAACCTTGCAGCTCTATTAGTTTGAAGTCAGGAGTGCAGACATGGCCTTGACAAGCATATGATTCTGTGCTGCACTGCCTGTCCTGGGAAGCTGTTCGGTTTTTCTATATTTAACAGATGAAAATGTCTTGAGTTCATCAAACACATACTCAAGATATCACAAGCTGCAGCTGGCAGCTGTGAGCTCTGCAGTTCAAGGTGAATGGGTCACTAATTAGTAAGTGTATAGGGATATCAGCACTTGCAACACCCACTTTTTAAGAAAGAAAATTAATTAATAGTCAAGAGAAGGAGGATCCTTCTCCAGCTGCCTCCAGCTCTGCTGTGGCTCTCATTCTTCTGTCTACCCCCAGGCTTCCAGGACGAGTGATAGAGAGAGCACTGGGGGAGCTTTTCAGGGTTGGCTGGCATGGGGGAAAACCAGGTTACCCCTAGAAAAGGTCAGAGTCAGACTCGGGATTGCTTTGTCCCCTTCTAACCACTCTAGACATTGTGAAAGCCCGGGAATGTGGCAGGCTCCAAAACCACTTGGCAGTCCCAGGTTATGAGAACTATCTAAATGCCAGAGAAAGCTAGCAGAGAGCAACACCAGCTGACAAGCAACCTCTCATCTAGTGTCAGCAGAAATTAAGAGTAGAAGAGAAGATAGGATGGAAAATTACTGGAACACAGAGTTGAATAATAACCAGGGAGTGATCCTTCTTAAAGTGGGAAAGGGCAAGATTAATGTGTGTTTTACCAAGAGATAACACTTTTGCAATTACTATTAAGTATCTAGAAGTCCCTAATTCAAATTACAGCTAACTTACTGTAAATCTTTCCACTGGCTGCCATGTTTTCTCTAACTCTTGGCTGCAAATTTAATAGCTGCAGAAAAAATTCAGTTCAGTGTATGCAGAATCACACCCTTCTCAAATATTTTCTTCTTTCCAACAGCCATTTTTTCAGGTCTCAGAAACACATTTCTTTGGGTAGGAATCCCATCTGTATAATTTTGAATTATCCAGTATAAGCCTGGGGGATAAAATTAAAAGCCAAGTTTGATGAGGTTGGTTCTTAACTTTCTTGTCATTTGGCTATCAGGGACACTGATTCTTTAGATGGCTTTAAGTCAGACAGCCCATATTCCTAGTAAATCCAGAATTAGTAACTCTGTGTTCACAGAGATCTCAAACTAATTTTTGTCAGAGACTCTTGAAAATGGAGGTTACACAAACTCATCTGTGGTTCAATAGCTTCGCTGCCTCCTCCTATAACTGAGCTTTTCATTCTTACCCCGCTGATTCTCCATTGCATTCCTCCAACTACAATATAGTCTCCTTAGTTTGTAGTCAGGCATTTGCAAAGAATAGGAGGTAGAAGGTGAAAGCTTCATGCATCACAGAATTAGCATAAGAAGGAATAAGTTACTCAGATGTCAAAGCAGTAGTAAGTCTAACCAAAAGGATGGTACGATTACCTGGGAATATTCAGGAAAATGTACAGAAAATCACAAGCTGAGGTTCTGTGGGTATGGAGAAAAGTGAAGCTGCCTTACAATGGCGAAAAAAAGTAATGAGTAAAGCATACAGCTATAATATTGCTTCAGGAATTATTTCAGGTTGTACTGTTAATAAAAGAGACAGCTCTGCTCTCTTAGACTTTTTTCATAAGCCAGGAGTAGAAGTTCTGCTTCTCACAGGATTGTTCTCAGAGAGAAGACCAATAAGTCTTAATAGTATCAGCTGAGAATCATAAATGTAAACTTGAATCTTCAGGCCTTGGAGAAGGACTTCCCTGATGTGAATTACACTGAGTCTTACTTACATAAAAGTTGACCTCTGGAGAGAACCACACTACATTCTTGTGGAGCTACAGCACATATACACACCTAAATTGTAGAGCAGCTGACACCAGGTAGTCTGTCATGAAGAGATGACAGCGAAAAGAAAGGTCAAAAAGGGTTTCACATGATCACAATGTGCCTGTATTAGGATACATAGTTCTGGATTGTGAGGGTCCTATGCAGCTGTGCCTGTGAGCAATGCAAGGTAGTGTGCAGAGGTGGGTGGTACTGAGGCTTCCACCACTGTCTGAGGTCTCCATGTCTCCAAGTCTGCTAATGCAGATGGGAATCCTGATAAATTGAGAGACATGACATAAAAGATTTACCCGTGGATCTGGCATCTCACTTTTGGTCACAGTCAAAAGTACCAGAAGATCTGTCTCTCTTGTGGCCCAACTTTAGCCTTTCTCCCTGTTCTGCATCACTGAGGATTTTTGCTTTTGTTGACCATTTGTCATAGGCAGGAGCAGAACTAAACACATCCAGGGGCTGTTATCCTGCTGGCATCCCAGAAGCATGGGTGGACTCCAGATAGAGCCACGCCATTCTCTGTGGGGTGGATGTGGCTTTGAGCTTGAGTTGAAGATGACTTTTAGTCCAGTTGATGCAGTTCCAGCTTTGTCCTACTGAGGTTTAATTAGCTTCACAGAAATGCAAGCAGTGAAACTGAGATGGTTGCTTGATAAACCTTTGGGATGCTGGGATTCGATAACTGGAATGACCCAGCGACATTACAGCAATTTTCTTTGTTAGAAAAACACAGTCATAGTAGTCTCAACTTATAGCACTGAGTTGCTTTTTAGAATGTCTCTCTAGTTAATACCAAAGTGCAAAGTGTTGTTAACCATGATAATAAGATAGCAAATACTGATGGAAATGTGATTGCAAATGAGCGATTTGTGTAGCAAATAAGAATTAGATACCCTAATGTGTTAACCAAATAACAATCAGGAAACACTTGGGAAATTAATGTGTAAAGTAGACCAAATAAAGTATTCAAGACATGCTGGTTCCTGGAAGTTTCTTTTTCTTTCCCAACTGTCAAGCTACAGAATGAAGGTTATAAGTAAGGGAAGAGAGAGCCCACTTCTTTTGCATCAACTTTGTTCACAGGAAACTGTCAGGCATTAGCAAACATCAGCCCCACAGCTGTGGTTGCTTCCACATTTCCAGCTATGTTACCGAGTCTAGTTTAAAATATGCTGTTATGTATGAACACCTGAAAAACTCTTCACAGACACAGTGCTCTTGGTTAAAGATTTCATCACCTGAATACCTTGGAATGAGACCCTGACCTCCCCAAACAGGCTGCAATTTGAAGGGATGGGGTAGAAAGCAAATCCTACCTTTGTTACGTTGATAGGGGATTAATTGCATGAATTTGTAGATTTAACTGCCTCACTGCACATAGGAAACCTCTGGCAGGAAGGACACTTCATGGAAACCTCCCGAGTCCCAGTCCAACATTTTGTCTATTCTTCCATGATGTATCTCATGTTGCCCTTTATCAGGGGTCTTTGTTCCTTAGACAGAAGCTGGAAGGAGTTTACTTGACAAAGAATGCAAGTCATAAGGTTTAATGTGTAGTTTTCCATTCTTTTTTTCTTTTCCTTTTACTTGATAGTATATAAAAATTGTTTTAGAGCCTCTTAATGAATCCAATACTTTATATAGTGCTGTAATTACTTTGATGTAAGTGTCTAAAAACACAGCCAATCTGTCTTTTACATGGTTTAAATGCAAGTGAAGCACTTATTTCTCCAGTAAATCTTCCGCTCCTCTAACAGAAACCAATTTTAAAATAGGGAGGGGAGGGAGAAAAAAGAGGTCATTGGTATTCTTACAAGTTGTCTGCAAAGTATTATTATAAAAATAATTGCATTTTCAGCTAATCAAAGATGTGTTTAGGAGTACTTGGACTGCAGGGATTACGTATTCAGAATTTAGACAGAGCTTTCAATAGCTGTATGCCTGAATCAAAGAGGTCAGGATATGCTACTCAGATTCTTATTTTCTGAGCATGCTTAGATTCAGAGTTGCTTTATGAGATAACTCAGTCCTTTCCCCTCCACACCTCACTGCTAGTACTCAGGGTGCTGGGGGAGGTTAGTGATGGATAAACAGTAAAATTATTTTAATCCCATGTGATGTCTGGCAGAAGTTGTTCAGCAGGTCCAAATTTCATTCTGAGTGACTTTTATTTTTTTTTTTTTTTTAATGTTTTAAATGGTAGAATGATGTCCTCCCAGAGCCACCAAAAATGATCTAGAGAATCTTCACCCAGAGTTCTTTCATTTCTTTCTTCCTGGGACCAAAAAGATTATTTCAAAGCAAGGGCAATCAGTTCATTGACAAACTCAGCAGAATTGTGACAAGAAAGTACTATGGTGTTGGGTAAGGCAAAATTATGACACCTATCTACCTTGTGTTTAGCTCCCTTGACACCTGCACACCAATATCAGGACAGTCCAACAGACAGAGACTCTACATTGTTTCCTAGGTCCATCTAGTCTTCAGGATCATGCTGCCGCAGGATTTTGCATGACAGTAGCTTTGCAGTTACTTGTTCATTAATATTACTCAGAAAAATGTTATATAAGCTGATCAGAAGTTCACTTCCCTGTTGTTTGCTCTCTGACAGTTTAACAGCAATGATAATCCAAGTTTAGGCAGGCATTACAATGAAAATCCTCCAAATGAAACACAGAGATTAGTGACTCCTCAACAGATAACAGTGCAGCCATTTCCTGTGATCGTTAAAGCAACACTTTCTATATAAAGGGGAATACACATTAAGTGCAGTGTTGCCACTTGCTACCCTCAAGAGTAAGCTTTCCTGACAGTTCACTCAGTCTGAAAGTTGTAAATCTATTTGAACAGCAGCAGTTAATTTTATCTTTGTAAACATCACCTTCAAATTAGGTTCTTTAAGCAGTCTTCCAAGATTTGTGTTTTGCATGTCTTAAGGGCTTTGAAGGTGGTGTCCTTTGCTGTGCTACTTGAGCTTCCTTGCTGTGCTGAGCAACACCCAGTGTTTAAAAGAGGCTGCAATATCTAATAGTTGAATTGGAAAATCCCCTTCATGTGGTGTTAGAGTATGAAGCAGATTCTTCTTCAGAGACAATGTAATCTAGCAGAATCTGAACCTCTGCTCTCTGGGCTGTTACCTCCTTCTAGTACAAGAGGATAAGATTCATATTTTGTCCTCTATTTCATATGAGGCATTGTCCTCAATTTCATAGGAGATCAGTGAGAAACAGGGTGAGCATTCCCTAGTGCTCTGCTCACAGTATTGTGAAAACGCAAAAATGCTCCTCCTGGTTTTGCATGAACTATCGAGTTGCTGGAATAACTACAGCTGAGACTGATGCCTTACGGAGTCACACTTTTCCATGAGCTGCAAAGGAATGATCAAACAACCCTGAAAGGATAATCCTTCCTTCTTGTCTTCATGGACAAGGCAAAAGTCACCTCTGGAATCAAAGAACTGAAGACTAAAGACATAAGGAAGTGTTAAGAGGAGAGACTCCCTGTGCAGCCTCTGAAGCATCTCCAGCGTCCTGCTTTGGCACACTCTGTCTTGCTGGCACATCTGGAGGCATGTGAGCAGGAAGGGGCAGGCGCAGGGCTCTGCCCTTGTGAATGTGCAGCCCCGTGAACACGTGCTGGATGCACCACTGCCCTGCCCTGCTCTGGTCTCTGTATGGCGGTTTAGTGGATCTGTTGTGCCACTGGAATGTGAAGCCATGGAGCCCAGGAAAGGAAATAGAAACAAGCAGAAATTCAGGTGGTCTTGGGGGAAATTAGTTGTGAGCCTCTTCTTTAAGATCCTCCAGGTCTGGTTGTTGGGGGTTTTTGTTTTTTAATCATACAGTTCCTTCCATTGCAGAGGGGTGACATCAGACCTCAAAGACCTGCTTCATTCAGCTAAGCTTAAGGAAGCATCTGTATGAGGGTAGACATCTCCTTACTGGTTTTCAAGACACATTTAATCAAAGTGGGTGACAGGAAATCAGGAGATTGTCTGTCCCAGCTTTAATCTTCCATTTTATCTCCCATGGTACGAAGGATTTTATAAAGAACTTTCATGAATCGCTTTATTCACATTTCACTTGTACTTTCTTATAAAAATACAGGGAACATTTATTGTTAATTAATTAACAATGACTTTCTTATATAGAGCTAGTTGAAACTTACTAGCAGTCCAAAAATTTATCTTGTAGATAATTATTTAATAATATTTTCTTTACTAAAAGTTTGCTAGAAATGAATTTCATTTACTTGGGGGGCAGAAATGGAAAGACATAATAATTTCTTTGAGTGTTCTGGTCTCAAGACAGCCTTTTCAACAGTGAGGAATAGTAAAGAGTAAAATTTTAAAAGTATTAAAAAGCTATGTTCTTTTTTACTGTATGAACTGACCCACAGAGACTTTATAAGGTTATAGCAGGAATGATGAATGATCTTGCTTTTTATTTCTATATAATTATTTTTTTTTAAAAAAAATATTTCCCTTTGTTATAGGTTGATCAACATTTAGGGCTTGCAGGGCTATTTCTCTTCGGTAGAAGCACTGATGATATCAGTCAAATAGCCTTTAGAGATTTCTTTTTTTTATTAACCTGAGTACAGCATGTGTGGAAAAAAAATGGTAGGCAATTTCTTTGTGCAGACTTCCCCACCTTGTGACTCTAGTGAGCTCTGTGACAGAGGAAACATCCTCTCTTCTTCCTGCAATGTTCTTCCTCACAGCTCTTCCTCCATCATCCAACCTACTGCTACCTCCAAGATGTTACCTGAACTATATATTTCAGTCCACCCACATAACCAAACATTCACACCTTGAGTGACAATCTCCTTTTTGTAGATTTTTCTACTGAACACAGACTTTTTGAGCCTAAACACAAGAGTTTATTCAATTCTTTGATGAGTTAGTAGGATCTTTGATTCTCCAGTTGCTATTTGCATAGAGATAAATGGCTCTTATTACTGGATAAAAAAAGCAGTTGCATTTAGCGCCTTCCACCATAACAAGATTTTTTTTATGTATTGGCTATCCTACCTGTGTAAGGCAGGGTTATAGTTCTGAGAATAATATTCTGATCACTGAATGTGAAAAAGTTGTCTTGAAGGGTATTACCAGGGTACCACAAATGTCTATGGAACAGTTCTTGGATGTTTAATTATTTGTGCTGAGAAATGGGACTGAATGAATAAATAAAACAACAGCTATTTTGATAAAGGTTGTCTAGGATTTGAACCTATTTCATCAAAGACTAATGTTAAACATGATGGGGCATGACCGTGTTGGTCATAGGGCTGGTTTCATATGGCAATAGAATGTCTGTACTGATTTCTCCTGAAAAGTCTTTTTGTTGGTGGTGCTGCAGTCTTTTTTTCCTTTTATATATTTCAGTTACTGCATCTCTAAATTTGCTGATCTGATTTATAGTTTGGAAGGAAGCTGAAAATTTACAGTTTTCACAGAAAGCAATATTTTTCCTGCTGGAAAAATAGAATAGTACAGCAGCACAGCACCTCTTACAACAAAACACAAAAATTTCAAATTCAAGAAGGGCTTGCTTTGGCCTGCATGTTCTTAGTGTAGTTTAAGAGCCTTGGAAGCAAGAGAAGAGGCCTTTTCTGAAAACTAAGCACCTGAGTTTGCTGAAATGCCTTGAGTTTTGACATTCTCAAGTAGAAGTTCACTGCAGTACCCTTCTCAAGTCTCAGTCAAAGGAACATCATAGCATACTACTTACTCTTCTCTATTATCCAGTAAAAAAGAATCTGTGTCATTTTATGAGTGAAAGAGATATTTTTAGCTTTAAATTATCTGCCCCTTGTATACACTTCCTTTTATATCAATAAGTAATTTGAAAACTAAAACACTAGATCTGGTTGAATGGTTTGTATAAAACAGCTGTGACAAAAGAGAAAATGGCCTGGAAACATTCAGCTCAGAAAATCCTGAACAGCAGTTGAACCTAATTGATTCAGTTGGGTCTGTATTTGATATAGGTTAGCACTAGAACTGATCCCAGGGAGTTTTTCACCTTTCAGAGTATGTATTTAACCTTATACACATGATTAGGTTGCAAAAAGACAGGCTGATGTACAGAGGCTGAACAGCAGGACAAAAGAGGAGTACCCTTCCACAGGCACAGTTTCATCCATTACCTGCTCCCCAATGCATATTGCATTTGTTACTGGCAACCTTTTGGTCACAAGTCACCTAAAAGGGGCAGGGATATGGATTGGTTCTGGGACTGCAGCTGTAACACTTTGGTATTGCAAATCACAAACCTTCCAGATGATGGAGGAGCTTCTATCATAAAGTGGCTTAAAGATCATGAGTTTTAAAATGTGACAATGAATCCAAAGTCTCTTTTAATTTGTCTCTGTCTAGTATAAAGAGGGTGAGCCTTCTGCTGATACTGTTTCTTTTCAAGTTTTTTTCCACAGGTCAAGCAAGCTCAAAACATTTCAGTGGATTTTTTTTTTTTTTTTAAAGAGGACAAGGTTAATATATTTAATCACATAACTCAAGGAACTATTGTTTTGGGAAAAAAAATACAGCAGAAAACAAAAGAACTCTAGTTCACAAAGCTAATAAAAGAGTTGACTAGATTGTGGCAACTTTAGCTCAACCTGGCTCAGTCATATAACTAAAACACTTTTACAAATAACAAAGTAGGAAAGTATATTGCAAAAATTTTGGTAATACAGAGGAGGGGAGAAAAATTAAGCAGAAGGGATTGCAGTGATATTTCTGTGTTTAACCGGAAAACTTTTCAGGATATTACTGAAGTCTCCTGCACTAAAATTGATTTGTATTAGCATAATCCCATTTTATCCATGAGCTTACTATTCTTGTTACTGTCTGTCAGCCTGTCATTCATTAGTTCTGCTTAGAAAGATCTGAATTTGGGACACCTGATGCTGGGTGGTGTTGGATTATGCCTCTTTTCCTTGTTATTTTGGTCTGTTCTTGCCTTATGAAAAAGAGCGTAGGGATGTGTGATGACATAAAGTGCTAACATCCCTGCATGGCCCCAAAGCTCTGACAGTATGGGGTGGTGGTTAGTCTTGCTTCAAAGACAGGGCATAGATGTTACATGTTTGTAGCAGTGTGGATTGCCTTAAGAGGTTTTAGGTAAAAAGCTGCATAGAGGAAACTACATCACATTCATATCTTTTGTATTGGTCCTCCAAAATCCTGTAATTGGAATATACAATCTGGAGGGGACCCTATTGGCAATTCATCTGTTAATTAAGTACTTACAGAGAGATACTTCACATGCAAACAACACTTGTACCCTGTGACATCAGTGAGTGCAGCCTGAGTTATATTAAAATGTTGTCCAGAAGAGACTGGGTGCATGTGTATGGTGTAGGCTGCTTTCTAGCCTATCCATTCTTTGCTGGGAATCCATATGATAAATCGCAGCATTTAACACCAGAGCTTTATCTATGCTTTATCTATGCCTTGACCAAGACGGTGACAGTACACACGAGCATATGGCTAAAGAGCTAAGAAGTGAATGCACCACCTTGATTTTGTTGAACTTGAAAGAGGTTATAAACAACAAGGTTGTGATTATGTACAAGACGCAGACTGAATGTATGCAATAGGAAAGCACTGTCAGAGTCTGGGAATGAACATGTTGGCCCACAAGACCACCTTTCTCAGTTTTTCTTCCTTCCTGTGAGCTTCCCTAGCCTCCTCCTTTCATACAGGAACATATTCAGCTCTGATGTTGACTGATGGGGAAAAAAGGTAGAGGTTACAGAGCTGCTGATATTACAACGGCAGTAAGTACACACATAACTTTTATATGCCCATCCCAAGTCAAATCCCATTTTTGGACTGCAGTGGTCACTGCAGCAAAAGGAAGGACTATATTTGTCTAGAATGAAAAGAGTTGACAGGTGGAGGAAATTTATTCAGTAGTATTTGCTATTAGTGACTTGTAGGACTGTGTGGGGGACCATGGCATTGCTATATTCTCTGAAGAAGGCAGTAGACGCATCTTGTGGGTGTGATGGATTCAAGGGACAAGGATAATTCAGAGACACTTCAGTTTGCTGTAAGAGGTTTTAAAGCTGAAATCTGGCATATTTTTTGATCTGCATTATTCTGGGGAGGGAGTAGGAAGGGATGCTCGATCTGGTATTCTTTATTGTGGGAGATATAGGGACTGTAATTTCAAAACGAGTAAAATGTGGATTTAGGAGCGGTAAAAATAAATAATGTGGGTAGGCTGCTGTTACTGATATGTCAGGCTCATTCCTATTTCATTTTCAAAAGACTCATATTCTCTTTGTGTTTTGTTTTCTCTCTTCTGTAAGATTTAACACACCATTTGTCTCAGGGTCCAATCCTGTAAAGATACAGGGAATGACCATGCATGTAGAATTTCTATTCTCATGGTTCAAATATAACAATTCAGAAAATCCATTCCCAAAAGAGAACATACAGCTGGGACACATCAGGATGCACTTAAACATGGCAAAACTCCTTTGCATTGAGAAGGAAAATAAATCATGTGATGACAGATTTCAGGTGTTATTAGAATTGCCACAGACTGCATTTATTTTTGTTTTGTTTTTCCCAATCAGTACTATTCTGTGAATCCAGGAAGCACTGAGACAGACTTGCTGCAGCTAGAGATCACCTTCTGTTAAGTGTACAGGTGGCTACTCTTTGCTAACAGGGATGTTAATAAACAATTTTACTTTCCCCCAGGGAGTTTAATTTCTCTATTTATTTATTTTGAAAGGAATTTGTATTTTAGTGGTTTTATTATAAATCCAGACCTGTTTGAACAATCCATGCTGATTAAATGAAACACTGGGAAACCTATTAGCATAACTGGCATATATTAATTGTGAGACTGCTTTGGCTTTAGGAACCTGGATAAGTCTTGTTTGAGGTGATCTGTTGTTCTCGTAGATGAAATCTTTCCCTCTGTAAAGCTGATGTCAGAAAAGGTTAAATCTGTGCACAGGCTAATGAGGTTGAAGAATTATACCCAAACTTAAAACCAGGTCAGAAATGAACCTCTAGCCCCCTTTAAAAACTCTCCTTGCAGAGCAGTTGTAGAAATGTGAAAATGCTCTTTATTACTTCCTATGTAGGATTTTGCTACCACCTACCACCATCAAGTAGTGGACACTTTTTTTTTTCAGTTCAGGAGGAGAGATCTGTTCATGATTTCCTTAACACACTTACTCTTCATTAAGAAAAGTCTAGTGACTGGCATATATTCTTCAATCCCTCACACTTTGCACGTCCACCTGTATTCACCATTTTGTGGAATTCAGCACAATCATGAGTGGAAAACAGTTGTCTTGGAAAAGGAGTACTCATGCTTCCCTAAACTCATCACTTGGATAGCTCTTCTTCACTCATGGTCTTCAAAGTCACAGAAGTATGTCACTGTTAGGATTTTTGAAAGCCAAACTGTTCTCCTGAGTAGGGTCTTTGAGACTGACTTGGCAACCATCAGTTTCCAGAGCTAACTGAAACCAACAATTCAGGGGTTTCTGTGATTACTGCTGGGGCAGTGGAGGATAGATTTGGTCTCTGTAGACTCTTCCTTGAAGATGCCAAGTTTGAGGATAAATGTTAACATTTTGCTTGCTGATGTTAAATCCCGTCTTTGCAAGAGGATGGAGTTACACTCCAGAAAGCATACCCTTCAGCCTCTGAGACTTGTTTGCAAGCTTGCAGCCTCACAAAACAAATCGATGAGGAGTCCACAGGTATTTCTCCAGCATAACTTATTTTTAAAAGCACTTGTCACTCCTTATTGTCCTTAACTCTTAACACATGTGGGAAGCCCATCTTTAGTTAGATCAAAATCATTGTTTGCAACTGAGACCATTTTTTCTTTTCATTCTTTTCCTTTTTTCTTTTCCTTCCTTTCCTTTTTTATTTTTTTTCTTTTTTCTTCCTTCCCAAGAGTTACTAGCTTGGCAGCCTGCCTCTGCTCCCTTGTGCTCTGGGTTGAAGTTCAAGAGTGTCCTAGAGCTACTTAGCTGAATTAATGACATCCAATATGACCTGTTAGTTTGAGGGTGAGGGAATTTTCCAAGATGATGTACACCAAGCAAGCTCTATTCTTTTGTAAGTGCCCTATTATTATCTTAAATGGTTATAACATCCTGGCTTTAAAAAAAAGAAAGGTACCCCATCACTGTAACTTAAAGATTATCCCCTCTTTACATCCCTGTTACTGGGAAATGCTCAAGAACTTCCCTGTTGTTGACCTTGTAGGCTCATAATGTGGAACTTCCCATTATTTGGTGGACAAGGTGTAAGCAGTGAGACAAGGAAGGAAATGGTTCTGTCCCATTTTAGCACGTTCTTCTCTGTGTGAGGTGATGACATTGTACGTTTTCAGTATGACAGGCTATGCACTGGAGAGGGGTGCCAGGTATCAATCTTAATGTCATTCAGAAATGACATAGCTTTTAAGATGTGGGGAAAAAAATCAGTAAAAAGGGAGAGGGCAATAACTGAGAGTTTTAAAATACATGACATTCAATGCAATGGCAGTGGATGATTAGGAACCAAGACTTCAATAGGAATCAAGGTCCCAGCTTTAGAAGAAGTATAAATCTATCATGGGAATGCTGATCTGGAGTCTTTGCAGAGACATTAGTGACAGTATGATGGTCTTGCTCAGATATCGGTGGCATAACACCTCTACTGATAACAGAGAATTGCAACAACTACAACATCTGCCTGCTTTCTTAAACAAATTCATGTATGAATCACCCCATGCCAGCATCAGAGGAAAGACTTGTAATGTTGCTGGCTTTGGAGTTTTGGGAGACTGGGGGCAGGCAGGTGTTGTTTTTCTTCAGTCACCATTCCTCCCTAAAGAGAAGGGGTTTTAAGACTCTTCAAATCTTAGGGCTCAGGGTGGGTTTTTTTCTTTTAATTTTATCCAGTTGTGGCCCTTTATATCAGACTTCCATGTTGGGAGCTCTAAAACCAGTGGTGAAATGGGTTGATGGAATATACTACACCAGACTCTTACTTCTCAGGGCACGCAGCCTATTAGTAGTTTATGTGATACCAATTCCAAGATACAGAGTTTTCATAGACTTCTAAGTTTCTTCCTGGACAGTGTATAAATTTTCACAAAAGGAAGGAGTTTCTTTCAAAAAGATTGTTTCTATTTGTTGCAGGGATTTAAATAGCCTGATCACAGAAAAACAACAAATCAGCAATGAAAAAAATAAGAAAATATCTCTGATTAGTATCTTTTAGCACCATCTAAATTCTGTCCCAATAAGATTCTCCATCTTAGCCCATCTATGAATGAGAAATGTCTTTGTCCTTGGAAGAATGGGTATCACTCCCCTGAGGTTTGAGATTGATGACACAGTGACTTTGCAACATGAAAAATTAATCCTTCAAGGCTTGTTGTCACAGCGTGTTATAAATATTCTGCATGTGTTTCATGAAGATCATCATGAAGATGTTTGTCTATGGCACCTTTGGAAGGACTCAATGTATCTCTAAGTGTTGCATTTGGTTGTACATGATCCTTGGTTCCACAGTGCAAAAATTGTTATCTTAGAGTACAGACCAGTAGACCACCTCGTCTAATAACTTACCTGTAGCAATGGATGATTTCACTGGCTTCCACAGATATTCACAGAAAAAATGTTGACCTAGCATGTTCACAAAAGACCTGACCTTGAGATACAGTTAGGATGTGAGAGGTCTTCAAATCCCAGCACTGAGGATAGCTGACTGAAATACGCTGGTGGTAGCTCAAGTCATTCTTTTCAACCTTTCTGGTCTTCCTGCTTGAGCTAAACTACACCTTAGCAACCAGTGCTGGAGCGTTCTTTATTCCTGATGCAGTAGTTCTGGTGCATGACTGTTGTTAAACGGTACTGATCCCAGCTATCTAACACACATAAGAAAGGGGTATTCAGTCTATGTATTCATTTGTATGACAATTTGTAGAGCTATTAATGAGTCAGTTATTTCCATGGGAAAAATATTTCCTCATAAAAATTCCAGTCAAATCTGAGGATTTTTTTCTTATTAAGACCTAATTGTTACTTGAGTGACTCCTTTTAATAATAGCATCAAAACTGTATTGATCACGGGTAGTATAGAATTACAGATAGAGAACTGAGACTACTCAATTTAAACTCATAGTACCAAGCAGCTGTTAAATGGCCAGGTTGTTTCAAGCTAGTCTGTAGCTGTTCAGATGAGAAAAATCTAGAAAGAGAAACTTCTGTCCAACTTTTAGATTCCTTCTTACAATGTAAAATTAAGCTGTGGAAATCATGGATTTGAGACATTTTAAAGAACTTGAAATTGTGCTTTTATTTGGGTAACAAAAAGTATCACAATGAAATATAACAATCTGATTAATCTATTAAATCAGATAAGTGACAGATTGACTGTGTCCCTGAAATTTTTTAAGATGGCAGAGCAGACTTTGAGCCTGACACAGCAGGCCCAGTTTTATGCTCCACCACTTCCTGCGAGACCTCTTTGGAAAGCTACGTGCAGTTTATCAGTGGTTTGGATCTAAATCTTTATAAATGATAAGATTGATCAATTACATTTTTCCATTTGGGAGAATATTAATCAAATCTGCTTTCATGAGGTGTGTATAAAACAAAAGAAACAAAACCATACTTTAGGTTTAGGCAGGCAGATGACACTTTTACTCAATTCAGCAAAGAAGGACTAGAATTTGCTGTCGTGGAAGAGACCTTATGTGAATTGCTGACTTTTTCTATACAGTCAAGTGACACAAACTCCATTGATCAAAGGCAGTTTCTGCTGCTTGGAAATGCTCTTTCATGTCCCGAGGAGGATGAGTCGATGGCAAATCACAGGAGTGGAGGAGGTAGTAGAGTGCTGCATATTAGAATCAAGCAAATCCAAAGTCACTCTGAGACTTATTTCTTTTTTTTTTTTTTTTTTTTTTTGAGTGCTAACAAATGATAGTAAATTAATGAGGGTTTAGTAGGTTACAGTTTTCTATCAGGCCTTGCAGATAATCAGTCTTCTACCAGGACTGTCATGTTAAAAAATCTTCATTATTTTAAGTGACAAAGCTTTGATTTGGTACACCAAGAGGTTTACATTATCTGCTCATCATGCATGTGGAAATAACATGGTTAAGGAGCAGGCACATGACTGAACACAGTATCTCACATATGCAAATTTGATTCTTTCCTTTTGTAATATCTAAGTTTTCTGTATCCCTTTGCTTTAGTTATTTCAAAAAGGTATTGAAGTAGTTCTGGTGATCTATCTTTTCATCTGCCTATCTACATTTTATGACTCTCATTACAGTAATATTTGATTATAGGATTTGACTCAAAAGCTTCCTGATATTAAAAGAGATCTTTCCCTTGGCTCAGAGGCTTCCTGATTGGCTCCTGCAGCTGGCTGCAAGGACTGCAAACTCCCAATTCCTGTAAAGTTAGCAGAGCCAGGGAACCAGATCCACCCAGAGACCCACCAAAGTTCAATGTCAGTCAGGTTGTCAGATTCAAGCATGAGAAAGATTGTTAAAAAACACCAAACTCTGCAGCTCTCAGGTGAGTTCACTGTTTGTGTGACGATGTTGAGGTTTCCATATTTGCTATTTTCCTATCCTTGGTGGATAAAAAAAGAATTAAAAAAATCCTTTATAAAATAAAATTGAAAAAAACCCCCATAAGAAACTCCACAATATATATCCAAAACAGCTTCACTGACTTGCCTCTACCCTCCCTTCTCTTTCTAAATCATATAAAGTAAAATATAATAATGAAAATTAAATTCAACAGAATGCTCTTTTGATAGAGCAATCAAGTTATTTAATCTCAGAACGCCTTGAGATTGTTACTTTCTTCCCCAACATGCACACACACAAAACCATGCATGCACATACTTATCCAAAATGCGGTTTTGGAAAAATGTAGCTGAATTTGCAAAGCGTTGTTGTGTTTTGCAATAGGAGATGGTTCCTTTAAGGAAAATGGGTTTGTTTGTAGATTTTTTTTCTCCTCTTCTAACTAGCGCTAGTCAGACTGTGCAGAAGAAACTTGTCTTCACTTTCCCTTGAGTAACTGAGGTTGTTCCATGAGATGAAGCAAAACATTTATGAAGAGCTAAGCAGCATGGATCTGTGCGTCATTTCCTTAGAGAAACAAAGCAAAGTGGGATCTGAGGGAACTCATGAGAAGTATAGGCAAAAGGCATTAACATTTCATTCACCTGCATGCATGAAAGGCCTGACCTCAAAGGTGCATCTCTTCACCTTGCAACAGAGGGACATTCATGTTTATCCTCTAGGGCACCAGAGCTCCAGAATGAGCAGTAGCATGTGAATCCCTCCACCTTCTATTTACTACCAGTGCAGCAAATACTCACTCCCTGCAAATTTTTCTTAGAAAGTCTCCAATGTGCATACTTTACTCAACTCCCGTGGGAGAGATTTATTTCTTCGTGGCAGGGAGTAATGAGATGCATTTGCCACCACCATACATGTATAGCTAGCTGTGGTCTGTAACATCTTTTCTGATGCATCCAAGAATGATTATGTGCCGTGGCTTTCTTGCCAGCTCCGTGCATTGGGAGTAACAACAATAAAAAAGTGACTAATAGGTGTTTCGTTTTACAGCTTTTTGGTCTCAATTGCATAATCAGGATGATCATCTTCTTTTCTTCCTTTTAAAAATAAATCTTTAACTTGCCCTGGACTTAAACAATTTTATGTCTGAGGCACTACGTATTTAATGTATGCTGTTAAGTGCTCAATGCAGAAGAGTGGCAGTGTGTGTCAGTGTAAGGTTATGGTGTCATTTATGTGGCTGCTCCTTTTGATCTCTGTTTGTGCCTTGTGATAATTTACAACACATATGGAAAAGCTTGGGGAGCAATTAAGCTACTCCGTTAAAGTAAATAACATAGATTGTTTTTGTATGTCTTATTTAAATCTTTGAAATGCAAAATAAAGAGACAGCTTAATGGTTACAGTGTAGTTTGAAAATAAAGCTCAACGAATAAGATACCCCCCAATCTCTGATTTTAACAAGAATTGCACCTGGTTATTAAAAAAGTAAAATAGACTTTAATCTGGCTTGATGTGGTAGAAATCACATTTTGATGGCATTCCAATACACATGGATAATTTTTGCTTCTTTTCTTGGATTTATTTTGAGGACAGCTGAATGAATTTTCTTTTCCTCTGATCAGAACATTCACATTAAACAAAGCAACTTCCTGAACTCCAGAATTTTGAATCTGCTTACAAAAAAATCGATTTTTTCCAAACCAATGCATTCAGTCTGACTGTGAAATCAAAAGATCATTTTATTCTCACAGATCTAATTTGGGCTTCTGGTTGTTATTACTAAGGTATCTTATCACTAATCTTTCTAAACTGGGGCTGATATGGTTGGCAGCTGTTACAAATGTCAAAAGCCGCCATATGTACATATAGAATAAGGGTTCCTGAAAGAAGTCTTAGAAGGAACCTCTGACTTTGCATCATTCACTTTCATTTCACCTTAAAAAAGTTTTAAAGTACATAATTTCCTGTAAATCAAGGGAGTCATAAGCACTTTTTGGATTAAGGATGGGTTTACAAGCATACGGTTGTTTTCCCATACCATGGCATTTTTGGGGTTCGCAAACTCCATTAGCATTTCTGTTCTTTCAGAGGCATTTTCATCTATAAACAAGATTACATACCTATCTCCTAGTGATGAAATAAATATGACTTAATTCACATATGCCTGAGCTTTTGAGCATGTTAAATAAAAGATGCTGTGAGCTGCCAAATATTACGGGTTAACACTTTCAAAATCTAGAAAGTGTTAGAAAAAAAAAATATACCAGGAATACTGAGTTCTTTGCCACCTTTGGTTTCTCTTACCTGCTTCAGCTCATCCTGGGGACAAGCAGAGGGTTGGCCTTTTTAAGACCTGAAGTGGCTGGTCAAGAATAATAAAGATTAGAACTTAAAAGATTAGCCAAACTCCATGAGAGCTGTGATGAGTCATGCAGGTCTATTTTATTAACAATCAGGACTGCTTTGCCATACAGGTGTACCTGGTGGGTAAACTCCACCCTTTCTTCCATAGCCAGCCTGACGTTAAAGCTTTAAAGGAAGTCTATTACAAAGAAAGGTTGAATAAATATCTTCTTTGCCTTCTGTGGGTCTCAGTTTATGTCCAAGTGGAAGGAGACTAAGTTCAGCTGTTTCTAATACATTACTTGTTTTCAAGTGTCCTTGTGATCACTCACATTGCAAATAAAATCAAGGTGTTATTCCACGTTGGTATAAATCCTGAAGTATGTACCTCCTGTTTAGATAAGGCCTCTGTCTCATGATTCCCCCTTTCCCATCTCTTCAGAGGAAAAATGGCTTCTCTGATGAGCCTTCTGCAGGTCTGGTAAGAGCAGGACTACAGTCAGGGCTGGGGCAGGTCCTTCTGGGGACACATGTCCTGTGCCACTATGGTGGCCACCGGTCTGAGTGTCCTTTCTGCAGAGAATGAAGCAACATTTAACGAGAACTAGGTGAACTTTACATCTGAGATGTGCTCTATCACAGCTGGAGTCAGTGGTCCTTGAGCACTGGGCAATAGCATTGGGCAAGTGTTTTCTGTGCCTTAGCCCTGAAGGATTTGACAGACTGGTCCTGCGGAGGAAGGGGTGAAGCAGGGATGGCATACAGTGACATAATTAATCCCACCAGTGCTTAAAAGACTGCCTTGAGAGGGGATTAGAAAAGTTTGAGGCTATGCTTTCCTCCTCATGTTAAAAATCTCTGCACTCTTTCACATAACAGCATTTTTTCCATTCACCTGCATTGTTTCTCTTCTGCTTGGGTGTTGGTGTTTTGAAAGTTAATGGGATGCTGGGTCTGAAAGAGAGGAGGGGGAGGAAAAAGAAAGGAAATAGGGCAAAAAAATCCAGGGACAGATTTTGAAATCCAAATCCTGTTCTCAGACTGCTTTTTCTCTTTGTTTGCTCAGCTCCTTTTCACAGCCGCCTTACTGGCACAGACAAATCTGAACAGCTTGCAGAACAAAATGACAGGAAGATGGAAGGATAATGTGTGTTTAAATATCAGTGACCAGCCTCTTTCTTGGCACTCTCAGCATGGGGAAAGCTTGTTATATACTGCTCCTTTAATCATTTCAGACAGGGCTTTTCCTCCTGCCTATCTATCAAGAGGAGAGAGGATCTTCCTTCAATTGTTAGTTGGAGTGACGGACAGGTGAATTATTAATATTGTTTGCCACTGACTTCCCTTGTTATTCTTATTTGTTAAGTCCCCAACTGATGTGACCTCCATTTTTTTCAGTCTGCTGAAAACCTGACCCACTCAGTCACATGCAGATTGCACATGATCACCAAACAGATTTGAATTTGAGAGGTTTTGAAAAAGCATGGAAAAATGAAACAACTTTGGTACAGAGTGGAGCTGGAGGATGGCTGATAATACACAGCCTCCAGTTAATGAACTCACTGCCAAGAAATTCAGTGTCTACTCTCTCCCTGGGACACTGATGAGTGTCAAAATAAAAATCATACACCTTTGGTAAAACCAGATCTTTGTTACAGCTAGCATTTGAGATGATTAAAATTTAAGCACATCAAGGATTGAGATAAAGAGAAAAATGTCTCTACCCTTAATTGGACATTGTGTTTGTCTCTTGCTTCCTGATGAAGGAAGTTGTTTATTTCCTCAGGCAGATTTTCTCTATGTGTATGCATATGTGTGTGTGAGTGTGGATATACAAGCTTACTTGTGCAAAAATATACAGACAAAAATCCTATATGAAAAGTTTGAGTGCTTGACTGTAAATTGGGAACTACTGACTGAATGTTGCACAAAGAAGTATAATTCTGCACCTTTCAGACCAACATGAAGGTAGGTTTTTTTTCTTCTTATTTAGTATTGGAGCCAGTTAAAATTATAAAGTGCTTATTTCCATGTCATATTTCTGGAGTAAAGAGTCACTATAACCTCCATTTTACTGAAAAGAAATTGAGGCATGGGGAAATTGTTCATAACTGCATTTTTAAAATAAATGAAGCTCCTGATTTTGAGTACTCATGCATTCAGAGCTGGATTCAGTCTGCCTACCTGTAACTTGCATCTGAGGCCCTGGGCTGAGCACTGAGGCTCTCTATTCAGCAGGAAAGCGCTCCAAGAGGTGACTGGTTTTGCCATGAACTAAATCATCCTCCACCTATCCCATGGGAATCCCTGGCTCCTCTGGGCAGGAATTAGGGCAACTGTGCAAAAATCCAAGTGCCTTTACTAGAAGTTGGGGTCACCATACTTTCCTACCTAAGTGAGTGCCAGATTCATTGTATTTTATTTTTTAAACTAAAAGAGTGAGTGATTGTGTGTATGTGCATGTGTCTGTGAATGGGGGAGGTTTTTTTCATATTCTTTTTTTAATCAAATTAACCAATTTTCCTCACTCTTTCCCCAGAAAGGTCAGTTTGAGGTAGATGCTCAGCCTTAACTTTCAGCCTAAAGCACTAAAGCAGCTGAACAAAGATTGTCTTACCTCTGTCTATGCTAAAGCAAATATTTTAGATAAAAGCATCAGCCAGCTTTAACAGTTATCTCTACTTAGAAAAGCACTTAAGAAGCCTAATGTTAAGTGTATGCTTATGTAACTTGCTGAATGGGGGACCATATGCTGTAAAAGGCATGTGCAATATAGATGTGAGTGGGTAATAACAATAATGAACATTTACACAGCCTTCTGCACTTTCAAAGGGATGTAGGAGCTGTAAGTATAGAACATCAGGGACGGGAGGAGATATGAAAATGTAAGGTTGTATATTTAAGCTTCCTTTTTTGCCTGGCTAAATCCTACCTTCAGTTACAAAACTTCCAAGCTCAGTAAATGCAATCAAGCTGGATTTACTAGCTAGGCAGGAAGAATAATTTAGCCCAGGGTCTAGTAGTGTTGGCAAAGAGCTGTTTCAGAAATGAAAACCTCCTCTCTCTTATTATTAGTTATTTCCATTTTCCTATTAACTTACTGAAGAAAATATTGCTTTACCATGATGGTGTTCTGGCTCTAAAATACATTGATTAAATCAAGCCAACCAAAGATGGTATTCCTGACCCCAGAGAGTGATTTCCACAAATCCACACAGGAAAAAATCTGGAAGCAAAGGAAGGAAAATAAAAACCAAGAGATTTTTAAGGATATAGGCACAGAAATTAGCTCTACTCTGGACAAGTGACTGTATACACCAAATCTTAGAATCAGTTTTTAATTAACCTCTTTAAAAAAAACCCATTAAGCTCACTGGTGTGTGATGAAGAGGCACAGGAATGAATGTTTGACAGGATGCCAGGCAACACCAGAGAAGCTTTAGGAAGATGAGGTTGAAATTAAAGGGAGAAGCTTGTTTTGGGAAAGTATCTCATTCATGGGTCCTATTTAACAGGCATCATAAACAGGGGCCTGGGAGTGATTTCACTGAGCCAAGCCCTGGGAGATTTATAAATTGCTTCTCAGTCTAGCTGGATGATGTGACTGACTCTCCTCATGGAAGTTAAATGAGGCAGCTCACAGTATCTGCTGCTGGCCATGGCTGGAGGTGGGATACAGGGTGGGTGGACCAGTCAAGTTTATGTGAAAGCAAGAGCAACGAGAGCTTGAAACAGAGGGACTAATTCACACGGCTCCTGTTAGGAGAGGTTGAGCTCCTCCTTGAGCCACTATTAAACTTGTCACACTCCGTGATGGCTAAAATTCATTTGGAAAAATATAAAGGATCTTTTAGTTTAAATCATAGTTTAAATTATTTGTCTGGTTTTCTGGAGCAGCTTCTGCCCCTGTCTCCTGTTCTGTTTGAATCTGGTTTCCTAACCACCTCCCCAAACTATATGCTTGACGTTTAGCAATACCAAAATGAGGTCGTATTTGAATTTGAGGCTTAAAGTCTCAGTTGCACAGTGTAGCAAAAAAGACAGAATCACACCACTGATGACAGCCCACCTGTCTGCCCAGCATTCTTGAGGGCACTATCGGAGACAAAGGACTACACAGGTTCATTGCTCTGCTGGGCAAGTTCATGAAAAATAAATCCACTGATTGCCATTAAATACACAGAAACTATGTCTGGCTCAAGAAGACTCCAGCTCTCCAATGGTTAGAGAGTGGAGATTATGTTGGGAAAGCATTCTGTATACTTACCTTGCTCTTTTGCTCTTCTCTAGGTTTCTGGCCAGTGTCAGAGACAGGAGAGCAGTCTGCACAGACCCTTGCTGTGATACATGACAGCTGCTCTTTCCTCTTTCCTGTTGTAGTCTTAGGGCCCAGTTCAAAATACTGCATTTAATTTATCAAAATCTGTTTTGTTTTGTAAAGAATGGGCTGTGTCTGTTCTGAACATTAGCAGGAGACGTTACTCTAGAAAGTGAAAGGTCTTTCAGTAGAAACATCAGGTTCAGCAAAAGTGTGAACTAAACTCTGCTAAAGTCACATCTCTGGGGGAAATTCCACCTTCTGGACATGCCCTGGGAAAGAAAGGGGATGAACAATTGCACAGCACAGAAGAAATCTTCTGCTGCAGATGTGTGGCTCTCCAACATCGTTGTGGGCGAAGCTGTGTAGTTCTCAGCAACTCAGCAGAATGGAAAGCAATACCCTGGACTTCGTGTCCCCAGAACAGGCTGTTCATCCAGCCACTGCTATGTTTTAGATGAAACCACCAACTGCATTTGACACATTGACAATGTGCATGTCCCTGTTGAGCAGAGACCCTTTCTGCTGTGATTTGATCTTTTGTCAGCATGGAAGGAAATTTTCTAAAGGAGGTAAATTAATTAATCAAGTTAACCCTGAGACATCTAACGAGCATTATTGTATTTAACCACCAGTGAATCTGGCAAATACTAAATAGCACTTGAGTTCTGTGTCTTTAATGACTGTTAAAAAACAAAAATAAGGGGAGTTGATTATGTCAGGTTAACAACATTTAATTAAAATAGCGGGAAGGGGTAGCTGTAATTTTCAACCACCACAGAGAGGAACCAGATAGGAGAGTATTGTGCAAACCTGTGAAGTGCTTCAGCTTTTAATTAAAATTGCAGTTCTTTAAGATAGCCCCATGTCAGATGGATTCTGGTTAATTGCTGTCATTCCTGCAATATTGCCAGCAGAATTCTTCAGCATCTTCATGTCCTTAATAGAAATCTGTGTGTCAGGGGACATCCTTATGTCAGGGTACATGCTGAATCTGTCATGTGAGATCCCCACCTCTCACTGAGGGTGATACAGCACATAAGAATAATGATACTGTATCTCTCAGGAATGTACAATCTATAGATGGGACAAAAGAGATGCTGCTAGTTAAGCAAGCTCCGTGTCCCTTCATTTAAGAACTGGTACTTTATTTTGCACTTTGTTGTGACAGTCATGCTCATAGAGCTATTGGAAAGCTTTTGGCAGTTATCTGGGAGTCAAGACACCTCAACTCTCTCATCTATTAATTAGATGTCAGTTCTTGGTCATCTCTCATTTTATCCACATCCTTGTATTATCTGCTGTGAAATAATAATCCATAAAACATTATAGTGGTGTTTGAGATCTACACATAAAACTACCATATTGGTAAAACTGGCACATCTGCAATGTCCTACTGGCACATACACACACACAAAATGTGAGGTAATTAGGTAAATTCACCGCAGAAACAAATAGTTCATGAACAACTTACAGGGTCTAGGAAAGACAGACATGACTAAGGTACTTTTCAGAAAGATATTCACAAAGCAGTAAAAAAGCAAGCAAGCTTTGTTTGCAGTAACAATCAAGCAAGAAAGATTTAACATCTACTTAGTACCAAGAAACAGATAAATTACCAAATTCACTTGTCAAATTCAGTCATGCACATACGCATATACCTACTTGTACTAATATAGTTGGTTTTGTTTCTTAAACTACCAATATACACAAACGCACACAAACATATATGGAAAAACTTAATTTGGGTTTTAGAAAAGAAATACTCAATTTCTTAATACGACTGTGCTGATTCAAACCACGTCAGGCAAAATCTGAGTTTTGGCTCATGGTATCTTCCTTTAGAGGTGACTGCAGTCTCTCTAGAGTTGTCCTTAGTAGTTTGGTGGAGTTTGACATAAAATCTTCTAGAAGTTTTAACTTTGACTTCCCTAAAACATAGTTCTCTGTCTGCTGTCTCTGTGTTCTCACACTTTTACCTCCTTGGTGTGCAGTTATCCACAAATTTTCTAACTCTTCAAACTGTGCTGGAACAAAGCAATTTTCTTATTGCTGGAGACAGAGGATACACAAGAAGTATATTCAGTCATTGCACTACCAGACTCACCAAATTTCTTTATTTCTCCGGGAAGCAGTCCACAGCTGTGAAACTAGGATATTAGGGTTACCCCCATATTTTGTCTTTTGTCATTCTAGGCAATAAACTTTTCTAGGCTATTATTATATACAGGTAAGATACTTAGCTATTGTGGCCTTTATCTCAGTTCACTGCTGAAAAGAAAAAGTATTTCCTACTGGCTAACACTTTTTGTTTGATAAACAGCTAAACAACAGCAAATTAATGAATGTTACATGTCAATTAAATTATGAGAGCATAAACCATAAAAAAGTCTTCAGCTGCAGAAAATTATTTTCAGATATACTATTTCACATGTTTTCAAAGCTTTTTTTCTGGTTTTAGAGCAATATTTCTTTGAGGTAAACCTAGGCCTTTGTTGTTTATCATAAAGAAGCCAAAAATCAAAAGTAGAGCCACATCTATTTAAATTTAATTTGCTTGTCCCCTTCTAACCAAAGATTTTATATATATTTATTTAAATAATACATTTTCTAAGGAGTTAAAATTCACACACTGCTCTGGGATAACTTCATTAGACTCCACTTTGAAATCCCTTGGTCAAATTCTGCTCCCACAGACATGGCTGTAAACATGCTGTAAATCCACTGAAGTGCCTGTTTGTTTAACTCAATCTCAGAAAGCTGGAACTGGCCACCAGATGATTTATTTATGGATATCACAACCCCATCGTCACTTAAAAGTAGATGTTTGTATTTCATGTTCTTGATTTTCTTGATTTTTAATCATTCATAGGACATCATCAAATATTGATGTTCAATCTATTAAAAATGCCATAAATAAATAAGCTACGTACACAGGCTTGACCAGAAACAGCATGGTCCAAGATACTCCAGTTCTGTACACCTGAAACTGGCTTCTGTTTGATGAATTCAGCTGAGCTGGAAGGTTATGGGTAGATAGCAGACCTTTACCTTCTTAGATGCTGTACCATAAACATATGAAGACTTTTCTCTTGCTTCTTGGTTAAAATAACCCAAGGAATCTCTGAAAGGGAATATGAATAAACATACCCAGTTCTCATCTCAAAAACAAAAAATGAAAAAATACTAATGACCTTTTCTTACTTCCTGCAGTCTAAATGTTGTGTCTTGACTCACATCTTTGGGGAAAGAGAAATCTAAAAGCAATTGCATCACTGAAGCTACTTGAGTGCCCAATTCTGATCTGTTACTACTTTTTGAAATTGCAAACAGGAAAAATTCTTAGCTTAAAAACTGACCTTTTCATATACAGCCTTTTTACATGAAATGATCCTCTTTTAAGAAAAAGTTTTTTCCTATTTTCAGTTCAGAAGTCACCCTTTAAAAAAAAAAAAAAGACTAATTATAGACTCAGCACAAACATTTAGGTTAATAAGTGCTTTATTCCTTGAAAGGGTGTTAAGAAAATGGATCCACTCATAGCCCTGGAGTTTTATTATTTGATCAAATTTTTACCTCCTGCAAGCTGCCATAAACCAAAGGACCTGCTAGCCTCTACACCAGCTCATGATAAGGTGTAACAAAGTATGCTGACTCTTTTTCCTTCTCCTAAAACATGTTTTTAAGCAGAGTTGGCTCCATGCTTCTTAGAAGAGCTATAGGAGAAGGGAGATGCTGTTTGTCAAGCACATAGTCCCTGGGCTGAGAAATCCCTGCCATAACAAGAGGCTTGAGGGAGGTCTGGTACAGTCAGCAGGGCCTTGCTGCTCCCGCTCACACTACGTCATGGGGGCGCACACTCATAGTGGCTGTGATATAGCTGCTCACTGTGCCTGCACCCAAGAGGCAGTACAATTTGTAGTGAGGAAAGCCCATTCCCATGGGTTCCCTGTTAATTCAGCCATGGGAGTCAATCACACCCCACCATTCATATGAGGTCACCTGAGAGCCTATGTTGGCTCTTTTGTTATTTGATGTTTCAGGTAAAGCACAGGTTGTTGGGGGAAACTTCATGGCTGCTGGGTCTCAGTTGACCCAAAAGGGGTCTAGATCAAAGGAGTCTCTGATATTGCAGTGATTCACTTGACATCTAGGGTTCTGGCCATGAAGTGGAGTCCTCTGCCCTCAGTGGTGTGCCCAGGACCATTCTGACAGTGCCTGTGGGAAGTGGGCATGTGGGAACAGGAGATGGGCTCAGTTGAAGGGATTCACCAGAGACAACAGGCTGATAGCCCCGTTTCCTAAAGGAAGAGGCTCATACTGTCACTCAGTGCTTGGGGATATGGTTGTTTTCATATCTCTCTTGACTCTTCTTCCCCCCTGCCCTTCAGTTTTTATTAATGAAGCTGCTGGGCAATTCCAATCATGCTTGACAAGTCTCAAAGAATCAATTTCTTATAAGCTTAATACAAATAGGCAGCTGGGCAAGGAAGAAAGTCCGCAGTGTGTCTTTCCATCCTCTGCCCCCAAGGTAATTACAAACTGGGTCACCCCTGGAATGACACATCTGCCAATACATGGCTTCATGAAAGAGCAGTGCCACAGGCTTTGATGTGCCCTCAGTTTCCCTCTCCATGGGTTGGCTCACTCAAACAGTGGTGAGAAAATGTGGACACTGGGCTTTTCTTTTCAGCAGGTTCTCTGCCTTCACAAGAAAATAAATTAATAAATCCATGAAAATCTAGGCATCTGGCTAGGTGGACACTCTTTGTGTCCTTTGATCTATGCACTCATGGCTCTGTGGTGATGCTTACAGCTGCTGACAGGCGATTTGCTGAGGTCTCTGTTCTTTGTCGTGCTTGGTCTTGGCATGAAAATTTCACGGCGGTTAATGAGATCCGTTGGCCACGGCAATCCATCCCCTGTGCATTGAGTGCTAATTAGTGTCAGCCTGTCACAATAGCAAGATGAGTTGCAAAATAAAACCATGAAGTGCACTCTGATTCTGATTTATTACTTATTTTCCTGTCACTGTGGCTGAACAATAATACCAAAAAAAAAGTCAGTCTGGCCTCTTCTTTGGCTTCATGTGCTGTGGTGATGATTTCCCTGTAATTAATGAGGTGCATTATCTAACTCCCTCACCTTGCAGTAGGAAGAAAAGTCCTTTTTTCACTCTTCCGTTGTTTCCAAAGAGAAACTCTCTGAAAGCCTTGGGAAAACACAATCATGCAGAGCGAATAGCCTAAAAGGCAGGCTCCATTCATGGTTCTGCACACTCCAGGGTCCTTTTGTTCATCAATTTAATTAGATTTAGCGTGGACTCCCTACCCACACCAGTAAACACAGCACTGACGTTTCAGGTCGATGCAAAGGAGGTTGTGAGATAAATTCTGGGGGCCTGATCCTTTTACATCTGGGCCCCTTTCCACAGTGTTCTCCTTACAGCATTGAATGAACTGCTGCAGTTTTCTACGGTGGCAGAATTTTTTCCATACTGAAGTTAGCTTTAGAAACAAAGTATGTGTGTGGAAGAATTCTAGAGAATGGATCTTTATCACAGTTTTACCTGGAACAAGCCTGGTGACAGCGGTCTTGCTCTTTCAGACTTGAGATGCCGAGGCTGAGATCAGTCTCGCTTGGTCTATGCATTACTGTGCCAGACATTTTTTCTCTGGGAATATTCATCCACCTCGAGCAGTAAATTTTTGCAAATGACTTGATTCATATTTATTGTATTTTGCAGACTCTGTCTAGAGAATAGTGATTGTGATTAGAGTAAGTATCCTACTGTTAATAATGAAGCAGCAAAATGGGAGTTGGCATAAAACTCATGTATGTCCATTCATCTGTGTGACTTGAATTATCCAGTAGTAGTGGGAGAAATACTTTCTTTAGTGTCATCTCTTTTCTCTTTCTTTTTTTTTTTTTTTAAGGAGTATTTATGAGGTGAAAAAGTTGTACAAATGTTGTAGGAGGGAACTAGGTCAGGAAAAAACAGTGAATTATCTTTTTATACCATTCTCTAGTCTCTCCCTCAGGTTTCCTTCCAGTGGGATTATGCTTAGTGCCATTGAATAATCAATGTTCTGGCTGCTAATTATACATATAATTGAAGACTGCTTCTTATATTGGTCAGTCCCTTTTACACCACCAGCTTTTGTATTCAGTAGGACTAGTCACCAAGATACTTTCTCACACACTAGCTTAGAATGATCTTGACCAGCAGTGTTTCAGCTGTAATTCACTTAAAGCAATAATAAATTATTGTATAGGAGCAGACTGTTTAGCCTAGGAAGCTTTTGACTTCCTCGTGGCATTCCAAAGTCAAAACTAATGCTACTAATTTTTTTACTTCAAATGATTTAATTTGATATGGAACTTTTTCATTTTTGTTGGATAGTTTGCCTTTGTTATGTGCATTGGATAATTGGTTAGACCAGTAGCAGAGAGACCATGACAGCTTCTCCAACTATTACTTATTTGAAATTTACTGGTCTCTTCTTGCTTTGCAAATAGGTCACTTCTCAGTCATGCACCAGCAGGCTGTCAGGAGTAGCAAAGGGCTGTGTTGAGCTTCTGACATGTAAACTATGGAGACTGTTGAGAAAACAACCTCTCTGAAATGAAGAGATGAAATGAGAACAGCAGAGTGGAAGATCCTCAAACTCAGAATACTGTTTCCACATCGCTCCCACTCCCCACTTTGGTCCCCTCCAGCTCCTTTGTGGTTTTGGGTTTTTTTTGTCTCTTCAGTTCTGATCAAACAACATTGGATGTACTATTTCTGTTGTTCAGTAACTGGAAGTGCTAGTGTGTCCATGAGCTTTTTTAAATAAGTTATTTTTCTTCTTCATGCTGCATAGTGCTGCTACAGTAGTAACTAAAGCAGAGAAAGGTTTGAAAATCTGGAAGCTCTGTTGCTTGCTGCTGTCTGTCCCTGCTTTAATATGGAGTTCTATTTATTTAAGGACCTAAATGCCTTGCCGAGTTCCTTGAGTTTTCCTTAGTGTAGATAAAGTTCTTCAGGAGAGTTTCCTCAAGCTTCCTGTACCCTCAGGAACTGGCTTGTGATGTGCTGTCTTTTGTTTTCTTTTATTAATTCTTTTATAAATAAATAAATGGGAGAAATGGCTATAAAGTGGGAAGGTGAAGTAATGGAGTAATTGTAGAAAAGGTAGATTGGAAGTTGAATATAATCATCAAGATCAGACAGTTTTTATATAACCTGATGTCGGTAAAGTTTTGATAGGGTTGTAGTTTAAAAATTTTTTTTAATCTATTACCTGACATGACCAAGGATCCTGTAGCATAGCCAGGTCATGAACTAGGAGTTCTTGTGTCCCTCTCCAGTATTTGATCTACAAATTCACCTACCTTCAACTGTGTTATGCTATTATGTAACCCCTCATAATTCATGATTCTCATAACTCATGATTCTAATTTTTAAGATCTCATTAGATAGTTATTAGTTTAGGGTGATTTTGTTTGGATCATCTTGAATCTTAAGATGCTTCCTCAAGAGTCCCTCTGAATCATGACAACCCATGTGCTGAAAAGCCTACAAAATGATAAGTGAATGGCAAAAGTGCCATGCTTTTTTTTTTTTTTTTTGTCTTAATTAGAATATATTTTAATCGAAGGTCTGGTCACCCTGCAGGCTGCACATACTACTTATTTTATATAACCTTTCATATTCAGAGCTTCAGGGTGTGTGACAGATAGGTAATTTTATAGAAGACATCTGTGCAAAAGCATGGCTTTGCTGAAATGATACTCATTTTTCCCATAAGTAGGTCAGAGGAAAGAGCAATCCAATGTGACAGTCTTTGTTTAAATGTCTAAAAACAATCTAACTGATTAAAAGAATGAGAGCATACAACAAAAAAATCCCATATGACAGAATAAACAGCATTTGAAAGAAGGCAGTTTGTTTTCTAATGTGCACTTTATTTTTTATCAGTTACAGCCCCCAAAATGGTATCCCTTTGAGTTAATTTAGTTTCAGAAGAACATAACTTGTTTTGTTAATTTGGCATGGAGTTAGTCTGTTTACATAAAACACTCCAGCAAAAGAGATTGGCAGAGTTTGTGTTGTAAATACAGGGATCTTTTCAGTTAATTATATGCAAATCAGCTTTGTTAACAAACACCTAAATAACTTTGCCTTGTCTTCATTAGCCTGGGAGATAGAGTACATTTCTCAAGGAACTAGACAAGGAATATTAATCAAAGCAGCTTGTAGGTTTTAATGAGCTTATTAATTGTTGACCTCTGTATTTCCAAGAAGTGGTATTAAAAGTGAAAGATAATAGATATTTTTGTGGGGAAATAATATGCAGATATATGTGGGAAAAAATGTCATGGTCAAATTTATGTCATGCAAAATAAAACCTCCGTCTAGCTGCTAACATATTGATAACTCATGTTTTTCTAAAAAACTATATGCTGGCTGATGAGAGTTTAATGGCAGAAAAGTTCTTCTTGCTCTAAAAGAACATTCAGTGTTGTAGAGGAAGATGAGAAAAAATGGAATAAAGTTCAGTTTTGTAGTTTCCCGGATCAGTTTTTTTAACTTTCTAAGCCAGTAAAGATACAGTTCTGAATTTGCTTTCTAAATGGACCTTCTGAATGTCAGGTGACTCTAGCCATTACTTCTGGGTTCGGACAATCTCTTAATCTTGAAAAATGCAAGCAGAAAATGAACACAGGAGTAAGGATGGGGAAGATCTCTGTGCTCCATGTCTGGCTGACCTTGTCGCACTCCACAGAACAAACCCGTTAATAGTAAGTGGAAGGGTCAGATTCAGCCTGGGGAGTCTGGTGTTGAAGTTTATTGATGTTTTCCTTGAGGGGAACCTTTAAATCTGACCCTCAGCAGTGATCAACCCTCACTGTCATCCCTCCTAAACAGAGGAATATACTGCTTCACATGGCTAATCCTAATGTTGTGGAGAAAGATGAAACCCTCTTGAATTTCCTTCTGCTGTTTTTCTGACCTCAGTTCTGGCAATAATCTTTAATGCTGTGTGCAGGAGCAGACTTTGGTGTAATTAATATTCTAATTAATTTCTAATAACTGTCTAACCATGTGTCAATAAACAAGGAGGATACATGACAATAAAAACATCTGTCAGAATAACATGCATTTCAGAGACAGACAAGAAAGGAGGGAAATGAGTAAAACAAGAAAGAAAACAAGGCAAACAACAGATCAAAATTAAAGGGAGTCTAAGCAGGAGAGACAAATTTTGTGTTGCCAGCTGATCTTCCCTAATTTGATTTTGTCATTTCCAATTCTGGAGGATAAATGAGTTTCCAGGGTGGGAGGATGGATAGCTGATGTTTAGCTTCTAGTGCCTGAGTTGCTCTATCTCCAGCTCTGGCCCTTCTACAACAACAACAGATGATGGTGTCTATTTACTTTCTACCACTGCTGTCCATATGAAGCCATCATAAATCCTTATAGATTCACTTATCTGAGAGACTGTACCTGTGTAGCAGTGAGTGACAAACTGGCCAGCAAAAATACTGGAAACTAGACTGTACCTCATTTGGTGCAGCAGAAACATGAATAAAACTTAAAAATGTTATGCTATCAGCTAGTAATCTGTTCCAGAACTTTTCCACCCAAACTTTTACAAAGTAGGGAAGAAATTAAGATCAAGCAGTTCTTATGACCACATTTCAGTTCTGATAAGAGATAACTGAGTTGGAAATATTTTGACCAGTTCTACTAGGCTCATTACAGATGATAAAGAAAGCAGAATTGAAGACAATTGTTTACTGAGACATTTCTAAATCCTGGAACATTTGAGACCCAGGAAAGCTCAGATGACCATCTGTCCAGAGATCACACTGCTCAGGGAGAAGAGAGCTGCAATACAGCCCATCATATTCTTAATTAGTCTTTGTCTTCTGTATTCCAGTTCTGTCAGGGTTTAGATATCTCCTTGAATTTTTGAGCCAGACAGTCATAACAGCCACAACTTGTCTCAGTTTCATGTCTGCAAAGTGCTTGTGGCAATAACTCCAAGTGAGCGACATAAAACGCAGCAGTTGCATGTGGTGGTGGTTTTTTGTTTTATTTTGTTTTTCCCCTGTGAAAAAACATTCTGCTCTCAACCAGTCACAGATTCTCTGGAAACTTTAAAAGGGTAATTCAGTGTCTTCTTTTCAATTTTAAATCTCTTCAATCAGTTCTTTCTTCCTACCATTCTTACTACCATTGATTTATTTCAATTAAGATTCTTCTGTTCAAGTACCATAATTAGCCCCTGTCACTACTAATTCTCATCCCCTTGGATTATATAGATAGAACTAAAATCCATGCGGAACTAGTTCAGCAGCATTTGCTTACCTGCAGACTGGAAGAGAAAGAGCCAAAAGTACCTAGTGAGGCATACTTGGGACCAGGAAAATGTTTCAATGCCTGTCTTACTGAATTGATGGGTCCATGTCTTTTGATTGGGTTTCTGTACTTTCTTTCCAATGTTATTTTCTACAAATCTTTCTGCAACCTCCTTTAAAGGATAGAAATGAACGAGAAATCAGCTCTTTCTCTAAGGCTTCAAAGGTGTCTAATACAGATCCATTACCCAGAAGTGGCTGTAAGTTTCCAAAAAGGTGTTTTTAAACCGAGTTGTTAAACATGCTTTTATCCTTGGAGGTAAAGAATAGGAATAATACAAGTTACCTTAGGTAGTTGTTTGTTATGCTAGATGAACTTGACCATACTTCATTACATGCCAGACCTTCAGTGGTGCTATGACATACCCATCACATGCCAGATTTCTTTTGGAGATAGTTTCCCTGATTCCACTCCTTGCTTTAGGGAATTGCAGTTTGATGTATCCACGCAGCTACCTTAAGTCTCCTGAGAAAGGTGGCTCCTATTCATTCACGCAGTGTGCTGGAGCAGTGTTAGTATGCAACCACATCAATCAAAGCAAAGACAAAATAGAATGCACATTATTATGATGTGCACAAGAAACTCACAAAATTTGATGGAAAAAGACAATAGGAACATGTCTGCTTTTATTTTTTTTCTAGGATATTTTTAGAGCTTGATGTCCATGTCCTGGTTCCACTAGTTGGTTTTTATCTTCTTTGCTTACAAAAGCTGAGAAATAATACCTAAAATGCCATATTCAAACAAAGAGGCAGGAGATGGATGCCTTGCCTGGTGTGAAAGCTCACACTGTTTGAGATGAGACCTTCTCAACATTGCCTCTCCTGTCCTGTAAGAAAAAGCCACTAGAAGACAACATTGGAAAATATGTACCTCAAACTCCTCATAGTCATACACACTCAGAGTTTATTGTCAAATCTGGAGTAAATTGTTGTCAAGCTCTGTAAACATGAAATTCAGCACTGTTACATCTGAGTCTTGCATAAAACGCTTGCAAAAGGCTCAGGTAGTCTTCAGGGGAAAGGCTGTATACATTATAAATGGTTAATGCTTCATAAGATAGAAATTAAGTGAAGCAGGAAAGTGCTTATTCGATTACTTTTTGTAGGTTTCCTGGTTTGTTTTTTTCTTTTTCCTTTTTTTTTTTTTTTTTTCTTCTCCTGTGTGTCTCTGGAGGCTCACTCTTGCTGGGAACTAAGGAAACTGGAGTTTGCTGAACCAGAACCTGTTTCAGACCTTGAACACTCAGGTTCAGCACTGCCAGGGTTTGGGATGTCTTTTACTTTAGCTAAGCAGGTGGGATGAGTCTTGCACCTTAAGATATTTTTCCAGACCAGTGATTCACTAAAGAGATAAGGAGACCTGTAATATTGATTGGATTAAGAAAGCATCAAATAACCTTTCACCTCTATCTGATCAGCTTTCTGTATCAAAATGTGAACATGAAAATAAGAGCATTAAACTCTGAGCCTTTCCACCCATGCTCAGGAAAGCTGGCAGGCACTAAAGAAACATTCTGTATCACAGAAAGCAGCTCTGTTTGAGGCCTGGGATTAGGTATCATTTGGGAATATTTGAATCCAGGACGGATTTTTTTGTTTCTCTCAGTGTACAGAGATCTCATTTTCTGATTCACATGAGGAGAAAGACTCCAATCTTTCTCTAAACACAGTGTTTAAACCAAAAAAATGGGAAAAGCTTTTCTGGTTTACATGTTTCAGTGCAGTGTTTCAAGGTATGAAATAAGCTGAAATTAATTGGAAAATTTAGTCAAGCAAGAGAGGTCTAAGTGCCTGTACTGTTTATATGCCAGTTTCATACTGAAGCTACAAGTCTTTTATTAAAGTGATTACATTCAAAATATACATATTTTATATATATATATACACAAAACTCACATTTTAAATTGAGAAATTGTCTATCATAGTGAGTCAACAGGCACAAGATAGGCTGGGCTTTGATTCAACCTGTGTCCTTTTGGTGTAAGAGCAGTTCAGTGGTTGGCAGGGAAGCATGTCCTTAGCCAGGTGGCCAAAGAAGGAATTGAGCTTTTTTTATGGCCATGATCAAGTGTACAAGGACACACGGTTTAAAATGTATCAGAGTAGTCACAGGTGAGAAACCAGGTGACCTTTTAATGGGAAAGATGGAAATCAATTCCCTGGGAAGGCTGGAAGTTTCCATCATTGCAGGTATTAAAGAAGTGCTTGCACTCATAATTATAAAAAAATGCATTACATAGAGGTGATTCTTACTTCCTGAAGCTGGGTGGGTGAGGTAGTCATCCTGAGGTCTCTTTTGACTCTATTTTCTATATTTTTCATAATTATGTTATAGAAAATGACTCATTTTCTGTCAGTTAAATGTGAGTGCTTCTGCATGTGCATGTGCACAGGCAGACAAACATGAAGAGTGAGAACACAATGTGTGTAGTGTTAATTGTTTGAAATTTAGAGTGGAAGAAAAAGTAAAGCATCCATCAAGATGATGATCAAATTAGGCTGTCTCATCAAAAAAGCAGCTTGGTGTCCCTCATCGGCAAACTACTGATAGGAGGAAGTATTCATAAAGGAACAACAGAAACACTCAAGAGTTAAAAAGCCTTGGAAAGCTTCTACTTTCACTCTGCCTGTATTGAAAATAAATGCAGTGTGAAAAAGAGTAGAAAAAACTTTATCTGCCACAGCTGTGTGCAGTTATTTTCAAGCAACTGCCCAGAGCTGCTGTTGTTGCTGGCCTCTGGGGGCCGAGGGGGGGTGTGATGTCCTGGTGTTGGCCCAGCGTGGGCCTGGCCAAGGAAGCAACTGCCCGAGCATGGCGGAGCACAGGCCGTGCTACGGCGGAGGCCCACAGGTAAGGTTTATAGCTCAGCCCTGTAATAAACCGGCACCGGGAGGGAGCAGGTCCTACGTGGCACCCTCCCAGGTCGGGTACAAGAGGATGGGACACATCCGTCTGCTTCTGGCCTCGTCGCCGCGCCTGCAGAGACCCCTCGTGGGGATGCAGCGTATACCAGGAGGAACTGCCTGGTTTATTTCTTTAAGTGTTTATGTTTAGCGGTATTAATTCCTCCATGAGCTTAGTGAAATGGTAAAAGTCCTTCTCCCCGGGGAGACGGCATTCCCCCTCAGGAGTTCTGCACCCTGTGGGTGCAGCATTGCATTTTTTCCCCCTAGATTCATCATAGTAAACAGTCCTGCAGAAATGTGTTGTGAAAGGGATTTTAATTTCTTCTCTCTCTCCCAAACCTGGATGGGATCCTCAAAATTAATCTCTTTTTTGTTTTTAGTTTCTGGTGATAATGCAATTTCAAAGGGAGCATTCAAGAGGTTTTGCATTTTACAATACAGGCAGAAGTTCGGGCATTTGCCATTACTACACCTGCCTCAAGATTGTACCTTTAATCCTGCCAGTTTGGCTGTAGGACACAAAGAGCGAAGGTTCGATGCCTTCTTCAGTCTTTTACCTGGTTAGAAACAGAAGGAGCACAGAAAGCTCAACACTGGCTCCAGACAGTAAGAAAGCATCTATACCAGGATTTCAGGATCTCTCTCCAAATTCTTGCCCAAAGTATTTGAAGTTCTCCATATTCTCCTCCCTCAACCAGATGCTTTCACTGCAGCAACACAGCACTGATTTACAGGCTAAATTTTCTCTCCAGTGTAATGCATGAACAGATTCTAGTACTGGCTCCTTTTTCTATTTAATCACTCTTGAAAAGACTGTTTATCTGAGTCTAAGGGAGAGGCAGGCAAGACTAATTAGTTTGATGAACATTCAAACCCTGTCTTTCCCACCTGAAATCTGGTTTTGTCTGAGCCTGACATAAAACTAAATGGTGTAGGCTCAATGATGCCTTTTGCCAGCTGTGGACCAGTACTCTACGTGTGCTTGTCCCTCACTATCTGTTGTGTCCTATGCCCTGTCAGCATGGGCATGTACAACCCTGATTCTTAGAAAGTCTGCCTTTCTTTGCTGCAGATGTTGGCCTGTGAATCCATTTGCTTCCAAAAAAACCAAAAATCAGTTCAGTGCAGCAGTTCCAAGCCTGATGTATGCAGGTGCCTCAGGCTAAGGTTCATATGTGAAAATTCCAGAACATATCAATACCCTACATACAGCCTTTGGTATAGCATCAGCTTCTTTACAGCTGTCATGGTTTAAACCCGACCAGCAGCCAAAACACCACGCAGCTGCTTACTCACCCTCCCCCAGCCCCAGGGAAGGGGGTGAAGAGTTGAAGGGGTAAGGACACTTGTAGGTTGAGATAAAAACAATTTAATAATTGAAATAAAACAAAATTAAAATAACAATGATAATAATAATAAAAAATACAAATGGGTAATGCACAATGTGATTTCTCACCACTCGCTGACCGATGCCCAGCCCAGAGGAGAGAGAATCCTGAAGCCACTGTCCCAAAAACCCAAGTGGAGCTTGCCAATCAACCCTTATCTATATACTGAGCATGACGTTAGATGATCTGGAATATTCCGTTGGCTAATTTGGGTCCGTTGTTTTGGCTATGGTCCCTCCCAGCTTCTTGTGTACCTGCGCACTATCAGGACATGAGAAGTTGAAAAGTCCTGAATTTCTTAGCAACAAAAAACATCAGTACATTATCAACATTCTTCTCATACCAAATCCCATACTGAATCCAAAACACAACACTATTCTGGATACTAAGAAGGAAGGATAAAAGAAACCCAATTAGCTCTATCCCAGTGAAAACCAGGACAACAGCTAAGGAAAGTAGACTTATTACACAGCATGCATGTCTTCCTGCTTACCTTTGAACTCATGGGCCAGTTTTGATCAGATGATGATGGAAGAGGGGATATCTTAAATACATTGATTTTTTACCTGTTTACATAGTACAAATTGCCACAAACAATACAGCAAATTCCTTTCAAGATGTGCATCCACAGGCAATCCAACAGCAATAGTTCTGCCAAATCGTAGGAACTCCTCTGTAAAACCTTTGGTGTTATATCTGCTCTGTGTTCCTTTGCATGGGGAAAATAGACTTTACCCTAACTACAGAGCTTTAATGATAAAAGTCAAAATAAACTCTCATTATAAGTTTTATAAACATCATAGTCTTTGCTCCCCTCTCCTGGGATTTCAGATATATGCATACAGAGTTTCCAGAGGAATTTCCAACAAAGCTGATGCAAATGGACACCTGTATAGGTCTTCAGGTCTTCTTGGAATATGAGTAATTGTCACCATCACCCAATGACACTGTAAAATCTGTCAGACTGCTGTGAGAGGAAGCAGAAATTTTGGTTTTCCTAATCTTATCCTGAATGCCCTGTCTGGTTGCAGTGCAGTTAAAGACAACAGGAGCTGTAAAAACTGAGCATATTTTAATTTCTGCCTTTGTGCTTCTGAAAATAATAGGCAAATAAAAAGTTAGTGTGACTGAATGCGACACCCAAAAATCCAGAACAGAAGGAGAAATAGCTCTTCTGAAAGACTGCTGGACTGAAATTAATGTCAGATTCCAATAGTGAGTCCTTAGTAAAAGGTAACATGAAAATCTGTACTTCTGCCTCTAATCCACGGTTGCAATAGTGGCATATTTTAATTTTCTTCTTTTCTCTTCTCTCTTGGCTTGGAGCTCAAGAAGAAAGTCTTGTCTGGGATTTACTGGCAACTGTAAGGGTGAAAGTGTTTTAATTAGCTATTAAAATGCATACTAATGTCAGGGCTTTAGAGGATGTGCTCCTGTGATGTGTTAATTCATTTTTAATGTGGAAAATTAAGGTGGGTTTTTTTTTCTAGAAAGAACCTGTGGAACATTACCTAATGAGTTGGCTGGATCTGCTTGGTCATCATGCCATTTCACCTTTCATGTTGCTGGACCCTTTTCACACAGCTGAATCTGAATAACAGAAGTTGCAAATGCATTTCCCTCATAATGCAAAATGCCTGTTTTTTACTCCCTGACTCTAGCCGCGGAATTGCAGGCCAGGTTACATGAGCTTCTGACCTAGGGTCTGCTCTCACCCAGGTGCCACTAGTTGTATGTGATGAGGAAGAAGTGAAAAGATCAATCCAGGCTTGTCGGAGGTGTCAGTAGCAACCAGAGAAAGATGAAGATTGCTTCAAACATTATCCCTTGCTTTAAGTGCTTCTTATGACTGCTCAGCCCACAGCGTGGATCTCTTCTCTCTGAGGTTTATCTCTGATCATGATAATGATTTAAGTAACAGCAAAAGATACTTTGCACTTTTTCAACATCACCTAGCTCCACTATCAAGATGGGCTACTTCAGCTTGATTTCTTTTTCTTTTTCCTTTGTTACTGGGCTTTTGAAATGATTCCTATAGAACAGCCAAGCAACTTTTGTTGTCTTCATACTTCAGTGAAGTTGAGACTCCCATATAGACTGCTGAAAGCCATAGGCAAAGTCTGTCCTTAGGTGAACCTACCCTAGTTGACGCTGCAAGCATTTCTTTTCATATGAAAGTAGCTCTTTGGAACAGAGAAACAACATGCCTTCAAGAATTGGATACAGCAAGTCGTAAACAAATAATATAACTTTGATTGATGATCAGAGAGAATGATTGGGTGGATTTACAACATAAACTATGTTTGATTAGGTTTGTATCCTTTCATGCTATTTAAAATTTCTTTACACTTCAGTGTTGTAAGAAAAATGCTCTAAAATATTTCAGTAGCATAAAAAACAAAGCATAATGTACAGAGCTTATAACAGGATGAAATCCAGTGCTAGGGCATTATTGGTTTGGTTATTAGATTTGCTCCATTTTAACTCATGTCCGATTCCCCCTCCCAGTGATGCATCCATTGTCAAATGTCAATATTAATATTGTTTCAGCTGAAGTGATAGAGTTGTGCAACAGGATTATAGCCTTGTCAATAGAACTGGAATTTGCACTCTCATTCACATGCATGAAAACCTCAGAGATTTAATTTTCAGATCACATGTGATTCTATTGATTGAAGTCTACAGGGGTCAAAGAGTAATCTGCAATTTGTGTCTCCTGTGCCTGCATTAGAGGCCTGTGCATTACAGAGAGAATAGTGGGGGGTAAATAAATACAGCAGCTGGTGGCAAATTCATGAGATTCTTCTCAGAGTTTCTTGTTTGGTTGTTTTTTTGTGTTTTTTTTTTTTTCCCCTTTGAGTTTTATCAGTTCTAACTCTGAAACTGGGAGATATCGATCATTTCCAGGTAGGTAAGCTTTCTGATTCCTTCAGAACCGTAAATGGTATGGTAATAAAACTGTATATTTAGATTGGCCTTGTGTGAAGAATTATGTCAGTCAAGAAAATTATTTTCTTCCTCAACAAAAAGACTAAGTTACCCTCTGAGCCTTTAAATCTTATCTTTGCTATAGCAAAGATGCAGACCATAAAAGTTTAGGTTCTGTAGCTCTAATTGCTCATGCTGCGTTCTCACCCCATCTCACATGTTTAAGTTGAGTCAGAAAGAATCTGTTCCTTGTAATGGAGGAATTGAAGGGAAAATATAGGTGATTCAGAGGTCGTTTCTCTTCTCTCAGGCTGATTGCTGAACTAGGATATTAGCCTGCAGAACCAGGAGGCCTCTGCAGGAAATGGTGTTTATTCGACAGACAGATGTAATACTGCATCCCTGCCTACCTCCAACTATGATAATCTCCCTCTGATATCTTCTTCCCAAACTAGACTTTTCCATATGGGGTAATGGCAGAACCTAATTTTTCTTTCCCCTTCACTTTCAGTGATATGTCTTCATTCCTGCTACTCTTCACATATACTTTGCTACTTAGTTCCACCCCAACAATAGCTGCATTCCTGTTTCAATTAAGGCTTTGTATCATACTTTTTCCAGTAATAGCTGTGTGTCTATCAGTATCCCAGTGAATAATGTGACTCATTGCTTCTGTGTTGTTTTTTCATCCTCCTACTTGGTTTATGTCTTATTGTCTTATTCTGATAGTGATTTGAAGGAAAAGAAAAGCTTTATTATTTTTTTAATGAAAAACACCTATGTGGCTCTCAATATGGTTAGAGAATTATAATGTCAGACAGAGAGTGTGAAATTGGAGGAGAACAGGGGGTTGTTTCTGGCAGTCCTCGGTTTCTAATATAGTTCATTACACAGTCTTGGGACAGGACCTAAATAATTAAGTTCTGTGCAACAACAACCTTTGCCCTTTTGAAAGAGTCATTGCACTAGAGGAAATGCCTCTATAATTCTTCATGTGTGACATCTATTAGCTGTGTCTCTGTCCTGGAGCTGAAGTGATGGACTGAATTGTGACTTCCAAGGATCAAAATACAGAAACAGCCACCTGGAATATACTGCCATCAATATTTTACTCATTTATTCATATACAGAGGACAGCAGAAAATGAAAGGTTGCTTAAAAAATGGCTATAACGGTAATTTGAGTATACTTTTTTGTTGGTGTTTGGAGTTTGGATACCCTCTTATGAGATGTTAATGCAGGAATTCCAAGACATAGGGAATGTCCAACGCAAAGATATTTTATCTCTGTATATAAACATTTCTTCCCTATGTGCAAGAGTGTTTCAATGAGAAACTGCAAGAATTGCACAGCAAGATGAAATCTGTAGTCCTCAACACTTCAGTATTTGCTGGCCCATTTTCTTTTTTCATTAGGGATATGAATGCTATTTTTGCCAGCGTGTTGACCACTCACGCTTCAGATTGGAACTTGCATAATGAACTCTCACCTCATACTACTGTCTGTGTTTGTACTCCAGATTGTTTCTCTGGGAGCAAGCAACACAACAGGTCAGTCTGACCTGTGATCTGGTGACCAGCTCTGATGAGGGAAGGTGTGGATAAGAATGATGTCAAGACCCCTGGGATGTGCCAATTTGATCAAAACATCACCTGCAAAGGTCAGTCCAGCCATCATCCTGTAACTTGGTGTTAAAGCTGCTAGCTTACTGCAGGATCTGGAAGTATCTTTGGGGCATGCTCTGACATATCAGAAAGGAATATACTTGAAATACTTGGTTATATCCACACTGGTAGATATCATAAACTTCTTGTAATTATGTATGCAAGAAAATTGCATATATATTGCATGTGTAATGGCAAGAAAATCTTTTTACCAGTACAGCTCAGAGAGGTACTATTAGCTGTTTCTGTAACAGAACAGAACTGCTGAATTGGGTTGGCTTTCTCTTCTTGTTTTCTTTCCTAGGATAAATTTCATCCATTGTAAGAGTTTTTTAGGATCACTTTCTTTGGAAATATTTTAAATTCAGATAAGACCTTAGAGATGCATCAAAACTGAAAACTGTGAAATGTACATCTTATCATGAAATCAGATATATTCACAATAATTTATACACAATTTATACAATGTCTGAAATGTTCAAAACTCTGTACAGACATTAACTCATTAAATGGGACAATGGTTATAAGCTGCCACAGCTTTGATTTGTAGAACTTGAAGCCACACTCAGTTTAGTTCTAAATAGGCTAGAATATCAACTTCCTTGCTCCGTAGAAAAGTTTTTTTTTGTGTGTATATATGTGTGTTTGTGTAGGATACAAACAACACATGATTGTGTGTGAGAAATATGACCAAATTTCCATAGATTATGAAAGGGAAAGCTCTAAAAATAAAATTCATAGCTGTTTATTTCCACATCCATGCATAATTGTTGGAGGATCACAACATAAAAAGCACAGAGTCTCTCTCTGCTCACTTTCTGTGACTCGACCAGAGGAAGAAGTCAAAGCACTATGTTCCTGAACCATCCAGAGCTGGTTTTGAGGGGAGGAGTTGATTCTGTAGTTTGCTTTTTAAGTTCAGGTTGTTGAAAATTCTGAAAATCGGAAGTCCAAGATGTGATCCCAGGACCTGTTTTAAATAAAGGCATGAGTGGGAGGAAGTCTCAGATGACTCATCTCATTTGTGTGTGTTCACAGTACAGATATCTCCATCTGAGCTAGTCTCCCCAGACTCACTGGTAGTCAATGAAATAAAATAATGGCTTCTCTGGACTCTTGCACAGCTTCATGTGGCCTCTTAGAAACATCTGTGGGTTTTTTGTTATTGTTTTTTTTTTTTTTTCAGAGAGCTGTGCCTTAGGAGATTCATCGTCTATTATCTATAAATGAATCTTGGAAATGCTTAGACAAATGTCTACATATCAACCTCTGGTGTTGGGTGGCATTAATGCCACTTCTGCTTACCAGAATTTTGAAGGTTATTCACTGCTTCCAGTGAGACCATCACATGAGGTACACTGAACAAAAACAACCCGTCTTTCACTGATTTTTGTGACTGTTGTGTGGAAATCTCAATAAGCCTTTTTTTCCATATAGTTTATAAACCTGACTTGATTACCAACACAGAACATCAGCTTGTCCCCTGCTGAAAAGTTATCATCTGGTGTTTGAGAAAACTAAGAAAAGCAGCATGTAGTTTCTCCTAGTGTCAGTGGTATTGCTGAGTGAGTAAGTGGGATCCTGCTGTCTGGCCCCTGTTAGCTGCAGACTGCCCTTACCTGCCCTGGCAGCTGCCATGTAGAGATCTGGAGGCTGCAGTGATGAACCCTCTAAGAAGGTCCTGAGGTCTGTTGAGTGACCTGGGGCAAGTCATGTCCTCTTGGTTTGTCCGAGAGAGCAGAGCATATCCTGGTGGTGACTGCTGCAAAGCAGGTTATAGGGAAGTTGGCCAAAAGGAGGTGAGAAACATGTCTGAAAAATGGGCGTGTTTGTGTTAGGGGCTGAAGGGCATGGGAATAGGGAGCAAAACTCAACATTAGTCAAACTGAAAAGCTGATGTGCCTCAAGCAAGAAATCAACAGTGAATAGAAACAGGGATGCTTCTCATCACAAACCTGCTGTCTGCTTTCTTCAACTATAAGCTCTTCACAGCTACTGGCCTCTCTTGTGCACTGTGAAAAACTCAGAAAAAGATATGTCCACTGTTTCTTGAACCCCGCTATCTCTATTATTGCTATTATTTTTAACCTTGTGACCATCTAAACCTTTCCTGGGAAATAATAGTCATCATGCATAGAGCATCTTGTGAAACATGTCCCTAGAAATTCTCAATTACAGTTAAATACAAGTTAACTTGATTTTTCAACATCTGATTCTTCCTTCTGTTTCTTCTCTTTTATGTCTATAGGCCCACTATGCATGGACACACAGTTCCTCTGACAGCCTGGTATATTAATCATGCAATCATCCTGTGAACAACTTCTTAGTGTCTGACAGGCTGACGGTTGTTCAGAAACTGAGCTGAGAGAATCTCTAAATAAGCCTCTAATACAAATAAATGACAAACATTGACCCTTAAGGACACTGACAACACAGTTTGACCCCAAATGGCAGGAAGACATGGCAATCTGTCTTTGTCTGATCAGGAATTCTTTTTTTCTTGCCCTTTTACTTTGCTGTCTTTTATCTGCAGTTGAGAAATCTCAGGAATATTTGATATTTAAAGAGACTTGAATGTTCATGTGGAGAGTAGCCTCTGACTGTATCTTTCTTCATCATGTTAGGCAACCTGAAAAGCATTAAAAAGTAAAACAGTCCTAAGATGACTATTAGCATACTGTCTCACCAGAAGCTTCCCACTGTATTTTGTTTAACAAGCAAAACATTTCTTGGCAAAGACCAGGACTGTTCCTTAGTAGCATCACATCTTTTGGAAATGAAGCTTTCTTACCAAGCTGCATATGGTAATTTCACAACTGGAGAGCAGCTTCTCTTGTATGTCTGTTTTGGTTGGTGTGGATACAGTCATAAAACATGGGATTTCTGTTGTGCCTGATGAACAGTCAATGTGACAGTGTTGTTTGAAGGAGCTAGGAAAAACCAAAGCCTTTGTGTCTGTTCAATACCACTATGTGTCTGTCATACCACTAAGAGTACGTCTGCATCCTGAAAAACATTGTGGTCCCTGTGGATTATGCCATGACAAACAGGAAAATGATAAAAACTAAACAGTTACTGAGATTGTTCCTATTGAAGAGAGCAGATGTGTATTTCAGCAACATCTGAGAAAATAAATATGCCTGATACAAATAAAATAGCTGTTTTCCTTCTCCTGCTCAGCTCAGTCAGGCAGGACAGGACCCATCTACATGCTCATCTTGTCTGGGAACTACTTTTCATTTGCTTTCGCCTGCTTGGAGGATAAACTCCTTTAACTGCCTTTGTTTCCTTAGTTGCTTTCAACAGTTGATAAGAAGTCCCCTAATCTCCTGTTTTAAAAACACTCAACACTGCCCATAAGCAATCAGATTCCTCTGAAATTCTGTCTTCTCATGTGTGCCTCATATCTCAGCATCAGTGAAGGGAAAAGAGTTATCTGCATTATTTTCATACAGATGACTTTAACTGAAACTTCTAGCTATAGGGCACAGCAGCTCAGGTATTACGGGATGCATCCCTTTTACTGAGCTTATTTTGCTTTGAAGGAATAGCAGCTTTGTGATCATTTTAATCCTCAGAATTATTTGTTCCTCCCAGCTACAGGAGAATGTGGCAGTGGGGAATACAAAGCCAGGTTCCCCTTGACACAATAAATTGTTCATGATCACTGCTATGGAGGAAGGACCTTTCCCTCATTTTTACAGCAGACATGAGAAAGATGGTGGAGAAAGGTAATTTATACTTTTTGATTGTCTCCCCATTTCTGCTGGTGATCCAGAGTGTTACTTTGGGCAGGTCCCATGCAGACTATGTTTTGCAGCTCACTCCTGTCACTGCAGATCTGCTACCTTCAGCCCTCCTGACATCCTTTTGCCCTGCCCAGAAATACCCTGAATAGCACTGAGGGGAATGGCCTGTGTTACTTCGGGGCTGGCCCTTGCTAGAAGTGGGGAAAAAAGTGGTGAAGGTGAGGAAAGGAAGTCTAAGATATAGACAGGACTAGAGTCCCCTCCATGTACTCAGCCTATAAACCTTCCAGTTCAGTGAAGGAGTAAAACTGTAGTGTGCTTTGGGTGCCTATCTAGTCCATGTTTTTCTTGCCCATGGGGTGAAATGCACAGTAAAGTAAATCTGCAGTTGTTCTTTTTCTGTCCCTTTTGGGTGACGATCACTGTTGAATATTTGCTGTGTATATGGTTGCTTCAATAAAGTCATATGTGTTTTGAATATCTGGCCTCAAGAGTGGGATTTCATAATGTGGAAAGCTGACCCTCAAGTATTCAGAGAGGCCGACCCTCTGTGCATATGTCCGTTAATGGTTCATTTGATCTGTCTGTTTTCCTTAATTAACTGTTGGCTATTGATCTGTGGTACATTCATAGTTGAAATTAAAAAAAATTTAAAAAAATGTGAGTGGGGGAGAAGAAAGGATGTGCTTATATTGCTCTTGCTTAACATGCTGGAAGTTTGCGCTGCTACACGGTTTCCACACCATTTGATCTAGCAGTAGGGAACTGAGATGACTCAATGGCCTAAAAATATTTACAAAAGGCTGCCCTCGTGTTTCAGGCTCCTTGCAATAATGTTAAATGTTAAAACATCAAAGCCAGAATACAGCAAAAAAATAGTTCTCCCTCTCCTCAGTACATGTTGTCAGACCCTGTTGTAGTCTCTCTCCTAAGCTACCCTGACCTATTCAGGTGGCTTTCTGCAGCCTCTTTGAGTTTGTAGAATAAAACAAAATATATTCCCACTTCAACATAGGTTAGTGTTTGAATATGTATGTATGAATGTGTATGTGCCTCTCTGGGGTACAGCAGCAAAACACAACCTTGAGTGTTTGTTTGCCAGTGATGTCTGTGTGCTGAGAACTGAAAGTTCCCACTGCATTCATTAAAATACATGTTTTGGGCTGGGGGTATCATTAACAGCTTGGTATTGCTCGTGGCTCAGAGTGGAGCTGTTCACTGCCATACGGTGTGTCAGTGGGGATCACGCTAATGATCTGGAACAGCAGGGCAAGCTGGGCACTTGGAGGGACAGCACGCATTTTGGGCAAGGCTTTGGGGAAGACTTGCTTAAAATGGAAACACCGCTGCAGCAGGACTCCTTGAAATTTTGATAAAAACATACATGTTCCATAAGTCTGTTGTATTGATATTTACTTTATTTTTAATACACAATATTGTGATTTGTATATGAAATGTATTCTTTTCTTAGTGTTGCAGTTATGTAAGAGCTCCTTACCTTAAAGTCCTACATGTTCTCAGTATTTTAACTTTGATGGAATATGTCTTGTAGTGTTCATTTGCCTAAGTTGTACATGAACTGGATTTCTTTACTTCCACAAGTCTAGGGTAGGTGATGGATAAAGTAAGTGTGGATTTCAGTGTGCCTGTTGCCTGTCATTCAGGGCTCCTATGAGGAGCTCCAATGATCAAAGCTAAGATTTCCCTATGTCTTCAGATGTGTAGAATTCTAAAGGAAAAGTGAAGATGGTAAGAGAGAAACAGTGCCAGGGAAAAGTCTGTTGATTTTTTTTTTTTTTTTTACTTTCTTTTTTTTCCCCAGTAAAACTGATACTTTCCAACCAAAAAAAATTTAAGATAAAATCCAAAGTATTTTCGCTTCTAACCTACATCATCTTTTTGTGGGTTTGATTTGTTTTGTTTTTCCCTACACACTAACAGGAAGAAAGAACCAGAAAGAAACTTTCCCACTCTTCAGTTCATTATTTCTTTCTTTCTGGAAGAAAATATCAAATGCATGCACATGAGCGCACAGACACACACACACAAACAAATACATAGGTACAAAAATGGCACATTTCTGGAGTTTATTTTTTTGTTTTCTCTTTTTTTATGAATCAGTTTTTAAAATAGTCTTGGTTCTCAGCAGCATATAGTTAGCAATTTCTGACTAGCTCTCTGTTACTGAAAAACTCATCAAATTCATACCTGTCCAATGAAAACTGGACAGTGAATCACGTGTGAGGCAAAACTTCCCTGTTCCAGCCATTCAGCCAGGCCAGAAACAATCAACTCCAGATTTTTCTGTCCTGTTCTCTCTGTAATGTGAAAACTTGTCTGGGGAAGTAATGAAACAAACATCAATTTCCCCTAAGCTGTGCCAGCCTGGTTTGAATCTGAAGCCAGAATTTGTACCAGAGCTAGCTTCTGAGATAATGCAAATCCAAATAGCTTTAATGAGTTCAGTTTACGATCTGGCCTTCAGTTATTATTTAACCTGGAGAAGCCAGCTTGTTTTTACTAATTACATGTTACAAATACCTTGCCATGCTTTATTCATTAAAGCAAAGTAAGAAGTTCAGTACATATAGGTTAATGACTTTTGCATCTGTTCAAAAGCTTATCCTACAGATGCTTTGAGGTCAATGGGAGGTTTCTCCATGCAATCAAATTTCTTAAGCTTGGACTCTGTAAAGTAATAAGCAGGAAGAGTAATTAACAGATTACCCAAACTAGCAAAATAGGAGAAAGTTCTGAATCTGTCCTTCTCTATCAGACCAGAAGTGATTTGGCTGGGGCTGGAGGCATCAGAAACTGGTTCCACTTTGTCATTCTCTGCTGATGCTTTACCATGTCAGACCTGCAGAGCAGCAGGCTTGTAAACAAACATGTTTACATTGCCACCTTGCAAAACAAAATGCTACTGGCTTCAATTTAGATACCATTAAATCTTCAGCTGGTGACTGCTGTGTGACATTTTTGATTTTGCATGCATAAAATACCGTAACTCAATGACAATGTCTTCTCTCCGTATCATTCCTGAACAAAATAGCTCTCTTAGCCATGCGGTTGTTGATGACAGATGTTTCAGATCAATCACTGGAAAGAGATAACAGGAGTGTCTTGGATCATTACAGGACATGAATCTTTAAAAGTAATTATAGGCGGTAACAACTGGTATGACAATTGAGTCCTTCCAGTCTGTGTTTCACCATAGAAAACAACTATGTGTGATATTTCCTCGTAGGAATGTGATGCTGACTGCCAGATCCTGCTGCTTTTTGATGTGAAGTCACATTATGCATGCTAAAAAGGAGAAATGTTCTTAGTACAAGTTTCTTGTTAGCATAGCAGATCTAATTGGAATCTAAGGAAGCTGGCAAAGCAATTGGATGTTAATTTTCCCCTTTTTGCATAATTAAAAGAAAGAAATACTCTTCTCTTAGTGTGCTATGCTATTGAACTGTCATATTTAGCACATCATACACCCATGGTGTATTTTATATAATCTTTCTTAACAGGGATGTAATCTATCTTTATTCTTTGTCGAACTAAATTCTTGTTTGCTTTAGCTGTAGCTGACTATAGAAAGATCAAACAATAAGGGAAGACTTTAGGATTTGTCCTTTTCATTGGAAAATATACAAATATAATACTGAATCAAAATAGCTCTTCAGATTTTAAACTCAGAAATCATTCTACTTCAGTTTGATCACTTCAATTTGATTGAAATACTGTAGCATCTAGTTTGTTTGTGCACCTTACTAGAAACCATTTATAAATTCTGGTTTGAAAATGGAGATATCCTGGTGTGTCTCAGTGTAGGTAGAAGCTATAGCTGGAGTCATCTGTTCTGTATCCTTCTCTCATAAGCACCAATTTCAAGCAGAAGCACCTTAGGGTAATGAGTTTGCTTGAAGAGGTCCGTTGCTCCAGCATCTCTGTAATGGGATAAAATTAAAGTGAAGATGCTCAAATGTAGAAGTAAGAAACCAAGAACTTATGCTAACTTTCAAAATTGCGGAGGCTAACATGGGACAGGGAAGCTACAGAGATATGTAGGAGGTTTGGATAGTAAAGAGAAACATGTTATTGCAGTGGGGATATATGTCTTAACTGTGAGACCTACTGTCAAGGGGTAATGCCTACAGCAATCTCCAAGCCAGAGGTTTTAGTAGAGGTCAGGACCAAGCTAATGAGTGTTACCTTCACTTGGAGTGTGGGTGCACGCACGTGTACATACATGTTTTGGAACTGAAACTGCAGCAGCTGATTCAGCATCTAGTAGCTTAGCTACCAACACTTCTTGCAACAAAGGGGACTTTGCTACATTTCATTATACTAATTGTAGCTTAGTTTGCCCAGTGGTTGAAGTAATTTTTGATTTCAGTCTTCCTGAGCCTAGAGGCATCCATGGGAGTTCAGTCTAGTCTTTGCTTAAGGCATTTAGAAGAGTGTCACGTGGAACTGGTGGGACAGATCCACTTTCTGGTTTGTTTGCAAACCTGTCATAACTGCTTTCTGAGAAGTATTTTTAAACTATTTGTACAGCTGTCTCTATAATTTTAACCTGACCATATTTCCTTATGTCCCTGATGAGAATGTCATATAAGACTGAGAAAAAGAAACTTCATTAAGGTCCATGTGTATTAAATATATTGCCTGTTACTTTTTCATTAACAAGAATATTCATGACAAACAAGGAAATTAGACTGGTTTGATATGATCTAGTTTTGCTAGATCCATTAGGGCAATGGGGTTTATTTTATTATCTTCCAGGTACTTGAAAACAGACTGTGTAATATTTTGTTCCAAAATCTTTCCAGATTTTCCAGATTCTATCAAAGATAGCATGACTACTTTGTAATTTTTTTTCCTTAAAAAAGTTATTTGGTTGCCCTTGTGAGATCTCCTCTGCCCTCCATGGTCTCTCAAGCTGCTTGCTGAAGATTCATGCAGTGAATGCCCCAGATATTTTAAGGTTATATGATATATATGTATATATATGATGGGCAAACCTCCTTCTAAGTTAGCCTCAGTTACTGTTAGTATCCTCATTCTTTTTTCCTCTAGCTGAAGAGTACTTTAGCTTAACAATAACTTTTTTCCCTTTCAAGTAGTCTACATGTTATTGCAGCCCTCTTCTCTTGTAGCATGCTTAGCATCTGGAGCAGCTTTGCTTCCATCTCTGTTTCATCAACTTTTCTCTCCCTTTTTTCTGGGTTTTTTTTGTTTTGTTTTGTTTTTTCAGTTTCCCTGGAAAGATGTTTATTGCTTCTCTCATTACTCTCTGCTTTATTTCCCTCTTTCTTTTATTATGGTGCTTTCAAACAGTCTTATTTAACGGTACAAAACACAATGGATTTTTTTTCCTTATGGTGGATAACAGGATAAAGTTGTACTGCCTGGTGAACACTGTCGCTGGGGATCTGGTGATGTCTCTTCCTTCTACTCACATAAAGCTTAATGTTAAACATAGAATATATCAGACAGATTTCACTGAAGGAATATCTTAGCTGAATTAGTAAAGCTACCAGTCTTCTCATGTGAGACAACTGGAATAGGAGAGCAAGCGCAGTCTGGGGACCCCTAAGTCTCAGAGAGATGCAGAGACAGGGGAGGAACTGTTGCTCTGCCTGAAAAAGAAATCCTGAGAGGAGACAGGCAAAATAACCATACTTGAGTTGCAGGGAAAGGCATGCAGAACGTACTGTGAATCAGGGGAAATCATATACAGCAATAAAATATCCAAAGCCAGAGGCACGGCTGAACTTGAATCTTAAAGAAAACTGAGGTAATTTCAATTTCTTTGAGATAGGGATGAGGTGGAACTAGTGATTTGTTTACAATGAGCATATGCCGGCATGGGCTGTTTGAGGAAGGAAAACCCTGAACAAAATACAAGGAGGAGATGCTCACATGATGCAAATTCGATGCAAATTGGCCTTGCTCTGTAGAGAGAATGGGATCTATGTAGAGAGACACAGCATAGTCTTCAAGTGAAATCCCCCACTGCAACAGGTGCCACAAGCACAATGCACACATTGTCTCATTGTCCCCTTCAGATATGCCTTATGGTCACAGAAATCAAGGTGTTCTCTTAGCTTTGTCTAAAGAAACAAGGTTTCTTCCTCATGTTTTAAGTGCCAGTTTAGTGCTAGTCAAAAACCGGACTAGTTTCCTGTAATGTTCCCATGTGTACATTTACATACCTGCTTTTCCCATTTTCTGTGTTTCTTTACTTCTCTCTGGATCTGGATCCGTGTCCCACAGTGAATCTAGTTTAAATCATCTACCTAGTTTAGATTAATTATACTTCAGTTATCAATGCCAAGCTTTTAGTTTAAATTACAAAAAGAGAAAAATAAAGTATCTAGAGGAGAAGATCTGCAGCAGGCTGCATAAAGGCAAAATTTCTAAAAGGCAGCTAAAAGGCTTTAGGAAATATCTTTGGGCCTAAATTAATCAATTCTTCTCATTCCCAGTGTATTCACACCACCATGAGTCTGATAACGGTCAGGTTTTTTAAGTGACTACTTAATGAAGTGCGTCAGAAAGTGACTAATAGGGAAATCAGAGCGTGCTGCCTTAGCTTGCACAGGCTGACATTTGTTGACACAGTATCTGCAGGAAAATGCACTGGTGGTTTTGGGTGAGGGGAGAAGAGTCTGTGAATGTTTCTGGAATGGTCTCTATGCATTGATCTTATTCTGAATATATTCTGTTAACATTAGCATGCAGGAGCAGTAGAGGTATCCGTGGTGTTCTCAACATGCGGAGAAAGACAGGGACCCTTCCCTCAATAAAATAATGTAGAATTAATTTTTGGGTACTAGACAAACTCACTGTGGGGCTGGATTAAGTACAGAATTGCTTTGTCACAAAGGGCATTGTGTGTCAAGGCAACACCAAGTGCCAGGCTACTATGGATCTGAATAAAAAACTTGTAACAAATAACTTGTAAACCCCCTTTCTTTCTGGCTTACTGGAAAATCTCATAGTCTGACAAATGCCTCAAACAAGTGTTATCAATTTAGTCATTCTATTCAGCCAATAACGTAGCCCAACTACTTTTATTCTGAATTTAACACCACCCCTGTTAAAATGGTCCTGGTTTTGCCCCCTGATTAGACTAAGGGGAGTTTCAGACAATGTCCATATGAATACTTGTGTTTACCAGACTAATGTTTATTTTCTGTGAGATCTTTCTGTAACTTTAGCTTAAATGCTGTAAGAGGGTTTTTCCTGTAAACTCTTTACCAAACAACAAAAAATCCAGCCAGCCAGCTAACCAACAGAAAAAAACACAACCTTTTAATAATAATAAACTATGGTTGAATGAAATTAATTTCAAACATGTAAATATAGACTGTAGAACATAGGATTTCCCCATTGTTATACATGTGTATTTTAAAGAAGTGTGAATCAAACACATATTTAACAAGTCATGTTGTATATTCTACAAGAAGGATTGCCTGTATTTCTGCCTATTATAGAGATGGCAAAACCAATTTGCCTACACTGAAAGCATTCCTTTCCATGTCTCCTGTGGTGTTAAGAAGATGTTTTGATGTGGTTTTCCACCTGCTATTTATGGCACAGGTATCACTAGGAGGGAGAGAGCAAAAGTAAGAACAACAAATAGACAATAGACAGGCGGCAGAAGACACAAAGGGAGAGGAGAGAGAAAGAAGACATAGGGATGGAAAACATTGTGTGCAGAACAAGGAGATAAACCAGGACTGATTTGCTTCTGAATACTGGAACCCAACCAGAAGGCAAGCCTCAGTTTCATCACTTTGTGCATAGATAGTTTTTGAAATATATGGGAATATATTTCCTATATATATGTGGGGAGTTCCACTCAGAGTACTCTGGAAGGCTTCTTGCCACTTCTCTATTTTAGACTACCTTTGAAATCTAATGCTAGCTTTCTGTCTGGAAGTGAAGGTTTTTTTCTTTTTTTTTTTTTTTTTCCAGGTGTTATCTGTTATTTTATTTGATTTTTCCCTAACTCTAGATTACATCTATATCTGTGATAGGTGTCTGGTGTACTCTGTGAGGACATCATTATGTACAAGTGTGCTCACTGTCCTGTGGCTGTTAACACTGAGTGAGAAACAAGTTTTTTTAGTTCCCAGCAGCCATAGTATTTTAACTATTATGTATTTGACTTCAGTACAGCCTTGCTTAAAGGACAATGGCCTTATAATTTCCACACAACATGGAGACAAGACAGGATGTGGAAAGAGCAGCAAATGTTTGTTTGACATTCCAGCCTCCAAAAATGTCAAGGTGTTGGTATTCCTGTTCAGGTCCATTTCTTTTTACCAGATTGACTGTCCTTGAAAGATGAAGAAAGATGAAGATGGACATGTCCTTATACACAACTGTGTTTTGGCTATTCAGTAGCCAGGTTGTAATGGCCAAATTGAAATAGATCCCTTGAAGTTGGTCATTCTCCTCTGGCCAAAGAAATTAAACAGGAAGAAGGACAGTCTAAACCCAATCTGATTCTGCCTCCAAAATACAAACAATTTGTCCCAAAACTCAAAAAGATACTTTACCAAAACTCTGTACCAAATCTCTTCAGTCACAATATCCTTTCCTAGTTGCTCTCACAATAGAGACATTTCACCTCAGGGCATATTGTAAAAAAATAAGTTAGACTGAAAGGAACAGTTTCCAAGAAAATACAGCAAGCTGATGATGGACAGCAAATCAAACCTCTATTGGCAGCAGCCCCCTGAGGTGCTCTGAGATCTAGCTGTCCTAAGGGCTGAGCTCTAAAGAAAACTTTCCAAGCTCTACCAGAAGTTTTCCTCTCCTTAGATGACATCTTACAAAACACTTCTTTGGAATGTAATGCCAAAGCTCGTAGGGCCACACTGGCCGTAGACCTGCAACCTAAAGCCTGTTGATGGCTGTTCTTGTGAGAGAGGCTTCCTGCACTTCAGTAAGTTAGGGTTTTCCTTTCACTAAGTTAAGGATTCCTTTTCTTTCTTTGCTGGTTCCCCATGACACATAAGGTATTAAAATAATCAGTTCCATGAAGCTCAGTGGATATTTTATTTTACCATTCAACCAACATCAAGTGAAGATCATTAATGACCTAATACAAAATGCAGGAAGCAGTAGGTAATGGAAGAGCAGATCTCATCAACTTTCCCAGCCTCTGGCTCAGTCTGCAGTGCTCACCCTTTAATTTGCTTCCTTGCTATCAGAGTGAATCTTCTCATTGCCATTTCCTGGGTGAGCTTTTGTAGAATTCTGTTGCTCAAAATAATCCCCTCCTTCCCACTGCCCCCTGCAAAAAAAAAGCCCAAATACGCAAGGACCGCTGATAGCACAGCTGACTGGATTGATGTCAGAGAAGAGTTCACTGTCCATTTAATTTTCTGTGAATTTGCAAACACTGTGATCAGGAACAGAAACACTAGAGAAGGGTTGTATCTGGAGATGAAATGAGTCAGAAGTTCTGAAACAAGATGAAAAAAGTGTTATTCAAAATTGAGAGTGTGTTTCTGGTTAAGTTGTTGAGGGATCCTGAGTTCATTTAGGTTGACCAAGTTCCAAAGACTCCTTTGGGAGGGAGAGAAGGATAGGGAAAAAAATAATGATTTTGGAAAAATAAATTAATCCTAATGCAATAACTTACTAACATCATTGACTTTATAAATATAGTCAATATTTCTTGCTCACCAAACACCCTGAGTCTCTTGGTCATTGACGTCAGGGCCTGATGCCTATTATTTGTATTCTCACTTCCAACTTCCTTGTGTCTTACAGAATGAAGAATGACAAATATAGATTGTGCCTAAATTCAGGAGAAAAGTATTTTGCTTTGACATCTGAGTAGAAATAACAGACAGAGACAGAGGAAAATATATTAATGGTAAAATAGAGGCTTTTCACAGCCCAAGACCATCTTGTTCCACCCTCTCTGGGTAAAAGCCATGTTCCAGGTCAATGCCTGGGTACCCCCTCCAGTGCTGGGCTTGAGTTAGTAAGCCCTAGGTGTATTAATTTGAGTGCTTGAGTGTATTATTTTGGGATTAGCATTGGGTAAGAGTAGGTTTGTACATTGGGGCTTGCAAAACAGACAGATCAAACACAGGATTAGAAATAACTGGTCACTGTAAGAAGCAGGAGCTCCACAAAACAATTTTAGGGATAAAGTCAGTGTAGCATTGAATTATTCTGTAAAATGAATCAGAAAGCCCCAGGAGATTGATAGCAAAAGGCAGTCTCAGCTTAAGTTTTCAGAATTATTTGAACATATTTTGTTTCTTTTGTTCTCTTTATTTGAATGTCTGTTTTCTGAAAATGGAATTAGAAATAAGAAGTCATTATGAGACAAAGAAGGCAATAATCCCTTTTGTTATGAATTTTTTCCTAAATGAAATTTCAGCTACATAGTCACATCTAAGGAAAATTCTGATGTTAATGGTCAGTTTTTTTCAACAAAGAATAACTGAATTTAAATAAAGGAAATTTTGACCACTTTAGAATTTAAATTCCTATTGTAAAGGTCATGCCCAACACCTGTTTGGATGGAGTGTGTGACAACACTTTGAACAGAAATGCAAGTGACACTTGGGATTCATGCCTATTAGTGGGCTTCATTCCTTTTGTTTTTGCTGAGCAGTTGCAATTTCGTAATTCTATTAAGATCTAGAGTAATCTTCAAATGTGAAGATCAGTGCCAATAGGGATGTCATTTGGCTTCAGTTTAAGAAGTTCTATTGGATTTTAAAAAATGTTATGAGTCTTTTTAGTATTTATAATTAGTTGTGCTCCTGTTCATGGACTTCTTTATGGAATTGTTTTAGAATATCCTTGTGCTGTGTTTGGTTACAGACAGAGCATTTTACCTCATTGTGGCTTCATGTGTTTCTGACAGCTCCCTGGATGTGCCCTATTTTGTTCTACTTAATTGAGAGGTGGGTAATTTACAGCCTCTGGGTCATTTGTGGCTTGCAATTTTGTTTCACAACCTCTGTGGCAGATGATAATTTTATTCTGGATAACACCAAGATGCATATTAATGGAAGGTGTACCAAAGACATTTGAGAGGCCCGTCTGGATGAAGAAAAATGTCCTCATCCTAATCCAATGTAGCATTCAAAGGGGTAATAATGGCAGGAAAATAAAAATTTTGTTTTGTGCATCACTGTGTTCAGATGTGGACCAGGAATTTACAAGTATAATCTCCATGGTAATTTAGACCAGCTTTCTTTCTGCTATGGGACTAGAAATCTGCCATTAAAGGGACTTTTGAGATGTCCTTGAAGCTATTAGCTGGTGCCATAATGATAAATGATAATGACTCTGATGGCTGTCAGGTTGTGTTGCCATAGCTGTGTCTCTGGGAATGTTCCTCCTGTGGACTAGATCTGCTGTCACTGTTATCTGGTAAGAGAGTAATGTGTTTAGCATAAATGCCACTCTCTTTGCAAATTGTCATGGCATATGAACTTTCTGTAGATATAAAAGGTGCCCAAGTCTATGGTAAGATTTGCCCCTGATGGGGTGAAAAAATAAAGAAATGCCAGTTAGCGCCTGCAGTCAATGCTGGGAGAGCAGGGCCACAAATACTGGTGTTTATCCCCACAGAAATCACATGTAAGAACAGTCAAATCTCAGTTGCACCACAAGGAACAGCCAAATGCTGTGACACTTCACCCCTGTTTCACATACGCCCAGACTGGGCTGTGGTTGGAGCAACATGAGCCCTTCAAGAAATCACTTGCCCTCTCACTTTTTGTCTATTTTCTTTCCCCTGTCCCCACACTCCTCCCTCTCAGCAAACTCAGCCTCCTCTGTGCAGCCTCCTGTGTGGGTTTCAGGTGATAGCAGAGCAGTAGGAAAGAGCCCTCAGGACAGACACATGGCATCTTCCCCCATAATGACCCTGTGAGAAGGTATTTTTGGAACAAGTATTGTGATAAGGATTGGAAGCCTTCAGTTCAGTCCTTGCTGCTCAGAAAAGGAATGGTTATTCTTTCTTTCCCCCAGCAATTTCTAATTGTAGAAGCAGTTACAACTTCAACAGATGGTTTGGCTCATAGAAAATCTCTGAAGAAATTAAAACATTGCAGGTTGTTGAAAGAGGTAACTGTCACTAGCAGATAAGGATTAGGACAGAGTTAATCAAGTTTCTTTTCCTAGCACCCATCAAAACACTTTTTTTGTCTATTGCAACAGTTTTAGCAGTTTTTTAATCTCCTGACTTTATCCATTTTCCTGATCTGAAACCCCTAGAAAGACTGGCATGTCCTTTTCCCACATTGGTCTTGTTTTTCTCACAGTGGTGCTGCAATCTCCATTTGTGGGTTGCAAAGCAAAGTGCTGTAACTATCTGTGCTCAGGGCCTGAAATCAGACAATTTAGTGCATTGCAAATCAGTTTCAAATTCCATTTCATTAGCAGCACCCTTGGACTGAAAGTTATAAATAATTCCAACAATTCTAAACATCAAGAATGCTATGAATTATGAGCTTTTCATCAGAATAACATGTAGGATCAATAGAAACAGAAGGTGTCTAGATAAGCACATTTCATAATTACTGCTTAGATCTGCATAAATCAATTTACTAGCACACTTCAGGAAAAAAAGTTCATTTTTTAAAGTGTATTAAAATAATGGTATCTTGATGGAAGTTACATCCTATCTCCCTTTTAATAATACCTCTTAAGAAAATTTAATTTCAACTTCAAAAGGAGCTACATGAAATATCAATCCTGTATAAATGGATTTGACACATTTATGTTTCATTATTTTATTTTATTTTATTCCCTCCCCTCCCCCAAATGAAATGAATCAATCATTTTGTTACTCTTCAGTTCATCTTGCTCTTTCTTGTTGAAAGCTATCTCCTTGAAATAATCAGGCCTCTTTGACAATCAGTTAATAAACAGGCACTTAAACATTCTCTTCTTGCAGCCTAATAGGCAGGCAATGAGGTTGAAAGACATTGTATAGTGCACATCGTACTTGTTCCTTTTCTGAGATTAATCTAATAAACCCTCAAGCTCTCTAGTACTTTAAAGAAGCTGTCTAATCCATCAGTTAAAAACAAGATATGAAGATTCAGTAATTTAGATGCAAAGTTTCTTGTGTTGATAGGTTTGATCATTCTTTCTTGGGATAAGTCCCATTTGATTGGGTTCAAAATGGGGAAACATCACTGTATTATTCCACACAGAAATGGCCATGGATAAGACTAGTTTTTCCAAGGAATTTTAATTACATAAAGTTATTTTCATTAATCTGTTGTGTTAGGAGTTGGTACTGTAAGACTGGAGAAGAACAAATAGTGCATATTTATTTATGAAGTGGAAAATGATGATACAGGCCCATTTGTCAGTTCTTTGTAGCTTTCAAATGTTTAAAGCATTTTGGTAGAAAGAGTAATTCAAGATGTCAGAGTAGATGAAAAATGGGATCAAGTAAAATATGGGTTTCCTAACGGTGGATCACACAAGATTAACTCAATAACTGTAATTGATAAGGGAATTTCCCTTCTAGGAAAGACAGGTATTCTTGTCTTAAAAAAAACCATTTTATGGGTTCTAAATGGGGAAAAAAATAGAGAAGGAGAGGAAAAGGGGAAGATTAGAAAAGGGGTATTATGATGGTGGAATAAGAAATTAGAAGATAACAAGCAGTGTTGAAAGGAGGTATATGGAGCTTGAAAAAGGTAACTAATACAGTTCATAAAGGACACATTTTAGAATGGATTCTACCTAATATTTTCAATAATAAATTTGTATTAACACGCTCCCATTTAGGCCAATATGTTGATGAAATGAAGATGGAAGGTATTGTTAGCACAGATAGTCAGGTTATCCTACAGAAAGAACTTGAGGACTAGAGTCTTAAGGTTGGGATGGAATCAAGAATACAAAATGTATTAAAAAATACATCTAGAATGTATATGTTTAGAAACTAAGAATGGGAAAAAAATGAGTTTGTCAGCTGGAAACAACACAAAGAGGGTATGAATACACTCAAGAGTCAAGTATGAGTTAGTCAAAGTGGTGCTGCACATTAAAAAGTCAAACACAATCCTAGGAAGTATTGAGCTAGGTATCAAAGCTGTTATATAGAGATTGCTATCTAGTCCAGGATATAAGAGCAGTTCACAGTTTTCCTATACTTGCATGTGCAATATGAAAAAAAAGACAGATTTTTTCCTTCCTTCTTTCATTCTGGACTCAACAAGTGAAACAAGCTGTTTCACTCAGGCCCCTTCACAGTTGAATTCACAATTCCCTGCGAAAGGAGAGGATTTTGTGAGGTTCTTGGTGTAAAACCAAACTTTTCCCCCTTGTACAATATACTTTACTACTACAGGTGAGAAATCAGAGGAGGAGGAGGGAAAAAAGGTCTCAGCTGCCACATTTTGTCCTCTGACTATGGTGCCCTATTGGTTTTTGGTTTTGGTTTGGCAAACAGTTCATGTGGCCCTTTTAAGTGTGGTAAGTGTTTCTCAAGATCAAGAAAGAATCATGACCATAATATGTGTCAGGCAAAATCTATTCATTCAGATAATAAGAACAGAGGTGAAAAAGTCCCAAAACATTAGACCACACTTAATTTTTCATGACCTTTCTCTCTTTTTTTGTCTTTGTCTACCTGTCTGTCTGTCTTTCTCCTCCCTTGCATGTTAATTGCTTATAGTAGGGAAATAAGAATCTTATTAAATCTCCCCACAGGTATCTGGCTATGGTTTACAACTAATATTTACAGGTCAGTTATAAACTAGGATTAAGAGTAATAGTTCAGACTATTTTTCTTCAACTTGTGCCTCTTGGCAACATATTATCCTGAGTCTCTCTGACATCACCTATGGCATTAAGAAACAATCAAGTTAAAATTGAGATTGGCAGGAAAAGCAATGTGATACTGCCTGTGGGGTTATTTGTTCAGTATTATTATTCCAGTGAAGGTTGGCAAGCAATTGGATTAGACCTGTTTCCAGTCAACCAAAGCTGAAGTACAGTTTATGAGTTGCAAGGCTCCAGTTCGGCTATAAGCTGTATGTTTTTTTGAAAAGCTTCTTGAGGAAACGGCAAGATAGAGATAGGAAAAATTAAAACTTGTAGATAAGTCACTTAGAAGTGTGCATAATGAGGTTGCTCCAAATCTTAAAAGATTATCTTGAAATTATCATTCAGAAAATTCCTTATCAAGAAGTAACAGCCTCTTCTCCCTTACTACTTAGAAAGACCTCTTGAAAAAACACACCACTACTGAGTATTACACACCCCATTCAAATAAGGAAACAACCTGTGTATATATGTGTTCTCTGAGAGTGTGTCTTGGCACCTTAAAATGTATACATTTTCACATGACCCCTTGGAGACACAGAAGGAACACATCGAAGGCATTGTTTGAGGCCTCTGTTGTGCACTTGCAAAGTCATGGTGCTACTGTGGTATAAGACCTATCCCATTTTGACATTCTTTCTGCCTTTCTTTGGCACTCTGCACAGACATGCTGACATTTCCTGTCACAAACTACCTCAGTGGAATTAAGACCACCATACTCTTCCCATGGACACCAGCAGCTGTTCCTTCATTTACACCCTTAAAGCACTCCATTTTTCATGCCTGACCAAAACACATCTGCTGCCTTTCCTTTTCCAGCCCACAGTGCCTGTAAAATACTGCAGACTGGGAAACATGATCTTCCAAGACCTGGTTTTAAAGTATGTTTGGTAGGAAGCTTTCCCTCACAAAGATACAGCCTGTCTGCTGGCTGTGTTCCCCCTTGATGTATGTTCACCTCGAGCTTCAGCTTTGTGACTTTTGTATATGGGTGCTTTAGCAAGACAAATTCTTTGAAGGCCCTCTTGCAGGAGGACTGCTTGAAGGATGGCTTTTGCTGGGACAAAGCATGTCTGCAAGCCTTGGGGAGGCTTCAATATGCATCTGTAGTAGAAGTATTTTTGGTGTTATTGCCTCCCTGCTGTAAGTCTTCTGAGCAGCAAGTAGACTGAGAACCACATGGTGCTTTGGGTACTGTTCTTGAAAGAGGTGATCCAACCTCTGTGCATGGTGAGCATCTGGGGAAAGAAGAGTTGGGACTAAAGCAAGAACACTTTAATTTGACAATGTAAACATACCTGAAGGATCATGTTGAGAGGCACCATATACTTTGGTGTCCTTAAAATGGTGGTATAGAGTATGTAAGTACATCTGACAGTCCCAGTCACCTAAGATCATAGAATCAGTTTGGAGAGCTAGTGCTTGTCGCACAAATCCAGGGTACTGCTCAAATCACAGGACTGTTCTTCCTCTTGTGAGTCTCCTTTTCTACAGAAATCATGTTTTTGTGGACTGGGTTTTATTTTTCTCTTTTTTTCATTTGCAGTGGGTAGAAATGGACCTCTGTTTTACTCAGATTTAAGAGTGTAGAAAGGCCATTAATTTCCCCATGGAATGTAGCTCAGTGGTACAAGCAGTGAACCTGATTTTCGAAGGCTTCATCACTAGTATTGACTGCCTGCAAGCGCTACTCAAAATCAGTGTTCTTTCTTGTCATCTATGTCATAAAAAAGGCACTACAGAGAGAATTGTAACTGTTCTCTGCAGGTGTGGAAATAACGAAACTGGGCACTACTCTTCCTAAAAGGGACATTTTTCCCATAGATTCAGCTCCCACCATGTTTGTCAACGGGCAGTATGTGATAATGACATGTCCTGTGGAAACTATAATGTAAGAGCAATTACAGAACAAAGAATTTAAGCTCACTTCATGTCAGACTTTGCTTATGTGTTTTTTTAGAGGAAGATTTTTTCTTTCTCATTTGAACTCTGCAGAATACATGATGTATTACTTGACTGACATTCAGAGCAAATCAACAAACATCATGATGCCTTCACAATGGTGGAGATGCTAGTATGTATATTGGGGGTGGGGGTGGGTGTCATTTTCAGACAGAAGGGGAAGTCTGCATTCATGAAACATTACTTTGCTTTTCTCCTGTCACCTAATATTTTCCTCATTCTATGTGGAAAATGACCTTCTCAGATAGCACCTGCTGATTACTTTCATGAAAATCACACAAAATGGGGTGAGGGGGGAAGTTACTTGCAAACAGCCAGAGAGGAATACATTGGTTGGGACTTGTTGACACAAGTGTATTTTGAAAATACTCTGGCTGAGCAGGTCTCAGCCTCCTGAAGACTTGAGAGATGGAATTTAAAAATGAATTTTGACTCTCAGACATTCTGATACCAGAAACTGGAAATAGGAGAAAAGAGGAGGAGGAAGGAGAGATAAGGGAAAATGAATAAAGTTGAGTAAGAAAACTAGTAAGGTGATGAGTGAAGCACTCAGCATTAATGCACTGAACCCCAGAATCCTCAACCAGGAGAGAAATTCTGCAAGCCAGTCAATAACTTCCTTCTCTGAAACCCTGTTTATGTCAAGCAAGCATTTTTCATCATCTACTGCAGACATTTATTTGTCAGGAATGATTTAGACTTACTAAAAGATATGCTGAGGCAGGGGTCTCAGCTTGTAACTGTTGGAACACCAAAACTCTACGAAACTCTACAGCTGATGCTGATTTAACATAATATCTGTGATGGTGACTAGAAAAAGAAAATAAATGCCTGGATCTCTGTGATCCAGGGCACGAAACTGACAGCCAGGGAAGGCTGTTCAGGTACTGTGTGGGATGGCTATCCCCAAAGGGGTAGAGAGGCAGGCTGAATGAGTTCTCACTTGGAATTACAGCCCATGTAGTATCAGCTCCCTGGGGACAGAGCGTACCTGGGGAACCAACCTCTCTGAGTCATTTTATTGTTCATTGCCTCAGGATCCAGGAGAAAAGCATGGTTCCTTACCTGTCTCTGCTGATTTGGATTAGGCTAAACCTTGTGGTCCCTCTGCTTGCTGGTTTCTCAAGTATCAAGCAGAAGCAATGTGTGTACACCTGTACACGAGCCTATGTATACATTTATGTGTATACATATCTCCATGTATATGTGTGTGTATATGCATATACATGTGTATTCCTGTCTTTAGACTTCTAGGAGAGACTGTTGCCTACTATGAATCTACCAACAGTATTTTTATTACAATGTTTTTACAAGGTCCTTTGAAAGCCTGTGTGTCTTTTAACACTCTTCTGAAACACAAATGACTGTTTTGAACGATCAGTGTTAGGTTAATGGTTGGACTAGATGATCTTCAAGGTCTTTTCCAACCTAGATGGTTCTGTGATTCTGTGAGGTGGGTTCACTAAAACTGTTTTTTTAATATATTGTGTCAAGCAGAGGTTAGTAATGATGGTATCTGCACATGATATGCTCAGTAAGTAGAAAGAGGACTTGAGTCTCCAGCACTGTTCAATAGGTAACTTGGATTACAATTGTGGGAGCATCTGGAGAATTTGGATCTCCTGATTACCTGAATCTTAGCTTTGTCTGGGACTGTGTTTATCCTCAGTTTTATGATGATGAACCAGGCAGTCACTCAGCCCTGGGACTGAGGCCAGAGGCTGCCTGAATAGTTTTACAGAAAAGGTACATCTATCCTGCATGCTCAGCCCAGGTCTGAGACAGAAATTGTGCTGACTGATCCCCCTTTTATACAGTTGCTCTTCCCTTAAGTAGGGTCGTGGCACTGTCATGGTCTCTGTAGTCAGAGAAGCACTAATCTGCTGAGTTCAGTCATGGGTCTTCCTGGGAGTGAATAGTCTACAGAGACCAGAGCCCTGACAGGACAAGTAAAATTTCTTTTAAGGTTAACATTGCTTTTAGTGGGTCATTCGCTTCTTTGAGAAAAAACTTTAGACCTTGCCACTTCCCAGAATAAAAGTGCATTCCTGTGTCCTTACTGTGTGGGACCATGCAGATTTTCTGGCTCCTGACGATCAAAGCCAGAGATGAGATACTTGCCACAGCTGTGGAGTACAGATCCCCATGGCCCTCTCTGCCTGACCATCATCCACCAGCAAATACAGGCATTTGCAAATAATTGGGCTTTCAGATAGGCATCAAGTCTAACAAGGGTAAATTTACCCTTTTCAGCTGACTTCTGCAGAAGAGAAATTTTTCCTGGTGGAGAAATTCTTCCTGGTGTTGCAAAAAGCTACTGTCTGTGGACAGCTAAATCACAGTCAGTCCCTCAGGCTTGATTCTGACATGGGGACCGCTGTCACACAGATTATAGGCCATAAGAGCAGCAGTGTGTCTGGTTCTGGGCAACATTTTGCCCTGAGCATGAGGCCATAATCAGAACATGTATGTAGTACCTACCAGCTGTGGCAATGAGTCCTTTTGAAATCACAGGAATGTTCCTGCAAATAAAGGTAAAATGGCTTATATTTGTGATGCAACCTGTTGAGATACCAATGATTTTCTATGACCAGATGAATTTTAATTTTTGTTAGCAATTCAGATGGATAGATAGCTTCTTGACTACTAGAGTTCTACAGCTTTTTCAAGTTGACAGGTATAATATATTTTATCTAAGCACATGTGCAAAATACTAAAATTTGGAGTACATATCCAGACTAATTTCACTTGAAAATTATAACCTGCTATCTTTAGACTAAAACTGGACTGTCGCTGAGGGACAAGTCTGCAAGGAAAATGTGTTTAAATGAAGCACAAGCCTTTTCTCATCAGCAGTCTTCAATCCAGACATAAATTCTGCCTGACTCTTAATTTTTATTTTATTTATTTATTTTGCCCTTCAGATATTGCCAATAGCTTTGTTAATGATTGGAATGTGAGTAACTAACCTTATCAATCTGTTTTCTGTGTTCAGAAGAGATATCATACACCTGAAGTAATGATGTGTTATAGAGTCCATTTCCCTGGATTGAAATATGGCATATAACCACTGAAGCAGGTCAATAAAACCACAGTGATTTTGAAGAAAAATGTCTTTTTAACATAACATTTTATTGCTTTTCCAATAAATCAACTTTTTAGCTAAAAATTTTCTAGTTTCAATCAAAGCCCTCACAACAATTCCTCTTCCCTTCAGCCCAAAACCAATCTTTATGTGAAAGAAAATGTCTTCAGAAATTGTTGATAATGAAAACTATCTTTGGATGTAATTTTAATGGTGAAAAATACCAACAATTGCTCAAGTAGTTCTAGGGAATTTCCTTTCTGCATCAATATTCACGCTAGAGATGTAAATAGTAATGAGAAAGCAGTCAACTTAAAGTACAACCTGAATTTAAACAGTTATTGAGCTGGATTTACAAACAAGGCACCATATTTTTCAGCTGTAAATTTATGATTTAAATACAAATGCAGTGCAATTTTTTGTAATTTAAATACCAAAGTGAAAATTCTGTATCTAGAGGTTACTAGACAATACTTGAGTGTAAATGAAGGGAATTCTTTGCCCATTTAAAAAGAATATGGAAAAAAAGAGTGTTGATAAAGTCCAACTGAACTGTTTAGTCTGAGTTTCACGAACAGTCTAAGATATTATTTTTTAACCCCCTGTCCAAAAGAATTTAGAAATCAAGATAAATGTGCAGTGTCCTTGATAAGACACGCTGCATCTATAATACACCCAAGTAACCTGATTTACTGCATCAATTATTCTGCCTTTTTAGTATTGGCTAGTGCATTTCAACTGTGTTACACCATGTCCTGAAGAGATTACAAAGATGTAAATTGTCTATGTTATTTTTTGCAACAAACTGTGGCTCATCAAAATTCTGATTTTATAATATGATTATCAGAGGCAGAGGTGGGAACTTGAAAGTCAGCTCTCACTTGCTGGTGAGGTATCACTAGCAAGAATGAGCCAAAGGCCTCCTTTTCCTTCTCTGTAGTCTAGCAGGACAACTCGGAACCTCAGCTCTGGTAGCCTGATCCTCTGTGAAGATAAGCACACTTCTGTTTACTCTGTTTTCTGCTGCCCATCACTGTAATGGAAATTATCAGGTTAAAAAAACATCAAACAATTACAGTTTTCATTCATTCTTGGACTGGGTGGAGAAGAGGATTGCATTCACTAGTTTCTACACTGTAAGGCTGAGTTCCCTCAGAAGACTGGCAGAGAAAAGTCTGCTATAGCTACCTTTTTTCAATGGCAGGTGAAGAATGAGTTACAAGTGAGATGATTACGTTGGCATCATCCCAAGTTCTTGCAGCTTTGTGTTTGTGTAAGAGAAAGATGTAAGAATATTGAGGTGTGATTGATTATGTCAGCCAGGTAATCATTAACAAAGGTGCAACAATCTAAACTAGCTCTGAATAGCATTTCTTAATACTAGCTCACAATTGTTTCATCTGTTTTTACTGATGGAAAAAGGAGTTAATGAGAAATTTTTGTTTTCCTATTTCTGTTTCCCCCTCTGAAAAAGTGATAATATGAAAACTCCTTACTGGGTAAAACATAAAATACAGATATCATACTTTCTTTCAACAGACAAAAAACATCAATGGCATGTTCTGATGATGGTGACAGTGACAATTCTATAAAACACATGTTGACAATTATAATGCAGTGTTTTTAGTTTACATGACATGATATGGATAAATAATGACCTGTCTTACCACTGTGACCCAGATATAAGGCTCAATGTTCTGTGAATATAGTGCAGTAATGACTAAGATAGTTCAAGTACTGGTATAAGAAAAGGAATACAACATAAGAATAGCTGCATTAGAAAAGTCAAAGTCCCAGCCGGTCTCTTTCTTGGTTGCTAACAGAAGGTGATGGTAGATGCTTTTGAAAATATTTGTGATATACCCCTCTAGTTCCTGACAACACTGAACTAGAGGTTATATCCCAATTAAAGAATTTACAGGTACCAGTAAGGGTATATCTTATTTAACTCCTACTTGAATCCATCAATACTTTGACCATCTACAAAGTACTGTCAACAAGGTCCATGATTTAGTTATGTGTTGTTGGGAAATGTTCTTGCGTTCCAAGTTTTATAAGCTCTGACAACCAGTAATAATACTGTGTGTCCTCTGCTCTTAGACTGTAGAAAGCAGCAACTCATCATCTCTTTTTCACTGTTTTTACATAATATGTGATTTTTGAGAATTGGCTGTATACTCATGATCCCTGTCATCTGTCTCAGAAGCTGAAAATTTCCAGGCTCTTCACTGTCTCTTTGCATGGTTGTCATCTAACTTTCTTGATTAAGTTGTCACTCTGCTTTGTGCCCTTTTGACTGTGCCACTTTTTTGGTGTAGAATGAGAAGAGCTCCTCTCAGGAGTCAGGATGAAGGTGCACCATAGGTGTATGCACCATCTTAATAGGCTTAATAGGTTTTTCTGTTTAGTTCTCCATGGTTTTCTTAATAATTACTCCCTTGTTTTCATCAGAAGCTGATGTTTTCAAGGAAATGTCCACATGTACTCCATAATCTTTTTGCTGAGTTATGAACAATTTTCACTTCAGCAAATCTATTTTGTTACTCCCTTCATAACCCCTTCCCATACACTTTGATTCACCCCTACTAGAAGTTACTTCTTTTTGGTTTTGCTACCGTAATTATTATTCTTTCTGTACTCTGGCCCAGGTCTATGAAAGACTTGGAAGTTAAAAAAAGTCACAAAAACTCTACCATTAAACAAGAAAACATAGGGGTTTTTTAGACTGACAGAAATGAAGAGGTATATGTTATTAGCTGGGGGCAGGCTTAAGGCACTCAGATTTGCCACAGCCAAGATAATTTGTCAGAATCTTCCTGCTGAGTCCATCACTAAATATATACAGCTAGAATTAGTGTTCCCAGGTGCATTATTTTCTGTTAGCTTTCACTGGATATTTTATCATTGTTTCACTCAGTATCATGAGATACTCAGTAGTTCTCTCTGTTCTGCTCCAGTTTTAGCTACCTTAGTTTTGTCTGTTCGTTGTTAGCCAACTTTGCCCCAACTTTATTCACTCACATTTACAGATCACTTATGAAATTGTTAAATAGTGGAAGTCCCAGCACAGGTTCTGATGGGAATCCCATGGTAAGTTCTCCACTCTCCTTTACAAATTAGCATCATATTTATTCACTTGAATCTTCTCTTGATTAATACAAGCGAATTTCCTCTCTTATCACATGCGAATTTAATAATTCATAAAGGACGGAAAAGCTTGATTTAAGCCACCAAGGATATGACCTTTATGGTGCTTCCTCTAGCCATAATGAAGAAAGTGTATACAGGACTTGGATCATGGACTCAATGATCCTTATGGGTCCCTCTAACTTGAGATATGCTATGATTCTAGGTGTAACTAAGTTAAAAGGTTGGTGTCCAACCTAGAATATGCCTTCTGACACCTAAATAGCCATGCAAGATAAAGGAAAGAGAAGAAACATCACCAGTTCTCTTCTGTAGAAATGGAAATAAAGGGATTTAACTGAACTCATCTAAGACAACATCGATAGCTGAAGTTTTATCTCTCTGTTTACATGTCTGTCTCCTTACAGCATGTCCTAAAAGTACATCCTCAGCTAGCTCAGGTGTAGATGTCTCCACTATCAATATCTGGAGGTAGTATGTTATCTAGTGTTTGGTAGGTATCTCTGCACTTGAGACTCATGCTTAGGCAATAGTAGAGACTAATGAATTTCAGGGTGGTTTTTTTATAGACTCTTCCTACAAATTTTCCAGGGGGGATTCAGATTTCTTGATTAGGTAGATTTCTGGGGAAATTATAAGAACTTTTTTTAAATATCACCTTTCATGAATTGCCTAGAAACAATGGATCATGGGCTGAAAGTTCTTCTAGAGAAGACCTACAGGAAATGTCATAGAGAATGGTGTATTACTGCCTCTTGGGTGATGACACCTTGAGACACCACACTTTACTGTATTCCAGCACAAATCTGTATAATGTATGCATAGAGTCTGAATAAGGGTCAGTGGTGAAATACAAGAGGTTGAGAACAAAAAGGGGTGTTTAACTCCCATCAAAGCTTCAGGGCTTCAGTATTGACAGTTGATAGCATCCCTAATTGTATTTAATTTTTATTTTTTAATAAGAACTAGAAAAACAGAAGTAAGTCTAGCCAAACAATGCTATCTGCGTGCAATTTTAGGCTGTGAAATTTATCTGTTCCTCAAGACTTTTTAAACTCTTTTTTCCTCCAATATTATTTCAAAGATACAACAGAAACATAACTTCCAAAGAGAAGAAATGTAATTAATGTACACAGATTTGCTAGGGCAAGTATAATTTCATTATGTACTTCCAAATGCAAATTTCAAATACTTAGATAGAGATGAATGGCCAGATTAGACATATGTGACAGACAGACAGATAATTAGTGATAATGACTGCAGTGTAGCAATGAACAATTTAGCCAGTCACTGCGTGACAATTTTGGAGATGAATTCCTGAACTTGCTTTAGAAAACTAGTTTTCTTGTTCCCTCTCCTCGGCTTCCACCATTGCCCTTCAGCTTAGAACCAATGGGCATGAAATGATGTTCCTTGTCTGAAATGAAACCAGAACAGCTTCATCCTTGAAGCTACTCAGAAGTAAACATTTCAGATTTAAGCTATGTTTACCTTGAGAACTAGAAGTAGTTAACACAATTTAAAGACTTGAAATAGAAACCAAAATTAAATGTACTGCTTAAAGGATTAGACAATCATCTTCCTGTACAAACAGCATAAACAAGGAAATCCTATTAGCTCTTAACGTAATTAGCTGAACCCAATAGTCTATGGATAAAACCTTTCTATGCACTTCTCAAAAAAGCAGGGCAATCTTGGGAAGACTTAGAACTTGACAATTTGCATGAATTTCTAATGAGACAAAATTCATTGAACTGATTAAATGAAATTCTTCCTATTATCTAATCCGCATAACTGCTAGCCCAGAAGAGATGAAAGCTTTACCTACTTCTACACTGAGAAAAAGAAGCAAAAAAGAACAAAAAATTTGTAACCACACCATGACCTCATTTTTTTTCCCCTTCTGCTAAGCTACATAATATCTGGAATTGAATTACTTTATTTCTCATTCAGGGCAGCACAACCTTGGGAACATTTTCAAGCTAGATAAACACACCAGGGACCTGAGCCAAAGGCTACTGAAGTCAAAGAGAATTTTGAAATATTTCAATGAGTTTACATCAGAAACACATTTTGTGATACTTTCTCACTTGTAAGATGGCATCATTCATTAATTAATATCAAGAGATTTATTTGAAGAGGATGATGTGGGTTATGAGATTATAAATAGGCAGATGCAAAGATGTGATTTTTAAGTAACTACAAAATCACAGCCAGACTAATTCAGAAATTGCATTTCTCCCATATAAAATTCTAATATTTTGATTTATGTTTTTATCCTATTTGTGAAGAAATGACAAAGCACTGAACATAATTCCATTTAGAAATGTTTAATTTTTGTTTGGAGTAGGTCCGAAATTAAACCGTCTTAGATATAACAGTGCAATATGTGGGGAAATGTCAGCAGCAGTAGCTGTTCATGAGTCAGGTAGCATGGCCATAAAATCAGTTCCATGGAGGAGAATGTGCAGAGCATTTATGTGAAATACACTTTCCATTAGCTTAGGCAAATTTAACCCAAATTAAAAAATGTTTTGTTTCCATTTGGCTTTCCTGCCCAAGGGGAAAATTGAAAATAGTCGTAACTAATAACATTGTCCAAAATGAAACAGCAATTTTGCAGAAGCCAGCATTTGTAATGAACTAGTTGTTCCTATAAGCAATAGACCTAACAAGGTCTGTTTTTCTTTGAGTTTTATATATGATTGTATTACTTTGGATTTCCTACTACATCCTCTACAATCCCACATCCTCCCCAAACCAATAGCTTTATCTTCCTTTAGATTACGTGAATGACCTTGGTTTCCCTACTTGATATGAAAAAAACTACCTGTACAAACCAGATTTGTATGGATGCTCAGGGCCCACATAATTGTCCCTTGAGAGTATTCTTGACCCATACTCTGTAGGAGTGCTGAGTGTAGGAGTCTTATGTCTCATCAAATTAAGTTGAAGTTGGCCAGCTGATCAAAACTTAGGTAGGAACAGCAGAAGCAGATGCTCTGTCATATAGTCTTCTTAATCCCATAACCCTTATGAGGTTTGGGGAACTGAAGTAAAAAACAGATTTTGCTGAAAAATTCCTAATCCAACAAGACAGGATTATCTGCTATTATCCACTAGCTTGCAGAATATACACATTATTCTTCAGGAAATACTGAAGTGAAGAGCAGCACTGTAACTCAAAATAATGCTGAAACAAATATCATTGTCTTAGAATTCCTTCCTCAGCAGAATGGGCTGTAAACTGCATAAACTCCAATTGCAGAGAGACTGATGGTCATTTTGTTTAACTAGACAGTTGTTGAACTACCATTGCCTAATGCATTGCTTTTGTAAAGTGCTTGGAATAGGAGTGAGACAAGGACCACTTTTACTTTATAGGGTTGGGGATGTTTATTATCCACAACCAGTTACAAACATTTCAGGGAGCCAGTGTATCCCAGTGTTGTGTGAACATTTATATGAGAGAAAAAATAAAGCACATTTTGCCTTTACAGTTCAGTCCTGAATATTTGACTGTGGTCAGTCAATGTGATATGAACAAACTCTTCAAATTTACTCTCACTTCCAGTGTCTTATTCCCTTTTATAAAGTGGGGCTGGACTTGAATCAGCCTGGGGAGGTTACTTCTGCATCTCTGCAGAAGAGCAGAAAAACAGAAAAAACAATAAATTCCTCTCTCAGTGGTGATGGTGTCAGGGGCTGCTGTTATGTCTTGGGATAAGAGTGGAAATAGCTGGCGGTGGCTTAATGCCAACAACCCCAACATGTCTGCCTAAACGTCCTGGGCTGGCCCAGATTGGGAAAATGCTCAAGGCAATAGAGTAGTCAGTGGAAGTGGGTTTGCCTCAGCAGGAAGGGGGATCTGGGAGCAAGAGAAGTAGGGAGTAGAAATGAAGCCTGGAACAAATAGCCAAACATGGTGTCTGATGCTGAAAAGGGAATCTGTGGACATTGCGATGTCTCTTGCAAGGTGGGAGAGAGACTAGACAAAGCTGTGACGAGGGATTTCTTAGTATGGCAACTGCAACACAGCGATCCCTTGAGTCCAGAGACTGATGTAATTACCCTGCTGCCATCAGTCCCACCTGGGGTCTGTAAAGCTCATTGACATGAGCCCAAATACAAGGACTGAAACCACAGGAGAGCACCTACCATTCCCAGGTTTGCTGCCTGACATGCGTTTGGCCTGAGACAGTCAAGTAACAGCTATCAACTTGCTCAATTGCTATGCAGAGCTCAGATCTTCACTCAAGAGTGACAATGTGTTACATTTCACCCCTACATAACAATTCAATTCAGCCCATAAAATGGAGATCTAAATAGACTTGACACTATTATTGCATGGAGCTGAATGTCTCCCTCTTATTTATTAACCCTGTTGAATTTACTAAATTTGGTCTTAAAACTATCATGATAAGGAACCTCTTGTTATGACTCACTGCAGATTACTGGATACTCTGTAAACATGTTACAGGGCAATCCATACAGTGCCGACTGTAGCACTGAGCTATTGCCAAGCAGAGTGAGATAAAGCATACTGTACACCCTGGATATAACCCTATGGCTTGTCATAATCTCAAATTTAGCATGGCTGGGGACAGCTGCTTTTTCTTCCAATGAAAATCAGCCTAACCAAGTGAAAGAACTGTTAAAAAAGATTCCATCCAATGAGTAATAACTAAAGGCATTACAACAAAGGTGTTATTCCAACTGCTAACTTAGCATTGAAGTAATTTTATACTCTGTGGCAACTATTGTGTGAGAACAGTAATTCCACATCTAAAGGAAATAAATACCTATATTTTAGAAGGCCAGAAATCTTCCCCAGCTGAAATGGCACTGGCTTTCAAGTAACATTACAGACTGGATTCTGATAGGAAGAACACAGAGGGGCAAAATAAAATAATCAAATGGAGTCCTTTGGTATAGAATTGTGTAAAATCAGAAAAGATGCAGCAGCTGTTAGTTGTGATGGAAACCTATAAACCTTTGCAGAGATTTAGCTCTGAGCAAAACCAGAAAGAAGCATGCACAAACACTCTGCTGTGTGTAGGTAGCAAAATGTTAATCGGAACGATTATATCAGACTTTCCATATTTCGTTCTTTAGGATCCTTTCCTGCCCTCTCTGCAGAAACACATAATGGGTTAAAGCAGATTTTAACAACGGTGAAATCCTGTCACTGCATACCACTAAAGAAAGATGTTGGGACTGATAGGCAGGAGGAATCTCCTGTGTGATTTTCCTTCATGATTCAGAGTAACGGATTTCATCAGGCAATTTCTCCCCACTCCCACCCCGCTGAAGCATGGTACTGTCAGCTTAGTTAATACATCTCATTGAAAAACACTCAGACTTGATTGAAAATTTTCAAGTGATGGAGTCTCTGCTTTGTTCCAAGATAAATTGTGCAAATTATTAGTTATCATGACTGTTAAAAAAAATCAAGGCCTGTTATGAGAGTGAATTTTTCTGGCTTCCCCTGCTGATGTCCAGCTTTTGCTCTGCCTTTTCCAGGATATCTTAGAACTCTCTCATGTATGAGAAATAACATCTCTGTATGTGGCCCAGATTCTTGGGTACTTACTATGTGACCTAGCATTCAGATGTACCAAAACCACACAAACTTTTAAGGGAGTCTAGCTTGTCTAGCAGTTCAGATCAGTCTAAAAAGGAGACCTCTTTGTAACTAAACTTGTGATTTTATTTAATAAAAAGGAAAAAAAAAAAATCAAGCTTATTTAACTGGGTTTTGTTTTTCTTCTATGAATTTATTGCTGAACTAACAACTGTTTCTTTCCCAACTGAACTTCCCCTCATGCTCGTATTTCTGCTCTAGGATTTCCCTGTTCCAGATAAGAATATCAATTGTTCCAACTAAGAATATAAATTCTTTTGTCAATTCTTTTGAAACTCTTAAAATCAAATTTCCAAAGTGTGGAGAGTGAAACAAGGATGAAACTTTAGGGTTTGGCTCTTCTGTTACTGGGTCTCCCACCAATATCATCTATAACCTTGGATTGATCATGTAATGCCTTTGTCTCCTCTAGTGTATGAAGACAATAATTTTCACTACCTCTTAAAGTTGTTATGAAAACATTTCTATAATTAATCCAGAGCTATATATTAATGAGACTCATAAGATAATCTAATCAGAGATGCATTAAGGAATATTGCAGATTCAAAAAACCAAGTAGTTATTATTGTATTATTGTACACTGTATTATGTGCAAACTCTTTAAACTGTAGTTGTTCATAGCCTAGGTAATTCTGATGAAAATGGAGTAACTATTGGCTACACATTCAGTTTCACTGACAAGTTTGGAGAGGATATGTTCTCCTTGCAATAGATTACCAGTTGAAATCAACTGGAAAGCTACAAATTAATGTAGCTTGGATGCAACAGAACAGCATCTCTAAGGACACCCTTAAGACCAGTGTCTTGTCTCAACTAGGCTGCACAAGGCCACAAATTTGGATTTCCCCTGCCCTGACCTGAAATTCTTTCCCAAATCCTAGAAACTTTCCCATTCAAACTGAAATTAATATCCTTGCATGAAGTTTTAACTTCAGTGGCCTTGCACACTCCAACAGATAGAAAAGTATTTCTAATTGAAATTCCCAACTAGCTGTATCCATTCAACTCAGAGGGAAGCTCTGAACAAAAACTATCTAAAGGGACTTAAAATTATACAAAACCAAGTTTCTACTCCTTTAAAGGTAACTGATGGGAAAAGGAGAAAAATCTACTTCTGAATTTTTTTTTAGTAATATTCACATTTTGTCAAGCTCATGCTGTATTGTAAGAGGATTCTCATGTTATCAGAATCAAATAATTCACATCCTTGTTCAGCACAAGTAGTGAAGAGTACTGTCTATAAATCCCTTTGGATTACCAGATGGCTTTGAGCATGCCATAAATCTTTTCCCCTATCCCATCACCTCCTAATCTGCTAAAAGTCTTCCAAAAGATCAGAACCATTAAGATGTCATTTTATAATGGAGGAATTATAGCCTAATTTAGCAAACCTTGTCCTGAGGTCTATAAACTAGGACTCAAAAGTGAGAAAGAAATCCTATGCTGAATTCAGTCACTGCTTGGGATTCATTGCCATGATAGCCCATTCATTGGCTGACTAGCTGCCAGCCTTGCAAACTGGCTGATTTTCCTTGCCAGATTTGAGCTGTTCTGTTCCAATAACTGTTGTTCCTTATCTTATTGCTCTTTTTTTTCTTTTTGGTCCCACAAGTGATCCAAAATGTAGAACCTCCTTCCAAATTCATTTCTATTAAATACTAATTCCTTGTGTAGATTAGATTTGTCCTTTCTCTACATGTTTCAATGTCCAAAACTTGTGGAGAAACGTTTGTAATTCTAAAAATGTCTGTTAAACCATCAGCAAGCAGCCTTCTGTCTTAGAAATTCATAAATCTGACCTTTCTTCTAGTGCTCTGTCACTTGAGGAAAAGGAGGTATCTCAGTTCACATAAATGTATTTGTATGGCATATAGTGGTGGCTGAGCCCCAGATACTTTTAATGTATGTAGCACTCCTTAAAATAACTAGCTGGGCTCATATGTACTTCTACACCCTATGATTTCTGTGCAGTCTTTACCTCTGTCCACCTTTCATTTTCATTAGAGTTAGCTGAGTGGATGGGAGTGTAATTAGGATGAAGGTATTAGTGGCTACTAAGGGGGCTAGAAAGCCCCTGAGGAGCTTAGAAAACCAGATTGCTCCAATATCCCTTTCCCATACACAACACTTTCATGCACACCAGCATGTACAGTCTGGCAATTGGTCAGGTTTCCATGGAAATTATGGAAATTGGACCAGCAATAGCTGCTTATCAAGTCTGATTTCTTGCCATTTACAGATGCCTTTGCCTAAGGTGTCAAAACAATAAAGATTGCCCTTTTCTTCTCTCTTTCCTCCTGCTTGGCACCACCCACACCCTTCAAGAGCCTGAAAGAAATGTGTGCATGTGTGAGAGGACTTTCTGCTTGAGGAAAATCAAAAGAAAGCCTTTGGTGACTTCATGAAGGACTGGGTCATGGCTGTGGTACTGCTCACCAAATCGGAGAGCGACTCTGTTCAGACCTCAGCATCAGTTGCATATAGGAGGCAGTTTCAAATGCCTTCTCTTTACAATGGTATTTTTTTCTCCAAGATATGAAAATTGATTGCTCATGCTTAAAGCTTGCATAACTGTAAGCTATGGTAGGGGTCATATATTATTAGTCCCTTCCCAGATTTGAGCTACTGTGTTTGACTAACAGACCTCCTGTGAGACAACAGCGAATTATTACATGAGCCAATGACACACAGCACAGCAAGACTCCTGTTAATCTCTTCTAAATTTGCCAGCCATTAATTCCACTGAATAACCTCTTTATTACAGTATAATCTTTCCTTAAATTTATAATAAAAAGTTCTAGGAGCAAAGGCAGAAAATGAAATCACAGCTTCAGCCTAAAAGTGGAAGTGCCTGCATTCCTGCAGTCTCATTTTTGTTCAGGTTTCTCTGACCTGTTTAGGTCCTGAATGAAGCCTTACATTAGCTGATACCCATGTTAAGGAGGGAAACTAAGGAACACTGTTTAGAGAAATAGCTCAGATGCTGAGGATCCTATGAGTAATTCCTCATTGTCTTCCTGTTTTTCTTGTGGTCCTGTCATATGCCAAAACCTTTCATAAGACCATGGGTGAAATGTTCCCTTCAGAGGTGCTTTCTCTCCACCTTACTGATGCTAGGGCACTTGTATCCTGGTGACATACCTTTCCTACAGTGCTTTGTACTGTATGACACTGAATCCTTCAGTAATGGAACACAAATAACTGGTATGCCCAGTACAGGCCATACAAAGTAAGAGCAAAGCATCATAGGATTTATTCTGTCAAAGCAGGGAATGCAAATCAGAACCAGGTTTTGAGCTTGGGAAGCAATGGCATGGTCAAGTGTATGTGAGGGGTCAGTGAGAAGTGTAAAGGGGGGCATGTTGCGTAATTCTGTCCTCACACTTGGAACAATCTGCTAATAGCCACAGGAAGATAGAACCACCTTCTCTGTTGTGATCAGCATGGGGGGCTTAGTGGCATTAATGAAAGTCTTATTCATACAACACAGCTGGGTGGTATTTTGAATATGTTGTGTGCTGCCTATATCCTCTTGATTCCATCATTTCCTTCCTTCTCCCAGGACCTGCCATTAGGAATTGTTAATGCACATGAGAGACTCATTTGCTGAATGATGTCATTATTACTTTTACTATTTTCTGACAGGGACTTTAATTGAAGTTTATGGATCTAGTCACCATATTCTCCTGCCATGTGGCTCCTGTTTCTCTGAGTTCATGCTTCTGTTGTTGGAGTCTGGGCAATTAATAAGAAATACCATGTGTATTATTTATTCGGTATTCAGTATTCTCTGTCCAGCTGTCTGGCACTACTTGATGAAAGGCCAGTTACATGAGGCAAAAGTACATTTTTCCATGCAATAAAATGCATAAAATTGTAAAATAAACATTACCAACAACAGGGGTTTCATTCAATTCCATTAAAGAAGTGCCACTACAGTGTAGGGTTGTTTTACCCAGAGTCTGGAGTCATGTCTAATTGAATAACTTCCGTAAAGATGTTTTAATTTGAGGTACCCCTTCTGTCTCACACCTCCTTCCTGCATTTCAGTCTGTGAATAATTCTTGTGTATTTTACTAGGCTGAAAAAAAAATTTAAGGGCAACTATAAAATAATAAAGACGCATTCTAACAAAAGCTCAAATGGGATAAGCCAAGTGCGATGAAAATTTAGCATTTGCATTTGATTTCTTGATTTGTTAGCAAACACTAATCAACCTCCTCTTCAGCAATGAGGGTACTGCCTTTCAGTGGAGAACTGCCCACTTGGCTGCTTGTGTCAACTTTCCTCAGCTCTTGTAAGGCAAATGAAACAATTTAGATTAGCCATCTCTGAAGGTTATTTATGCTATCTTGCATGTCTTTAGAAGTGGTCATACAGTCAGTCCTTTTCAGGTTTTGTAAGCCAATTATCAACAGAAGTTGACAAGAGAAAAGCTGCTCATGAAGGCAGAGTTAAAATTAACCAAATACACAGAGTAACTGGGTGAATAGAGATGTCTTAAAGGGCAAACCTAGAGTTGACCTTAGATATCATTTCTGAATCTGTCCTGTAAACCGTGCACTATTTGCTACCTATGGAAAGATCCTACCAGAGGAGTGAGAAAAGCAGGTTTAGTGCTGTATGTAGGACAAAGTCAAAAATAGGCCACAAGTTGCAAGATATCTTGAGGGCTGGTGGGAATTACAGAGCATGGGAGACATCCTTGCTCATCTTCAAGGATATGACATGCCTCCCAGGTGAATACATGTTGCCAGCTTTTGCATGTCTCAACAATAGTGCAATAGTCCCTAGGCAGCCAACATATGGTACATGTTAGAGGACTAGGAGGATGGCTGGCAATTGTATGAAAGTAAGGGTCTTAAAATTGGGATTAGAAGGAGATATTTGTTCCATTTTCTTCTCTACATTACAAAACTCACCCAGGTACTTTTGTAAAAGTTCCTGGAAACCACCCATTATCTCTTCATTTTCAAATTGGACTCTACATCTTGAGAAATCTGTTTCTCCTCCTATCCCTTGGATTTCAACCTGGCCAGGAGTATCATGAGGAAAGACCATGGTCCCAGTTCAACTGTCCAGTACAGAAATCAGCAAACACTAATCAAGTTAAATAATCTGACTTTCCACAGTGAAATAAACTGACTTCCCACAATGTCTAGAAGAGGTTCAGCTTTGGTCTGAATGTGAACTAGAGATCGTGGGTTAGTTATTACCGAGACTGATCTGACTTATCCTGTTACAAATAATCACCTTGCTACTTCACTGGAAAATCTTTAAATTGCTGTGGAAACTCTTTTGTTTTCCTCTTGCCCAACAGAAGACAGTATCAATGCAGCATAAAATGTCAAATGAACTCCAAGCTACTGTAGTAAAAATAACATTGTAAGGGAAGATGGCAGTGCTGAACTCTCCTTTCAGGTATATTAGAAAGGGATGGCAAAGACAATATTCTTCTCTCATTACACATCATCAGGTCACGCAGTACTTAGCTTGCAGGCTCCTTCTGATAGCAGCACACCAGCTCCACCTCAGAAACCTGAATTTTGAATGTGAAAAAATCTGACATACTGTGATAGAGGTAGGCAACCCAAGAGCACTGGAGTTTTCCAGCTCAATTGCACTGCTAGGACATTTCTCTCCATGATGTTCCTTGTTCTTTTACTGACTTCTGAAGTTTAATGATTTCTGCCTTGCTATCAGTGGATTTTAGTTTGACTTTTTTCTCTCTGAGTCAAAAACATCTGAGACATGAAAAAACTTACATTCTGACAGCATTTTCTTCCCCTTTTGGTGGCACTGGTTATAAGAAGAAATTAAAGCAAAGCTATTAATCCCTGTGAAGAGTATTCAAATGAGGATATTAAGTGGCAGGAGTGCCAGTAGACTGTGTATGAGGTAACATTCAACAGCTGGATCTGGGACAAAACAGGCCTTGCAGGGGATGGAGTTCATGTGCTTTCTCACAGGACTGAGGGTGGGAGAGTCTGAGTTTGGCAGAGAGTGGAGCTAAGGAGTGGATGTTCACAGCTCAGGTATTTCCTTAATCTTCAGCTCTCTCTAATGTAACCTTTCCCTGGCCTGGACCACTGGAGCAGGATCCCTGGAAGCCAAAGGCCAAGTGCTTTTGCAGAGCATAGCACCCACAGACTAAGCCCCCATGAACTGGCTGCCTGCTTTCTGCCTCACTCAAGGTTCAAAGAAAAGAGAAAAGCCAAGAGCAACTTTTGCCAGCAAAAAAGAGAAGGGTGAGAGATTGGGCCACTTCTAAAACTATTAGTTCTCCACGTGCAAAGTAGTATGTTATAATTAGGACGGACACCATTTTGCTTAGTGCGTACTGAAAATTCATGGGAGACTATGTTCACATCACAGCTTACTGGCAAGCTTTAAACAAATGCATCTAATAAATAAAGACAAGAGCTGTAATACTCTTCTTAGCAGTGTGAAGAGTGGAGTCTGATCCTGTTTTCACAGCAGGAATTTGTGCAGGGTTTTGGCTAATTATTGTCAGGATCTGCAGAGTTGTTCTTCCAGAGAATTAGCAAAAGAAATATCACAGCTGGGGAGTCACACTGAGAGTTCAACGAGGCTTCTTTCACCACTCTAGTCTTGAAAAAGTACATTTACCATAATGGACATAGAACAGCTGAGAACAGATTAGATGGCAAGATGGAAGAAAAGCAGATTTCCTTTTCTTTGGAGATGTTTGTAGATCTATAAGTTTGCTTTTTATTAGTATTTGATCAGCTTCTTAAAATAGAGTATTAGCCCTTTCCTGCCCTACTAGCTGTAATGACGAATTCAGTGTTGTGTTGGGTTTGCATGGCAAGGTTTTGATTGTGGGGGATGGGCTACAGGGGTGGCTTCTGTGAGAAGCTGCTAGAAGCTTCCCCTGTGTATATAGAACCAATGCCAGCCAGATCCAAGACAGACCCGCCACTGACCAAGATCAAGCCCATTGGAGACAGTGGTAGCACTTCCGTGATAACATATTTAAGAAGGGGAGAAAAAAGTAAAACTGCACAACTGCAGGTGAAGAGAGGGGAACGAATATGAGAGCAACAACTCTGCAGACACCAGGGTCAGTGAAGAAGGAGGGGGAGGAGGTGCTCCATGCGCTGGAGCAGAGATTCCCCTGCAGCCCATGGTGCAGCCCATGGTGAGGCAGCTGTTCCCTGCGCCCGTGGAGGTCCGTGGTGGAGCAGAGACCAACCTGCAGCCCATGGCGGACCCCATCCCAGATCAGGTGGATGCCTGAAGGAGACTGTGATCCTGTGAGAATTCCATGCTGGAGCAGGCTCCTGACAGGACCTGTGGACCCGTGGAGAGAGAGAGGGGCCCATGCTGGAGCAGGTTTGCTGGCAGGACTTGCAGCCACACAGGGGACCCATGCTGGAGCAGTCTGTTCCTGAAGGACTGTGCCCTGTGGAAGGGAGTCATGCTGGAGTGGGGCAAGAGTGTAAGGAGTCCTCCGCCTGAGGAGGAAGGAGTGGCAGAGACAACGTGTGATGAACTGACCACAACCCCCATTCCCTGTCCCTCTGCGCTGATTGGGGAAGGAGGTAGAGAAATTGGGAGTGAAGTTGAGCCTGGGAATAAGGGAGAGGTGGGTGGAAGGTGATTCAAGATTTGGTTTTATTTCTCATTATCCTACTCTGATTTGATTGTTAATAGATTAAACTAATTTCCGCAAGTTGAGCCTGTTTTGCCTGTGATGGTAATTGGTGAGTGATCTCTCCCTGTCTTTATCTTGACACACGAGCCTTTCATTATATTTTCTCTCCCTCATCCAGTTGAGGAAGGAAACCACAGAGTGGCTTTGGTGGGCACCTGGTGTTCAACCCACCACAGATGTGCAAGAAACGTACATAGAAATCTCTTGAAGATTGGGTATGGGGCATATGGAAAGATATCAAGGAAGTCACAACAAAGAATGAATATAAGAAATATTCCCTAATTTGGAGTTTTCAAATATTTCCTCCAATGCTGATTTTAATATGAAGTTGATTTTTCTAATGGCTTGCAGAAAATGACCGGAAAAATTGTCAGTTTTCTGCAAAAAATCTCTTCTGTTAAAAATTCCTTCCCCAGATTACTTTTATTTTGTATTTAAAATGTTTAATGAAAACGAAAATGGCTCTTGGGTACATCTAGCAAAATGAAATGAAAAAGACTAGAGAAGACTCTCCATCTCCCATCTTCCTGGCAGTTTTATTTACTCATTACTTTATTTACTGACTCCAGCTCATGGGAGAGGTTTGTAAACACAATCTAGTTAGTCACCTTGTTAGGATCCTTCAAATCATGAAATAAATTTTTCCAGTAACCATTGAGGCCTCTGCCTTTTCTTCCAGCAAGTAACAGCCTTCTTCCATGAGGATGTGGAGATGGATCTACAAGTTAAGTGGCTGATAGTAGAGAGATCAGACACACTCTTATGCTGAGCTTCCAGCCTTGTGTTATGTCATAACTAAAATAATATAACAGTGACAGTTTAAACTGCCCCACGGGTGGCATGTTGCCTATAGAGCGTTCTTATGGTGCAAAAGCTTAGCAGAAGAACAGTCTAAAAGGTTTATTTTGTCATATTCTGTACAATCTAATACATAACACTGTCTAAGTTTTGACAAAATAGCTTAATACTAGAAGCAGATTGGTAATGATAAAGAGCAGAAACATCAGCTGACAAATTCAGGGAAATTCAGGAAACATTTCTGCAGCAAAAGGTCAAGGTACTCTCTTTGTTCTGACCTATTCCATAAGTATCTAGAGCACCTGTTAAAAATAAGTCTCAAATAAGAGAGTGATGCATATACCTAAAAGTCTTTGTCTTGCAGATATCTAAACAGATGGGACAAAAAAAAGACTGCCATGCCTGTCTAACAGACATCTGAAGGAGAAACAATGTCCTGGCTGTATCACCCAGGGAGTCCTCAGGATCTGAAGTGAACCTGGACTGCCTCTGAGTCACTGTAACCACAGGGCCATGCTCTGTACATTTGATCTCAGGGCTGAACTCTTTTGGATAAACAGGAATATGCTGTTTTGCATTTACTCAGGCTGCTGTCCTATTTTGCTGATCTTTAGGTCATCTAGGAAGCCCAGACTATGGAGATTTCTTGCACTAGTGGCAGATGAAAAGTTGCTGTAGGTCCAAGATCTTAATATTTGTGGCTGTATTTTCCTTAGTGGGTTGGTGGTTCATTTTAACCTGGACCTAAAGAGCAAGGTAGACACTTTGCTAGTTTTTTTATGAATACATGATGTTATTTAATCACGATCCCACCAGGTCTTCCGTATCCCATTTTAGAATTAGGAGGCTCACAGAGAATACTCAATATCATCCCTCAGAAAAGGCAGATAAATCCAGCTGATCTCTGTATCTCAGAGATTCAGGGACACCCTGGAGAAGTTCTGAATTCCTTTTCTTTTCCTCAAGCTTCCTTATTTTATTATTTTTTTTAACCTTCTATTTTGCTGCTATTCCAGATAAGAGGTTCTTCTATCATTTATGTGCTGGGCTTCCAGCCACTGAGCTGAGATTAAATGGCTTTTTCCCTCATCTGTCAAGAGTTGAGGTAACATGATTAAATTATTTTTCTTTATAAATAGTCAAAAGACTTTCAGAATGATATTATTATGAAAACTAGTAGTAACCAGAATGAGAATCTGTTTAAAATTGACAGTGATGAGATTTGCATGGGACTAGATCCAACCCTAGGGCTGCTATATCCCATTTGTACATGTACAGTGCTGAGAGAAAGCATGTTCATGCATGATGATGATGGAAGTCCCATGACAAACTGCTTTTGCTACGTTGCTTTTGCCCGATGTAAGGAGTGTCTTGCATTGTAACTACTTTTTCCTTGTACCTCTGTCCTTCCAGAGACTGAAGCTGTGATTAAAGTAGTGTTTAGGGCCAAGCACCACTCCCACAGTTGAGACATGAGTGTCCTTACTTCATTATACCACCAAATAAATGGAATTTCCTAAACCATAGCAGCTAAAACCAGTAACTGCAACTATTCCCATAATCTCTATTTAAAACACCCCAAGTGATCTCTTGCCACCACTGCTTATAAAAGAAAATTAACATGGAAATGTCTTCACTTTACCCGCTGCTGAGACACCAGAAAGACTCCTTTTTCATGGCTGGCTCAGTGTAATTGGCTGGGAATATTTGTTTGGCTGTCTTTGGCATTGGTTAATGGCCATACCTACTGATAAATATCCTGAGTTCATTCTTTTCAGCTGTCTTGATCAAATGTTCAGAAGAAAAGAAAAGGAAAGCAACACTTTCTACAGCTCTTTAGGTCATTTTATAAGATTTATGTACTTACCCTAACAGTATGAGAGGAGGATGTCACTGGATCTCCTAAGAGGAAGGCAAATTTCAGCCTCATCTTTTCCTATATAAACAACGTTGTAGAATTATCTGCATGAAGTTGAGTGCAGGGAGTGCCACTGTCTTTGCAGGAATACAGGGACTCTGTTACTGAGATTATGTCCATCTACCTCTGCCAGCTGTCATGAGATTAGTCTTGAAAAGAGCAATAACTTCAGTGGTATATCAAGCAATTTAAACTGCTCTTAACATGGAGTTGTAATAATGTGACTCCCATACTGCAACACCCTCAGAAGATAAGTTGCATTATATCATGGTAGATATAGTCCAGGCAGTGAAACCTCCCTCATGGAAAAAATTTAATTTTAGACGTGTCCACTATGACTCTCATGGAGCTTTGAGACATCCTGGAATGCCTTTCCCTGATTGGAAAATGTACTGTGTTTGTACAGTTCAGCTAATCAAAATATTACCCTCTGAGAAATCTGAAAATACATTTTTTTTAGTGATTAAGTTTAAAAAAAAAAAAAAAGAAAAAAACCTTTTCTGTAGGAAAATACTGACTTATATAACTTTTTCCATCAAAATTTATTTTGTCTCAAATTTTCCAGCAAGTTCTATTGCTGAAGCTCATGATGTAGACTTACCTAAGTGTTGCTCAGTTGTAAGGTTGTAAATTAATTGTGAGTTCTTCTTGGAGAAGGTCCCATTACTAGTTTTACTCTGCCACTACTTTGTTAGGAAGGTATTTTGAACCAGAATCCTAAACAGCATAAATCAGTGTAACTCCAGTTGAGATCCTGCTAATGAATTCAACCATGTGAACTTGGTCCTGCTGTCATACACTATACTAATTTCTTTTAATTCTTCACAGAAAGCTGCTTTCACTTGTTTCTCTTTTGCAGAAACAATAGCATCAGCTAAGTGCCTTGACCAGAACATTCGGTGCATTTATCCTAAATCCTTAGTCTCCTGATAGCACTACAGATGAAAGCAATGTGTCCACAGAGCATGAAGTCATTTGCTGGGATCCCTTTTTGCTTGTATTTGAAATCTGGTGTACTCTGCTCTCAGATGCAGAAGAAAAATGTGTGCCGAGAACCTAGGCGTCTGGGATAATAGCATTGCAATGTTTGTACCCAGTCAAAGCAAACTACTCATTGCTACATGACTGTTTCTTGATTGAGACTTGAGCATGGGAATGGACTAAATGGCCTCTCAGTCCTGTTAGTGGTCTTTATGATTCTAGACTACTTCCTGCTTCCTTTTGACTTTATAGTCCTCCTTTTCTCTCCCTTGCATTCATATTTCTTTCATTTCTTGACACTATTTTATATAACTGATATTAACTATAACAGAAATCTAAATATTTGTGTGCTGCCCCTGTGTGATAAACACCCATAAAGAAGTGTTAAGAAACCCATCCTTAGACTCCCTCAACAGTCAACAGACAGAAACAAGGACTTCACAGGGTGCTTCATTCCACTCTAAGGTCCTTGTTTAAGACAGAAGAAACAAATTACCCTGTAGGGATTCCTACTACTCTCACTGACTATTTAAGGAGTATAGGTGTTTAACTGCTAGACAGCTATGGTTAGATGAAAGAATCTTCACTTAAACTTATCCTCTGCACTTTCTCTGTAGTTAACAGAAGGGTAAAAGGAAAGCAATATATGCCAAATGACTTAGTCTTGACCGAGTCCTGAGACAGGCTGAATTGCTTTCTGCATGCGCTTACCTCTCCTCATTGATTGTAGAAGCCCAGGTCTCTGGTTCAGACTAGATACTCTGTTTTGGTGGCTGAGCTCAAATGAGGTGAATTGTGTCTGAAGAGAAATACAAAATCACACAACAAGCCGATTAGAGTTCTTGTAATTGAACCAACAAATGTAACTCTTAAATAGTTTTAGGTACTGGACCATGACTTACATCGCCTCATACTTTTTTTTCTGCAGTGCTGACTCTAAGGACAAGGGAAACTTTACGATTGAGAGAGAGATTGAAAAGTGGCTACTGAGGGCCGTGAGAGAAGAAAGTCAGATAAATACTCTGGCTAAAAAACTGATACTGACAACTGCCTTTAAAGGCCCCTCAGCCCTTCATGAAACTTGATGTTTGACTCTTCAGCAGCAGAGTGAGAAGTGCTGATAATGTCACTGCTCTGTGGTGGTAAATGGGAACACATTGAGTGGCTTCTCCCTACAGGCCTGCAGATCTCAGTGGTGTAGAGTTGAAAATAATTTATCTTGGGGGATTAATGGTTCCCTCACTTTTTAATGCTCATGAACCCAGTTATTTCAGCTCTGTTCCTGCTACTTAACTTATTGTTCTCCAAAGTATTATTCATTCATGGCTTTCTATAGACCTATAATGCAGTCTCAGAAAGCATTTCAGGAGGATAGGGATTTGATTAGGGTGATGCATTTGAAATGTCAGAGGTCTCTCCACCTCATCTGGAAGAAATGGATAGAGTTGACAGATGTGTTCTGTGATAATGGGAACAGCATTATTCTTACAACATTTTTATAAACTACTTCTGTTTATTCTTTTCCTCCCCCTCTCCCTTTATTTTTCTCTCTCCTGGAATAAACATTCGAATAATACAGGGAAATAAATCAGGAAATAGACTTGACCTGGGTCGCCTAACTTAGTTTTTTATTATTATTTTTGTTATTTACATAATCTTTTCCCCAACCATTCCTCTGGTAAGACCACACAAACATCCACATGCATTTTCTGAAACATTTGTTGATCTGCATAGCCAAAATTCTAAATTCTTCATGAGATAGTAACATTTTTTCTTACTGTTCCTCTGAATAGCCAAAATCTGGCTAGAAAGTAAAGTATCACGTCACAAAACATGGTACTTCTAGAAAAGAATGCAGCATGGAATTTCTGGTGAAAGTATATGGGGTGACTGGAATCTCAGAGGTGAAAGACAATTATTGTGAAATTTATATTGGCAAAGCAAAGGGAGGTTTCTGCAGCAACAAAAGCTCTAAGGAGTTTCAGGTTTTATTTTCACATTTGATTTTCCAAGGGGAATCCAGAGCCCATCTGATGGCTCTGAAACTTCCAGTACAACAACCTAATCTGCAGGACCAAAACTGCACATTTATTTGACTCCTAATCCCTCTGATGTTTAAATACTTACATACCACCAGGGACCTGGGCTTAATAGTCTAGCACTAATTCTCTTAGTAGTTTATTAGGCTCATTTGTCTTTCATGCACCTACCAGTGGCTCTGGGCTTCCTGTGATTCCCTGGCAAGGTTATGTCTGGGCTTTAGCAGCATGTCATTCTCTGCAGCCCTGCAGAAAGGACAATCAGAAGATACCAGTGATCTGATGAAGGCTGAGACTCTTACCATCTCTGTGTTGACCAATACCATAAAGTAATATTGCTTTGTCAAAGAGCAAACTTGCAACCAACTGGTTATCTTCATACCCTTTCCTCCTCCCAACCCCAGGGAACCTTGCCCAGTAACAGAACCTTTTAATGTCATCTTGAAGCCTTTGATAGCTCAGAGGAAGCAAGCTTCACACAGGTTCAAATAGTAGCAGAGGGAGTTGAGTAAATGTTGATGAATTTCCAACTTTTTGTTGCTGGTATAACTGTTAGCCAATAGCCTTTTTTTAATGTTCAGAATTCCCCATAACCCTGTGGCCTGCTTTTTTTACTTATTTCTCTGGTACCGTGAGGAATAAACCTTAATTATGAGCTGTTTCAGTAAATCTGTCACATCAATTCTTCACTTTGAATGCTGACCATGGTACAACATTGTAAGAGGTGGGTTAGAAACTGACCCAGACATTAACTGTTTTGCAGCTACATTAACCAGTTCCATAGGTGTGTGTTATATGAGAAGTGAAAGTCTTAGGAGAAACAACCTTTTATTAAGGCAATGGACTTTCATTCCAGACTGATACATAAGAGGGAGCCTCAGCCACTAGTCAGGGACTTGGTAAGGACCGACACTTACAGGCAAAGTAAAATGTAGCAAGTGTTTTAGAAAAAAAGGACATTTTAGACAACCAGGTTAGCAATAAGCTACTGTGCAGTCCTCATTTTGGAAGGAGGTTTCTCATCTGTTACTGTGGACCAGCCTGGCTAAAAGCACAATGTGCTGCAGCAGGAGGCTGTAATTTGTTTGATAATCAGATAGAGTCATGCATTCAACTTGTTTAGGAGGAGTTCCTTATAAACATTGGCAAAACTGTCTGGTTAACCTTCCTCAGGCTCTTTCCTAATCCTTTCTTCCTGGTTTTTAAACAACAAGAATGTAAAAGATTTAGTTCCTAGATTTTTATAAGCAGACTGTTCATATGAATCTTGATTTAGAGCTAATATCTATTGCCAGAGCTACAATAAAACATTTGGGCAATGATAGCAATATTTATCCTTCTCCACCTGCTCCTTCTGACTCTTTTCTCCTCCCCTCTCTCTTTTTATTAGCTTGTCTGCAAGCACCTGTTCTGAGAGGGATCTACAAAGCCTGGGAGAAGGAGCATTGTTTTCCCTGAGTTGTTCTGATGCTCTGTTAGTAAGTCCCTAGCACCTGTGAGAATGAGCTTTCTCACTATTCCTCTTCTGGTTACTCTGCTCTATTCTGGTGGTTGTGGGGTGGTGTTTGGGTTTGGTTTTGGGTTTTTTTCAGGTGAGAGCTTCAATTGCTTTACCCAGACATGACATTTGGGTATGATAAGAAAGGTGTGTTCTTATCTTCCCTTTCTTGTATCTCTTTGAGGTTGTTCTGTTAGAAAAGATGCCTCTTGCCTTGTGCAGTTGTTACAGATCTGTGAACTAGATTCTTTTAAGGTTTGATGTTCAATATACTGTGCTTTTATTAACACAGTAAATAACAAGATTCCAAAGACAACACTTAAGCAAAGTATGTACGTTACCTCTCTGGCAAGCAGGGTGATGGTAATTGCCTTGCATTCAACTACTAAAATACGAAGACTCAGAAATACCTATGTAAATTTTCAGTGTTATTTTAAAATTAGTTTTGACCTGTTCTTTATCTTTGCTTTGACCAACTTTCCAAGCTAATAAGAATACTGTGCTAATACCTGGTACAGCGACCACCTGTGTTGTGATAAGACAGTCTTTTCCCTCTCAAGATTTGCTTAACTTAGCATAAAATCTAGGTAAACTTAAACATTCTAGGAGCTTAAATAATAGTGTTACTGTAGCCAAGATCATGTGATGGTACAGGCAAACTAAATGTCAGTAGAAGGAATTCTGTTGTTAGACTAGCTGGTATGTTTGAAAAAGTAGACAAATATTTGGGTGTACAAGCATTTCTTCAGGCCTTCTAGAAATTCAGGTATTATGCTAAAATGTTTCTTAATACTTGTCCTGTATTCCTTCTATTGTTTATTTATGTTAGTTTGCCTTTGGGGCAGATGTTGTCTGTTGGTACTGTGTCTTAAAAACTGCTTAGCACAATGGTGCCAGTGAGGCTCAGGGCAGCAAGGAAACCAACATAATAACAGAAGCTTGTACTTTATGTTCCAGTATACTTTCAAAGGTTATGCTTTCCCTGGATTTTCATTCACTTGTCTTGGTAGTTATACAGGCTGCTTTAATTTTTAGGGTTTACTATAGCTTTATTTGAGGGGGGTGTTATCTGATACTTAAAAATGAATGATATTTTTAAACCCAGGGTCAATGTGCCAGAATGGTCCAGAAAAACTTGCAAGGCTGATCAGAAAGAATATTTGCATTTTTCTATTCCACTAGAACATACAACACTTTGCTAGATAACTGCAGCCTTGGGGCCTTCACTTTGCCCCCTTTGTACATTAGGTGCATCTTGAGTGTGTGCTTTCCCCCTGCTAGAGCACATAAAATTGAGCAACAGTGTGTAACATGCAATAAATATCTAGTAGCCACTTCTGAAGTAGCTGTTGGACAATTTAATACATAGTTAACTGGCAGAGAATGAGAGAATAGTACTAGTTTCATATTTTAAAGCCAAATTTGCCTTTTTATTGGTTTCTCATGTGATGGCATTGTAATTATTTCTGTACCATGTGATCTTTGGGGAAGTTTACTTACATAATGTTTGCTAATGGAAATCAAACATAAAATGCAGTGAAGGGAGGTGACATAGTGACAAATGAAGCATATTTCCCTTAGAAAGCTTCTATTCCATCCTTTGTCAAGTGACTCCTTGATCAGCTTCCCTATCTTGCCATCTGGAGCTGACTTTGGAAAAGGAAATCTCTTCATTTCTTCATGCCTGTCCAGGCCATGAGCAGCCCATTTCTCCACAAGAATGCCATGGGAAACAGTGTCAAAGGCTTTACTGAAGTCAAGGTAGACAACATCCACTAAGCAGGTCACCTTGTCATAGAAGCAGACCAGGTTAGTCAAGCAGGACCTGCCTTTCATAAACCCACGCTGACTAGGCCTGATCACCGGGTTGTCCTGTATATGTGGTGTGATGGCACTCAAGATGATCTGCTCCATAACCTTCCCCAGCACTGAGGTCAGACTGACAGGCCTGTTATTGCCTGGATCCTACTTCTGGCCCTTATTGTAGATGGGCAACACATTTGCTAACTTCCAGTGACCTGGGACGTCCCTGGTTAGCCAGGACTGCTGATAAATAATTGAAAGTGGCTTGGTGAGCACTTGTGCCAGCTCTCTCAGTGCCCTTGGGTGGATCCCATCTGGCCCCATAGACCTGTGTGTGTCTAAGTGGTGTAGCAGGTCGTTAACCATTTCCCCTTGGATTATGGGGGCTTCGTTCTGCTCCCTGTCCCTGTCTTCAAGCTCAGGGGGCTGGGAATCCAGAGGACAACTGGTCTTACTACTAAAGACTGAGGCAAAGAAAACATTAAGTACTTCAGAATTTTCCTCATCCTTTGTCACTGTTTCCCCCCTATTTTAACTAGATGGATGAAGGCTAAAAAGTCATTTTTGACTTCCCATCAATGACCATTGTACTGACTATATGGAAAGCCAGAGGGATGTAACAGTGCACCTAAAACATCCTGTGAGTGAACTCTGCAAAGGTTTCTGTGGTCTTTCTTCCCTGACTGTGAGCTGCACAGTCTGGCTGTCCCTCATACCCTGGTTTGGGAGGGCAGCGGTGTCTGTAACAAAATGCAAACCATGTAGGAAGCTAATTGTAACATCTAGCTTAGACATAAGTCAATGACTTTCTGAAATAAGGGAAGTACAGTGGATTGGGTTCTGTCACAATAGTTTTCTCAGCCTGCATTCATACAAGTCAGCAGACACCAAATATAAGCAACAAATTCTAGATAGAAATCATAAATTAAAAGCTAATTAATAATGCTTCTGTTACTGATCTCCATAAAAGTGGTCTTTCATCTATGTCCCACTGTACTTTTAAACTGAGCCAGCTTCTATGTTTGACCTCCACACAGATCCCACATACCAGATCAGGCAACCCATCAATTTAATTGACTGCAAAGAGTGGGTGACTTGTTTGGGGTTTTTGTTTAACTACAACAAACCAACTACAAAAAGGAAACAAAACTTACTCCATTTGAAAATTTCCCCCCCTTTTTTATTCCCTCTTACACAGAGAGTCAGATGGCTTTGAAAAATGTATTATTCATCTAGCTACAGTAGAAACACAAATGAAACTGAGCAACTGTCAGTTTTCCAGCAGAGCAAAAAGCAAAATGTCACAGAACCAGCATCAAAACTGATAAATGCATTAGTCTGATTACATCCTTTCCACTGGGATAATAGAAAATGATACTAGCATAACAAGAATGAAAATAATTTAGGTCTAATTCAAAGAGAGATGCAGCTGGGGATGCTAGAAAGTAATTCCAATAGGTGTGTCTTAAGAAAAAGGAAAGGAATCTTGATCATGCATGTTTTTATTAAAAGTGTCTGTTTTCCATGACTTTTCATTTGAAAACTAAGTGCCCAAAAGCTGTAGTATTTCTTTTTATGTATGCTTCCATGGGTATCATCACTAGCTTCTTAAAACTGAGCAGTTTTGTGGCCAGCTGGTACTGCAGCCCCAGAAGTAGTTGTGCTCTTGCAGCTGGGGGGGGCAGTAAATGCTGGGAGTGTTACCCTGTTGGTCAGGGTGTTGGGGGGTCCAGTATCCCAGTCTGTGAGATCTGAGAGCTGACTATAGCTGCTTATAGTTTACAGCAAGCTCCAGTACTGCAGAAGACTGTGACTAAATAAGGGTCCAGAATACCAGGTTTCTGTGCCTCAAAAAGACCAACAACATGGATGTGAGGAGACAATAGATTTGAGTTCGTTATAAATTCAGCACTCACATCTTTTGGTGTGCTTTGTGATAAATATGTCTCTTTAAAGCTTGTAGACCTCTGTTCACTGTTGCCAGCTGAGGATTTGCTGTTGATCTCTGCTGATCAACATTTTGAAGTTAGAATATAAAGTCTCCTGGACTTGAAGAATACCAGTGTTTGGCTTTCTTCAGGCACTCTGGGACCAGCAAACTTAATGTACCATCTCTTACAGCTATAAAGCTGGATAGATTTATTCAGCTTCCTAAATGGCCCTATAGGTAGGAGGAAGATCTAATGATGTATGACAAGACTTTCATTACAAAATAATTTCATTTGCTTCATGTGTGTTAAAGCACCTTATAACTGCTCTGGAAACTTGAAAATGGGTTTTAAGCAGGTTTTAAATTAAAACAGATGGGGGGATGGTTTATTTCAAGAGTAGAGGTTCTTTACAGCCCTAATCCCAAATGCCCTGAATTTGTATTCAATTGATGGAATCCCTTATGCCAGGAGAGAAGAAAACATTTGCATTAAATACAAATTGTAGTTGTATTTACATGCAGTATAGAGAAGGCAAGTTTAAGCAAAGGTAGTGTGGAAAAATATACTTGGCTGTGGTGCAATTTTTTCAGCACCTTTCAAAATAATCCATAAAGGAAGCAAGTATAGCTGCTACACCTGTTTAACTGAAGGAAAAGGACAGATGCAGGGATTTGCAAAGCTCATGTTGGAGGTTAGTAGCAGCATCAGGAACAGTACTCAGCTCTTACTGCTGTGAAATGCCAGCTCCTCTGCCTGTTGCACACTCTGCTTTGGGACATTATTACATGCCAGGGAGGTGGTGGGAATGTCATCGCACAGTAAGTACAGTTAGGATCCCATACCTAGTCCAAAGAGCTAAAACCAATCATGTAAGCAATAAAGACACTTTGATCCAGTCTGTCTAAGAGACTGAAAAAAGAGCATTTTTTTAAATCAAAGAAAAATAGTTGCTTTAAGATAGATAATGATGTCCTACACTGGGTTTTATAGGGAAGTGAAACATTTTGGAAGTAGGATATTGGCCCAAGAACAAACAAGTCTAAACTAACCATAATGATAGATTTTTTTTTTTTTCCAAAACATTGGACCAAGGCTGTTCTGGAGTATATATGCCATAATGGGAGAAAACACATCTTTAATATAAAGATGGAGTTGGTCCATAAATGTTATACATAACTGCAGGAACTAGGCTAGATGTGCCACGAGGTGATCTTTTCTCTGAACTTAATTGAAAAATTGCAGCCAACATATATATGGTGCTGAAGAAGACATGTCCAGACCATCCATGAGGGTGACGTGCCTCATCTCTATCCCCATGGCTGCCCAGCTAATATAGCCCCTGTGGAGAGGAGTTCCTTAGATGTTAACTCACCCTGTGGCATTTGAATATGTAGGACCCAGTTGCTGCCCTAAGCAGGTGCTCTGGAGACTAGATTTTTAAGATAGCTGATTGTTTCCTGTGAGGCTGGTCCAGAGTGCCTTTCTGGGGCTGTCCTTTTGACCCAGTGTGGATAAACCTGAAATGAACTGTACTGATCCAGCATTTCAAGACTGTGGGCTTTTCCAGTCAAATGCTTCAGAGGCAGGGAAATGATGTTCTGGCAATGGTGTCATCTTGACAAAGGAATCTCATAGACAGTGTTAGCTTTCCGTGTCCAAGGTCCGTGTGCTGTACTAGATCAGCATAGCAGGAACAGGCAAGCCTCAGTTAGTCACTTTGGGGCACTCCATTATGCTCTGTAAATTGTCACAAAAGACTATGGTGACAAGCCAGAAAAATTCAGAGTCCTTCACATTTAGCTAATGGGCCCAAATCTGTTACAACTTCTTACCTAAGCGCTTCTGTAGTTCCAAACTGAACAGAATCTCAGTCACCTTGGAAATGAGGGGGAATGATGCTGTTACACAGGTGCCTGAAGAGCAATCCAGGACAGACCTAGGAATGTTTTCAGTTATAATGAAGCTGGCAAGTTGCTGTGTCATCAGTCCCATGATTGCTGGAGTGTTATCTTTGCTTAATTAAAAATAACACTCAAGAAGCAGCACTTATCTTCCAGTGAACTGACACCAAGCTGCTCCAGCAATCCTAAATATGTTTATTTAAAGGGCAGGTCTGATGGCATCGCTCCCTCTGGTGGCTTTCTGGCAGGAGGAGCCATCTCACATCTCATTGTGAGGATGGTTCCTGTTCCCAGAGGCCCTTCTGCAAGAGCGGGGGAATAAATTTCTTCTGAGCCTGCAAGACAACACTTTGGATCCCCACCAGAGATGCAGCAAACGATGAGCTAGCCATGAAATACAGGGAGGAAGAGAGGGAAGGAGTGTCACATGGAATTTGGTTTTGGTGCCTTATCAGGCCTAGGACTTCATCATCACGAGGAGGAGCTGTTTAAAAGCATGAGCTGTGGATGATACACTTTAGGAAAGAGAGATTTACAATGTGCTGTGAACATGCAAAGAGAAGGGAGCTCACTGCAGCCCTTCATGTTTCTGAAATGGGCTGTTCTTTTTCTGCCCATAAACCCATGTTGTTTTTTCTGGACAGCAATACCACAGGGATTTACATAAGGAATTCCAAAGGACACTATGTAAATGCTCAATTTTATTCATCTACTTTCTGCATCAGTCTTAAACCTTTATTGCTTGTGTACATTTCTGTATACTGCCACTCCTTTTGATCTATCACGCATTCATTTATGTTGCCATCTTTTCAACATTAATATAATTCTGAAGGTTATACTGTTGTTACAGCCTGGCTTTCCAGGTATCTTATCAAAATGCTCACTGCTCTAACAATCTGGGAACGAGCCTATTTACACAGCAGTCTAACATAAAATCACATCTTTATAATCCTATTCCCCAAATAGTGTCAGGTTATGCTCTACTTCTTAATTAACAAAAAACTACATTACAGTGTATGAGTAAAACCAAACTGAAATCAATTTACCCATAATTCATTCATTTATGTCAGAGCTCTCAAGGACGCCTAGTAAATTAAGAGGTTGTCTGTTGCTCTTCTGTTTGCCTTACATGATTTGGTTTAATTTAAAATTTCTCAAGTGCTACCTTGGTGATGCATGTGCTTTCAAGATTTTTCATGTATGGCCATCATCTTCTGGGGTAAAACTGGCAACAACATTGTCTAGGCTTTAGCAGTAGACTCAAGTATGCTAAAAATTCACTTGAGAGCTGTTCTGATCTTCACTGTGACACCTCAGAACAGTTCTGGTCATCAGCAAAAAGCAGATGCAGAATGTTTTCTAATCTTGGATGAAAAAATCCAAGGAAGTGGCATTTGGTATAACTCTGAAGATATTGTTTGCAAATTGCAGATAAGTTCTTCTGAATTAAAAAAACAGAGACCAGGATTTGCCCCAGTTTGCATAGGTAGTCTGTGTCAGAGCTGAGACTTGAATTCAGAGCTCTTGAGAGAAAAGGCATGAGATGCTGATGTTAAGGAAGATTACAAAATGGTACAGCTGGCTCTTGATTTGAGGCTAGGACAAACATTCATAGATGAGCTGTAATTTTGCCTGAGACAGTTTCTAGGGTAGTGTCACTGACAGGATGTCCCTCTTCTCTCAGTAAATAAAAGTAATATTTTTCTTGTCAAACAAAATGAGTACATTTTGAATCAAAAGAATTTCTTTTTTTTTTTTTTTTTGAAACATGCTCCATTCTAAAAAAAAAAAATACATATTTGGAAGCTCCAAACCAAAAGGAAATATTACACTTGGAATAAAATAAAAAAACCTACTGTTTAATTTTCTGATTTAAAAAAATTATTAAATATTTTCCTAACATGAAAGCAGCTTTCTCTCTCAATTGAGTCAGTGAACCAGTCACACTTGTTACTCCACTGATTATAACGTTGGAACAATTTTATTTTCAGATTTTAAGTTATTTTTCACTTAGCTTTTTATTCTGCAGTGGAGTAAGTTTGCCAGTCATGACAGGATTTCATAGCATATTTTCATGAACCTGAAGCTAATTTCCTCGTTTAAAAAAAGATAATAGTTCCAGGTATTAAAAAAAAAAAAACACCTGCAAATGTACAATGAGTACTTCAGTTTCATACATCTGACCCACCTATAGCTGAAAAGAGTAGAGTTTCTGCCAGACCTCAGATGCAGAAGCTGAAGTCCCCCAATGTCATTGAAGTAAATCAAAGAAAGCCTTGAAAAGCTGGCAGGGAAAGCTGGGCATCTTTTCAGGCCAAATTAAAGCCTGGATCAAAAGGAACTCGTGGAAATGAATAGTTCATATTCTGAAGGAAACATATATTTACAGAGAATGAAATCTTGGTTAAAACACTTTTTGAATCATGTTGAAGTGTTCATTGTAAATTCGAAAGGTCTTTCTTGATTTACTTGGCTCAATTTCTGAACCTTTTTTTTTCCTTCTGCTAATGGCAACCCATCGATCATTGGAGCTGTAATCAGATTTTGCAGAAGGCCACGGGCATCATTTTCAATCATTTAAACTTTGCCAGCCTGCCTCTATTTCTTATGAATCATGGGGATTAGTGCCGAAGGAATTTTCCCCTTTAAAAAAATTAGCAAATGTTTATTGCATCTTTCTTGTTACACCTTATCTTGTTACACCACTTATCACCAGTTAACCATTTCTCTGTTCAACAGACAAATGGCTGCCTGATGGTATGTGGGAAACATCTAGCCTCATCTCCTACAAAATTATCTATGGGTCAGAACCTCAAAAATTATTTGGATGTCCAAGTGCCTTTGAAATTAATAGGAGACATTTGCCTAAACTATGAATGTGATAGCAGACTTCTGTGTGGGTGAACAATCTGAGTCCATAGCCAGAGGCAATATGATGTGCTGTGTAAAAACAACTCCCAATGATATTGTTAGCATTAGTTGTAGCAGTGGTAATTTGCTATTAGCTAACTTAGATGTAATTTAAATGGTTTGCTCACACCTTTGTGTCAGTTTAAACATATCCCTGGAAAATTACAATTAGAGTCTTTGTTCACAGATCAGTATAACTTCATGCAACTACTCCTTCTAGAGCAAAAACACAGTTAATCCATCACTGACTGTTTACATGTAATGCTCATGTAATGCTCATGACAGCAATGTTGTCATCCCCCCTTAAAAATCAGAAACAACATAGTTAAAATAACACTGTTGGATGAGACTGGCTCTATTTCTCAAATGACTGATACTAGAGTAGTCCATACAAATGATTATGAGTGGGGAGGAGTAGCTTTTGAATGTGCTGGGTAGTTCATTCAGGTAATAGTGATGCAGCAAACAGGAACAAAACAGATGTACAAGGAAGTGCTTCCTGAGATCAAATGGTGACAAACTTTGACTTTTTTCTGAGCATGATTATCTGAACCCAGCGTGGACCCAACATTGCTAAGATTTGGTCACTCGTGACTTCTGGCCAGTTTTAGTGGTTAAATTTTTCCCAGTTTTATCTCTAATTTGGGAGAGTGATGGCACAGAACTGGGTGAATGATATTCCTCAGAAAAAAACAAGATATCATCTCTGTTTAACACATAGTAAATAAGAGGGAAAGATATTATGCTGCATTCTCTATCCATTGCCATTTTCATCTGCTTAAAGACCTCCTTCCTCTTCCAGACATTGGTCAGCTCCTGGGTGAGTTATCCAATGTCCTTTCTGCTAGGTGTCTAAAAGCACAAGCTATTTCCAGTAGGTTTTCTTTCATTCTGCAGAGGACACACCATTATGAAATAACATTTATGTCTCCTGCAGAATGGGAACTCACCAACATTCCTCCTTTGTGGGCCAGATCCATGTCAGCAAAAGTCTACCTGTGCCTTGAACCATCTTCTGGGTCTTGTTCATGGCCACAGAAGTCACTGTATAGAAGGGCTGTTTCAGTTATAAAACAGTCATCTACGGAAGCAGACCAACAGAGGTAGGGACAATACAAGGTTTATTTTCACTATATTGTGACAAATAATTTCCATTCAGATCCTGAGATATAAGACTGTATTTAACCACTCTGGATAGAGATGACTTCTTATATCAGGTTTTAATTCCCCCAGGGACAATAAGTTTCTTCCCTGAAACGTAAAACTTGATCTTGTTTATATCTGGTTACTCAAGGAAAATTACAAGCTTTTTAAAACATATTAATTAACAAGAACACCCAAAAATCAATTATGTATTCCCAGGCATTTTTACCAAGTTTTACCTTTCCAATAAGAGGTGTCTCTAGTCAAAATTCACATATGCTATCCTTTTAAACCACACTGCAAATACAATCCTAAAATGATTTCCCAAAATGCTTCTTTTCAACTGATGTGCTTTTAAAGAATTTGAATCAGATGGCCTTTGCACTAGTGAAATGAGAAAGTAAGGCAGTCAGCTAAGACATTGTTCTTTTTTTTTTGCTTTTCTTTTGTAGGTACGTGTAGAATTATGATTGCATAGGTAGAATATCAGCTGTATGTGTCAGAGTGATCGGTCACACAATCAAATGCAGGATCATTCTTTACCATAAATGCATTAAAAGAAAATCAGTCACATAGATTTGGCTTTCAACAGAGCAGCAGGCTGAGTTCTATTCATAACAAATCAGCTCACGCTTTGGGGGAAACTACAAATCACTCCCACAGCATTATTCATTGGATTGTCCTTTGCATCCTTCCTAGGAAGGCCTAGTTTGAATTCTTATGCATTCTCTCTGCTGTTAGGCTAACAACAACGGGTGGGGAGGCAGAAAGGAGGAGCAATCTCCTTGGAAGGACAGTTTGGTTTCTTTTTCGGGGGCGGGGGGGGGGGTTGGGGGGCGGGGTGTGAATGGGTGTTTTTAGTAAGCGGGTTTTCATATTTCCTTTTCATGGCAGGCAAGCATTGTAATTGAATGCACGGTAGATTATCGAGGTTTAGGTTTATTGAATTTATTATGATTTAGCTGGAAATCTCCACTTTCTATCACTGTGAATTCATCATTAGTATTGCTAAAGCATAGTTTGTATTAGTGGTGGTGCATAAAGCTCCTCACTGAACTTAGGACCAGTTGTACTAAGAACTAGACAGCACTATATAGAAAATAGTAATAAATATTCAGTAGGAAACTGAAATGGTCAGTTCTCGGTCTATGCCTTAGGAGAGAGAATCAAGAGAGTTTCAAAATTCCCCCCAAAACCATGGTTGCCTAGGAACATATATGCCTCCACCTTGAACAAGCAAAAGGATTTATATACATTTACATCTTGTAACTGAAGCGGCTAAGTTTCTTCTCTTCCTCTGCCTGCCCTGCAGCCTCAGTGGGGGAGTGCTGCCATGCTCAGGCCAGCTGCAACCCTGCAAAGCTTAAAGGAACTGAGGAGAAAGAAAAAGATTTTGCTAGCTGGTCTCTGCTAGGCTCTTGCTGCCTCAGTTATCACTCTTGCAGTATTTGTTAGCTACTTGAAAGCTAGCTCTGGTGAGACATCCCCTAAAAACATAGCATGAAGGACCAGGTGGCAGCACAGCAGGCAGAGGCTCCTCAGGCATCAGGATGGGCTGTTGAGAAGGCTGTGGCTCCACTGCTGCCACACAACTCCAGAAATCCCCGCTCGCTGCTGAGAGGGACTGGGGCGTGCAAACCCATGGTTGTGCTGAACATGGCTTCTCACCATCTCACTCATCCCACTCTCAGGAGAGCTGCAAAAGAAGGCAACACAGCTCTCTGTGTCTCTAACTCCAGGTCTTTGTTTCAGCCTCCTTCCTTCTCTTTCCTCTCTGCTTTCTTGGAACAGCAGGGGGCTCGCATCAGTTTTTAGCCCAGAGGGGTAACATTTGCTTTTGCTTCCACGGCTGAGAAAAACTAAGCTGGCTCTGTGAACCCTGTGCTGTCCATTGGAGAGATAGATGTAACCTCCACAGATTTGGGCACTTCTCCAGGTGGACCCTGAAGTGTATACATCAAGCTTTGAATTGCAGCGGCTCAGAAGTGGACACACCATTTGTTCTACTGCCTCAGCCAAGAGGGTGATCAAGTCTGGTAAAGAGGCAGAGTGGGAGCAGTCAGCACTTCTCTCATGTATGGTTTCAGTGCCAATTTCTAGAAGTTGCAAGTCTAAATTCAACTGTATGTCAGCTACTTTGCAAAAGACTTTAGGTCAAGTTATTACATGGAACTTCTCTCATTGCTTTCTTAAACCATGCATCTAACATGCTCTCCAGGTCCTGACCTCAAGTTTATGAAGTTGTCTTCAGGAGGCAACCTGACCGCTCTTTTCATCAAATCTGCTGGCTGAGAAGCCTCTTCTGTCTACAGCCTATGACACAGCTATCAGTAACACCTAATAATAGGGGGATTTGAATTCATTGCTGTTCCATCAAGAATCTGTGAAATGGAAGGTGGGAAATAAATATCTCTTTTGTTCAATGCCTTTACCATGAGACTATCCTTTTCCAAGCAGCTCAAATAACTCCTAAAGTGAAGATCTTGTGCTTTAGATTAATGACATAATGCAGATGAAATGAGTAAAGCAATAAGCACCTCATGCAAGAGGATCTGACCCATCAAATATGTGCCATCTCCACAGAGGATGCAGCTTCAACTTCATTTTCTCATTAACTCTTTTTATGATCACAATGAATATGGAACTAGAGCAAAACCACTGTTGACTGACACAAGGAAGCTATGGGTTCAATTATTCAGCAATTCCCCCTATGAACTTCTGGAACCTGAACTTTATGGAAAGTAACTGATAGATCTGGTAATGTTATCATAAATACATGACATAAATCCATGCACAAAAATTTATCTCCATCAAGCATCAAAACATGGATTTTCTTCCAGATGGTTCCTGACTCATCAGGAAAAATGGTAGCATCAGAAAATCAGGCTACCACTCCAAGCTGATACAGTTTTGCAAAAAAGCCAGGCAGTTAAATGTCAAACTGCCTCCAAAGGTTAATTTGTTGGAACAGGAAATTTAAATGACATGTCTAGATTTGGGAATATCAGAATGTTCAATTTTTTTGGTAAAACTGTTTTGTCAGTTCCAAATGTGTCTTTTCTACATATGCATTTATGAGGTTTGTAGAGATGCTTTAATTTTTATACTCACACACATATGTATAAACACAAATAAGAAAGAAAAAAATGATTATTTCTACTTGTTCCAGATATTAGAGGAAATAAAATGATGATAGTTCAGAATGTTTCAAGGAACAAAAATTTCACTTTCTACTTTAACTTAGCTTAAAGTCAGCATCTGGCCCTCCTCTATGGAGGCATCTGATAATTTCCAGCAGAAGACAAGCTCATATGTCCTCCTGGCATTCACTGGCATAAAAAAAAGAGGTGTGAAGTTAATTTCGGGGTAAGGGCTGTCCCTCAGATATTTAGAACTAAAAGCCAGACAGAGTATACCAAACATTAACTTTAATTTGGTACAGCCCTGCCTTTAAAGACGCAGACAGCTAAAACTGTCTGCTTGAGTCTATCCACATTTTTTACTGAACAAGCAGGAAATGCCTCATGATACAAAAATGCCCACAGAGCAGTGTATTAGAAATACTTGGGTAGATAATTTAGTTAGTGTCAGAATTGCTTCTCAATTGAATTTTTTTTTGGTGATTTCCAAGCATCTGGGAATCTTTAAATTTCTTCCCCCAGGCATTGAAATGAAATTGATCGCCAACTGTTTTAAAAGAACTAATCTAATGTTGTGATTAGTTAAAAATCTTTTAGAGAAAAAAGATTAAACAGAAGTAGATTGAAAGCATTCTGGCATCTATAGGAGTTAATACAAACTTCCTTCCCCTCTCTGTGATTCCTAATTGAATTCTGTATGAAGCAGGTTGTAACCTTTCTTCCAGCACCTGATGGAAATATATTGTATCATTGTCCTACCTTCAAGATCAAGACACCCACCTTCTGCTTCATGACTCAATAGTGAGTAACAAGGGGAATGAGTTACGAAACCACAGTAGTTGGCTTGACTAATGAATTTTGTTGCTGTCAAAGTGTTCCTTCCGATGTACTGTGGAGAGTGGGAGAGGGGCATTAGAGGGAGAAAGGAAGTGGGGGTAAAATGACGTTTTGGCTGATGAGGAATCAAAATTGTTTTATCATTCATATGACAGGCACATTTAAGCTATGTTGTTGGACTAATATATTACTGCTTTGGAAAGGAGAAATCTTAAGAGGTCCTGAACAGTTTGGTGGAATAAAAAGGCAAAGAGATGATCATACTCATTTCTGATAAGACTGAAAGAAAAAAATCTTCATAGGCAAAGAAACTCCAGCTGCTTAATCTATATAACTTTTTTAGCCTGTGCATGGCTAGCAGTACTTGTCAATATGATATCTTCTTCTTCTCCAGTACATGAAGGTGCTATGAACAGTAATCTTTGTAATAGTAAAAGCAAAGAGCACAGTTGCCTGTTCAGTCCACCACCAGTCATGATTCATGCATTTAAATCCTGTTTCAGTAGCATAAACTGAGCTCCTAGGACACTGTCTCACACAGGCTCAGATGCCTCTCGAAATGGTTTCGGCCACTACAGGCCAATGCTTTATTAAGGCTACAAATAAGAACAAAGTGGACTTGCATGAAATATCTTTCCAGCTTTTCACAGGTTATGGGTAACCGCTCACAGATGGATTTGCAGCTTCAGTTGCATTAATGCAGACAGACCAATCAATGCCAACCTCTAATGAGGAAGATGGTAGGCTCCCAAAGCCTGACACTGCTCTGTCCTGACTGAGAGTTTAGGGATTCGTACAGGGTTCCTGTGAAGTCTGGCACAGTAGGAAGACTGCCAGACAACACACAGAGAAAATCTGGATGCCCTGCAGGGGCATTACTATCTTTAGTGATTGTAATGGATTTTGTTGGAATTTCTCTATGTTTGGGGGGCTAAATGTTCATTGCAATTCTGTATGGCTAGGTACTGGTGTGAATTTAAATGAAGTTGCCTCATTTTTGCTATTACTTTGTGGTAAAATAATTTGAGAACTAACGAAGACAAAGAGGATTGTAAATTAAATGCTCCTGGACACACAAAGGATAGATAGGCTTCTTTGGTTTCCATGATAACATAAACTATCCCTGGAGACTTAAATTAATGTGTAGGAGTTCCAGAGTTCCAAAGCTGAATTGGATTTGCCTGTTTTCTTTCCTCCTTTGGCCCAGTTAACTCAGAGAACAGAGTGCTGGGGATGCATGGCCAGCTATTTCCTATCCCTATCTCAGATGTTCATGTGGGTAAGGCTGCTCAGCTGCAGTATGTTTCACTGTTAGTGAACAACATTCTTCTATGTTTTGTGTGAGTGCTACCCAAAGAGTACCAGTCCTTTTTTTTGAGAAAGAAGACCTAAAAGAGGAACAGAACAATGGAAATCAAAGCAAATCAGAGGGGATTTTCCCATGCACTTCACAGAAATATGTCAGACAAGTTTCTGATAAAAAAGTGTAGCAGCAGGCTGAGATGCTCACATTTCTCCTAAGTCTCATACATGTTTAAACAAAACTCCCAAAACCAGAAAAAGAAAAACCAAAACCCAAAGATGCCTCCAGAGATCTTGTAACTGAAGTTCATCTCCTGCTAAGTACATTCATTATCCTACAAAAAACCACTGAGGACATTTATTTGTGTGCTGAAATGAATAACTGATTTTTTGTCTGATACCAGCATCAACAAATCAAAGGACAAATCAGCTCTGATAACATTTAATTGGGGAGGGTTATTATGGAAACAAGCAGAAAAGCATTTCTTCTGTATCATACAAAATGTTCTGTTCAATCTGAAATATCTTTTTCTTACTGTATGCTTTTAAGGAAAGCCAGAGAAATTATTTGGCCTATTAATAATCTGGTGGAGTTCTCTAGCCTGGTAACGCAGTGAATACTACAGTCACTCTGTAAGCTCTATTCCTGGGTTTAATCCCTCCCCATCCCCATCTGGGAATACTATAGACAGGAAGTTATTAAATCTGATAACTTATTTATGATGAACAACCTGCTCCTGAGTCTTATTTGAAAACCCATGGCCAGGCAAAGGTCTCTGCCAAAATAAAATGGGAAGAACTCACCACTAAGAGCATACTCACATAGGTGGGTTGAAAACCTTGTCCTTCAACTGCTATGTCTACTACATCTCTTATGTCTTTGCAACTTTACATTTCAAATTCTTATCAATAATCTTCTTACATATTGTAGCTATTGAGGGTTAGACCTATACTCTGTAAGATCTTTTGTGGGACCAGACAAGGTCCCAAACATCCTTTTTCCCAGCTAAGCATTCGGCACCTTTTTCTACACACCTGAGGCTGCATGTGATACAGTGCTAAGCTATCCTTCTCTTCTTTTCTAGTGAAAGTTTTCTATCTTCAAGCGTATTCCCACTTTAAGAACAGGGAGTTTTTTCAAGCTGCATCCCATAGCCAGATACTCAACGTGTTACGTCTAAGTCAGCATATTGTCTGTAATGTTTATCAATTGACAAATGTACACAGAGAAGTAATATTGTAACCATGATTTGAATTGAACCATGATTGAGAAAGATAATATGTACTGACTTTATGAAAAGGAGTTTGGTCTTGCTGCTTCATAATGTTACTCTTCTCTTGTTGGTAAATCTTTTTTTCAGTGTCGCATTCTCATCTCTTCTGTCCTGTTGAATCAGACCATCCAGGTCTTCAAATTACTGACACAAGTTACTGTTTACAGTGCCTTTCCTATTAAATCCCCACTAATGCCCAAAATCTCTTGAGAGGTTGTCTTGCTCTCTCAAAAAGTACTGCTGAAGCCAGTAGTTTGATAATTGAGGATTTTCTTTCTCTTCATTGTTGCCGTCACAACAAATGAACTTCTCTGATAAGTGCTAGAAACAAACTTCAGACAGATATTGACCAGGAAATTCCTTCAAATGTGCTCCACTGTAAGCTAGATCTTTGGCTGGTACAAATTGACATGCTTCCTGTAAAGCTTGAAGAGCTGTAACAGCTGCAAATGTGGAGCAGAGTTAGCTCCCACCCTTCTTAGTAAGTGAAGAATTATTCTCCACAGTGTGTTCTGCAACGTTTTAGCTGCAGCTATTCTTCAATGTCTGTTTTGTGCTAAGACCAGTTTGATTATTTTTTTCCTCCAACTCTCCCATTAATCAGACAAAGTGTTGCTTTTAATTAAGGTTTGTACCTACTAGAGATATGTTGCAAGTATAGCATTATTTGTTATTTCTCCTGATGAAATGCAAACGTATGGGATTTGGAGACCGTCATAAGTAAAGGACAGCTCAGAGATGTACTGGAATGCTGAAGGGGTGGAAAGAAATAAGGTCAAGAAAGAATTTCCTTTCCAATGCTCATTGGCAAAAACATTTTCTTTCTGCATTTGCCTTTTTCTGTAGTTGATGCTTACATTCCTTCCATGTACCATGATTTTCAGCTGTTTCTTAAGGCCCCAGGATTTTAGCAATAGCTATTCCCCCTTGTTCTGTTTTTATGACACTCTGGGTTTATTTGGTTTGGTTGGGGACTTTTTTCTTTTTCTTCTTTGGTATTTTGACAAAACACTTTATTCACTGTACTGTGTATTTGCCTGTGTGAAGGGCATCTGCCCTTCTGGAGTGGTTGGGTTTTTTAGGCTTATTTTAAATGATGTGTGGACTTGCTAATTCTGTTTGGTTTCCTCTGTGCTTATGTTCCCATATAATTCCTCATTATATAGAGGAGTCAGCTATTATTGTTCCCCTTTTATACTTTCTCCACAGCAGACAGGAGGTAAAGAAAAGTTTCTGTCCAATGGAATTGCTCTTTCGATCATGTATTGTTTGTAGATGCTACACCCAGGGATGCAAATGAAGGAGACCAAAGGAGCGATGACATTCTATCTCCTCTTCCTTGGCCGAGCTACAACCCTAACACAGACACTCAATATTCAAGTGTCCTTTGTTGTCTCCTAGCTTCAACCACAGGCAAAGGATGATGATGACAACTTGCCTTCTCTATCATGTCATTACACAGAGATTTCTGCAGGGTGGGAAGGAAGGATTTTTTTGTAACTCCTTAAGTCTTGGGGAGCCTGTTTTGAACAGGAGGCAACTTTTCATATCATTTGCCCCATTTGCAGTGAGCACACTAAAGGTTTTCTTGCTAGGACCATTTGTAAACATCAAGCATAATCATATATCAAAGAATTTACGGTTTTACATCTCAAACCAGCTTCCTCAGTGTTTTCAGTAGGATCCCAGAATAGCTTTGTTTTGTGTAACAACATCAGAATTCTTTTGTTCCCTAGCCACATTTATCTAGCAGGGGGTATGTGGGAGAGTGTCAGAAGTTTCTTATCTCAATTTGTATTTAGGGTCTTGAAATTCTTCTTCATTAAAAGCTGCATTGATCTTCTGGATGTAATTACATCTGTCTTCCTGCAATTATTAATTTCTTAATAGCTTTATGAAGGGCTCCTTATTCCATCTTAAGTGCCATTTGGATGCCCTTTTTCATCTTACATAGATTGAATCAGTAATAATAAAGCTTACAGAAGTTCAGCAAGTGCTCTACAGATATTGCATGCGGTGATCATTTCACTCACCTGTGAAATGCAGCCATCTCTGGAGTGGAAGGCACTGAATATTTTAACAGAATCTTGTGAGTACAGTATGACTTTATGAAAGAACAGAATTAAGAAGTGCAAATAAACAACTCATATTTGTGCCAAACTTCTGGGCTGAAGAACTTTTTACATTTTTCTGTTCCCAACTCTGGAAATATAAGTTGGGGGTTCTTTTTCAGGAGAAGGATTTTCCTCATGATCTGATATCTCAATGATCTGTCTCAATCTTGGACATCCAAAACTTGAGACATTCAGCAGTATTTGTGTCTTTGTAACTCTGGTGACCAGGTCAGCCTCTTGATTTTATCTAGCTATTAAAGACCGATCCTTTTCTGGCAGGAAAGACCACCACATTGGACCATGTGGCAACTGAAAGGTGCTCATTCTTTGAATGAGGAAAGGGGAATTGTTTGTGACCCAGCCAGAGAGGAATGGTCCCTCTACCTGTAACGTGTAGGTGCTGTTTCAGATTGCCTTTGTCAACACCCTGATGTAACTGGTATTTGTTAAACCATAATTAATGGTCTATTACCATGTCATATTAAAGTTTTTTAGGGCACCCAGAGGATTATCATAAATGTTCAGCATCATGTGATAGAAAAACACCTATTATTGATTGAGAGGGTCCCTTACTTTCTTTGCCTTTCTCAAATTACCTCCTGGTTTTTATCTTCTCACAATAATTCCTACTGATTTCCATTTCTGCATGTTGTTGCCCAAGGGATGAAAGCAGTCAGAGAATCTGTGAAATTTCCTTTAGCTATGTGGGCACAATACGCCTCCACTCACTGAGAATGGGTGAAGTTTTCTCTTCTCTGGGGATGACTTCCCTCTTCCCTTGCTATCAGCAGGAGAGTAATTCCAGTCACTGGAAGGCATAGCCACAACTGGCAAATACATTGGGCTGTGTCCCCACTGCCCCCTGCCAAATCCTTACCTCAAGCAGCAATGAAGAGAGGACCCTCACACCTTGCTGATGGCTGGCTGCAGAAAGCACCCATGGGTAAATCAAAGTGACACCAATCCACTGCCATGGTGCTCTCTTTGCAGAGCAGTGCCCTTTGGCATCAGACGTGCAGCTTGGATGGGCTGTCACAGGCATCAGGAAACCTCAGAGAAGAAAGTAAAGTCTGAAACAGAGAAGGCAGTCATTAGCTCTGGGTTAAACTTCATACATGTGGTTTGAGTGAGACAATTAATATTACATTTTAGATGACAGTGGATGCTCCATCTGGCCATGGATGCACTCACCTTCAAGCTGAGAGCTTATGTTTGCCATCAGTGAAGGTTCAACAGATATTTCAGTCCTTGGTCTCACTGGTAAATCTTCATTTGTGATGACACTTCCCAAGATATAGATTTCCCTCAAAGCTCTCTTGTGCTGAGTCCCACTCCACCTTTTTTCCATGAACGATACGGAGGGCAAGAAGATGATAGCAAACACCCATCATATGTTCATAATTTGTTAGAGCCAACAACACTGGGTTTAGTGCCAGCAGTACAGACAGGTATCATCAGTACAGACACATTTATCTGAAATTATTTAGGTCCCAAAACACTAACAAACTACTTGCAGTTGCACAGGTCCCAGCAACAAGCCTGAGAAGCTGGACCTCCTGCCTCACCCTGAGATCCACAGTGTGACAGATGAGTTGCTGTGTTGCACGTGGAACCTGCAGCCCCAGCACAAGACTGGATAGCTATGCACTAGAAAGCCATCACTACTGTCTCAGCTAGGCATAGAAATAGCAGATGTCTCTGCTGCTCAGCCCACAAAGCTTTGGGAAATGTAGCTAACGTGTTTATCTGCATAATAAATACCAGCTTTAGTGCTTTGAACCAGTTCAAAAAGGTTGGCGACAATGAGTTCTTTGAAAGTTTCTTTCTTCTACACACTGCAGTAATTACACAAAGTCATGCCAAACCCTACACACAAAGGAAAGTGCAAATATTCTTTGAAAGTTCTTGACCTGCCTTGGGACAAATGGATTTCCTTTTGCATCCCTACAGCCTTTAAACAAACAGAACTGTTGCATTGCCTTTGTTTAGCTTCCCCTGTTGATATCAGTTAGGTTTTAGTCTGACTTCCAGACCTGATTTCCAGTGAGATTCTTTGTTAAAACTATAGTGAGTGCAAAACCCTGCTCATTTACTGATCCATGCAACAGTACATGGACAGGTTTCTTTTCTCATTTCGGTGGCTCCCACTCAAGTGACGGAAGTTACAGTTGCTTCTCAGGATCTTCTACCTGCTTTTTCCCAGACAGATGCTAGGTTCTTTGTCTATGCTCCAAGTACCTGAAAAAGCAGTGCAAGTCAGCTTTAGAGAAGTGTCACACAGGTGATCCTGAAGTAAGACATCCTGCCTTTTGGAAAGGTTTATTAGCTTGAGCATATAGCAACTATTCAGCATCCAAGTTCAGAGAGATGAACAAGGAGAGCTTACATCTGCCTGCAAAGAGCCATTCACTCTATTACCTATTTGCAGCTGCATTCTGTCTCACTGAAGTTGATGGTCTTTTTGTCATGGATTCAGATAGGAGGAGCATAGTCATACCAGTGTTTCTGGGTGCTAAGGTGTCCAGGAGATTTGGCAGCAATTTTGATATGTTAAGAAACAGATTAAGAGCCCATCCTTGTAATGATATTCTGTTCCACCCCACTGACCATCTCAGTTGGCAGGAATTTACTTTTTTGAGCTATTCTAATAAATTTGGGTTTATTTTTAGTTTAAAGGGAGTTTTGTTGTTGTTTTGTTCGTTTCCTTCTTTTTACTGGAAGACTATTAAGTAACTGCACTAAATAATGTGAGGCTGTTGTTGAGTACTGAAATTTTGGATGCTCTTTTTATTTTTTAAACTGGGAATACACATAATATTTTTTATGAGGGCTTAGGTGCTTTAAATAGCCAAGAATGTCACTTGGGTTGACATTAAAAAATAGCTAAGCTCTACTTTGTGTCATGTATATCAATATATTTCCATAAAAGATAGATGCTTTCTTTTGTTTAAATGCCATGTAAGGCATTGTTTTCACCATATATTTAGATTAAGAATGTGTCCTTGTGTGTTTGAAAACAAAATGAGTCTAGACTGAATACCACTGACTTGCTTGGAAACATTTGATGGACATCAGTGTGACAACTGCTCCAAGAGAAGGTTTGAAAGAGGGTGTCCCTTTTCTGAGCAAGTTGCAGCTGAAGCACAGGAGAGGGAGTAGCAGAAAGACGTGGACCTTAGGCACTAAGTCTCACAGTAGCACTGTTCCTGAATATGACAGGCATTTTAAATCTTTCAGCTATCCCCTGATTAAAGTAAGTTATTTCCGTGTTCATGTCAGCTCTGGTGCAGTATTATAATACTGGACCTGGATTCAGGTTTTTGAGTTCTGGTCCTGTTTCTGCCGTTGACCCACAGTGTGTACATGCAACCTGGCCTCACCCACATCCTTCCTCTGTCTGATCTTCCTAATCTTCCAAAGGGAAGGAGTAAGCAGCACTGTTACAAATGTGTCAGGAGAAAGGATTCTGAGGTAATAACTTTTACTTTTCTTCTGATCAAGACTAAAACCAGAAAACCCTGGGGAGAAAGGGGTGAAATTATATTATGCTTGGACAGATTTAAAAATTCAAAGAAAAAACACAAGCTATTTCAGCATTTGATGTTACATTTAAAATCTGCAGTATATATGTCTAGAAATCAGTTTGAAATAAAAAATCAAAGAAGTTTTGTTACACATTTCCATTACATGATACCAAACCTTCCCCAGACCCTCTTCCCCAGTGAAATCTCAGCTGAACAGAGCACGGGGTATTTCTGTGCCGATAGAAATTCTATTCTAAAACCACATGCAAAAATCACATTTTGCAATTCTTACTTTATTTCATCTATGTTTTTCTTGAGCAGAACTAATCTAATCACAGCACTTAGATTGATAGGATCTATAAGTATTGTCATAATAATAACAGTAACTAGAAGGACTGCATCAAGTGTCTGTGCTTGTTTAGCCATACAATTCTTGTAATGTGTTTTAATCCTTTTGCTGCTGTCTCAATTCTTAACAGTGCTGGAAGGCAGCAGCTGCAACTAAATATTTTCCAGCCCTAAAATAAACTTCATGGAATAAAACAGTAACCCTGGAGATAGCCATTCACGTCATTCTTCAGGGCTCTATAATCAGTGTTTCATCACAAAGCTTTTTGTATTTACTCCCAATATTATTTTGCTTTATTGTGTTCTTGTCACTGCATTTTTTATTCCAATACGGTTCACATATTTTCCTTGGAATATAATCCTCTTCTATGTGGATTTGTGCAAGCAGGCTTTTGCAAATGCAATTTATTTTTCAATTGGTTTGGCAAACAGCACAGTCATCTACCTGGATTAAATGAGCTCATTAAGAAATTAAAACTTTCAGCTGCTTTTAGAACACAGTTTATATTATTTTTAGTCAACTCTTTTCTTTTTCTTCCATGCCAAACTCATTGGTCTGTAATGTAATAAATTATGCACACAGACAAATGAACTGGAACAAAATTACCTTTCTTCTGTGTAACAGATTAGTTTTACTTTGTGCATACAGTGGTCTGTCTTCCTGTTGATGTATTCTGAGGATAGGGAATAAATTTATGACAGTCCTACTGAAAAGGCTAATGGAAGTCAGATGCATTTTCCTGCCCTCTGGCAGGTTTCTTGGAACTAAGAACAAAATTGGAAAGAGCACCGTGTTGTGATGCCGGACATTTAAAGTAAATTCCTAAGAATTTTCAGCCAAAGGACTGTGCTCTCATCTCTGAAATTTTGATCGATTTCAACTACTGTGGAAGAGTGATTCATATAAGGGATTTTTACCAAGATTTAGGCATGTGGAATTTTGGATTTAATTCATTGACAGAACTCATCTAATTTAGGAGTTTATCATATTAATCAACTCAACATTTTCCCTCCAGTTTTTTTCCTATCCATTTCCACCGTGGTATCAGAGTACTTTTGAAAACCTCCCTGACTTATTTTTATCTTGTTAAATTTCTTCAGCTCCACAGAAAAAATGTTGGATCATAAGTTGTAATACTGCATTTTTAAACAAATGGTACACATTGTCCTCCCCAAAGTTTCTAGATCTTTTAAAATCTCTTTTTCTTTTTCTTTTAATGAAACAAGCCAACTGTATCTTATAATACCAGTTTAAGTGGAGTTTGAAATACTTTGGCAATGTGATGACTTAATCTCTGTATAATTTTACTTGATGTATTTTTCTGGACTGCATTCAGACTGACATCTAAGCACCTGACAGTCTGTGAAGGATACCTTGGTGACAGTCAAAACTCAAAGCTCAGATGTTAAGAGTGTTTTGTTTACCATAACCTTGGTAAATATGGATACATTAGAGGCATGATTAAGGTGTCCTGCTCTGCATCAGGAAATGTGAATTTAAGTTTCACTTCAGATTTGTTTGAAGAGGAATGCTCAGCTGCTTTGCCATGCATCTACTATTGGGATCATTGGGATCCCAATACATCACAAAGTACCTTTCAGGGGGCATCCACAACTTCTCTGGACAGCCTGTTCCAGTGCCTCACCACCCTTACAGAAAATAATTTCTTCTTTATATCTAATCTAAATCTACCCTCTTTCACTTTAAAACTGTTACTCCTACAGTCCCTGATAGAGTCCCTCCCCATCTATCCTGTAGGTCCCCTTTAAGTACTGGAAGGCTGCTATAATGTCTCCCTGGAGCCTTCTCTACTCCAGGATGCTTGAGCAGGTCCATGTGCTTCTTATGTTGGGGTCCCCAGAGCTGGACACAGGACTCCAGGTGGGGTCTCATGAGAACGGAGTAGAGGGGGAGAATCACCTCCCTCGACCTGCTGGCACTTCTCTTGATGTAGCACAGGATAGGGTTGGCTTTCTGGGCTGTGAGCACACATTGTACTGAAGGGCTAAATAATTTCATGAGCTTAGTCTTTTTTCTCCTGTTCCTCAACTCCATGTTTGGATTAAAAAGAATGAAGATAACAGCAGGTTTTTCTGTCACAGAAGAGTTGTGAATATAGCTACATTTAGGATTATGGGATGGTCTCGGTGAAGTGGGCCTTGCAAGTTTCTTCTCTGAATATAATTAACATATTCTGCAAGGCAAGTATGCATACGCTCACTTTAACATATTTTGCAGTCCAAGGAAGAATTAAATATGTGCTTAATCTGAAACTCATGCTCAAGTGTTTTGTTGAATCAGGCTCTGTAATAACAATCCAGCCTCTTCTAGTTAGTGTTTCTCTATTCCTATGTTCCTGACTAGATTGAGAAATGTACTGTTTAATTACGTCAGAGCCACTGAATATTGGCATTCAGCTCACTTACAGGTAATGTTTCAGATTTCACTGCCCCCTTATCTAACAGATGTGACATCTTTACATTAGAGTATCTTACCCTCTAAATAACAAGCCTCCCTTATAATTAATTATATATGAAAAAGCAAGAAAGCACAGCTCAGAAAGGTATTTTGCCAATAAAGCTGCAGAAAGAGCAGAACTGCATTTTTAAATCAGTCTGAAATTAGGCTCAGAATTACGCAACTTCTCACTTATGGAGACACTTCATAGAAAGTGAAATGAAAATCATAAGAGCATAGCTCTTATGAAATTTCATTAAAATCAGTGAAAAACACAGGTGCTGAAAACTAGGCTGACTTGGAGACCTATCTTTGAGTTTGGACATCTTATTTTTCAGGTGAACAAGTAAGGTGACTGCTGACCTGTCTCTGTGCAGTGAGTGGAAGTCAGATGAGACTATAAGCCTCATGAGCTGCATGAGGCTTTCGTCTGAGAGATGTCTGTAGAAATATCACCCATATCTGATAGGGATATGAGCAAGGACTCAGTCCCTTCCTCTAGCAAGGATTTCCTGAACTGATCCCAAGCTGACAAAGGCTCAGGCTCAATTCAGGGGAGTGGGGGCAGAATTAAGAAGGATTTCATGGCTGGTGGTAGGAAGATTTACTGCCTTAAAGAACAGAGGGATTTGGAGGTCAAATCCCAAAAGAAGGGACAGGAATAAAAATGACATGAACTTTTAAAGCTGATTCTTGAATTTAGATGCACAACTCCTATTAGTGTCATGGGCTGCATATCTCAGGCTATATGCACGACTGGGAGATGGTACAGGCATTGGGTCTCACATCTGTGGTAAAAATCCTCAAATTCCACCTTAATTCATCTTGCAGAGAAATTAGGCAAACTTCTCCAGGGCTGTGAAAAGATCACTACTATAGTAGTCGAGTCGAAACACTAACCAACCTGCAACTTCACCGATTGTGCAAGTCCTGCACAGACACAGAGTAATTGGCATTACTATCTTGTTCACTTAGACATCTCAGAAAACATTTGAAAAGAAGAGTCTTACAGCCAAAGAGAATAGGGAGTACAATAAAGGCAATATGAAAATAGGGTTTGAGCCAGCAGCTCAACTCTAACCTGACTTTATCTATTGATGAATGCAAATTGGCATTATCCTCTTTATAAATTAAATCAAGTTTTGATGAAATATAGAAATCAATCAATTTGTGTGTTTAAGGTTTCTTGTATAAGCAATGTCAAACAAGACAATGTATCCAGGCCCACTGTGCTCTTTATAAATCCTTTATCATGTTCCTACTTGGAGGTACACATTTTACGGGAATTGATGATTTAGAATAGGTTCATCATTCATTTCACTACAAAAAAGAGCAGGGGGGTAGCTATGATAAATTAGTAACTACAGGCATCAACATATTTTTAATGCTCTTGATCAATTGCTTCCCTCAGACTTTGTCTGCAATGCAGGGTGGTTATAGTAGTTCACAGGCTTTAATAATACAAAAGTGTTTAAACAAACAGTGTGTTTTTTTCACACATTTTACTGGGTAGATATAATACATCTTAAAATGCTACTGTATTCTTTAAAAGAACATAAAGACTGCATTTAAGCTGAGACAAGAGTGCATTATCAGACTTACACAACGATGTGTTTGTCACACTGTTCAATCCTGCTGTCCCAAATCATTCCTACTTAGAAAAATCTCTCCAGTAAATTAAGATGCTCTGTGCTCAGCTTATGACTGAGTGGCAAGAAGTTACGGGTATGTCGCCAGAGTTGCTGTTGAACTGTTTTCATGTTTTTCACTATTTTCCTACAATAAAATCCCATATAATGAATCCCCTTCTCTGAAAATCTCCTGGAGATGTGTTCAGAGATATTCTACTTTCACCTACATTTCACAGATCTCTCTCCTAAAGGCTTAGAGTAATATTCACATATATATTCCAGATGACCCTTAGAAAAAAAATGCATCCTTTTCTGTTTAAATGACTCCATTTCTATTTCAGATCTCCCTTCAGCTGGATTTCTGTTACTGTTATTAGAACATAAAGTTAATTGAAGTGAACAGACATTGAAAGGCTTTGCATTAGTCCTCCTTTGAGACAACATTATCTTACCTGAATTAGGCCATGTATGCTTCAGGCAATGAGATGATCTAGGGGTAACAGTGACATGGGAGACCATACAGTAACGTTAGGAAAGTGAGACTAATGAGCTTTCTGCAGAAACAGACAGAGTATTTCAGAGACAGCATCATGCAAGTGCCCCTGGACTACTTTGGGACAAAGTCTGTATCTCTGAGCAATGTTAGGCAGTTGTACAGTGTGAGTTATTTCTAGCTCTAGCATTCGCACATCACATATCCTTGTGTATGTCCATGAGGTCTTCAGAGGCTCCTGCTACCATAATGATCTGTTTAAGTCTCTGGAACAAAACCAACAAAGCATGGAAAATACTGAGTGTGCGAGGTCCTGTTTCTGAAGTGTGATTGTTTGGAAATTAGGAAATGGCAAAAGTTCTTTTGGGTAAATAGTCATAAGTTTTGATTGTCTCAGTTAATATTATCATTTAAACGGACAAGTAAGAGAAGGTACTGTGCACTCAGGGGAGGCTCAGTTTCCCCATGATTCCCAAAGCTAAAATCTCACTTGGAGCTGTTTCAGCCCAGCTACATCAGCATTTTCTGTTGTGCCCCATTGCTAGAAATGCATCTTTTTTGAGGCAACAATACTGCACTCATTGGTGTGAAGGAGAGATGTGTGTTACTAAGACATCTTGTGAAGGAGGTAGATACAGAGAAAAATATTAACATCTTCTATTGAGCTACTCTCAGTTGCAATGTTTTGAAGGTAAGAAGATGTTGCTCACATCAATGACTACTTAAAGATTGATCTGCAAACAATCTGTTTCTTAGAGAAGAGCTGAATGCATGACTTCTGGAAATAAATTTGTTTTAAAGCTCCTCTGCCATTTACCTGTTAGGGAGACCTGTATCATACATCTTGTGTCTGCCTAAATTAGCCAAGTTTGAAAGGTGAATAGATATTTTTCCAGGAAGCTAAGAAATAAACACCTTTATCTTTCTTTCATCACAAGATCAGTCTTACATTCATCTTATATCCACTGCTAGTCAGGCACACGCCAAAGTGAAATGCTCAGTTCCCACAAATACATTTTATTTCATAAAGTCATGAGGTTGGAAAGAATTTCAAGTGGTCATTTAATTCATCCATCCATGCTAGTGTTAATCCTAATGAAGAGTTGTCCAGTCTGCCCTAAAAGACTTTTACCCTTGTCATATTCCAAGGATGTTCATCTCAGTCTTTTATCTTCCTTTCTGTTAGAAAGTTCCTCTCTAAAGGTAACCTGACTCTCATTCAGTTCACACATGTTAACCTTCAACGTAGAGAACATTCTTTTCCTTTTCCTTTCTAATAGCCTTTTAGAGGCTACTACTCTATTTCCTCTTCAAATTCTCAAACCAGCTTTTTCCTTTACAGCCATGTTTTTGGGTTGCCTTGTGTTTTTCCTATGGGTTCTTGTCAGATGATAAACTTTTTTTTCATTGATTGCTGAAAACTGCTCAAAGTATTCCTGCTGAGCAGCGTTCCTGCTGCGTTGAATGAAGAATGCCTTCAAAAATGGTGGACTTTCATGTTTATATGTGCTGATATGATATTTGTTTATGGAAGAGACTGATCATAAATGATCTTAGAACTGTATCTACCTCTGAACTACATCTTCTGTTCAGGGAGATTTTAACTATAATCTCACTTCCCCTACTTTGAAGTTACTAATCATTTGCAGTTTTCTTAAAGGTGTCTTGTGTGTCTGTCCCTGTCTCTCCCCTTCTGTTTGTTTGGAGCTTTGCTAATTGATTATGTTAGGGTCCTCCAGGATGGGATGCTCCAGTACTTGAAAACTCCTGGGATTTTTGTGAGAAGAATTCTCAGCCTGAAAAGCAAAGGTGGATAAAATAGAAACAATCAACATATGTAGGAGATGTATGTGTTTCTACAACGGTCTTTTAAAAGCAGCAGAATTTTTAAGTCTATAACTGTGACTGGGACAAAGGCAAAGTCTGAAGACCTCTGAAGGCTTACCCTTCCCACAAAGGGTGATCACTGCCCATGCAGCTGATTTCTTTGTCTCTGAGGCAGGTGCTGGTTTCTGAGAGGAAAGAACTCAAGGAATCATCAAAAGGCCACTGGTATGCTGTACTTAACAGTTTGCCTTTCATTGTAGCACTGCTTAGGTTTTACACATGCAGCTGAAGAAATACATTTTTCTGGTGGCTCTGAGATTCAGTGAGGATGGAAGTAGTATTTGAAATGCTGAAGGCAAACCCCAACTGAAATGAAATCCCAGTGTGAAGCAAACATATTTGTCATTCATTCCTGGCAAGCTAGATATCTACTTCCTTACAGCTTTGACTATTAACAGTTTATGCAAGGGGATGTCAGTTTTCCAGTCTGGAAATACCAACATTTCCCCTAACTAATTTCTCTGGCTGGGTGACTTTACAGCTTAATTCATGTCTAGAGAACAATCAAATTTAGATTCAAGGTACTGCCCAACTTCTTTCTCCTGACACTCTCTGTAACTCTCCACTCCTGACAAAGAAGGAGATATTACATGAATTTCTGAAAGGAAAGAGTTGTCCCTTCTGGGTTCCCAAAAAGAAGCATTCTTCAAGTGTCCCACTTGTTCTCTGCTTTGTCCTTTTGGCTCCATCAGCACCAAAATGGAGATATCAGTAGTTATTCAACTAGGGGGTATATTGTGTCCAACAGTACTGGCTTCAGAGCCATTGAGAGTGAAGCAGGGGATGTCACCCAGTGGCTGAAAGTCACTGGTCTGAGCACAGAGCAGTCCTGAAAATATTAATTGTGGGCAGTTCAGTTTTGCTTCATCCTGTCATGCCACTCCACGGTGGTCACCTCTTCCCAGCTGCATCCACCCGTGTTCTTCACTCATAAGAGTCTCCAACAGTACTCTCCAAAGTGAGGAAATGTGGGGGAATAAAAATAGCACACGTAGAATATGCCTGAGAAGGAGGAAAAAAGCACAGGGAAGACAATTTGGGGAAGTTTTTATAAAGAGAGCTTGTGTTACATCCCACAGTCTGCAGGGGCACCTTGCTCATTTTCATGTTTTCATCCAACTAAATTAATCCAGCATACATCTGGATCCCAGAATTTTAGGAACACATTTAGTATTCTGTGTTCATGTGATGCTAAATTGTTGTTTTGTTTTGCTTTTCTTTGCAGTGAAATTAAAACTCAGCAATGTGTAGAAGTAATTCCTTGCACTCTGCAGTTGTGACATTTGCCTTTTTTAGTGAGACAGGAGATTGAAATAGAGATGCTAAGGTTTGTGCTGAGGAACGTGGCATTCACAGCAAGGAACCACTGAGGTTCCCTGGGGTTCAATGTCGTGGAGGCAGAATTTGTAATATGTCACTACTGGGTTTCATATTCATTAGCATTTGTTTGCAATGGCATTATACTGCCCAGTTTTTTAACCTTGTCAAGTGTTTCTCAAGTTTCAAGCAATTTTCTTTCATCAAAACACAAGAATTGTTCATCTGTAAATGTTGCTACTTCAGTACGTGATCTGTAGAAGCACAGATTTTAAGTCTGTTCTTGTTGATGTCTCAAATTGCACAACCCAAAGAACGTCACCTGATAATTCTTGCATCAAATCTTACACTTGGCCTAGAACAATACATGTCAAGAATGTGTCATAGTGATGCAACACTCTGAATTGCTGAAGAATTGTACCATTTTCTCCAACATTCAGTTTTTGACCAAAAGTGGTAATACTGAACAACATTTTATTAAACACCTCATTTCACTTTGAAAATGTTATGCTTCATACAACCTCCTTAAAAATACAACATGTGGTCTTAAGCATTGTGTAGTATGATGAATTTTAAATACACTGGATTGACACTAGATATTCTTTGTACACTATAAAATTTTAATGTGATATAGTTTTAGTGTGATATAGTAGATAGTGAAATTGGTAGAGAAACACTTAGATTAATTGTTTACTAAGAGAATAGACTTTTCAAGAGATTTTCACATACTTCTTGTACTTGGGCTGAAAATACCATATGAACATCCATGCTTGGGAATTTTGAGACCTTTTCTTCTACTTCCAAAGTGGATTTCAAAGTACAAATTATCTGCCTTACAAGTGTTATACTCAAAAATATTGGTTTATGGGCAGAGAGAAAGCACACCTTATAGGTATATAAAGCTAAGAGCTTATTGTTAATATAAGAGAATCTTAAGAGTTTTATCATTAGTAGTCCAGATCTATTACCAGAAAATAAAAATTAATATAGCTAGAATTGTTATATGCACACTTTCTACTTTCTACCCTTTTTCTTGTGCTACACTTCCCCTTCCCTTGGTCCTCAGGGTGCTGAGATCAGTGGTTTCATTCTGGTATTGGTTCTGGTGGGATGTTGTTGAGACTCATCAACATCTGGAGACCTTTGCAGGGTGGAATATGTTGTTCATGTTGATGGTTTCTCTTTCCTCAGTCTAGGATCCACTTGAGGTCATTTATATGTTCTCTAACACGCTTTTTACACCTCTTACACACTTTTACAGATAATGCAGCACTGTGCACCCGCTCATGCCAGAATGCTTGCTCAATATTCCATTTCTGCATTGGCTGTACTGTCCTTTCTCTGACATGAACACAGAAGGGAAGATGCTCTCGCAACCACTTATGGAACAAAGAAGCTTTTTTCTGGCCAGATTGATGAGACTTGCTCACACTGTCATGATGAAAACAAGCTTCAGAGCTAGAGTCAGGAAGAATTGAATTCCCTGGGCAGATTAGCAGTGGCCATTAGAGGATTTACCTTGTATTTTTAGTGTGTAAAATGCTGCACTTTGCATCAACACCTGGATATTTTCTCCAAACAAATGTCTTCATCCTGCAGGCCTAAAGCATTGGTTGTGCCTTTGTGATTTTCTTTTTTTTTTTTTTTTTTTGTTATTTTAATACTAGCAATCTATAATTTTGTAGCATTTGGAAAAGGAGAAGTCAGGGGTTGTTCTGGGCTCATGGGAGGAGAAACTGATGTGTTGTTGGCCCTCTGTGATTAGTTAGTAGATGACCAGAAGCAATAACCCTCATGGCTGATGTTCTCATATCTGTGTCCTGGCTAGTAACTAGTCATTCACTGGTCAAAGACTTGAAAATTATTCCAACAAGAATGTGAAGGAACAGCTCTGAGGCTTTATAATAAATGATTTTTAAAAAGGAAGAATAAGATTAAAATATTTCTATGGCAAATAACAGGCCATTTCCTTAATATGCAAAGCATTTATTTTTATGCAAGCTGTGCTCATGTGGTTTCTCTGGACAAGAATCCAAAGCAGCTGTGCTTTTCTATTTGAATTCCTCGGCAGGTTATAATGAAGCATGCTCCGAAACTACTGAACAGCATTTAAGGCTCTATTTTTAATCTTGTCATTCTTATCTTGTTCCAAACTGCCCAAATTTTGTACCTCATGGATTTTAAGTGGCCAATGGAATTAATAAAAGGAAGGAAGTGAGAAAAGACAGAATCCTGTTGTTCCATAATGCACCCAAGCTCCTATTATTTTCTTCTTGTTAACCACACACTGGAAGCAACTGTCCTCTCACTTTGCTCAAGTGTGAAGGGTATAAAAGTAGAAAAGTTCTCACTAGACCAAAGAAGCAATCAAAGAGATTGAAAATGCCCAGAAACCATATCTGTGTGGGTAGAAAGAATATGTCCTAGATCCTATTCTGTGTGATTCCAGTGTGTTTGCAAAAGGCAGGAGTTAGGTGAATAATGAGGAGAGTTGGTTCATTGCCAGGCTGAAAAACTACTGTTCTGAAGGAAGTCTCCTTTCTCAAAAGAGAGATTTTCTGAAATTATCCATGCCATTTTGAAAGAAAGAGTCTGAATGCTTCATTTAGAAAGCACTGGTACGAGATGGTCTAGATTTAACAAATCTGAATGTCTGGGTGTGAAAATGCACAACATATATGGGCTGGTTCTGAGCACAAAATCACAGTAGGGTTAGTGAATAGACCATCTGTCTAAAAATTAAAACTAAAACTGTCACCCAGCTCCAGCAAGGCTGGGTGCAACCACAATGCTGATGGACAGCAGCTAGAGAAAGGGACTCCACAATCCCCTTCACCTTGCATGGAATATTTTAGACTGGATATTAGGAAGTATTTCTTTACAGAACGGGTTGTTAGGTGTTGGAATGGGCTGCCCAGGGAAGTGGTGAAGTCCCCATCCCTGGAGGTGTTTAAGAGTCGGGTTGACCTAGTGCTTAGGGACATGGTGTAGTTGAGAACAGTCAGTGTTAGGTTAATAGTTGGACTGGATGATCTTCAAGGTCTTTTCCAACCTAGATGATTCTGTGATTCTGTGAATCTGTCCTTGTCCTGTCCAGCTTGTCTGGCCTCCCTCAGGGTGTCCCAGGACTTCTCACAGCTCCTTGTGTCCACTTCCCAACAGTTCCAAACCAGGAATCTGCTGCTCTATGCTTTCCCACATTTTCTCTCCCACTGTGGGTGTGACCTTGCATGGAACTAGAGATAAATTTCAGCTATGGAAACCATTTCACCGTGTCAGGGTAAGTCCTTTGGGAGAGAGCAGCTAAGGACTTCCTGATGCAGAGGCAATGGGCTGATCAGACCACTTCCAAAAGAGGTATGTTTATCACTGATGTGGTACCCGGTGCCATCTGTCTCCAACATTTGCTCTTTTCCACTGGCAGCAGATTAGTTCCTGCTGTAGCAGCAAGGACTGTACTCTGAAGGCTATAAATTAGCATTTCATCAGGCTTACCTGCCATACCTTACCTCATAAAAACTCCATTTCTTTACAATGTTTCCCTTTATTTTAGTGGCGCTCTTCCCTTCAGCAGATACAGGTTTTACCATCACAATATCGCATCTTATTCCCTGAAGCATTTATAGAGTATGTGTCACAGGTTTAATGGATCGGGAATATAATTATTCTCATCATATTAAAACTTTGACTGACAGTACTTGGCCATTCTCATTTTTTACCTTTTTTTTTTTTTTTTTTTTTTAAACAATGAATTGCAATACAGAAAATATTTTAAAACTCACCACAACCTGACAGGCCAGAATTCTCCTGTCAGCTAGATCTCAAACTATCAAACTTTACTGACAATTTGCCTGAATTTCTTGCTGGATGAGAAATGCCTGGGAGCAAACTGGAACAGTCTTCTAGCAGAAAGGGCTAGTTCCTTGCTGGGATTTGTATTTTTTAGGGTGTTAATCTAATATACTGTATAATCTAACAATTTGTTTTCATGTGAATGTAGAATTTACTAGGACAGTGGGAGAGGAAGATTGCTAATATGTTTTGTACAAATATGGGACCTAACTAACTGACATTGTGTAATTTCCTTGACTGAGAGAGAATATGTTGCACTGAGGTGGAAATTTTTATTATTGATTTTCCAGAAAATATTTCTTTTTAAATTGCAGGTTTAGGCTCCTTGAATTGGTGACACCAAGTAATTATGTGCAAAGTCTTTCAGATAATAAAAGTAAATTAAAAAATAAAACCTGAAAAATCAAAACAATTAAGCCAGACATTTTCAAACAAGTAAATACATTTTCAAAAATATTTGGATGATATTCTATGTTGAAAATTGCCAGGAACATAATTCAAAGGAGGGATAAGAAAAATACACCTCCACAAAACAGAGGACAAAAAGCTATTTCTCTAGAGGTGATTATAGCTTTCATTTGACTGACATTTTTCATGTTCTTCTCCTCTCACTGCATAACATTAAAATAATAATAATTGGGGATCAAATCCAAATATATAGTTGTGGGGGTTTGGGGCATCAGATGGTTAAAATCTATTATTTGCTGAGTTTCCTTGGGAGATCAATGGATGTTGCAAGCCCTACAGTGTGGCTGTGATCATGACATATTCCTTAACAAATGAAGTTAATAACTATGCACTGATATATTGAGATTTTTCCTAAGGAGGCAGTCCCATGCTGTTTCCTATTTTCTGTATGTGTTGCCTGCATGATTGAGTATTGCATTAGTTGTGAGATTTGCAGGGATGAATTCAAGTATATATGATAAATACCACAGATAATGTATGTCCATGGGCAATACTTTACTACCTGAAGAATATCTACCAGCTAGTGAAGGGCCTGGTAAGTTGAATTGGAAAGCCAAACCCAGAGGGAACTTTCAAAATAATTTAAGAGCATTACATGCATTCATCCATGTACTCAGAGGACATTTATTTTTCCCTCATGCCTTCTGATATAGTTTAGGGACACAGTTCATTCTGGCTAACTAGGTGAATCCATCTGAAAGGAAGTGCATGCTAGTTATGAGTAGAAACTCCCTACAAACCAGCTTTCACCTCTGAAAAAGCCACTGGCAGCTTCCAGAATGTACCTGGAATGTGGCACTAAGGAGGGAGGGAACAGAAAAGGATACGTATCTTCTGATTGCAAATATGGATGAGAAATTAGAAGAGGAATAAGAAAAGCCAGATCCAACCCATCATTGGTATCAAATGCAAATGGAGCTGACGGATTTCTCAGCTTTGATTCTTATCATGTATACAGAAAACTCTGACCTTCCCTGTTTCCCTGGGAGCTGAGGTAAAGATGCATTGGATCACATCATACAAAGCAAGCTTTAATTCTGGTGAGATGGCTCAATGTGTTAAGGTATATTAATATTAATGAGCTTGAAAGGAAGGGAAAGAAGGGGAAAGAAAAAGAGGTCCCCTTACCCTACCTCTTCCCATCTCAACATGATTTCCTTTTATGGCTTTTTCACCTCAGTGTCCCTGTTTGTCTGCCTACAGATGAACCTGGGTCTCTAACAAGCAGTATTCCAGGAGGGAGTTGATGGCTTAATATTTTTTTATTTCCCATGGTCCTGGTTGCCTCACCAGTCCACAGCTAATGGACAGAAAAGACTATTTCAGTTATCACATCTCAGAACTTTCTGAAACGTAAGCATCTGGGCATTTTCTTTGTTGAGTTTTGGGGGGTCTTTTAATAATGAAGCAGAACAATCCTTTTCACTTTCCCTTTTGACTGAGTTAAAACTTTCAGACTGGGATTAATTTCTTCTCTTATCCAATTGAGAATCACCTGTTCTAGTTCTCCTCTAAACAATCTTCAAAGGGTGTGTAAACTCCATGTATAAAAGCCAGTCACAATAAGGCAATAACAGAAAATTACGAAAAAGGAATATCATCACATGGAGTTAGGTATGTGGAGTGTGGTCATTCACAACAGCTAGCAAAATATTCTGGCTAGCCTGCTCAACTAATATGCCTACCACCTACTGCATAAATTATTTGGGACTAATTTTTCCTTTTTATCCAATAAGATGGTCAAAATGTTTTCATCACATCTATTACCTATGATTTTCCATTTTCAGATTTCAGAATTTCATTTGTAAATAACCTTTTTTCACTGCTTGTACAGTTCTGTGGTCAGGTGGCAGTAGTTGGAACAGTAGTATAACACATCTAATGAACTCATCATTATTTCTAGCTGCTAAGCAGGATTCAGAACCTTCTCCTACTCATCTAATACAGTCACTGAAGAACCACTTTAATGACAGCAGTGTTTTAAAGTTTTCCTGGAGCTCTTCCCAGAAAATGGCCTCATCTTTAGGCTTCTAGGCAAGCTTTGTTCCCTCTGAACAGGCCGTTGAGGGGCGGACTAGGTTTCCGCTTGAGAAAAGACTACACCACTGTGATGGTTATGCTTTAGCTGGCAGGCTGTAGAGTAGTGTGTCAGAGCGAAAAGCATAAACTACTGCAGCCTGAGTTCAAGAGAAGCTTCTTCAGCTGGCCTCAGACTTGGGAAGCATGTTCTTCTGCTCCTCTTCCTTTCCATGAGTGTGGTACATGGGAGGTATAGTGGTCCTCCAGAATTTACTTTGCCCTTGTACACACCCACAACTACCCACTCAATCCTTATAAAGAAAGAACCAGCTTAATATAACTGCTGGAGGTGTATAAAGAAACTCATGTGCCTAAATTATTGATAGGGGATTGCAGATCTTTAAGTTAAAAAGAGACACATACATTTTTAAGTTTTATTCCAGCTGTTAAATATTAATGATTTTTTTTTATTAAAAAAGCTTTTTATCAATTTAGCTTTGGTTATAGAATCCCAAAGGCAGGAAAAAGGAGTACAAAACTGTTAAGATTTTCTGGGTGATCAGTGATGCTGCACACAAGAGAAAATAATCCTAGACTCAACTTTCAGTCCTCAAAATAAGGAAAGAGGTCCAAACTCTTTCTTTCCAGCATGGCACACTGCCAGAACACCAAACAAATAGGGCATAGAGTCCTTTACAAAGTATCTTCAGTGGCCTGCATACACAGATTAAAAATAAGGCAAGCTACAAACAGTAGACATTTCCAGAGGGAATGGAGGGCTTACTTCTTGCTGTACATCTTAGTGCTGTGGCACTAAGCTATAGATTTGGGCTGGCTCCATTCAGAGAAGGACTGATCAGATTTTTTGCCAGTCTAGCAATTGTCAAGAACCTGTAGCTCCAAACAACTTCAAGCTGACATTAATCTTTGTGAATGGTCTGCTAGTTTGCAGCAATGAGTCCAGAGTATTCTAGCCAAGAGATTTTTTTCTAATGCAATTAACACTGCTATCCATTTGTTCCTGGAATGTTTTCCTGCATTGTACTGTCCTGCCATCCTGGTGTTTTTACTGCAGTGCCTTGTTAATTAGCACTTGGTCTGTCTTCCTGATACTTTGATTCCAGTCTCATTACATTATGCAAATCTGCATCTTGCTGAATCTGCTGCGTTTTAGGCCACATGCTGAAATAATCAAAACCCCTCTGCATCCCATTGTTGTTCTCCTCTCTATTTCTGGGTTTTATTAATTTCTGTGCATATGCGCAAGTATGTGCATGTGCACTTCCTAATTTAGAAGCAATTGAAATCTTAATTTCAGTTCTCATATAAACAGTAACATTGCCATTCTAAGTAGATGGCATGAAATGAGCAGGTTTCATTTTCTAAGTGTGTCTGTCTGAACCTCCTATTTTGCGATATTTATCAGTCTAGTAGTGAGTATCATCTCCCTTCATTCACTGGTGCCAAAATTTTTCTCCAGACAGAAATATCTTAAATGGACTCTGGGCCTAATCTTGTGAACTGAAGTAAAAATCCATTATTTCAGCATCCAAGAATTAAATATTAAACTGAATTCTAAACCTGAAGCTTGGAGCTTGAAATTTAAGCTTAAATAAACAACTCAGGGAAAGCAGGCATATGCTGTCACTCTATCGCCTGCATATAGTAAGAATGAGAACAAACAATAAATAATAAAATTATTTACAGTATGATCTCCAGTGTGCTCGTAATGTTCAAAATACCTGAGAAAATGAATTCCTCATTCAAGGAATTTTTCAGTCAGAAACGCTTACAGACCGACTATTGCATGCATACCCCCTGAAAGACTGAAATCTTAGGAGGACTTCATAACTGGAATTGTTTTTTTTTTCATGAAAAAGTTGAAACCAGGTTCTTGACAGTCTAGTGAACTGTGGGAAATCCAATATTCAGATGATTTCTGGTTGTCAATCAAATGCTTAACAAGATTTGTGGGGTTAGGATCACTAGGATAACTGGGATTGCCGGTAGACTTGCGTTTTATAGGGCCACATTATTTTGCTTTATTAGTAATGATGACTGCACCTAGAAACCTTGAATAGTGAAAACAGACAACTTTAAAATATGGTTAATGCAGAAAATCATCTGTCCATCAGAAATATCTCCTGTGAGTCAGACCTGTTTTCTTAGCCACTAAAAGCAGATCTCTTAATTAGCTGTTAACTAACATATTCTCTCTTTTTACCCTTCCACCCTTTGGGAGGCCCTTACAGAGGAGCACATGCTGGGTGAGAAGGTCCTATCTCTTCTGCAGGCCAAAAAGAGTGGTGTTGGAGGGTAGGAAAATAGGCAATGCCTATAGTCAGAAAAATGTTTGCCATCACTGATGCCATTTGTTTTTCATAGGTGAACAAGGACCACAGGGGCTTTTGTCTTCTTTACTGTCCCTGTTATCCAATAAACACTAATCCTCATATTCTCTGGACCCTAACAATATCAAAGTAGTATTTCTTTCCTTTTCCTTCTCCCTTTGAGCTGCTACAAAAGAAGCAACATTTTGAAGGCAAAGATGAAACAAGTTTAATTTCCTTATTTGTCTTACTAGAATCTCTCTGAACAGAATGGATCAAACTGCTAATTATAAATCAGCTTACTCTCAGAGATTAAAGAGAAATTGTTACTGTGAGAGGAGACTTTTCATGCATCTCCCCTTTCCAGAAAAGCTGAAGGGCACACCTAAATGAGTAAAATGGAGTGAAATGACAGAGAACATGCTACATGTTGGAGATTTGCAGTGATCTATGATGAAAGCAACAAGATCAGTGGCAGCCAGACAAAAATGATGATTTGCTAGTTCTGTGAGCTGGTATGACAGTATTTCCAACTCCACAGCAGACAGTTCAGACGTTTGAATGCAAAATGTATCTATGCTATCTCACCATGGGACATCAGAAATTCAGCTCTAAACAAGAGCTCATAAGGTCACCCTGAGTTGATCATGAGTAAACTAAGATGAGATTTGATGGAAAGCACCTGTAAGAATTTCTTTGAGAAACACAAGTTCAACTTTGATCTCATGTAGCTGTCTAGGAAAGTCTAAAAGTTTAAGAATATTTAAGAAAGATGAAAATATTATTTATTGTCTCCACCATAGCTCTACCATAACTGGAGTATAATGAACGTTTCAGAGATAACATAAATAGAGCAGTTTCTTAATAGGCTGTAGGCAGGTGCGTAGTTAAAAGTGTTCAGAGGACAGTGCTTGCTTTTCTTTTGTGTTCAGTCATTCATACAGAGGAAAGCATTTGTAAAACTTGTACGTACTTCTGACTAATATAAGGAGGAACCCATGTTCAGTCATCTCAGCACCTCAGTTGGCAGAAGGGAGGAATGTTTCGCTCCTTTTAATCACTGTTTTTTGGGGCATACTTCAGGTTATTTACCTGCAAAATCACCTAGATCAATATTTTTTTGAACTATCACCTTTCTTGTTTCAAAGAGAAGAACAAGCATTCCTGGTATTTTCACCACTTTTTTTTTTTTTTTTTTTTTTTTTTGGTGTGTGACTTTTCACACAGGATTTGATCTCTCCTCACTATAATCCCATAAAGCACTATTGACTTTTCTGATGCAATAGGAATATGAGTTAAAACTTGTAAGACATTTGAGATCTCAGGTATCATTTGCAACTGTCCAGAGAAGTCACTGACTCATTAGGCTGCACTTAATACCCATGACTCCCTTAGAAGCATCTGTCAAGGGTAAGAATTGGAATCAAGCACTGTCACTCTGTTGTTTTCGGTGACCTTCTGCAGCTATGAACTTGAAAGAGATGTAATCACTGACAGTACAGCTGACAGTATGCATTTACTGCCATGGTCTGGGCAAGACTCCTGTTGAGATGAATAGTTTCTCATCATGGGAGATGATACAGCTGAGGGGAAAAGGGAAGAGACAAATGAAATCTTGGCCAACTCGCTACTTGTGTGAAACTGAGATTTTGACAGAAGCAGTTAATTAGGAAATCATTTATGCACTGATTATCAGCACTGCCTGCGTAAAAACACAACGCAGCACTTGTATTGAAGCAAGCAGAGTGTAACTTTATAGTATACTTGCTTTGTCAATTACCTGCCTAATAAGCTTATAATTGAAACCACTATTATCATGTAGTTTCCCTAATAAGCAATAAACACTGTAAAATAACGCATGAAGCCCCTCCAAGTCTATGGAGAGCATGTATAAATCATGTAATCAACAACAGCTTACTTTGTGAATCCCAAAAATTGATTAAAAATAATGACACTTCCCCAAGGAACTCTTCAAAGAAGCATCTCTAAAATTCAGGAACTTTTGGATAAGAGTCTGGCTCTTGAAATATTGGCTTTAAGCCAGAAGTTTGAAAGCCCAGTCCCAAGCCTATGAACTCAATGGACAGTTTGCCTTGACTTTATAAAAGTTTGGACCAGGCCTTTAAAAGACAAAGCATGCCCAGGTTTTGTACAGTACTTCACACACTGAACTTCACTGGCAAAAAAGAAAAAAAAGTCTGAAGCCAGCTTCACTGGCTGGCTTACCAGTGGCAAAGCAGTGTTCATCTTTCTGGTTTCATCTGCTCTATAACTTTTCCTCTCAAACTGCTTGGAATAGAAAGAAGACTTAGATGGCTGGTATTTCTCTCACCCCGTCTATTTCTAGTGAAGCAATTGAGGTCAGGATGACCTGAGAAGTTCAAGGAATCACATTATCTTTGCATTCTTTCCACAGCATAATCGAGTAGAGAAAGTGATCATAGGCCAGGTAAAACAAGAAAGGGGGTAGGATGTAGAGAGATTTAGGCATCTTGTTAACTAGAGGACTACAGTTTTAACATAATCCTCACAAATTTGGCCACTGACCATAATTTACACATAAAGTTCCTTGAGGGGAATAGTATTGCACATGCTTCAGGCTTCTTGTGATTAATACTTGAAATGAACTGCAGCTTTTCCTCCTAGCAGACACTTTTCCTGCCTGTGAAGATAAGAATTATCTCCACTTATGAGCCAACTGGCGAATCAAGCACTTATTCAACTTACTGCTAATGTCACTAAGAGCATATATAGATAATACATTCTGGGAGCGGAGAAAAAAGAAACATACTTATCCCCCAGACAGAAATATTGACAAGAAATCCAGACCTTTCTTGGTTTATATAACTCATTTAACTAGCCACTTCTTGCACCATATAACAGCTGAGTTAGCTGCAAGAGAAACTTGAGTCATTTTTCTCATGAAAACCCCAATGTGTTAGTGACTAAGTACTTTAAAGTAATCCTGATGAAACAGCATGACCTCTTTCACTTTCTTCACTCTAGTTTAATACCTTCATTTAAGTGAGGAGATTTGACTTTATAGAATATTCAGTCTTGCTCAAAAATACAAGACTTCCACCCCCCCAAATCTTTATGATTAAACAGAATGCCTTATTCTGCCTTGGTCTAATTTGTATAATAAATTAGACATTTCAATTTAGATTCCTAAATAGTTGAGCCAGTTACCAAGCTCTGCTTCTTACTGCACAACTAATTTTTAGCTTCAAATAACTCCTGGGTGTATATATTAAACTTTGATTTTTTTTGTTTCTCCTAATAAAATGTCCTACATACCTCTCCTCCCTATAAAATGACAACAGTTTTATTTTCTTTCTGTTGAACTTAAGTTGGTATCCCTTGCTGTCACCACACACCTCTTTCAAGGACATTCAGCTGAGTGCCAGCTGTTTTCAAGTCTGTTAGGTCTGTTTAAACCCTTGTTGCTTGTTTCTTCTGTGGGCCTGCAGATCACAGGACCACACACAGACCTCTCAGATGGGCTCTCCCTGGAGATGTGCTAACAAGCTGTTAGACTTTGGATTCCAGGGCCTGCTTTCCACTGCACTATACTTCTCTAGCTTCACCATGTATCTACTGGCTTCTCAAGTATTTGTCTTCAGGGATGCAATGCACAGCAAAGTAAATGAAAGCAGAGAACAAATTCCTAACAAAGATTAAAAAATGCAGTATTGAAAACGCTGAACAGTGGAAGCTTCCTTAAAGAATCCAAGTGCTGTAAGTGCCTGATCATGTTCTTTTTCACACCTCCTTAGGAGGATGTGGTTTACTGTCCACATGGCAGTTGTCCTCATACAAAGTGTGCTCCCTGCACCTGAAGTACCTCTTAAAAAACAAATTCTTTCCATATCATATAATCAGCTTGGGAATATCAGTTCCTATACCTACTCTCAACTCACAGCTCTTTACAGCCACCTGCAAAAAGGTTGCTTTTCCTAAAATGTGTCACAGAAACCAGTAGAGGAACTCCCTCAGGCTAGGGCAGTAGCCTGCTGGTTTTTGGTGAAGTATGATGTGTCTTTCTGGGGACAGGTTGCTTGCAGAAGTGTGAAGTATAGCTTGGGCAGGAGCAGTACAAATGTTCTCAAAGCAGTGTGAAAAGTAAATGTTCTGAGTAATCTGATACAAACATATCACACGCTGTCACAGGATGTTTACTTAAATTGGTGATATTTCGAGGCTTTCCACAGTACATATTTGCATGACCCAAGAATATCTGGATCCTGATCCTGGCTGAGTGTTGCACAGTTGATTTAATTCCATTATTAATCTTATTTGTTGTAGGCCATTCTTTAATTATCTTGTGCCAAAGTCTGATGTGAAAGTGGGAAATGAAAATAAGACAGCCCTTTTACCTAACCCATTTGTGGCATTTGTCTCTCCCAGCTGTGGCAAGCAAAGGAGTGGACTGAACTGTCCCCAGAGGTCCAACCTGTGCAGCTGGGCAGAGATTACTAACCCTTGGCAGATGGTCCAGAGCTTTGTTGTTCTGAGGGAAAATATTCTGCCCATAGACAAGGAGGAATTTGCTTTTATGGCTTGATTGTCAGAAAATTTAGTTTCAGAATGGTTTATCCTGAGGGAATAGATGAAGAAAAAGGTAGGCTGTAGAGGTGCACTGGTGGTGCTCTGACCTCCCTTCACATCCAGGTCCCCATGGCAGCATGTGCTTTGCTCCCAGCTATGCTGCTTTCTGTCCTGTGCTGCCCAGAGGAGCACAGCTGTCTTATTTAGCTCATTTAAACTTTCCCCAGTAAATCAACTGCTACAGCACTTCTCTCTGAATGCTCATTTGTCGATATCTCTCTGGTGCCCTGGACTGAATACAATATTCCAGGTGCAGTCACAGCCAAGCTGTACAGAGGAAAATTATTGGCTTTTTTTTCTTCATAATGTAATGACTCTCTGACCATAGCATAAGATTGCATTGCCCTTCCTTTTGCTGCTGTTTTCACATTACAAATTCATCTATGATTTCTCTATTGCTAGTCCTCAATCTCTTTCAACTGTACTGGTTCATTCCATTGAATATAGTATTAATTTGTTGGTGTTTATAGACCAGTGAGTGCTATTGTGTGAGAGGTTGGACTAGACCATGGAGAGACAATATAATATCGATGGCAGCCAGACAAAGAGAAAATTGACGATTCAAAAATAGAAGAGAAAGGAGGAACAGGAGACAGTTTGGTGAATAATAGATATTTCATTTCTGTGGTAGACCAAAAAAGATTTTAAAAATTGCTCATGGCTTAATGGTAACAAACTTTTAAAAACACAAACACAAAATCTAATAAACAATAAAATACTGATTTTCAATTTCACTGAGGTATTTTGTTTAACTTGAAATTAAAAGTCTTGAGATTTTTCTTTTTTATTTGTTTTCTTTTACTGTCATGTAGTAATTTAAAAATCTCTTTTCAAGGGAAGATATTTTTTAGCTTTAAAACCCCCTTTGTTTTAATTCATCAACAAAAATGGCACTTCAAAGCCAAAATTTGTAATAATTTTTTATATATATTTTCAAAATTTCTTCTTCTTTTCAGTTGACAGTATTAACCAAATCTGATATTAGTAGCCAAGTTCCAGACCAGTTTTTAGTTTCTTCTAGAGCAATTGTGGGAAAATTGACTGTTGATTCCATGTCCACTTAAATACATAATACACAATCAGAGCGAATAAGGAGTTTAACAGCTGAGAGTGTAATGAGCAAGAAAAAGAGAATCAAAGGAAACGAATACTGTATACAGAGAAATTGGGAGATGGAAAAATGTTAAGAGATGAGGAAGAATTTGAAAATTCACAGGGACAGAAATAGGGATAATATGCTATGGAATGGGAATAATGCAAAAAGTACAGACTATCAGTTCCCACCCGCTTTTAGATAAGTGAGGTGTCTAAGTCAGGTGCCCAGATGTCATGCATTTCCACCGTAAGAAAAAGGAAAAAAGCCTTGACAGGAGGAGCTGCACCTGAGATAAAAATACCTCTTCAGACCAATGCATGTTTCTTCACTGATGACATAAGGTGCCGAAGATGACCAGATTCCTTAATCAGTCTTTCTGCGTAGATGCCTACACCTAGGTGGGATGATACCAAACCAGGGTCTTTTAAAAAAAGTGTATTTATATGTGTTTCATGGTCTTTTCCTCACATGCATCTGGTTTCTAAGCTTGGGGTAAAGGCTGGTAAGCTGGGATGGCTTATTTATAGTATTATATAGACAGTTGCATCATAGGTCATGGAAGAAAAGGATAAATTAAATAAAACCCCTAATGGTACCTTGATGAATTATGCAACTTGCTGGCAATTGCAATCAGGCTACTGACATGGATACCTGGGTCCTGAACCAATTATACCAAAAGACAGTGGTTCAGATAATCATATAAAGGAAAAGAAGAAAATGGGTCTGAGTGCTCTAAAGAATCAATTGACCTTAGTCCTGCTGCCTTTTTGATCCTGTCAAGAATATTAACCCTTCTTTAGGGTTTTGCAGTGGGACAGACAAGCCAACATATTGGCATCTGCTCATTTTAGTTGTGGATCTTGGTGCCCAGAGGAAGACCACAAACAATTATACCAGCTCTTTATTGAGCTCTAGACTGCAATGTGGGCCTCATTTGACTTAAGTACCCCGGTAATCCTTATATTTGGACCTCCCTCGTATAAAAGTGCCTTCACTAAGCACTGGGTTGACAACAATATTCCAAGGCCCACGTTATTTTCCATGTTCTCTCTTTATTAGCTGTATGTCCATGATATTGTAAATGCCATTTTTCAAGATCAATGACTTCAAAATATTTATTCTGTTGTTTACATCTTCTGAAAAAGTCATATGTCACCTACCACTGACCTCCCTGAAATGCATGTATGTAGTGCATTAATGCCACTAATTTGGCACTAGAAGTAAATGATAGCTGTTGTAAGACTGCTTTGTTTGAGCCTTTTTCTGTTCACGTTAATAGTCAATGGCAGTAATTGCCAGATCATTTTTATTTCCAAAAGAAAGCTGACTTCCAGAATCACCCTTCTGTGTTATTCCAAATAAAATCAGAGCCAGCAGGCTGCAACAGAAGTTCAGCATTCCCTGCTTTGAAATAGAACAAACATTCGCATGGTATGAGGTGTTAGGTTCTTCCTTTTTCTGCTGCCACAAGATTAAATCCTTACGTTGTTTTTACAAGAGCTAAAGAATGATAACCCCGGAGTCATTGCATTCCTGGATACCAAGCAATGTCAGTGGCCCACCAATTATCTCATCAGGACCTATTACTCAAAAGCTGCAGACCCATGCTCACAACCCCAGCATGAAAAGCTGCAGCTGCAAATTTCTGGAGGAGCAGTCTATACTCATCCCTCAACATGCTCTTACATGCAGGAATCTTTTGTCTCTGCCACTGAATTACACCATTCTCCACTCTCTCTGCAGCAACATAATGTTCATGAAGAATACTTTCCTTTAACTGATGTTGGGCCTGAAATAAGTCTCCCTTGTGTCTGTTCTGTGAATCCATTGGTCCATTGCCAAGAGGAGTATTTTTGCCAACAGATATCAAACCAGCTGATACTGAAGCTTTTGATTAAAATGAACTTAGAATCATCTAGCCATAATAACTAAATAGCTATTTTAGTGGTTATTATGTCTTTACTGTGAGACATCTCATCACAGAGACAGATTGCATGAATCAAAGTAATTGTACGTTGTGGAGACTGGCAATGACGACTTTATCCGCCTTCACTAGACAAACTTCTCTTCTGAGCTGTTGTGTAAAATATGGAGTGAGAGAACATCTCTGTTGTGGCTGAGGCACTCTGAGTGAAGAATTTCTGTCTAGCGTCTTCACTCTTCCCAGCAGTGTTCTCCTCAGTGACTATAGCTACTGCTTCATTAAAAAAAATTTAAAAAAGGATACAGAACATCAAAGTATTTCTTTGTATAATGTTGAAAAATTAGAAAAAGGACAAATCTAGGAGTCTAAGCCCTTAGATCCCAAAAAAGCAGTCAAACTTCTCCACTTATCATCATCTTTAGATCAGTTCCCTGTTTCAGTGAAGTTGAACCTCCTTGCTTCTCAGAATGCAGATTACAGTCAGGACATGAACTTTGCCTCAGGCTGCAGCTTTCAGCTCATCCAGACTCTTGGCTATGTGGTGCAGGACCTGGAAGCCCAGCAGGGCCCATTTGCAAGCCAAGCTGAAGTTTGGTTGCCCCACTGGAGTACAAACAATAAGTGAGGATCCCCACATTTTGCAAAGCATTTTGTCAAGAAACTGGGCAGGGATCTACAGGAAGTTTATAAAAAAGGATCCCACTAGGTAAATCAATTTGGTTCCAACAAATAATTTTTTTTCTAATAACAACATACCTACTTGATCATCCTTACAATACCCTGCCTATGGTTTTCTGAATCCTTTTTTTAAAGCACTGTATCTGAAGAACTGACATCCAGCTTTCCAAACCATATTATTTTAAAAGGATCTGTAACTGCAGAATTACACACAGGATCAGATCCCCATCCTGTGGTGATAATATATTAACCTATTACAAGTCTAATTGTCTTTTCCCTGTCCGTACATTTTTCAGACTGTTGCATCAGTATATTAATATCTATCAGTGCTTATAAATTCTAGTGAGGGCTGCCAAAAATTTAAAAATATAAATAAATTCTTCTTCTAACCTTATAAAATTGTGGGGTAGCTATTTGGTATCACAGGGATTCTTAATACAATGTAATCCTGTAAAATTCAGCCATGAATCTAGTTTAGTCATCAACTAAAGTAAGACTAGAAAAAATTACTAAAAGTTCTTCTGAGTGATTCTTTCCTTCCTTCAATATTTTCTAATATTTTTTGAAAGATATTAAAGCTCTTGTTGAACTTTGGATCAAATACAGCATGAGCTGTACCTATCTTCCTGAGCACTCCAGTTCTCTTTGTTAAATAATGGATCTGAGCAAACCAAACATATCTCATGTGAGGATGTTGAAATTAGACATGGTCCCTTATGTTTCATGTTCAGGCAAACCTTAATGGCAATATAAAGTTAATATTGAAATGAACTTAGATGAGAGTATTTTAATCTATATTTTTATGATTGAGCTGATTTCCTTTGCAGCTAGAGGAAAGAAAATATGTTCTCCAGTGGTGCTTTTCTTCCATTCTGAGTCTTTATATTCGAATGTCAATATGCAATGTTGCAAGATGGATATTTATAATTACTCTGATTTCATTAGCTAAAAACCCAGAATTAGATGGTAAAAATTAGATTTTAATGAACAATTTCAACATTAGGAAGTTATGAACTGGTGTCTTGAGGATATCATCATGACTTAGAAATGAGGCAAATTAGACAAGTTCAATAGGAAAAAAATGGCAAGGTTGAGAGGAGATTAAAATAACTTCAAACAGAGCAGAGGGGTAGAAAGAGTAGAGAAGAATATGGAATTAGCTTTAAAATCTTAATTCTTGTTTTAATATTGCAAAATAATTCTGAACCGTGTTGGTAGAAACTGGGGAAAAGACTTTGACTTGAAGCAAACACTGAGCTTGGGAAAATAAAGGTATTCAGCAGAGTAACACTTGCTGCTACTCCACCCATCACTGTTTTGAAATCAGTGAGGCCACCTGCACTGAAAAAGCATCCATGCGGACTGCATAGATAATACCCACTTGTGCTTCAAAATAGGGCCATAGTGGCTTTGCACTTTTGGCCAGTGAATGTGTTGACTCTCATCTGCAAGTGAGTCTGGGCTTAGGCCAGGGAGAAAAAAAATATCTGAAATTAACTAAGGTTTTGATGTTTATAGACAGAAGGTAGCCGTTTACAACATACTAAATAAAAAATAAATACAGAAACCTCTTTACTGTGTACTCTACAGGTGTAATGTGGATTACAACTGTATTGTGGTAGACATCTGAGCTGGCCAACTCTTGGCTGAAGTTTTTATGAACTGAATGGATAAGGCTGAGGAAGAAAGAGAAAGGAATCAGTAGAATCACAAAGTGATCTGACTCCTTAAAAGGTCAAACACTTGGAAACAAATCTGAGGTGTCCTGAATCCTAATGCAGTATCATCCTCATTAAACTGTGTCATGGCCTAAAGCAAATGCTCAGTATAACTGCATTTTTACTGCAGCCATTTTTAAAATGATGACTTTTGTGGCATATGCAGGTCTCATTTGTTATATACAGTCATGCAAGCCACGCAGATGACTGTTAATGTTACCCTCTCTCCCCCTCAACTATTAAATAAACTCAGAAATTACAATGACATTAAAAACACTTTGAGCAATTTTATGTGATCATTAAGTCAGAATATTCCACTCTGGAGGCCTCTGTTATTCAGCAGCCTTGAAATTACTTAGATCAATTAAGTGCATTATATTTTATATGGAATATAGGAATGTGGTTTTTTGCCACTGTGGGGAAATACAAATAATGAAACAATGAGAATCTCTTTGTAGTCCAGTGTTGCTTTTCTCACTTCTGAATGTTTTCACTTGGTTAAACTTGCTTTTTCCTTTATAGTCATGTATCTCTATAATCCAATCAATTTAGCGGTAAGAACATCTAATAGTCTCCCTTACTTTGTCATGTGTAAGCCAGGATCTTTTAATGAATTGGAAGTACTTAACTAAATCATCAAAACTAGGAGCCTATTTACTCTGTATCCTGGAGAACTTCCGAAGGATGCTTCGCTGTCCTGCACAACATCCTTGTCTCTAAATTGGAGACGTGGATTTGATGGATGGACCACTCAGTGGATAAGGAATTATATGGATGGTCACACGCAAAGAGTTGTGGTCAGTGGCTCGATGCCCAAGTGGAGAACAGTGATGAGTGGTGTTCCTCAGAGTTCGGTACTGGGATTGGTGCTGTTTAACATCTTTGTCGGCCACATGGCCAGTGGGATTTAGTGCACCCTCAGCAAGTTTTCTGATGACACCAAGCTGTGTGGTGCGGTCGACACACTGGAGGGAAGGGATGTGCCATCCAGAGGGACCTGGACAGGCTGGAGAGGTGGGCCTGTGTAAAACTCATGAAGTTCAACAAGGCCAAGTGCAAGGTCCTGCACATGGGTCGAGGCAATCCCAAGCACAAATGCAGGCTGGGTGATGAGTGGATTGAGAGCAGCTCTTCAGAGAAGGACTTGCAGGTATTAGTACAATGTGTGCTCGCAGGCCGGGAAGCCAACCGTATCCTGGGCTGCATCAAGAGAAGTGTGGCCAGCAGGTCGAGGAAGGGGATTTTCCCCCTCTACTCCACTCTTGAGAGACCCTACCTGCAGTACTGTGTCCTGCTCTGGGGACCCCAACAAAAGAAGGAGATAGACCTGCTCGAGCGGATCCAGAGTAGGTCCACAAAGATGACCAGGGGGCTGGAGCACCTCCCCTATGAGGACAGGCTGAGAGAGTTGGGGTTGTTCAGCCTGGAGAAGAGAAGGGTCCAGGGAGACTTTAAAGCAGCCTTTCAGTACTTAAAGAGAGCTACAGGAAAGATGGGGAGGGACTCTTTATCAGGGAGTGTAGTGATAAGACGAAGGGTAATGGCTTTAAACTGAAGGAGGGTAGATTTAGGTTAGATATTAGGAAGAAATTCTTTACTGTGAGGGTGGTGAGACACTGGAACAGGTTGCCCAGAGAAGTTGTGGCTGCCCCCTCCCTGGAAATGTTCAAGGCCTGGTTGGACGGGGCTTTGAGCAACCTGGTCTAGTGGAAGGTGTCCCTGCTCATGACAGGGGGGTTGAAACTAGATGATCTTTAAGGTCCCTTCCAACCCAAACCATTCTATGATGCTGTGATTCTACGATTCATTCTACTGTAGATCCAAGGTACCCCCTCAAAATATTCTCTGTATCCGCTGACAGCACAGAAACAATCTGAGTCACCTTCATGGGACAGGTGTCTGCTGGGGGCGTTGGTGTCAGGATCCTGAACAAAACTACTTTAATATCAATGTTGAAAAATGTAAAAAAAAAACAGTAGGGGGATCAGACAGAGTTGGAATGATTCATTGAGTCAAGTCACTTCCAGACCCAGCAATAGAACTGAGGCTTCTTAATGGACAACATCTAAGGGGTAATGCCCCTTTGGAGAGAATGATGTATGATAACATTACAATTCATCATGAAGTTGACACTATATTTATTTACTTATTTATTTACACTATTAATCAGTGTAATATTGGTTTTATTGTGATATGATCATTTATATCTTATTCAGAAAGTGGGCCATTTGCTGTTAATCATAATATTTACTACTGGTCATTACCAGTTTAGGAGAATGTTTGTAGACTCCAGTGTCATCTTGGGATATGACCTTGCAGGAAAGGTCATTAGTCATTAACGACTACTAATAATTAGTGTCCAGGTAGAGCAATTAGCTGGTCAAGAACAATACAAGAGTGGCTTCAGAGAAAGCATTGCTTTCTGTAAAGTGAAAGGGCTAGAAGATAGTTTTCTGGCTCACAAGAAAGGTGATTGAAAGGCTGGATAATTAAATTGGTTGTGTGCTGTGCCTGTCCTGCAGAACATAGTGGGACTTAACCAGAAAATGAATCTGATAACCTCACGCCCAGTGCCATGCTAATTCTTATGCTGGTGTGCAGCCCAGCAACTAAATTATAGTTATGCAGGATTAATTAGTACCATTCTGCATAAAGCTAATATTCAGTGTAAATGAGGGGGATTAGCAGGGAGTTATGTGGTGACTTACGAGAAAGGAAACACATTTTTAAGCAGGGATCTCAGAACATATAAATTAAAAACCAAGGGATTTACTTTCAAACATCAATGGCCCACTGCTTCAGATATGGTTTTGCTTTGCTTTGGTGCTGAAATATGTTTGCAGAGACAGAGTTGTGCTCTGCTAGGTGCAGCTGAATGTTCTTAGGTATTTCAGGAGTCATCAGTGTCTACATTATAAAATCCAGACGGGACCTGAAGTGAACTTCTAAGGGATTACTTATATAATGTGGATATTCCAACATGCTTGAACTGCATTCTGTTTAAGCTTTTTTTAAAAGAATATTTTTAGCAAAGAAAACAAAATTCAGCAAAATTTATAAGCATTTGATGGTAATCTATAATTGTCCAGTGATACTCTTGTTGCATTATTCTAATGAGCAATATCTTCCCTTTTAAAAAATGTATATCTTATCACACAGATTGTTTGTTCAACTTTGGATTGTAATCCCTGGGTTTACTGTAGCTTTATCGGCTTGAATCTCAATAGTAAACTCGTCCTCCCCACTGAAATCCCTATGAAATTGGATGAAGCTACTCCATTTCTTTTATAAACTAATAGATAGAATTCTTTAAATATTTGTCTTTTGGGCATTTTTTTCAGTACTTCACTCATTCCTCTTTTCAGAACAATTGGCAATATCCTTCCTGAACTGCAGACTCCTCCATACCTGGACATAATATTCCTGCAGTGATTACAGCATTATCAAAAGCCACCGAACTACAGCATCTTGATGTCTACTCAGAATTCTCTTGTTTATACTGTAATACACATTTTTCACCATAGTCTTTTGTTGGCAGCATCATATTTACTTGGCTCAAGAATGCTTATCCTTGTTTCAAATTCACTACAGCAGAATTCTTCTCCCTTTATGCAGGCTGTAGCTATGTCTAGCACTCTTCATTCCCCTTCTGCCTCTGCTGGGATGCATTAGGTGCATACAGATTGATTTTCTCAGGACGTTAAGGTGCAAGGACCTTTCATCAGGAACTAGACTCCTATGTAGTGTGTACATCAGGCACATCAGGTGACTGCAACTTTGTGAATGCCTGATGGCCCAAGAAGTGACTCTGAATACATTTAAGTGAACAGAAAAGGGGTATATTATTTGTCTGCTTTCTCTTCAGAAAGGAAGAGGAATGTACCACAGATGACTGGATATTTACGTTGTTTCTTATATTCTTCCCTACGAACCTGTAAATGGATACCATCTGACATAGATAGACAGGCATTTAATCTGATCCAGTACAGCAGTTCTTACCTTCTTCAGGTTGGGGAGGAAAAGAAAGAGGAAAGCTAATAGAATATGGTAAATTACAATCCTGTCCTAGACTTAAGCAGAACAAAAAATTTACAACTGATAAAGGTGTTGAGGAGTCACAGAAGTAAACAGAGATCTCTTCAAGTGATAATGCTCACCCTCCTGTATTTTGCCCAGGACTGGGCTTTAATTTCAGCCCTGCTCTCTGCAGCTGGCAGAAGCCTGTCCATGGATGCATATGTATCTGCGTGTAACACTTGCCACTAAACACTACACCAGGGCTGGAAACAAAGACCTATGAGGCTGGAAACTTGAGTCTGCCTTTAGACTAAATGTGGCAACTGTTAGTGGCAGACACTTTCTGTGGCAGTGGCAGAGAGAAGAGCACAGCAACTCCCACAGATCAAGGACTTGCACAGTGCAGGCTTATTTATGCTTCCTAGTCCCAGTATGCTACACAGTTTGGGAGACATAATTCTTCACTTTGTGAAGAAGGATGGTGGAGGGATCAGAAACAAGACAGAACCAATAACTTAGTTGACACTGTGATCAGTTTACATTTATCTGCCTCTGTACCCTGCTCTAGCTTTATTCTGAACTGATTCAGAGCACTTGTAATCAGAATCTGCAAATATCTCTCTTTCTCCATGCCAAGGTGTATTTAGGAATTACATTGCACAGGGTTCGTATATTTTTCTAATGAGAAGAGGTGCTATGAAAGCTTTTATGTTGTTTTATTTTTTATTTAGTTAATACACTTAGCGTGTGTGAATGTGTGTCTGCGTAATGCTTTGTTAATGTGACATTTATTCTCCTTTCCTTCCAGCCCCTCCTCAAGCATGTCTGCAAATCAATCTGGTTTTGTGTTTAATGCAAGTTATCAATCATCTTTTCATGAACAAATGGTTTCATACAAAGGGGAAGGAAACATTCTAATGTATTCATTCTATTATTGTTCCTTGGAAAAGATCCAGATTTTCAATAAACCAGTGATTGGAAATGCACAAAGTATTTTAATATCCTAATTATTTTGATTTAACTTCCTTTAATAGTTTAAATTGATACTGAATTTATTTAGAAGCCATTACAAAGGGATTCCCTCCGCCCCCCGCCAAGTAGTTCAGAAATGCGTACTGAACTTAAGCTGAACGCAAAATACGTTGTTCAAGCTGCCAACGGTATGCAGAGGGGAAGCTTTTGTATGAAAAAAACAGGTGGTGGAAAAAGGAAAAAAAAAAGCAAATGATGCTGCTATATATACATTCGATTATTATGTAAAAATTCATCTAATTTTAAAAAAAAATGTTACAATGGCAATTTTTCTGTCTTCAGGAGATGATAATCAGACACCCACTGACTTCCTACATTGCTGGCACTAACACAGATTTGACAATGTGAAAAGACCTACTCAAAAATTACATCTCTCCCTGCCTACTTTTTTTTTCCTTATCTGCATTTTTACCCCATTTACAGTCATGCTTTGCACTTTTCACATACATTTCATCCAAGGTCTTCACAGGAATGCTTTGTTCACGTCTAGGATTCTTCAGTATCCTTTCACTGCCTGGATGGACTGAGAAGACTTTAAAGTCCTCCCACAGATATCGCAGAAACCCAGGAAGCTGTCCCTAGAAGGCTCATTGCTGCAATAAAGTTCCATGTGATACTTTTTACATAGGTACAAAGAGCTTTGTAAGGACTTTGTACAAGCATGCAAATGTTATTGACAGGCTGTTCCTGAGCCAAAGCCAGCAATGTAGACAGAAAGTGTGTTAGCCCTAGTGTCCTTTTCGAGATCTTTGATGGCTCTAGAGATATCAGTAAAAGCTACAGACAGTGCCCCCCTCATGCTCACGGTGCTTCTGACACAGTAAGAAGCCATCCTTGGCTTGACAAACTGATGGCTCCAGGCCTGGATCCCCACAGGGACTTTGGACTACAGCAAGCAAAGCTGCCACTTCTACATTTAGGAGTCTTATTCCAGTAGTTGACTGACCTGGTCAATCAATTCCTTTTCAGTCTCCCTTCAACAAGAAGTTACTACAGTTTTACATCCTTTTGACCCCAACAGAATCAATAGCATTACATTAGCATAAAATAAAAGCAGTGGAAGACTGAAAAAAGTGAATAGGATCTCTATAATAAGTTAAGAATTTATACCCCATGATCATTTTGAAAATAACTGTAGTTTGACAATAGCTATTGCCAGTAGACGAGCATCCATGGATACCACACAACTTATGAAGCAAATTCATGATGATACAAAAGTTTCTTAAAAGATTTGGCAGACCCTTGCTCATTAAATTAATTTTGAAGTGCTAATTTGGCACCATTTTTTTAATGCACATTAATTCATGATATAAATTTTGACATGTTCAGATTTTTACAAAAAACTTAAATGGCATTGGAATTTTTTTGAGAAAGGTACTTTATATAAATATACTATAATTAGAATTACCATGATTTACTGCTTTATTTAGTTGTAAGTGAAAAGATGAGTGTTTTATGTTGTTATGTCATTTTATAAGAGTATGTGAATGAAGTCCTTGGAACTATTTAACTGTATCATCCTGCCACCTAGCTTTAGGGCAAAAAATCCATACTGTTTGCATTAGCTTATCTCGACAGTGAATGGCATGAGTGGAAGAAATAGAAATTTCTGAAAAATAGTCAGGAATGTTGTCTATGCTGAAAGAACAGCCACTTAGAGTTAGCCAATAATAATAATAATAAGGCACTACTCAAGACTTTTAGAAAGAAATCTACTATTGTTATATCTTTTCTTTTGAATTGCATCTGCTTTTAAAGTTATTACTCTGAAGATGGTGAATTTGGGCTCTGGCCTAGGAAGATTCAAGAGCTTGATCCTGAATTATGACCTGGAGTGCTCTGAAAATGGAGTATGTACTATCATCTTCTTTTTGAAACAGGACCACTCTGCACCCTAAAATGAAAAATTAGTGGTGGGGGCAAATAAGAGGAAACCTAACTATGAAGGCCAGTGTATAATGCACACAGCTAGGACATAGGGAATTTGGACATTTTCATCCCTATCTAACAAAATCATAAAGGACTGGAACTGGAAGGCAGATCCTCCACATCCTTCATGCATGCAGTAATCATCCAAGCAAAGAGTAGACTGTACTCAGAGAAGTTGGTTTTATGTTTGTATCAGCATTTGCAGGACTTTCTCAGACAGCTCTTCCTGGATCATCATCTTTCTCCAGGGCTTTGGCAGCTTTTAGGCAGCACTAAGCCCTTCTGCTTCAGTCCATCATGCTGGCAAGATCTATGGGCCAAATGAATGTGCTCCTGCATACATGCAGTGCTTAAACATATGCATATGCAAAGGACTCTTTTTTTCAAGTTGTCCAGGGAAGCAGCCTGTAAGCTCTGAGTTGCTTGTGCCATAGTTAACAATCACCCATCTGGACTGTGGAATGGGGTTAAACCACACCTAAAGCCACTTTAGATGGACTATCTGCATTCTGGATTTTGTCATGACTATTGCTTTGTCTCTGATGCAGTGAAGGGATCAAAGTATAATTTGTTGATGCTGTGAAAGACAGTGATGGTTGAACACAATGCAAAGACATTTAGTCTAGCGGTGATAACTTAGGGCGTTTTGTATATTTATCTAGCTATCTACCTGTCAGATAAACAAGTCTGTGATTATCTGTATTTGTTTGAACTATTGAGCTATGATCTAAGTTTTTCTATTGATGCAATCATCCTTTCTGAAGTCACCGAATATTTTCTGAATCCCTCAAGATCTTTTAACTTAATGCAAAATTTTCCTCCTTGAAATAATCATGGAGTTGGAGTGTGGTTTTGTCCCTCTGTTCAGTTCTTTATAATATGTGACTAATAATTGCAGTATTTTCCTTTGACTGTTGTAGCAATGGCTCATCCACCCCACATTCTTTTTGAGGTAATCCACCCTCACAAATGAGGTCATTTCAGCTTTTTTTTTTAATTCTATTGCCTATCCAAAAAAGTTGCTATGTTTTACAAGTGTCATATTTTCATAGATAAAGAAGATGGAAGCCACTGGAAGGTGTCTAGCCCCTGCAAGATGTGGTCCTAGAGAACGAGATGCCTTTGAGTATACATGAGTGAGTCAAAAACAGTGTTTCAGTGTACAGGAGGGTTTCTTTTTAGATGCACATTTGTAACTAAACATGAGCCTTGTGAGTCTCTTCTTAACACACCACTTCTGTACTTGGAGCAGTTTCCCTCCTTGGAGAAGCAAGGCTGAAGCTACTCAGCAGAGCATCATTTAGAGCATTTCACCTTCAAAGCAAATGTAGGGTCCTCCAGACGGTAGCAGTTATCCTTGCCTGTGAAAATGGAATGTGGATTTATGGTCCTAAAACCATAGAAGATCACAGGAAATGTGTTTCACCAGTTAGTAGTGTAGCTGTACAGTGTATACAACCATAAGAGATTTCCACTGGTGTTGGTTTTTAGCTGTTTTATACAGCAGTTATCATTTCTTTCCAAAAGGAGTCCCTGGATGCATGCCTAAAACAAATTCCCAAATCCCTTCATCAGACTATTCCTCCCTCTGTCCTTTGTCTCTGCCCCTCCTTTTCCTTTAACAATAATGGAACAATTTGCATCACAAGCTAAACACATCTTAATTTTCTGTACCTTATAGGAAGAAAATAATGTTGCAAACTAAGTAAATGAATAGTGCATGAACTGCTGCCATCTCTTGGTTATATTCATCACTCCAAGTATTCTAGGCATATTCATCTAAATCAAGAATATTAGGGCATTTCATAGTGTTATTTTCCCTTTCACCTCACATCCAGCCTTGCAAACACAAGGCAAGAGACCTTTTTTTTTTTTTTTTTTGATGCTGCTGAAATTGTCAGTTGTACCTATTAAGGTAATGTTTAAAGGTCTTCTATCAATATTTGTTGTGTGCTTAACCTAAGTCCTTTGTCTTACTTTTCTGGATTTTAGTTTTTGTTTTATTTTAAGCTATACCTTTGTTAAGCTTCTAAGAATTCAGTTGTAATTTTTGTACTACAACAAAGAGAGTTAACTCTATTACATTTGCATTCTGCTAATGAAAGGCATGAGGATAAATGAAGGGAAGGGAGGTGGTAGTAAGGACTCACATATGCCTAAGTGAAACAAAATGAATTTCAAATATAATATTATTCCATGTTTAAAGAATAACACACTAATTTTATGCCTTATTGAGATCTGTGCTCTGATTAGAAGCTCATTTAAGGTAATGGCATAACTCCAGTGCACTTCAAGAGCATTTGGATGATTTCTGGTGAAAATTGTCAGATTTCTATTGAAGTTGTCAGTGGAATGACATTGGTTTTTCCCACCCAATACCATTCACCACAATTGCTGCATGTTTAATCAGTTCCTGCTGATTTCAGTAGGACATCAATTGACCTTTTCTAGGTCAATTGCAATGTGTGGACAGCTAAAATATCCTGTCTGAGCAGTCATTAGATGCCCTCTAAATGATGATATGGATGATGAATGGGAACAAAATCCTGGCAATCTCCCAGTGACAGCCACAGAGGCAGGGTTTTCGCCCATTCCTCACTTTTTCCCAGCCCTCAGTCCCATTCCTGTTGATGTCACACTTGCTTATTAATACATTGTTGTAGCCATACCTCACCAGGCCCTATGGCTGCACCACAGCCTATCCCTTCAAACAGCAACAGAGAAGGATCAGCAATTTGTACTGAAAATATAAATGCAGACGGTCTGAGAGCAACCTAATTAATGCACTCCTGAGTTAGGCCAAAGGTTACATTAACACCCAGGCTATAATTAGCAGATCCTCTCACTTTGCTGAGTGAGGAGGTTTATCCACAGTCTGTCTGTTGGAGCAGAAGCAATTAGGAAACACCATGAATGTGACAAGCAGTTGCTTGTCATGTCCTACTGAAAAGACCTTGTTGAATGGAGGCCTTACAAAAAAGTTATTTTATCTGGAAGACCAGAAATTGCTTGGTCTCTCTTCAAGTGGTAAGATGCTGTATTGAGTTTGTGTGGCAAGGCGGGGTGGTGGTGTGGGTGTGCTACAGGGGTAGCTTCTGTGAGAAGCTGCTAGAAGCTTCCCCTATGTCTGACAGAGCCAATGCCAGCTGGCTCCAAGATGGACCCACCACTGGACAAGGCTGAGCCCATCAGTGGCGGTGGTAGCGCCTCTGGGATAACATATTTGAGAACCCCAAAACCTGCGCAATTGCAGCTGGAGAGAAGAGTGAGAATATGTGAGAGTAACAACTCTGTCAGACACCAAGAAGGAGGGGGAGGAGGTGCTCCAGGCGCTGGAGCAGAGATTCCCCTGCAGCCCGTGGTGCAGCCCATGGTGAGGCAGCTGTGCCCTGCACCCATGGAGGTCCATGGTGGAGCAGAGACCCACCTGCAGCCCGTGGAGGACCCCACACCAGATCAGATGGCTGAAGGAGGCTGTGATCCTGTGGGAAGCCCATGTTGGAGCAGGCTTCTGGCAGGACCTGTGGACCCATGGAGAGAGAGAGAGAGAGAAGAGCCCACGCTGGAGCAGGTTTGCTGACAGGACTTGTGACCCCATGGGGGACCCACGCTGGAGTAGTCTTTTCCTGAAGGACTGTGCCCCATGGAAGGGACCCACACTGGAACAGTCCATGAAGAGCTGCAGCCCATGGGAAGGACTCATGTTAGAGAAGCTCATAGAGGACTGTCTTCCATGGAAGGGACCCCACACTGGAGCAGGGCAAGAGTGTGAGGAGTCCTCCCCTTGAGGAGGAAGCAGCAGCAGAGATAACATGTGATGAACTGAGCACAACCCCCATTCGCCATCCCCCTGCGCTGCTCGGTGGGAGGAGGTAGAGAAATTGGGAGTGAAGTTTTGCCCAGGAAGAAGGGAGAGGTGGGGGGAAGGTATTTTAAGACTTGTTTTTATTTCTCATTACCCTTCTCTGATTTGATTCGTAATAAATTAAAATAATTTTCCCCAAGTCAAGTCTGTTTTGCCTGTGAAGGTAATTGGTGAGTGATCTCTCCCTGTCCTTATCTTGACCCACGAGCCTTTTGTTATATTTTCTCTCCCCCATCCAGCTGAGAAGAGGAGTGATAGAGTGGCTTTGGTGGGCACCTGGCATCCAGACAGACTCAACCCCCTACAGATACATCCAGTCACGGCTGAAGATCTCTTTCCTATGGTATGTATATGACTTTATTTCTGGGACCAGTGACTCTTTTATCTTTCTTTTTGTTTCATGACTAAATAGTATAATTATATACAAACTCAGCTAAAACCCCTGGCATTAAGTTTGAAAGGACTTCTAGAAAGGAACAGAATCTCCCCGTGTAGCAGGTTTTGCTTCACTGGTTTTTATTCATGAGCTCGTTACATGACAACTTACCGCAGCCTGATTTTCTTACTCGCTGAAGTGATTAAAGCAATATCACCCCAGAGACTTCTTGTTTGCCTGCAAATATCACCACAACCCTCTCAGCTTCCTCCAAAGCAAGGGCAGAGGCCTGGTGTGCTGGAAATTTGGCAGGGTGAGGTCTGTACTCATTTCATAATGGAGCCGTTCTTTTTCCTCTTTCTCTTCAGCTTGCTGAAATTTCTTCCTAACGGCTTGATTAAAGGATTTTTTTTTTTAAAAAAAAAAAAAAGGAAACATGGCCATTCTGATCTAGAAGAGTACAATATACACCATGAAAAGTGCTATAAAGCAGTGCTTCACCCTCAGAGCGGTTCAGAGATAGGTAAATAAAGCTCTTTGGGCTGGGAGCTGAACTACACTGTTGTGATGAGTGGATACTTCTCAGAGTGAGTATGATGTATAGGCATGAAAATGGGTTGAAAAGCCACTGTAGAAATACAAGTAGAACCATCAGTGCTCAGATCCTGTTAAGCAGTGCTTTTCTCACACTGCTTAGCTCATCGTCACCTCCTAGAAGTAAGGAATTCTATGGCTAATTTGTGGAACGACTTATCGGTAGACTGTCTGCCTGAGGATGTAGAATTTGTAGTGATTATTATATCCTTTTCCTTCCCAATGCCCTGCTCACAAGAGATTACATGACATTGCTCAAAAAGCAGGCAAATGGCCTTCATGAGCAAAAAAACATTTTTTCCAGCCTATATCTTATTTTTCTTATTTTCATTTTTACAAATCCAGGACATTTAAGAAAAGCCTGACCCTAGAAGCAGGTGAATTCACACTGACAGATTCCTTCTGGATGTGAATACCTGATGTTTAACTTCCAAATCTCTCTTCCACTGATTATTTTTTTTCCTACCCTGTCATTGGACTAAACAGGAAAAAATGTTGCGCCATTGCCATTTATGTTCAAACTCAGACAAGTCCTGGTGGCTTCCAGACCTCCTCCAGGGACTCATTTTTCCTGCATAACTGAAGTGGTAGAGAAAAGGGGAGCACCGTGCTCTTGTTCATTATCAGGTTACCGAATGAGGTTTCTGTCAGGAGAAAGCTCCACAGAACGCTATAGAATACTTTTTATTTTCTTGCATAATTCACTTTCTTCTGAAAGTGAATCTTTATGCCAAAAAACCACGAGTGTTTTCATTAAGAATATGTCTTTCTAAAGGAAATTTCACAGCTCAGCTAGACATCACTAAGCTCAAAGCAGGAATTGGACTGAAGTTTTCTGGTTTGTGATTTTTTAGTGCTCAAGACAGTCACTCCATCTTCACTCTGGTTTTGCTGGCTGGAAGCAGAAGTGGGCTGAGAAAGGGGATACGTCCAAGAGCTCCTACCTCATGCCCTGACTGTCCTGGTAGACAAGTCTGAATCAGGATAAGCCTGAGTTGCCTACACAGTTCACTTGCCATAGCAGCATCTTTACAAAAAAGGCCTTTCTCAAAACAACCCTGGATTATCCTTTCTGGATGATGTCTTGTGGTACAACCACAAAAGGAGATGTTGGGGAAAATAGAGCATCCATACAAGAGAAAAACAAAACTGTGGGAACTTATCTCCATTTCCCTTTGGCTCCCCATCCTGCTCATATCAGCACATCAATGTAGACCTGACCTCAGTGTGTCCCACAGCAGAGTAACGCATCTGCAGGGCTGTATGGGCTCATCCGGAGGGGCTTCCCAACCCTAGTGCCTGCAACACTGAATTCCAGGAGATTCCTCCTATGGTTCATTATTTTGGAAAAGAACTCAGACTGAGAGCTAAACTGTCTTTGCTGCACTTCAAAGTAGCAGGGAATGGTCTGGACAGTCACACGTGAGCTCTGCTGGGCCCTCTGTAGCAAACATTGCTGTCTGCTATGAACACCTCAGCAATAGAGACAGATTTTTCACTGTTTTTCTGCTCTGGTGAATAAAATGCTCAGTGAGGAGAAATAGAGATGTTCCATTCCAATGAAGCTAACATATTTAAAACTAAACTAAAAAGCAAAAAATAATAATTAAGAAAATGCCTGCAGAATTTCCTTTAAATGAATTTACAGTGAGTTTCTCCTCTCCCAAAAAACTAATTCTTTGAAAAATTAATATCCATTGGAAGAGATAATACCAGTTTGGTCTCCCAGCAGTGACGGAGCATTTGTGAAAAGCAAAGATACAGATGTTGCTAATTATGATCTAGGTACATTGACGTAATGATGTGAACAGGGTTTAGCGCTTACAGTCTGTGGATAAATGAAGGGTGCTGGTTTCCAAGGTAGCCAAGTGCTGAATTCACTTTTAGAAAAATAAATTAAAATCCCATTGAAAATAATATTTTATTTACTTTTTCTTTTCGTTTTATAGCTGGGAAGAAAACATTTCCCTAGATGATATTATAATAATATTCAAATACAATTCCCTGAGAAATATCCTAAGATATTTAATTTTAAATTAGTTAAGTGGTTATTTGGCTGAAAGGGATTTTAAAAACAAGACCTACTTATGAGTTTTCAGGCTAAGGAAATATTCTAGTGAATTTAATTAAGAATGGTATTCTTTACTAACTTCAATCCAGTAGTAACCTGCAGGTTTGTCTTTTGGTAATTACTGTGTCTGTTGGTTAATATGATAATCATGATCATGTTTGCAACAACTGAGAACACTAATCAAACAAACAAAAAAAATTGCTAATAATTATCCTCAGTGTTCGGAGTTTTTTCTTGGAGGAACCTTCTGGCTGCATTTATACATATTATTTATAGTAATGGTATTACGTATCTCAAAATCTACAAACTGTTACTATGCTGCTGTTTTAGTATTGAACAAGATTCAGAAGGGGAGGTAGTCTGGCAATCTTTACCAGTAAAATCTTCTGATAAAGGGAACAGGGCTTTCATTTTTCCTCTTTATTGTAAGTGTCTTCTAAAAGGCTTTAAGATGCTGTCTTAGAAAAAAATGAAAATGGGAACTGCTTTACTAAAAAACCCCAAAGTTATAGTTTCTGATTTCTTAATAAGATAGTAATATTTTTAAGAAAAGAATGTGACAGATTAGAGGTTTGTTTAGTTTTCTCCAATGTCACTTCATTTTTGAAAAAATAATATATCTGGTGTTAAAAACACAGCAATGGGGTATTTCCAATGGATGTAGAGAGGGTTTTGCATAACACTCCTCAGTGTTGCTGTCTTAGCAATTAATCAGCAAAGGGTGCCAATAAATGAGAGTCAGCTTGAAAAGACAGTGGAGGAGTCTTCTCAGCAGGAGTCTTTGGGAACAGCTTCATGGAGGAGACTTTGTAGCAGTGTGAGAAATTAGTGACACAATTTATTACCTGATAGGGTTTCTGGTAGGTGAACATGGGGTGTTGAACTCCAGGCAGCACTTCTAACAGGGGAGCACACCTCTGAGTCTTCCTGGCTAAAGGATCTTTCCTGAGAACCATTTCTGCTGAACTTCCTCAGATGGACCTGGTGCTGTTCTCCATATGATTCACTGCCTTCACCACCTTACCTTAGCTGAGCATTTGCTTCACTGCCATGGTTGTCTAAAATGGCATTGGTCCTTCCCAAAGCTATCTATAGACACAGCTGCCTACGCTGAGGCTGGAGGACTGCCAAAAAACTTCACATAGAAATACAACTCTGCTACAAAACTCCTTACCCTCACCATGTCTCTCCAATCCCTCTCTTTTGCCCTTCTCCCAGCTGAGTATTGTTCAACCACAATGCCTGTGACAAAGGAGACTGGAGAAGATAGCATAGGGGTATAGGATGGAAGGGACCATATGAACCACCACATCAGGTTCCCTGCCATCTCAGGCCTTCGTGTCAGAGCAAGACCCAGCAAGATGATGAAGGGGATCCCTGTGAATTACAGGAGGGATGGGTAGCCCCCCAGGACATACTCTTTCCCTGGAGGCTTCTTCCTTCCTTTCTTTCTGCAGGTACCTGTATACCAACATCATGTAGCACCTGAGTGGTGGAGTGTTCCTACAGTGTTTCCATCCTGGGTTCAAGCACTCAGGATGAGGTTGTAAAGAAGGTAGTAAGTCCCTGTGAGTGGAAATGCTCACAATGCAAATACTTTCATCTTTCAGATCTGCTGCCAAATTCTGTATGACAATGGGCGTTGGTAACTCAGATGGTCTCTCGAAGCTGGGCTTATAACAAATCTTTTAAATTCATCTGTTCTTCAAGAAAAAGAAAACCTTTTTAGTTCTTTGAAAAATATGACTAGAATTCATACAAGGGGTCCTCTGTATGTTTCTAAAAGTTTCGTTTTAACTGCACACTTTACAGTCCATTGGAAAAGCACTCAAATATTCAAAGATGTCAAAATCAAAGGCTATCTAGTGTCCAGTTAATCCAACCAGCAGGTGTCTGTAGATAGCTGGTGGAGATTCTCTGTGACATGATGTCAATGCTCTTTCAAACATCATCTAGTAAAAAAGGAAAAAGGAGGAAAAAGAGAGCTTATCATTATTATTATATTATTATTTTCCCAGGTGCTCAAGTCCTAGCTTAGCTATCGTTTAATTTGTGCATGATTTTTCATGAAAGCTTGGGAAAAGATAGTAAGATCTGAAAATGGGATCCAACTCCAGAGATAGAAATACTCATCATTTCTCCCTGTTATCTATTTGTTTCTCAAGCGCTGAGGCTTTCTTTTTCTGCAGGTTTTGGAAAAATGCATGTTAGTATCCTGCTATGCACAATGTGAAAATCAGAATTTCAAAAGGGAGCCTGTTTTTAGAATCTAGTTCAAACAAGTCAACAAAATAATGTTAGCTGCCTTCTGCATTATCATCTCAATTAAATAAGATAATTTGGAGAATTATTATACAGATGAAGGGAAAGTTCAAGTAAAACTAAGGCCTGAAGGTAAATTTCCTCTTCCTGAAACCAAAACATTCTTTGTAATTAGAACAAAAAGATGCAATAATTACAGGGACAAGAATAATTGTTTTTAATTAATAAAAATGTTTAAATTAATAGGAAAGCAAAATAGATTGCTAGGGATGGATCATAATTTCATTTTGGTTAAGATCTGCTAAATGTAATTCTCCTATACCATAACATACACTAAGCACTTGAGGAGTTTCAGCAACAAAGTGTTGCTAAAAATAATCTAGTGTTTATTTTCCCCCGAAGTTAACTCCAATAACCCTGATTGTACCTTAGAAGAAGCAAGCTCTTCTAACTGTATCAAAGGGCTGAGCAACCTTAAAAAACACTGTAAAGATAATAAGGGCTTTTGTTTTACAGATAAACACAAGGCCAGCTGAAGGCTGTGGGCTAAGTCTTTGGATACCCTCATGAGAGGAATGTCCACAGCAGCAGTCAATGAGATAAGTTTTCAGGTCAACTTGATGACCTTGATGACCGCATGAAGATACAGCGGAAAAAAAAATCCAGTAATGAAAAATGAGTCAATGCAGATGGGCAGGTCAGCCTTTCTGATGGGGCATTGTCAGCAGCATAACTAACAGAGCTTTCCTCTGCAGCCACATCCAAGCTCATTGGGCACGCTGGCTCTGACCCTGGTTCAGGCTTAGCTAAATGTGAGGGCAAGTGAGATTAATAACACAACTGCTGTATTTTAGGACTTCAAGTGAGGAAGAAAAGCCTCTGGACTCAGGGAAGGCCTCTGTTTTGTCCATTAAGGAAATGTTTTTCAAAGTGTAAACATCGGCTGGGAAACTAACTGCTTTCTGTGACTTAGAAAATGTCCTCCCTGAGCTGCAAATTATTTTTGGGTACAAGTTGTCTTTCATCCTGTGACAGTTAGTAGTGCCAGGGCCTCTAGTCACTAATGGAACATAAATAATTAACCAAATTATATTCCTGCAAGTTCATCTGTAGTGGAAAACGCTTTTATCTACACAAGCCAATGAGGCAGCAGGGGAAAACCTACTCCAAGATTTTAGTCAAGAAATCAGTGTCTCAGAGGTCAGTCTCTCCAGTCCTGTGGCTCTGCAGGAGGGTCTGAAAGGATTTTGGTTGTACATTTATTAGTGTCTCTTCTGGATCTCTTGAGCAAGCACTTTCCAGAGACACACATAGGTGCAGCTGGTTAGGGGATTGCAGCTCAGGCCAAACAGCTTCACCTCACACGTAAGGCCACAGAAGGAAGGGAAGAAACCTCATGTCTCTGCTATAGAAATGTTGTAGCTTCAGGGGAGCATGAAGGAGTATTACAGTGGTTTGAATCTCACACTGCCTGGGTGGGACTAGGCAGGTGTGGAAAGTGGGGAAAAAGAGTTATTTGTTCTGAAACATCTGGTGTAAATACTCCACATGATGCACAGCAACCACTTCTCTGCAGTGCTAAGTCTCAACCACTCACCTGAGGAGACATCTGTCAGGAATCACTTAAAATAGGCAGTCCATGTAGTATCTGTATGTGCTACAGAGGTTAAGGAAGGTTTCCAGCTTCAGCCAAAATGCCAAGAGCAGGACTCTGCACTGAGACTGTCTCAGGCCCAGGCAGGACCCTCAGTCTGGAGTGCACTGCACACAGAGACAAGACATGCTGCATCCCAGCCCCTTCTGGTGTGGAGACGAGGGTTCAGCCCCTCAGTTCAGGCTTTCTGTGTAGTGACAGAATAAGGATGTTCCTCCCATGTAGGCAGGGTTAATAATCAAAGGGTTTCTTCCTTAAAGCACTTTGTAACACTACATTTAAATAATGCTGCATGCATTATTCATCTTTTTTCAGCAAGAGCGGAGGCAGCTGTCAGTCCAATGAGCGCTTCAGAGCTCTATCCTCCAGCTGCCTCTGGGGGCACGATAAGAAATGACATGGTCCATGGGATGAGTGGCCTACGCTTTTGGGCTGGGGAGCAATTATTTTCCAGGGTAGCTGCAGTCCCAGAAACACCATCATATCCAATGCTGTCTAGGGAAGGCTGGAGGAGGAATTTGTTACCAAAAGGGAGGGTTTTTTCTTGCATCTAAGAAAAAGGTAGGCAGTCATGACTCTCCTCTCTACAGCTTTGCTATATTCCTTCTCTTGCACCTTTGTCTCTCAGGGCTTCTCCATAAAACATGATGAAAACTACAAACTTTGGGATTGTAGCTTATTTTCTCTGCAGTTTGGTGGATACAGCACCTCGCATGTCAGACTAATGATTCTGGTTGGGATCCTTCTATACAATTAATTTGAATGTGAAGCACAACAATTGCAATATCCTGGCTACTGTTAATGATACTTGTGTCCACAATGGCTGGATGTGTTGCAGCCTCAGAGAAGTTGAGGAAATCCAACAGTTGTCTGGCTCCTATTCTGCTTACACATGGCTGGGCTATTACAGCTTGGAGGGAGGTCATTATACAAACCTAGGCATGGTCCTACTCTCTAAACACTTAGAGTCAAGGTTAGATATTTGACTGGATGTATTTTAGTCACGCTTCTCTCTGCTAACAAAAGCTCATAAAATTCATGGAGAAAACAACTTAAATTAGCTTAAACTCCAAATTTTTCTAACTTACCCCAGCAGAAAGCACCGACAGGACATCATGTTGCTACATGGAAGGCTGGCTGGTTTCCCATGCGTCTCTGTACCTCCTAGGACTCAAGTCATTAATCCTGTATTGAGTTGGGCTGTTTAGATGTGGGCTGTCCGTCTCATTCAGAGCTCTCATACACAGTGCTGAGCTTTTTTCATTCAGAAAAGGTATGTTTAAGTTTCACTTGTCAAAATGACCCAAGATTAGTATGTGAGACTCAATCTGCCATACAGAGGTGGTGAGAAAACTTGTTCCCTTATTTTGTTCATTTTATACAGTTATAATGTCACCTCTACTGCTGATGTGCATACAGCACCTAGCACTGGGGTGGCTGTACCACAATGCAAACAAGGAAGACATTTTGAAATTCTCACATTGAGAAATACGTAACACAGATTTCCTCTATGTCCCACTTTTAGCACAGTGAAGAGTAGCAGATAGCCATATTCCCCAGTAGGAGATAAGGGAAAAGAAAAAGCTAAAGTTAAAACTGCAGATGAAACATATATCTTAGGCTGATGACTTGGTACATGATAATACTTTGATCTTATCAATTAGAAAACAATTTGACTTCAGTCTTTTCTTCTGGGTATTATGGCCAGGATCATACTAACACTCTAAACTAAAAGGATCTGTTTTAGCTCAAGCATTATTTATTCACATGCTTTATTATTCTGTTTCATGGAGCAATGCAAGGACAGCATCTCATTAACTGAGGGAAACAAAGTTTTCTTTTTTTAATGTCATGAACATGGTAGCTCTGCAATCAGGGGTAATGCTTAAAATACTGAATGTACCTAGAGATATAATATGGCAAGGAAACTTTCCATGCATTCAATGAGAGATGACAGCAGGCAGATAAAATACTAACCCCTTGTTATCAGCTCTAGGTACCAGACTAAATGCAATTGTCAGGAATTTTCAGCAGAAGTTGACAGAACCAAGACAGGGTTCATTTAGGGTCATGGGAAATTCCTGCTTCATTTGCATAAGCATTTCAGCAAGTGCTTTAAGAGTCTGGCTTTCCAGCAAAAGTTTAAGCAATTAAACATAGCCACATATTAATAGCAACCAATTGTTTGAGGCCCAGATCCTTGAAAGTATTTAAACACTAACACCTACTGATTTCCAGAAAAGGCAATCCAGCATCTTGGCCCAAATGTCCTGCTAGGTGGAGAAGTATACATGTCTCTGAAGCCAATATGTTTGTCCCATCTGTATGTCTGTTTTATGTCAGTTAAGATGATGGTAGACAATCAACATCAAATTAGGAAAATACTTTGAGTTTTTAAGCATATTTTAACTCCCCACTCTTTCTGACAAAGGATAATGAATGTTTTTTATTCTCTCAAGATACGATAATATCCTCAGAGAAAATGCATATTGGATTTTATAAGTATTTGGTATATTATTTGTTTATTATCTCAGTGTTCAGCCATTAGCAGTGAATCGCTGTGTTGTTATATAAACCAGAAAACAACAACTACACATAACAACCAGTCTCTGTCTCACACAACCACCTGAAGAGAATGATCTGAAAAAGCTTGCCAAAACCAGACTTACTGTTTATGGCCAGAACAGATGCCTGCTAATTCAGGTGGGCACTTAAACTATAAATGCAGATTACATCTATGCACACATCTCTGCGTCACCTGCACTATGGCCATGGCTGTGCCAGCCGTTAATCCAGCCTGAATGAAAGGTGAAGAAAGGCTGCAGTGTCTGCTTTAACATTTTAGTCTGGTAATTGTAATTATTCTGGAATTTGTCCAGGATGTGAAAACTGTGTACTCCTCCAATAAGCAAACACATCATTCCGGGATCTGACATGTGATAACACAGTTGTTGACGGTGCCTGAGCCCCAGATCTTTGACTATTTATGTGCGTATATAAATTATTATACCAGTGGTACAAAAAAGGCTAGAGAACAGATCCATGAGCCAGTTACAAGAAGTAGAATGATCTGGTGGTTGCTTCCTGACTTGAAAAGCAGAGAATCTATGTTTTCTTTCTTTTCCTCAGCAACATGAATCCACTGTCATCTGGCAAGGTGACAGAAACTCCCAATGTTTCATTTTCTTCACATGTAAAACCTGATTAATCAGTAATGAGAATAATTTAAACTTTGCTTCATCAGTGTTGGCAAAAGGGTAGTCAAAAAAAGATATTTTAAAGGAACCTTTAACAGAGAGTGCCTATGGGGAAGGTTAACCACAGGCAGGGAATGGAGCTGGAGTTCCAGGAGCTGCTTAGAACTCTACCATTGCCTGTTTGGAAAACAGAAAAACAGCATTGTACCTCTGCATCCCTCAGATTCCCCATCTATAAAATGGAGATGACAGTACCAAGCTTCACTTTATAAAGCACTTTGACTGAGGACTGAGAAAGTTACCTTCATATTGGCATCTTGCTTCTAGGAACTATATTTTCAGCAGCACATTATCACTACCCTCTCCCACTTCTACTGATACCCCTTTCTTTTTGAAGTTTTCAACTTTCTACTGTTTTAATGTTGTTAGCGATCCCAGTAAAGGACAGAGAGCTAAAATGAGCAACAAAAACACAGGCCTTCATTTAGAGACATAATCTGTTTAATAAATATGACTGTAAAAGCAATAAACAATAGCAATTATACATTACACTACATTGTATTTAACGAAAGGGAAAAAGAAGATGAAAAAGTACATCAAAAGAAGTAATTTTAAAATTAGAAATTGTTCCAACACTATAGGAAAACTTTTTGATCAGCTTACTATAAAAATAAGTTGGCTAATGTCGGACTTTAGTGGGGAGTATTATACAGTTGCTGCCAAAACTTTCCCGTCTTTCTTAAAGCTGTAGTTGCAAAGCCATACAAACTGCTGTGTTTCTACCTGTCTTCAGAGAAACTACAGAAAGAGGCAGAGGACTCTGTACTGTGATTATTTTTTAACTACTAAGGGTCTAAAGTTCTTACACTTGGTGTCATTTTTCTTCTTTGCCAGCAAGTAGGTTGATTTGGGCTTGTGCCCAATTTGTGACAGAGAAATTCAAACCCACCACCACCACCCAGCCCCTGCCATGGGACTCCAGGCAATGCCAACAATGCTGCTTTCTCCTGTTTTTGACTCAGGTTGCTGTGTCTATTGAACAAAATCCACTCATGTCAGGAATCAAGGTGCCTCCTAAGTGTGCTACACTGATTATGAACTGACCTCTATTTGCCTTCACCCAACACAGTTAAGTAAGCATACGTTGGTTACTGTCTCTCTTTGCACTTCAAACCAAAATCCTCGTTTACCTGAGCTGGGTTGGAAATCAACAGTGGTAATGGCACAGGTTAGGCTTCAGCCAGATATCCAGTGCCTTGAGAGGACTTGTTTGAAGCATGCTAAGCCTGCTTTCCTGCTGTTCCCTTACATAGTCTATATGAACATGTCCTGCAGCCTCATTTCTAGTTGCAGTGTAAGATACAAGCTTAAGTTATTGGTAAGAAATCGAATCTTGTACAGGAGTGGTCCTCTGGTGCTGGGCTCAAAGTGCATGGCAACAATCTCAGGCCAAATCCTCCTTTATTCTCCCTCCTCTGTCCAGAATGGCAGGAGCTTGCAGATCTGCAACCAAGGGGGGTTGCCAAGAAGGCCATAGGAAACTGTGCATAGACCTTTCCCTGCTCCCTGTTCTATGGACAAGGTGTCTTTCAAAAAATTGACAGGCCTTGGGGTGACTCCCAAAAGGCAGAGATCTCCTGGAACTTCCCCAGACAAATCCAAACATCAGCACTAAATACAGCTGAGGGTGTTACTAGGGCTTTCTCTTAGCCAAAAATGAAGGTGTAAGGCTGGTACAAAGTACAGTGTGAGTTCATGCTGGCAATAACCTCCTGCAACAGCAGTATAGACAGACCTTCCTGCCTGTAACGCATGCTAGTTCTGTTCCACTCAAGGTTAGGAGGCAAAAAGTTATCTTTCAATGGTGCTATCAGTGGGATGCCTTGGTGTGAGCTGGCTAAAAAAGCTGTTTAAGAAAGAGCTTGGCCTTGCAGTTGGGATCACCCACACTTGCACTCAGTCTCCTCACAGCCATGAGGCACAGGCAGCAGCTGCAGAAAGAGCAATGAAGGGCAGAGTCCAAAGAAAGACAAAACAGATTGACCAAGAATATTTTCAGTGCCTTTAAACTCCAGTGTGATTTTTTTTTGTGTGTCCTATGAAAGTCTGCTGGGGCGGCTAGCCCTCCCGCAGCCCAAAGTGCTAAAAGAGCAATTAAATCTAAAGCCAAGAACCCTAAACACCCCCCCCTCCCACCTCCCCCAGCCCTTCTCCCCCCACATCCCAGCCCACACCTCTCCCTAAAGAAGAGACCCCCATGCATATTCTTGGCCTATATCATTATGAATTTTCTACAAATTAGATACAGATCAGAAAAAAGAGAGTGGAGGAATGAGGGGAAGGGCTGTAGAAGTGAATAGTGGTACCAGTTCCTCTCCCCCCACCCCCCACTAAAATTGAACACCTGTACAATGCAGTTCCACTATGGTCTCAGTATAATGTCCACATGCACAGGCTTAAAGCTAAAAACCCTTTGTCATCTGAAGAATTAAAAAGTCCAAATGCAGTGAGCTCTCCTCTTTTTAGATATAGAGATATATCGGTGTCCTCAATTCAACCATTTACATAGGTAGGGATTTCTTTTGTGCTCTGGGGCTCAGCAGCTGTGGAAATACTTCCTGTGGCAAAGAAAGAAAAATGTAAGAGTCAGTAAATAACAAGTGCATTTAGCCAAGGAAGATGTTTGAAGGTATCACCCTGCTGGGCTTTGGGATTCAATTGTTCCAGACTGACATGTTCTTCCCAGAAATGTTTTCTTGTCATTCAAAACACTGAAGGTGATGTCCTGTTCTTTCGCTAATAAAGATGATTCACCCATGTTGAACAGAAAAGGGAGAGGCCAGAGCAGAGGGGTAGAGGGAAGGAGGGATTGAGGTCCTCAGAGGAAATGTGTAACTCATTTGCAATGATAAGGTGTTGGAGATTTCATAAATAACCTTAAGCTTTGCATTTGCAAAAGAGGAGCCTAAACCACGCACATCCAGAAAATTGGAACTGTGTTTTTTTGCTTCCAGAGTTAGGAAAGAAAATTAAATGATCCAGGGACATTCATACAGATTCCTCCAAGGAAGGATCCCTGATTGTTAGTCAAAGGGGTTTAACAAACCTGGCTTCTGAACAAGCATACAAAAGAGAAACACCCAATTACAGTCTTGCTTTGTTTTCCCAAAAGAAAGAAAACTCATTAAAAAAGAAATTGCTGATTTCCAGAAACAGATGAGGTGGTTATATAGAAGAGTGGAGAGCCTTTGCACTTTCTATTCTGTTCACACCTAGGTCCAGACCTTCTCATTTTGTCAATGAGCTCTGATTCAGTTTCCTCATTCATCTTACCGACAGGATAGAAAAACACTCTTAGGAAGTTTGTTGGACTGATTCATTTTGATAGAGAATTGAGTCTACGTATCCCCCACATTTACCTTTTGTGCTCGCTAGTGTAGTTACAGGTGCAAATCAAAGAGTTATAAAAGACCAATTTCTAGTTTAATACAGTGTCCAGTAGCACAGCTGAGAATCACACAAAATGGTGGCTATTGTAGAAAGCCAGAAATGCTATAGTTGCACCAAATGAAAACCTACCCCCAAAATTAGCTTTTGACTGCTGTTATCCTAGAGGCTCCCAGGGTTTAGTTACCAACACCAGCAAGAGCAGTTTTGAAGGTACACTGAATAGAGCTATCAGGTGACTGACTCTTTCCACTTCAAAGTGACCTGTGAAAACATGTGTTTCCCTATCCCTGGAACAGCATGAACCACGGTCATTACATTCTTTTAGAAAGTGGAAGCTCAAAGCCCATCTAACTCTAGAAAGAGAGTTCCTGACCTGAAATTGGGTGTTTCTCCCTTAGCATCTTACAGCAATTTTGTCTTGGAGGCTTCTGGGGGGGGAAAAAAAAAAAAAAAGAAAAAAGAAAAAAAAGAATTGTTAAAGTTTAGGACCCACCGCTCCGGGTCTTGGCTTGAAACCTCTTGGTGATCCACAAGCCTTTTGGAAGTCCTCTGTCCAGACTACCTTGGTTGCATTTCCTTTCCTTGGGTTCTGGACTGTGGCCTGGGGTTGCTCTGTATGGGGAACACCACATGGGAAGGTTGGTCCCCTCACTCCATCCTGTGTTCTGCTAAGCAGGGATGTCCAGGTCTGCTGATGAATAGCTGCTTAAAAGCTTTTAATAGCTACCAGAGCTCTCCTTAGCGAACAGGTGAGGAGAGATCAGTATTGATTGCAGTGGGGCTTCCAGCTTAGGCATCAGTTTCATCAAGAGACTTTCTTCTTTTTCCTCCCATGTTGTTTCACAGGCCACAATCTTAGCACATCACATTCCCTCCTTTAATTGCCCTTCTCCTTGCTCCCTCTCTGCAGCAGCTATGACTCCAAGCGTGCTTTAGCAAACTCCCATACATTTTAGGGACATCCTCAGGTGGGATCTAAGGTTTGGTTAAGCTGAGGAAATTGTGCAAATAAGGGATCTCAGTTACAACTATGCTTCACTCCTGTCTAAGTCAAAACAGCTATAAACTTTAATTCCTCTAAAATAGGTCCATGCCCTTATTTGCAGGGGTCCTGTACTGTACCTCTGGTCTGGGCCTGCAGAATTGTCACCTCACAAGTGAAGCTGAGCAATGCCTGAGCAATGCCCAAGCAATGCTGGCTTTAGCAGAACATGTCTCCAGGCTGAAACCTCCCTGCTCTGTCCCAACACTTTTACTGTAGTCAGGGTAACAGAAAACATATAAGCATGAGCAAATGTGTGACTGATGCCAGTATGCCCACTTAAAGTCTTTTCACTTTAGGTCCTATGAAAGTCAGCTTTGCAAATTTTCAACTACAGAGGTCTGTAGGAGAAGTCAGCCTGAGGGCAAACCCACCCAGTTGTCCAATGCTGAGATCCCAGGTTTTGCTTGATTTCCCTGGGAATCAGCCAGGCTAGCATTGGTGCTGTCAACAAGGTCTGGCACAGCACAAAGGCCACAGCAGTCAAAACATCAATGAATATTTTAGCTTTTAGATCTGACTTACCAAATCACCTGCTCACCTCCATGTTCCAGGTGAGAGTGCTCCTGGATGTGGGGTTTAGCCCTGCAACTATATCAGCCCCAGCAAAATAAATTAAATTGCCTCATAGCGCAAGTTAAGTGCCGGCGGGATTTTTAAGAAGGGGAGGGGATCTACACAGAGCAACTAGAAGAGAGAAAAAGCCTAAAGTTTTTCCCCTCCCTTTCATCACATGGCAGTGAGGGAGAGCAAAGAGTTAGCAAGGTTTCCTGTAGCAAAACTAATGCTGCAGCAGAAGAGGATGGGAGGAGGAGTATGCAGGAATATGGGGAGGGGGGAGGCTGAGAAAAGGGTTAGCCAATTATGTCAGAGTCTGACCAGCTGCGGGATGCTGCAAGTTATTTACCTATGGGCTGGACTTCCAACTTCTCATCTACTAGTTGCTCAGGGCTCATCAGCTCACTTTGAGGGACATTAGGTATGCTTTCCCTCTGACTGACTGGACTGACCATCTCTTGATCTTTTTCATTCTGCATCTGTGCATATATATTAAGGCCAGGAATCTTCCTAAAACATTAACAGAAACCATCATTGTGGGGTACTCTGGAAGATGATGTAGTATCAGCTTTTACAAACCAAGAAACAAATCACTGCAAAAAAGAAAACCCAGCAAAATAAAACCCAAACACCTCAGTGTAAGGCAGCAACAGGGAGAAGGAAATGGCTCAGGGAGGGTCATACCTTTTGAACTTGTAGATTACAAACACGGCTAGTCCCACAAAAACGACAGAGAGGAGCATCAGCATAGCTGAACCGCTGTGACTGGGAGTGAGGTCCACCAGAGGAGCTGCAAGAGAGGGGGAGAAGGTTAGAGCCACCCCCAGCCTGGAGTGGAAGTTTCTCCCTCCAGAAACATAGTTCATTCTCCCCTTACTGCACGTGTAGCAGGCCTCATCTGTCCACATGCCTCCAGGGCTTCTCTCCCTTTCTTAATCCACCTGGGAAAAAAAACTCAGTTCAGACCACCAGTGGTGCTCAACCTACCCCCTGATGTGAAGTCCCATAGCTTTCTCCTTAGAGGCCTCTCTTCTCTGGTCTGTTAGAGGACTGCCTGAAACATACTGTCTCATATTGCAGACAGTTACTAAGGTAGTTGCAAATGAAGTCACTTGGATACCAAAACTCGCATTTTCTGGACGATCCCGGAGCTACCCATGGGCTAACTTGTCATGTTGACTTTCTATTTTGCTTAGAGTTAGTTTGGGTAGCTCACAATACATTGTGAACAATGAGCAACTGGCTCCTCAATTTTACTGTAGCAATGATGCTCACCAAATGTATTGTTCTCTGCGCAGTCCTGTTACTTCCTGACCAGAAGTGCAGTGCCCTTCACAGACACTGCCTCAGCATCCATGCCTTATCTTCTCACACCTCTGACATTTTCAGTTTCTTCCTTTATCCCTTTCCTATGCTTCTGAACATATTCTACTCTTCCCTGGTGCCCTGCTCTCTCTCCCACACCTTCCATGCAAGAGAGTGCACAGGTTCAAGAAAAAAAACCCACATCAATACCAACCCTAATCAATCAAAAAGTCTCTCTGTGCTTCTTCTCAAAGTTTTGCTTACCACCTTTTCATAGTCCCTTGTAAGGCCACACAAAACAGCCAGAAGCATGGCTTTCTCAGAAATACAAAGTAAATTCTATCAAATAGAGTTTCCATCACTCGTGTGCACACACACAAACAGAAAGGCACCTAGCATCCAAAAAGGGACACACATAGGTCCAGTAGTCTTAGTTGTTCATGCAGACACTAATAAAACACACTAGACAGACATGCAGCTATAGCTGTGCCATTACACAGAGCTAACACACAGAGCAGATACATCCTCACTGACTGTCTCTATCTGGCATTACACACAGAACATGTAGTGCCTTCCTCTGCAAGGCAGTGAAAGTTAACTTGAACCACTGTCATACACATCCTTTTTCCCTTGCCCCTCCTTCACATGCACTGAATAGACCCAACCTAAACTAAAGCCAGAAGACACAAGAAAACATGCACGCACAAGCAAATGCTTACTCAGGCACACACATCACATACACACACGTTTTCAGCTGTCACACCCAGCCTGATAAAGCCAAAATTTACGAAGAGAAGTGAAAAAAATTCTTCCCAGCCCAAGCAGGCTATCTTCAGGAAGGTAAGGCACCGGGGTGAAATGATCTGTTACTACGCATTCCTCACACATCTCCACTCTGTCCCCTTTGTGGCTGTATTTTGTGGGTCTCTGCAGTTCTGTGGGATGACAAAGTGGCTCTCCCACCAGTTCAGGCTCAGCATCACTCAGTGTTGTTGTTATAATGCTGCACTGAGAGTCTGCTAATAAAGAGCTGTTTAACTTCTTTGTGTACTGGTATATTTTACTCTGCCTTAGAGTTGAGGTTGTTGTCTGTTGGGTTGGGGACATTGGTTGGTTTTTCTTTCATGAGAGGAAGAATAACATGATGAATGGATTGCAATCTGTTGTCCATAATTGCCATAAATTAATCCATCCTCCAGTGTGGTCTGAACAAAGAACACAGAGGTGTGAAATGTGCCGAGGCCAACGCCTGTCATTCTTCTGTGCTCCAGGGAATGCACATGCTCACATACAACACACACACACACAGGGGCTCATTTCTACAGGTCCTACTTGAACATCCACTCCAAGCTGGTTTAGATACCTGCACTTTTGTTCCCTGTAGCTCTTCTGCTGCAGAAATTGCTGCTGTGCATGACCAGGCACACACACAGGAACATGCATGTGCACTGAGGCATGGGAACATAGATGTAGGCATATGTATACATACGTGTGCACTTACAAAAACACACGCTGAGCTTTGTGGTTCAGTCAACTATAGCTCATAGCTGCCTGGAGTCCAACACAGAGTCATAGTGAAAAGGCTGGGAAAGAAGGGATACCAGAGACCAGAGCAGCACCTCTGGGCCGTGTGCATCCCCCTGGACTGTGTTTGCTAGGAACTGCTTCTGGTGCTGGCTTGTGTTGCAGGTTTCCCTGCTTTTTTTATTTAATTTTTCATAAAAACTTGGATTTGAAAAGGACAATTCTTCTTCTTTGACAACCAAAACAATAGTTTTCAGCACTGAAGTAAATCTCTCTTTTGGCATTTTGTAAAATTCTAAACTATTCCCAAGTTTTGATGTAATGAAATTGGGCCTTTTATTTAAACAGGGTGCTGAGTCATGACCTCTGCAGCTTGATAAGGAGCCATATTCCCTCAAAGACCTCACAGTGGCTGCTCTCTGGGCTTTTTAATATCTAGTTTGGCAGTCCAGGCTCATTTTGCATTCTTACTGAATCATATTTCTGCAAGAGACAAAATCCTGTAATATTCCTATAGGAAACTGTGAAGCCAGTTACAGCAATCACTCACATCTCACCAGCAGCTTCAAAGACAAGTACAACCAAAGCCTACCTTGCAGGACAAATGAGTGTTTGCATCTATTATGGACAAAAAAATACTCATTCCTGGTGTGTGTGTAAATACAAATAAAAATGTGCATTTTCAGTGAGCACAAAGATCGTATATTTACATAGCATGTCTAAGCCGAGCACCCTCTGCCCCAGCCTGAGCCGGTAAGAAATAGGCCAGCATGGAACTGAGCTTAAAACCACTTGGACACTCACTGACTGCAGCAGGAAGAAGGCTCAAATACCTGTAAGCCCTTTGACTTATGCTCCAGAATGGTAAAAAACCAAACAGCTGGAATTCAAGACTGATCTTCTCATAGGATACTCTTCAAATACAGGCTCAGCCTGACATTACTTATTTCTGAGAAAATCTGCATTTGCAAAGCATTCTGCATCTTAGATGTTTACAAGAACGTTGTTTTATTATTCTGGGAACTAGATAAATATCCCTGTTTCACTGAGAAAGCAAGCAGCTTTTTAAAGACCATGTAGTAAGCCAGCAGTGAACTTGGATTTAATTCTTGCCTGTCTTCACTTCCCAGCTCTCTGCTTTTATTCTCTGAAATATCTTTTCTGCCTTCACTCTAAGGACATCTTCAGTATTCTGCACTGCCTGTCACTAATATTTTGTTTGCTGACTTGCTTGTTGTCTTTAGTAATAGCGGAATTTTTAAAATTCTGACTGTACTGGCAGCCTTCTATGATTCCTTGGGTAGGCAGAGGACACAGACCTTATACAAACCCATCTTTGTACCTGTGTGCATCTTTGACAATGTTGTTCCCCTTTCACAATCTTCAGCATGTGCCCAGAGGCCATACTGTTATTTAGCATGGCAGAATGCCACACTGATAGACCCTGCCTTCTGGTTCCTTCAGGGCAGCAGACAAGGTTTAGTAGCCCAGAAAAGTGCTACAATACTTCCACTAGCTATGGCTTCAGGACTGGAGCTACCCAGCTTTTAGCCAGCTCTGAGCATGGAAGGTGCAGCTGGGGACCCTATGCCCTCCCTCATGCAGAGATGCCCAGAATTCCTCTCCAAGAAGCTGCAGGAGGCTCCTATACAGCACAAAACTTGGATCCAAATTCATCTTGTATTAAAGGCAGGCCTGGATATGTGATTTTAAATGTCATCTGTTTCCACTACATGAAATCAGGAATGTCTCTTCAGTAGGAAGAGGTAAAGATGAGCCTTTCCCAGGAACATCAAACGTGATTCTTTCTAATTACAGTTGTTTAGAAAAGGCCTACAGGATATTCAGGGTCAGAGCAGTCATGTCTAAATGTTCATTTGGGATTTGATCTTGACTTTAATGAACATTGACCAAAATGGAAAACAGCCATGTGCATTGGCAGAGTAAATGCCCAGAAACAAATTTCAAAAATGATGAGCAATTGCCGGTAACTACACGTTTGAAGCTCACATTAAGATGCTTTCAGATACACTTCTTTTAAGAGATAGGCACTGAACATTTTCTGAAAGTAATATAGTAACACTGGTCATAGTTGAAAATTCAGGTCAAGGATTGCTTCTCTGATAACAACTGTTATGTAAAACGTATATGAATTTAAATCTAAAATGTATATGAATTTAAATCTTAAATGTAAAGTCACGCAATTCTTTTGTGTCAATGTCTATTACTTTTTTTTACAGTTTACAGGAGAAAAAAAAATCAAACACACTGACTTCTCAAGCTGTTGTGTGGTTTGTTTTTTTTCTTTAGAGATTACTCAGCTGTGCTGCATCTCTGCTTTTTTATTCTTTTGGTTCTAACATGTCTAAAAGTAAGCATTTGATCATCTGTTCCACAGCTAATGGAAAGAAGAAATATGCAGCAATATTCCCAGGGCAGATATTAGAAAGTTCTGCTTAGGAAAAATGAAATATTGCAAATACCAAGGCTGTCTTCTGGAGGGACTTAAATGCAGTCCCATTACACCCTTTGTTAAGAGTCTTTTTTTTTTCTTCCCTTTATGGACGAGGCAGCACGTGGACTGACACCAGTTTGGGCAGACCTGTTCATACCATAAAAAGCTTTTTGGAGAGCAGTGTGCTGACGCAAATGAACTGAGACTTTTAGTTTGCAAGTTAGTAAAAGAAGCTGATACCGACTGATCAGAGTTATCAGCAGCTCCTGGAGAAAAGGAATTCCTAAGAATCCTGAGCACGGATTTGTTTGTCCTATCTCTTGTAATAGTTAAATAGGACCTGTGCTGTGAAATGGGGGTTTAGCATACATAATAGACAGAGATGAATGTAATTAAATATCAGGACTTTGGAGATGACTCATTTTGAGATAGCATTAGTTGAAGTCCGAACTGCCTAATCTTATGTTTGTGCATATATAAATTGATTCTAGTCTTTCAGACTGCTGAACAACTTCTGAACTTTGCTCAATTGCTTTGAATGTTCGTTGACTCAAGAATATCTGATATATCCAAGGCTAGCTGGTATCCTTTGCACTGTGTGATCCAGACTGAATATGCCACGGTGCTGCTTAGCTGTTGAATAGTTCAGAAACAACCAAGAAGTACACATTTCTACTGCTACTTATACTGCATTTCCAACAACAGCAAATTCCTGCACATAAGTAAACAAAAGGTTTAGCCGTAAGTGCAAAAGCCACTATATCTTTTTGACATGAAAAAGAAAGGGGTGGTGGAGCAGGCATTTTAATGTCTGTCCATACACTGAATTGTTATTGTGACATAAAAAATGTTTAAAATACAGCTGATAGCACACTACTACCATCAAGGAATATATTGCTTGCTGTGCTATGCAGCAACAGAAAGGGTGTATACAGAAAGAGGATACTGACCTGCTGTTAAATGGGCAGCATGGACAAGGATTCGAACCCCTGGCTTCAACTCAAAATGGACCAGGTTTTGGTTCAGTTTCTGGATCAGTGTTTCTGAAATCTGGAAAAAAGGAGAAAATAAGAAATTCTCTTGATCGTTGATTTAGATTGTCAATAGGTGGGTAGGAAATGGAGCTGCATGCAAAGCAAAGATTTTGCAGAAGCGTCAGACTTTCCAAGCACAATTTCGCATCACCTTACATCGAGGGAGTTTGTGAAAGCTGAACACATCTGCCAGTACTATGTCCAGAGTGTATCTGTATGGTTAGCAATGACTGATAGTAACAAGGTGCCCTGTTACATCTCTGTAGGAGTGGCCCAGCAGCAAAAAGGAATTGAGCCCCAAAGGAACATTACACCCACATGTGTAAGTGTCTGCAGGACCAGCCAGCAACAGTACATCAGTGAACTCTGTTTACTATTCAAGCAAAGAGAAGCATTTCAATTGTTAACACTCATTTGCTCATAACAAATAACTTTTTGCTCATTAAGTGGACAGCTCCATGATCTTAGAGCATGTTCATAACACGTGATATACCTGAATCAAAATGAATAGTTTAAATCTTTACCCCAGCTTGCAGTTAAATTTCAAGTCCTAAAACTAAATTTCATTTGATCCAGCTTTGAGTTTCAAGCCAGCTGCTCCCTAATCCTTAGTACATACTTAATCCTTAAGTATATACCAGACCAGCTCAAATCTGGAAGTATTTACTGACTACAGAGTGTGGCTTAAACAAAATGCATGTTCCACCTATTCTTATGGGTTACACAGAGAGAGACATGCTCTTTTATTTTCTCATTCATGGGAGAGACATTCCACAGAGCTTTTAGATCACTAGATTATCTTGCCATAACTCTGATGACAACAACAGAGATCTAGCAGAAATGAAGCAGGCTATTCCTCCTTAAAGGACACAACTGGAAAGATGAGCATTTGCTGAGATAAGATCCAATAAAATCGACATTTGTACAGTGAAGAAGCGAAGCTTTAGTCCAATCTGTTGGTAAACATTCCTTTTTTTAAGTCAGTTCATCACAATATGTACAGAGCCACTTTCTCCATATCACTCTTAATTATATCTAAGAAGTTCCAGGCACGTTGCCATTAAAAGCAAAAAATTCACATAGATTAATCAAGGAATGGAAGCCTATAGACATGGTGTTGACAGTTTGTTGTGTGTCTTTTGTATGTTCATTTGCTAGATGTTCCATGTATTTCACATTTTCTTGCAGCAGTGAGCAATTTTCTAGTTGAACATAGCTGCTGTTCTGCATGTTGGTTTATTAAGGAGAGGTGGTTGGAAAACTGGAAAAAAACACCCCCACCCCATAACCCTTAATATGCAGTTACTGAGAACGTTGTGTTTTTATAGCCATACCAAGAGGAACCGTATTCTAGTGCTCACCACTTAATTTAATTTGTTTTAAATAAATCCTTATTCCTTCTTGAAGATTAATGAAAAATTGTCAGAAAAAAGAACATTCCAATAATTTTTACACCATCTTTTTCATGTTCTTCATTTTTGTCTGGTTGAGTTATTTCAGTAAATGCTACCCAGATATGATTAGATGTTCCTTGGCTATCATTCATCACAGTATGAGATTTATCTGCCTTTTTTATTTTTTTAACATTCTTAATGGTTCTTTCAATACTCTTGGCTTATACACTTCATTTCTGGCTGCCGATCACTTGAATAGGTGCCTTTGGTCCAATATCAATTTGGCAATAACTCTTACAGGCATTTTATTTATATTTTTTAATATATCTCTTTAAAGTTTACAATTTTTTAATGGGTGCCAGAATAAGCAGTAAATACATTTCTTCCAGTAGCAAGAAAAAATAGCCCCTGCTTACAAAGAGCCATCTGCTGAGCTCAGAGCAGCAGGGATGGTAACACAAAGAAGTGCAGTACACGAAGAAAGCCTGAGAAGCAAATTATATCCCTCTTTAAGAATTTGAGTATATTAATAACCAAGATTGATGACTATAAAGAGCGTTTCATCTCTAAAACTGGAGCAACAGATGCAGATCGATATGCTGTAAACCAGGTACATTAATGGCTCATGGAAATAATGGGGAAAATATCATCCTGGCCATTTCCAGTACCAAACATGACCTAACAACTCTCCTGCATACCCCTGCAGGAATTATCTTCCTTTGTGCTCTGAGATCCTGATGCTGCTGGGGCAGCTGAACCTATGAAAAAAAGCAACCACGAGGCAGTAAACTGAAGAAAAGAGCCAACCCCATTGTGTCATTCCTCTTCAACACATTGTGATAGCTGCACAAAACGGCCAGGAAAGTAGAGGTAAAAACCATACATGATGCCTTATATACAAAAAGAGGTTTAATGTGATGGGTAACGGAGAATGCAGCTAGCAAATGTTGTTATCTAGTATTGGAGAATAGTTTCATCAAGGATTTGGGCAAGAAATGGAAGAATAGGATAACCTCAAGAAAGTCTGCATGAGAAGGGACCTGAGACTTTGTGGGCAGCAGTGACAATGAAGGAACACAGATCTCACCTGGCCTGCCTGAAGACTCCTGCAATGCAGAATGAAAAGGGCAAAACAACAGCACCAGCAGGGCCATTACAGCTGAGAGATGCTATGGCAGCCTCCCAGCATGCAAGTTGAGTGTGTGAGAGAAAGCTTAACCAATATTCTTGTCTGGCAAGCTGATGAAAAGGAATAATAGGAAGACGAGAGACTGTGAGAGTGAAGTAGTAACAAAAAAGGAAGAAAGGCAGAAAGAAAGTCACAAATGAAGTTTATTACTACTGTATTGCATTGTTACCTGATCATGAATTAGGACTTCATTGACACCATCCTGTACAAAGGCAACTCAGAATAAAATGATTTCTGCCTGAAATCATCAGTATCTCAGCAGAAGCTTGAAATAGCCATCACTGTTTCAAGACTATATGCAGTGTCAAAACAGGTAGCAACTGTTCACACTGCTCAAACTATACAGCATATTTCCTTGGCTCAATTAATTATATGCTCTCCCAGCAGCTTTTTGGGTGCAGCTTTTTTGTCAGGGTCTTTACGGAATCTGAACGAGTCAAAAAATGAATAACAGCCTGAGACCTTCAAAAGCGCCAAAAGTTCTTGAGAGATTCAGACATCTGCCTTCCTCAGGCAGCTCTGGAGATTCCTGACACAGACTTCTGAGGGAAGAACAGATGCATTCAGACATGTTTTTAAAATGTTTGCTTGCTTAGTACAATATTTTCATTTCTCTTTACATGGAAAGTGAGATTCTCTTTGAAATAGACATACAGACAGTATAGAAAGAAGGAGAAAAATGCATTTCTGTACTAAAAATGATCTGAAATAGCATACACAACAGTTTACAAATGTCAGTATTGGAGGTCAACAAGCAGGTTACACACAGCTAAAAGGCCAAATTCACATTGGGATTGGACATTGCTCTCCAAAGTTGGACCTGACAATGTTTCTGGTCCTCACATGGTCCCAAGGGGATCTGTGAACCACAGATCACTCAGGACACTTACTTTGAGATTGGAAAAGTGGCTTTTCTGCCTTATTCCATCAAGTCCATTTCCAGCTCAGTGGATCACAGGTTATCAGACTTTAACCCAGGAGTGGTTCTGACTCATATAATTTGTTTACAACATTAGTAAAATGTCTTTGAAGTAAATCTCCACACAAAGGCTGATCTCAGTCACTGAGGTAATGAAAAGGTTTCAATGGAAAATATTTTGGGTCTTGTGCCTCCCTTTATTTCTGGTTTTCAAGTGGTACCGTGGATGCACTTTTGCTTAAAAAGCAGATAAGGAAACATCAAAGTACTTTGGCCTGTTTCAAAAATAGCTATGCAGTTCCAATTGAACAGCTAGACCTTCAGCTGGGGAACAGGTTGGGCTCAGGCCTATCCCTGCTTCTCTCTCACTCCTGGAGATGCAACTCAACTGAAGACAAAACTTCTTAGAATAGCAACCTCCTAATTTATAGTCTTCAAGAGTCTCCCTTGTGAAAATAATTAGCTTTCAGAATTAGTTTTGGTCCTTAACTGAGCCTCATTGACTTTATCTGCTTCATTTGCAGAATTAAGCATGATGTGCAAAAATAATTCAGTAATAGAAACCATTCTTCATGTATCATTTTTCATCAAAGGACATATAATGAATAATAATAACAGTCAATTTGTGCAGGAAAAAAAGAGATTCCGATTTAAAAATGGAACAAAATAAAAGTTAATTTGGCTTCTCTTAGCATTTTGTCAGAATTAGGACTGTGAAAGAACCATGTGCACCAAGAAACAGAATTATTACTCAGAAGGGCATTTTCCTATACCTTCATTGAATTTTGAAACCTCTGGTGTAAATTGGTTTAGACTAATTGAATGTGATTCAACTGTGCCAGTATGTACTAGCTAGGAATCTAGATAATTTTATAGATACTGTGTAAAGATCTCAACTAATGAGTGCTACACTTCTATTCAATTCATTGAGTAAATCAATAAACAACTAAGGAAAGAATTATGCACATTGATTGGTAGGAAGAAACTTGAATCAGCACTACAAAAGTGAATCAGGAATCAGAGCAAATGTGCATTACTTTAAACTGTGCCAGTCACCCTGTATAACCTTGGTTACTCCACATGAAGGTTTGCTTGCCTTAGCACTGAGAAGAGCGTAATCACTGACTTACAGGGTCCAACAGGAATTTCCTGAGATCTTTTAATGAAAGATGTTAAATTCAAGCTGCCATTAGTATCCAGAGATACTGTGAGAGCACAAGGCAGGACATTCCTGTGGTTAACTCCGGGACAAGAACTGACCAGCAGATATGAACCCAGAGAGATCCTGGACATAAAAGCCAGGATCCACTTTAGACGAACAAAGGTGAACAGAAGGAGTCTTGAGAACTAAGGGCTGTTCTATACACTGAGAAAAAGATGAGAAGGCGAGATAGTCACATGGCACGAGTTAACTCAAAGATATTAAGACAAGATATATAGACAGCCTCTTCTACAGCACACAAGCAGCTGATAAAGAAAAGCTGGCTAAGGAAAAAACCCCTTGGTACAAGGTCTTCTGGTTTATATTATTCCATTCTCTCCCCACCTGCCTTTACTTCTTAAATACTGGCCCAACCTTCCCTAAGCACCCAGTGGAAGACTTGGGTCTACATATAAAGGTACAGATGTTAAAAAAATCTCTTCTAGTAAACACTTGATGATTTACCCCTCTTCCTGGAATTTAATTTCCAGGACTGATTGGCACCATCTTCTGTAAGATTTGAAGGTGTTCACCATCATGAACTTGTTGCTAAAATGTTTCGGTGATGGGTACATCTGAAATACATCAGAGGAAAGGAAGGTAGTGAAAGTAAATATGCTAAAACACTAAAGCTTAGGAAGGTGGATTAAAAAAAAGTATAAAAAAAGATAGAAGCTCCATCATCTAAAATAAAGCAGAAGTAAAACTAAATCTCTTTAAGGAAAGAATCCTTAAAAACAGGCTTCCTGAATGCCACTCTCTGTAGTGTTAAATTCACCAGAGGTATTTAATCTCCTCAGTTCATCACTGCCCATTTGATATTCAGTCATCCATGTCATTTCCCATCTCTTTGGCTGGATACAGATACTGGCCACAGCTGCAACATGTTGAGCACCGCTGGCTACCAAACAGCTGGTGTTGCCATTTGCCAAAGTCTCCATCATGCTTGCTATGCTGCCGATAGCTCTTTTCCGAGAAAAGATTAATGGCCTCAAATGTCATTAACTAGTTGCTCCTACATCTTTTTTGCATTCTGCTTTTATGGTTATTTTGAATAGACAAGGTAAAGGCATGAAAATGGAGAACTAAAGAGAAATGCATGAAAACACTGAAACCTGAATTCTCCTGTATCTTCTGCTTACATCTCACTTGACTAACAGGCGACACATTTGCTATGTTTGACAAAAAGCCCCCACTAGCAAACAATATGGAGAAAAGAGAATTTGTTAAATGCATATATAAAAAGATAACCCTTCAGAATCTTCTTATAGAGTAAAACCATACACTGAAATAAATTAAGTAATCATATCTGTGTATTTGTATGACTGCCCTCTACTGAACTGTAAGTAGAATACCTTCCTACCTCTCATTCATTTTGAATTGGATTGGTGCTAAAAATTAAAATTATTTGAAATGCTACTAATTAGAGGTTTGCCCTTCACTGAAGAAAAAGAATTCAGTGCTTCTGAAGCGGCAGATCTGAATTCTGTAATCATCACATTCACCAAGCCTGTCCATATAAATGGTGTTAACAACTGCATGCCAGCCCAAGTGGCCAATGGTAACTCTGAGTGGCTGTTTTTGCAAGATTCAGGATATTTTAGTGGTGTTGCAGTGACAACATGCAAATCAAACAGCAGCATTTTACAACTGCCAATTATTTCTACATTTTTAAGCAGGTTGGTAGTCTGTCCTCGGTTACTGTGAAAAAAGGCAGGGGAACCACGTGACCCAATTAAAAAAAAAAAAAAAAGCAAAGTCACAACATTCTGGTCATAAATACAAGATTTTCTGAATATGCAAAACACTTCTGGATTCTGCAGGATGAAAAGGCCTTTTGATTTTTATGAAGCTGTGAAGAATAAGTTTAACACAGACTACAGAAAGTGGAGTGGATCAAGCAATCTGAGGTCCTCAGAAATTCTGTATTTATGTATTAAGTGGAAATGTCCCATGCTGCACATTGAAAAAACTTCCCCAGCCTCATACATAGCATTTTTTTCAGCTGTCAAGAGCAGTTAAACTTTTTAAAAGGTGCTTTAGTCTCCCATGGGAAATATCAGGAATGCAGAGTTCACATTTCTAAATGTAATCTGCAAACAGATATAACAATAATTGGTACTGTGTGTACACAAAAAGAATAATTTGCGACACTTGAATGAGAGTGGTACATCAGCTCAAGGAGAAAATGACATCTACCATCTAACCACAGTCTCAACAAAAGCATGAGACACAAATGCACCACCCTAATGGAAAACTGCATGGAAATGTGTATTTGTCAAGTGTGATACAGGGCCTAGGACAACTTCCACAGTCCCACTATTACTGTACCTGAGAATGGTTTTACTGTGTTTAGACATATGAGTGGCACAGAGTAGTATTACAGACTGACAAATGGGAAACTAAGACCTAGATTTTCAAGGGACGGTGGATATGTAGCTGTCTCTGAAGTCAATGGGTATTATGTACCTATAGACCACAGAGCAGCTGGACAGAGAGACCCAAAGGTACGCTTAAAAAGCCAAATGAGTATGTACCAGATAAAAACAGACCAGCTTAATCTGCCTCAAGGGGAAACAGCAAGAAAGTAAGCCCCCCATGGTCATTAGATATGTATCAGATTTACCGGTAGATGCAAAAGTCCATGAAACCACATATACCCTTCATTGATACCCATGGCAGAATAATGGCCTAGCTCAGGAGATGAAATACAGCTCGGTTAAACAAGTTGCCCAAAAACCTCACGCATGCTCTGTGATAGACATAGCCTGCAGCAACTTCAGGAGTTTCACATGGGGAGGTGTAGTTTGAATTCCCTCTTCAGCTACTGTTTCTATCACTCTTCCCTTCCTCCCACTCCATCAGTTGTTCATAGCCTTGCTTGTTCTAGCTAACAAAAGTTAGTATGCACCACTGGCATGATTTAGATGGCTTCCTTTCAAACCCAGGTTGGATGAGCAGAACATCAGGACCACAGAGTGTCCTATACCTTTGCTCTGGTACCTGGCATGTGAATATGGTGGATTTAGGGCTGTTATCACCACATCTGTGTCATATGACCACAAGTATACATGCTGACTTTTGGAGGCATTAATAGAAGGGGAAGAGAAGGAGAAGGCTATAGCACACTTCATTCTCCTGCTAAATGTGTGCCTACAGTGTGCATGGTGGGTTTCGTGCCCTTCTGTGGTAGTTCACTCAGTTCCACCAACTTTTGATTTTGAGAATGCATTAGGTTTTCCCTCCCTTGCGTACTGAAACAAAAGTTTTTGCAGAATAGAAACATTAATTTCTGTAACTCCTTTCCACCTGATCTATTCTGACTGCAAGTTTTCCATGGACAGAAACTATTTGTCACTGTGTCTCTGGACAGGCTCACCACGAGTCTCAGGTTTGGAGAGTAGCTTCTGCGCGCAATATGACACCACAAAAAAAGGAACCTATATAATTAAGTGCTTCCTTAAGAAACCTTATTCCATTGCAGTGTTTGTGCAAACTATTTCCATTTTGTTCCTGTATACTTTGAAGTTTCTCTTCCAAATTAGAAAAAGTCATCCAGAAATATAACTCCTTTGAGTGTGCACCTGCAAACACACAAATTCACATATGTACCTTTGAATAGCTTGTTGCTTGCTCATGAACACAACACAGATTTCTGTTCCTACCAGAAAAGAACACAGCACATCATAAAGTACCTAAGAAGCAACTTAAGCTGTCATCAGGAAAAACATCTGCTCCCAGTACTCATCCCAGTGACTTCAGGCACAGGGAGAAACTGTTGAATGGGCTCTGAAATACTTTAGGAAAGGGATAGTGAAGGATCACAGGCCAAATGGATGACAAAAAAGGAACAGTATCATAACATGCTTCAGACCTGAGGGCAGAGACACCTTTTGGGGCCCTGCTTAGGCAGTTCCCACTGAAAACAATGCCATTTTTTACTGGAGTAACTAGGAAGGGGAATGCAGTACCCACAGACTACTAAGAAAAACATTCTGATTGTCCTGATGGGAGCAGGGGAGATACTTCTCCACAAGAAACAGCTGGCTGCAAATGGCAAATAGTTTCTCTCTCTTCAAAGGTTACTGTTTAGACCCTGCAGGATGCCAGAGAGAAAAGCTGCTGACGTCCCACTGAAAATGACATTTCCTCTTGTCCATAAAAAGGGTCATGAGAGGACTGTCAGGGCTTCTTTTCTCCACAGCCACAGAGACTCCATTTTACAGGGGGAAAATAGAAAGGGACAAAAGAGAGGGAGTAATTGGCAAAATACAGTAGGCTGCTGAGTGCCGGAGGGGAGCTAGGTCAGATTTAAATTTGAAAGTTTATGGACTGGCTTCTTTGCCAATTTGTGATGGAGGAAAGGAAAAGGGGGGTGAAGGAGAAAAGGGAGGAAGGGTTTGCAGAGCACTAAATCTCCATCTTTTTTGTTTATTATGTGGGTGGTGAAAACTGCAGAGGAAAGTAATTTGTCAAAAAAAGATGATGTTTAAGGATACTGAGCAAGGCTTAAGAATATGGGTGACCTAGTGGTTTGAGGCCCATGGCTAAGCTAACAAGGCTTTAGACCAGTGCAAGAGGCAATTGCAACAGCAAATAATAGGACAGGCAGATGAAAAGGTTATTAGAAAACAGGAATACAAGAAGGGGAAGATACTGTTGATACATGCCCTGATAGGAAGACTTCACTCATTCACAAATTGAGGGACAAATCCAAAGAGAAATGCTAAAACCCTTGTGGCATCCAGTGGAGTAGCAGGCATCCAGTAATGCTGAGGGTTTCACCATAGCACTGAGGCTGATATTTATGAGCTGATGACACCCTCTACCCCAATGCTCATATAGCCCATACCAACATGGGGTACGTCTGCTTGAGCCACGGACATGCTGTAGGGAGAAGCAGAGGTACAGTGGTGCTCCACTCAGGGCTAGTTATCTTTGCCCCTGGAATCTGAGGTAATATGCTGAGAGAGACTTCAGAATTTTTGCCCAGCACAGTGTTTTATCTTTTAGTCACAATCATGCTAGGCCCACCTGGTGGGCAGAACCTTTAGGGTCTGCAGTGAGATATTGTCCTCCAGTTGTCATAACCTGCTTCAGCCTTGCACAGAAAAAACAATCCATAGCAGGTGAACCGCACTGCCAGCATCATGAAGAGGGCAGGCAGATAATCCAACCCCATCCCTGTGCCTTAAAGTAATGAAGTTCTGATCTGCCCAGATCTACCACCCAGCTCTGTCCTCCAATGTTTTCTAGACTCTTGACAGCCTCAAAAACTTTGCCTTATGAGGCTACTCCAGTTCATGTTGGCAGGAATAATCCCCTAAATCCTTCCTGCTTTCTTCCTACTTCCATGAAGTAGAACAGAACTATTAAGGGAGAGACAGGACATCATAAAATTTATGCCAATTTAACATTACTGAGGGAACCCAAATGGGAGTTTCCACTCCTAAACACAGCTCCAAAGCTTGTTTCCAGTGTTTGGGAGAAAAACAACAATAAGAAAAACCCAACCAACAAACAACCCAAAGAGGAGGTAGCATGTACCACAGTCATTGTTTATACCCCAGTGAATCAGATGCATTTGTACCACAATTACTCATTCTAACCTGTCGTGGAAATCCCACATATATATATATATATATCTATCTACACACAAATGCATAAACACACACACCAAGTAATAGACACAATACCTGCTCTAGGTCTGCTGCTGTTCTTTTATTTTCTCCTGTGGTATCTTGATATGGCAAAATGAAGAGTTCGGCAGAAGAGGGCAGACCAGGGAGCACTGCGACTAGAATATGCTTGCTTGCAATACCTGTTGCCTGATACATAGACAAAGAATGGACAGATAAACAGTGGGGATGGCACTGAATGCTGAGAGCTTCTTTGCTAAGGCATCACAGTACTTATACAAGTGCTGCAGGGTACATCTGGTACAACAGGGAGAATCTTGTTAAAAACCAATGCAGGTAAAAAGTCAGGGATTAAACATTTCCTGATCTAAGCTACTTTACCATGTTGTCCAGTAAAATATGCAGGGTCCTAAGGCAACAGTGATAATCAGACATGCTAAAAGGAGCTCCTAAATAACAGTTGCATATGTACCATTTGCTTTGTCTAAAATTAGCTATTTTAAAGTTATCTGACTATCCCAAGTTAGTCCCTGAGGTTCTTCATTTAGTCAGTGATAAGAAGCTGCATGTCAAAGGGCAAGGTATATGGGCAGAATTGCACTTTAGAGGTATGATTAGCCAAAACATCTTAAAAGCCTTGTGGAGACTCAGAGAGAGAGAAGATGATGAATCAAGTTTGAATCCCAACAGCCAAACAAATTCTCATAGTTCACATCCTGGGTCAATTCCACAAGTGAATGAGACCATTTATTTCTTTCTTTAGGTGTTAAAGATTGTATCAATATGCAAATTTATAATTTTTTGTCTTGTTGTCTGAAAATCTTAAGCAACCAGTTAAAACTCAAATCTCCCTTCAATGCAAATTAGCCAAATTCAGAAAAAAGTACTCCACAGGCATCACTATGAGGGTCGTCTCTGGTCATGGGTTTCAGCTGCTGTTACCATGACATCACACAATCAGATTGCAGAGTTATTCTCCAGAAAAGGAGCTAGTTTGGCCTTCAGGAAGTTTTGTGAGTCAAAAGAAGGAGAAACAGTTTGCTGAACCTTCCTCCATTGTCCCTTTGTGTTGTGGATTATCCAGCAAATGCATTTAAATCTCAAGGTTTTGATTTAAAACTTAAGTTTCCAAGTACTGAATTTAGTAGGTCACTTTTAACGGAAAAAAAAAAAGTGCCCTCAGATACAAGGACAGACCACAGCAGCTGGATGCAGCACAGAGATTCAGGACTTGCAACTCTCTCAGACATTAACTGGATCTAAAACTCATTAATTCTTCTCCCTAGTAGTTCAGAAGCAAAGAGTCAGAGCAGTTGTGTTTTTTAAAATGGATTTAGAAAAAAAACCTGTAACAACATAAAGGTCTCATATTCTTTCCAAGTATTCTGTGAAGCTGGGGCTTGCATTATTTGTGCTTGCCTAACAGGTTGTCCTAAGACGTCAAGAAAAAGACACAGTATTACCAGTTAATGGAAAGTCTTAATTTTCAGAGGCTGGGAATTATTTTTTTTGTCTGTAAGCTTTTGGCTGATCTACTCAGTTCATTCTTGTCTTCTTCATCCAAAGTGGGAGACAGGACTCAGTAACTCAATGATGTGAGCAAATAATTATGATTATAATAGAAAATATCCTATTTTGTGATAATATGAAATTATCCCTACTTAGAGAGAAGATCAGATTTTAGTAAAGAACTATAATTTCTTATGCAGAATTTTTATCCAGGTCTGTGGTAGTCTGTAATAAGAATGTAATACTTGAATAAAAGTTCATAAAAATTCTATAGCACAGCTATAATTTCCTATTGAATTATTTAGTTATTCAACTCATTTTTATACAGTTTACTTAATTGCTGTAGAAATCTATTGGTTTTATCTTCAATTTTTACAGGAACTTCTCACAAAGGCTTGTTTAAGGTGAATCATATAGCTATTTAAAGAGGGATAATTAGCTATCCATTTTTATTATTTTTTTTTCCTAAACAACAAAAAGACTCTGTGTTTTCACTGTTTTGCTTTTGGAATGTAGCCTTTGTACTGTAGTTTTATAATCCTTTTCTTTTTGGCTTTTGTTTGATTGAGTTGTTTATATTCTGAAAATTCATCCCGAAGACAAATGAATACTTGATACAGATATAAGTAAGTCAGAAGAACAAGCTCCAGAAAAATGTTCATTTTTTTCCTTTCCTCCTCTCCTCTTGTCTTTTGAGGATATTGAAGAAAAAAATCTCAGAAACAATCCAGACAAGTTTGTGTGCACCTGATTACTGCAGTGTCTTTCCAGTCTTTCTGCACAGATGATACCATGAATAAACATATAAGCTTGCTAATAACATCTACAAGACTTCTATCCTTTTGAAATCTGAGTATCTTTATTTTAAAAAAGCAGAAACCCTGTTTCAAGCAGTTCCTTTCTCTATTTTTCTGCTGAGCTGAGAAACCCCAGCTGCTTCTTCTAACTTTTCTTAGCCTCTCAGTTTGAAATCCAAATCTTCTGCCACACAAGAATATTTTTATGACATTCTGTTCCACAGTTAAAGAAGGAGCTTCAGAGCTTCTCCATAGCGTTGACAGGAAAAATAGCATCCAATCCTGACCCATGAACCTCATGCTATATGAAAGACATAAAGAATTTACTGTGGTGCTCTTCTCTGTAGTGAAAATTGGGGTTTCTTTTGTCTCCTTAACTTCCTACAGCATATTTGTAATTCCATTAGAATAGGACTACTTTACACTGTTACTAAAAAGAATAAACTGAAAGCTGACTCTGGAGCACCAGATTGTTATAGAATGGGATAATTTCACCTAAAATTTAGGATTCTGGCCTAAACCACTAACCTAGGCTCCTTTTATATTTGGTAGAAACAGAGAGACACCTTGAGAGAACAGCTGATCCAGTCCTAATGTAGGCACAAAGCAGAAATTTAACACAGGTTATGCACATTGCTTACCTCCACCAGAGCTTTCTTGACTACTCTACTGATGTCCCTTCTCCACTCTGGGATATCTGGATTGTAGTCATCCAGGTTTGGAGAGAATGATAACCGCAGGGACTGAAATTGCTCTGCAGATACAATGACACAATGGTGAGTAAAGACTGAAATGCCTTAGTGCCAAACGAGTGGGCAGAACCTAGTGAAACCCGCTGCAGCTCATGTTTTGCTTAATCAATCTGCAGGTGATGCACAGACTGTCAGAGAATCCAGCAGTGTGTCTAAGGGATTCACTGAGAGATTCACTGAGAGATTCAGAGAATCTGAGAGATTCGCTGCTCAAGTGTCACAGAACCGAAAAAGGTGATCAGTCCTTCCTTCAGTGGATAAATAGCACTGGAAAGGAGATGTAAATGAAATGCTACCTCCATCTTGACTTCTGAAGCAGGCAAGCCCTGTAAAAGAAGCTGTGATTGTACTCTCATAGACATGTCCCAAACACTTGAAATCTTAACTGGAAGGGGACAGTGATAAAGGTGGGGAGAGGACTAGCCTTGGAAAACTCTGTTAACAGAGATGCCCACATTGATCACTATGACCATGTGCTTAGTATAAACATCTAAAACTGGGATTCCCAGTGGTTCTTAGGCCTCATCTACACTATATATTTATGTGCCCTAACTGCTTCTGAGACCCAAGTACAATATCAAATCAGTACAGATTTCCGTAAACTGCAGCACACAGCATTGACTTATCTTTCAAGCTAAGCAGCTTTTGCATGCGTTAAGAGGCCTCTGCTGGCCAAGAAGGGGGAAAATCAGCTCACAATACAACCTAACATTTTGGCAATTGTGTAGGATGTCCAAATATTGATAGAGCAGATGCAGAGGGCTCTGGGAAGGAGAATCAATGTTCTGCAATCATCTCAGTCTGGACTAATGTCAGTCAGTGGCCTTCAGAAATGTTATGCTGAACTGATAATTCTGGAACCGAGTTTATAACCTCACTCAAAGCATCTTGTAATAAAGACCTCACGTTGCTGCCAGCTAACCTGGCTCTCTAGCTCTTGACTATGGAGAATTGTATGAGAAATGAAGGGGGAAGAGCTCACCATACACAGCAATGGTCTTTGTGTCCTGAAGAATGGTGTTTCCTGCTGAGACCTGAACAGTGATGGTGTTCATCCCTTCCACAGAAAATGTGAACGTGATGCTCCCTTCCAATGTGATCAGTGGCTGCAAATGTATCAGAAAAGGAGAAATTAAGTTAATTTGGCTGGTAAGGAAAACCAAAAATGAGTTTGACTCTCTAGCCTCTTGGGATGGTTTGGGGTGTCAGTTCCAGCTTGGAAACTTAAGACTTAGAAGAAGTCCTGTGACATGGAAGCCAATTTTCTAGAGAGGACCCAGGGATTCATGTGGTGATGTCCTCCTGAAGCTCAAAGTAAGGTATCTATAATTTCCAAAAGAGCTAAGTTTTAAGAACACAGTATTTCCTTCCCACTTAGCATGCTGACCATTCTGGATCCCATGTTAAAGTGTTCATCTTTGCTGCACTCCTAATACAAGGGCTTGTAAGACTCACCGCTCAGGTGTCACACTCCTTTCCCAGATCTAGCTGTGATTTGTTTAAGGTGACTCAAGGAGGTTGTGACAGAACCAGGAGGCAAATTAAGATTTCTCAGCTGTCCTCCCATGTTATCCTTAGACAGGGAGATGTCATTTTTGGAAAGTGATAGTGTTTAGAGAGGACACAGATCCCCTCCGCTCGCTTTACTATGCAACCAGTTATCAATGAGTTGTGTCCCCTTTCAGCAGTCTCTGCCCTAACTTCTGTTTTTGCTTATTAATGAACTCTGGGTGAGATCTTCAAAGCACCCAGTATTAAGACAAACTCTATTGCCATTGTAGCCTAGTAAAACTCTCACTTCAATGAAAACAGAGTTAGACCAACTCTGATCACTTATGAGCTTAGCAGATCAGAGGGAAGGTTAAAAGGTGACAATCACAGCCTGTAAGTACCTCTAGGGGGAGACGATTTCTGATAGTACAGAGAGTTCTTTAATCTACACACAAAGGCATAACAAGATCCAACAGCTTGAAACCGAAGCTAGATAAATTCAGACTACAAACACAGTGCAATGTGTTCAATGCTCAGGATAATTAGGTGTGGGGAAATAGTTGTGGGAGAGGGTAAGAAAGAGAAGCAGTGAATTCTCTACCATCTGATGGAATTTATTAGCGCAAAACAACAACAACAAAAAGTCAGGTTCTGCCTTAATCACAAAAAGTTAAATAAAGCAGAACGTACTGATGAAACTCTCTGACCTGCGTTATACAGAAGACAACCATGTGGGGTTGAAGGTCCCACTTGGCTCTACAAAATCTATTGAGAATCTCTTCCCTCATAAACTAATTAGGGTCTCTGAGTACTTCAGCCTCAAAGATAGGTAAAATAACAGCTATAATGCTCGTGCAGATTTACCAACACTGCAAGCACAGAGGCAGCAGAATGTGGTGCATGCTGTTCTCATATCTGAGCAGAGCCCAGAGGCAGGGAGGTGTGTTGGGAAGCATTTTATCCACCAATAGCACATGATAATAATGTCTTGTTGCACATGTGGTTTAGCATAAGTGTGGGGACTCAGGATTGGGCTCAGTGTATTTAAGGGGGGGGCACAGAACTGATGTCAGCCTCTTCCCTTGCTAGTCACCAGAGAAATGAGGTTTAAACTCTAGGGCTATGTAAAGTCAGTTCCAGATATAAAAAAAGCTACAGTTTGAAAGGTTAGTTTCCTAAAAAAAAATCAAAACCCCAGAGTTTTTTTGTTGTTATTACTGAAGAAGGGAAGGTGGGGAAAAGCACAGTACAAACTCTTCTAGATTTTGGTTCACTACATCCACCTTGGATATAAATATAGGGAGAAATCTTTTGGTAATTTGCATGAAATGGCAATAAACCCTACAGCTAAGTCACAGCAACAAACACAAAGCAGTTCCTACATTTCAGTGTTGGTATGTCAAAGCACCATTAGTGTCTCAGTCTCTAGTTTATATTTTTCTTTTGTAACTATTTTTAGAAGTATTCCCAGATCCCTTTCTCCCTCCTCAGTCAGACAGATCCTCCAGGATTATTTTGATCTCAGTCCATAGGGAATACAAACCTCTGTGTTGTTCCCAAACCACCAGACAAAAGTAAGTGTTCCCACTTGGCTTGGCCACAGTACTGCCGTGGCGTTGACCTCCTTGTTCTTTGTGGTGACGAATGGTAGAGATAAGTGAACATGTTCCAGGGGACCTGCAGAGACAGAAGCAGCAGGTGAGTCCTTTCTCTGTCCAAAATGCCAACCTGAGGGAGAACAGAACTGAGGGGATATCCATTGGTTTAGGGGAGAGAAGTCCTCAAATCACTGTGGGGCATGACAGTTAATGTTTTGGCTTTGTGTCATTTCTAGAGAGGCAAGCTTAAATCTGTTCCTCATAGAACAGGAGCTACCCCTGTACCTGGAGCTGAAAAACTTGGGACTGTCTGCTGCATGAACATCTTATACTCAGGGTCTTTATACGCAACTTAAACAAGTGGCAGAGCCCTGTTATGTGAATATGGCCTTCACTGGGAAGACATAAGAATGTGCAGGAGAAATGGTTTCAGTGGACATGAAACACCTCTGCTGATGCAAGCTGCTATGATTTGGTGAACTTCAGCAGTGGTGTACCTATTTATATCAGCTGAAACTATCTGAAGGCAGCTATTCACTGAGTGCCTTCATTTTAATGTTACCTTATACTCCCTCCTTTTCCTCAATAAATTCTTTTATTTCTTTAGTATAAACAGAACATAATTCATTCAACAAGTGACATTATGCCCAGGGTTACAGATTTCCCATCTTCTGGAGGCCTCTGTTGTTACATCTTGTCCTATAGATTATTTTTTAAAATGTGTTCTGACTGTTCACTTAGAGAATAAAGCAACTGTCCTGAGAGTAACAGAGAAAGAAAAAGAAAGAAACCCCAGGTGACATGGGGACATGGGTTTCTTAAACAAATTAAGGCCCATCTACATGTCTTCAATCTGCAGGCTCCCCAGAGATAAGCAGAGACCACAGCCAGGGAGGATTGATTGCATTGTCCTTATGGAGTTGAGATACATTGCTAGAGGATTTTATATATTTCAGGAGAGGATTTTTCAGGACATAACCCATGTACGTATCACCACTTAGACCTTGCTTTTTAATCTAAAGGAAAACCACACATTTTGGAGCAAGCACCCTGTACCCCTATACAGCATACATAGGCAGAGAGAGAGAGATATGAAAAAAATCTCACAAATCAAACTGTATATATAATGCCAGAATAAACAAGGACCAGTGTTCCAGACTTATTACTGAAATGCAGCTTTCTCTGGGCTGTAGACACAGCTGCTGCTTAACCTGAAGCAGCCCAATTAAGAGCTATCCATGATCAGACTAACCAAAGCTGGCTATAGACCAGACTGTGGCTCATTTTTCCTTTTAAAATCAGCAGTCAACAGTCTTCTTGAAAATTCATGAGAAGCCAGAATTTTACCCTTATTATTTTAATTGCATTCCCCTGCTCAGTTACGTTTCCATGACCAGGCCATGCCTGCTTTCAGCGAGACCCTCAGATCTGAAAAACAGCAGCTTCCCAGGCTAAATATTTTGCAGCTCTGGTACCCTTTAGGATGTTTGCCAAACACCCAATGGCAGCACAGCCCTCTAAAAAAATGCATTTCCTAACACCGGATGCGGTGGCAGCAGTGACAGTGGAGTCCATATAAAGTCTAATACACTCCAACATAACTGCATAGCTGCTCTGAATACATCTCAAATGATCCTGCGCTGCAGAGAGTGCCCAGCACCTCCTTGGACCTCCACCATATGCCAGCTAGGAAAGAACATGAAAGGCCAGTTCTGCCTGACTATTTCTGTGCACATAGCTGATGGGTCAAAGTGGCTGAAATGCTGAACTATTATCTGGCCAGCAGATGGGGATAGCTCACTCCGGATAGGCCCTTAGCTTGGTAGCAGACTGCTTTCTCCCAGGTAAGTTTGAAGGGAATTCAAGAGAATCCGTTTCTGAGCTTCAAGCAGGGTGATGGGGACTACAGACCTTCACCTGCCCGGGGAAAAAAACTGTGTACAAGTCCCAGACAACAGAAAGGGAGAAGCTTCTCAAAAGGTTCACTTGGGCAGGTGATGTTATTCTGAAGCATTCAGGCAAATGCATAACTAACTTTGCAGGGGAAAATTTTGACCAGTCAGGACAGTTCAGAGACAGCCTGTTGCCTGGAGAAGCAGTTTATATACAATTTACTGTCCATCCACCCCAAAATGCTCCTGCCTCACAATAACATGCATTTCTGGATCCCTGGACCAACTGCAGTAAAGACACTGCTACTGTGCACTGGCCCCATGGCTGCAGCAGGATGAGGAGGGCATGGGATGGAGGCTTAACTCTTATCTTTGAGATCACAAGCACTGGTTCAGTGCCTGCAGTTCTCCCCTCAGCAAGGCTGCTGGCCACAGGTAAGGAAGGGTGTTGGAAGGCCCAGACCTGGCTGCGCACACACTCATGTATTAACCCCGTAACAAGGGGTCACCAAGTTAGTAGCCCTTCCTAAAACTCTCTGGATCAAGGCTGCACACTGCTTTTCTGTGGTGGATCTTAGCAATACGGTGTGTGTATTTATTGTAAGGACAGATAATTTTACAGAACTCCCCAAGGGCCAAGCTCATACACCCCACGCAGAATACTCAGCAGAGAGCTGAGTGGCAATGCAAGCATTTAAATAGGATTTAGAAGCTTTTGTGAATCTGGGTGTTAGGGTCTGGAGGGGAGTGGATATACTGTACATCTCTGTCCTCAGAAAATCTATTGCTAGTCTGAGTGGCACCATGCACAGTCTGCAACCTGTTTTGAAGTCCCTAATTCTTGTCATGTAGAGAAAGGTAAGACATATCCCGTAGAGCTGTCACTTCTCCAGGGGGTCAGGCACGTATCATCTGCGCCTGGTTGCAACAGTCATACAGGATTTAAGTCCTATGCTGGCATTATGTATGTAAAACACAGAAACATACACTATCAGCTGTAAAGTCACATGAACATGCCTGAATATTGTTTATTCCCTGTACTGCTTAAACAATCAAAATGGTTCTTAAGCCTTTAATGTCTCAAGAAAATGGATTAAAACAGCTATAAAGCAGAAAGCCACTATGAGTGAGAGTGAAGGCTGGACCCCTGCCTTCCATTTTGTAGCTGTTGCATGAGAAAGCAGCTGTTGCTTCAGTGGCCTGATTATTTTGCAGATAGGCTGAGGGTGTGCAACTGTCCCCATGGAATAGTCTCTTGTCAAACAGTGAACGATTACAAACCCTGCTCACAAGAGGCTGTCAGAACCTCTTGCGAAAAATCAACCACCAAAACACTTCTCCATTTGTTTCCAATGACCTTTACAAAGATTTAAAATAAAAAAAAAGACCACGGCTCCTGTTGAGCTGACTTTCATAACCAGCAGCAGTGGGAGGAGGATTTCTGCATTCAGAGCCCACAGCAGTTCCCGTGATAATTACCCAAGCACACGCAGGGAGGCAGACTAGAATATGACTCCAGAACCGAAGAAATGACACAAAAGTTATATATGTCAATTCTGAGCAGACGCCCTTTTCACTACCTTACTTAGGGTGATACTTAAATAACTAAAAAAATCAGTAGCTGTCTAAAAGCTGAGAATTTACCTTGATTCACCAGTGCCTCAGCACTGAAGTGCTAAATCCCCAAATCAAAATCCCAGGCTTCACAATAAGCTAATTTATGAATACAGTTATTTTTTCAAGGTATTATGAGCTGTCCAAACATGTGGTGTACTGAAGGATTATATGACATAACAGTTTGCCAAAGACTGGGATCTATCAGATTAGGGAATCATAAACAGTACACTATGATCGTGAACTGAACGTCTTTTTGAAGTGAGGATCTTAGGGAGATATTTGCTCCTACTTCTCTCGTGCTCCTTATAAACCTCCTATCTCCCACAGCTATACCTCCCACTGCTCCCATCTGTTGATATGACAGTGCACCATTAAAGAGCTGCCCTCTTCCACTGAAGAGGCAGCTGCTTTCATGCTGTATGAAGAAACTCCAAAACTAGTGTTAAAGTATATGGAATATGATAAATTATCTAGACAATATGTGGAGTTAATTTGGGAGAGGATAAGTGGTATTTCTGTTAGCATAACTTTAAATTTTGGAATTTCCTTTTTTTCAGTAAATATGGCACAGAGGCACACAGTTGAAAACATAAATCATCAACAAAAAACCCCACTGTATAAAGAAATTGATGGCCCCAAACAAAATCCATTACAGATGTTACAAAATTCCAATAATAGGTTGACCCTTCGGGTTCATAACCCTGTGGTAGAATACATATGAAACAACACATTGCTGGTTTTATGCAAGGACTTGAGATATATTTCAGTTGTAAATCAGAGACAGCTGAAGTATAAAAAGGTTAAAAGGAACAGCAGAGGAGCAATGTGAAGATAACATTTTTTCTTGTAATACTCTTTAACACCAAGATTTTGGTTCCTATGACAACAGAAAGACTCAAATGCACTGGTTTCCATCCCAGAGGTGGTTGTATTTCATTAGAGGGCAAAACATAGTACAATGTAAAAGTCAAGGCTTTTAAAAGTGATTAAAGATCCTGGATGTCTTTGTTTTTTTGGAAGTGTAAACATGTTAATAAAGGTGCATTTCAGAAAGGGCTGGACACTCCTTTGAGGTGTCCCAAATTAGACTACCCAAAATCAGAGGTGGAACATGGTTTAAAAAGAAAATGTGACTATTGCCTGTGGTTCCTCTCAGTCTGGAATTCTCTGCTGGAGGAGAGACAAACATCATATCCCATCATTCTGCTCCCAGCTGCAAAGTCCCAAATGTCATCTCTAAGGACAAGTAATAATTTTTTAAAGAATGACAGAAGTTAACAATGAGCATGAACATACATACACGTTACATGCAGGTAGAGGACAGCGTTATCAGAACCCAGGCTGTTTTCCACCAGCGCAGTCACTCGGAATATGCCCACGTTCTGGTAGACGTGCTTGATCCCATCTTCTGTCGAGCTGAGATTGGCATATGACACAGCAATGCCATCTCCAAAATCCACCTGAATGAGGGATCTCTGGAGGTCTCCCTGTGGTGATAGAAAAGAGAAAGGGTTGGAATAGACTCTGCTTTTCTTTTGAGAGACTGGATCAATGGAGTGACCTAAACCAACCAGAGAATAGTCACAAGGTCTGATGTTACCAGAGGAAAGGTGATCACTTCATCAACTTGCTCAGTTGTCAGTGGAGAGAAAGTGACCTCCTCTTGAGGCTGACTCAGCTGCACCATGAAGGAGGTGTCCTCCAAGGTGTGTCCTGTAGCCCTGCTTTCACAATTATCAGGGGGACTAGGGGATTTTCTGAAAAATATGCTGGCACCTCTCCCTGGGTTTCCTTATAGAGAGGAGCAGGGTTGTAGTGGGGAATGGGGCACATCTCAGCAAACACTCAGGACATGAGTAGCTATTGAGATTGCCTCAGGAATCTTTGGAATAACCTATGTTGTGAACTTTTGTATTTTAAACCATAAAAAGCAGGAAGATAATAAAACAGAGAAGTTCTCAGAGAAGGGTCAACTATATCAAAGTGGTGGGGTGTCAAAAGAACCGCTTCAGCCTCACGTGATAATGACAGCTTACAGCAGTTTATGGCTTGCTCAGTGGCCTGATTTAAAATGAGCTGGATTTGTATTTATTTCAGAACAGCTACCAACACTACTGACACTAAGTGGGACCCTTTGTGCCTGCCCCAGAAGGGAAGGGCTAATGAATTGACAGAGCTGATTAAACTCTTCTCCTCCTGCCCAGAGATAATCCCAGCAGAGTAGGTTTGTGGTATAACTCAGACTGCAGCTTTGTGACATTAGTCTCCTGGGCTGCTAATCTAGCATGTTTCAGAATTGTTACAATAAATTACAATAAATAAATAAAAATCACAGTTGGGAAACAAACAAACCAATCCCACCGCAAACCAAAAGCCAAGGATATCAGGGATCTATCTGTATTCTCCATGCTAAAACAGGGATCCGCTAATGTGAAACAATCCTATAACATGTTTTAATCTTCCACTCCCGCAACTGAATTCCAGCCTGGTGCATGCAGCTTCATCAAACTCTGTGTCAGGGTCACCCAGCCCCAAAAGGCTTTTAAAACCCAGAAGAGGGGAGAGATGTAATTTCCTTATTCTGCTTTACACACAAAAATAATTTTTTTTATTTTTCTGGTTGCAAGCCTGTTTAAAAGACAGAAAAGTGAGCCATGCTTGCATACAAAAAAAATCCATATAACCTATGTCACACACACTAGAAACACCTGCAAGATTTTCTCATATCACAGGACAGTGATATGCCTATGGCAAGGGCAGTTTCTGCTAGCCGAATAGTTACACAGCCTACACTGACCTATTAAACAACCGTGGCTGCTATGGATCCTCTCCCTTTCAGGTAACATGCAGTAGCTTGTCTTAACTTTAAGCATTCTTACTCCTTTTGAAAGTCCCCCTCAGTGGCTCTGCATGATGCTTATGCTAGGTATGTTCACGCTTGCTGGCTGTTGCTATGGAGCAGCTCACTCCGCAGCCTGCCGTGCTGAAGCAGCTGCCACTGTCTGTAAGAATGCTGGTAAATTAATAGCTGAGGGCAGTTCATAAAATTGGCTGAAAGGACATTTAATTTGCTTTGGTTTGGATTCCTTTTCCTTTTTTCTTCTGTGTTGTTTTTCTTTTCCCTTAAGAGAGAAACAGTCCTCTTGACACCCAACCGGAATGCAAGGTACTCGTCTAAATGGTTGGCATCAGGCAGGTTTCCACATCAGAAATGGAAATGTGTGTGTGTGTGTGTGAGTATGAGAGGGAATGGTAACATAAGCTTTATGTTCCTCAAGTTCTCTCAGTCTTTTTATAACTTCTTGTGAAGGCAGAAATAGTGGAGGCTTGTCTGAATGGAAGACAGGAGGAGCAGAGCTATACCTGAGAATGGCAAGAGAGACAAATTTTCCCATATGCTCTCTTTTTACAGGCTGAAATTGTAGTCATTACACTGCCCTGGCACCCTGCAGCAAGCTCCATTGCTTCCAAATGGATGAGACAAAAATAACTGTGTTGCTCTATTCTGGAGGATCCCAGACTGAAGGTGTGGCAGGGGAAAGACATGCCTTGAAGAGTCACATGTCTGGGGATTCCTACAGATATCTCATGCCATTTCCTTCCTGGTGTCTTGAAGGTAAAGACAGCAACTCCCTGTTCTCCTCTTGAGAGCACCAGAGAGGGCAAAGGAACCCTAAGGTGCCGAGACATTACTGAGAAGGCAAACATGAGTATCCTTTTAGAAAGAAACAGAAGGATCTTGCATGTTAACTCAGCTCCAGGTTGCCCTTGGGTAGTTCTTCACTAAATTTCTTTTAGTAATTAACTTGGTAACATCTGGAGTTTTCAATTACATATTGTCAAACCTAAGAAAGGCGCTTGAGCAATGCAAACTGCTAAGGCCTCCATTCAGCAAAGCTCTCAACAAATTCTTCATTGGATGCTTCACTAGAAGTTTAAGCACCTGCTTATGTTCTTTGAGACACAAATTGCTGAGGCAAGGGCTGCCACCTGTGTTACACAGAAGATCAAACTAGGGGGATCATGCCAGTCCTCATGAAGAGCCATGAGGAACACAGGAGATGGTTTTAAGTATGGAGTTATGTCCTTCGTTGAGCTGAGTTATTTGTATGTGTGCAGTTTCAAACATGGTTTGAGCACCCCTGACTCTTTGACTGAGCCAACAGAAGGCATTGAATGGTATGTGCCTCCACAGACAGAAGTGAACATTCATGAGCTCCTCAGCTCTGACCCCTGTCAGAGGGGGAAATATATTCTCTCAAGCGCACAGTGCTGGACTTTGGACCAAAGACAGAGATCCCTGGAGTACCCTTAGAAGTTCTCCCAATTCCTCTAGGTCCATCATCACTAGGGTTTTAGTCATCTTTTCTTACTGAAAAAGAGATGATGTTTTTGAACAGTAAAGCCACAGCACTGGGACAAAAGCTGTTCACATGGTTAAAACTGTACCACCATAGAGATCCTGCTGGCTTTATCATGTCTGAGTATATTTGTGGTCATGCAGTTCAAGTCTGTTTCAGGCCAAGGTATATTCCTCTGCATATTTGAGGTAGCAGAGGAAGATGAAAAGGTTGACAGCATTTTAGAACAGCCCAGTTTCTGCAAGTGTCAAAATTTGTGCTCTAATGAATGTTTTTTCTCTTGTCTTCATTTTGTCCATAGCCATGAAACCCATGGTGTCTACAGGTGCTGCCAGGGAAGGGAGCCATTTCCAAGGCATGCAAGATTCAGATTTCAATTTTTCTTCCAATTTCCCTAGGGAGAAAAGATGCTGACAGAGACATGTGAAAATCTAATTAGAGAAGAGCTTTAGCTGCTGTTCCCCCAGTCTTTTTCATTTGTCTTGGCCTTTCCTGTTTTGTTTTAAAACCCTTTGAACTGGAAATAAATTTTCCATTCAGTAAGATCCAGGCTATAACACTTCTCTGAAAATGCCACATTTTGAAAAGCTGACATTTAAAATTCTAGCTTAGGAAGTGGAAGACAAAAGTCAGGAAAATAAAGAGGCTGTGTTTTGACTTGTTCTAATGTTTTATCTGTGCCAAGTAAGAGCACAGGCAGAATAAGACAGGAAGAGAAAGCAGGTGAGCCAAAATCAAAACATTTCCCATATAGCCCACACCTGATCTACATCAACCCCAGCTTTATCTGTCTCAGGCAGCTTTCCAGAGCCACTTGGAAGTGGCTGTTTCACTGAGAGAAGTTTTGTTTTGCAACAATTTGATGCATATACATACATCTTGCAAAAATCTCTCCTGTTGCTTGTTCCAGCTTCTCCTTGTCATTTTGACAAGCCCAATACTACATGATAGGGTTTTTCTGAAGCTTTTAGCTCGATTAAGGCAGACACAAAACTCCCTGCACCACTTCTGCAGCCACAGCAAAGCACTTGGATGCAATCACCACCAAGCTATCTTTGGGCAGCCTCTCTGGCCTTCATTGTAAGAGGTCTTTAGCGCCAGTGCTCTAAGGCATCAAGGGAGAAATGTGCCAAGTTGGCTGCTTGTGGTGATATCTCTGCATTCAGCTCCTGTATTTTAATCACACTAAGCTAATCAGCAACCAATTACAACAGCTGAAAAAATCAAAGTACTTTTGATGGATGTTTTTTACCTCATACTTGGTATATGCAATATGCACGAACTTGGATATAACCTGATATAACCCTGGATATAACCTGGATATAACACTACAATCTTGATAAACACTTTAGTCCAGCCAAAGACTTAAGCATATGCTGAACTTTAAGCATATGACTACTACTTTTAGCCTGAAAAGAAGCCCTTGGATTTAAAAACAAGTTTCCCAACGCCTCATATTATGCCCTTTACTTATACAACATTTGTTATGAAAATGTAAATCAGAAATTTACTGTTTTCTAAGTGATTTTCTCATTAAATGACCAGGCAGTTTCCAAGCATACAAAAAAGATTCCCCTCCCTCCTTTCCCTCTCTGCCCTCCAAAGCCAAATGCATATTTTTCCATTGTCTTGCTAAAAGAATAAGAGTCGAGAGTGTACACAAGACCTGGATGCTTCCAAAAAACTCTGTGAAGCTTCCTGCCTCAGGATATATCAAGAAACAGCCCATACAGTTTGCAACAATATTTTTACATTTTGATTACTTTTACGCAGCTCTCAGTATTTTGGTGTATGTGAGATGTGAGACCCACCTAGCAGGATTCTCTCTCAAACACTCCATCTGAATCTTGCCCAGAAGGTTGTAATAATGAATTCTCCTTATTGACTTCCAGTATTTATATCTAAATGGAAGTATTAAAACAATGAAACACAGTTCAAGGGTTTTAATTTTGGTTCCCATGTCTCAGATTTAATTTTTAAGTCTTCAATTATGCACCAACTTGTGCATCTTCCTTACAGATGTTGATAAAGGATTTAATTATCCTTTGCAAGAAACAGACACTGCTGTTGTTGGATTGCCTTCATAGATTAATGTTTTGTGCTTTCTTTAGATTAACCCTTTTCCCTCTTTGGCATTTTCCTGTCACCATCAGAAAACATCCATGAAAGATATTTCCATTGCAACTGAATATCTACGCATGGGATACTGTTAGTCTAGGCCTGTTTAAAGCGTATCCTTAATCTTAAACAGATATTCAAGTCCAACTTGATCAAGTACTGAAAAACATGCCTTCCTGTGTAAATTCCTGCTTTCAGAAAGATGCTCCTAACTTTTTAAAAATCAGAAACTGAATAGAAATTGGTCTTTTATCAGAGCAAATAGCTTGATACTTTTCACATGTACTTCTTTTTCTACACCAAAACAGTTAATTGTACAAATCAGATAATTCATTCTGTCTGACAGTTGTGCCAGCTCAACTCAGCTATGAGCTTTTCCTACAGGACTAGATCTTCTGTGTTCCACAGGAATCAATAAGCACAGCGTCTCAGGGTTATGCAGAATAATTCAACTTGTGTGACTGGAAGTGCATTAGAAGACTGTAGCACTGTGTGTCATCATGAAGGCGAGGTCAACTTTCATACATTTTCATGGAATTTCAGCAGTGAATTTAAAAATGCATGAAAGGCTCTGATTTCTCCCAACCAGCTTGTCATCATCAGTAACACAGAAAATGCAATTATAATTCAGATGACAGTGGTATGGGGGAGGGGATGTACTGATCTTTCATCTGTGTGTTATTAACAGGAATGTGGTGGTGTTAGTAAGATAAACAGCCATGATTCAGCATGCACATTGGAAGTTAGGATGAAGGTTTCATATTTCTGTAATCATTACTAACTTGTGATATCAAAAGAGGGAACACAGTAGGATACCACAAAAAAGTACAGACTATGCTTTTATGTACTACTAGCTTTGCATCTTTAATTTGAGTACATCAACAATCAAAATAATGCTAAACTCATCTCCAGAGACTTCAGCTGTGTTGAATTCTGAATTCCACTGAACGATGGTGCTGAGGTGGGAAATGCTAATGGTATTGTCCCCCCAGCTGGGTCCCCAAGCTCATTAAATGTACTGGAGACACAACATATCTTACACAGCCATATATTAATATTGTCATTACAGAAAACCATAGTGGTCTTTAGGAAATTCAGGGCTCTGTATATTCACATGGTAAGAGACAGTTCTCTGGCCTTATGAGCATTCAGCACATAAATAAAAGGCATGGAGGGCATGAGGCGGAAAGCAAGCTCTATTTTCAAATGAGTGAATAAAAAAGCAGAAAGTTTAAGTTTCTTACTCAAGGTTATGCAGAAGGAGCTCAGAGTGTGGTTCAGGAATGAGTTCAGATTGCCTGAATTCTAGCCCATGGCCTGAACTGTAGGAACAAATGAGCTTTCCCTGCACATTAGTCTAATCCAAACATCATATACCAGCAGCAAATAAACCAAGTCAAAACCAAGACAAAAATCTACTCCCAGTGGAGTGACTTTGTCAAGTGAGAACTGAGGCAGACCTAGAATGTCAAAGACTTTTGGCTGTCATTTTATCAAGATAAAAAATAAATTAGAGGAGGCAGTTTCTCTGTGAATTATCTGTAATGAAACAGTCAAAGCCCTGAACCTTTCTGCCCTGAGTATCTTTACTGTCCATTTCCTCAGCAAAGATGTATGAGCAATCAGATGAAACAAGTTTGAAAGCCATTGTGTTGAATAGCATTGATCAGGAGGCTGCAGCTTTCAGTGTCTCTGCTGAAGCAGTACGGCAAGCACAAGTGTCTGATGTTCATACAAATAACTCAAACACACAAATAACAATTGGGTTTGTGACAGGCAAGAGACCTACACAACCATGTGATGAGGAAGGCACGCAGAAACAACACCCACTTAGTAAAATTCTCTATTTTTACAACAGAGCAGCAAAATATGTCAAGGACTTTGGGTTGAAAAACTTCAGTAGGAAAAATGGCTTTGTAATTTTTGGTTTTGAATTTCTTTTGTTGCTGTGAAAAAACAAAGTAAGGATTCAGGTTGTTTAGGCTGAGAAACAACTGTTATTGAACGCTGCAGTGTGAGAGTTACTAGCCTTGGGTCCGTTAATACAGCCCAGGCCAGGGCAAAGGATTAACCTTTAAACTGGCAGCATTTTGAGGCAATGAGAAAATTTTCTTTTAAGCATAATCAGTTTTCTCCTGTGCTGCCATTTAGTGACAAAGATGCTGTTGCTATTCTGCTTAGCTCAATGGAAATTTAAGAGCAAAATTACCAGCTTAAGTATGGTGCTCTGCTTATTAAACACTTCTATAATGCTTTGTAGAATGGGACATATGCTAATTATAAAAGGAAATACTGATGCTTCCTGGTTGTTGTCACGCAATAAGAATATCATGATGATTATACCCAGATTAATAGGAGGACTAACCTGGATAAACTTTCCGATAACAGGACCAAAGATATTAAGTGCAAGGTGACTTTGCAAACAGTTTTTAAGAGGTCATACAGAAATCCTAAAAGGTGACAGGAAAGTTAGACTACTTTGGAAAGCATTCTCACATTCCGATCATTTAAATATGAGCTGTTGGTTGTTTTTGCTTTTAATGATATTTACATGCTGTCAGATATAAAAGCTTTACAGGAAAATTTCATGTGAGTCAGGGTTAGAGAAACTGGGCCAGAATCCCAGCCCTCAGAAATCAGCAAAGCTCTACACATCGCTGGTTTTGGTGCCTGCCCCCTCTCCACTTGTACAGACTTCAGTGATTATTTTCCTTTTGTGTCTTCTTCAATAGCAGAACATTTCTGAATGCCTTGTCCTTGTTTCTCTTCAGACATCTTTTATTGACATTGTGTTATTGTCAGAATGACACAGTCCTGGCCCTCAGCATCACCACAGGCACGAGCAAGCTCTACAAGAAACCCCTGTGCTGTGTTTCCTGCCTCTCAATCCCACACCTGAGTGAAACATCAGTTTTTTTACTGCTGCCATTTGCCTCTCCCTACCCTTTTAGTAATTCCCTCCACTACAGAGATGCAGTGACTTCTCAGGGCCTCCAATGAGCCTGCCTCTGCAGTTCACTCTTCTTTTCAGACCCAGGTGGGTCCTTAGATGGAGCAGAATGCCCTAGAAAGATAATAGTAGTACAAATCTCAAACAAACTCTTGTACCTTGGCTCACCAGCTTACCTTCTTTTTTTTTTTTTTTTTTTTTTTTTTCCTGTAGGTCAAGTGGAATATAGGTATGAAAAAAAGAGAGCTGGGAGGCTGTGGTCTATGGAACGGCTCTGCAGTTCTGAAGGCTTCAAACAAACTGTCTCAGAGGGATACAGGAGATGTTAAAATGCAAAGGGACTACAACATAAGATAAGGCTGGGGTTTTTTTATGTCATAAAAGATATTAACTGTGATACAAGCTAAAGGAAGAGTCTTCACCAGGGTGTAGCACTTAAAAATATTGACCACCACTCCAGGGGGTAAGGGTTGAATAGGACACACTTTCTTCATATGCCATTGGGAAAAACCACGCATGCATACACAGATGTATTCAGCCTTTTTTAACTTGCCTGATGCCTTCTCTTCAGCAAAAATGGAGTGGCACAGATTTTGTGGATGCTGAATATCCAGGATTGTATCATGCTGTATACCTGTGCAGGGCAGTACTAAAAAGAAAATGGCTAGTTCTTGTTTTGTGATACCTCTGCCATATTTGAAAGGGAAAGAAACCTTCCTTTTAGAAGTGGAGTTGGACTAAATAATCTCCAGCGTTCCCTTCCAACCTGAATTATTCTGTGAAATCAGTATCTATTCTATAAAAGGATGGTTGTTCTTTTGCTGGATTGTTTAACTTTTCTAGTGAGTGGTGTGATTTTTGTTACTGAAACAGTTAATTCAGTAAGTGCTTTAGTGTATATACAATTATGCTGCTATAACCACAGTTTATTCTGCTATAGCTTGCATATAGCTGGGCAAATATTCTTCTTCGTTGACTATTTCTTTTCTGCAACATCAGCCCAAAGTATTGTCAGACTGGGTCAAAAGTTTTGTTGCTCTGTAAACTCTTTATATTGACAAATCTAGGAGCAAGAGGTCAAGACTCATCTAGCAGGGAGAGCAATCAGAAAGGCTGGAGGTTGATCAATACTGTTTCAGCCCTCAGGGCAATTCCTAACCTCTTCCTTATCTGATATACTGAAAGTAGGGCCACCTTTAGATCTCCTCAGAAGTTGACTCACTTATCAAAACATACTTTAAGTCCTCCTTGATACACAGCACGAGAAAGATACCATCTCCTAATGGAGGTGTTGCTTCCAGACTCTGGTGAATATTGAAGCAGAGCTATCAAAAAAGATCAGAATCAACAGAAAAGACAGAACAATTCACAGCAGATCCCTGCATGACAGTGGTCAGGGTATTCTTACAGAATATATGAGCTGAAACACAGAAATAAGAGCGGGACATTTGTCCCGAGTTTCCCCCACTGTGGGTGATTGTCTCTCCTTCTAACTATTGGCATAATTCTTGGATAGTTTTGTGACTGACTTCTCAGATTACCCATCTCCTTCTCTCAATCTGTTTTAAAACTTTGCTGAGAATAGAAAGGACATGCCACGAACACTTTTTTAAATCTTTTTAAAATTTTTTAAATTTCTTTATAAAGCCTGAAAACTTTGAATCTTGTTTTGGACTTTTTATTTTTCATCTTTAAACACAGAAATTAATAATTTATCCAGATGAAATTACATGTTTATACTGCTATGACAGCATCTACAGTAGCAATGTTGTATGACTGTCACTACTGAAATAAAGTGACCACATTTTGGAGATAAACATTCAGGTCAAACAACTGCTTCAGGTTAGATATGATTTATTATATGTTATTCCCTTTACAAATCAGGACACCTGTTTACTGGGGAAAGCATCAATAATATAGATGTAAAAAACCCAACACACCCCTAAAAAACTCAGCTCCAGAGGTCATCCTCATTTCTCTTTCCTCACTGCAGATGACATTTACTTATGGAGAGGGTCAGAAGTAATTTCCATAAATGCTCTAAGCTGTAAAGGGATGTACATTGTCCCCTAGTGTAAAAGCATAGTTGTTTTAGGATTTATTGGCCAGCTACACAAGAAAATGGGTAAAGCTTAAAGGAATCAAACTGGATTAGGGGAAAAGAGAAAATAGTTACTTTGTGAATATTATTATTTGGGAGCCTACAATTGAACATAGATAAAGAAGCGTGGAGAAGAAAAAACATGCAAAAAGATTTTAAACTTTTTTTTCTACAGATTCAGAAATGGAGGGAGCAGAACAATGAAATACCAAGTTAAGTTACAGATGTAACAAAAACACTGGTTCTGATCAGAGTCTGAATCAGCTTCACATTTGCAATCAATTTCAGCCTTAACGCTGCTGCTGCTGAGATTTCATCCACAAACGCCTAAATACTATATACCAACTTGTGCGCTGGGGACAGACCTGCACTTGCACTTTTAGCCATGTTTGGTTGAAAGGGGGTGGCAAGTAAAATGGAAATTCAGTTTCAAACACATCAAGAAGTCAAAAGCACAGTTAAGGGTGGGGATCAGGATTCAAACCTGCACTCTCCAGTTCTACCGTGAAATTCCCAAACCAAACCAGTTCCCAGTTTTTATCAACTTCTTCCAGCTATTACCCTATGCAACCGCAGTACTCTTACAGTCTCATCATCTCCATACATCATCCACTCCATTTTAGAGCAAATTCCACCCAGCTACATCATGGAGCTGACTGACTTTATCCCACACTCTCTTGGTTCACCTCTTCACCACTTTTCAAACTTTGTCTGGCATGAATCAGACTCAAATATACCCATGGGGCCTGGGACGCAACATAAAAATAGAGCCTACCTCTTCCAGCTGCACCAGGAAAGTGACATTGTGTCCTTGCTCGGCTGTCAGTTTGCCATCAGATGTAATGATGCGAAGGCCCTGGGGGGCTTTGCCAGGACATTGCTGTGGTTTTGCTGTGTACCGTTCTCTCACACCATCCGTGCAGTTATTAGAAACAACTTTCCGGTATCTGAAAAGGAAAAGAGAAATCTGTCAGAAAGATGCTGATAGGGAGCATAACAGGATTAACTGGGAACAGGGAGGCATTTTTGAGCTTTCTTTAGACTAAGGAGATTGGAAGAAAACAGATTCCTAAATATATTCTAGCATTTGTTTCAGCCAAGCATTCCTCATGTGCCTAACATACACGTAGTTAATACTGTTGCTAATGGCATGTAATATTTTCCTACATAGCACATCTATATACCACATATTAATGAACTGCCTAAAACATAAAATTATATGATGATCTATGCTACATGTTAAATAATTATAAAGTTATAAATAAAAGATATACACATACAGTATGGAATTGTATTCAATTATTATACTGAGGCACAGTTTAACAGCTTTTCTCACATGCTCTCCATTTCTCATCAGTTGTGAGGCAACCCTCTCTAAAGATGCAACCCTTGACAGCTATGAAAATAAGAGTTGAAGAAAAAAGCAAAGTCTGCCTATCTTTGAGTGTTCAAAATGCCAAAACACAGCTTGGGTTGCTTTGTTTGCTTTAATCACTTGCATCAGAAATGAAGTTTGAGGTCAGTATCTTCACTTAAACTACATCTTCTATTGACTTCCAAGACAGCCAAAGAATAATCAGCATTTGGGCTAGTTGCCCATCTATTACTTCAGTTCACACGTACATCAGTTTCATCTCTTTCCTCTAACTTGTTTTCCACCGTTTCTGCCTCATCTGATCCCACATGAGTTTAACAGGAGTCTTTTCAGACACTAATGATTTGGCCTTTGCCTTACAGTTTTCCCCCCAAGTTTCTTTAAGGCATCATTTTTCAGAGAAAGGTCTGGACCATATGTGATGGAGATCTGGGGTGCCAGACTGTGCAACCTAACAAAGCCAGGGAAGAGGAGGTCCCAAGGGCTTCAGCGAGCTTTGAGACACCTGTATTACTGTAGTTGTCATTGGGTTAAATTCCATATGGGTGCTCTTGCTAAATAAAGTCTGGTGTGCCACTTACCCAGTGCTGTTGAGATAACTCTGTCCAAGGCTACAGTCTTTTGACAAGGAAGATGGGTTATACCAAAATGCTGGTAAACACTGCCCATTGCTGTGACGTTCATATCCATAATCACTGTTTTAACATTAAAAGAAACCGTCACATAAAAAAACAAAAGAACAAATACAGGTATTAGTTCACACTTTCTACTATTGGTACAAGTTTTGATCTTCCCAAACTGTTTAACTAGGATTTCTGATTTTTTATTGATAGAACAGATTCTTCATCCCGCTTTAGCTTTTTTTGGGGGGTAGAGTTACCTTGCATATGTTCCAGTATAAACAAGCAGAACCAGACCAGGTAGTTTACGAGCTATTGCTTTAAGTGTTCTCCCTCCACAGTCTAACCAGTGCTTCTCAGGTTCAACTCTAGACTCAAATATAACAAAAGCTAGAGATCTAAGCTAAGCTTTATCACTGCTGTATCAGTCATATATTAGAAAACTGAAGTGCTAAACAGTTCATTGTATTTGGAAACTATTTCACATGAGTTGTAGAGAAAAATTTACAGCCCTGAGAGAGCTCTCAGCTGAAGGCATATTTGGTAATAGAAACAGCATATTTGGTAATGGACAAGAAGACTGTGATCTTCAATTCTAATTTTGTTTGGAAGAGGAAATGTTATCAAAAATCGTGTGTTAGAAATGAGTCAAATTGTAATCTTTAGTCCCAGTTTGGGTTTAGCTATGACTAAATTTGTTTTGGTTCCACTAAGCAACAGTTCAAATTGTTTTTGATTCCAGGTAAACAAAGACTCTATAAAAATTGTTATTGTGGAACAAATAAAAAACAAAACCCTCTTTAATCAGTATTCCATTCACATGTGGTTTTAGTCTCCAGCTGTTGAGTAACAAGAACTGTTTGGTTAGAGAATCATTCTTATTCCTTTTACTAAGCTTTGTCCATAACAGAAAAGTTAACGGGATGTCATTTCTGAGAACTGATATACAGAGTCCACCAACTCCATTCCAATATTCCAGTTGCAACATGATCTTAAAACAGCAATTCTTTCCAAAGCCCTTTTTTTGCTTATTATCTTTAATGTCTTGGTACCAACCAGCCTGATAGTCTTAAGAGAGGATTAGGGCAGCATTAGATTACATGATTAAAGGCTCATCTCTGTATACGTAAAGAAGCAGAGAGGAAAAACAGTAGGCAGAGGAACCCCAATAACCTGATCGTAGCCAGTGGAGCCCCTGCCCAAGCTCCCAGGGCTGTCACAGGATAGCCATCAGCCCATAGCCAGGGTGAGACCTACCAGATCATCAATGGGAGATGTCCTCCCCGGATCACTTTGCAGATCAGAGTGGGGTTACTGCACACAGGGGTATGGGGCTCATTATGCCATGCCATGGAAGAGCAGCTGGCATCTCCATTTCTGTTTTCCTGGGTGAGGGGCTATCTGGTGTGTGTGTGTGTGTGTGTGTGTGTGTGTGGTGGTCTAAGTCTCAGAAACTGGACTCAGACCACAAGTCACAGGGGTCCATGTGCCCGCACTGCCAGCAACTGGACCGACTGGAGTGTGTGCATACTGCGCAGGTGAGCACCAAGCCAGACAAGCCATTGGTTAGGATAAAAGACTTGGGAGCTAGGTGCTGATGTGCTCATAAGTCTGGCTGGATATCACGGGATAAATCTGTGAATTGGTTACTGGAGAGACCAAGAGGTCTGGGGTAACGGGTACTGGTGTAAAGCCATATAGGTGTGGACCTGCTTGTGAGACCTGTTACACTTGTGTATGTCTATGCATAAGGGATGCCCAGTTGTCAGCAAGGCATCCATGGGCCAGATACTGGATAAAGCTGGGTACTGGTGGGATCAATATTGTATGTTAAGTTTATAGTGCACATATTTTCCACAAATGGTATTTCATCTGGATCAACCATAGAAGGGAACAGGATAAGGCAACTGGTGTTTGTGTGAGTGCTGTGTTTTCTGTTTGTGCTGATCTGTGTCACCAGACAAGTACATATGCACATATGTACTGTGCATATGTGCACATGTGTGCCTAGCAGGAACAAACACTCAACCTTGCTACTGCTTGGGTCAGGGGACACGGAGTTGCAACAGCCTCACTTCTATCAGGCTACTGGATTCAGCATCTCCTAATAGGCAGCAGTGAGATCAATGATATTTGTAGAATATTATTAACAACAACAAGGATGTTTAACATAATGAAGACTTTTTTCAAATGTCTTTTTCTTTCTGGACCAAAGCATGATGGCTTAAAACAAAAATTTAATGAATCGCTATTAAACAATTTTAAGAAGTCTGGTACTGATCTAAGATATGAGACAAAGAAAAAAAAGGAGAGAATATTTTGCAATTTCTTTCTGTTAAATTTTTTATACTTGTTATGAAAAGTGGGACACTGAGAAGAATTTTGTCACTACTTTTACTCCTGCCTGCAACTTTTCCTTCTGAATTAGGAGAAAAAAAAGGTTTGAGGTAATCTAAGAAAGGAGAAATTTAAAAGAAGGCATTAAGCAAAAGAAATTTAAAGCTGCGTATCACTTGGGAAAACTAAACATCTATTAGACTGCACGAGTGTTCCAAAGGAACATTTTGGCAGCTGTGATGCTTGGGATATCTACAACTAGTAATTGAGAACATACTCTAGGAAACAGCAATGAAGTAGATGACCTAAATGGTCTTTTCCTCAGTTTTTTCATTGAATTTTCATCAATCTATTTACTCAGATGCTAGTGACTGAATGTTGCTTAATTGCTTTGAAAGCATCAGCCAGCCTATTCTCCCACTGCCATGTGCTAATCATACTTGTTGGAATAAGAACACTATAGCTGCAGAATACACTTTATAATGAAGAATAACACTGTTCTGATTTGCTTAGAGAAAACAAATATTTACATACAAGTGGGACTCCTGTATTTTTGTAATTCATTTGTCAACACTCTGCAGTACTGTATTCCTAGGTTACCATGTGTCACTGATTAAAAAGCTGTAACACTGTACACACACAATGTTCTGTAATCAGTTAGGTGAAAACAAACCAAAATAATACAGTGAAATCTGTCTCAGAGGGGATCAGTATCCACAGTCCAATCTGATGGAGTAGTATCAGTCTGGGATTTCTTACTATACCCACATCTAGACTCATGCCATAATTTTGGTTCCTGTTAGTGCCTGCACATCTGGACAAGCCAAGCTTGACTTAACTAGGTTTGACTATACTTGGATCATATTTCTCAGAGTCAAGCAAATGAAATCATAAGATTTTCCACAGCAGAAATAGTTATAAGCACAGAAGTTTCACAGTGTTGTTTTCAGGCTTGCAAATCGTCTGGCTCATTAAGGCCCTGCAGAAATATCATCCCAGTAAATGACATGAATTGCTGTTCCATATCTCTCTACAGATGCACCAGCCGCTCGTTCACCTCTGCAGTCTTGGAATCTAATGAATTCCTTGGCTACAGGCTGGTGCACGCAGAACACTGATGCTGACAACAAATTGCTGCCTACAATTTGGCACAACAGGCTTTGTAGCAATCAACAAGCATTAGCTTCAATTGGATTGCCATAGCACGAGCTAGTATAGCAGAATTTGGAGAGAGGGAAGGCATCAGCTTTAGACTGCAATCAGCTAGCAGAGTCATTGCCTGGTAACTGAGAATTCAAATTTGCATATATTGATGATATTTTGTGCTTGCCTGAAAAGAATTCAGGTGAAATAGATAATGTATCTATCAAGAGAGTGGGAAGCATTTACCAGCAGAGATTGTTTTATTAGTATGAAGCAGCCTATCCTGTGGCTCTCACTGATGATGGTCTTACCCTGGCCCCTCTTACTGGTTTTTTAAACTGGAATTCTATTTGTCTTAGTCAAGTAGAATTGCAAGTCCTTCTCTGTAATTAGAGACAGATATGAATTCATTCCAGAAGTTCTACATTCCTGCTCAAAGCTCATGGTAAATTCCATTATCTAAGATTATTTGCAGCACAGGTAATAATCAAAGGAAAAGAAATCCTTTAAGGAAGTTTGTAGTTTGAGTACAGACCTGACAAACATACTGTCATGGAAGAACTGTAAATCCACATAAAATTATTAAAATCCCACTGTTTTAAGATACAGAAATAACCAGTTAAGTCACATGAGTGATTGCCATGCTCATACCTTTCAAAAATCAAAAGATGACTTAACATGTAACCACAGGACTTCCTTAACACTAACAGCTTTACCTTAAGGTCAACCATGCCAAAACCTGAAAATGCTACTTGTGGTTTTGTATGCTGTGCTTTGAAAACTTTTCAGACATTAAATGGGGTGGAATTGAGGTATCTGTGATTATAGTCACCTTTGTTCTGCAGTTTCCAAAAGCCCTTGTGGAAAACAATAACTGTAGCCACAGACATGGAGAAGTCTTATCACTTTTTTATTCACTTAATACCATTGTCTAATATTGAACTATGATAAAAATGTAGATTTGTGTTAAAGGGGAGCTGTGCTTGCTTCCCAGTCCTACAGGATCTGACATGGGATTTATCTCAGAGAAGGATGGATTCAGCTGCATTTGAATTATGGATCTATGAAGGCATATGATTATAATTGCATTACAGTATTTGGAGTCGACCTATACCACCTTACATTAACAGGGAACCTAAAATTCCCAGAACCTCTCCAGTAAATTCATGCATGGTAGATCTCTAGACCCCTAAAGATGCAGAGATGCACTGTAGACTTTGCATAGTGATTCTGCATTTTCCACAAGCATTCAAAATGAACAAAAGGTTCATTCAAAATTACTATTCGTTAGCTAACCAAGCCTACTTCAATGACAAAGCAAAGTTAGTTAACCTAAGGGTGCAAATGTATGTGTATTTCAGAACTGGCACCTGCATGATCATCTGAACTTCTCAGTGGTAACACATGAAGCCAACAGAGTCTAACCACATTCAGTATCTGCCTTCTGCTTCTTCGCAGTTTGTCAGGACAGTTTCTCATGACACAGGACTCTGATGTTTTAGAGTAAGAATAAACTTAGCAGGCAGGTCTGTAATTTAAGTGCCAGACAATAAAAAAAGAGCTAACCAGATCCTTGTTGATATCATCAGTGAAATAAATAGACCTGATTCTCAGTTGCACTAAGGCTTCTTTGTGCCTTTCTGGCTATTCAAAGTCACTAGCACCAGTACCAACAGGTTCATACTTCCCATGAAGGTGCAAGATATGGGAATATTGATAGAAGAAGCCCTCAGTATTAATGCCAGTGGGTTCAGACAGTGAGACACTTAACTCAAAGCTTCTATTAAAGGACCTGGGAGACAGTTAGCTGAAGGATGAACACCACGAAAGATTTCCATCCGTGTCTAGGAGGTGTTTCTACTGAAGAGATATTGCTGTAATAATGCTCAAACGGCAGGAAGGAACACAATGTAAGGAAACTGGGAAAATTAATGCTTTAATAACACACAAGTAACGGTATCATCCATTTACCCAAATCAATTAAATGAAGAAGGACATTCTCGTTTCTAGGCCGTTGCTAGGGCAAGATTTGCCGAGGGCTTCTGCACATTTCCACTCCCCCCTATTTCTGAAGCACTATTGCCCTCTGGCTGCGAGCCTCAGCCCCTGCACAGAGAACAAATACCTGCCGCTTCGACCCTATCCCCAGCTAGTTTTGGTTCTAGCCCATGATAAGAGACGTCTACTGTCAGAAGAGTTCAGGTTCCCAAGGCTAGAAAAACTACAGTCATTTCTAATGTCACTCAGTTTTGTTGCCGTGTAAAACAATAAACAAATGTGCCCTGTTCTCTGAGAAAGAACTACCATGGGCTGAATACCTATTTGGAGTGAACCTGGAGTTCTATGATATTACCAGGAGAAAAAAATTATAAAATCTTTATGTTTTTTATAACTGGCATTTTTTCAGCAATAACACTTTTTTTTTCTTCTTCTTTTTTTTTTTTTTTTTCCCCCTCCACTTTACCTGACCACAGAGATTCATTTTTTTACTCCAAGCTCTGACAAGCTTAGGTAATAAAATTTCCTCCATACAAATTCAGTTTTTAAACAGCAAAGAAAGTCCTACACTGATTAGGGCAGGGATTGTTGTCTTCTTTAATTCTGTATACCAGTGTGGGTCCTGTAAACATTGATGTTAATAGAAAAAGCTGCCCAGTTTATTTCAAGATTGCAAAATAGAGTGCAGTCATCTAAGGGGCTTCTCCCTGCCTGGGGGACACATGTCCCCTTCAATATCCTTCAATAAAGAGCCCTCCCCAGAAAAAAAAGAGAAATAGAGAACTCAAAAGCACTGCTGAAATGTCATCAGTGAGGATGATTAAAGTGCTTCTTCCTTTTGCAGGAAGGACCCCACAGAGGGCATCCTTCCACAGCAAGAATTCATTCACTGATTTTACTCCAAATGCCTCTTTGGACCAACTTCTGCCGGGTGTATCAGCAGTGAAGCCTAGTGCAGAGTTCAACAAGGCAGGCACTGAATGCTATGGCAGAGCAGCAGCTTTGCCTTTCTTAGCACAATAAAACTGGGCTGAGAAATTCAGTTGAACCAGCAGAATTGCTTTCTTCTTGCCATGTCTTTTCTCCTTTCTTGATAAACCTCTCTCTTCTGTTCCCTGTGGCTTTTCTGTCCTTCTCTGGCAAATCTATGTAAAACTGTGCTGCTAAATATTTCTGAAGTGGATGCTTAAAGCAATGTTTCAGTCTTTTTTTCCTCAGTCAGTGGGGAAGGAAGCTGAAATAGATAAAGTAAAAATCCAGATCTGAGGACTGTAGGAGTAACAAGAGCTCAGAGAGAATTGGAGGGGATCATGACAGCCTGGTCTAAACCAAAGCTGATTCCATCTGAAGGAGGAAGGCCCTCCTAGGTCAGGAAGGCTTTCTATCAGTCAGCCCAGCACAGAGACCTGCAGTATTTTTAAGGGAATTTTTCTCAGGCTACTTTTAACAAGATGACTTTTGCAAAGTCCTAATTCTGCCTCTTCCAACAGATTTGAGGGAGCTTGTTGATGCATGTGAACTGTGAGCATCTGTCATGCATCCCCAACCATTCAAGCCATCTCTTAGAGACTATCTCACAACCCAGCAGACCTTTTGCAGAAAGTTTCCTCGAAGTGAACATAAAAGAAATAAAAGCATGTTCCCTCCAGCAAATGTCACCATGGTACTTTTGTTCTGTACCTAGCAAAAAAGTTTTGTAGTAGCAAACCACACAATCAATTTTAATGAAATAAAGACATACATTCTCAGAGAGAAGTTCTGGAAGGAAAGTGTATTTTTATCACAAGTGTTTCATGAGTGTGTGTCCCTTAGGAGTGTAAGGGGTTTAACCTCTAATGGACTGACCGTGAGTCAATCCCACCAGTTATTCTCTTGAGCCTGGGCATGAGCTTGGCACAGCTTTCTACTGCATGCACTACAAGAGGATCAAAATATTCAGGGAATTTCCTTCCTATTCATGTTTTTCTGTTTGGCTGCTATCTTTTTTATATTACTAGCAATATCTTAAATGGTTGAAATCCAGGACCTTTGGGCATCTAAATGATGAACTACACACAGAACTGATGTATCTTCTCCCTAACAAAGAACTCATTGGAGGATGAGGAAATAATCAGAAAACCATATTCAGTGAATCAGTGCCCAAGTGTGCTCATAATTTTTGTTGTTTGGTGCAAGAGGATTTACTTTTTTTGACACATGGAAAAGCCTCCTGTGATTCTGTGACCTTATATAGAAAAACTGATATAACTACAGTTATGGGAGGGTAAGAAAGAAAATGCCGTAAATTTCCATGGTCCTGGAGTGAACTCATATAGCAAGAAACAAATATTTATGAGATGAATCTCTTCAGGGTGCGTGTTACAGATGCTGGGTTTAATTAATAACGTGGCATAGATCTAGCTGGGTGAGGCACAAAGGGTGTTTATCAGCACTGCCAAGGAGCCACCATTTCTCTCTTCTGAGATACTCATGACTGTCTCAGACTTGGAGAAAACAGGTGATAGAGAGATTTCAATAACGTGGTTCCCTGCTTTTTTTGTGCAAATTGCTGTGAGTCAGCAGGAATCTTGACATGAAACTAGAAGCTGAACATTTTATCACACCATTCATAACTCACCAATGGACTCTATTTCCCATAGCCTACAGCAGAGGAGAAAAGACTTCAGAAGGAGATTAACCCAAACCATGAAGGCACTGTCTGTTGGATACTATCAAACATGATGGTCCAGATATAACAAATGCCCCAGGAATTCCCTAGATACTTGATTTCTAGAAGCTGGATATGCATATATTTACTTTTACACATATATACATATGTGCATGTGTGTGTGTGTATGTATAAAGAATTTATTTTATTTGTTACGCACACTATATATGTCTTACATACTACTTCCACAGACACCCCTGGTCATTGCTGAGGTTAGATGTGCTAAATGGGCCTTTTATCTTAATGCTGCACAGAGTTCAGATGTGACCTGGAAAATGGTTTGTTCAGCACCAATTCTGTGGGAGCCTTAGCAGATTACATATATCTATTCCACCTTTCCTTCTTTTGACATACTTGCACTATCAGGGAGCAACCTATTTGGCCACTTACATGTTCATTAATTTCTATTCTCTGCAAGCCTACAGCATCTCTAGCGACTCTGCATTGGTGTGGTAAAGAGCACACAGTTCTTGTGCCCACTGCTCACCAGTCAAAGTCTGCCTCTGTGCACACACATGGCTCCGAGGTCATAGCCCCAGCATATTTTCCTTGCATGCATTTCTTCTCTGACTTGCGCTTCTTGTAGATCCTTTTTGCTCCCATGATGCAAGCTTCTCCCTGGAAACAAAACCAAAAATATCTTTCTCTGACACCCACCAGACTATTTGTACCACCCAGTTTTTCCAACCCTGTGCAATGGGAGCTGTGACTCAAGGGAAGAGGATGGGAAGTCAAATGCCATGTCAGTACACTGGAGCTAATTAAAGCTACTGAAGCTTTAACTGAAACTAACACAGCTTTTCCAATACACACTAAGAAATGATCTGAGGTTACTTATGTATCTGATTCAGTTCTGATTTTGTTCCAAAGCCAATGAGCAATTGATCCAGACCCATTTCTCGTTTATAGATTATGTTTCACAGCAACTGAAAACACAGTCTGATCCCTCTGCAATCTGAGACACAGAGCAGGTCTATTTCTTTGGTCTGATCTCTTTGGCAATAATTTTGTTCATTAGAAACTATTAATATGTATATATGTAAATACTTTCCACAGACTATGAGTTCAGGTTTTACAGGGTTTGACTTGTAAAACTTTCTTGTCTTTTCAATCCTGTCTTCAACACCCTGCTAAATATTTCTATCTAGGGAACAAGGCTCAGCCTTGTAATCTCAATGGAAAGCAAATCAAAAGGCCACAGCAGCCTTCCTAAAAATAGTTCTGCAAGCTCCAAAGCCAACATCCTCAAAGATATACTGCAAAATCCTTGGCATTTTTGCTTATGCAAGGACAAGAAAGTAAAGAACAAAATACAGTGGTGTCTCACTTGTTACCTTTTATGCTGTTAAAATTGCTGTAGGAAAGAGAAGCTTTTCATGGCTTTGATTTGCCCATGAAACTGAAGGGCCCAAATGGCAACTGGTGTAAAATGCTATGCCTCCTTGAATTTCAAGGAAGCTGTACTGATTTTCAACATCTAAAGATCTAAGTCATAACCAGTAATTTTAGTGTGGAGTTGTGCCTTGTGTGAGCAGCTAGTCTGAGTCAAGCTACTTTCATTTCATATTCATTATTAAATTCTTTCCCAGCAAGATATATACAGAAAGACAACCTTTGATGGTATAAATGGGTGTTTCGCTTTAGACTTCACTGGAGCCTGTGGTGTTTATATAACCACAGAATTTGGGCCATGTTTTATTCTAACCTGATATAACACAGGTTGTTGTGTCAAACTTGGCAGAGCTGGGAAGGTGCCCCAAGCCAGGCGCAGGCACTGTGTGGAGCACGTTACCTTGCTGGGCACTTAAACAATGGTTCTGGGAGTGATGCAGAAGCAGCATCTGGGATGCAAGGGACAGGGCATGAGGGACAAACAAACTGGGGAATAAAATGTCTGACTCCCACAGCAGAAGTACCACTGCTGAGAGAGACAGAACAAGGATGAAACCAAGGGAGTAAGAAATGAGGCTGAGAGGTCAGGAATTTGGAGAAACCAGAGTGAAAGCAACTAGAAGGGTCTCAAGACACTGGCTCTGAGGACACTGAAGAAGGAAGAGAAAGGAGGTAAGTAGAGGGAAACTGGATGGGAGATGTAAGAGCGAAGGAGTTCAGGCCTCTTTCAGTGGCAGTGCTTCTGCTGTTGTTGCATTCTTCAGCTCTGGATAAGTCTGAGATAATCCCCTGCATGGAGAATGAAACCCAAAACGCTCCTCAGGGCTCACAGAGTGCAATCTGAGGCCAACACACCTATGTAGCAAAACAGACCCATCCAGTAAGTGACAATCTGATACACCAAACTAACAAGAAAAGATATTGGATCACACTGGTCTTTAATTGTACGATCATTAGTTGCTTCAGGTCAGATCCCAGCCTCCTTGCTTCTCACCTGGCTATGGAGTTGCCAGGGCCTGTAGTCCTCTTCTGCACACCTCCGATCAAAAATGGACTTGTAGTCTACTTTCACCAGCTGCCACTCTGAGCGGTGGCTGAAATGTCCAAACACTCTACAGAATCCAGTAGAAAGAGCATACAGTAAAAATTAGCACCAGATGGAGCGTAATCATTACAGAGATACACTCATCCACAAATTTCCAACAGAGATTGACTGCTTTAGAAGTGACAGTCCCACTGATTTTTACTTGACTGACATAGTGGAAGTGATACTTAGGCTGCTAAATATCTACAACCCTTTTAAAAATTGCATGTAGCTTTTATCCTGTGGATCATTATCCTCCCACTTACATCAATCCACAAAATGACTATACAGGGAAGACTTGTGTGGGGCTGGAGACAGTTATACCTATAGGAGTTTGATATCTCAATTATAAGCTTTGGAAATCCCTTCCACACAAATTAAAGTCAGAACCCAAAGGGAACATTCTTCATACATCTCTATTAACTCAGGTTGTTTTCCAAACCACGTATTCTCTTTATTACAGGTCAGTCCATTTTTTTACAGACAGAAACTGAATTTTCTTCCTGTTTTTGCAAATCTGATCTCAGGTAAAATGTCACAGTTTCTGGCAGGGTGAATCCAGATTTATGCACCATGCAGAACTCAGCATACCATGTTGAAACTAATCATAATTTTTCATGAGTCAGACTCCAGGCAACATTTTGTCATTCATTTTTACAAAAGAATGTCTTAATTTTTCTGTCTCTGTTAAAAAAAAAGAAAGTAGCAGCAAAAACTCTGTTACAAAAATACCACAACTTTTTTCTTTCAAATATTCATCTGTTGAGAGTAACTCTGCTTTAAACCACACTGAATTTGAGGAGTCAGGTTTCATGCTGATAAGCTAAGTGACAATGTTTTTGCAGCTTGCAAGGAACCACGTTGTCATTCCTTCAATCATATCACAAATAAACACTGATGATTTAGCAACAGAAGACTGCATACTCCTGGCTTCAGATAGTACTTGGCTTGGTCCTCAACCAGAAATGCTATTATGTTACAAACAACACTCATAAGATATTTATGGTGCAGTTCCCATCAACAGTAGCATGATGTCATGCTCACTTACGTCATGATGAGAGTTTCTTCTCCAGGCTCCCCTAAAACTCCATCTACAAACAGTGGGAGGGATGTGAAACTGTACTTGCTCCAAGATCTCCCTTCATCAAAACTTAACCTAGTAGAGAAAGCAGAATTAGTGTCTTCTTTCCTTACTCTCCTCCTACTTTACTTGAGGAGACCCTAGTCCACTACAGCTGCTACAGAGAAGTGGGAAGCAGCTTCTGTTCTTGGATAATGCATTTTTAGTCCTTTAAATAACTGGTTTTTTTGGGAAGCATTGTAAATCAAAGCATTGATCAAACTTATTTGGCATCATACCACTAACCCATGGCCAACATTTAAGTGGTAGGAACTAATGAAGTTATGTTAGAGATTGATGCTTTAAGTATAAAATGTAGCTTAGGGCTAAGATTTTTTAAAAATAAACAAGTGATTTTGAGCATCTTATTTTTGGGTCCCTAATATAAGACATTTTAAGGAGGTAAGATTTCTGGGGCACAAGAGCTTTGCCTCTTCTGGCCAGAAGTCTTCCCTGTGGTGGGTCTTCGTGAAAGCTTGGAATCACTCATCACTTCTTAAGATTTGGGTCTGTGTGTTTCAGATATCAATATGACACCGATTGTGGTTGAAGTAAATCATGCAAACCAGCACAAAACTATATTCTACCTACCACAGAAACTCAAGAGTGCTAACTAACAGAGGCACTTTTGCCTTATTGGCTGCATAACCCTGAATTTATTCAATAAAATTCTGGTTCGTAAGTCCTGTCTGCCACATAGAAGACAAGTCCATTAATAATTCTGAAAATAAAGAGTACTTTGGTAACTTAGTAAGAGACAAAGCCATAATCCAGATACATATTACATAAATAACCGAACTCAAGAAGCCAAGTTGCGGTAAGCCTTGAAAGTTGTAGAATTACATTGACGATATCTCAGATCTGGCCAAGCTGAAACTATGTAAACTGGAATTACCAAGATTTCTTAGCTTTATCTGAGTTAATGTTTGCCAGTATCTTAACTGATATTTTCTAGATTGTAGCTACAGAAAACTCTGGATGCAGCCTAACTGACTGCTTCCTAGCATGTGAAAAAAGGGACAGCAGACATTTAGCACAGTCATTACCAGAGATGTCTGATAGGCAGAGATGTGTGTTTCATGGCGACCAGTACTCCACCTTGATCGAGGTACAGAACACTGTGCTCCTCCTCAAAGATCTGGGGGGAAAAAAAGCATATATTTAAATCTATTTTCCTTAGTATCAAGAAAATGTAATTGTTCTTTAAGTACAATCATGACAGAGGACAGGTATGTGCTAAGGAAGTTACAGAGCAGAGGAAGACATTCTGTATAGACACAGTTTCTGGCTTTTATTTTTTATTGAGTTGGGTATTTTTAGATTTTTGAGGTCCTTGGTAAATGCATTCTGCCTCTGCTTGACAGAAAGTTAGAAACATGAGTTTTTGCAAAGATCAACAGTTTCCCTCCTTTTGATAACAGACTTTTGTTTAAAGAAGAACTTCATGTGTTTGCATGTATCTGGTCCTATCTCACATAAGTAGATGAAAAATAAGGGCTTGTCAAACATTGTAAAATAATTAAATACTTGGAATATCAAATATTTTAAAAGATTTTATTTTCCTATGTCTTTTTTGTATTGGCTTCTGCAAGCATCTGCTCTCCAGTTTATACAGCAGCATTTGTCAGTCAGGGAGAGTCACTCTTTCTCTCCATGACTTGATAACCCATCCAGAAAATAGGAATAATAGAACGTCCTGTTCTGAAGATAAACAGATTAAAGGGTAGCAATGCTTTGGTAACAGGTGGGATTCCACCATATATTAGGAACTTGAATTCACTTCATCACCCAGTTTCTTTCCACAAGTAACGGAGAGATAGGTAGCTTCAGAAAAGATGTCTTTTTCTGCATTAGTTTAAGATCATGGCAAAATAATCCATTTATATGGGCACCAAACTTTGGACAAGTCAACTTAGGTGAAATGAGTCCCACATGGAGTGAGGGCAAGTAGACCAGTGCAACTGCTGATTCTTGGGAAAGTATAATCATGGACGAAGAGAAAAATGATTTGATTGTTACAAGGGATATACAACAGTAAGAGGAAACACATTTTCTTTCCTTAGTATTCATATTTTAATCTGCTCTCCTTGCTACAGGTTCAAACTGAAGTCAAACTGAGTAGAATTCTAAAAATAATTTTCTGTTATATGAAGTCTAACGACTTATTCAGCCTTTTTCTTCAGGCATCTCTCTATCAGAAGGGAAGTTTACCCTTTTGTAAAGATTTGCAAAAAGCTACTCTGAACCAAAAGAAACAAAAATTAAGTGACAGTTTTAATCTACTTTTATGACATTGTCCTATGATTATTATTTAAACCTGTGATTCTGTGTCATTTACCTGTCTCCAAGTGTTCCCAGCATCAGAAGAAACAAACATGCTGATGTCATCGTCTGATAGTTCAGTGCCTATATTACCTGTAAGATGAGCATTGATCAGTGATGCAACACTCTAAGAAACAGTAGAATTAGCAAATCAGAGAGTAAATTTATTTATTTACCTTTTGCAATTATAGAACTTCTAGTTGTGGGAAGAGAAAGATGGGGAAGGGAAAGACTTTCAGTCTGAAGAAAATATATATGAGATCCAATCCGTACAGGTCCACACACCTCCATATGCAAAAGAAATACCCTGATTTGAATCTTATGTTCATAGGAGTAGAGGACTGGAAGTGATCTCCTCAGTCTTGAAGGCCACTTTCCATAAAAAACATGACAAGTTGAAGGTCCATAAGGACTTCCATTTAATAGCCTGCCTTCCTTACCAGTACTGGTGGCGTGACACCCCACAAGCCACTCAACACCCTCCGCACCCACCACAACCTCAAAATTTTGTCAGTGTTTTCACATCATACACAGGCAATCTTTAAGTGTTTCATACCTGAAGCTACAATAATACTGGGGGCAGTGTCTCGGCTGGCGATGTTTCCTGAGGTATAGGGATTCTCTGAGACCTTCAGGTGAAGATGAAGGGAGCAATAGGGCTATGGAGAAAGGGGAAATAAAAGTAAAAAGCTGACACAACATGAAACGCATGCTCCTATTTCTACAGGCTTAGAAATATACAGTGTCTTTCTGTATTACTTCCTAACCACTGCATTCAGCCCTTAGAAAGATACAGCCACTGTCTTGGTTCTGTTAAAAGAGCTTCGCTATCATTTTCTGATGCAACCTGATCTCCTTGGGAAACTGATTCACTAGGCTGAGACCTTCTCCCAAGGACAAGATCTTTGAGGCTGTACCCACAAAGGAGGCAACCAAGCTTGCAAGGACAGGTAATGGTAAGGACTACCTAGCTCCCCTGGCTCCTAGCTCTCTTGAGAAGCAAACAAGGCTGAGATATGATGAAGTGACTCTCAGACCAGCACTGTCCAAGCTATCTCTGCAACAAGAAGCAATATAACCCTATCAGTGTGGTGCTGAGTCACCACTAATTAGCCATGAGAAACAACTTAATTCAGACAGTGTCATATCATTTCTTGACTCTGAGTATTGTTGACACATGACTCTGTTCTGCACTGTACTAAGAAGAAATATCAAGACTGGAAAGTGTTAGTTTAAAAGTTGTTTAAAACAATGCTTCATTGCCCCATCTGGATGTGACCTTTGAGATTTCAATACAAATGCATTCATGGAAACTTCACCTATTTGTTATTGATTTTGTATGTCAGGTACTCAGATAAGATAGGAATGGTACAGAATAAATCAGCTGAGCAAGAAGGTTAGACAGACAGGCAGATTTCCAAAGTTGCCATTACAATTCCCCCCAAATCTGTAGTGTGATAACTTCTGAAAATTTCTGATGATTTTTGCCCACTCTTGGGTTTTGTTTTCAGTATCTTTTCCCTTCCAAACCTCACGAAGAGCCCTTCACGAAACATGCTAAAGGGAGGGAGGTAGAAAAATACTGTCAAGAAAACCTGAAGCAAACTGACCCAATCGAGGGGGACACCACACAGGAACACAAATACAGCAAAGCCCATGTTTCAGCTTGCATGGCTTTAAGATGAGCATGAGAGGCTATGCAGAAGGACCTTCAAGCTCTAAGGAGGCAGGTCTTTCTGGCTAATATTTTTATTAGCCAGAACGCTAGGTCTGCAGCCCCAAAAGTTTTGTAGGCTTCCTCTGCAGGATACCTAGCCCCACAGGTCATTGGAGGAAGACCACTTATCCATCCCATCTCAAAGTAGGTGTCTATAACCCTGAAATGAAAATTCCCCCTGCGGAGAATGGCAGGGGTTTTTTTGCAAAGGCAAATGACGGTGGTGAGGAGGGATGGGAGCTCTCACTTATGTGAGACAGGAAAAGGGGACATGGGTTGTGCAGAAGGGAACACAATCTGCCAAATGGAATGTACTGAGCAGCTTAACTCTAACTGACAGCCTTGTGAGGGCAGCCACTGGAGCAGCCCGAGGGTGCAGGGAGGGAGTGGAAACCAAATCGAGCTGACATGCATGCAGGAAGTGGAAAAGCATTGCAAGAGCATGAATTCTTTCCTTTTACATTTTTATATGTTGTGAAAAGACTAAATACAGAGCATATATTTAAAACAAACTAACATACTCCAAGTTCACCTCAGCATTTTGAAAACAGAAACTAATGGCAGCAACTCAGACGATTCCCCACTCTGACAGTCACCAATTTTGGGTTTCCCTGTTATTGCCTAGTACCCAGCTGTTCTAGCTGCTGCACAGACACCAAGGGAAAGACAACCACTGCCATGGAGCATTTACAACCTAGGTAGAAGATAAAGCATGAGTGGCACAGGCCATAGCTCTCTGCTCACTGCCATAGTTCTTACAATCATGGTGGAGTTCATTACTCGCTTCCTAATATTTTCAAGCCACACTTTTATGCTCCCCTCTCAGGAAGTTCATCAGTCCTTAGTAAAATTTCTCATAAACACCCACAAACCCACTTCTTGGCTGTTCTGCAAAGTCTACCTGCACTGTCTCCAATGGCATGACACCTACAAAACAGTTATTAGTGACTGCTCCTGATCAGGAGTGGGGCAAAGTATTATAACACAAGGATGATGCTAGACACCATTCACAAACCTAGGAGTAGTCACAGTATTAGCCAGGAGCAGTGAAGAGAGATAAACACTTCCAGGAGAGTTATTCAAAACACCTCACTTAGATGCTTAAATTATTCTGTAGCAGATGGCATGAATGCCCCCCCTTATGAGAAAAGGGTCTTTGTCCTGAAATCCTTATAATCCATATAGACAAGACAAACAAAATGTGGGAGGGAATAAACAGATGTCTGGGGAAGGGAGGCACAGAGAAAATAAATGACTTGCCCAAGGAAATTGGAGATAGGCCTAAAAATTGAATCAAGATTCTCCTGAGATTCAGCCCTGTGTTTTAACCACAAGACCATCCTTGAAAGCTAATTGATTAAGTCTCCTAGATACAACTTGCAAGATAAAATTACTCCTCAGTTAAACACTTCATAGCACAAGATAAGTATCAAACAAAACCTGCATCTTTGGGATATAACACCTTGGCAGCTATTTTATGAAGATTAAGTGTATTCAGCTTAGAAAACAAGTGGTATAAACAAGAAAAACAAAACCTTGGGATTAGATGGAATTTCATTGCTTTCCTCCATCCTCATTATTTGGAGCCATCTCACAAAAAATGCAAATAAATTCTTTGAGCTGCTTTGAAAAAAACACCTCGAGCGTACTGTCAGTAGAGGGATGGTTCCGTCTGGCTCACCTTGTGTTTCAACCAGATTCCCTCTTAACCTCCTTAGCTGCCAATTTAGCTGTTATGTACTTATTCCTGCATTAATTCTTCTTTAGTTTAGGTTTAAAGACCAGATGCACAGAGAACACAGCATTGCACTTGCAGACTGGGGACCATCCTGTCACTCTGGGAAAGGGCAGACCCCATTCTGCCAACAAACTAGAACATATGTCATTGCTGTCTCCTCTCCTGAGCTATTGCTAGAGACAATTATGCCAAAAAGCAGCAGTGTGAAAGCATTAGTATCTGCTGTGGACTAAGGATGGAAGCTAAGCTAGATGTACAATGGACTATTTAAGAATTCACTTAGTTATGCTGTAAGGAAAAGGAGAATCATGCCAGGAACAGTAATACGTAGAAGGAAAAGGAGAAGCTGATGTAAGGAGGTAAAAAAAAGTGGTGATGCAGGGGTAGACGGAGTGTGACTAAAGAGGTGAGTGGAATTTGTGAACTGTTTAAATACTACAGCTATGTCACATTGACAGGGAACAGAATTGCCTCAGAGCAGGAGAGAATTCCTTTTCTCCACATTTTCCCTCAGCAGAATGTCCTTATTTCAGGATCCCTGACTTATTTCCAGGCACACACATTTCCAGTGCTTTTGCTTCAAAAATTTCCCTACCACTCCCAACTTCTGCGGTCTCTTCTCTACCATTTCTTGAATTCTTGCATTCTATATTCTGCCTTCATCTTCCCCCACCATTAAGTGTGAAACTCAAATCAGATTTTCAAATAGCTTGTCTCTGTCTTGCAGGATTGTTGTTTTACTCTGTGGTTTTGATGCATTTTCTGTATTGCTATCCTCCCTTTCTCTTGCAGGCAGACTGCCTGCTCCTGTAAAAGACATAACAAGTCAGTTTAGTTCAGATTTCATCTATTTGCTTTCTTGCAAATTTCCAAGTTGACTACCTGAGACCCTGCATGCTCAGCTGATGATCCCTCTGCTACCGTTCCACTAGCTTGTGACAACCTAAGCATGAAGGGGTGCTCAGACAGACAATGAAAGAGGCCTCTTGACTGTTTTTCCTGATGTTAAAGAACAGGATAATAAACATAGCTGAACATTCCTCTGGCTTTATCACAGGGAAGGACTAAGTTCCTTTTTGTTCTCTTTCTGGAAGAGCAAAGACTGAGCTACATGGTTTAAGTCCACTGAGGATTTGTCCCTTACCACCCTGAAGTCATGGACCAATTTCTACAGATGCCCACAGATCTGAGATGCCTATCCCAGCCCAAATGACAGAGCATTTAAGAAGTGGCTGCTTCCCAGTGCAAACAGGATGACAAGCCTACATCAAGCTTGCACAGGTGGAAGCAATTCTCAGAGCAAGTACACAGAGAGCAAAATAAAAACAAACCAGTATTTAAGTAGAGGTTTGTGCATAGTGGAGCTACAAGGATGTAAATGCAATCCACAGAGAACGAAGAGCTTCTCTGGGTCAGTTCTCACTATGCACCTACAAGTGTCCACACTCATGACCCCTTGTTCAAGTTACCACCCTCAAGGGAATTCCAGCTTTTCCAGGCATATGTGGTCTAATTTTAAATGAAATGAATTGTGTTCTCAGGTGCCAATGAGTATAGTAGCAGATACAGTACAGATGGTAAGGCTTAAGGGAGCCATAATCCCCTCTATCCATAAGAACCATCCAGGCCTGGTTTATACGGAGCCATACGACCACTTCCACTATATCGTGGATAACTGCAGGGACAGCATACCCTTGTATATAAAATACACAGTTCCTGCAAACGACGGTTTCATAAGGACCCCACAGAGTAGTACCTCTGGCTCATTTATAACCACAATGGCAAGTCAGATCTCTCTTGATCGGTGCACAATACCAAGAAAGACCTTTTCTCAGAACTCAAATTTCAAATTTATGGAAAAAGAATAAAGTTTACTTTGATTATTTTACTTGCCTGCATGGTTTTTATTTCTTCTGTCTTGCCAGCCCCCTAAAATATTACACTATCTTATCATATAATAAAAATCTTGGGTTTCTGATAAAATTGGTCATAATTTGAAAAAGCCAAGGTGTTTTTTTTACCAAATATGTTCACTTGAGTGAAAATTAGATTACAATCTATTTGAAACACATACACTTCTACACATAGCCCCTTCCAAAAAATTCAATTATTTTACGTCTACAAAGTTTTCTGAATGTCATCTTTTCAGTTTTCATCTCATAAAAAGTTTTAATTTAAAAATGCCCTTAGTTACAATTTTTAAAAACCTGGAAGAAGAAAACAAACCCAAACAAATTTAGTCATGCTCTGAAATAACTCTTCTGTTTGACCCCCAGTCCTCCCTATTCATTTTTTCCAAACTGGATGAAAAATGATAGGCTTGCATTTTGGCTTAATCAAAAAATCAATTCTTTGAACAGCTTCAAATATCAAGTTATTTATTCTTTGCTCTTGTAATAATGCATAGGGTTCAGTTAAGAGATTAGTGTAGCATTCAGCTACTTACCACAATGCACAAAATATAACACTGTTTCAGATTCTAACAACCTTACAGCCTCAAAATGAGGATTTTTTTTTTTTTTTTTTTTTTCTGATGGAAAACAACATGCAGGTACAGGACAGCAGGAGGAAGTGCAGTCTAAATAATGCCCCTGATTCTGCCTGGAGTCATGTTAGAATTTGTGTAATATAAAGCTATTGAGAATCCCAAAGGCTAGGGCTATGACTATTACCCCACTACTGTGTTTAGATTATATTGCCTGAAAAATATGTCGAGATCAGTCTAAACTTTTTAATTTGACAGAGACCTCCAATTCTATTCACACTGCTTATATTTCACTTTCACTCTTGGAAACTGTTTACCTATAATGATGATTAAAGACTTATCTAAATGTTGATCTATATCAGTAAGTACAAACATAGATACATTATACACCCAACACATAGCTATACATATATTTGGATGAATGTGTCGATTCTCACTTCTGAGATCAAAGAGAAATTTAATACTGCCAACAGAGCGGCCTGAAAGAAATAAGAGCCCTCCTTTCCTCCGAGCCTGTCTCAACTTAATCAGGTCCTGAAAATTCCTAAGCTACAATAGCTCACTCCTCCCATCTAGTGTCCAGAGAACCAACTGCGCAGAAACGGCGTCCAGCTTCACCTACTGTTCAAGGGGAGACCATCAGTTGTGCAGAAGGAAGCTGATCTACGATGCTTCCTTAAGTTCCAGAAATTAAATTAAGCAAAAATTACAATGCCAGCTCTTGCAATATCACCTGGCCGCCCAAGCTGATGTACTGCACTTTTAATAAGCCATATTCCCTCCATGACATACATTGCACAGAGGGAGGAGCTGCCTGCTCCTTCTTTGGTTACCTGGTAGAAAAAGATTGTTCTGCGATGTTACCACCCCGCAAGTAGCCCCCAGGTACTTACTAGGAGACAGTGAACGGGGTTTCCTCTCAGATCAGTGTCCGGAGCCTGCAACAAACTCCAGTCTCTCCCTTTATTGTAGGTGATGAAAGTTTTCACTTGGTTGTCAATCTTCTTGTTAGCCAAGAACATTCCCTTTATCCCTGCTACCTAGGAAAAATTGACATGGCTGAAAAATAGATCAAGCCGATGCAGGTTCTGTGCATGTGTCTCTCTTGCCCTGTCAAACCCAACAGGGACCTGGTGGCTGTGTCAATGTGGTAAATGATACGGCAAGAATTGCCAAGTAATATCAAAGGAAGGCAAATTGAGGTGCTGAGGACAAGATAAGACCATCACAGGTGGAAAGGTGACAAATAGAAAAGAGAGCTTATATTTCAGAATCATCATGAGAACATGGTAAGATGTCAATAGCATTATTTGTAAAGTGACAACCTCTCAACTGTGTAGACATCCTTCCCCCTGAAAGATGAAATATGTACAGGGCAATTATTTGTCTCTTGCACTGCAGTAGCAGGAAACAGCAGCAATTCTGGCCTTGCAAAGAAAATGGCAACACACACAAACTTGCAGTTCAGTGCTTCTATTCTCATACAGCCTGCCTAAGACATTTCATCTAAGGATTCCAATGCATTTCATAATTATCAGTGTTTCAACAGGATAACTTGGGGCACAGAGGTATTTTTATTACTTTTTTTATTACCTTTTTATATTTTGAGGAAACCAAATCACCGGTGATTCAAGCAAGGCCACTCAGAATGCTAGTTATAGAGCTAGAAATGAGATATTAATCCTTTTTGGTTTTTTTTTTCCTGGTGTTTTACCCAGTAGCTTTACTCCATAGACCTGAAGGAGGATTTTGGAAAATGTGATGCTAACAGACTCATATTGGAACCAAGCCCAAAAGTGTCTTAGTGGGGAGGAAAAAAGTCAACCTCAAACCACAACTCACACTGCAGAATGTTCCCATCTTCTCAGCACACTGAAAATCAATAGCCCAATAGTTGCTTCACCTTGCGAATGAATTTGTTAGGCTGTCATTCTGCAATCTGAGTGCTGCAATAAAAAGGGAAGTGAAATCTGGAGAGCGGGGAAAGTGAGAAACTTTTTGGTTTCCAGCAAGTCTGTTCAGTCATCCACCACGTCTCTTCTTCTGATGTAGAGCTAGTACACAGAATCATTCATCAAGACTTTTTTTTTCATAGAGATTATAACTTAAATGGCATCACGTGGTAAATGGTTACACAACAGATTCAAAGTTTGTTCCAGCTCAACTGATTTAATTATGTGGCTGAATTTGGATGCTACAGCTTCCAGTGAGTATGACCTTACAGCACTTTTAGTCACATACTGTGGGACTACTAACGTACAGTGCATAGGTACAGTACATTGGTGTACTTAGTCATCCTGAATAGCAGTTTTCTGCTATTGCAGAAATGGCACTGAATTTCATTTGAGGTTATGTAAAAACTTAGACATGACTTGCTATAATGGGCTTTAAATTAAGTAGTTAACTAATTCATTGTTAATATAAGCATAAAAAGATAATATTTTCAATTTCTTAGCTGGACTGTGTAGTCCCACTCAACTAAGTATTCAGGATTTTTTTTGTTGTAGTAGAAAGGCACCCTGAAAAGACAAGGGTACTCTGTCTCCCAGTGATATTGCATGAATAGACAGGCCTGGAAAAATAACATAGTTTTGCCTTTACTACCAGAGGCCAGAGCCTATAGCTCCATTTGTACTTTTCTTTGTTGTTGTCCTGAAATAGTTGTATTATATAGTCCCTGTGAAATGCTGGCCATAAATGATTAAAGAGCGTTTTATATATCAGGTGATAAATGTGTTCTGAAATCCTGTGAATTTTTCTTTTTATGATTCTAGTCATGGGCTGGGACTCAGAATCCTTTCCCAGGAAAGCAAAGTGTAAGTTATACTGTCAGTCTTGGACAGCTTTAGCTTAAAAAAAGACCGCACACACTATACATGTTTGTGTGCTCTCAGTAGGAAGAGATACACCTACTGCATATACACAACCTTGACACACACAATGATCTGTTCATCTCTGCTGTTCATACAACCGTAAGAGAGACACTCATGCAAGTAAGTGCATGACCACCAGTGGTCAGAGAGAAAAGCACTCCATCAGCTCCCACACAGGCATTGTAGACAACCTTCACCACCCTGAATGCATTGTGTGCAGATACAAATGTTGTCTACAGTTTTAGAAAGATTCATACAAGACTCTCAAACACATAACTCAAAACACATTCTTCACTCCCCATCACCAACTCGATACATCAAACATATACTTCCCATCCAAGATGCACACTGCTAAAAAATACAAGTCCCAGAGTGATAGGCTTATATACCATAGTTATAGACACATCTCCTCACAGTCTGTTATCACTTCAGCCATGGATTCCCACAGGCAGGCTTGTCTTGCTGTAGACCTGTCCAACTACAGAGCCAAGCAGAGCCATACCACATCACTGGGGAGGTGCAGGAACTAGAAAGGGCACTCAGACCCAATGGCCAGTGATTCTTGCTCTTTCCTTGCTCTAGGAGATGGTCTCTAGGACAGCCCTTTTGTGACTGCACACCCACTGAATGCTGAGTCCAGTGTGTTACTGAGGAAGATGGTGGAGAGAAGAGCTATTCTCATACCCCATGTGGAAGCTGGAATAGTGTCCCTCCAGGAGTGGTCTCCTCATCCTCTACAAGGTCCAGCAGCAGCAGAGCCCACACACTGAAATAACAACCTCTGAGTGAAAGGCTCCTGATGACTTGCAGGAGAATAGAAGAGAGAACATGATGAGGCACCATGAAAGAACCTTTTTTCTCTTCATGTCCAATGCAATTCCCCGTTGAGCAGCATTGAGCAGATTTATCCTTGATGTAGAATCAGTTTAGGAAATTACACACACAAACACATTCACTACAGTGCAACCAGAAGAATTTACTTCTAACACCTGACAAACATGCATACAGATACGTGCACATTAAACAGGTCTTTCTCTGGCATCTTCTCCATCTTCCTTTTCTAAATATACCACTGTCACCACAGAGGGACTCATTTTGTAATCTCTCCACTTCCTTTTAATTTATCTATGGATTTTTTTCTTCTCTCGTCTTCATCTCCACTTACCCCCAGAGCATTCATCATTTGCAACAACCCTACAGGGAGAATCATGCTAGATGGCTTTCTGTTCCCTTCCAGCTAGAACATCAAATTGAAAGGAAGGTCTGTGCCAGGTTTAGTGTCAGCCAATATTCTTTGTATCTAGATAATCAGCAGATATGACGCTACAAGTCTGATTCCATCAATTTCAATCCAGGTTACTGTGTGGTGTCAGCCTAGTAAAACAAAACAAAGGCTGTTCTTTCCCCCTGGGATGCAGGACACCCTTACATAATGCAGTGAAACTGCTTCTTGAGCTGACAGCAATAAGAGGCAACAGTTTTTCCATGGGCTGCCAGCACTGCCGAGAGAATAATAGTAAAAATTTCCAAATGACTGAAATGCCTGTGCCCATCCTCCCGCAGTTCATCTGCATTTAGGTACAACACTTGGGCTCTCTGGACAATTCAAGGTGGTTTCCAAGTAAAGGGCAGCTGAAGGCAAACTACACAGCAGAGCTAATATTCAGATGGTGATGGGGAAACACATGAAGCATCTTCATTTTCAGATGAACTCGGATCTAGTTCATGGCCTTTATCCTAAATGGTCAGAAAATCCCCTGGAGGAGACCTGAAAAGAGAAGCTGTCCCTCGAAACAGCAGCTGAGGACTGAATTTCTACTTAGCTGAGTGCTGTCTCCAGAAGTAGAACAGGCAGCAGAGCAAGAGAAGTACAAGGGCACATTAAAAGTCCTATTCTTAGGATCAGTTGTCATAAAAGACAATGCAAATTGGCCTTTTTACAGGTGAGTTTAGGCAGAATGTACTTGTCAGAAAAAGGCTCAGGAGTAAAAGCGACATCAAAATGAGGTAGGAGAGTTTCCATGACCATGGGATAGCTCAGGAGGGCGTATCTAAAATCACTTCAGTTCCCAGAATAGTCCAAGCTGAGGAAGGTGACAAACATAGCTGAAAACTGCTGTCTCTCCTTACTTCTAAACCAAGAGATTAGACTGTCAGAAATGCAACAAAAATTGGAGAATGTTGCCATTCAAGTGTTGGGATCTTTCAGAGTCATAGGCTGGACCAATGTGGGTCAGCAGGATTTTGGCTGAAAAATTTAATGAGCTCCTCTTAGGGACTGAATGAACTATTCTACTACATTTTCCAATGCATATCTCCCTATGCACGAAAGAGCCATGAGCTCTTCCTCACCTGAGAAGCTACAGGAGAGTACAGCAGTGAATCTGTTCATAATATTAGGCTGGGCCCAAATTCAACACCTGTGTAAAACCTGGACTTGAAACTCATGATTGCATTGAGGCCCTTAAGTAAAAGGAAGGTAAAACTATGTTTTTAGTCACTTTTTGGCTCTGCTGTTCACATGCATATTATGAGACTGAAGTGCAAGAAGGAGACAGTACTGGGATCATGTGAGCTCCAAAGATACGCGTGATATGTTTGGAGTCATGACATACCTCATAGAGGTCAATCATCACATTCCCCTCCAGCCCTTGACTACTCTTGACATTTTCCAAGGCCAGGGTGAAGTACACCCCTCGGGTGTCGGAGATATACAGGTTGTACGTGTCGTTCTGGTTCCACTCTTGTACAGCTGCAAACACCTGATTCTCATCTGTGCTGATAACATGCATATCCTGGGGAAAGGAAAGAGAGGAAGGTTACTAGAGGGAGCTCTGCTCCGTCATTTCCAAGGACACCAAAGTAATTGTGGAGACGCAAGGGATATATTTAGGCTGGATTTTAATCGGAAACTGTAGACAACACTCCTGTAAGTGGATAATTCCATCCAGGAATATTTTACACCGGCTCTCTTCTGCCAGTTTTCAAAGTGGTAATTAACTGATGAGGTGTTAATTGAACATTTTTATTGGCAGTACAGTGTTATACAGCAGCACTTCCCCCCCCACCACCAACACTTCCATTTTAATGAGTACTATCTTTGGGGGGTGGGTGGGTGGTTTGTTATTTGGGGGGTTTTTTGGCACCTCAGTGATTCCACTTGTGATTGTGACTGTAGATATTAAAAATGTGGGGTTAGTTCTATAAAAAGAGGAAAAAACAGCATCTGAAACAGCTGCTTCTTGCCTAGCATTCAGAAACCTTGGGAGCTGATACAAGAAGGATCTAATGGGTTAATGTCTGCAGCCAGTGCTGCTGTTATTTATTATTTCTAATGACAATGTGGACTAGAAGTCAAGGCCCTGGACCACTGTGCTAAACAGCCCCCCATGAACTATAACAGAAAGACAGCTCTAATCCTCACTAGATGTAAAGAGCAGAATTATAGTTAGATCACTAGTTTATGAGTGAGGTGGCTTTTCTTTACTCTGTTTGTACTGTGTGTTACAGCAGGTAGGAAGCAATTAAAAGATTGCATAATCAAAGAAAAAACAGAAACTATTAAACCTGATTTGCTCTTTCAATGCCTGGAGAAATTATTACACAGTGGAACAAGCCACCAAGAGAGAGATTGTTGTAATGAAATTCCCAGGCTCTATCTGCCCAGCACAGGCACCCTGAGTTCTCTGGTGCCACAAAAATCTGTGAAGGTAGGAAGAGAAATGTAGATTTCTTAGCACCAGGTGATTCCCAGAAGATTCAGCTGTTCTGTCTGTTTTGGGCAGATATCCCAAAGTTATTCTACTTCCATGAATCTCAGCCAGGGCTTTCTACATGCAAAACTGGGAACTTTTTCAGAAAATATACTCTTTGGAAGCTGATGCTACTTCCTTTTGTTAATAATAGCCTTTGACAATTCACTTTCTCATGGTCTTGAAGGGGGAATTACTACTTCCAGATGGAGCCTTGTAATATAAAGATGAAACATAATATAATGAAGAAATCTGATCTATAAATTTGGAAGTGGATTCACCATGACTTAAGATTCAGAACAGTTGTTTGTTCATCCAGATCCAGAGATGAGTACGGAATGGATGAATATTCACTTGATTTACTTGCTTCTTTGCACTGGAGAAAAATATATCCCAGAAGATGGGTTGGTTTTGTGGAGGAACAGATTGGCTTAAATCTTGAGGCAATAAGAAAGGCAATATAAGTCCACTGCCTTCTACTAATTGTGGCTGTGAATAGATATCCTCTCTTAGCTCCAGCTGTGCTAGTAGAAGTTACTGCTGCAGCTGTTTGTCAGAGGCTCCTTATTTCAGATTGTCATCTTAGTCAATCTGCTGGTAGATTTACATGGCTAGGTGTTCCCAATGTGCTTACAGCAACAGTGGCTAGCACAGTTCTAATCTCAAGTTTAAATTTTTGCATATGTGCATACACACATGGGCAGACCCCTCTAAATGTAGACAGAGATTATAAGTAAAACTTGTTTTATCTGATGAATGTACAGTTTCATTAACTTAACATTTTAATCAATAGTTTTGTAATAACCAGGGGAGACAGATAAAAAGATATTCTGATCAACACCAGTAAAAACTAAAGGCAATTTAATGAATGTTTAAGAAGCAAATAAGTTAATTTATTCACTAGATGCTTCCTCAGTTTTGATCAGATCATGCTATAAAATGCAATTATAAAGAAGATTCCAGTAAAGCTGAAAGAATTTAAGCTTAGAGAAGCAGTGATTACAACAGAATTGGCATAATATACATAGCACAGAAAGTAAAAAAAAATAGCGTTCCAACTGTTTGCCTTTGGGAATCAATTGACTTTTCCTCTTACTATGGCTTTGTCCAATAGATGCAGTAACAATGCAAAGCTTTGATACAAAGGGATCAGTATATGGGCATCAAACAGGCCTTTGACCAATATCAGGAATTTTTTGGTTTCCACATTGGGAAAATTGGGGGTTGTTTTTTTGGGGGGAGGAATAATACAGAAAGAAAGCTTTCATCTTGATATGGAGCAAGAGCTTCACTGCATCTTCCACTACTACACCCTGCAGAAAGGGAAGGGGACAGGAGTGAAGCAAGACACCATTCTCAGTCGCTGTCATCTTCAGGGGCTCCCCACACATCTGTCTTTTGAGAACCTGAGCTTTCCTCCTCTGTTCCAGCACACAGCAGAAGTACATTAATATGCAGTTCTACTATCTGTCCCTCTCGCCTTTCCAAAGACAAAAGTAAGAGCATGGTGCTGTGCATGGGTTTGATCAGGTGTCGACTCACATGACTAAAGGCCAGGGCTTTCTGAATTACTAAATATGCTTCAATTGCCCTTTTTGCACTTGGTCAGATAACTTTTCTTCCTGGCAAGTTAAATAGCAGGGATGTGTAATGCCTGTTTTATCCTGTCAATTACTGGGACTGTCAGCTCTTTTTAAGGTCTGTATTTAAGGATTTTTTTGTGTTATTGTTTCTTCCATCAGGATGTGCATCCTGAGCTTGAAAGAAGATGATGAATTTAAAACAGAGGTACCACACACACCCATCCCATCAGTATTCAGCCCAGCACGAGTTAAGGACAGGTCTTTTTAAAAGCGAAATTGCTTGGCTTGCTTCCATATTCACAGATGTCTGCCCAGTGCATTGGTCTAAAATGGAGTGAATGTACCCTGTGTGTACATTTAAGGTGATTATCATGAGTGACATTACAGAGTCTGTGACAGAGCCCACATTGTGGTGCTGTGGTACAGAATATAGGCAGTACCAACCCACAGATCAACATTGCTGCAGAAATTAACAGGTCTCAATATAGACCATTTATGAAGTTAAAACACCACCTGTATGCACATATGCAGGTATTTTCTTGTATGGGAGAGAGTTTCAAGTTCATTTAGGCTTTTAATCAAACTGGCTACCAGGCTATCAATGTCAACAAGAATATTTTAGTTTTGATTTGCTGTAGCCCATGCCTGCCTGAGCAGCAGTATCACCTGCCAAAGCTGCCTGCTGTCACACCCCTCCAGTTTAGGAAGAGTGACATGCAGAGACAAAAAGCTTGCTATTTCCATCTTCAATTCCAGAAGTCACTTAGTACTGTTTACCATATTTGGCCCCTCTTTCTTAGCTGAAGGAGATAAAAGAGAATTTAGGCATAAAAGAAGCTGTTTGTTTCAATTCCTTGAATAGTATAACACTTTGTGCATTTTTAATAAAAGCAGCTATCCTGCTTTGATAGCAGCCTACTAGACAGCCACAGCTTCACTGTAGCTCCTTCCAAGCCAAATGTAGCTCTTCGGTCTTTGAAGATATGCCGAGATTGTGACAAAGCACCTTATCTCCTTAAATATCTGCCTTTCTCTTTGGGTCAAATAACATGAAGGTATTGCTCCAATTCCTATTCTCTGAGAAAACATTGCAATTCAACTGTACTGCATTTTCCCTGGCTCTCCAGAGATTTCTTTGAGAAGTTGAACAGTTGGAAAAATAAGTGTGTGCTAAAGGAGACAACCTGTTCAAAGCAAGCAGTCTCTCTACAGATGATCTGAATCAGCTGTAAATGACAATTTTGATTTGGATGTTACAATAACCATGCTAAAAATGCAACTCCTTTGCTAAGGGCTACTTTAAATAACACCTGTTTATATTTGACCTGAACTGATAGCATAATTCCTTCCTGCTTGGACAGGAAATTTCAAACCAACCTATCTTTAAACATGACTGAAGAATTTGGGGTAGACCACAGGTCTCCTGTGTCAGAGCCACTGGTAGGGTCCTCAATGTCCTGTAAGCTGAGTTTTCAGGTGATGTAAACAGGAGCAAAGGGTACAGCAGCAGAGTAAGTAAGGTATGGCATTGAAGGCCTGGGTTTGAGCTGCAGTCTGGTTATATGAAGGTCACCCATTCAATCCAGTATAAACAGGTCAGTTGAGTTGAGGAATCAAGACAGCCAGTTGTAATATTAGCCGAATTATTCCTTTGAATATTTCCACCTACAAAATCTGGTGCACTTTCAAGTTCTAGGAACAGGCTGACCTTGCACTTTCTTTTTTTTTTGTTTTGACAATCCTTGCTTACTTTCTGGGAATGCATTTGTCTCCAGATGTTAGACCTCACATAGAATCCACAAGATCATTTCCTACCTTTGGACTTAAATTTTATTTAAACCAGACTATATCAAGAATGAAAAGTCCTTAAAAAAGAAAAAAAAATCCTGTCTTTGTTAAGAAGCCATGAGGAGCCCAGCTGCAAAATGGTGATTTCTTCAAAATGGAGCAAACATTTTATATAGGTCTTTTAAAAAATTCAGCTCCAAAAGTCAGCAATAGCCTTTCAAGCTCCAATGCTAATTCACCATTGTTCTTAATTAGGGAAGATATGGAGCAGATACACAAAGACATCTCTTTGCTTAGTCCCCATTAAAATCTGCTAATGAGGCACAGCACAGAAAGCAACCCACACAGGACAGGGACAGGAGAAGGGCATTTTAAAACCAAAAAAAGGGGAAAAAAAAAGCAGAAAAGAGAGTCCCCATCAAAACTTAATTAACTAACCATAAAGAAATGGTAATTGACATGGGCTGTGGTATCTATCTACTTTTCATGCTGATGTCCTTGACTAGCCAAAGTGCTGACTTTGTTTTCAGTCCTTTCTTGCTTGCAAATGTTCTGTTAAAGAAGAACGATGTTTTCACTCATTGCATGTCATCCTGCAGTTACTTGTGTTGTATTTCAGAATTTCTGTACAATCAAAATATTTATAGGTTCATATGAGCATTCCAGTAACAGCAACCTACCTTGGGCAAGGAGTACTTTGGCAGCTTCATTTGTGCAAATGCATTCCTCCTATAAGAAACGTAATAATGTGGTCTTCCTCCTGATGTCAACTACGAGAGAAGCAGGAATGTTATCATCAGGATTTTTTAAATTTTTTTTTTATTATCATGGAAAATATCAAGCAAAAGCTGTCAAGGGAAATACCACAGTGTTGGTGGCAATGGCTTAAAACTGCAGCACTATTACAGCTGATGAATAAACATTGATCCAACTGACGGTGAGTGAAGAAGAAAGCAAGAGGAATTCCATTTTCTGCAGAGAGAGACAAAGGCCATAATTTCAGGTGAAAGTCTGGGGAAAGTGAAGTCCTGGCTTCACTTGGGCCATTATGTCAACTGCTGATACCACAGCTCTTCCCTGCCTTACCACAAAACAACCTGTTCTTCACTATCTGCAGAGCTGCCATGTAGGCTATGGGTTAGATCGGCAGATTGGCAGACATGACTCTTGATTTCTATTTCTGCCTCTAGCTTTGCTTCCTGTGTGGCCCTATATAAATCATCATATGTATCTAAGCATTCACAGCTTTTGAAGGCAGCAGAAGCTCTGCTGATTTGTATTTCTGTGAAACTGGCCATTTATTTAAGTGCCTAAATACTGATGGCAAGACCTTGAAAATACTGGGTTAGAACAATGTGAGGTTTCATTTCCTACCACCTATTAAGGGGTGAAAAAAATAGAAGGAAAAAAAGCTGTCAATGTTATCTGGCTTCCAGTGCTACTGAAGTATAATCAATGTTTGTAAAGTACATTGAAATCCCTGGATGAAAGATACTGAAGAACAAATATTCCAAGGGATTCTCCATGCAGAATTTTGCTTTAATTGCCTGATATCTGGGCTTATCAAGACTCTTCTTTAGTAGTAAGTGTTTTAAAATGCACTGCAGTATTTTAAAATGCAAGATACACAGAGACTAGGTTCATACCAGATTAAATAATAAGAACCATTTCTTACTCTAAAACTCTTCAATTATTATTTTTTTTAAGAGAATTGGGCAAAAGTTAGGTGAAGGAAGGCCAGAAGCATTGTTTATGAGAGAGTGTGAGTTTGTAAATAAAATACAGTGTAGTGGGAGAAATAAACCCATATTCCCTTATCCTCATGCTTTTGAACCTACTTATTTTAAAGCCAAATGCCCTAGTTGCAGAAAAGCTAGATGCAGATCAAGGAAGGTAAGGAAGGCTAGGGGTGGGTGCTCAGGGTGTTCATCTATTCTTCCAAGCCTTTTCTGTCTGCTATAGGGCTATGCATCATCTGAAGAACAGTGCCTGGGATAAGGCAGGGTCCAGCATCAGCCACTGTTTAACTGTTCCTTGCCAGCCAGGTACATCCAGACAATATATAAGCACCTGAAGAATCCCATTTCAAATTACCAGCCAACAGTGAATTCACTGACTACTTAGAATAAAGCAGAGTTTGTTTTCAGGGATTACAATATTATTATTTCATACCTGTACCTGTCAAATATTAATGATTTGCAAGTACTATCTCTTTGACCTGTTATATTTATTTCTGTTTAAGAATCCTAAGAAGTTTAAGGATTAAAATGGGAGCTTTCCAAATCGAAATATTACATGATACCTTCTCAGACTGTATTACAAACATGAATCTATAAAGTTGTGCAAAGCCCACTGGGCATTAAGGGGAACATCGTAAGAGGCTGCCTCTCCTCACATGCTCCTCCTTACACTGTGCAGCTAGCACAGAGGTAGAACAAAGCTGAAATTTGACAGCACTGGGAACACTATACTACAGTACTACAGCTTATAGACGGAAAAAGAAATGCATCAAAATACAAGGGCTATCCAGAAAGGTAGATAACCTCTCCAGTATTGACGTCAGATGAGGCAAAGGGGTTGGCTTCCCTACAGTGTGTATTGACATGAGGTCAGATCAGAGAAGACTAACAATCTTGAAGAGCACAAAACCAAGGCATCAGTGATGAAGTAACGAATCAATTCACATATGAAGAGAAATTCCCCAACTCCCGTGTCACTCGAGCCACAAACATAGTCACTCTGAAATGAGAGAGCATGGCTGAACACTGATGCGTGACCCTGTTTTCCTTAGCACATAAACATTTCATTTATGCCTCAGACACACTGGGCACAAAAGCTATTCTGGAACGTATGTCCCAGATTTATTTGTGGATGATTTAGACTGGTGTTTATAACTGAGTTCATTAACTGAAGGTAATTAGCAATCAACTCACCCAATTTAAAATATCAGTCCTCTCTCTTCCCTCCACCCCCAAGCATGGCAGAATATAAACTGCCTGGAAGACCAGTTTAGTCCTAATGATTTCCAGTTCACCTCCATGTTCTCTGCAATTCTGCTGTTATTTTTGTCCTCTTCAGCTGTTATTAAATGGACACTGGCGGAAGCCTAATAAAACCTGCAGTAGTTCAGATCTATTCACCAGCTCTCACCTGGAATACAGCTTGGCTGAGTACCTCTCATCTTCAGCCTTTTCACTATAATCACAACTGAGGCATAACAATAAAGCCTGATTAGTCCTTCTTTGGTTCTTCCCCTGACTCCCTCCCTCCTTTTCTATTTCCCTCACATGTTCAAAAAAGCTTTGGTCTATTCCCTTGCAATAGCAGAAGACTGACATATCACTTCAAGCTGGGGGGGGTTAGAGAAGTAATCCTAGAGTGCTGATGAGATTGCAGGGAGTGGCACAGAGCACTCTAGTACATATGGTGGGTGCTCCAGGCAGGAACTCTATGATCCTACATTTACAAGAAACTAGAGGTAAAAGGAACACTATTAGCATTGTAAGGAACTGCTACAATCCACTCAGTGCCTTTATTATTTGGATCCAGTCTTGTCTAATTAGTTGGGAGCTATCACACATACACACACATGCAAAGGAATGGAAGAGAAAATAATAGAATATAGAATGATACAATATAAAATAGTAGAATAAATAAGAGAAGAGGGTGTTCTGCACCTGAACAAAGACATAATCATCCTGGACAATCAAGGAGTTATGGTCAATATAGCCTGGAAAAGGTTTGCTGCGAGTGGCTTCACTGCAGTTCTGCATCTTGCAAGTGATGTATTGGGCATCTGAAAGGAAAAGAACAAAGTCAAGACACTTAAGACCCTGAGCACAGATTCTTCCTACTGTCACAAACCTATTTTCTGAGGCAGCAGTGCTGTTCCCCAGCCTCACACGACATGAAGTGACACCATCCATTCAATGCAACACAACACTTCTTTCCCTTACACCTCTTGTAAATCTACCCTTGATTACTTTCTTCCTTTAAGTACTTTCCTTCTTCACCTGCTTCATCCTCCCATTATTTCTTTCATTCCAACCTACAGCAGACAGCAGACTTATCCATTGTTCCTTTATACCAAGAGAGAGCCCAGCATAGCTGTTCCGATTACGCCGTGCCACTCTTTGGGAAGTAGACCAGAGGCAGCATTTGAAGGTGGCACAATGTAATGCTTGGGGCTCAGGTCTGACAGAAACCTAGTCAAGGACATATCATTCAGCACCATTACTTGCCCTGCTGAGTTTACGTGGATGCTACCCAAGCTTAAGCTTAAAGCAAGGAACAGAGTGAGGGAACAACAAAGATTTACAGAGGCAACAAACAGCCCAAGTCCTGTGACTCCCAGAGTAACTATAGGTCTGAAGAGTTGTGTCTATGCTGCAGGACAGATACTCTCTGTGCTGAGTCTCTACAGTTTCCCTGTCATCCCCATGGTGTGGGATTTGCTGTAGAGCATGACAGCTTCTCCATGGTCACATGCTGAAATTGTTTAGAACACGACCAAGGTCCAGAGCATACACAAGAAGAAGGACACTTTCAGAGGCCACCTGCCCCATAGTGTCACCACTGAGAACCCCTTCCACGGTGAAACTCTGTATTTCCTACAGCACTTACGCTCTGCAGAGTAATCCTGATCACCTCAGCAAGTAATTCAGACCACCTCCTGTTCAGGGGTTTTACTTACTTCTCTGTTGACAGTGTAGGTAGATGCACTCTGGCAAACCTGGGTGATCATTCCACACTCTTTTGAAACTAGAGGCCTTAAGTAGTTTCAGTCATATGTTTCAAAGTAAAAGGCCTAAATCCAGACCTAGAGCCATCTCATCCACTGTCACTGTATGGGATGTCCTCATTTCCTATTATGAAGCACTGCATGGTGCTTATCTCATAATACATCATCTGAAGAAAAACAATTTTAATTTCTTCATGGTGGTAATTTATCCTAGAATACAGAACCATATTCTCAGTATTCAATTTGGGCTCTTTCAGATCAATTAAGAAGTTGCACCTTGTTTAATGACAAAGCTGATATACAGGAATAAGGATTTTGGCATTTTAGCATTAGCACTTATGTGACAGAATCACTACATGGCATTTAACGTTAGAACTACTTCTAATCTTTTTCCTTGTTGGAGAAGCACAGCCCCTTCTTTGATATAATTAACATGTTCTGATCAGAGAAGTAGCATTTTACACTGAAATAGAAATGGCTGGATTTTACCATCTCATATTTAATCTTGGTTTTAATTAAAATCTATCATTTCACATTTCTTTCCTTACTTCTAAGTGCTGTTGACTTCTGCTTGAAACAGACATGCAGGGTAACGAACCTGCACTGAAGTTTGATGAGGGACCCCGGCATTTTCAGAGTCCTTGGAATATATAAAGTGTTAAGTATTATTAGTTACTGCAGTTTATAACATTTTATGCTTTCGCAGTTCACTGCAAAGCATTAATTAATACAACCCGGACAGCATGATTGAAATGCATTTCCCTTCAGAGGAACATGATTTTTTCCACATTAGCCACGAGAGGGCAGGGAACGACGTAACTCCCAGTCCGCTCATTCCAGTGAGCTCAGGAAAGTTCCCTTTCAGAGCTGTTCAGCCCTCTGTCCCTCTGCTCCCAGGAAGGAGGGGACAAGGGAGCCAGAGCCTCTTCCACCACCCAATAGTACTGTGTGGTGCAGCATTTCCCCTCCTTGTCCTAAGACAGAGGACAGGGATGCATCCCTTCATCTGCAACACAATCACTTCCCACTCCTCCTGTTTAATTCAATCCATTGTATCATGAAGGACAGCCCCCCACACATGCCCCCACATTCATAGAGTCATAGAATGGTTTGGCTTGGAAGGGACATTTAAAGGTCATCTAGTCCAACCCCCCTGCCATGAGCAGGGACATCTTCAACTAGATCAGGTTGCTCAGAGCCCTGTCCAGCCTGACCTTGAATATTTCTGGGGATGGGGCATCTACCACCTCTCTGGGCAACCTGTTCCAGTGTTTCATCACCCTCATTATAAAAAATTTCCTCCCTATATCTGGTCTAAATCTACTCTCTTTTAGAGCAGCGCAACATGCCCTGCTAAAAAGTTTGTCCCCATCTTTCTTATGAGCCCACTTTAAGTATTAGAAGGCCACAGTAATGTCTCCCTGGAGCCTTCTCTTCTCCAGGCTGAACAACCCCAACTCTCTCAGCCTTTCCTCATAGGAGAGGTGTTCCAGCCTTCTGATCATTTTTGTGGCCCTCCTCTGGACCCGCTCTTACGGGTCCATGTCTTTCCTGTGCTGAGGGCTCCAAAGCTGGATGCAGTACTCCAGCTGGGGTCTCATTCTGTCTCAAGAAGGTTCCTGAGTGAAATGGCTGGCAATTCTGAGCTTAAACAAAGCAGCATCAGTTCAAACGGCTGCCTGCCCCCCCAACCCCACCCCCCCCCATGCTGTTGGCAAGACTGGGTGGCTTTTCATACATGGGATTGAATCACCCAGTGTAGAGCTATATAGGATCACCCAGTGTAGAGCTGTGCAGGATCAGACCTCTGTTTCCCACCTTGTTTTCTTTTTTTTTTTTTCCCCATCACCACTATTTCCTTTTACTTCCAGAGGCACACAGGCCATCTGGGAGACACTAAGAGGAGACTGCAGTGCTGTCTTATATCCCATGCAAACGGATTATTTATCCTGAGAGCACAGGGAGGTAAAAGGATGGGTGCTGCTGGGACCAGCCAGCAAAGAAAATTAAGAAATCTCCTCCACAAGAGATTTTAAAGAGCAGGCCAGGTTGACATCCATTAGAGGTGACTGAAGTTTTTTTCAATCCTGTTTTAATGGAGGTATGGGGACTTATGTCTATTTCTGCTGTGATCGCAGGAGTCTGTGCAGCAGTGATTGTACCATTGATGAAGATTTACTAAGGCAATTCCTGTGAACTTTTACAGTGCAATTCTCCACGGCTTCAATTCTAAAATGCCAGTAATAACTACTAAAGGGCAGAGCACCAAAATTGCTTAAGCTAATCGCCCAAACAGACAAACCCTGAGATGTGCACACCAAGAAAATCTCCCTGTGCTATGAGAGACAGAAAGGAGAAGCAGGCTTCTTGCAGTGCCTGGATCCCTCTTTTTTGCTAAGGGGAGTTTTGCTGTGCTCACATTAACTCAAGGATTTTGTTTTGGCATTTGATTCTCATGGACATTTTATGTGATTCCATTGGCAGAGCTTTGTAACTTAGCATTAATTAATGTCAATTAATGTATTCAGTTGCTAAGCTCTGGAATTAATTTCATTAGTTTTCCCACACAGCTGTTTTCCCTGCCATAGGTAATTAGGACATTATGCTTTTCATTTCCAGAACCCACACCTCCAACAACAGCTGCTGTTTTTAATATACAACAACAAAGTCACGCTATGCCTGGAGAAAAGAACATAAAAACTCCCAGCTCTTACACCACCAGACACTTTGATTTTGACAGGTTTGGACACCTAGAGTAGGATTCTTCTCAGGGAATGGCTACTCTTTCTAAAGAGGAATCATAAAAAAATCACAGAATACAAGGACAGAGGAGACATCTTGTAAAGGAATCCTCTGGCAAAATTAATCTGTTTCAGTGGTAAAAGAACTGCAAATGTTAACACTTAGCAAAAGTTAAGAGCCAGGGGGACCCTGTGTCATTAAATATTTTAGTCTTTTTTGTTTAGCTCGAGATCCATGCTAATATGTTCTCAAGGCAAATGCATCCAGCCTGTCCCAGAGACATCTCTTGCTTCAGTTGGTGGAGATGGAAGGTCGTTGGTGCTTACTGGAGGTTAGTGAGCCTCTGCAAAAGTACGCAGGAAAGTTTCAAATCCCTTCCTAAAGCAGAGTAGGACTTTCTTCAGGATACTTTGAATGTTATTTTTGATGACATATCAAACCCTAATACCCACTGCTTTCTAGTCTAAGCTTGCATGTATATCTTTCGAAAACCTTATTTGATCACAAGGACAGTCAGAGAAAATATTCACTGTACTCACTGCAAATGTATCATTTTTACTTTTCTTGCCTTTAATTCTTTGAGAAATGTGTCCTTCTCTCTACAAATAAATCCACTAAGGACAAATCAGCAGCTTAGACATTAGGGATGGCTTCTGCTTTTGAAGGATGACTGGCATCCTGTAACTAATGAACTGTAAGAATATGGTAGCAACATACTTCACTGAAAGACCCAGGTCTGTAGCCCCTCTCCAACAGTGACTAATAACAAAAGCCTAGAAAAGGTTATAAGAATTTGTCCACATGCGTTGGTAGTCTAGGTACACCTTCAGCATCCACAACCTCCTTATGGCAATGAGTTCCACAATTTCATTAAACATTCTCCCATACTCTTCTACTCCTTATTCTACTCCCATTCTCTTTCTACTCCTTATTTGAGAAACACACAAAATGACTGTTCTTTATCCATTTCCATCTGGTCTGAACATTGATTTGTGAAATGTTTATGAGCAATGCAATTAACCAGTAATGAAGATCAGTGAAATGAAGCCACCACATCTACTAACTACTCACAAATCTATTTTTATCCAGCTGCTACTCTTTCTTCATTGCATGTCAGAGTCAGGAATCTTTCTTTACATTGTGAAGTATATCCTCTGCCATTTCTGGCATAAGGATATAATTGGAGAAAACAACAGATGTCATTCTCCAGGACAAATACTAATCATGATCAGGAAAAGAAATCACTGCACAGGTTTAAGGCACTATAGGAAATAATTCACCACTCTAGCTATGGTAGCAAAAGATTATCAGGCTAGGTTGCCTACTCATTTTTCCACAGCAATGATTATTTTATTCTTCCTAGCAAAGTTCTGTGAAAACAGAAATTAAAGTCCTAGCACAACTTTGTGATTCAGACACTATTGGCCAGATGCTCAGTCCCTGTTGATCAGCAAGCAGAGCATGCCTGATGACCCCAGGTGAGGCTTTAGTCCTATCTGCAATCACAGCAGCATCTAAATTACCTTTCAGTAAGAAAAGCTGTTGTGTAAATCAGGACAGCAGAAGAAAAGTAAAGGAAACAAGAGTACTTTTTAAATATCAGCAGCTCTCTAAATTTTTGCCAGGACATTAGCAAACCTCTTAGCTTCTTTCATCCACACTTACCAAAAAAAACCCAACCATAAATTAAAAACTTTACTCAAAATCATTTGGCATCTATCTACATAAGCAAATGCCTATCTCATAAATGTAACAGTTGGTTTTCTTGACTTGCCTCTATAGAAACTGTCACTTAGCCTCTGAGTCAGCCTTGCCATTCTCTGGAGGGCCAATGGGTACCCAGTTAGTCTCCAAATGCCTTGTAGGAATCCATCTTTCTAAGTCTCACCAACAGTCTGGATTCCTCAGTAGGCATCATCTGAATAAAAAATACCTCCCACATCAATTAGCTTGAATCAGACTTTACTGGGATAACCCTCACTAGCTCAAATCAGATAAGCCCATTAATTAAGGATCTTTCAGGACTTGTATATTCTTTACAAACCTAAACCGCACATGTCTTCAAGTTTATACACCTTCTGAGAGCACTTCAAGCTGCATTTGAGCAAACCTAGATTTAACTTCCACCAGTCATTCTGCCTGCTGTCTGTAGTGGTGAATGTAACAAAGAGAAGCTTATCATGTGGTTAAGAACTGTAGGGGATTAATTGTCTTACTGGGGTGTTGACCTGAAACCAGGCAAAAAAAAATTATAATTCCTGTTGACTTTGTTGGCTCATCTTTGATCCTGTTCCAAAATCAAAGTGGAACACCAGGGACACACAAACGTACAAATGGAAATGTGAGATAAGGTTCATATGAACTTCTTCCAACCAGAAAAATCAGTTTTACCACTGTGCTCTCAGTCTCAGCTTGACTCAGATGGGGCCTGAAGCCGTTAAAAAAATAAACAAAACCATCACATTTGACAAGCTGAAAATTTGCCTGGTGCTCTCCAAAATTTACACAACAGGATTAAAAACATAAATGGTAATGATTAGCCCTGCAAATCTGTCTCCATCAATACAACTAAATTGCAGTCTGTACTCAGTGTGTTCATCCCTACCTGCATCCTAGTTTGATGAGACAGTGTGTTCAGAAGAAGTCCAGATTTTTCTGTATCCCGAGGAAAAAAAAAACAGTAGGGATAATGTGCACTCAGGTACAACACTGCTAGCCAGATCGTCAGCGGGTGTAAATCAACATACCACTGAAGTTATACTGATTTATGCCTGCTAAGAGACTCCTATTTTGGTCCTTGTAAACCTTTTACATTATGTATATAAACACAATAAATAAAATGCACAGACAGACCATAATCAGGGAGCAGAGATAGAGAGTTATTGGTGTTCTACTAGGGAAAGCCCAGTACTAAGTTTGTTGCTGACAGACATTCTCAAACAACGCTGCCAGGAAGATGGGCTAACACCGTACTCTGCTGACATTTCTACTTCTTCTCACCTAAATCTGCAGTTGTACTACTCAGCTTCTGCTGGAAAAGATACCAGCACAAGAATGAAGTGGTTTTTTTCTTATTTGTACTAAGTTCAGCAGGTTTTTGCTTAGTCCTTATATTTCCACTTCAGGATCTTTTATTTTATTGTACAGATTTTGTGGTTGTTTCCACACCACTCTCCTTTCTTTCCTTCTTTCTCCTTGTCTTGTTTTGGCAAGTCTACCTTCTCAAATTTAATCCCTTTATTGAATTTTTACACTTGGTTAACTCTCAAAAGAGGTATTGCAAACAAAGTATAAATAAGTAAATGAAAGAACATTTAAAAAAAAAACCAAACAAACACAAAATACCCAAGAAAAATTATTTCCAAATTACCCTCAACTTGAAGAAAATGTATCTATCTCACTTTAGCACACTCCATCACCCCACTGGCAGCAACACACATGCTTCATTCCAAAGGAGAAAGGTTTGTTTGTCCATTGGAGGGTCATGGTTACTTCATCCGGGAAAAGGAGACTGATTTAGTACTTAGAAGAAATCTCTAGTAGCCAAGACACCTGAATATACCAAGTTGGCCATGGTAACTAGAGGAATGGACCATGTGCACACTCTTAGTCTCAGTCTCAAAATCCTGTGACTTGCGGTGCTACCAAATATCTTCTGGCAAAAAATGCTGTGATATGTTCCAAGGTTACTGCTTTCAGCTACCTACCATAGCCCTCTGCCAGAGACCAACGCTTCCTGGAATAATGGGCAAAACAGCACGCACTTACTGAAAATCCAACACGTTTTCTTATATTGCCAATGAGCTGAGCTGGGGACCTCCTGATTCATGAGCAGAAGATTCATCTGAAGACTGTTTTGTGAGAGGGGTAAGGTTTGACACCACTGCTATACTTACATCAGTAGTTCTGTCACTGCCTAAACAGAAAAACTTAACTCGTGCTGCCTCATAACTAAGTAAATATAAGTGTGCAGAATCAGTTACTAGAGCTCAGCTGATAAGCAATAATTTGTTATTCTACAATTCTTTACCAATATGCCTGACTCCTCAGTGAAGCCAGTTTAATCTACCTGTTTTTTGGTTTTTACCTTAAGAGCTGTAATAAAGCACTCAAGGAGTCTTTTGCAGAAATGTGCTATAGCTGTGCAAAATGTTCTTATTGCAGCCTAAGAACTCAAACAAGACCATTCAAGGCATTTGGAGCATGGCACTTTCTCTGCCCACTGTGAGTTGAACATCCCTCAAAAGCATCACCAGAATATAGTTCCTTAAACATCAATTACAGTACTTCATCTTAATGACCTCAAATTCTTAATGCCTTATAACAGTAATATTTTGTGCTGAAATAGTCACTGTCCTGTTAAAATATTTCATTCTCATTTAGCATGTCCTAAGAGATAGAAAGCTTCATGTTCCCAGCCCTGCTGCCATGTTCAGGTAAGTGAAACTGAGAGGAGAAATAATAATCTGAGATCAGAAATGATAAGAAATAGAGATAATACTTTCTTTCATTTTTACTAATCTTGCATATCTTGAAATGGAAAGACCTTTAAAGTTTTATGGTTTCTATCGCAACTGTTTCTTTTCAAAATTCATCTTCCAAAAAATTCTCTTTCATGCTAAATTTCAGTGAGTTAAAAAACTGATTACCTTACAGTTACCTTTTCAGACAGTTTTCAAATTTCCAACAAAAAAGCTACACATTTTAAGTAACACCACTGCATTTGTGGGTACAATTCTGGGGAAAATTTTATTCATTTTTAAAGGAATTACTTGAGTGCATCATTAATACTTAAATATTGCAAATGTAAAAATCTGCTTGTTATGTTGCAGCAAAGCTGCTATTTACAGAGGAAGCAATATGGAATTACAATGACGAGATCTATGGCAGCCAGGCTTTCGGTGTCATGCCTGCCTGAGGCAATCCAGTGTTCTGGAAAAGAAATCCATGGAGGAAGACTTGCAAAGGTAGGGGAGCTCAAAGATAAACCTTGAGGAAGCATGGGTGGGAGGAGAAAAGGCCAGCGGGTGGCTTAGGGTGCCTGAGAGAATTTACAGCCAATTAGGAGAATATTTTGGAGTTGCAGGTAAAGGAGGCTCCTGAAATGGAGAAAAGAACCTCAAGAGGCAAAGCAGGGAGGGAGAGGAGCTGATGAAAGTGAAGGACAATGACAGGACAAGCAATAGCAGTGAAGGATACACTTGGGCTGGTCATTAGAAGGTTTCTAACGTGAGAGAAATGAGGCATTTTCAAAGGTAGTACCTAAGGCAGAGTATCCTTGGTCTGTTAAAACTGTAAAGCTACAAACAAGGTGATATTATGTACTGTGTGAAACAACAGCAGCTAGACTCTGTGACCCAGGAACTTCTCTCCAATGCCTTGTTCCCATGAACAAAAATCACATAGGAAGAAAAGTGCTGTGTATACTAACTCCAAATACTACTTATCACCTATTCTTCTTTACCATGCTCTTGGCTCCTTCCAAAGTCTGTTAATCCCAACTTTTTGCCTTGCTGGAAAGACTTCTCTTCTGACAGACCTCCCTTCGAACAGTCAAACCCCTCATATTAAGTGAGTGAATAACTAAAGAGAAGTCAGATTTCCTGACAGATTTCTCATATTCTTTTAACCACACATGATATTGTGTGGTTAAAAGAATACGAGGGCAGTCCAGGACACCACAGTATTTGGAAGCTGATGTACTTACGACCATCCACTGTCTTTGCCTCTAGGTGCACAAGATCAGGCTCTCTACCAGACCCCATCATAGACCTGTAAAAGATTAATACAAAGGCATTAAAAACAACAGATACCATGAATGTCTGAGATACTTATTCCACAGGAGATCCTGGTTAGCTGGACCTAAACTCATACTGACAAGTAAGAACTGATCATTTTGAAAGCATTTTGGCATTTTCCCTAAAATAATCTTGAAAATTTGAAAGAAATTCCATCATTTTATCAAATCAATGCCACTGTGTTTATGAGTTCTTTGTTTCCGACCCCTTCACTTCCTTCTGCCTGGAGACATGTCTGTGACATTTTGATGTGTCTCCTGGTTTGGTCAGAAGGATGCATTTCAGTTCTGGGTGGGATACAGAAGACTTTAATTGATGAGATAATAGTGTTTTCCAGCATAGTAATTACAGCTGTGCCTTTATATTGGACATTTTATGCACATTTGCTTAATTGACACTCTTAATGATCAATATTCCCTCATTAATTAAGAAATTTTAAAAACCCATTTCATCCTGAGACATTTTATCACTTCTGTTAATAAAAACTGTTCCATTAATAAAATAAATGTCAGGTTGACTCAGAAAATGACTGTTTGCTCACTCTGAATTAACAAGCAACAACATAAAGACATTGAGCACTGCAAATAAGGGGTTTACGGACTCCAGCTTTACTTCCATTGTTGAGGTTACCCTGGACTGGTACTGCTGGCCTCAACAACTCCCTGGGACAGTTCAAATGGCCAGTGGTTTGATGGACAGTCTGAACTATGGCAGTACTGACTGTAAGTATGTGTCAATCCCATTGTACAGCAGACCCAGCAGCATCTCTGACAATCAGCCTTGTTTCTGGTCTTGCTCCTGTCATCCAAGTCATAATCTTAGATTAAGGCTACGGGTTAAACAACCAGTTTCTTTTTAGTTGCCTGACATCCAAGTTAATAAACACATGATGGAAGAGAAACATTCATTTCCAGTGATAGACAAATTAGATGTTATTCTGTTCAAAGCCTCATTATTTTTCAGGAAATCTAAAGTGAAGTTCAAACAGTGATTTAGACCTTAATTCAGTTCCCACTGACTGCAATCAGAGGCAACTCCAGCCCTTAATCATCATGCGCATTAACTAATAACCATTATAAAAATGTTAACAATAACAAGATTATTTGTGTTCTGATTAATCCTTAGCTTGGCTTGACAAAATCTGTAACAATTCTCTAGCTAGAAAAGGTTGGGATTTTTTTGTTCTCCTTTGCTGAGCACTGGAAGTTTTAGAAAAGACTCCGAGCCAGCATTACTTTCACCTCTTCTCCAATTTTAATAACATTTATGGCAAGGCCTTTTTCTCCTAAACATTCAACTTCCATTTAAAATCTCTGCTTCCAGACAATTGACCCCAGCTGGGAAGGGAGTACCTTCCTAGAGCATTTTTCCTTTACCTGCTATCATCGGCAGATTTAGGGCCAAAATGCTGGGCCTTCTAGTGAAAAGTTCAGCTCAAGATAGATAGATGCCAGTGACAAATAGCTCTACAAAACTGCAGAAGGGCTAAGCTTGTAATTTGGCATATCTCTTTTTAATTCTTGTTTATTCAAGCAGTCCTTAAGCACACCTGGAATTGGACTATTGCAGAAGACACAGTACAGCTTTGTCAGTGCATTCCTCCTCCTGACCTCACACAGCCCCATGGAGATGTGAACCCTCCAGAGAAACAAGGATTATATTCCACAGATTTGAACACTTTGTCTCTTCAGAGACATGCAACAATGGTATTCGTCCAGCAAAGAACTTGTTGCCTTAGTTAAAGCCTGTGAATCAGGTGCTTTGTGCATTTCCTCCTCACAGTTCTATTCTGACTCCAAGAAACACCTCTATTGCATCTTCTCAGGCAAAGGCAGCTGATTCAAATGAGACATCTCACTGATGGATGGGACATGATTGTCACTGTTGTCTTCGCTTGTGATACAAGCCATAATTTACATCAAACTCTTAAACATCTTAAGAGCAGCATATAAATATCTGTACTCCCCATGCCCTGAAAGTTAGAAGGCTACAGCTGTAGTACCTGTATATTACTTAGTCTCACACTGCAACAGCTAGTATTGAGACTGCAGAAGCTTCAGCTCAAGGCAGAATTAAGCCATCAATTGTCCCAAGGATTTACAGAACAAGGATGGCTGAAACATGACTGGTGATAAACATTATTCATCTACTCAAGGGCTTCCTTTCTTTTGATATCTCCTAACCCCTGTGAATTAGAATTGTGATAAAAAACAAAGATGAAAACTACGGCCCAGAGAATCTAAGTGAATTCCTAAAGTCAAACAGGACATCTGAGGTAGAGGCAAGAACAATATCCAGGTCTTCCTATCTGCTAGATCTTTCTTCCTGCCTTAGAAAATACACATTCCATTGCTTTGATAGAAAAAAGGCTTAATTTACTTGTGACAACACAAGGTCAAAGTCAGGCCCATAATGTTAAATGATATCATGAACAATCAGTTGCAAAGGACTGGCAAAATACAAACACTTATCTGCTCAAATCAATATTCGTTGTACATAGCTGACATCCAGAAACATATCACTCCCATCCGGATTCTGCTGAGAGCTTACTGACCAGAACTTTTTTAATGTCACATTTTCTTGTATCATGCTGTTTTGTCCACAGCCCTGTATACAGGTTGCCCTGTAATATTTCTCTATACATACCTCCATACCACCTGAAAAGCCACATCAAGTAATAGTCATCTTACCAGTTATACACTATAGATATTTAACTCTGAGCAAATCACACTCAACTCTCTGAGGAACAGGCAGTTTTGCACTGTGGCTCATATGAACAGTGTTAGATATGACTTTGTGACAAGACAAACTTTATCCTAGAAAGGGCTGTTTCCATTGAATATAAGATGTGTGGACACTTACACTACAGACACCCACATGTGATCACATAAAGGTCCCAAAGCAGTAACACAACAGACTTGAAATACATTTATTACCTACATTTAAAAACATGAATTACAGATAAACTATGGATTGTAAGTAAAGGAGAAAGATGATGTCCTGGGCCACCTTCTCTCTGAGAGAGTAATGTTTTGTATAGTTTACCTTAGCTTTATTATTTACTATATGGTGCGTAAAAGCCTAGGAAATATTCAGAAATGCAATACTGATCATAATGAGCATATACAGGAGATAAATGCCATGCCCTTGGTTGCACTGCACCTGAGAATATGCACTCTGTAGGAAGACAGACATATCCTTTTATGTGCATAGGACAATCAGTTCTCAAAGCATCTACTGGAAACAGGGTGTTAGGAACTGTGGAACACACATTAGAAATCTTAAATTTTTAGTATGTCAACCAGATCTATTGATCATGCAGCTACAGTATTAGTGGGTTTTCTTGGGTTTTTCATTTGACTGGGGGAAAATAGAAACATCCTTAAAAGCTGAGGAGGACAATGTACTTCTACAAGCCTGAGAATTAATTAAGTAACAATGTTAAGCCCATGGCATCAGTATGAAATAAAATTAATAAACCTAACTGATTGTCCTGGTTTGAGTGAGTGGCAGGGATTTTTTGGTAGCAAGGGAGGGGGCTACAGTGGTGGCCCCCTGTGAGAAGCTTCTTGAAGCTCCCGTGGCTCCAAGTTGGACCCACCTTTGCACCAAGGCCGAGTCAATCAGCTGCACCTCCATGATAACGTATTTAAGAAGGGAAACCTGAGAGGAGTTGTGAGGAGAACGTCTGTGCAAACACCAAGGTCAGTGGAAGAAAGGAGAAGAGGGGGGAGGTGCACCGGAGCAGAGACTCCTCTGTGTATCCCGTGGTAAGACGGCAGGGCCGCCTACGGGTATCTATGGTGGAGTTGATACCGATTTGTGGCCTGTGGGGGGCCCCATGCCAAGCCAGGTGACTGCACCTGAAGAAGGCCAGGACCCCATGGGAAGAAGACCTTGCTGTTGTAGTTTGGTGCTGGGAAGACTGCAACATGCAGGGGTGACCCAGACACCCGTGGGAGTGACTCATGTCGGAGTTGGTTTGTGGAGGACTGTCTCCTGTGAGAGGAGGACCGCACTGGAACAGGGGAGGAATGCCAGGAGTTCCCCCACCTGAGGTGGAAGAAGTGGCAGGACTGGCTACACCCTCCATTCCCTGTCCCCTGCACCGCTGGGGAGAAGAAGATAGAGATGTCGGGAGCAAAGCTGAGCCCGGGAAGAAGGGTGGGATGGGAGAAGGTGTTTTCAAGACGTGATAAAGCTTCTCACAGTCCTATTCTGTCTCTTAAGTGTTGTTGTCGTTAGTGTCTGTATTAAATTTATGTTCTTTTTTTTCTTACCTTAACGAGTCTGTCTTTTGCCTGTGCCTTAAAGGATGAGATCATCCCTCCTTGTCCTTAGATCAAGTTCCTGGGTCTTCTGCTTTCCACCTTCTCAGGGTTGGGGGGAGTGAGCAGCTGTGTGGTGCTCAGTTGCCCTCTGAGCTCAAGCCGACATGGATTACAAAGAAATTCCAGTCCTCACTGATGACCAGATTTTAAGGCTCTTATACCAGAGTGATCAATAAATACAAGCTTCACACATGGAAGAAGGAAACTACATGCTGGATTTAACCTAGATAACACCAAAGCCTCAAACTCAGTGTTTCTAACTTGATACAACTGCCTGCTCTACTTCATTATATTTTGTGCACATGGTTAATGTAACCTGGTCAATGTACACTTCACAACCTAAACAAGGAAAAAGTGCCACGTATTCAATAGCTTATAAACCAAGCACCCTGCAAAGAACAGAGGTACAGATGAACAACACTCTGGGACCACCTCAGTTACTGATTTCTCTCAGAAATTTCTCTAAAAACAAACAACAGTCCAAAATTGTATCATTCCCTAGTCTGAGAACTTTTGTTAGCTATGCCAGCAGCACTTTCTTCTCATATTTCTCAATTCTTTTCTTCTCTTTCAGCATCTGTTCTCAAAGACCAATCACTCATATATCCACAAACTTTCCTTATTGCCACTGTCTATGTTTTCACTTTATGGTAAAAATGCCAGAATGCCCTTTCTCCATGCCTTTAATGTCAGGCTTTCTGTAATACTTCCTGAAATTTCAGTACAGCAGGGATATGCTTGCAACACTTTCTGCTGAACGGTGCCTATTGTATTTTTGCGATTAGCCTTCTGTGTTTTGTTGGTATAATTGTCTGGATGTTTTGAAATAAGAGAAAGAGTTAAAAAAACCTTTTGGGAAAATGAGGATTTAAAAAAGCAAAGGGGAGTGCAAGGCAGTGACCCCACTGACTTTACACAGAAGATGCTCACATTATGAAAAATGTAGGACCCCCATAGTCCTATTACAAAGTTGCTTCCTAAAATTTTAATCACCATCAAGCCTGCTAAGTAGTCATCTGCACTTGAGAGCTTCACAAATTGGTATCACTGACTGCAGCGCAGTAATTGCTCTGAATGCAGATTCTACATCCACCGTGAGAAGCAGCACAGGGAAAAGACCCCAAATCATCCTCTGGTTTAGAACTAGGCTGAACTAAACAAAAGCAGCCTGGAACTGCCCATTGCACAGCAAATGCTAGTTGGCATATTTCTGTAGTGACCAACCCCTTGCCATCCCTCTGTCTGAAACATTTCTAAAACCTTGGCTTCCTTGGCTTGTCAGCTCTTCTGAGCCAAGGAAATTCAACAGAGACCCTGTTATCCTGGGGTTTCCACCTCTTCTATCTTTTTTCACTTCTGGGGACAAAAGCAATTGTTTATGGATGCTGGGAACTGATGAGGCTTGCAAGGCAGTCAGACCACTCAGAACTGCAAAAAGGCATCATTGTGAAGATAGCAAAAGCTTCCACTTGGTGTACTTAATTTCAAACTACCATTTTTCATAAACAAAGAACTTGAAGCACCAGACAATAGAGGCTCCATCTCAAGGGTTTGTGCATTCTGTAAAGTAGCTTTGGGTGCCTTTGAGTTTGGATACTTGACTTCAGACACAGTAACACCATATCTAGGACTAAATGCACAAGAAACTTGATGCAAACATTTCATATGTATTCATTGTATCACACATGCTCACAGCAGCCAAGATCAAAGGTCTTTCAAGATAAGCAATAGAAGACAATGCTATTTTACAGAACCCTGGCCCAGAATGAAAGGCTGGAAGAACAGAAATACTACTACTATACCCTTTTCACAGTCAGAACTAGTGCAAATGTTGTTCATTCTTTATATTGGGATAGAGAAGTTATGCAGCCTTCCCACATCCTGGAGGAAATGAAAAAGTGCAGAATCAGGACTCCTACCACCATCCTTCACCTTCTTTTGGGGGGAAACAGGCATGATTTCTTCATGCAGCAATGGATGGCAGATAAATGACAGATAACAGCATGACTCTACTAAGGTGAGCGGAATGAGATCGACACAGTTCTGGCCACTTTGAGCTTATCAACACTGACTCAGAATAGGTTAGAAGTGGCTTCAATGCAATACCAAACAGAAAAGTGACACATCGCTTGGGAAATCCAGCCTGACCCCTCATCATCAAAAACGTTCATTTGCCTCTGTGCCCTCTCTTCTCCTTCCCACAACCTGTCCTGATTCTTTTTCTAGACACTAGACTCTAGTTTCATTCTGCAGATGACTTTGTGCTTAACATGTTATTTATTCTGAGATGTCTCCTGACCTTCAGCATTCCTTCCTTCCAGCCCCAATTTGAGCACACCTCCATCTCCACATATACTGCATTACACAGAAAGACTAATTAGCTGCAACAGACAGGTAGAAGAGAGAACACACTCTCAGAGATCCTTATGCCAAAGTTGTCCTATGAACATAAATATTCTAACAAGCTTTATCTTGTCACAATAGAGCTATAAAGTTGCTCTGTTCAGCACATGATAATGGCTTTGTAATTCAATTATTGGTAGAATTTGCCTTTGGGGATTTATCTTCCTTTAGCCTCAGCACTCATGCGAATCCCTTATCATAAATCTTGCCAATGCAAAACCAGCTCCCCCACTGCCTCTGGGACACATCCTGCCACTTCATGTTAAAAAACTGACAGCTTATTCCAACTTAGTGAATGGCAGATTTTTGTTTTTGTTTTAAAGGACAGAATGAAAATAACAACAGCAAATGACGTTCATGGAGTCCTCAGTAGCATCATTTTTTTGGTTCCACTGATGCTTCTATAACACTCTAAATCCTAATTGCCCTTCATAAAAATAGTAACATGTAGCAATGAACAGGGAGCTTTTTGTCCAAAGATACAAAAGTACTTAATAATCAACCTTTAAGTAACCTTCCCTGCATGCTACTGATTTGTTCAAGACCTATGGAAAAGTACAAGACCAGCAGGCCAAGTTAGAAATAGGGGTTGAGGAAAATTTTTGTTCTCAGCTTCATAGATAAACTCCACTGATTAGTCAAGAGCACAGGGACCTCATTGATTTGACCAAGATCACAGAGTTGTTATGTGGCAGAGACAAAAATAGAGGCTGAGTCCTCCAGGCTCCTTTTTCTTTTACTACTATGTTGACTCCATGAGGATTTTGCAGATACTCTCTGTTCCTTTTTTGCTTGCAGAGGTCAGTGAATCTGCCACCCCAGGGAGCTCAGTGTGGGATGGAATTCTTATGATTTCTTTAGTTCAGTCCCTATTATGTGAAATTTTACCTATTTTACTATTTCTGAAACATAATTTAAAGATTGCTTTCTAGCTTTAGCATCTCTTAGCCATATTCTCCTGTCATGTTTTAGAAACAAAGGGCCAGATTCCAGACAGGCATAAATCAGCACTTCATTTCTTTATATCTGGCCCATAAATCTCCCTTGACAATAATCTAATTAGATTTTCCCTGCTATATCTCTGCACTATTCTTTCCCACATTGTCTAATTAGGTGAAATGATAGAATTTTGTGCAATTCAACTGGCAGCCACTGGGCCATATCCATCCTATGGTATGCTTTACTCAGTTTGTCACGTTTTCTCTAGAACTGATAAAAAATAGCAGTGCAGTGAGTAAAGCTCCTACTTGTGCCACCTCACAACACTGACCCAGAAAAACAGGTGGCTGTTGCTGCTAACACTGAAATAGATGAGTAGGTAAATGGGAGTTGTGGTGTGATTTCCAGGCCATGGGGAATCACTTCTACTCTCACCATCATTTACAACCCTAGAGCAGGATTATCCATAGCCTTCAACCCCATGATGTCCACATACCCCACAGCTTCAAGGAGAGTAGCAAGCCAAGCCTTCTATCCTGCTGCAGTAACACCACAGCTCTCTGTGGGAAGCTCCAGAGATGAAACTTGGCTAAAACTCTGAAATAGGTGGATGTGAATTCTCAGGGAGGTAGGAGTCCATTTCTGGTAACACTGCGTGGGAGGAATGTCTTAACATGAGGATCTAAACTAAGTGGATAAAATTCAGTTACTAGGATTAGATCCTGATTTTAAGATAGTCCTTCTGTCCTACATCTCTTTTTCATATATTGCAGGAAACTTAAGACATCACACTGGTCTGAAGGGAAAGGAGAAAGGTACCCCCTAATTACAGCCTCTGAACTCAGCTCCCTAATATAATGGACCAAATCTACCTGATTTACTGCTTCTCTGCTGGTACAGTCTAATATGATCATGGTTTCCCACTGTATTAAGACGCATGTTTCTGGTATCTTGTAGTGCTGGGGCCCAGTCAGGGTGCTCCAGAGGAGGCCAAGGAGTCATTTATAGCAAGAGTGGAAAGTCAACTCTGGTAACACAGTATGCTACTCATTAAACATACCACAGAAAACAGCAGTGAAACCTTCCTGACACAGATCTAGACAAATTCACAGTTAACTACTATGTAACTGCCTCACCCTTTCAAGGGTTGCCCTTTATACATGCATACAGAGAAATCAACTTCTTAGTCCAATGCCCATTGAAAACTGACATGTTCCAGGGTCCTGTGTAGCACTGCAGACTTCTGCTACTAAGCCCCAAATCAAGATTTTGAACCTGGTATATGGATGTCTGCCTACTTCTGCAGATCTTTAATGGAGGGAAGTGGATGATGGGAGAGAAGATGAAACTCCTGGGAGTCTCTACTAATTTATAAAGCATCTCTGGATGATTTTTTAAAATAAGTCAGCTGAATCAGGAAAACAAAACCACACCAACCCATGCATCAATCAGACTGGGGCCTCTCAGTCCCAAAAGGTTTATTCAGGTGAATATACCTCTTCTCTCTATTCACAACTGGAGGACAAGACTCTATGGGGAGGAAGGGAGCAGAGTCATGTAAGTGGTCAAGAATCTGTTCAGTTACGAATTTTAGAACATTCAAGTTACTATTTTACCCCCATCTTTAGAACTCCTGTGATAATCAAACAAGGTTGAGAACATTTTTTCTCTCACACATGGAAGAACTCTACCAAACTAAGGATTTGGGACTGAGGAGTTATATTTTTCGCTGACAAATCTTGATTTGATTATGAGTAACAAGTTCTCTCAAGAGACTGCTGAGACCAGAGGATCTGCTTATTATAGACCCAGAGGACCAGAGGGCTATCAACCTCTACTGTGTGACTTTGGGCAATTTTCACAGAGTTGTCTAGGGAAGAAAGATACGTATTTCTGATCCCAGTTTCTTAAGAACTAAAACTTATCATAAATCCAAAGAATCTAAATGATCTTTCAACAGCAACAGGCAGAGGATGCTGCATGACTTTTTTCTGTCCTTGCTGACTGACATGGGGCTGGCAAGTTTGTATCTCTGGAAGCCAGACAGGAATAAAATTCTAATTCCCAAGATAAATCTGAGAGATTTCAGCCTTCATTTGTACCAAAAATATAGAGTTACATCAGAGTTCAGCTGCCTGAGAACTGTAAGCAGAGGTTTTCACTAAATCTGTTGAAAAGCCAGTGGGATTTTTAGTAAACTCTGCCAGCTGAGAGTATGCTTCCTTGTACTCTGGCTGGGCAGGATGTAACACTGACCTTTCTGGTGAGAAAATGGTAAATGTCAGGGGCACTGAATGGTGACAAAGTGCTCTAATATGTGTTACCATCACTAATGTTAGCAGCAGCAGCATGGTAAGGGCCAAGGAAAGGCATGGTTGCAGATTTGCCCTTCACTGTGATCCCTGGCAGTGTTGCTTGCCGGCAGCCCATCTGTATCCTTAGGCTGGCAGCCATAAAGTTCCCTTAAAATATTAGCAAGGTAATAGCAGCCTGTGTTATAGAGGCTCAAACCTTCAGTCTGACTTTCTCCCAAAGCCAAACTTCAACTAGAAGCAAAAGTGTGGTGTTCAATTCAGAAAAAAAAAAAAAAAAAAATGGAAATCAAGCAAAATTCACTACTCTTGCTATTCCCCATCAGTTGCTTAATTCAGATCTCCTGAAAACTGTCATTGTTCCCTCTGTGATGTGCCCCTCTGGCATGTGCACATCTCCGCCATATTTAAGCTATGAAATACACATATTTTTAATTAAATTTGTAGTACACTTCAACTCATCAGGTATGGCTTCTGTGTTAGATCAAGCAGATAATTTTCTGGACAGGCTGTCACAATGCCCTTTGATTGGCATCTTCCCTGTCAGACTCCAGCAGTTGCCCTGCGGTGATTAAAAGGTCTTGTTCAGCAATACACAGCACCATTTGTAAACAGCCCAGATACCATGCCATTTAGATTGCCTCAGCCCACCTGGGTGGGCGTGCAAATCTCACCAAGCCAAGATCTGACAAGAACACTGGGACAGTTCACCCAGCTTGCTCCAACTGCTTGAATATAATGAAGTTTTTAACAGGGCTTTGACACTTTTTTCCCTTGATTTTCAACTCTTTCAGCTGCTCCAATGAACACAGTCAGAGCTTTTAAAATACAGTCTCTAGCCTCATCTGGAAAAGAAAAGATATATACTCTCTAATTCTGCTCTGAAGATTAACTTTCTTTGCCACTGCTCATAAAAGAAACACAGATATAGCCGTATCTACTCATCTGTCCTCCCAGCTGCTTACCAGTTTATCTTTTTCTCTCTTTCAGTGTGTGTGCATATTTTTGTATTGTTTGAGGGGAAAGGTTGGTTGGCTGCTTTTTTACCATGTTTGCATCCATCTTCTTTTCCTTCTCATACTCAGAAAAAAAACAAGACACGGTGGAGACATAGCAATATCTCTTACCAAACTGATGTATCTTCTGTAATTTCTTCAGGGAATCATTATCATCATGGACACATGACCCTACCAGGAATGAGATATACTATGATATGGTTTTACTTCTAATCAGTCTGTTATGCCTATGAGGTGCATGAAAGCCCTCAGCTGTATTTTTTGTCTAATTAAACTAGTCATCTTAGAATCACAGAATGGTTTAGGGTGGAATGGAGTTTTACAGATAATCTATTCCAATCCAATCCCCTGCCATGGGAAAGGAGATCTTTCACTACATCCGGTTGTTCAAAGCCCCATCCATCCTGACCTTGAACACTTTCAGGGATGGGACATTCACAACTTATCTGGGCAAGGATCTCAGCACCCTCATAGCAAAGAATTTCTTCCTTATATCTAATATAAACCTATCCTCTTTAATTTTAAAACTGTTACCCCTCATCCTATGACTACAGTCCCACCAGTACCTACAGCACCAGTAGAGTCTCTCTATTTCTCTTGTAAACTCCCTGTTTAAGTACTGAAAGGCCACAATAAGGTTTCCCTGGAGTCTTCTATTCTCCAGGCTGAACAACCCCAACTCTCCCAGCCTGTCTTCATAGGAGAGGTGTTCTAGCTCTCTCATCATTAAAGTGCTTTGATCTTCTTGAAGTATGGGGTGGTATTTATTTTGTATTTCTTCTACTTGAATGTCTGGGTGCAATACTCAAATAAGTGGAAAAAAAAAATCAATAGCACTGATACAGTTAATGATTATAACTTGATGATATAATTTACTAGCCTGGTTTTTCTATTGTTCATTTTATGCTAGTTTTTAAGACTATTTTATTATTTGGCTTTATTTCTTTTTTTCTCCCCCAAGTTTTTCAAGGTTAGGTTATAATTAGAATTAGCTGAGAATCTTTTCAGAAAATGTTTCATTTTGATTAAAAAACACTACATTTTGCAGACATTTTAATGAGCTTTTTAACCTTTTATTTTTGTTTTTTTAGGGCCAGCTCTAATTGTGATAGCTTGACTTACTGACTTTCAGAAAATAATTTCTGGCTGAAGGCATGACTTGATCTGAGGACCAGAATAAAAATCTAGCTTTAAATGAGCAATTTCTGCATATATATCTTGGCCATATTGAACTATATGCACTTTGACTAGGTTTTTTTGCAACTACTGGTCATGAATGTTTCGATTTGCAAGTCACAAGGTATCACTATTGAACTTTGACTGGATGACTGGACCACTTTAAAAAGCAAGAAAAAAAGTAAAGTAATTTCTAATATGACTGATTCACCAACTGTGTTCACATTTGTATTCACTACAAACCAGCATCTTTGCCAGAAAAATGCCACCATAGGAATGTATGCTGAAAATCACCAAGTATCACAAAAATAAACTCAGAAGTATTTAGATAAAGCATTTATCCAACTCTTCTAACCAACATCTACTGCATTCTCTTCCCCTAGCGCCAACTACATTAGTAAACACTGTGCTATCAACAATAATGCATGTATATTAACTTGCTGTTTCTGTATTACACTGCTGAACTAGTATTTCTTAGAATACTCCTTCCTAGTAATTAGGGTATTTTTACAGAACATAGTTCCAGAATTACTAAGCACCTTGATAACTGTCATGCATTTTTCTGCCACAGTACATTTAACAGCAAAATCTCAAGAACCTGCCATAGAATAATAAAAAACATGAATAGTGTTGATACAGTGCAGAACTGCAGTGCCTTGGGGTTGTATGCAAAGTGGATTCTTTTATGTTTCTATCAGACACATAACATATGGTTAATTCTCTGAGTGGATTATGCTTTCCTCAGTATACCACTTTCACATACCTAGATTATGCAAACAGATATGTCATAAAATACCTGAATTATAGCAGTTATTAAAGGCGTCAGTTTTACAGTAGCCTATCACTAAAGCCTGCCCAGCACAAATAGTCCTCACAACCTTTTAATGAGGTAGAGAATTACGGATCCCTTTTTCCTCCTTTTGTGGTTTGGTTTGGTTTGTTTGTTTGTTTTTTTGTTTCGTTGGGTTTTTTAAGAAAATGCCAGTCGCCTCTTATTTTAAAGGTTTATCTGTTCATCTGACATCTTCCTCCACAGAGTGACATTACAACCTCTTTCATCACAAGTGTGGATGTCAGGGCATCACTTAGAGCTGCAGGTGGAAGAATGAAAATGGGGAACAGAGGAGCTCTGAATAAACAAAGATTCTATTTTCATGTTAATGACTTGTCTTAATGAAACAGAGGGTACAAGAATACAAAATACATATGAACTACAAGGAGCTGAATAGTCTCTACACACTGTTTTCTCAGACTTATGCAGGAGGCATCAGCAGATTGCTTTAATGTTCTTCAGGGGTTTAAATTTCTCTGGGGTGGTAGTAGGAGGGGGTGTTTCACAGAGCAGCCAAAAATAAGCAAATAAAAAAGAAAGTTCTCTTGGAAACAGATATAAGAAATGCAGCTCTAAAAGACACTAAAGTTTCTCTGACAGCATTTGCAGGCAGAGACTTCTCAAGACTAAAACTAGCAAGCTCAGTGGTGTTAGTTGCAAGACTTAGAGGGACCCACAAACTATTTACAAGAACACATGACAGAGTAAAATGACTAGTAAAATATTAGTGAGCCATCAGGAAAATATTTTTTTTCCTGTTTTTTTTTCCTGATCTTTGCTTTCATTAAAAATTTGAATCCATTTAAATGTCTTTAAAGGCTTCCAGATGTTCCTTTCCTGTCAAAAGAAGCAGCATTAAGTAAATGAAGCCTCAGGAAGGCCTGATGCCAAAGGTTTTGCTTTGTGTCTTCCTGATCTGTCTCAGTGTCTTCCTGAAAAGTCCCAGTTTAGATAGTCCTGGAAGCAGTTTGTATTAAAGCAAGTCCTCAGCCTTCCTTAGGTACCAGAATACAGTCCTCATTCTCCACAAATATTATAGTCTTCATTCTCTGCACAATACAGCTGTGTCTTGGTTGATCCCTTCAAAATCATTTGATTTAGAGAAAGCACCAGGACAAGGAGAGACTATTCCCACAGTCTGCTTTCCTTGGAAAATGGTGACTTCAGGACTTTTTTCTTCACTATTCATTTCTGCTCTTAAGAACATTTGGAAGACAGTCTTCTGACTTTTCAGGTTGATTAGATTCTGCATATTTCCAAGCCAAAATGTATAATAATTAGTTTTAAAAAACCCCAAAGAAACCACAGGGCACATACATCAGCACTTGCTATAGAGATGTTGCTGTAGAAGTTTGGATTTCAACTGTACATCCGCACCCTCTTATGTCCCAGTTCCCTTTTGCTTTTCTTGCATGGGGAGTCAGCAGTGGCCACACTCTGAGTGCAAAGGGTTTCACTTCTGATTCAGCACTTCAGTGCCTATTTTGCCATCAGGTATTTGGCTGCACAGAAATGGAAATGCATAGAAAAGCCTAGTGTTTCTCTCTGTGGTGCACATGTTCTCAATTACACATGCACAGCTGTTTTCTACTATGGATGGTTTTGAGGACAGACAGTGTCCATGCAATTGCAGCTAACAGTATTTTTTTTCCAAGGTCATGATGATCATAATAAATAAGTCAGAATGAGATGCAACACTGTCTCCACGAGTTGTATTATTTTTACCTTTGATAGCAGAAGTACGGTCTAGCTTACACTGAGGTGTGTTATGCAAGGGACATTTTGTTCAAGGTGAAAATACAGGTTTACAGTTTCATGTTTTGTTTATGGCTGTAGGGAATTAGATGGGTGGTTGGAACATCTTTTCAACTTACTCTTTGCCTTTGAAGCTCCAAGTCTGAGTTCTCTTATTTGTTAGGTTCTAAGAGGCCTTCAAAGTTTGAGCTCCATGGAAAGGAAGAATGATCATTTTCATCATTATTCTTATTGTGGGCATCCATCAGCTCAATTCACAATACAACAATACTCTAAGTAATGATGGGAAACTTCAAAAGGTTTGGATTGCAGTACAGGAGACAGGGATCCAGGTACAGGGACATTCTTTCCAGATCCCTGACCCTCTTCAGGGAGTACAATTTTGTTGGATATCTCAAAGACTGCGTCCCCAGATTTCTAGGACTTTCTGCTTTTGTTAGCCCAGAAAAAACAAGACATGTGTGGGGCTGTGTTTGCATCTGACATTTTGAAACCCTGTTTGGAGTCCTGTAGGAATGCAATAGGACTGATATAAATATATATGTGCCTGTCTATACAGACGCTCACATAAAACCAAGTCTGAGTTAAAAAATGGGATTTAGTTTGCAAAAGCTTCAGCTAACACAGGTTCTGAGAAAGGATTAAAAAGCAGGAGCAGCAAACAAAATCTCTGGTATATCCTTTGCAGATCAAATATAAATTCAACTTTGGAAGTAAATTTGACCTAGAGTTCTTACTTCTTTCATAAATTAAAATATTTGACTGAACCACTCCTGAACCTTGACATGTTCAAAACCTGCAGTTTTGGCACAAACTTATAGTTTAGAAGCTACCATGGTGGTCTCATTTTAATCATCTAGTTCAGCTCCTCTTGATTTCAAGATGACTATTTTATCAAAAGCTTCTCCTTTAAAGGCCAGATTCACAGGACATGAGCCAACTTCTGCTCACAGGTGTACAACAGCCTCCATAAAGAGCTGATGAGAAGTCTCACAGACTTACACCAGTGTAAGCAAAAAGAGGAGTAAGCCTAAATATAAAAACTTTGATTTAGACTATGACAACCATATTTGCAGGAAAACAGTTCAACGTCTCCTTCATTCCTCAGATTTCTTTTCCACATAAGTTGAAGTTACGATAATTACTATTGCATGACATCATGGGGATGTTTCAGATATGTATTTTACTGCAAGCATGGTTACAGAGCTTTACACTAGATTTGCAAATCATTGCTATGAAAGCAAAAGCAAAGATATCTGCCTGCAATCAGAATCAGGAGAAAACAATCAGTACACCAGAGTCGCTGTGTAAATCTGTGATGACTAAAACTGAAGATGAGACTCAAAATACAAAGAAATTTGCAATACTGCAGAGTGATTTAAGCTCATAATGAAGAACTCTGTGTGCCTAGTTCAGTGGTCATTAATTTCCTCACTTTCAAGGACTGAAGTACGTCTAGCAGCAGTTAAAAGCATAACACCAGCCACTGGAGGATGTCGACTGTTACCCGTGGCAGAAATGCTAGTATCCTCAAAGACTCTAAGACTTCAGTCTTTGGTCCTCACTGGTAGCAGGACAAGATTAATATCTTCTTTGAATTTAGTGCAAAAGCAAACAAGCTTATGCAGAACAGAGTTACATTCCAACTCAAAATGTTCACAGGAAATTGCAGGACTCTCCCCTCCCAAATCAATGCTTTCTTCAGCCTATTCAGTATATTTCAGTTGTGCATCATCCTTAGATCAAAGGCCCCATTTTCAAGTGCTGTATAAACACATAACAGGAGGCATAATGTCCCTTTCATACCAGTTCTAAATTAATCTCAACAAATCAGCAGTGCAGATTGCATTCCATCACATTGCCTTCAAGCCCCTTTTTCAACATCTCTGCGTAATAGGAAGCTGTCTCTAGGAAACAAGGAAGTTGCTTTTGCTCTTACCAGTAGAACCTGTTTGGTGCAACTCCCTCGTGAAGAAGCAGCCATCTTCTGCCAAACTCCACTGAACTGAACAACTGGGGACAAAAACAAACAGTCACGAATCACATTAAAACACAAAGATAATAGAGAAATTAATCTGAAGAAGCCTGTATCACTTCTGAGATAGTGACTTGAACTTTTACTTCCTCCAGTCTCAGAAGGACACACCTGGGGCAGCTGAAAAGTGTCTGTGGTGCCTTTTAGTGGCAGAGGCAATACTGAGATGTGTGACATGGGACACAACTGGATTACCTGAGGGATTACTGTATGAGTACACCCAACTACCTGCCATGACTGAAAACTCATCATCTAGCTCTTTGTGGCACTTCCAGGTAATAAAATTGTGCAGTGTAAGAAGGCCACCTATTCCTTTTTAAACTTGTGGTGGACACCAAATGTACAGCATAACACAGCAGTTTGATATCCTAGCCTAGCTCTGACAACATATATACACAGTTGCCTTCCTTGATATTATGTTAGAAGATCATTCTATTTCCAGTTATCAGTAGCCATACCTAGAGAGCTTGTTCAATCTGGCATGAAAAAAATGGTCTAACATGTCCATACTCCTCATGCAGGAATAAGTTTAAATAGCACATTACTTGTACCATAGAAACCCACGATTCTCCCTTTGCTCCTGTCCTCCTGCAAACAACGTGACACCTTCTCCTAGTCCGGTTACACAAACAATATCCAAATACATCAATCATTTCAGAAAATCTTTCCATGATAAATACCAAACCGGACTGAGAAAGGTCAGCAAAAAGGCATATTACAGGTATTATAAATACTTCGACATGTCTTTGTGGAATGATATACAAATGTTACTGGTATAGAGCACCTATAAACAGCTGCTGTCCGTAAATGCTGCCATCAGGTAATTCTCAAAAGGATAGTGGAGAGAAGGATCACTTGGGCTCTGTTTTCTTTTGCTTTATTTAACTTCAAATTTATGATATGGAAGCACTGAGAGGCAGTCAGCCCTATGCATTTCTTGCAGATTCAACCTATTTCTCCTTCTTCCCTTGCTTGATAGACTTGCTCAGTCCCCTTTTCTGGCAAGGAAGATGTTGGGTCCCTTTTCTGAACTGTGATCTGCCTTTTCACGTCACCACTTTAGGGATCTTGCACAAAATTCAAGCAATCTGAATCTTTTATGTGCAAAGCTTGACAAATTTTTTTTTTTTTTGTAACAAGCAGTGGCTGTGGATTGGCACAGAAGAGAAAGATGGATGCCTATGAGAATGACTGAGAAGGAAAGAAGCTGATTTTAAAGCTTCAGATTGATCAGAAAGATTATTTGAATATATTTTAAGAATTATGAGACTGGCATGTAAGAAACCTTGAGACCTACTTCTTATTCTGCATTATGTTCCCAATGCAAACCCCTATATCCCTCAGCTCCCCTACTGTAAAACCTTGGAATGACATGGAGAAATTAATTACAATAGCTTTTTGGTAAACAGCAGACTGGCATATGTTGAAATCTACTTTAAAATGTGAAAGCTAAAAATTCACCTCTTTCTCCTCTCCCTTTCCCTTGAAGACTGTCAAAGAAGAAAGAGGGAAGAAGGCAGAGGGGATAGAAGAAAACGAGTGCAAGAAAAGAAAAACAGTTTAGCTTTGTGGATAGAAATGTATTCACTTTTCAAACTTCAATGGTAAGTCTGTTATTTTTCATTAAGTAGAAGATTCTAGATACCTTTTTTTTTTAATCTTTAGGAGACCTAACTATAACTAAGGAAAACTTTCATTTTTGAAAAGTAAAGAAAATATTTTGGAACATTTAACAATGACTTTTTGTAAAATGCTTTGAGGTCACCTAATCAAGAATTTTACTATTACAAGAAGAATTTTCCCCCCTTCACATTCAAAATCCATTTCTAGACCTGCTTTTATAATTGCATCAAAAATAAAAACATAGTAATGATAAGCTACTGTCAATCTATCTCTCCAATATGTTTTCCCCATCATGGCAAAGTAATTTCTTCCATGCCAAATAATATGTGTTTGACATACAGTAACTTAAGTTTTAATAAAGTTTAGATCATCCTTTAATTAAGAACAGGGAGCAAACCAAACAACTCGGCAAACACCTCTGTGTTTCCTGACCAAGGATTTATAGGATGTAAGCTTTCCAGGGACATGGATGTTCACATGGCTGAAATCATCACAGTAAATCTTGTCTTCCCCCTTTCATATCTCTCACTCTACTCCCTCTCTAGTTTCCCTGAGCACAACTTTCAGCAGGTTATTCTCCCCCTCTGAATTTGCTGGTGATAGTATCCAGAATGAATTAATTACAGCCTGCAAAACTTTCTCTGTGCTTCTGTAGCATCCTCTTCCACAGCTGCAGTGCCAGGTGGTTGAACAGCCCCAGCGCCACAGCTTCCCTCTGGCTCTTTCAGCACAACTCCTCAGCGCGGCTGTTCACCTGCTGCATCCGACAACTCCCCCAGCAGAACAGAAGCTGTGATGCTGCACAGCACCCAGGGAGCCCTGCTTTCTCTTGGTGTGTGCCCTGAATGAGACATGTGATTCAGGCAAAAAGTGGAGAAATGCAAGAGTCTGTTTCAAAGGGAGAAAATTGATATAGCAATTCCACTGTCAGGATTGGCCTCTCAAATTAGAAGCCAGTGCCCAGTGAGCAGCACCACTGAGAAGACAGTGTGTGAGAAAAGGCAACAGCTCTCAGCGGGATATATCAGCTCCCTGGGAACCCATGCCCAAAGCTCTCATTGCCTTTGGTGAGACACTTTTATAACCAGGCTTTAGAAGGTTTTTTCTCCTTTGCCATTATTTCAGCACCAATCTCAGCCTTTACTGACTCACAGCAGCACAAACAGCACTAATGTATCTTTAGCAAATAAGAAATTCCACCCCTCCCCCCCAAAAAAAGGAAAAAAACCCAACCACCTTTGTAGTGAGGATTTTTTCAGATATTCTAAGTATCATTCATTTTAGACTGAGTTTATTTAGTTGTATCTGGAAAAAAAAAATAAAATTTAGAGGCAGGTTTTTGTCAAGTATCAGTTATGATACAGATAAGATTATTTTTCACCATTTAGCAATTATAGTACTTGTATGGATATTTTTTAAACCGAGCATCATATTTTGTTGTTATAAAAGCCCTCTCTCTCCTGGGACTTCTTGTGACAGACTCATGCATGCAGTCCCTTCAGAGATGACATTTTATTTTCTTTGGCAAGCACTGCTGTCTGATGACAATTTTCATTATTAGACTGAAATTAGATAATGTTCTTTGTTACACTTCTTTTTCAACCACAAATAGAAAAGGAACCTATTACAATTTCAATGTATGTTTTCATCTGAGGGCCAAGTAGTGATCTGACATTTCTGTTTTCACTGAGACAAAACTGTTATGAAGTACAAATCTTGTATTGATCTCTCAGATTTGACCCTTGTACATCCAGGAAGAAGTCTCTTCTTGCTTCCTCCTCTCTTGTATATTTATTTTTCTGTGTAATACCCGAGTACTTAACAATCATTAACAGTCTTGTTTTGCTTTGTTTTGCTTTTTAAATCCTAATATTCTGTCAAGTAGAAACCTACCACCTACCTCTTTTAGATAGGAAAACAGCAATGCAAGGGAAAAGGAAAAGCTGTCCCAAGGTTACAAATACCTTCTGGGGCTGAGCAGGGATTCAAATAAACCCTCTGAACTGCAAGACAATCCCTCAGCTATATAAAGAGCCTTTTCACAACATGACACCACTATCTTCTGGAGTAGGGAAAGCTGACATCTGAAAACTGAACTTTTTTCCTTATCTACAGCAAACAATATCTGTATGCTACTCAGCCTGTCTGTTATTTGTTTCCCAACCTGTGTGAGAAGCACAAGAGTTGCTCATGTATTTCACAGTGATAGCATAAGCTTCATCTCAAAATGCTTTGGGATATCTGGGTAACAGCAGGACACAGTTGCCATGTAATCTTATCTCTCCCTTCTAACTTCCCAATCTTTCCAGCACTAATTTTAGACTTGAGGAATTTTTTTGCATTTTGGCCTATATTAATTGATAACATTTTCAATTTAAGACAGTCAAAACATTCTTAAACATATAGATTTTTTTTTTTAAATATTGTTTGTAAAGTAAGGATAACTTTCCTATAATCTAATGAAACTGCAGAAGAAAAAATATTTTAGTAATGTTTGTAGTTAAAAAAAAGCATTTCATGAAGAGGAAGAAGCTGTGTGTATAAATTCTTAGTGAAAGTAAAATATGTAACAGAAATTAGTCAAACCTGATTATTTACTTTAGTTTGACAGTTTGCAATACAAAAAAATAACTGAATTCCAGAAAATGTAGGGAGAAAAAATGATGTTTTTCCAAAATGTTCCATGAAGAACAACTTGAATTTTATTTGACTTCACTGATCTAGACTGGAACATCAGTTCTAGAAGGGAAAGCGCATACTAAGGAAGAGGAAAAAACGCATTTTTCTTCACTACATTCTCTACGTTTTTCTTTACTTCAGCTCTGGAAAATCTGTCCAAAGCAGAAAGCTCTCAAGATATTAACTTCATAAAAAACGTCTATTTTTTGGATGGTTCTGGATCCATTCTGCTATGCATCTTTCTTTGCCCTTCAGCCCTGTATTGCACAGAATGAACACTTGTATAGTTTTATAATCTACCTGTGTGCTAGTTCACAGCTCTAAAAGAGCTCTGGCCCCTTTCACCGTTTGACTAGATCTATTTTAATCTTCCCCGGTTTGTTCATGTATTGTACCTCCTACACTCCTTCCCTTCACTCAGATTTCTAAGCTCTTTAGAGTAGAAATCATCTGTTGTAGCATGTTTTTACACAACATAAAGATTGCTGGGGCTCTCAGTAGCTATTATAGATACAAGGAAATTATAAGTGCAGATGAGTGTAAGGCCAAGTTTTTCCCCATAATAGATACTTCAGTAAAAGGTTCTACTATTCAGAATGGTGGAAATCAGATTATTTTCCCATACTATTTCTAATACTTTTGGTTTTCACCCACAAAGCAGCACAGCAATCCAGGAGTTTTGTACTTTCCTCTGGAACAATGTGACTACTGTTGGAAATATTAGATAAGACACAACAATGGTTCTGCCATAAGATTTCCACATTACACTGGCTTCAAAAACAGCTTTCAATAATTTACAGGACTCAGAAAATATTTAAATACCACTGATTCCATTCTTCCCATTTTTCATCAGTCTTATGTTTTATAAGTCTCTATCACATTTGAACACCAGCATTAATATCAACAAAGCTGGTATTAACTTGTATGTTATATATATAAAAAACATATATATATCTTATACATAGCTTATATAACTGGACTGTGAAAAAAAGGATTCAGAAGGCAATCAACTCCTTCAATAGTTCTTCCAATAGACACATCTTAGTGAGCAATATCTCTAATAAAAAAATACTTACTGTAAAGAACACAATCTTCTCACCATTTTACAAATGAAGGTTGCGTATCTCCACTGAAAAACTATAGAGAAACTTTAATGTGTAATATAAAGACTCATCCTTACAAGACCTCTCCTAAAAGGACTGTGTGGGAGTCACAAGTGCTATAAATCAGCAGACCTTCACTCACTTTTATTGAGGTAAAACAAATGACACTAACTGAGGATTCATCTCTCTTTAATTCACCAGTAGTGTTATTTGGCTTGTTTTTTGGTGGGGTTTTTTTATTAGTCTATATGCATTTTAAAAACTCCAAAACAAGTAGCTAAAATATGAGCTTTGAGGGCCTAATGTTCTCGACACATCAGACAAATTTGATTCATTCTGATGTAATCACAGATGGTATGAGATTATGACCTACAGGACCCTGCTTATCTATTTGGGTTTGACTGAATTACGAAGTTTAGATCTTGACATAAACTCACAACTTTAGGACAAACAAAATGAGCTGTTAAGAGTTTCATAAAGTATTGCACCTGGACATGCACTTGAATAAAGTTGTACTGTACATTCCCCCTAAAAACACTGGATTTTCCCTGAGAATTTCCCAGCCAAAAATCTGTCTCTTATGAGGCAGTTGAATTGTTTATTTGGCTGTTGAGCCTGACAGGTAAGAACACATGGCATCAACCAGATGCTGCTAGTAAATGCAAACTTGTCTTAAAGACAGTAGTCCCATTCCGCTCCAGTTTCAACAAGCTCTGTGCTCCCCAGAGCCCGTGGATAACTCTGCTACCTGTGTGCTCATCAAGCTCACCATACCAAAAACCTACACTCACAATAATCTACATATCAGTAATCTATATATCTTCCAAGAAGACAGACAAACAATTCCTCATTTAATGTCTGACTTTGAAAGAAACTTTATTGTGGTGGACACCAGGTGCCCACCAAAGCCACTCCATCAATCCTCAGCTGGACAGGGGAGAAAAAACATAACAAGGCTCGTGGATTGAGATAAGGACAGAGAGAGATCACTCACCAATTACCATCACAGGCAAAACCAGGCTCGACTTGGGGAAATCTGTTTATTACCAAATACAACATTCCAAAAGCACAGTTTAGCTTTAACTATAAACATAAGATAGTCAAACTGGATAAAGACAACTCTTTGTGAAGATGCAACAGTGTAACTTGAAATAAATGCAGGCAAGTCCTTCTTCTTATCCCCATTCATTTATACTGAATAAGTTTATTGCTGATAAATTGTACTTTATGACCACCACAGGTGTATTTGAAGAAATTCTAGCCTTCTACAAAGTTTCAGTCATTATTCTCATTGTTCATAGGGGCATTATTCAAATATTATTCAAATGTGAAAGACTATATTTAAAACTACTGTAAATCCTTCAAGAAAGCAAAGACAAATAGGAGACATCACATGGATTGCTTCAATTTGGTGATGTACTACTTGAAGTCTCTCTTGCATTTCTTTTGCTTTCTATGCAGTCTGCAGAAAAGGATGGGGTTACTGCATCAGGTAAGGATTTAAGATTGAACATGTTTATATAGGTATATACAGTACTCCTTTATGATCTTTCAGACCCTTATGACCTTAGATTTACTTGCCGGATGAAAAGTTATCACAGTGGGAAAGAAGTTTCCACCGTGGTGCTACAGACATCTCAAACAGTAAGAATGAACAGGGACTTGGATGCACACATGTTCCTGACATGCATCCAGTGCAGCTTACTTGGGTATCAAAGTACACTATTTTTTTTAAAGAAATTGCTGCACAGGGCATTTCTTTTTCAGAGCAGTCAAAGGCTGGGAGGTATGCTGCTGTTCCCTGAATCACACTATTCTTCATTTAGAAGAGGCATGGACCAGGCTTTTCTCTTCCAAAACTGAATTTAATACAACGGTATGTTTTGTTTAAACTAAGAATCTGAAATTGTGCCTGGTACTTCCCTCCTAGAATAGAGTATAAGACTCATGATCAAGAACACAGAAAGGGGGTGCAGGGCTGATACTCATTCACTTCGCTGATCTCTGATCTAATTGTAAGTTCTAGTATTAATATGCTTAATTATCCTTGAAGCAATAAAGTTCATAGGATACTGCATAGACTTTGAACATTTTAAGTTTCAACATTTAAGTTTGGGGTTTAATGAATGCTGATGGAAACACATCGGAGTGATAAAGCTTTCAGACACCTGCTTCATAGCCCATTCAAACACCAGTGAGGTCTGCAGCTCTGTGGCTGCTTTTCCTGATGAACCACACACTACTGTCACGTAGACTTGTTCAGTATGGTCGTAACACAGCAATTTCTTTTGTGTATGTTAATCAGATCAAAGCATCCTGGAGATGACCCTCAGCTTCCTTCCTATCTTCCAATAACTCCTCACATATTCTCAGATGTGAGCCACATCAACTGGTGTTCTGGTTTTGTGGCAGCTTGCAAGCAACTGTATTAGCATGATGTCTCCAGTGCATTCAACTCATAGGCTAAAAAAAGTGTCAGGAACACATTTTTACCATCAGATATTTAAAGGAATCTGCCTGGCACATATATTTTAAAGCCAGAAGGAATCACTAGTATCATCAGTTTGTTCTCATCCTAACAGATGCTGCAGAATCTTTACCACTAACTCAAGCAGTAGAGAGAATTATTCAGGCCAACAACTGATAGCTGAACTAGATTGTATCATTTGGAAAGACATCCAATCTCAAGTCCAAGGGATGATGGATTTACCACTCCACTCAGTATGTGGTCCTCAAGGTTAATTCCCTTCTTTGTTAAAATATACTATCTCTGTAACAGGTAACAGGGTATCCTTCACTTTCTGTTGTATTATAAATTTACTAGGTAGGTTCATAACTGTTTAAACAGCTGCATTAAATCTTTGTTTAAAAACTCTATCATATTACATGAGAACAGAAAATGCTTATTACAGCAAAGTGTCAGAGTTTTCATGACAAATGCAGAGCTTTAAATTTTAAAATAAATTATTATTGTTTATCATTTGCATTATGTTAAAATCTATGGCTGCAAATGAATTTAGTTGATAGGCACTTTGCATAATAATAAACTGAAGACATGTTAGAGAGTACAGTCAAAACAAAGGGAGGCAAAGGGAGAGATGAGTCATATACAGATAAGTGAAGGGAGTTGCTCAATACCACAGAGATCAATGGCAGAACTAGTGATATGGAGTATACTTCTTTATTCCTAATCCAGTGAACTGTCCAACTCTGATGGAAAGGAAAAAAGTCTTTTTTTCCATGGAAGTAAGAAAACTGGAGTTATGCAGAGCACAAAAAATCTTGCAGAGAAGCAACAGATCTACCCATAGCTATGAGTATGCATCCAAGGATCTCAAAACAGCAAAAGAACAAGTTCTCTAGGGGTACAGAGGGCTGATGTTTATAGAGATGAATCAGCAAGGACATATTGATTTGCCTAAAGATGAGTGAGTCAGTTGTAAAGAGCACACTGATTAGTGCTTGAGTCTTTCCTTCTATATCACTGATCACACTCCTGGCCCAGAAATGCATCTTCCTCTCTGGATTGCCAGGCTGCCACTGGGCTCTGCTAGCTGATTTTTTTTCTTTTTTTATTATTTAATAGAGGAGGAAAGAATGTTAGAGATTCTTCACACTTTTAATTCCATTCTTTATTTTAAATTCTTACTCCATCACATCGTGCTTAGTGAGGTGTGTAAAAGACTGATGGGTACTCTAGGAAAGCATATTTTATGACATAGTTTGTACACTGGCTTTTGTACAAAAAAAAATACACTCTGACACCATTCTTCTTCCTACTGAGACAATGCTGAGGAACTGACTTAGAAACATAACCACATGGAAAAATCTTAAAAATAGGAGCTAGCGTTCACAAGGCCTTTGTGTGGAAGGCCCTTTCCATCCCCAGCACAAGTGCTGGTAACCCTGTGCAGAAAGTGCAACATTGCAAAGGCTGGGACAAACAACTTTAAACGTGCAAATTCCTTATTACTTTTCATCTTCAACAATATGCGTCAAAGTCTGCTGGAAAACTGGCTTGGTTGATTAGTGGTGCCCCAAATATTAACACAGAGTAGACTGTTGCAGGAGTAGTGCCACAGGGAAAGGGCAAGTTATTCACATAGGCTAATGTTAGCTTTATGCAAACTAGCTCCCTGGTTGTGTATAGTCTGCCAAAAGAGATAGGCTTTTCCAGAGGATGATTCAAAGTGGCTAATGCTTACCACTCTAGAGAAGCTTTTTTCCTCTCCATTAATTTTAGATAGGATTAGCCTCCCTCAGCTAACATTAGCCCAAGTGAACAGTCCTCTAAATGTTGTCAGTAGTATGGAAAAAACCTCACCCCAAAATTATGTCGCTTGATGTTAACAGCATTTTTAAAAAAAAAAAAAACATGATGCGATTTCTGATAAAGCACATCTGGATTTTATTCCCCTTTCTCTGGTCTATGTAGGCAGTGACTGTTACCACCAAAATTGAGAGGATGTAAACAGAAACAGAGTAATTTAGAAATGAACATCTGGAGGTCCCTGGTTTGACCCTTTTCCGAGCAGGGTCACCCTCAAAGTTAACTCTTAATGCAGTGAAATGAAAGGTTTTAGAATTATGAAGTGCATCCAGAATAGTCCATCACATCTTGAAGAGTGAATAATGGCTAAATCTATGGCAAATATTCTACTGTCAGACACAAGCATTAGACCAAACACATGGATAGATGGGGCTGAAGGTACTTTGAAGAGTTGGCCTGTTCTCTCACACAGACAACCTGTGGCCATATGCATCTTTATCTCTGTTCTAAGTGGTTCCTCTGTTATCACTGACATAAGAACACCTTCCTCTTCCACTTGAATGCATGAGGAGTGGATCTCTTTTACTGTAGGAAACTAAAGATGACATGTTTTGAAGACAGAAGATATTGTCCCACAAGCAACAGAATCCTTATTTGCTGAACTTCAGCACTTTAGCTATGCTGCCAAAGTATCAGTCCCTAACTCATTGATCTCCAGCATGACACACACAATAAATAAATAAAGGTAGACAGATGGAATCAGATATCTGCGAAAGGCCAAAATGAAAAAAATAAGAAAAAAAAAAAGGAAATGTAAACTCCTTCATTTGTAAACTCCTTCATTTACTAGTGCTATGTTGACAAAGCTCCTTTAGTCTGGGGTGCCTTGCTTTTCAAGAGTTCATTTAGAATGAGAGAGAAGAAGCAACAACAAGAGGACCATTTTAAATCTGCTTTTTCAGCCTCTGTTGCTGCCTTTCAGTGCTCGAGTGCCTTTGCACATTTATTCCTGATCTGGGCAATTACGACCCTGCATTTCACCCATCTGACTTGTGTTTCCCAATTTCACCTGTATTTCGTCTCTTCAAATAGCTCTGTTATTCATGGCTGATTACTAACCATTCCTCTGTTCGTCTGAACCATCTGAATAGCAGAAGATGTCTCCACATGAAGTAGAGGCTCTTACATTCCACTCTCTGATTACACAGAAAACCACTTTTGAAGATTACATAGTAATACATAAGCAATACTCCCATAAAATACAGCCCCTCATCCTACAAGCAAGCTGATTAAACCCACAAGAGCTCACATGTACAAGACCTCCAACCAGCTTTTGCCTCACATGCAATGCTTTACTGTGTCTGAAGTTTCCTCCTGATTTGTAACTCCTCTTACACAAAAAATAAAGAAGCATGCAGTAGTTCTGCAATTACGTGGTAAGAATCAGCCATGTAACAACTGTCAGACAGAACAATGAATGCAATCATGAAGCAATTAGAGCAGGCAGCAGATGGTTTGCTGCTCTTTTTTTTCCTCAAGACTGGCAGGAAAAAGTCATGACTGAATAAGGGACTGGTCTGTCAGCAGTGGTAATTCAAGTCTGCTGCCCAAGGCAGAGACACGGCGGAGAGATATGTGAACAAAAGCAACTGAGTTACCAAAGCTTAATGAGTTACTTCTCATCAGCAGAACCCCAGTAATTAACCACATTCACCCACACACAACACCCAAGAAACTGGGACATAAAATTACTTCAGTTAAGACAGATTTCCCTACCATTGAGTAAATTCCTGTTTAACCAAACAAAAAAAAGATCTGCAGTACTTATCATAGTGATAGACTCAGTGGGCTGTAAAGAGACTGAGGGATGGTGGTATGTGACCCATTTCCTGTTCATTACAACTGAGCAATGAGAGGCATGCACTAACTGTTGGCTTTGCCTTCATCAGTCCTGAAATGGATGGACAACTTCTGAGAACCAAAACAGTCCAGACCCAATACCATTCCTGTCTCTCTGCTCTATTCACCACCTGATTCTCCTAGTCCCACCTGCTGCAATGACAAGATGCAAATGGATGGCAACAATAATGTGGCTTGCTAGAAGGATGCAAGCATGTTTTCTAGTTGATTCTCACCTCCCTCCTGACTGTCAACAGCAGAAATAAATGAGTGCGACAATCCTAGACTGGTCAAAATCCAACTTACACCTTACAGCTCCCATCAACAAAACCTTCACAGACTCTTCAGTCAGTGGCATCAAAATCAGTGCTGTCAAAATGTAAATTACTGACCATGCAGATATATTTCCCTTGCTTCCTCAGGTGACTCTTAGTCAGTGTGCAAACAGTGCCTGGAATCCAAGGAGTAATGGATTCTCTTTCCTTACAGACGGCCTTAGCATGAGATCACGAAATAGCAAATGGCAGCGTCATTTATTCCAAAGTACCCCACAGCTCCCATTGCAATTACCTAAATACCTGCAGGACCTCTTAATTACTCTGAGAAAATCCTGCCTTTGGATATACAAGCATGAAACCAATGGGAGTCATTTACACTTAGCCACAGGCTGAACTTGACCCTTAGTTTGAGTTACATTTAATTTAGTCCAAGCTGATTAATACTTATTGCCTGTTGGTTACCCTTTATGGTTCTTGGCCAAAGCTTGTTGAAGTCAGAAAATGTATCCATTAGGCTTTAAAGTAGAAACCAGGCCTGTGACTCATACCCATACAGAGTACTTTTAAAATTCTATTTTAGAGTTAATTGGTACAGATCTACAGACCTTGTGCTACATGATTTTTCTCTTGCAACTACAGTACTGAATTACCAACAGTTATCCAATTTGCTAATCAATGCCATAACACAAAGAAATTTTATTGTACAGCCTGCAGCCTCTCACCCAAGATACCCCATACAGACAACTCTGACACCAACCCCATAAATTCAGATTAACACACAAAAGGGCCCTTTGTTCTTACATCCTGATTGTTTTTTAGGATTCTATAGAGGAAGAGTGGGAGTTTCCTATAGAATAGTGACAATATACTTGCTGGTAACCATCTACCATAAATTAGATGTGCATTAGAATCTAATTCAGAATTATTTCCTGAGCAGGCTGAATACCACAACAGCTGAAATTCATTTTCTACTATATCCTATTTTTATTTGACACATTTACCACTGAAAGTTTCATTGATCCTCATGTAATAAATTTCCTGTTAGTAACACAGAGTCACTTTCATTCCAATGGGTCCTAAAAGACAGTAGAGACCAGATTCTGTACAGTTTCATATCGGTCCAGAGAATTCAACATCCACAAAGGAAAGGAAACATTCTGACCTTGTCTAATTACATACGGAACACCCAGAAACAATTTAACCTGCACCTTCCTCTGAACAGATTATAACCACAGTACACTCTACAAAATGCTATGAGAGAGGTAAGTGAAAAATATTGCATGCAATTGACTCTACAGGAATAATTAGGCAGGCAAGATGCATTTCTCATAGTTGGGAATGATATTAAGCTACAGTCCTGGAAGGATACTGGTTTTGAGTTTAAAGCATAGGACTGAACTTCTATTCTAAAAATTCCCATAAAATCATTTTGTGACCTTGCCTACTTTTTAGCTTCCTTATGCCTTTATTTTCTCAGGCTTACAGTAATAGTAACAAGCCTAATTTAGGCTAAAGGAAAATTAGTTGTGAAATGTTTGTAAAATTAATTAAAATACAAAGATGGAAAGCATCATAGAATTCAAACTTTTATGCTGGTATCTATATTAATGTATAACCTGAACAATTCAGCCAATACTTTGATTATTGATTAGATTCAGAATCTCATAGATACATCATATGAAAAACAAAAGGACACCACTAAATTACTTCATATAAAGGCTTACACACTAGATGCCAAGATATTTCACTTTTACCCCTGTTGGTAGCTCAGCAAATTGTTTTGGTCTTTTTCCAGTTTTACTCAAAAAGATGAAAATGTCAGGATGTGAAACCACCATTTCTCAGAGAAGCTTGCTCCAATGACTAGTTAATTCATGGTTGAGTTTATCTGCCACTGACTCCTAGCCATCAACTCGTGTTAGAAGTTTTTTTGCTAGATCAAAATGCTTACTCATATGTTTTGTCTTTCCCCATGGAGATATTTATGCACAATATAGTTTCCCTTCAATCTGCTTTTTCGTAAACTAAACAGATTGAGCTCTATAAAGTCCTTCACTGGAAGATGACTGACTTGTGAGTATTGATGTGTCTGATTTTAAAAAAATTCTAACAATGAGGTCTCTTACAATCAAATCCCATTCTGTTGTCTCAAGTTGGGCAGCAAAAAATCAAGGCAAATCTCACAGCATATTTAATTGGTTGATGGATTACCTGTACTGAAGGAACTGGACTTCAAAGGAAATTGATTCACTGCTACTTTTCTCTTAGAAAATCGAAGGCTACTTGAAAATATGCCAACCATATAGGAACAAGAAGTTCCTATTTTATACTGTTCTTGGGGCTGGTGCTAGTCTGGAGCAGGAGAGCAGTTAAATAAGAGGACAAAATGCCTCATTAGAGGTTGTTATTCCTGTTGTGAAGGATCCTAGCTGTCTGCCCATTGCCTGTCACATGATATTGCCAAAAGGACTGATGAATAAATGCAGACTGCCAGGTCAGTCATAGAGGGCTAGGCCCCAAGAACACAGTAGGTGCCCATGTCCTTTACTGTGCCCTTTACACTGAGGCTTATTCAGTGTTTCTTTCTTGGAAATACCAGGTTTATATTTCCAAAGATGGTCCTGGTATCACCCCAAAGACTGCAGAGAATGCTCTGCAGCAGTTACACAGAGAGATGGGGAAACCCTACGTTTTTCCTAAGCAAACAAACAAAATCCTGTCAACAATTCTCACCTTTTGATCTTGGCTGTATGCTAAGATCCAGTCTTCCTGCTTGGGGTGGAAGAGTAGACTGTGGATGTAGAAGTTCAGACGGTATTTTTGATAGGTGGCCCCTTCATCAGAACTGATTAATAAACTGCTCTCAACTTCTGGATCCGTCAGCAGCATAATCTATATGGAAGGCAAAATGAAAATACAGTGATGAACAGGAGTCAGATGGAAAAATAACTAAGCAGCTATGAACTTCAGATAAGCTTATTAAATATGTCTATTTCAAAATGTTTCAAATGTAATGTCAAAACTAACCATAGCCTATCTTTCAGTAAGGAAAACAGTATATTTCAGCTATGTATATAAACACATAATATATGATCAAATAGGCAGAATGACTTTACCACTAGTTAAAACGGCCCTAAAGGAAGCTATGCTTACGTTATCTGAAAAAATCAAACCTGAAATTTGTAACACCAGAGTGCAAACTTACTAAATTACCAGACAGCCACAGTGGGCTGCTAGGGTCTTCATGAATGATCTACTGGAGTGGCAGACAAAAAAATATTTTTTTTAAAAAAAGAGAGACAGAGATAGAGGAGAGAGACACACATAGAATGATCTCTAATGGTGAGGTTTGTTAGACTCTGGCAGAATTTTCAGAGAAGATGACAGTTTCATTGCCTGAAATGTTATAACCTGGCTGTCTGCAACAAGCAATCTTGCTTTGGCAGGAGAATACATTTGACAATGTGCTGGGTTCTTTCCATCTCCAGTTTCTATGGTGCTGTGAATTACAGATTTGGTAGTGTATCAAAAATAATCTCAACATAGTAAAGTTGCTTTCTAGCTTTGTCCAAGAGTGTTAGTTCAGGAGTGACAGAAGATATACAGCTTGCAGTTGTAGTAGCTACTTCTCTCCATTAACTGTGGTATTAATTGGTATGCATTGCTAATGAATCAGAGAATAATGACACACTCCTCTCATGTGTCTCTGCATGAGAGAATATATAGGTTTGAGCAGTAGAAAGAGATCATTCCAGTATTTCAGCAAGCAACAAAGTAATAACCCTAAGGAATGGGAATGAGGCACCATGAATGACAAACATGAAAAATTCTGAAGAATATTTGCCTGGAAAGGTATTAAAGCCTTGAATCACTAGCTTTTTTTTTTTTTTTTTTTTTTTTAAGTAGTGGTGCTGCACTTGCTTCGCAAATGGCAAAACCTGATCTGTTCTTAGACGAGCCTGAAATGAAAGATCCACACCTGGCATTTCTCAGAGCAAATTCCTATCTGGGTTTGGGCACTGCAAAAATCACACGCTCCATTTCCTTCTCTCTCTTTCATTTAGGCTGGCAGAGTTAGATATAACTTAATTCACTACCTATGAATTATAGGGCACCATCAGTCTTGATAGACACCGGATGCTAAAGAACTATTTGTATGTGAATGTGTAAATAAACATATAATCTATATGGGGAATGTCCTTCATCACTGGGTAACTGCCAGAGGTTTTTATCTATCTCTAGAAAACCCCTTGGTAGCATAACAACTTGGCCTGTGACTTTGATGTTTGGGGTTCTTCAAAATCCCTGAAATTTAATATCCTGAATGATTGTAGACCAGTTACGTTACCACATGTAAAACAGGGTAATGTTTCCATTGTAGCATAAAGGCACAGTCTCCTTTTGTATCTCTGATTTACTTTAGAAATCTTTATGAGATTATGAGAATTAAACATTCTTATTTTCATTTAACACTTTCAAATACATCAAGCATATCATTGACGTGACTTCTGAACTGAAGATTGCATGATAGAAGCTACACAGAAAGCATTAATTATCAAAATGTCAATATATAGATCATCGACTGTCACCAAGTAGCCTATCCAGCTTCTGAAGCCAAAAATTAATTGCGTTGTTTATCAGTCAGGTCTTTTTTCTTACCAGACTAATTTCTGGGACAATGTTCCTATGGTTAACATTTACCAGTTCAGTACTACGATTCAAGTAATATGATTTTCCTATTTTTATTACTTCCTTCTTGAGTGGATTTTGTTTATGCTGGTATTTCAAAATATCACAGAACAGCATTAATTTGGACTACAACAACTAGAGCAGAAATAAGCACAAATCAATGGGCTTAATCCAAGCTCCCTGAAGTTAATAAGAGTCTTGTCATTGACTTTGGATTGTGCCTCTAAGGCAAGCTGTTAATCAAGATCCACTCTAGTCTCACATATTTCCTTCTACCTGCACAAGGAACTCATCTGACCTTACCACTGTCACATTCAAGCACGTCACTGCCTTAACACATTTTCTGTCAGGTCACTCTTCTGAAGTGTGAAAGTCCTCTTATCTCCATTTCTTAGAAAGGGAATTGAGGAACAAACTGTTTGAGGCACTGAAGCACCTAATTGCTCATTCAATCAATAAAAGTTAAGTGCCTAAACAGACTTGCCAGCACTGCTGACCATGACTTTAATCTGCTAACTACCACGCTGGCCTATTACTACTGTGTTTTCAGGTATCTAAGGTCTCCAGAAGCCTTAGCTGTTGCATTGTGATAACCAGACATTCTGTACATATGAAGTGCTTCAGGACACACCAGTTTTGCTACATATGCCAATAGCAGTAGTGTATTAAATGTGGCAGAGCTGTGCAGAACTGCTGCAGATTTATGCAAGGGCATACAGAGAGTTGGAGATAGGGGAGGGAGCTGATGGATGACTCTCTAGCCACTAGTCAGATTGCTAACTATGAGACCAACTTTCAGTACTGGGACAGCATTGTCTGCTCCACTGTTGTACCCTATATTGCAAATCACTTTGGACAGACGCCATAAAACAAAACAAGCTAGTTGACTAAGCAGTCACTATTCACATCACAGTCAGAGCACCATGTTTCTTACAAGGTAAGAAAAGCAAATTTAATTACAGCATATCTGCATGTAAATATTCAGAATCAGAAGCCCAAAAGATAGCATTTATTGGACAAGTAGCAGCAATTGATACTTACATGAAAAATCTGTGAAAATGAGAGGGAAATGCTGTATGTAAATGCTGCCTTTCAGATCAGACCATGATTGTGCTTCTGAAATTAATTCCCCAAGTTTTTTTGGAAAACTTCTATAGCAATTCCTTACATACTATGTTCTGGCTCATACCACAGTGATTTCAGAGTGCAGGAACTGAACTCCTTTTCAAAAAAATGAAACCAGAATATACACTTCAGGAGTGCATCTAATGTGCTCCAACACTACTGGACATTTAGTTCAGAGTATCAGGTTAGCACTACTCTAAAGTCAGATCCTCTGCCTCCAAAATGCCCACACTGCAGATAAATACCATCTCAATATCAACCATTTCATTCTACAAACCCACTTACACTGAGCTGCACTACATGCTACTGTAGTTGCAGCCACATTAGCTTCATTTTATTGTCTAAGTTGCCTGGAGCATAAATGAGAAAGGAGGGAAAGAACAATTAATTTTATTGTTTTTGTTGTTGCAGCTTATGAAATACAGACTAAATACATTTTAGAATTTTCTTTGAAATAAATGAAGCCAATTTCTGCTTTGAAGTAGTCTATTACCCATTGACTTGATGCAGTTGCTTATAGAGAAAATAAAAGCGGACATAGATGTGTTGAACAGGAAAAGCATGGAAAATAAAACCAGTAACAATAACAAAGTGAATCTAAGTTTAGAAGTCATAAACTTTAAGATTATCTAAAATAAGAGATTAGAAAGAAACTATTTTTATAATTTCTGATTTCACTGTAGAAAGCATGCGGGATTTGCTTAAATGTGAGCTCCTCAAAGGAGTGATCTTCTTGCTCTGTTTCTACAGTGCCTAATACAACTATTACTGCTTTCTCAGCTAACACTGGTTTCTGGACAAGTATATTCTGGACATCATTGAGGAATCAACATGAAAAACACACCTTAAATCTATCCAGGTTCTTAGAGCCTGTAGGGAAAGACAACCTAGTTGATGAAGTCTAATAGGACTTTTTGAGAAGTTGCCTTGCCAAAGGATCTGAAATTGTCATGGGATAAAAGGCCTTTCCATAGATTAATTTATGGTTAGAAGATCAGCACCAAACATTAGGGAAAAATATTTCAGTATTCACAATTGAAAGAAATGTTCTTCTGGAATTTCCCTGATGTTTTGTGCTATTCTATTTATTCATTAACGATTTGCAATGAAGGAAGGAAAGATAAGTGACAAAGTTTGCTGATGGCAGTAAGGTACACAGAATGATGAAACAAAAGCCAGCTATGAAGATCTGTAAACGGATTTGGCAATATTGGGTACCTGAGCAGTAAAATGACAGGTGAAATTCAGTGATGATGTATGAAAAATACAGATGAAGAAAAGCAATCCCAGCATAACAGACAGAATAATAAGCTCCGAGTAGAAAACTCCTTCCAAGAAAGGGCTCTGTGGGTTTCAGTGAAGAGCTCTGTAGAATAGAAGCTTAGTCCTCAGATCCCATCAAAAAACCTCAATTAAGCAGTAGGAATTACTAGGAAATAATTAAACAGCATAAGAAATAATGCTATGAGGCCACTGTAAAGTGTTCCCACAACTTTAACACTGGGTGTTATTGTCATCCTCTATTTTAAAAAAAAAAAAAAAAAGGCTATAGTAGAAAAACACAGAATAGCTATTAGGGCGATCGAAGAAAACTATGAAACATTTTTCATACAAGCAGCAAATAAACAAACTATTCAAATTCCAAGAGAGATAAACGAAAGGCAATTTGACCAAAGTCTACAAAACTATCAATTACCTGGAAATGCTTAGAGAACAATTATTCACTCTGTCATAATACAAAACTAATTAGCACCAAATGAAATTATCAAGAGTGAGATACAAAACACAAGCGACGCCATGACAAGGGAAGAGCTATGGATGTCATCTATCTGGACTTCTGTAAGGCCTCTGACATGGTCTCCCACAACATCCTTCTCTCTAAACTGGAGAGATATGGATTTGATGGGTGGACTGTTTGGTCGATGAGGATTTGGTTAGATGGTCACATGCAGAGGGTAGTGGTCAATGGCTCAATATCCAGATGGAGATTGGCAACAAGTGGTGTCCTTCAGGGGTCCATATTGAGACCAATACTGTTTAATATCTTCATCAGTGACACAGGCAGTGAGATCAAGAGCACCCTCAACAAGTTTGCAGACAACATGAAATCAAGTGGTGTGGTTAACATGCCTGAAGGACAGGATGCCATTCAGAGGGATCTGGACAAGTTTGAGAAGTGGGCCTATGTGAACCTTATAAGGTTCAACAAGGCCAAGTGCAAGGTCTTGCACCTGGGTTAGGGCAACCTCCAGTATCAATACAAGCTGGGGGATGAAGGGATTGATAGCAGCCCTGCAGAGAAGGACTTGGGTGGATGAAAAGCTGGACATGAGCCAGTAATGTGCACCTGCAGTCCAGAAAGCCAACTGTATCCTGGGCTGCATTAAAAGAAGTGTGGCCAGGAGGTCAAGGGAAGTGATTCTGCCCCTCTACTCTGCTCTTGTGAGACCCCACCCAGAGTACTGCATCCAGAGTTCTGGAGTTCTCAGCATAGGAAAGATGCGGACCTGTTGGAGCAGGTCCAGAGGAGGGCCACAAAAATAATCAGAGGGATGGAACACCCCTCCTATGAGGAAAGGCTGAGAGAGACGGCGTTGTTCAGCCTGGAGAAGAGAAGGCTCTGGGGAGACCTTATTGTGGCCTTTCAATACTTAAAGGGGGCCTATAAGAAAAATGGGGACAAACTTTTTAGCAGGGCCTATTGTGGTAGGACAAGGGGTAATGGTTTTAAACTAAAAGAGAGTAGATTTAGACCAGGGATAAGGATGAAATTTTTTACAATGAGGGTGGTGAAACACTGGGAACAGGTTGCCCAGAGAGGTTGTGGATGCCCCACCCTGGAAACACTCAAGGTCAGCCTGGACGGGGCTCTGAGCAACCTGATCTAGTTGAAGATATCCCAGCTCATTGCAGGGGGGTTGGACTAGATGACATTTAAATGTCCCTTCCAAGCCAAACCATTCTAAGATTCTATGATTTTTTGCCTGGTTAAACCAAGAAACTCCTTGCTATAGTTTGGTGTGGATGTCAAAAATTTATATGAATAGGAAAAATGAACAGATAACGTTCCTGAAGCAAAAAAAAATAAATCCATCAATTCAAAAATATCACTGTTGGTTCAGGAATCTGAACAACAGATGGCTGAATTCTGGAAAAATATATAGGAAAATATCATTATATACTTGCCCTGATCTGACAATTCCCTCTCAACAGAGAGTGGAGTTGGTTCAGATTCAGTCTAACTTCGCACGGCTGTTCTTACATACATCACTGCAGACTCAATGAAAATGATAAACGATAACAACATTATCAGCTCAGGTGGGCTGATCTAGCAACTTCTTATATGAAGAACTGGGCCCATCATTTTTATCTTGACAGTTTTTAAACTGCTTCTGATTCCACCATTACAAAATAAAGCTATTAACACAGGAGTAAAAACAGGCATACATATCTGCCTCTTACTTTTAGCAAAAGCCCTTAGTAAAGGGAGACCAACTTTAGAGTGCCTCTGGTCTGGTTTATTGTTGTCTTATGTTAAACAAAAATGAAGAGTGAGGATAACCCAAGACTCTACTTCTCTCCAGCAGAAGTAATTGCTCTCTGTTCAGATCAGTGCTCAGCGATGATCAGAATCTGCTTACTCACACCAGGCACAGCAAGCACACGCTAAACTTCCTGATGCTTCAGACAGATTGGGTTTTTTCTTTGTAAAAAAAGTCAATAAAGTCGACACAGGCTTTTGCAAGCAAATGCAAGGCATCCATTAATCATCCACCCCCAAAAAAGGGAGAAACTTGATTTGCTTTTCCTAGAAGTGATAAATGAACATAAACCATAATTTATAGATCTTAACCAGTCCACACATTTTTCACCCCTTTTTTGGTGCTAACTCTGTTGATGGAAGATTGCCCCTGACAATTATATGGATTTCTGCTGTCCTCCCAAAGAAAGCCAGGAATGCTTTGCAAGAAGATTCTGATTTTGCTTCTACAGATGGAATCATCATCCTTTTACAACTGCCCTGAATGCCAGATTCAGTGGCTTAGTCAAAACGAGTTCAGAACTGCTCTCAATCTTTTACTTTAGTCCCTCATACCTCCACTTGGACCAACTTTTCTCAAAGATTTTGTAGGAAAGAGCATAGTATCAGTGAAATAGAACAGTATGAAAAAAAAACATTTCACAGATTCACATATTCTTTCATTCACTTATGATGTATCAACAGATCTGAGTTATACCACCAGAAATAGGGATGAAATGCAAATTGGGTCAAATCTACTGCAAGGACCTTCACCTTCCTCACCTATTACATGCTTCATGCATAGACCCAACACTGGTGACCCACATGGAAGAAGTAAGATTTCTCACAGGAAAACATAAGAGTGAAGTACAGCAAAAGAGGAAATCAGCAAGGAAGAACAGAAACATCCTACTCTTAACAAAAGCAGGGCATTCCCTACTTAAATTCTCTAAACAGTTGCATATTTTTCCAGCTTCTCTGCATGCCAGTTCCATAATTTTAGAGGGTTGTGGTGTTTGGTTTTTTTACATGGTAACTGACTGCAAGAGCATCAGTGCTATGGAGTCCCAGCATAATGAAATGTAGTTTATGCCATTTTACATATCACTTCTGAATTTGGATTGCCATTTACAAGGTATGAAGGTTGTGTAAAGAGAGAACCTGATTCTCCAGATTCAGCGATTCACACATGCATTTCAAAGCAATGTGCCCTGTTTTTAGCTAATCGAACTAGCGCATTGCTTAAGCTTTTTCAAGACCTAGAGTAAGAAACAAAATGGAACAAGCCAAAGAAAGGAACTGCTTTGGCCATGACATATTGAAATAAATGCAACACTACTGTAAAGCAAATTAGACCAGCTGTTTTACAGGACTGAGTTGTTGGAAGCATAAGTGGTTGCAAGAGCAAATAAATTAGGTACAAAATTACCAAAAAGAAATCAAGCTCTTATTTGGGTATTAATAGAGAAAGAAGAGACTGAGGTCTTTGCAAAGTTGAACAAGTTTTAGTCATGGGCTAACACCAACTGCTGTAGAACTGCACTCATAAGTAATGCCACCAAAATTTGGCTGAAGTGTCTGCTTTAAATAAATTGGCTAACAGTATTAGCACCTAAATGAAAACGTTAAATGAGCTAGAGCTGACAGTTTTGAAGTTGTCCCTAACCGACTAAAAGACAAGGTTAGATGCTGAGCAATTTCATTATGACATTAAAATAATACACCAATAATTCAATCAAGGCACTGGGAAGTGCTTTATTGCCAGAAGTTTTTGTTAACTCAGAAACTGCAGTGAGTTTGTAGGGAAAGAAAAGACTTCAGTGACAGAATTACACTTTCAACACTAAAGAAAAAAATAATTGACTAGAACATCATTGCCAGATGACCTGGTTTAGAATGGTCTCAGAAATAAGTAGAAATGACCACTTTAATACAAGGAAAAGGTCTGTGGACAAGTTATTTTGCAACTATAACTCAGTGACTTAAGAATAAAAGGGTTCTTATTCATATGACGATGCATAACCCAAATTCATTAAATCAGTCTGCACTTCGCTGATATGGAGGGCAAATACTCCAAGTCTCCCCCAGATAAAACTATAGTCATGATTACTAGACAGTGTAATTCAGATTCAGACTCAATCCAGACCTGAACAGCAGAAACTCTAGCATCATTTGCCCTAAGAACCCACAGGAGATCCATAACTGGTAGGATACCACCATCTTCCTCAACTCTTAGCTGTTTAAAGGTAAGAGAAATGATGTGGTGAAAGATTCAGATGGTGAATTCATCTTGTTTGCACACATGAATGATTTAGTGCTCACTGAGTGATAAGACAATCTCTTGTCAGCAGAATACTAGATGGCAAAGGACTATCTTTTAAGAGAGAAAAATTCTCACTTGACAATATTTTTGAAAGCTGAGATTGCACAGTGTTCCTAATAGAAGAATTGTTGAGAATTGCATTTGGCATCTTGATGAATGTGGTTTAAAATAAAAAGCTGGCTAGTGGCTGGAAAAAAGAATGCATTTACCTGTTCTGTATTAGTGAAGGAGTTCATTATAGGCCAAAAGTGACCATAAAAGAAAGCAGCCAATGAAAGTTTTATTTTTTATTATCTGTGGGAATCATCTGGGGATGTTTTACCTGACAGAAAAAGTAAATATATGTATCAACAACAACTTATAAAAATAAAAGAAGCACTGCATAACTCCCCCTTATCCAAGCTTCAGATAGGGACATAAACGGTCACTTCCAAAAATCTGCTGATTGCCTCTTCAGTTATACAGAATAATATCATTATTTAGTGAAAGTCCAAAACAATCTCAAAAGGAAGTGGAGAAATTTTGGACGAAATTTCACCTTAGGAATATGTCTACCTCCCTGTTCTACACATAACCAGAAAATGGCATGCATCTACATTTGGAAGCTATCACAAAATACACGAGCTGTCATTGACTCTTCTGCACAAAGTTTCCTGTTTAAAGGTTTTAGAATACTGAAAGTACAAGAGATTTACTCATTTTTACAGTATATGCTTATAAGTGGCTAAGCAAAGAGCACTGAAAAGCCACTGAACCCCACCACATGCATATGCTAACCAGAAAAAACCAAATAAACAAGACATTTCATCTGTTTTTAAAGAATATTCTCCTATGCATCAAATGGAAAATACCACCAGCTGTCTTAGCAAACACAGGTTTTAAAATCACATTTCTAAAAACTGAAGCAGTCCTGTTACCCTATCACTGAATAAGACCATTGATTGGCTACCTTGGCTGAACATGATGTCTTCCTTCTGTTATGGGATCTAAGAAAAATATGGCCTTAAACATTTATATTATAAACTGTCTAATCCTCTGCCTTTTTGTCTCTATCCCATTTTTGGTTAAGCACAATAACTGGAGTCCTATCCAGGCATTTTTTAATGGACTTGTTTTAATAATTTGTAAAAAGGTTTTGACTAATAACTGAGAGCTTTAAAAAACTTATTTCTGATTGTTCCAGGTGAATAAAAGGTCATTGCAGCTTACTGCTCCCCTTCCCATATTGACTGAAATAATTAATATTTTGTAATAAATGAAAAAGAAAAAGCTTTAATTCTCACAATATCTAAACTTTCAAGTTAAAGAATTTTTTTTTTTGTTTAGGAACACTTCCAGAATTACAATACTGTCATGAATTTCAGTGATAATCATAATCTTAATAGTCAGCTGGCATTTCAATGTTTCTTTTTCAAGCATGATACACAGCAATAGATTTTCATTAATATATGACTGTTGTTTGAATGCCAGTGAATAAGTACTAGTGACCCTCTCTATCTTGAACATAGCAAACCCAAATCAGTATTAATTCATTAACTGTATTAATGAAGAATTGCTGTTATTGTTGCTCAGCTTTCTCTACTTTGACTAATCCCAGTTTAATGTGGTTTCTCCGCATTATCTGAATTTTCATACCACCAAAGTCCCAGGTATAAGGTTGGGTCAATGCGATACAGACTCATGAAAAGCAAACATGAGGCTGAGACATCTGTGCAGATGCGATTCAGTTGCTCTCTCCGCTAATCTTACTTGATATGAATGGAGATATAAAGAAAGCCCAGAGGTGTGGGTGAGAAGATATTTCCTAAGAGAGAACGGTGTACAATAACAGTCGCTCCTTACTCTGAACTTCAGAAAACATCTGAAGCACCAAGTGGGATGGGGCTGATCCTGTTTCTATGAAAATCCAAAAGAGGGCAGTGCACCCACACACAGCCTGGTTCATTACCCGCAGCTCATCAGCGTGGGGACATTCATCAATTGGACAGGTTGCTACCTACAGCCTTTTCTCTCTGTGGCTGAGCTTTGGCAGAAGCCCCATTCTCAAAGGTGCCTCACCTTGGACCAGACCTGAAATGACTCAACTACTTTTTCCATTAAAGGTGAAGAAGTTGCCACATCTTCAGGTTTTTTGTGTGCTGCTGAGTCACTGCTTGCGGGCTGGACTGTGACAGAGAGAAACATCGACCTTCCCAAGAGTAAACTGCAATCCCAGGAGCTAGGGTGAATTCTTAAAATATATGCCTCTTCTTTAATGTAATAACTTTTAACTAAAGGAGGAAAAAACATGAGATGCGGAGAAAGGAGTCCCTGAAGATTAGCATCCCTCTTTAAATCTTAGCTTTTTAAAGTGCAGCTTCCATTTCCATTACTCAAGAGTTAAATGAAAATAAAGATTCTACATTTTGTCCTTACTTGAGTTAATGCATGTAGTGTCTTAATGAGGACTATAAAAAAACTCTTATTTGTATCATCCTTATGCAAAAATATAAATGTAATACTAAAAAAAAATGAAGAAAACCTTTCATTATTATAACTTAATAGATTACTGCAGGATGTTTCAGAGCTACTTTTGCTTCATCTAGAAATATAAAGTGATTTATAATTTAAATTATTTAATTTAGGTAGGTGAAGACCTCTAGAGGTCTTTTACTCCAAACTCCTGCTTCATACTGACCCAGCTTCATAGGTATAGATAGATTCTCAGGACCTTGTCCTGTCAATATTTAAATACCTTCAAGGATGGAGATTCCACAAGTCTTTGGGCCTATCCAACCTGAAACTGTTTACTTTTCATTCAGTGTTAATTTTAATTTTAAATATCTTGGGTTACAATGTCATTTTTAAAACAAACAAGAACACCTTCAATTTTACATTCCTTTTAACTTAAAGGTCCATCTTAACTTAACAAGAGCTTTAGAAGCTAGAAGTGCTACATGAGCCCAAAGCACCAAGGTTAGTTTCACTCATCATGATCCTGTAACAGTGCTGAAAATAGAATTTGTCAGGCTCAGCTTCTAATCGCATGCATAAACATTAGCTCTGGAGCAATCAGTTCTGGGGGAGGAACATGAAAAGATTAAGCTTCTCAATTTTTCAGATCTCCCTCAAATCAAATTCCAGATTCTTATCTCTTCATTCCACAGCCTGTTTGGGTCTAATTAGTAGCCTAACATGGAATCAAATTTTCCTATTCCAGTTTCATTATTATTACATGCTGCTTTCTCTTCTTTTACATACATTTGACATAAAAAGCTTTATCACCAAAACCAGCTTGAAAATCCGTTCCTTAAAACTTACGTAAAACACAATAGGAACTTCTATTCTGGTATAAAATCTAACTCATAATGATTGTATTTGATTATTATATTTTGAGAAGAAATAAAGAAACAAAGAAAAAAATTCAGGAAAGCTACAGTACTATAGGCATTTTATTTTGGACAGTGCAATCTAGTTTTAATTATTAATTGTCTGTTCTTTTGCAACAGATGTTCTGCATTGTACTGAATAGGGAAAAAAAAATTAAGCTGAGACAGTCTTACTTGCTCAGAGGAGAAAAGAAACCTCAGCTTTGTAGAGATCTGGAATGAGTTGTGTTCATACATATTGCCTGTACTTTGTTCTGTTGCTCAGTAAGGCACTCCTTTCATTAAAGAATCTCATGAGATTAATTAGTTAATCTTCACACCAACTTTGTGGTAAAGAAGGAAAGTGCACATTATCAAGAAGGAAAATTACTTGGACAAACTCCACTAATCAATCAATGGCACAAAAAGAAAGAAGCCACTTGCACTGTAAGCATATTACAAACAATAGCATCTTCCAGCCCCAACTACTGGGCCCTAAGGGTCATTAATCCTAATCAAAGCAAGAGGAGACTCTTGGCCTAAAAGTATGGTAACCTAAGCAGAGCTACAGAATGGACAGGGAGAAGAGGGACTAAGGGAGCAATTTTTCCCTCAAGGGTGAGTTAGTGATTAACTCACAATCCACATGACCTTCTTCCCTATTTCTTGTGATATCCCTTAAAACATACTTGAACTTCAAGTGCTTTGAATTTAATCCTGAAAGGCACTGAAAACAGCCTAGCAGCATGGGTGACTGATACACCCTGAGTTGTAAAGTTTATAGACATGTTCACTGCATAGACAGTGGGGTGTACCCCATTATTGGGGTATAAACTGAGATAGCCTGGGGCAGGAAAAATCTCTAATACATTGTGAAGATGGATGAGTTGATGGCCAGACAGCTGTTTACTAGGTTTCAACCCCTGGCTACAGGGAATCAGAAATTTACGTGTCCTGAGAGATTTATCATTTCAGGAGTTTCTGGTCTGTTTACTTTTATTAGGGCTCATGAACACTCAAATCTTTGCATGAATCTTTTATCAAGCCCACAAGAGAGACTACTCCAAAGTAAATAAAGCACATTACAAAGGAAGCTTCTCATGATATCATCTTTTATGTTCCTGTTTTCCATGTGATGCCTAAATTTCCATTCCCCCTACTTATGCCTCTTTCATACCCCCCTACAGTAAAGGTTTTCTTCTTGGGAAAAGTATTCTCGGGTGGTTCATTGTCTTCCGTCAGTCTCTATCCCAAGACATATATACATGCTTTATAAAGAATGCTGTATTAGGGATGATTATGTCACTACAAGAAAGACTCAGACTAATCTAGACACAACTATTATGGTAGGAAGAAAGATGCATGGAAAAGGAGGTGCATTCAGAGGAACAGTAATACCAGACTAGGTACTGGAATGAGGATAAATGGACTGACTGATAAGGAAATTGTACAATTTTCAGCCCTTAAAACAGAGAAAGAATAAATTATCTCCTGCTCTCTCTCGGCCTTCCACAAATGAGAACAACTGGGAGGGGTAGGAGGGAGGTAGATTACACTCTACTGCTTTCACAAAAGGCAACAAGACAATGGTCTCACCTCAAACTTTTTGACACAAATTGACCTCTTGCACCCTTAGTGTTGTGTCAGTACATGCAATGATAACTAGAAATCACAGAATCACAGAATGGTTTGAGTCAGAGGGAACCTATAAAGATCATCTAGTCCAACACCCCTAGCATGGGCAGGGACACCTTCTACTAGATCAGTTGCCCAAAGATCTGTTTCAGATCAACCTGGCCTTCACCCTGCCTCTACCACATGCTACTCCATTACAGTGTGGAATCCATTTCCTTGTGTCAGAGATATTTCAGAAAAATGAGAGAAGAAATAGGAACAGTGACAAGTTGCAGCCATGAATTTAAAAAAAATATTAACATAGTAAACAATTTTAAATAGCAGCGTTGATGGTCTGCTGATGGTCTCTGCTGTATCACAGTTATGCCAAGCTTGGACAGATGGCCAAGTCACTAAGCGCTTTGTTTCACAGCCAACTGTTTCAAGCCATGCCACTTGCCTCTGGCCAACCCTGGCACCTGTGTGGCACTGTGCTGTTCAATATTTCAGAGGCTCTTACTCTTGCCTGTGTTTCGTAGCATACCCAAAGTGAAGAAACAAGGAGGAGGGAACATCACAAAGCTAACATGCACCTCAGGCTCTGGGCAGAGGTGACCTGCTGGTCCCAAGGACATTATTATCTGTACCTGCTCATCCCCATCTCTCTGCACAAGGTTCTTATCCCTCCATTCCTTACAAATGCTCTCATCTTATGTCACCTAAAATCCACCAGCTGAAACTGTTCAATAAACACAGCTGACTCTATCCAAAGCACTTAAGTCAGTCCATCAGTTCTCAGGTGGGGGCTGCTGCCTCCAGCAAGATGAGTGTTTATGAACCTCTGGAACCCAGTAATAACTTTGAGTAGTAGTTGTTTGAACCACGTAGGGTTGGTAAAAAACTGCTATTTTTCCTTCATCTGTTTTGCCCTACCTGGAAAAATTCTTGGGACTGAATTCTTTGCAGCTGGTGACATTATACCTGTCTGAGGCAAGTATCAGATCCTTTAGTGTCTGCTGCTTTCGTGTTCTGAAAGTAAGAAAGCATAACCTTATTAGAAAGTATAACAAGATAGAACTTGGCGTATTGAGTTGTTCCTCAAGATGCATGTTCTGGGTGGTAGAAAGAGGGGGAAAAGTTATCAATATGTTGAAAAAAGTAATTTACATTTCAGACTTTTCTATTTCCCTGAAATTGTAGGGAACCCATGTGAAAGAAAATGAAAACTTACATACAGTAAGAAAGCAGTAAGTTTATTAAATTGTCTGCAAAAGTAAATGCTATTTTTCAGCTAGTGGAAGAATTTTTTTCATTTATTTTGCTCATATATTTTATAAAGACTCAGACACTATTTCCAAACTTAACTACCCAAAAACCAAGAATCTGGTTCCAAAGAGTCATTAATAATAATCTCATTTCATTTAGAATTTTTGTCTCCCTTTTAGCTGTTTTTGGGGTGAGGAAAGGAAGTTTCATTAGGTAATGTTTGCATTACTTCTTAAAGCTTTTCTGTGCAACTCCTAGGTCTAGAAACTTTATTTTAACAAAAATTTAAATTTGCAATTTAAAATTGATTATACCAGCTGTCAACTTTAGAAAGACATCATATCATAAGACTCCTGACAAAATCATGAGAGTTGGCACCACAATTCCTGCACCTCTTTTCTCTTGGGAGATGGCTATACAATCTAATGGTTCTTAGTGATATTTTCTGACTAGATTTAAATGGAACTGCTTTCAAGTAATTATCTATCTTTCAACACACATCTATGCAACAGATGATGATAATAGCTGAGCATACTATTTGCTGGATGAATACAAACTTTGGCATAGTACACGTAGTTCTGCTACTTCTTGATTTTTAGGTGCGGAGACAGGAATTCAACATGAAGTCTCTTGCTTGAGGATTTGAATCAGGATAATTTTTCTACTCTATGATGGTCATCAAAACAAGGTGGAGAGAAAAACCACAAAGAAACTATTTGGTGGTGAGAGTCAGCAATGAAATTCCCTGTAATCTTAACACATAGGTTCACTAAACTAGACCAAACTAAACATTTCAAGCAGCATGTTGAGCCTGTCCTCCTGTGCCATTGAAGTTAATGTCAAAAGACTGTTACAGAAAAATCAAAGATTCTACAAATAAAGCTGGTGCAATGTAGGAAAGGTAAGCTTAGACTCTGAGATGTGAACGAGGAGAGTGTAGAATTACAGTAAAGGAGACAAGCATGCACTTTGAGGAGAAAACACCAAAGACTGCACAGAGTCTCCTAACCTTGTCAGTTTATTTCCCATTTCTTACTGATCAGTATAAAGTCTCTTCACATTCATGGCACAGAGTTCTGTTCTACCATTTACCTGCTTCCAGGCTTTGAGTCATCTTTATTCAGGATAATGTGCTCATACACCTGGAAATTCTTCCTTACTCACATAAGCAAGTGCTCCTTTCACAAATATATGACATGACACTTTCTTTAATTCCAAGGCAGTCTTTATGCATTCACTTAGCTGAAGTTCCATGCTTTCATTCCTTTTGGTTTCTTACATGGTAATTCTGAAATAGTCTTTCAAATTTCTCCTTAGTTTAGTTTTAATTTTTCCCTCTGACTTTACAAATTATGTCTACAGTTAGTTCTTTTTATGCACATTTATCTGATTTGCTTCTCTCCAAAGCATTTTTTCTACTGATGCATTAATTCCATAATCACTTCAAATTATGTTCCACGTTGCATGAACAATTGGGGAATTAGCATCTGCTTGCAAGTTGTTAGCTTGGCTTTTTATTTTTGTTGCTGCAATTGATGAACTTAAATTATCCATACCGAATGCGCCTGAAAAGAAATCCACCTCCAACAATAAATAATTCTCTTTACGTTCTGTATTGGTTTTTGTTAAGGGAATTCAGTGCAGTTTTGGTATACTGGTTGAACTACTATGTAGAGTAACTGTAACACCCTTACACCTTTCTCACGTATGAACCTAAGTAGCTACGGTGTTAAATTTTTCAATTCTGCTGTTACACTCTGGTTATCCTAATGCTGGGTCTCAAATGGAAGCACAGTCTCACAGACCACCTGTGATATCCATGCAACTTTAATCTGAGCATTAAGCTCACATTAAGCAAGGGCACCATTTTTCAGCTGACAAAGACTCAGTATAGCTGTTTTTCACAGAGATGACTTCCTGAGCTTATTTAGACACATGTACCTGAAAGCTCTTCTGGGTCATATCAAGATGTTAAAAGAACACAGGGGATAAAATATTCATGAGGAAATTATGCCCCATGCCTCATTTCCCTCCTTGCACACACCATATGACATCCAAGACGAATGACAACATAGAAAGTAAGGTGCTCTTAACCTACTACCACTCTGTTCCAGAGTTACTGATGCTTCTCCTACTTGACCCTCTTGTCTTTCCCTTTTTTTCCATGCAATTTGCCCTCTTCTAAAACAAGTCATTTCCTCAAAGCTTTTAAATAAGTGACAAAATGAGTATCATACATCAGTCTGCTGGGATTTTGTTACTAGCCCACCTTCAATTCATGATTTAATCTACATTTACAATGTCTAAAGCAAGGGATCAGCATTCTTGGTTTGTTTTCATACACCACCATGGCAGGCAAGATCAATTAGTCCAATACAGACACAAAAGCAATTTTTAAAAGAAAACCTCAGCTGGTGCAAAAGCCTACTGAGGTTAATAGAGCATGATTAGAGTTAATGGCATTATTAGAGGTTGAACCAACTGAGGCTATACCTTTCTATCTTCATCACCCGGTGCATAGTTTCATCAATGAGCACAAAAGTAGGCTCCATTTTTTGTTTTAAAAGCACTGATTTTGCAGAAGCACTACAGCAAGTTATATGTTTTAATGTTATCACCTCCAAATAGAGCCTTCTTTAACGTCACCTGTCTGTGTCTCTAGAGACACCCTGAGACATCCTGATGGAAAGTTCAATCTATACCCCTCCTTGGCTTTTTAATAGTGTGACTAAAGCTTTTAGCAGTCACACAGCTGTGGAGCTTGCAAGGCCTTCTTGCACAATAGACATTATAGTTAATTGCCCTTCTATAGCAGTTACTAGAACCAAACCAGGGCACAGCATTGCTGGATTTTTGTATGAATATTGCTATAACAGAACTCGTCTTTCTACTTAAAATACATCACATGAGGAGGGGCATAAAAACCTACTCTTGTTTCAGGTTTTTTAAACAGCAATAAAAGACAGTGGGTACTTTAAAGTGACCTTCCTAGTCATGTAGCTAATCTTGCTAAATCAGAATCCTACTCATTATTAGACTGACTGCCAAAACTGTACAGAAGTAATCCTGCAATAGTGAAGAAAGAGACGAATCATACTTTGCAGCTGTTTTAAAATTGACTGTTTGAAGAGCACACTAGAATTTATGGTATTTTTGCTTTAGTGACTTGCTGTCATTCTCAAGTCAAACTCAAAAATCACCTTCTGCTTCTCATCTTAGCAAAGTTCTTTCAGAGCATGATTTGTCCTTCTGTATCAAACTTTACGTCAGGTATTTGGGTGCCTGTTCACCAAACTCCAATTAATGTTTGAAAGGCTAAGGCAACTAATGACTTCAAGCAGTGCTATTATTCATGAGATGACAAAGTAAACTTAGTCTCAGCCTGTAATGCTTTAATAGCTTCAGACAGCTGGAGATGTTAAACTGTGTGATAGTTCACTCCTAACTTTGGAGAGTATGGAACAAATTAACTCAATCAACTAGCTGGCTTCAAAGATGGAGATGCATTTTTGTTATCAGAAGCCAACAATCAGTATCAGTTTTAGCAGCACAAATAACTCATGCAACAATGGTTGTTGAGTGCCAATGACTGCTAATGAGAACTTGATCAATAGCATTTCTAATGACACAATTCAGACTGTAATGGGGCTGCTTCTGGTGATAGGGAAAATAAGCTAGGAATAATTATACCATCAGCCACGGCAAATTCCACTGTTGTCCATTTCTTGTAATTCCACTCACTGCTTAATATCCAATATGTATTTATGCAGTTGTCTCTGTCCTGTCCAACCCCTACATTAAAGATTCTGAGGATCACAATGCTTAGATGCTTACAGCTACTATGCTGTAGAACTCTTGAGTTGCCTACTAATCATTTGATATTTCTATAATGCATAATGGATACCTCATGAGAACAAAGCTACCATTTCTTACTATTCAGGCAGCCTCAAACAGCATCATATATTACCAGCATTTTCTTTCACTACTTCCTGGAAGATGTTCTCCAGATATAGACATGTATTAATGTCCAGGTCTGTCAGTTGCTTAGCAAGGTTAGTTGATTGAATCTCCTAGCAATAGTTCTACACTTGCACTCAACAGGTAAGGTAGCCTTTTCTTAAGCTTTCTCTGGCCATGTTCAACTCACAGAATCACAGAATCGTCTAGGTTGGAAAAGACCTTGAAGATCATCTAGTCCAACCATTAACCTAATACTGTTCTCAACTAAACCATATCCCTAAGCACTATGTCAACCCAGCTCACAAGCAAAAAACAAATGATAGGCCATTCTGGACACTGGGAGTACTATCCCCACTGCCATAATAGGCCATAGCATAATACAGTGCCACTGATTTCTCTGTAAGATCTTTTGCGCATAAGTTAAAAAAGTGTCCCAAACATATCATTTCAGATAGCAGTACATTCCATAAGTAAAGAAAACAAGATGCTATAAGCCAGTAATGGAAAGAACATGTTCCAGACACATTGCAGAGAGATCACACAAGCACTGGAAAGAGTGGAAAGCTGAGGGAATAAGATCTAATAACATTACTACAGAAAGGGTTTAGGCAAGTCAGAGGCCAGAGAGGAGGGCTGCATTTTAAAGTGAAATTTCAGAACAGACTTAGACTCAGTTAAGACAAAGGTACCAGAATTACATGCAGTGAAAAGCCTTCACAAAAACACAGTTGGTGTGAAACAGGGAGAACAGAGGCAAAACCAAACAACATTGTGATGTCCCTACTATGCTGGATTGTTTGTTGTCATAGTCAGCTCCAGACATAAAAGTGTCAATTATATTTTGTTTATGCACTGCAGGTTCTAACATCCTCAAAAAATAAGGATCACATCAATGAAACACACCAGTTTAATTTCACTCCGCGTGTGGGGGTGAATGAAAAAATTATATGTACTAAGAAGGCTAGAAAAGAAGCAAAAACTATGACTATATAAGTCAATTCCCACAAGGCAAGATAACTGTCCTTTATTTATCATACAGTAGTTGCCCATGTGTATACATTTCTCTCTCTTTACTAAGGAGTAAGCACCATCAAATTTATCACACTTAACAGTGAGCATATGGACAGTTACTATACGGTAGTTAACATGCTAGGCATCGACAGCAAAACGTGTTTGACAGTAATTTGTTAGAGATATAACCAGAAACAGAAAACAATCAAGGACTGGCAGTCAGAAAGAAACAGACAGAGGCAAAAAAGTCAGGAATGTTAGTGGTCTTGGCAACCAACTCTAACCACAGCCTCTGCTCATAAATATGTTATTAAGCCCAGTCATTACAGATAAATGAAGCATTCAAAAAATATATCTTTCTCTAGATGATGCACTAATCCTACTAAAGGAATACTTTGGCTGTGATTAAAACCAAAGCACACAGAGAAACAGAGCTCATGCTGAATTTTCTGCTTCCCTTAGTCTACTAGCAGTAGAAACCTTCTCCTGAAGCTACATTATGTTCTAGGGGAATAAAAGAACTGCCTGAAAGAGCCACTAGCATATGTTGAACATCCAGGTCCCTGAAAACGAAGATATGACAGATTTATATTGTCACATCAATAAACTAAAACATGTTCTTCCTGACTATAGTGGGTCATCAAATAGTGCACAGGATTACAAGTAGTGTGATTTTGTAATAATTATTGAACGTGCTGAAGACACTCTTTTTCACATAATTGCTTAATCTTGAGTCTCCAACAAGGTATTTGCCACCCTCATCAGTTGAGCTGTCACTATAAAAAACAGAATTCACTGAATTAGAGCTAGGAACATGACAAATAACAGACTTTACCAGGGCTTTTTATTGAACAAATTATTTGAAAAGTATTCCCTTAATCACCTCTCATGATATTATTCTATTGTACCTGATCCATCAAAAAAATGTCAGAGATGTTTTTTCCCCCATTTCCCCAAATTCTAACAGACACTGGTGTGCCCAATTGCTAATATTCAAACCAGAAATTATTAACATTTCTATGACTAATTTGTAAAGTTTAAATTATTTTTACTTTAGAAATAATTGGCATCAAATTTACATCAATCTCATAATGATAATTACATCTACCATTGATTTCTATAGAGCAAATGATCTCCAGAAAATTTGATTACCTCACATGCATTCATTCAGTTATCCTTTGAATATCATAAGTACAGCAACTGTCCTCACCTTCACTTTTAATCATGGAAAGATAAGGCACAAAGCAATTAAACAGCACATTCATTAAAAGACTTAAGAAAGCCTGTGCCAAACCTCAAATGCTTGAGTGCTGTATCTTTAATAGAAGACTATACTTCTTTCTATCACATATTTACGGGCCAAGTATCTTCTCTGGGGGACAATCAGCCTATATACATGCTGTCAACAAAGAAAAGAGTTGTTGAAAAACATGAACTTTGTGCCATTTCAAATTCAATCTCTGAAAAGCTTTGAATATAGTGATTTTCTTCTTTTAAAAAGAAAGTTAAAATTCATCCAGCTGAATGTCCCAATCTGAGAAAAAATCTGAGGTAGAGATTACACATTACTAGAAGTTGCAGGTGGAATGGTTCCTTCAGGTCACCAGTCCCATAGCTATGTTTTTAAAGAATATTTAATTTGTTTGATAGACTTTTTTTCTTTTTGTTAAGTTCCAAAGTTCCTGAATAACTGGGATGTTTACTGTTTCTTTTCACACACTGTCATTGTCAGATAGCTCGCTCAAACTGACTTACACAAAGTCTTTCTGAATGGCTTTACGAAAAACTGCCAAAGAACCCTGCACCTTCTCTGATGGTTGACCCAAAGCTCCCTGGAGTCAAGAGAAATCTCTCCAGAGGATTCAAGCTCCTGGAGGCCTGAAGCTATTTATTAATTCATAGAACACATAAACAGCAAACGGATATCCCCTCACCTCTGTTCAAGTGCCTCAAATATAAATGCAGACAATTAATCTCATTACTATATAATAACAATTAACTGCTTTTCTTAATGAGCCAACATTTACTCCTCCATATATCCTGATTTTTTTATTAAGCTTGAATAGAAGTTGCATCCAGAAAAGTTTCTCAGTGACTCAGATTTAGACCAAAAGTCACTAAAGAGAACAATATTGCCCAGAGCATCCTTTCAGCTTTAGTTTCTTCTTAGGTTTATGGGTCATTTGCAAATCTCTTCTGACAGGTATATTAGGCTGCTATATAGCTATAGCAGAAAATTTAACAGAGATTTAAACTCCAGTGAATGTTCAACATTTGCATGGGCCATGGATGAGATAGCTTTTATATCAGTACTTGGTTAGTTCTAAAACATCAGCCAGCTTTTCTCACCCATTAAAATTAATTTTAAAAACCTTTAAAAAGAAAGTCTACTTTGTGTGCTAACCAATTCTCTGGGAAGGCTGCTATCTGATTATATATACTCTTTCAATTATTTAAGTTATAAGCATTTGGTCAGCAGCTGTAAGCATGTGGATTTTCATCCTAGTTTCAGAGCACTTGCACAGAAAAATGTAAACCTTATAGCTTTTCAGCTTTGTAATCCTACTGACACATTTCCAGTTTTTTGTAGGCATGTATCTCAGCTAATTATGTAATTTTTTTATCTGACAAGAAAAACATATGTCAGATGACTAAATTCTTCTTTGATTCAGGTGCCGATTTGGCACAGCTTTCCCCCTTTTATTATACTCATATCTGCCTTGGCCATGTTCTCCTGCATAATAAAGTCACTGGGACAATTTAGAAAGTGAGTAAAATGGCAGAACTCCAGAAAACTCAGTGATTTCAACCATCTTATACTAAAGCTCTGAGAAGAATCAGAGCAAAATCCAAGTATGAGAACAGTGCCAGCTTCCACATTTAGCTGTGCATTGCCTAAGAGGCACTGGAAAACTACACTGACCTCTGTGAAAGCAGACACTATACATGCTTTTCTCCCCAGAGTCTTTCAGGTTGTTGGCAGAAGGCTAATTAAGGAGACCAGCTCAGTGTGTCCTGTCCATATTGACATTTTCCTTCTCAATCCCCTCACAGCAATGACTAACAAGACAAAACAGGTGTGGAAGAAGAATAAAGAAACTTGAATCCTGAGTTTGGCTTCATAGCCTGTTTTTCTGATGGGAGATGATGGGGAGAAGAGTAGTCACATTGCTTCACATGAGACATCTCACATACACCTCTCTGGACCCTCTGGACCAGCAGAGAAACAATTTTTTTAGATACTGCCTTAGAAAATCTAATGTCACAGCAATACAGTCTGACACAAGTCACAGGTATTAGGATCTTCCTGTCTCCTCCACCTCTAGTTGCAGATTTTCTTGCTCCTCCTCTTGTGTTATCATTGGCATTCATTGAACTCCATCTGCTTGTTGGTTTATCAACCTGAACCAGCCCACTGCAGGGCTACAAAACCTTAAAGCTAGAACAAATGGGAAACACAGCTATTGAGTAGGGTGTGAAGGGGGACACAAGGGACCTGCAGTAACCCTGACAGACTGGCTTAGGCTGCAGTAGAACTTCACCTTTCATTTGATTGCTGCACCATTCTCCTGATGAATCTGTGGTCTTCATTACAAGAGAGCGCCAAGAATGATAACCTCATAGCTTTGCAATCTTAATAATGGGCCTACACAAGGCAAGGTGAACATGCTTTGTAAAGACTGTTTTGTCAATTACTTCAAAGGTTAATGGCTAGCTTGATTCGTATCAGAATAAGGTTTTATTTGGAAGCAAATCATTGTGTCAGGTTGCATCAATACTGCTTAATCTCCCTAAATTCTTTTTCAGACCCAGAAGAATTAGCTCTTCTTCAGATCACAATTAGGGTCTTTTCAATCTAACCTTGTTTCCTCTTAGTACATGCACCAAAGATGAGAGTCTTCAATATGAGGCAGCCCCAGACATTCAGGTCTAAAACAGTGCCAAAAAAGCAGAGCTCATCAAAGGGGGAGTGACAGATACAGGACTTGATACCTCAAAGGCCATCCAGCCTAGAAGTAAAAGTTTTATATCTTTGGAAACTCTGCCTTCTAATCAGAGCACTATTTATAGAGCCTCAGAGGCACCGTAGTTACAAATAAAATGTGAGGTCCTTGTCCCAGAGAGCTTAAATTATTTCTACAATGAGAGATGACAACAAATAGACCAGTGATGTTATGCAAGAGCTTGGATTGTAAAAGTAACAATTTGTTAGATATTGTTAGATACTCAATATTATATGCAGGCCTCTTGCTTGCTATTTCTCATCCAGCTTCAGTTCCCACCCCATCCCCTACACATCTTGAGATATGAGATCCTAAAATTCTGCTACCCTGAAGGGGAAAATTTTATAGTCAGCCTCCTTTTAGTGGTCCATTTTCAAGGATAACTAGTGACACTAAAAATGAATACTTCATAAAACCCAGCCACAATCTTAATTTTTTTTAAAGAATCATCACCCAGTTTTGATCTTGGTTACACTAGGACAAGTCAGGAGTATATCTTCAGAATTGCAGTCAATCCATCTCAGATTAACAATTTACTGTGTGTTGCCTGAGGCATTTACCTCTCTATGCATATACTTTTATCCCTGGTACATGCAGGATAATTAGACTAGTTTAAGTATTTTTTGCTTTGACCTAAACTAAGTTCTGACACTTTGCATTGCCAAGTTAAGAGAACATGAATGAACACTGATGCCAATCAATTCATTGACAGTTCACCTATTAGCCTGGTAAAATATTTTTATATAATTGTATGCCTAAAACTGTAATTCCACACTGTCGCTCAAGTATAAAATAAGTTTAAAGTCAGCATGCAAGGCAGAGGTTCAGGCTACAATCATTGTGAAAGTTAATTTCATAGTATCTGTGATCATGTAATAGAAGTCATGTAGCTGATGATCTGGCCCCCCATCTCTCTTTCTAGAATATGCTTCATGAGTTTTGGTTACTGAAAACATTGTTGAGAGGAAGCCACACTGACCTCATTTTTTAATAATCCTGTTTCATTAAAAGCAAAAAGCCAATAGAACAACAAGAAGTTAAAATAATTTTAACCTATTTTTTATAATAGATATTCCCACATTTAGTAGAATGTGTGTCTGAAAATACATACATAAACATTTCTGTACAAACACAGCATTTTAAGAAGAAAATGTTTGGTTTATAAATTGGTCAATGTTTTAACATGTAAAATGTTCCAACTCACTAGGCCTTAAATAATTTTCCAAGTCAGTATAAATGGCTTCAGGGTATGTGCATTTTTTTCTACTTTTTCTTTCTTTTTTTCCCTCTTTTTAAAGGGGAAAAATACACGACCTTTCAATGTTAATGAAAAGAATCCCTCCAAAAGCAGGCACTATTTGCAGCACTGATATTCCCCCTGAACATTCAGCTACTGAAGAGCTAATAGTTATGTGTATAAGCAACATTCAAAGACGTTAAATTTAATTCCTCTGAGAAATACCTCCAACACTGCCTAAAAGTAAGCAAGACCAGCACTACACAGATCTTAGAACAATCAAGCTGCATTTTAGAAGTCGATTTTAATTTTTTTTCCGTCCATTACAACTGCATCAGATTTCACCTGTATCCTCAGGAAAACGCTAAACACCCTGTACAGGTTTGGTAGCCCACGTCCAGACATATTAAGAAAATAGTAAACAGAATGCATTGCCTATATCCCTAAACAGGGCGGAATTAGGAAAAGCAGGTGTAGGATTAGCAGAGAATCCGGAGTAGAGCAAGGATTACACAGGATTTGAAAGACCCCGTAATAATCAGCACTCTGACAGAATTTAGAGCTGGTTTGACTTAGCAAATAATGTTTCATAGGATTTTCATTGGAGTTGCTTTTAAGAACATTTGAGGGAGTTGCAAGTTTTGTTTGTGTTTGCTTTTTTTGCCCTTTCCCTCTAAAAGTAGTTGCATGTGGATGAAACTAATATGGATATACGAGAGATGAGAAGCTGAGAGTGCACAATCCTCCTGTAACAAGAGCGATCCTGTGTCATATAACATGATGAATCACATGGTCCTCCCTTTAGAGCAGAACCATGTCTGCTCCTACAGATAAACACAGCTATACATGCAAAGACAAGAACAGCAGCTAGTAAACAAAAAATTATCAAATACTATGGTGACGAGTAATTTCGTTCAGACCGGCCCCCTGACTTACTAGTCATTTAGTTAATTCCCTATATTCTTTTCTGTAAAAATTGCTCACAAAACTGGGACAATGCCACATATCTAAGTCAAAATCAGGAAGAAAGCAGGTGAAGTGACAGATTCTCAAAAAGCCACATGCAGGAAACAGTTTGTTCGAGACATCCAAGGAAAAGCCTACATCTCATAACTATGCTGACTGATACATGGTTCTGGTTTCTACCAAGCAGAAACAGCCAATTTTCTCACAAATATTTTGTCTGTTTCAAAAACCTGAAGTTTCAGAAGGACCACTGTAAAGTCACATATCCTGGCAATCTCAGAAACTAGTTTAACCTGAAATATTTTCAGGGTGAAAAAAAATCAGGAAAGCCTAAACGTTTTATTCTAACCACTTCAAAATGAAATGCTTAAAAAATGTCTCCCAAAACATTACTTCCTTTTACAAACTTCAGCAATTTAATAAAAATCAATCATAAAATGTTTAATTCTCCCCAGGAGGAAATCAAACAAGCTTTCTGAACCTAAATTATGTTTTCTCCATCTCTTATTTCAGACAAATGAAATATAAACCTTCCATAAATACAGCAAAAAAAGAACAAAGTCCTAACTCCACAGAAGGCTAAATATTTAAGTCCTAATTAGGTGTGTAACTCCCACCACAGTCAAAAGAAGAAAAGAGTTGGTGCTAACCCTCCTTGTAGACCTGGTCCTAAATTCTTTAGAGAATTTAATCCCCTTCAGACAAAGAATCTTTCAGGACTGTAAGGATTAAGCTGGAGGGCCTGGGAATGTTATGCAAATGATTTAATGCATTGTGCACCCATCAAACAAAAAAATAACAACTTGATTTGCAAGAACCCCCTACCTGTGATTCTATAAATCCCCTCTTGTTAACCCTCTCAATCCCTCCCCCACCTCGACTCCATCCTTTATTTTCTTCCTTCTTCTGGTTCCTTCACTTTTACCATCTTTTCTTCTCTCATTTTTGTTCCAGCAAACAGATGACTGTCTGCTCCCTGTCTGGTTCATTACTTCGTATAGCTCTTTCCAACTACTTCATTAATTATTACTTGTGTTAACTCAGCATCTCAATCATAGTCCAAGAGTCTGTTGCTCTCATTAACATGCAAATATCAACTACAAACTACAGGACCTGCAAAGGTACAAACTAAAGGCAGCCAAAAGTGAGCCCAAACCCAATGATCAAGGTTTTGTGTGAATGACAAGAAAAAAAAAAAAAAAAAGAGGAAACTCCCTCTTCTGTTTAAGGAAAGTATTGGCATAGGGTAGTGGGTGTTCCCTAGAAAGCATCTCCTCTCATGCATGATGGGCACACAGAAACCCTATAAAGGCACTTGATTGAAAAGACTGTATGCAGAAGTGGAAACTAGCATCACAGGTTAATCAGAGGCAGCAGTTGACCTCCTAATATGTAGTGAGGTATGGCAATGGTAGTGAGATCTGGAAAGCAAAGGCCAGCAGCCCTATTTTTAGTTTAATAAGCTGGGGAGCATTTCAAAAAGATGTATCATATGGCTCAAGCAGAAATCTAGGTGTCTGATTTCTGCAGCCGCATTCTGAATGAATCAGAGATGGCCATGCCACATTTGTCAGGGCCAGGGGAAAGGCCATTGCAATAATTGAGACATGAGATGCTGAAAGCCTGAATAAGACCATTAGCCCTGTAGACAGCTAGGAAAGGCAGGGTGTTAGAAATAGGAATGCAAAAAGAATTGGCCAGGCTTTGACACAACCTGCATAGAAAACCTGGCCTGATATAAACCAGCTTTATGGCTTCCTACACCTGGAGTCATAGGATGGATGGAGCTGTTTCCCCTTTCTAATGACCACCACCTACAGAGCCAGTCATCTGGATCAAAGAGGAGGTTGCCATTCTGCCCTTCAGCAGTCCTCTTAATCCACCGCAACATATTAAAATAGTAAATTACTTCATAAGGCACCTGAGGAAGACATCTCCTCCTCCTCCTCTCTAGTATTAACACTTCAAAAGCAAATAAATCCTGATACACAGCAAAGGACTCAGTGTCCCTGTGGACTGGCACTTGAGTGACTTGTTTGGAAATCAGCAAGGCAGACACTGAGTTTTGCTGGTTCAGAACATCAGGCATGCGGCTCACTCCCCAGCCACAAAGGGGAAACCAGAGGGGAGCAGGGTTCAGTGCATACCTAAGTGTGGGTGCATACAGGTAAACCACTTCTACATTAGTAGTAAAGAATACAGCTACATATATCTATGAACATATCCATTCATTACAGCTATACTACTGTACAACTATTACTACTATAGCTGTTAATACTTAGCTACACAAATTTGCTGAGAAAAGCTACAGCTCCCAAACCTTGACGAGAGATGAGAAATGAGGAGACCTTTCCATCTGTGTCCCCTCCTTGTCAGAAACTTAGGCCAGCATCAGACTTTGGCCCAGACTGTAAAGGAAAGGAGGAATCCAGCTCCTATTTAACTCTTGTGAAGCCAGGGGAGCTAGTCATTTACAGACCTTCATAGATCCTGACTTCATTGACTTCACAAGAGACGCAAATGAAGTCTATGGTAAAATAAAACAGTAGCAAGCAGGATAATACATTTGGGTCTCTTCATCTGCAGGTTAGAATATCACCCAGTAGACCTGTGATAATCAAACAGTGACAAGCAATTCAGCTGCAAGAAATTCAATAGCATACAGTCAGAAATGGTTCTAAACCCTGACTAGGAGGAAATGAGCAAGAAGTGACTTCTCTAAAACCATATCCGTGCTGTTGTAGAGCCTGTCGGTTCTATCTTGCAATAACTGGGAGACATTACCAAACTCACAACTGCAAAACCATCCCACAGCTCCCCTCTCCTCTACACGGTAATGTCTGTGGGATGAAAATTTGATATACTGCTCAGAGGGCTGGGCTAGCTGGTCATTAAGATGCAGAAGTCCACCCTTTCTCCTTTGGTACATATGTATCTGTATATGTATGATTGCATGTATGTATGCATGTGTATTCCATCAGCATGATTGTGTGTATGTGTCACACTTTATTTACATATCTCTCTAGAATGCACTAGGTAAATTACTTATGTAAAGAACTTGTGTTACCATTGTTGCAAGTCATGTCATTAACTATTAATATACATAATCCACAAAAATTCCCTTCAGTTGAGTTTGATAAAAAATAATTTATGTTTTTTAATTAATGAAAAATGAAGCACATCACATGTGATGCAATCTAAGCACAAGTGTGATTCTCTCCTTTTCTTGGCCTTCAACCACCTCCTATATGCTGCTGACCTTTTATTGATTTAACAAACATACATGTTCTCAGCAACATTTTAACTGAATCGGAAACCTTCTGAGGAAGAAAGCGTTGTCAAATTCATAGGACAAAAGGCTAGGATTTACACTGGGATTCAGATTCCCATTTCAGCAGAGGTCTTACAGATGTAGACAAATTATTTGATGTTTTTAGACCTTTTTAGTCTTCCCATCGGTTGTCTGGTCTTGACTATTCAGACATGGATGTTAAGGGCAAAAGAGACCACAGTAGTTCTCTTGATTTACACATAACATTGGATGTAGAAGACAATAGCAACTTTGAACTTAATATAGACAGAATAATTGCAACAGATTCCTTTCAGATGTAAAAGAAATTAGATACTTCAATACACACACATACCCCCCAGTAAAAAAATACCTAAATTTGTGAATGGGCACATGGATAAACAGGATAACATACTGAATGCTCAGCTCTGGTTGCTTGGCTGGCCAGCATTTTTAAACCTCTCATTTCAGATGACGTTACTGGTATTTTCTTTTGAGAATCAGCATAGAGATTATTCTGCAAGATATCATAAATCCTTTTCACAAATGGTTACCTTTGACTAAGTTTTATGGTGGATGTCAGGTATACAAGAACAACCTAGGAATGATATACAGGATATTAACTGTTGTTGACTGCACTACTGGTTTCCTGATATGTATACATTGTTGACTACAAAACTACTAGGAGGATTTTGTATATATTTTATTTATCTTTTTAATACAGTAGATCATGCACCAATCTCTGGTAGGGAAACCACAATGGTATCTGTGTAGCATATGAAACTAATACATCAACTACATGTTAAATATGTGGGCTTATATGTGGGGTTTGAGTACAAATCAGAGTGAAATATAAAAAATTACACTTATTGGGGTAACCTCTGAAATACCTCAAAGGTTTACAGGTTCTAAAACATACTGAAATGACACATCAGAGGATTTGATGAAGTCTGATACGTTGCCTGTGAGCCCAGCTCGTCAAGAAAATCTTACCTTCTTGTCAAATATTTTGCTGTGCTCTGATTTTCCATGCTGCAATGGCAGGACACTGCAAGAGGAAGCTCTTCTGACATGCTAATAAGAGTAATTTAATTTTGTATTCAAAGTGAGTCTTTTTATTGACTTCAGTAGATTTTGGATCAAGATCTGAGACTAGTAAAATGAATGTTAACCAAGTGAGAGAGCCTATGTGGATGATTTTCAAACAGTGCAATAGCGATTAAAAATAAGATCCATGGCTTACGAAAAGCTTTGATATATTTGCATTTAAAAGCTTGTAAACCATTCCCAGGATGGGCTTGGATTCTTTTCTTCCAAGTTTTCATTTCAATTCACTTGCTACTCTTCTCTGTACATCCTTATTTTTAATTTATAATGGACCTTGTTCTTATTTTCACCAAAGACCTTAATATTGTACTAAATTAGTAACTGTAATTTAAGAAGGGTAAAAGGATCTTGTTTAATACAATAATCAAATGTCTATTTTTCAAATTACTCCAGCTATAATCACATTTAAAACCAGAGCAAAACATGTTATGATTCTGATTATTACTCAGCTTAACAAGTCTACAGTCTAATAATCAGAATTTACTGCATAAAGAACTTTTGGTTTTCTTATTCCTTTTTTTTTTCCCGGTTTCCTATTCTACCTTTTTTTGTAGCTACTTTAACTCATATTATTACATGGCATCGTTATATAGCATAGGGACATTTCAGGGCCAGGGAACAAACAGGTTTTTAACAGGCATATTCTTAATACTGCAAGAAGCAAGGTCACCTCAAGGTGGTGGGATAGCAGAGATGAAGCCTCCCTTTCCATCTTTATGTTCCTGAATCTGGAACTGGTGGGCATATTAAAGTAGTTTCTCTCACATCTGCAAAGTCCTATCTAAATTCAGCTTTTAAAACTCAATAAATGCTTTTACTAACTGAGCACTGAAGTATAAGCAAATTTCCCTTTGAATGACTGGAAAATATACTTCCCCCCCCCCAGATATCCTAGCTGTGGATTACATATTTATGACAAATATTAAAATAAATAAGTAAAGTTCACTCCCCCAAAAGTACCTCTGATTTTGCTGTAGTTATTGGGCTTGGTTGGTTCATTGAGGTTCATTTTTTTTTACTGCAGGCCTCTAGACTATACTTACAACTACTGAGCTGACCACCTGCATTCATTAAAGTTGTCAAAACACTGTGCAGGAACAATGCTGGCAATTTCTGTTCTCTCAGGCATTTTTTTAGCTTGGCTAATTACATTTTCTCTGCCTAAGTTTCCCCTGCAGCTTCAGAAAGAGATGATTTCCTTTCCTCACAAACATTTTTTGTAGTTTCACCACATGCTGTTAAATAGGCCCAAATACACTCTACCCTAAAGAAGATATATTTCAGGTACAATAGAGAAAGGAAATGAAGACTTTCACTGCTTCTTAGAAATGTTCATGATTAAAAAAACCAAACCTCTTATCTTCATCAGAAGGAAATTTCTGAAATCCTTCACTTTTTATTCTAGCTTTAGAAAAGCTGGTTATCATCGAACACATCTACACTACATAAAATCCATAATGCATGCACTTCAGAGACATGGATTTGACATCCTCTCTTCCCTTAGGATTATCCTTCCTACCATATCCTTCAGATTCCTTGTTTTTCTCCACTTTTAATTACTATTTCTATTCTGCACTGAAGTTGTCTTTCGCAAAGACTGTGCCACCCTTGGAAAAGCAGTATTTTTTAATCAGCCATGTCTTTGCTCTTCTAAAAAAAAAAAGTCCTCTAAAAATATAAAAATACTGATCAAATCTGATTTCGGGAGCAGATGAGGTAATCCTTTAACATACAGATTTAGGTAATTAGTCCATAAACCACTTTGATAGTTAGCTTATACCGGCTGAGACTGGCTACCAGGTGTTTACAGATCTGCTTGCATGACTTTGCATGTGTTTGGGGGGGACACCACTGATCAAAAAATAATTACCAGTGAAAAGCCTTTCAGAAAAATCCAAGCTACAGACACTTTGAAAAATTCTTTTCAATCTAAAACCTCGTTAGTAGGTTTACATTCTTCTTTTTAGCTCATATGCAAACAAATACACAAACAACTCAACAATACAGCCCATCAAACACATCTACCCTCACAAATGCATGTTCTCACCCCTCAGAGTGCTCTCTCATCCCAGCTTGCTTGTCTAAATAGCAGCACAATTTGTTGTGAGGCAGCAGTGCTGGCTGCTTGGTGCCAAGCCCCTTTTAAATGTTTTTGCTACTTGGGGAAATTTTCAAAAATGACAGTCAAACAACGTAGCAGTGATGAGCTATAGCTCAGTCTTTACTTACGTTTTTTTCCTTGGCAAGTCTTTGAACAGAGGAGCAATTAGCCATTAAGAGCAAAACAAGTCAGATGCATAAAAACTGGGCTTTTTTTTTTTCTTGTCTCTGTTCCCTGAATGATGCCAAGATTTCTCCCTTGCTTTCAAAGAAAAATACCCAAGACCACTGAGAAGGAAAACAGAACTGACACACAACTGGGTAAGCAAGGTCTAGAGGGCAGTGATTATCTGTTTCTGGAAAATATGAGGTTTGAAGCTCTATTTGCTCTTATGCTAAAGGGACACAGGGGATTACAGAAAAGGGGGGAATCATGAAGAAAAGGAGTATCTTGTACAGGTTATTAGTCTAGCTAATGATATATCTTCAACACTTCAGCTGGTCAATTAAAACTAGGCTCATTACGATCTGTGATGCCTTCATAGACCTCTGGTACTTAAAATGAGTTTGGGGACCAAGCTGGTGGGATAGGCACTTTCCAAGAAACATGGCTGAAAGAGAGGCTGGAAAAAGAATATTATTTTGAAAAACATGAATAAAAGGCCTTTGGAGCTAACAACAGTGGGTAGCACTTCAGAACACCTCCAACGCCCATAAGTGATGAGAACAGCCATTTTCCAGTCATTGCTTGATGTTTCACATGAAATAATTTGGGAAGGGGTCTGAATTGCTACTGTGTATGTGCTCATCACAGCACAAACTGCACTTGGTAGTCAATGAACCCCTTGTTACTAACATGAAGCAAAGAGCTAAGTGGACTGTGAAGATTGTGGCACCTTTCTCTGCCAAACTATTCACAGGTGGCTATCATCAAGTCAAAAAAGAAGTTAGAGATGGAGGCTGAGCTTGTTGTGTGATCACTGTACTGTTAAAACCTCAAGGACTGCCTGCCTGCAGGCTTCCTACCTGCCTGCCCTCACAAGACTGAGAGGAGTGGGTCTGGATATCCCTTCTCTATGTTGGATCCTCCAGTGGTCTGAGAGTAATGGAGGCAGCTTCAGCTAGGGTGAGCCTAACCTACAACCTCCGTACCCACTGTATTCTCACTTACTGGGTGACTACTGGAAGCCTCTCACCCTTTCACTCCCCTGCAATGTGGTAGTGACCTGTTTAATCATCAGGTCCACTGATTTTCCTGGCCCAGACACTACCAATGACCAGGCTGATGTGCAAGAAGTACAGTCGAGAGAAGGAAGCAAGACATGCTCCTGTGCAGTCACGTATTAGACTGTCAATTTAGTTCAGAGAGATTCATTGCTCATTTGGTTTGCCAAAGCACCAAAGATAGCCAAAAACCCATGTCCGCCTGCTAGTGAATAAGATAATTACAAATATTCACAGACTGAAGGGGAAAAGGAGCTCTTCCACATGTTCAAACAAGGGGAAAAAGTTATCTTTGTTGCTCTCCACAAATCAGTGAGGTGGAACATTTTATCTGGATTGAAACACATTAAAAAGGAGACTTGCATACAAAGAGTATTCACTGAAGGCACTCACTGAGAGCTCAGTACCTGCCTGACCCTCCGTCCCTCTGAAAATCACCTCTGCCATTACACATTCAGCACCATTAATGGTGTCACTGATCATGACCACCCTGTCCCTGGAGAACCCCTGGGAAAGAACCCGTGTGGGATGAAAGTCTGACCCAGAGGAAGAAGCATGTGGACTAATTTCACTTTAGATTAAACTCAAGCTGGACCACAGGAGCCTTCAGTGTGAATGATCTGACAGATTACCAAGTAATATTTTATGACATTTAGGGATGGATTTTTCAAAAGGATGAGACGATTTTTTTTTCTGAGATTTTGCATTTTAAGGAGAAAACAGCCCTTCTGCTGCTTAGAATTTAAAAGCAGATAACATAGAAAGATGCTGTTCAGGGTTCTTATTTTTATTTTTAAACTATCCTTCACCCCAGCAAAAATAATGTTGTTTTCTCATTATCTTTTTGATGAATCTGCTTCACTTTTTCATGTTTTCATAAAATATTAGTTCATCTAGCCTAGGAAATGTCTTCTTACTGAAAGACATGTTTTTCCCATCTTGAGTGGTACAGACTGTATATCTCTCACAAAGCAATAATGCACAAGAGTATACAGGATAATGTAGCACCTATTCATATAATTCCGAACAGAAACTCTACACACAGTTTTACTGTGGTTCTAATTTAGATATATTGAATAACATAGCCTTCTTTATAGTGGGAACCTATTTTTTTATTATGCACATGAATTGACTATTAATAAAAATTGTTTGCACTTATGCAGCACCTCACCCAAAGAAACCCTGAGCATTTCTCAGTGAAATACATTTCTGTTTTGCAGAGGTCAAGAGTTAGCATTTCCAAGTGTAAAACATCAATACAGCTTTTTCAAAGTTATGTGGCAAGTTGGGAAGCAGGTGAAGAAATAAACCCAGATTACTTAAATTCTAGATTAATAAAAATTCTTACATTTCTTAAAGTCACCTCCCCACTGCTTTGGGAGGTAAGACTCCTACAGATATGAATATAATTCAATTAACTTGAATAGTGACATCAGTTGAGATGCAGTGACACAGGTTTTGGCCACATAAGGGAAGCACTCCAAGTTCTACAAGCACTCCTCTTTTGGTGGTAGCTGAATTAGCTGAAAGCTACCTTGGGCTGTGCCAGTCTATCACTTGTAGGAGTCTGCTGCAAGAGAGACATACTCCAAGCCTAAGCTTTATTCATGTTGGGATCCTCCTCATCAACTCATGAGTAGTTCTGTGATGGAGGTGCCCTAGCAAGTTGTAATTATATATAGATTTGGCTGTATTTACAGTGTCTTCAGGAAGCTAGATAAAAAAAGAATCTAAACCTTGAGTCCTCCTGACTTAGTTCCACAAGGCTACATTGCTGAATATGCAAACTTGTCACACTGCACCTGTTGTCCAAACAGTGGAAAAAACAGCTAAACTCATACCGCTTGAAGATCCTGCCTTGTTGCAAACACCATTAACATCCTCAAAGAGCTCCTTTGTGGTTGACTTTTCTGATCAACATAAACCATTTGGTGATCAATCACATGCTATTAGCTTAGAATATTCCTCAATGAAATCAAAGGAATCCCAAGGCACAAAGAAGTGTTTTGTTTTCTCCCTCAGTTTCCTTTTAGCACACACTCAGCATGTATGCAAATCTCACGCTTAAGAGTGGGTTTAGGCTCATTCTTGAAAGACACTGACTGAGGCAGCAGCCATACTTACATAAGAACAGGTGTATGTAGAATGATTTTAAGTGCTCTAATATCACAGAAACAGACTGAGCAGCGGACAAGTGTTGGAATCTGGAACACTCGCAGAAATGACCTTGCTGTCTTAGACATTTTTTACTCACCTCTTTATTCAGGACTCAGCTAGTGCTTTGCAGCATTTTCTTTTTTTTTTTTTCTTTTTTTTTTTCTTTTTTTTTTTTCTTTTTTTTTTTTTTCTTTTTATTCCTAGACCTTGTTTACTACACCTGTAACTACAGCCTCGATCTGAACACCTAATGGCATGATCTTAATTACAGGATCAAGTAAACAGGCAGGTTGACACAGCTAAAAAAATAATACATACACTTTTTTTTACTTTGCTGCCTCTGGGTTTATGGGTCTCTGCTGTGACAAGCATAGTACATGCTGCTAGCCAGTTAACATACACTGCTTGATCATTGCCAACCACTAGGAGAAAAAGAAATGGGTTTATAAACCTGCTGTTTATTAGAGGATGTGAGCTGCAGAGATCCTGTGGGAAGGAAAGTACATCTCTCCAGTGTAACCAGTGATCATAGCTACAGGTTTTACCTGTATGCCAAATTCACCTCAGATGATTTTAATTTCCTGTCCAAATTCTGCCTGTAAGGATGACCCTTCCAACTTCATCTTGTTGTAAAGGGAATATGTTTATTGCAATACATGATCTGTACAGCAAATAGCAAAAGGATCAGGGTTACCCATCAGCTTCAATATGTGATGTCCTGCACTCATGGTAAGATTAAAACTGAAGAGGGACTTTTTGATTAACTAGAACTGGAATTAATAGCTCATTGGGATATACAAGGCAATTCACATGTTTCAGAGTTACTTTTCAGGCTGCCTGCAAAATCAGGAAAATGGTACATACACTCCTAAGACATTTAAAAATGCTTTAATGTAAATATCTGTCTTAGTGTGGCATGAACCCAGGTGCTGAGTCCAAACCTCTAGTATCTGCTAGTTCCCTCCTAACACAGCCAGTGACACCTCCTGTCAGAGTTTACAGTGTGAAGACAGGGTGAGAAATTCCTCAGAGCAAGGCAGTTGTTTCCAGAGAACTGTTACACATTGGCTTTTCCTAGCTGTAAGAGCAGTAGCTTGGTATCAGAGAAAACAATGTAGAAGTTAAGCCAAACTCAGACTAACCCAGATAGAAAGGCTTACAGAAGGTGAAGACACTGGTTCTGTAACAAAAATGTGATTACAAGCCTGAATACACCATTTTCCCGAATACAAGAAAACCTCAATGTTTCAGTTTATGTTGTTTAGAATGAATCAAGGTTGGTTTTAATCCCCCATATAAAAAACTTAATAATTAACTGATGTTGTTTTGGATTTGTAAGGTTAAAGCACATAATGACACAGATGATAAACTGTCTCTTTATCATGCAAACCTCGTTGCCTTCTGCTGGTTTCAGATGATGGAAGTTTGCATTCATCCCTGGGGTGTTAGTACCTAAATCATAATCTTTTACTTACCTCTTCCAATGGCCAGGAAAAAAACAAACAAACAAAAGAAGGAAATAAGTAGGTGTTTTAGTTTATCCTTAGGGAAATTTCAAACCCTTCTATAAAATACTTTCCATTTTTACATGTCAATATTTTTTATTTCCCCATAATATATGAAATAGTATCTAGCAGGGTTTGACAAATCTGTTCCTGCAGTTAATAAAGCCCCCAGTTCAGAAAGTTTTATTTTTCCGGGTTTATTAGACATAAAAATCAATCTTGAGCCTGATTCACATCTACAACAACCTTCTGGAACCAGCAAAAGCAAACAAGCAAACAGAAAGAGCATTAGAAGTCCAGAATGCTATAAAGGACTGACAGTATTTCCAATTATTAGTAGTCTTGTTCTAGGGAAGATGATGAAAAAATAGTTCTCTGAACCTACAGAGAGATGGAAGCCTTAAGATAAAAGGTACATGTGAAACCAAAATGCACAGGCAACTCTTTCCTAGGACCTAAGATCTTCCTCGGACCAGAGAAGAAGAGTTTCTCTCTTGTTCCTTCTCAACAGTGAAGCTACTCAGTGGCAATTCACAGATTTGATTCATTTAAATCCCATCTAGCAGGGGGAAAAAGGACAGTTTCAAGTCACTGTGAGGAAGGAAATTTAATGTTTCATCAAATTCCAATAAAGGAAGAATATGAGCCCAGGAAAAGCATTGTTCATAATTCTAGTTATTCAATGTACCACACAGAGTTTTGTAGGTGAAGTAAAAATTAATTCATAGCCACACACATTCCTAGAACCACCTGTGACTTATCTAAGTCACCAAGTGTAAAGTTACTTGGTGCCAACTCGTAACTGAAGGTCTTGATGATTATTTGCTCGACATGAAGGCACAGAAATCATTCTGCACAAAAATGACAAAGTATGGTCCACTAACTTACTAGAATATTAAAAGACTTGAGCAAAACAAGTGAATAAGCAACCAAAACAGACTGCCTTATATCAAAAACAGGAAGCAAAAGGAAACTGAATTTGCTCTATAGTTACCAGACAAGGAGATACTGGCTATTTTCTAAGCAAGTCAAATTCTCATGTAATTAGTCTTGTGAAAAATGATAGACGCTAGATTTTTTTCAGAATTCTGCATCATCATAATGATTTAGAAACTTCTGGACAACTTATCAATGTCTGGTTTATACCCAACCATCCATACCATAAACCCATATACTATGTTGGTCTTAAAACTGAATTGCCTTCTGTGATAAATATCAAGATGACATATAACTTCTTCCCTTAAAAAGCGTTGAGCGTTTGGCAATAGGTTGAACATACAAAGTTTTCACACAACCTCAAAGACACCAAAGAAGAACAGATGACAAAAAGCAGACATCTGAACACATTTTTCAAAATCCTGATTTTTCACAAAAAACATACTCTGGCAGATATCTGACTAGCTCTCCAGACAGACATCTTCAATAGATAAAAAACCCTCCATACTCTATCAGAAATTGCTTCTACTCTCACAAATTCCAACTGAAAGAAGAAACATAAGCTGGTGGAAAGGCTTAATAAGCATGAAAGTATAATTTTACAGCAAGAATTTTAACCACAATATGCAGCTTTACTACTAGTAATTCAGTATTTACAGTCTTTGTTTCTAGTGGTTTGTAATAGAAGAAAGGACATGCCTTGAGCCTCAAGACACTTGACAGGTACACAGCTCTCCACCTTTCTCTCCTCAACTTTCAGAGCACAGTAGTTAAGTATTAGCAAGGCCCACAGCATGTTTGTCCTTCAGTTGCTGTCACATGTGTGCTGTAGAACAATTGGAGCACATTGGCTGAAGGAAGAAAACAAAAAGAGGAAGCAAACAAGCCATGCCATGATGTGAAACATATCTATTCTTTCACTGGGATTTTTCTTATGCTCCTGATGACAAGTGAAAGACAGATTAATTTAAAATCATTAAAATTATGTTGCTTTCCCCAAAGTATATACATATGTTTTGGAATTTTCACTCTTGCTATCTTTAGCAAAGTTTCAGTAATAAAGAAAAGGAGACCCAACAAGTTCTACATGGCCAAGAGCCAGAGCTCAAATTACAGCAAGTACTATGGGAATAAAAGTAATAGATTTTAATTGGTGCCCAAGGGGAAAGGTCAGTCTCCTTGGAACAATGGGAATCTTTGGTGGTAATTGACTGAATGCTCCTGTGAGAGCTTGTAAATGTCAGTAGCACACTTGAAGTGGCAGCAAAAGGAAAGGTTTGGCATCCTGGAACATATGGAGGAGTTTTGCTGGTAGAGGTTTTATAAAAAGAGAATGGTGAAACACTTTAACAAGGGACGTGACTTGGAAGATAGCTCTCAGCTCCAAGGTTTGAAATGCCAGACATATTTCAAAAGGTGTGGGAGAAATTTATTTATTTTCAAGATAAAAAAGGAATATTGTTGTGCATACTGGTGTTAGACACACAGGGGTCTGGGGCAGCACTGATTTGTGAACTTTGCCCACTGCTACATTGGATGGCTGACTTAAGCTTCCTCTATCCCTCTGCAATTGCCTAGTGCTACTCTTCTCCCAAGCAGGCTTTGAATGATATTTCCTTCTTTCCTCTCCACTCTTTTTTTATGGTGATAAGATTTATGTTTGGGGTTTTTTTAGCAAAACAAATGAAGGGTAGAAACTTGCATGGATGGAATACGGTTTGGGATTCCCTGCCAGAAAGGAATGGTATAAAAGGAGATTGGATCTTCCAGAATTACATGAATTAGGAGAAAAGATGATTTGGGGGGAGGAATTTCAACTAAAACCCTATGTTCTATTCCTGCCTTTGGAACTGATTAGTTTCTAACCTTAGCAAAACATATATTTGATCTCATTCATAAACTAGGCCTGACAATATTTCTTCTCCGCTACCTATTAACACAAAATCCATAAATGACTGAGGGTCTCAAGATGTAGGCAGAGAAACTGTTATGCTTCACCAGCTGATACTGTCTGGCTGCCTTTGGTTCACCTGCAATTGTTCTTTACGTTCTGGGAGCTGAACAGTATTACATTAGGGAGGTCATATGGGTGTGTTTGCATTTCTTCCCAAAGTGTCAAAAACTAAGCACAGACTGCTGTCCTTCAGGTGTGCTATGCTACCACATTCATTATTTACTATTAGTAATAGTAATAAATGAGAGACAAGTTATGCACCAGAACCCAAAGGAACAGATGCTGTTCAAAATCTCTACCTCCAAAGTTTTTAGCTTATAAATAGGACAAAAGAAACTTGGGCTTGATGCAGAAGGATGAGACACAATAAGATGATATTAAGTTCTCAGTCCTGGATAATGTCTAGAAACAGCTGTAAACCCATTACAATGCCTATTATTGAGGAACTACTTCTAGTGGATTGTCTTCACCAGAAAGCTACACACAGAGTAGACAACATGCTCAAGAGTTGAGTTCACAGAAAGTGCTGAACTTATGAACAAACAGACAAAGAGAGCCCAGCATCCATACCACGTGCTCAAGGCTAAATTCTCTAAGTCACATTCTGGCTGAAAAAAACCCCAACAAACCACCAAAATAATGTTCAAACTTTGTGCAATTTACTGTGCAATGGAGCCCTAAAACAGAGAAAGGTGATTTTTTTAATCTTGTCTACTGAAGATACAGGTGCTAATTTTGGAGCAAGATTAGTCATCAAAAAATGAGGCAGGTTCTGTTGTTAACTGAGCTGTTCCATGGAGAATATATCCCATTGCTTTCTAGCTGTATCTTTGGTCTGTCTGTGTGGAAGGAAAATACTGATACATGCACATAAGCATATTATCATTCAGCAGGAGAAAAAACCCTGAGGAGTGCCTGCACCTAGGGAATCTGGGATGCAAGGACTACATCACAGTTTATTCTCATGTTTCTTTGTGCATATTCCTGAAGATTGTCTTCCCAAGGGACTAATCTCTGAAAGTTCTTGCTACATGTAAATTGCTCAGCTATCATACATATCTAGTGTCATTCTCCCCTCTTTTTTCCATTGCCATTTGTTGTCCACTGAATTCCCTTCTAGTTCTGCTTACTTCCTCTGATGAAGGAACTCGGTATATGGAACTGGAGTCTGTGAAGAGGTTTTATGTGTACACAGAGGCATACAGAGACGTAAATACATATGTGCAGAGGAGATTTTAGTGTTTTATTTTACTGAAACTCTTAAGGACTGACTTTTAACAATGAAAGAATCAGCAGAGTGATTAAGAATGTAATTTAAGTATCATAAATAAAGTTCAATTGTTTTCAGTAGGATTTATCTTGGTAAATGTCTTCAGAATTTAAAAGTAGAAACGGTTCAAAACAAAAGGATTTTAGCTTTTCACCCAAGCAACATTGTCTATTTAACATTAATCTCTTCAAGACAGAAAAGCCTTGGATGACCTCAGCCGGGGGGAAAAAAAAAAAAAAAAAAGGTTTGAATAGGAATAAGTGCTTTCAATCAATATGAAATTTTTCTTTCTCTAAATAGCAAAATCCATTATTCATAATGTTCTATATGCAATAGAACACTTTGTAAATTTGATTCTTTCTTGTCAAGTAATGTGTTAATTTAAACATTTTTTATCTTTTGAAAATATTCCACCACCTCCAGTTTAACTGCACTGACAGTTTAAGAAAAAGCAACAAAACTATGTATTGGCTCCCAAATTTATGGGAACAGTTGGCCACACTCAAAATTTACTACCAAGTATTTTTTCTCAAATGCTCACCTGTCTTTCTTAGCAAACGTACACAAAAACACTGTGAAGGTATGAGAGTGCCCTGAACATTCACCATTTCTGATTACCCTCCCCTATCAATGAAAAAATGTTTGGGAAACAGCAGTCTAGGGCTTGATCCATTGTATCAGAATACATAGCAAGAACTCCTCCGGTAGTTCTTTTTGAACATAACTTGGTCTATTCAGTTAATGTCAATCTCTCTACACCACCCACAAGTGTCTCTAGTTATTGCCATTCTCACTGATACACTTCCTTGACAGCTTTCCTTTGCTGTCACTTATCCCTAAAAAAACCCTACCTTTAAAGAACCATTGACCACAATTCAGTACTTCTGAACATGGTAGAAGAGACAACTCCACAGGAAAACTGGGTTTGTGCAAACTTGTGGGAGACCTGTACCCATCTGAAAGCCAAGTCATGGTAAACAGAAGGATAATTCTGTGTGTTCCTACCCCCAGTCTCTCTTTGCCATTAATCTCCAAGCTGCAGCAGGCACTGTATTTTCCTTGCTCCCCAAGTTATATACCCTTCCTAAATGTTTTAATTCCTTCTTTTGCTACTAATGAGAAAGACGTGGAGAGATGGGAATCAAAAGACTCAAGAGACAAAATTATGGATTACAATGCCTTATTTTCAGTAAATTTTGATCCTTGAATTACCTGGTTTGTTGTTATTGTTGACTCAAGATTTTTTTTCCTCTTCTGGCTCTGGGAAATCTCTCTCTATCCCTGAAACAAGAAACCTAAACCTTTCACTTAGCAGCACTTAAAGGATAAAGGTCATTTACAGTTTTTGCAATATCTTTTCCATACCAGACACTGAATTATTCCCAGTTTCTCCAAGAAGCTTGGCTGTTCTGGCTATGACCTGTTACTCTTGATATAACATGTAAGTCATCATTTGTTGGTCTCTAATTCTCATGCTATCTTCATATAAGTCAAATTCCACATTTTCTTAGTAGTAGACAATTTTCTAATTACATCCATTAATCTTTGCCATCACTCCCCTCTCTGTGCATTTACCGGGATTTATCAATCAGAAGTTTCATAATAAAAAATACTTTTCTTACTTTCTTCACTTTCTTCTTCTTGTACTCCAAGTACAGCTAGACAGAAGGTATATCGCTCAAGTATCCTGTCAGTTAGTCATTCATTTCTTCATAATAACATATCTAGACTACAGAGGAGTGAGCAATTGCAATCTGCTGGTAAACATGCCCTACAGATTACACTATCTGCTAATTAACAGATACTACATATGACTTTGTCACAGGCCTGGCAAGAGAGGGTTGAGTTATGGAACAGCACCATGCTATTTTTCCCTTTAAGACCAACTTGTGTAGTCATATAGTAACAAGACAATTTCCATATTTCATGACCAAAGAAGAATGTTCTACCACTACACAGCAGTGAAATGATATAAAAGTAAGATTTAGGTATGTAACTTTAACGTCTCAAAATCCAGAAGGTAAATGGAAACAACCCTGCTGTAAATATTTTTAGTCCAACTTTATGGGACACTGAACAAACTGATTTTCAACCGCTTTGGGCTAGTTTTTCATAGGAGAAAAAAAGTCAGTATTATGGCAACTGGCTTTTTTCCTGGTTTAAACAGCCTGTCTTATTTATATAAATGGATGGAGCTACAAGTTTGACAAAAAGACAGGTCTGCTCTGTAGTTATACACATTCTTGCACTACCATCAATCCCAGCTGCCTGTATTTGGGCTGCAACTAATGACATATCGCTCCTCTGCTCTCTAAGCTGTTGGCATATATCCTCCCTTGCCAAAAGGGATATCATCTCTTCCATAATATTTGGTAAATCACTGAGGAGTTAAAAAGGGGTAAAAGAATTGAAGGACATTCAACAAGAGATTATCTTGCATAAATGTTAACTGTCCAGTTTGTAGAAAACAGGGGTCAGAGTCAGAATGGAAAGAACACCTCTGAAACCCTTCTTAGCTTGGGTGAATCTTAGCTCTAAAGCTGAATTCCATGGCTCATATTTCCCTATCATTAGTTTCAACACTCAGTGTGCCCTTGGAGACTTCTGTGAGATACAACAGCATACTGTAGTACTACTTTGAGTGGAAAAACGTCAAAACTGCCACTATTTTTGATAGGCTTACAAGAGCAGCGGCAGAATAAATGTGCTTTGATTTCACTTCATATCCAAGAAGAGATATGGATGTAGAATAATGGCAAGGGCTTTGCGTGTAATGGCTATTGTGAGAGCTGTCATATACTATAGCCATGAATCAGAAAGTTTGGTAGTGAATGCTGCCAGACACTTCAAAAGTCAAAATACTCACTTTGAAAGATGAGACTCTGCCTTCACTTTGTTAACATGGACCAAATGCTTGTTAATTATTGGTTTCCCATGAACTCGGTATTAAAGACTAATAATACAGCATGAGCTCTTCAGTCACTGCCACTTTACAGGTCTTCATTGACTCCAATGAAACTCTACCAAACTGCAGCTGTGTTAGATCATATCCAAAAGAGGTGATGAAAGATCTACCTTTCTAAACTAATAAAAATATTTTTGGCTTTATCCTTGTTTTCATACAGGGTGGGGGGCAGAAAAGAGAGTCTTCTGAAATGGAAATCAAGTCTATACTTGATTATCTGGTGCACAGGTAGAAGCATTAGTCTTGAATCTAAAGATATTACAAGCAGAAATGAAAATTGTAATATATGTATTATCATAAGGATTTAAGACTTTCCAGTCACCACCGATAGTGGCTTGTAATAGCAGTAGACTTACTCTATCATTATTGCTGAACTGCGGAAAATGAAAAATTTCTTAATTCGAAGGGTGAGACATCCCTCTTCCTGTGGGTAGTGAACTGTTTACATGTGTATAGTGTTATCAAAAGTCCAAGATAATAATTCTGACCCTTGTAGGTTCAGAATTTCAACTCTCTTCTGATTCAGAAGGTGAAACCTTAAGCCAAAGCTGTTGAATGAAACAGATTTAGACCACTGTATTTAAAGAAAAGATACAAGTGAGGAAGAACCCCTATGTTCTCCCACTGGAAGACCATTGGAGAATAGGCATGTGTAATGCTATCTACACCAAACTGCCTATCAGATCAGCAAAACCAGCAGATGAATACCACCCCACATTCTCTTGACTCTCTTCCTCCACATAAAGTAAAAGATGAGGCTATGAAGACTCATTATCTGTGGTCATAGCGTAGGAGACATCTAAAACAAATCTGGGGGCTTCTTCATATACCTTCCTATGCTATACAGGGTTTAATCCAAACAGATGTTTTCATTTGATGAAATTTATGTTTTGATCTGCAAAACACTTTAGTACAAGGTGGTTCCTCCCTTTCAAAAGGTAAGAAAATACTTTCATTAAATGTCTCCTTGAAATCTCCTGAGCAATACATCATTTTAAAAACACCAAAAAACCACCATCCACATCTGTGAGACAATGTCTTTTTGATCTCTTACAGCTATCTCTTTGAAGGCTGCACTCACAGCCTGCAGCTAACAAGGACCTTTCCCTCCAAATGAAAAGAAGAGAGCAACAGAATAATTTATTTTATCTCTGCAAGAGTGGACTGCCACAGCACTTTGGGCTATTGGCATGACTGACTGACCGTAGACCCTGGCTCTCCCACTGTGCCTAATTTGCTAAGGATGCCAACCCTTGACAGCCACAGGATCTGGCTCTGTCTACAATGAGGTGTGCTTAGAGCTCTGCTGTGCTCTAACCTCTCTAATACAAACTGGTAGTCTTCACACTAAGATTTATAGAGGCCTACAAGGAGGACACCTGGAAATAACTTTTTTTTTTTCTTGAGTAAAAAAAAAAAAAAAAAAAGAGATCTGTCATCACATCAGACTTCTGAAAGCTTCCATGTCACATCAGACTTCTGAAAGCTTCCATGGTGAGACAGGTCAGACAGGACTTTTAGAAATGTTCCCAATCTGATTTTAGCAATTCAGGATAGCAGCTTCTAGAGAAACAGCAATGTCAGGTGGAACTGTTCATCTCTACAGTCATTTTCCTCAACTCTCAGGAGAGCAGATGAAAAGACCAGTGTAATGTAGTTCTGGGTCTTACCCTTTACACAGCTGGGCAGTTTACATTCCAAAACCAGAACATAATACTACAGAATACAAAGTAGCACTCAGTCATTCCCATTTCAGCTAATAAGGGTAAATCTTCTTCTGTCTTGACTAAAAGAAACATTTAGCAACTATTCTCTCCACCACTACCCAATGCTAGAAAGAACAGAAGGCCGGGCTGCTATTCCTTTCATTTCCTTTCATTTAAAACTCATTAATAGAAATGAATTTGAAATAGCTGGGGATCTAGCCAGCATTGAAACCCATGCAAATATATTTACAATAAATATCCATTATCTTGGAGCTACACGCACAACAGGACAGTGCTTAACATGCTGTGATAAAGGTGCGAATCGTGACCACTAAATATAAAAGAAGAGAAAGGCATCTGTAATCCATTCATCTTTAGAAAGAAAAGAGGACACTCTACCGCACAGCAATTAAAATCTGAACAGTTGGAGGAATAAAGGGAAAATTCAAGGCAGGCCTGCAGAAAGAAAGGGGGGGAGAGAAAACAAAACAAAACAAACCAACACAAAAATTCAAACTCACAGGAAATACCCGATGCACTAATTCCAATAATAGCATAGAAGGTGCTGGTAGATAGTATCATCCAGCATTTTATTAATTAACTGGAGATACAAGGATACAAGAGGTTTGAAAGTACAAAGAATTAAAGCCCTGCACAAACTGGCTCTTTGCAAAGAACACAGTGTGCTTCGTACAAGGATACAGTGTCTAAATTAGCAGCACTTTTTGAGTCAAAGAAAACCTTGAGTTAAACCAATTGTAGAGTCCCCAGCACGCCTCATTCACTTTTTATTTGCATTGGTCTATGATTTTCCATGGAATGCTTAAAAGCAACTTATCTGAAAGGCTTTTATAAAGAAAGACCATAAAACTTAGTGCATGTGAGTTTCTAGGAAAGTGAATGATAAAATTTTGCGAAAATGGATTTTCAAGATATCAACTTGGATTTCTATTTTAGTTTAGTTTTTAACCCACCAATGCATTATTCCCAAACACTATTTCTTCATGTAGAAGCATTTAAATCATTTTATTTCCCTTCACAAAAGGCTCTATGAACCTAACAAATAAACCAATGTTGACATACCTAAGCCTAGGGATTTATTGCACATTGGGGATTCTCACTTCTGGAGACTTGTTGACAAATACTCAAAACAGGCTCTGCATCTTTGGCAAGATCCACACATTACAATTCTCCCCCTCCCCCGCACCTCCCCGATCTGTGTCATCAGTTGTACGATCAGGTAGTACAGTAATTCAGTGAAAGGAGAGAATACTGAAAAACAGGGTTTCCATCTCTCTTATTGACGGGGTTTATACATCACTATGTTACTCACCTTTTTCTGTAATTTCATTAAGAAAAACTGTAATTCAGAGAAACACAGCAATAGGTCATCAATTTAAATTGTAAATAACAGTTGACTTTGTTCTCATTTTTATTTTCAAAGCACCCTTTTGTAATACAACATTGCCTGCAATGCCTGGTTAAAGGATTTAATTTTGTTCAATAAAGAGACAAGAATTGGAAGTCAGGAGCTTTTAGAAAGAAATTGTCATTCATAGACTGTGGGAAGCTCTGCAAATCCTGTACATTATTTTTTTCTAGATGGAGAAGAGCGAATAAATTATAACAAACAATTTATTCAACACATGTTGAATATTTTCTTTTTCAGAATGTGAAAATCATCAGAAGTTCATGAACAAATCTATTAATTATTTGAATAAATCCAATTACATGCATTCCACAGTTCATTGTTCCGACTGCTCTGCTTTGCAAGGAACAGACAAGACTATGTACAGGATACACTTGTTTTTTTCATTAGAAGCAATCAGTCTTGAGTCAGCAAAGTTCAACATTTACCTTCTGTTTCAATGGGACTATTCCTGAAAGTTAAGCATGTGTTAAAGGGATTTTTTTTTCGAAAGAAGGTAGCCTCAGTAAGTTAAGTACATTCTGGCCCCACTAATGAATCACTGTTGTAGCAAGGTCTCTTGTCCAATAGCTTCAAGATAAAAAATGCACCATTTCTTTTCTAATACTGAAGAAGCCTTTTCTTTCTGCTAAGGAATGCCTTGTGGAAGAAAGAACACTGAGGGCTGGAGGTGCAGTCAGAATAATTACTTACCACATATAACAAATATTTCGGGAAAACACACTGTTAGCATTTGCCCAGTATTAACTACAGCAGTATATGAACCCTTCACACAAACAGCATGAGTGTTGTAAAATTCATGGATTTCAGAGCAGTTGAGTCCTACATTTTAAAAAAACGTCTGCAGCTACCTACCCAACCCACATTAGTGAAACAAGATGAAACTTTCAAAGTAACCAGAGTTTCTCACAGGGGTATTAGCACTTGGGGGGGGGGGGGGGGGGCGGGGCACAGGATCAATTCTGAGGATCTATAGGTTTTTGCTGAAAATGTTCTTGGCGGCAAAATTTGTAAATATGTTTTCTTCTGCTTTCCATTCAACAGCAGGAATGATAAATACCCTGAGTTTTACTATTTTTGCTTTCACTGCAAAAGTATTTTAGTGTGGAAATATAACATAGCTCTACCCTCTCTTCCCCATGCCCTCTTAATCACGGGGGACTAGCTAGGTGCCTAAAGTTAAATGTTTATTGGAGTAATGGCCTGATATTCTACAGAAATAGCATAAGCAGGGCCTCCAAACGTTTTCCCTGAAACCCTAATTTTGCTCCTACCGAAAATTCAATCTCAGACCATTACATAGGTCCTTTCATTCCAGGTGGTGCAGCTTTCCTCTGGCACTGTCCCATATTGATTATAGGCCACCTTTAGTGCTGTCTACTGCCAGAACAGGCAGTTCCACCCTTCCACCTGAAAGGTTTTCCCTTTCATCTATTTGTTTTCTGAGCTGGAAAGTGATTAGTTTTCAGGCAGATTAGTCCCTGATCCAGCTCAACAGATGGCTACACAAACAACGGTGGCAGTATGAGAGAGGGAGGGGGAAGGTGCAGCCAGAGGTGGTGAAGTATTTTCAGAGTCAACCTGCATTTAGTTGGCTTAACATGCTTGCAAAACCCTTAGTTTCTTCTTAGGTTTCTCTGCACCACAATAGCTAAGGGATCATGCAAATTTTGCCCAGCTAAATCCCTTAGTTCTACAGAACAGTATTATTACTGTCCAACAAACATCAGGCATGATTATATACCCTCCACACCACAGTTTCTGTGTCAGGAGACCAACCTTTCAAACCTCAAACCTGAAGGACATTTGAGTGATCTGATAATTTCATTCTCTAGCTTCTAGTGAAAAGCTTCATATCTTCATCAGGGGTCAGCTGCAATGAGTTGACATCTCTCCACTAATTTGGGATTACTTAATCTCAATTTAATCTGACTTCCATCAGGAAGCTTGAGCCCATACTTTTTCTTGTTTGTTTTGATTACGATTATTTTTCTCTCCAGTCTTGTGTAATCATAGCAATGTAGGTAGGTATGAGGAATCAATCAGGTAGCATTACAAAGGTAAGTGTCAGCCAACTTTTCTGAGGGTCTTCCAGCAAAACCTAAATTCATCAGAATAGGTAAGGACTGGAATTCCACAGCTACAGTCCATTAATCAGAATACCATTAAGAGAGTACTTGATAACTGTTGTGTTAGGACCACATGAGGCAGCTGCCTGTAGCAATGAAATGGAATGCATGATCCCAAAAGTCCACTCTAGTTTCATGTTCCAGTGTTTGCAAACACTGTTTTACCAGGGGCAGGAAGAAAGTCCTTGAACATCAGTCAAAGGTTCCTTGATTATTAAAAAAACATTATTCACAGACTCAGGTGGGGGAGTAGAGGGTAGGATCAAGTATACCCTGTCACATGTCTACACCTCAGCTGGTGGTACAGACTTCCACTTACAGTCAATTGGAGAAAAGTAGGAGACATTAGGATGTGATTTTTATCATCCTAGGGTCAATTTCTTAAAAGGACAAATGACTCGGGCCTAGAAGCGCCTGTTTCTTTTGAACAAAGAGTTAAGCACGGACTACAAGAGAACAAAGCTTAAGCATTGGCCTTGGTTTGGTTAGGACAGCCTCCTCTTCCTTTCATAGCCTGTCTTAAAAATACATAAACGTTTCAGTATAATGAAAACAGCATCATAGTGACCTCAGCTGCCCAAATATGCACAGCCTCCTTTAGAGGTGAGTCTTCACTAGAACTTTCTGCTGATGCAATTCAGTTTTGCCTGTAATAACTCGAACTATCCACTAGGACAAAAAACGAGGAGAGAAAACTACTCTATCCAGGTTCATATTCCCTCTGGTAAAGAACTGGACTTGGGCCTTCTACCCTCTGCCTGTGCACTGTAGACTCACAGTTAATAAGTCAAGAGGACAGTGGCATCACCACTGCCATTTATTTAATCACATTTGGTTTTATTTTCATTCATTTTTTTGTGGACCAACACATGAGGAAATCTGAAATGAAATTGCTAGTAATTTCAGGATGACTTAAACTACTTTTTAGTTTCCACACCAAAACACCAGTAGTAAAGATTGCCTATCACTAAACATGAGAGTTAAACCCTTTTTTAAACAGCACGTGAGAGTCTTTAAACACAATATTGTTTATTAGCATATCCATACGTTAGCATATGTGAGAATACAAGTTGTCATCATCATTATGAACTGTACTTCGTCACTTCCTACTGCATACCTTCAAATCACAAAAATTTTATCAAAAATGTATCTCAAAGAAGGCATCAGATTCCTTTATGAACATGTCAGCATTATAAATTCTTAGTAAATTGTTAGTCAGTAGGGTGCTTGCATGATTAAAACCTTCTGGGCTTTGGAAGGTATTTTCTCTGCAGGAATTTGTCAAATCCTGTTCAGTTCACTACTGGGAGCACTTAAAAGACAAATAATGTTACATGCAATCTGGCCACTGTAGATGTATTTCTGCCATTTTAATGAGTCTCTCTCACTTTCAGACAACAAAATCATCACCATCCACAAGGTAAGCAAACAATTAAATGCCTGATGCCTATTATGCCAATCCATTTAATGGCCATCTTTTGTAAACGTTTATTCCCTAAAGTAGACTGGCAGGTAGTATAGGTGGTACAAGTTGGCTTATATTTTGGTAACGCTACATATTTTTTCAAGTGGACAGAGACAGAAAGAGAGAGTTTCCGGACATTTAAATAGTAAAAGATATTGAGAAAACTGGGGCAGAAATTGCATCATAAAGTCAAAATGAGCCAATCACATTATCACCTACCTTACGCTTGTTTGTTGGACAAACATACAAGTAGCTCAAAATAGTCTTCAGACCAACTTTATCATTCAGTTTCTCATATGTTGTCCCATAATCTGTTGACCTATAATTCAAAGAGAGATTTCATAAGTACAAACACTTAATCACAAAACCACAAGTCACTTGGCGGCTTTTCAATATAAGTCATGCTTTACATAGCGGAATGGCTCTCTAGAGCTTTTTGAATGATTCATGTAGTATATAATGATACTTAATTATATACACACAGCATCATGTGAGTGCTTACAATTTGCATTTAAATTAGATTAGGAAAAATTAAACCAGCATCTTCCCAAAGCAGTTTAAAATAAACACATACAATAAGAAATGCTAAATTCTGTGTATAGAAGATGATAATGATTGTCAGAAACGCCAAATAGCAGACAGCAAGAGACTAAAGTTATCAATTCATTGTATACTCCAAGCTTAGACTAATTTTAAGAGTCTTTTCTCAGCATATTTCAAAGTAGCTGCTCCAGCTGATTGTTCAGTGAAATTGGAGTTCAGTTTTCTGCGAAAAACATTGATGTCCTTCTGAAAACCTAACTACGTGAGCGTTACACCTACAATTCATATGTTTTTCTTCACATGGACTAGCAGAGAGTATGGACACGTGCTTTATTCTTGCTTTAAGAGACACCATTCAGTAGAGAAAATAATGTATTTCTGTTATGAGGGTTGCCCATAGAGACACTGACTACATGTTTTAGGGAAGAACAAGTGAACACAGAAGAGTGTGCAGAGTTCCTGTAATATCTCTTAACATGTGACTGAAACTGAGATCAATTATCAGCAGAGGTTTTGTTTATTATGCAGCTCATGTTTGTCTGAATTATGTCCTAATATCCAGGAGATTTAGATAATCAGCCCAAACCAGTATGGCTGGTACCCATACATTACAGAAAAGTGACATGTAACAGACATTTAAAAGTATAACATATTTTTGTAGATAATAAATCTTCATCTTGTCTTCAAAATGTAGAAATGGGTCCACATAGAACTTAATTTGCAAGCAGTAATATGAATTTTCCCTTCTGCTAATCACTCCAAAACCAGTCATTCTAAAGTAAACCCTAAGCACCTGTTATTTCCAGGTTCTCTCCTATCTGGGAAGCTGGCTAAATTCACAAAGGTATTTAAGATACTCACACAGGTATTTAAGACACTTAATGTCTACAAATTTATTTATTTTTCTGTGGACTGTGGAGGTTGTTACATTCCTGGATCAGGTTCTACACCTACATTCATACCACAGATTCTGGGATTTCAGATTTTGCAATCAGTACATGATTAAAACAAGAAGGCAGCAGCTTGGGGTTTTACCCATTAAGATGAATTGCACTAAAATGTGGATTTGCATTAAAGTTGAGTCTTTCTATTCAGAAACTTTATTGAAGCATTTGCATGTATCTGTCCTGGTCATATAACATTTGACCTATACTTTACAACCATAGCTTTTTCCTTTCCCCCCAATAAACATATGCACCCCTGTAGGCATGCATATATGACCTTTGTTGGTTAGAACACTGATGTCAAATTCTCATCTACTGATTGATCTTCTCCTTTATAAGGTCATCTATCTCAGGAGCACATATAAACTAACTGAGCTATTTCCTCAGTGAACTGAGAATACTGTTACAGTTATTTCTGTTACTGAAAATTTCAAAGATGTTCTAGCATTCAGGTGAAGGGAGCCACAGCAGGATGCTGAACACAGCCCTGCCAAGGACTGCTGGTTCACTTTGGTTACCCTGTCCACCTCACCACCCAGTCTTCCAGAAATTAATATTTCTGTTGCAGTCTGACTTAAACCAAAACCTACCCTTTGTGAAGTTTGGGCTGATAAAGACATGTAAAGAATGCAAGGGCTAAATCTGACCTGAGTTAGGAAAAAATACATTAATGAGGTAATGCAGCTCTTCACAGTGATTTCAAAATGGGACCTTTCAAAAGGGGATAGGAGTGAAGAAAATCTGACACATAAAACTTGCTTTGAAATTGTTAAAGAAAAGCTGTCAGTACCCCTGCCACAGCACAGGCAAACAGATGTCGAAGGCCTATTGCAAATGGTAATCTTAGTCAGAATTGCCAGCCATTTCTTACTTCAAATCTCTAGGCAATTATTTTGCATTCATAGCTTTATTTACAGGTAACATTATATACAGATGGAAGCTTGTTCTTCTGTCAACATCTATAAAAGCAACTGAAAGACTGGAAAGCTTAGAAAAACATTGTTTTTTGCAGATGAACAAATACACAAGCAATCAAAGGAGCTACTATTAGATCTTGCTCTCATTATCATGTTCAAAACTAGCAGTAGCCAGTCCTTCTGCCTCCAGTTACAAGTTGTTGTTTCTCTTACACCACTTCACAATTACTTTTAATTTTAACAGGGAGGTGAATGTTATACAACAGCAGATAAACACCTAGAAGTGCTTTAACACAAAGAAATGGTGATAGATACATGCACACAGCATAACAGAACAAAAGAATTGTATTGAATGAAATACTGTGTAGACATGAAGCCTCTGTTGGGATCTAACCCAAGGGTATCACCGCCCTTCATTCATCTTATTCCTACTACATATAGGTACAGAAGCAGGCGTTGATTAGCAGCCTGGATAATGAGCTCTTCATTTGTCTTATTAAATGGGTGTATAAAGCAGCATGAGATTCCTAACCCATGAAAACGTATCAGCCACTTGGTGATCCAAGAAGCCAGCCTAACCTAGAAGTGTTGCAAAACACAGATGCACCTCAGCAGGGTGTAGGCAGTAACAGCAGCATAGGATCAACAAATTCAATCCCAGTTATCTGAAGGGGAATGGATATGTATCAACCAACATCTCCCACTCTTTGTGTGGTAAGCTGCTTCTCTGAAGTTCTGCGGAGAGAACTCAGTTTTAGTGCATCTGTATAACCTGAGCAGACCAAGCAAATGCCTGGATAAATCATCTGAAAGGACTAAACCCAGGACCTGTTGAGCTGAAAACACAACAATGAAACTCTATACCTTCTGAACCATCTGCTGAAAAGCCACAGCTACAGAAATAACTATATGTAGCAGTAAAAGCCCTATTTTATTAGCTCTTGTGTAGACATGCATGTTGCAATGCTTTCTCAGATTGTTTGGGGGGAGGGGTGTGTGTATTCAGGTTTTATCACATTAATTTAAATCGCTGTGTAAATTGGTTCATTTTGGCTTGGTACAGTTACAGGCTAAGTCAAAATAAGTCCAGATGAGTTTGAAACAGGAAGGTCTGCAGAGAGATTTGATATATGTGCAAGTCTAACTAACTATGGAAAAACATAGGTATGCATTAGGACATTGTGGATGTTACTGAAATGCAGATGATACTTAGTAGAAGAATAATATTCAGAAACAGAGTATTTGGACTCAATTCTGAACTTCACACCTGTCCCACCATTTCAGTTGTAATTGATTCCATTAAATCCATCCCAAATTTTACCAGTAGCTGTTTAGAATCAGACTCCCTATTTTTTCAGTAAAGCAGAATGATTTCTGCAAACACCTAAGAAGATAAATATTTTAATTATTACTAGTTCATTTGACAGTATAAAAAATACCAAATTGTGGGACTGAAGCTTTGACTTCCCCGAGTAATAAATTAAAACAAAACTAGAAACATGTAGAACAATTTATAATTTGCAAACTATTTGCAAGAAAGTTGACATTTAAATAACTTCATTATTATTCACTGACAGGGCTTTTCCTTCTCCTCCCGTCAGGGTAAATGACATTTCTATTACAGTATTATAATAAACTACTGCACATTTTAAATAAAGTCACTGAATTCCATTAGTCCACCTACTGTCACGAATATATCTCAATCCATTCCTATCAGTATTTCACAATTATAATAGACGTTCTGAATCAACCAGTAACACGAACCCTATGGAAATTTTCTTATTTCTCAAGAAGTGCAGACTGAAATTCAGAGGACTGTCAGTTTGAATATATAGATTAAATAAATCCCCTAGCAAGTCGCTGTTTACTCTCCTTTGTTACAAATTTAAGGTTGTCTGTACTTATTTTACATAAGCTGCTAAAGACTTGAAGAATCAACCAGTTGATTGTTTGGTCAAGGTTTCTTTTGCAACAGGATCTTTCAGGAACACTCCATGAGAAAAAAGAAAAACATTACATGCAGATAGGAAGACTTTAAGCTGTGTAATATCATGTCTCCTGCCTATTAGAGTGCAGCTTTCTTCCAATAAAAGACATATGTTAACAAATAAGTTCCTTGTTATAACACACATCATTAAGAAGCAATCACTTTAATTGGCACCATTTAGTGTTTTTTTTTCTTTTTCCATCAGTTACACCTGGTTTTCACATATTAATGTGACTGCTTCCCCCACCTCCACCACGAGAAGATTGTCTGTGTATCATGTCCTCACCCTCCTTCCTCCAGTTTAATTTGCTGCTTTAACTGTTATCTGAGTGGCAGTCAGCCCTGGGAGGCAGGACCAGAAGCACATGTAATGTGGTTTGGGACCAGCAGATCAGGGCAGCCTGTCATAACCAGAATCTGTGTAAAGAGATGGGCTCTAGCCTATTTCTCCTTCTGTACATGAATTCACCCCTGGCAGAAGTCAGGTATTTTAAGTAAGAAACTGCAATGACTATTAGATCATCTGTTCCAATTTCCCACATAACTATGTTTGCCACCTGGTTTGCCTCCAAAGGGACTAGCCAGTTGAACATAAGATTTGCCAGTTGCTATCATATTTATCTCTACATTAGCAGATTTTTGGATAGAAGGCTTTCAGATTGCAGAAGGCAGAACTGTGGAGTCACAGCCTGTACCTACAAAAGGCTTTCACTGAACAAGTTTTTAAATAAAAGGATAATTAAGACACTAAAAATGATCTTTCATGTCTGAATGTGAAAAATACTGGAGCCAGTAATTCTGGAGCCTATTTGTATTCCTGCGTGCAATGTTTTAAGCCTGTTTGTAAACTCTGCTGTAGAGTTCTTGACTTCTGCATTCTTTCTTTCTGGGGATCTTTCTAGGCTGAGGTTCTATTCCCTCATCACTTAAATTGAAACTCTTTTCTTTATGGTTTTATAGCCAAGTACTAAAGTTTCCCATTGATTTTTGCCACACCACCATGTTTCACAAAAGCCAGTAATGTCAAAGTCTTCTTCAAGAGCTAACCATTTAAGTTCACATGTTCTTCTTATTAAGCCTTTCACAAGCCATTGATAAATGCTAGTTTTGGTCTGATGCCGGCTTTGATTTAACTCCTTCATGTGTAACCCCGATATTTTTTTCCAAAAAGTAATAATGTCTGATCTCAAGCTTCTCTCTCAGGGAAGAACTGGGTTTATCCCATTCCTTATTTTCACAGAAAGTTACTCTTACTTTACAAATTACCTTGCTCCACCTGGACACTTCTCACCACTGGCTGTCTTTCTAACTCATATAAATAATTCTCCAAGGCCTTGTCCATTTCTAGTGGGAACTGTTTGCCCAGCTCATAGAGACTGACACATTTTGAGGGGAATTTTACATCTGCGTGTTGAAAAGAAATTGCAAGATGTAAACACAGTGAATCCTGTGTCCTTGGACAGAGTTTCCACACAGCAAAGAAGCAGACCTTGCCCTCATTTGTACAAGTTTCTCTCCTGAGGTCACACTCTGAATGGCTATTGGTGTGCCCCCCGCCGCCTCCAGGTTATCACATTAGAAAGTCTGGGGAATTTTTCCCATGGACTTTTTAATGCAGGACACAGGATTTTTATTTAAAACTCCTGTATCCCACTGAGCAATCCAGGGCTTTCAACACTGAACTGATTTGTGTCCCTGACACACTGTCTCTGCTGAAGACCTTTCCGCAGATTAGGACCAGCCATACTGTGTCTTTTTGCCTTCCCTGGCTTCCTCTTCTTCACTTTCTTAATGAATTCTTGGCTGATTTTTAGTGATAGCTCATTTGCTTTAAGCAGGGATTAAGCTAAAATGAAGCTAGCTCAGAAAGGCTTTTTTTGCCATCATAAGAATTTGGTTCAGAGGGCAGTTAAGTGGTCTGACAGCAGTGACAAGCCAAAGAGTTGGTTAGCATTTCTTTAAATGTCTGTAATGGCACTGCACATGTCACAGCATTAAAACACTTCAAATTCACCCTGGCAGGCTGAAATTAACTTTTAAAGATATCTCCAGGGTAAAGAAAAGATTTCAAAACTCAAGGGAATCACATGTCTCACTCCCTAAGTGAAGACATTTCTGATGACTTTTTTCTCATGAGGCCCTCAGCAGGCTGGCAAGTCTGTTCCCAGTTTCTAGGTGAGGAAAATGGAGGGAAAGACTAGATAACTAATCCTACATCTGAAGGAAGTCTATGACAGAACCAAATGCAAGTCCTCTTGGGCTCCATCGACTTCCCACTCCACTCTGACAGCATAAGTTTTCTGGCGTTTTGTGTGTGTAAATAAGGATTGGAGTTTTAGTACCAATGTCAAAAGGAAGAAATACAAAATTAAATACTGTGTAAACGTGCATTTTAAAACAAATTTAAGCCTCCATTTTGAAAATGTCTTGCGTCAAGTTTGAGTTGTGACTGTAGATTTTACTAGAAATGAGTTATGAATTTTTATACAAGTTTACCAAAATGTATATTTTTTTCCCTTATGGAAAGAATTTTCTCATCACAAGAAGTTTCCCACCTACAGAAGCCAACAAAAAGACTTGGAGGATGAGAGGAGGTAAAAAAATTACAAAGAAACAATAGGAAACTGAAATTGGTATTTCTCTGCATAATCAGTTAAAGTAATTCAATTTTCTTCCTCTTCTTTTTAATCAAATTTTATTTGGCGCAATCTAAATGAACAGAAATATACACATTATACACATTCAAATTCCTGCAATTTTTGCCTTAATATAGTTCAGCTGATTATTGCTATAATTTAAAGATGTGACAAGTAGGAGAAACAGCTCATATTTTATCATCCAATCCAGAGTTTACATATTGCATTGGATAGTTATTAAAAATCTTACCCAAATCAGAAAGAAAGGACATGGCAGGGATGGGAGAGCCAGGAGATGTTACCTGTAGGTGACCCAGATGAGTTGTCTATTTCCCCTTAAATGGTTGAAGAAAAATAAATTTGGCTAACTTACCTTCACTGCTGTTTCAGTTGAGAGTTCGTAACTCAGGTTAGCAATCTAAGCAGAGAATACCTGTCCCTCTGTCTCTGTCATAACCAAAGTAAGGTCCACCCCATCCCTTTGCATCTATTCAGTAAAGGGCATGTAGCCACATGGCTAAACTTCCATCTGCTGATGCAACCTGTAGGTATAGGTCACCATTTCATAGCTATCCACCCTCCTATTACCATTTGGGGCTGCACTGAACACACAGATGGGTTTCGGTACAACCCAACCACCATGGCTTCACCAAGTTGCACCTTTCACCATACAACACATCTTCCATACCTTTCAAAAGGTCAAGGAGAAGGAAAAACCTTTGCAATTTGGAAATTTTTAGGAAAACAAGTAGCAGTTCAATAAGCCTGAGGCTTCAAATCCCTCTGAGTTAACTAGATTTTGGTCAATAGCTTCAGAAGTCACAGGATGATGATGGTGGGAATCTTCCAACAGGTCAGAAGACAGGTTGTACAGGATAAAAGGAAGCCATGTAATCAGGGTGATGTTATTTCTTACTCTTATCTATGTAAGGGAGAGGCAAAGGGAAACAGTCAATTATGATGAACATGCAAGAGTTCCCAGTTGAACAAGACAGAAGAGCAAACCTACTAATACCATAATGCACAGCGTTAGGCAGCAGCAAAACTTGACTGTTGAGTGCAAGGACAAGGAAAAGAAATCAGAAGGATCTCTGCTGTCAGAACGCAAAACATGAAGGTTTTTCTTTCAAGTGTACAATTCCCAACTTTTTGTGAAAAAAATAACGCACAGAGATTTGACTGGACTCTGCGCTGGAAGAATTTTCTAGGCACTGTTTTGCAGGAATGGACTGTAAATACAGAATTTTGCTGTGGATGACCCCATTTTGGGGGCCACAGCTCCATTCTGGAACTCCTCTCAAACACTGCTGTTCTAAATACCACTTGCAGGATCAGCTCTGCGAAAGGAGATGGAATATCTAGGGGAGAGGACTGCATTTGCGGCAAAATAACTGTGGACTTACCACCGATTTTGCCTGGCTAATAGACCCCTGCAAGACCAGCTGTTGCCACTGAGAGTAAGGTAAGGTAGCAGTTAGAAGGAACTGGGGGTTTCACCTAGACCAGCAGAGAAGAAGAGTGTCCAGAGCTCTCCCCCTCAAATCTCCCTTCCAGCTTATCTTTCTGTGGCCTGAAAGACACGTCTTCATTCCCTCACTGACAGAAGCAGCAAAAGTCAAGAAGAGTGTAGGGAGGCTAGCAATCATAACCACTTTATCTATTCTAATTCAACACTGGGTGAAAGCCTGCAGCAAGAAACAAAGGGACAGCCATCAAAGCAAGACCTCCATTTGACCCTCTCAGTGAAAGACTCAAGAGGATGGCACTAGTGGTGCTCTGGCTGAATCACTAGTGCAATCTCTCCTGATCTTTCTATGAGCTGTTTTGTGCCATGGTGCCTGGATGCATGTGGCAAGCAAGGGATCAGTAACTCCAGTGGGACCACTAATTTTGTGGACCTAATTAATATATATCAAAAGCTGATACATTATTTACACTTGTGCATCTGACTGTATGTACATTCCAAGTATTTTCTCCTTCTCTAAGTCCATAGTACTGCTTTTCAATATTTTTTCCATTTGCCATCACAGCATTATTTTCAATGAAGGAGCAGACCCTAAAGAAAGGAATGAAAGTTTACTGGCAACAGGCTTGTTCCTTGCTACCTTAGGAAATTTTGGGGGATCAGTGGACTACAAGTAGAAGAGCACCCATCTGGAAGATGGTGTGCTGACTTGTTTGTCAAAACAAGCTGACCTGACTTGTTTGTCAAAACAAGCAATCAGGCTAGGATGCTAATTTCCACCCTTCCATCATTATTCTCCGCCAGGTAACATTGCAACTCAGAATAAAGCCATTCCCATAGACACATCCTGACTCAAGGCTTATGGTCATCATCAAATAAAATCTCAGCCATGATGGATATTAAAGTTGTTCTTCGTTACGTTTAAATTAAAAGATGCCTTTTAAATCAGAAGAATGAAGAATGACTAATGATTCTTCTTGCGGTATGTTTACACAGGGCATACTGGTATCACCATACCCTTCATGCCAAATTCTTGCTTATAAAGTGGTTCTTTGAGTGTTGCATCTTCCCGCTCCCCCTCCCCCCCCCCCCCCCCCCCCCCCCCGTCAGGTGTAAATCACTCAAATAGCTAGGACTGTAGCCCAGTAATCATCACACTATTAACTTTCTAATTGATGGTAATGGCCAGAATAAATTTCAGGCACCCCAAGGGGTGGTTAATGGATTTTGTAGCTTGAGGGCAGAGCAACAGGAAGCTTTTCCATTAATCAGTGAGATGAGACAACCATACATGTCCTACACTCCCCACTCCATCATAACACTGAGGTCATTGCAGCTTTGTTGAAAAGGTGGGTGTTGCCAGGAAAAAAAAAAAACAACAAACACACACCCTCGCAGCAGGTTGAGCTCAGTTACAAGGTCTGATATACTAGCTCAGCAGAGCCATGTTAGCATCCATAGTCACATTAGACATCCAGAAAACTGCTTTAGCCCATCTCCAATTAAGAGTAAGGAGTTTTATTGTTTCATAAAAATGTTGCAGGTCTTCTCTGGCTTTTAGTACATACCCTGCAGAAGAGGCTTTCTAGCTACTACCAGGCGGTTGCAACACAATATGCAATCTTCATTCTATCCCACCAGTGCAAATCCACAGCTAGAAAGCCTAAAAGATCCAGACATCCCAAGACTTTACTTTCAAAATCATTGTCCAAGCCTCCTAGTTGTTATAATGGAGTAGCTCCTAAGGACCAGTAGGATTTTAAAATCAGCTAAAAATGTGCCTCATGCATTAATTTATGTTAACCTTAGTTGGAAGATGGAATTCCCATCCCTTAGGCAATGCTAACAAAATTTTTTTTTGCCCTGTTTTAAATGATCATGATTCCCAAAATCTGTATAGAATAAGAATACAAGGGAAAAAGATTAAGTGAAAAAAAATTTTTAGAGAGCTTCAGACCACTAGTACCAGCGTTATCATTATCCATTCAATTGAATATTTTATAATACAGTCTGGCTGTCACTCCACAGGAAAAAAGCTCAAATGAAACAAGGAGAAAACCAAAACGAAACACATTTTCAGTTTCAAATCATTCCGACATTTTCTGTCAAGATTTCATTTTTAAAATACTGCAGAAGATTTATCCGACTAATGCTGCACTTCCCAGCAGAAAATTGTTCCACTGAAAAGGTTTCAGTTAGTTCTCTGAATCTTAGTAATGAACAGGCTAAACTTAGCTAGACTGTTACTCTACAACATCACCTAAGAAAGATTTTGTTGTTGCTGGATTTAAAAGCCATGCTAGTGGATTACTTGGATTATTGTACCCAAGAATCACTAATTAATGCTTTAAAGCAGGCAAATACAATGTTACTTTTTTTTCTTTTTAAAACCATTTGAATGATGCAGCTGTACGGTTTGTGTCAGTTTCAAATAATATACATCACCCAGAGCTGTGCAGCTTTATTTTTTCCTCTTGGTTGGTAGAAGCATATTTATCACTACATATCTAAAGGATCAGTGGGGTTATAAAGCTTGCTATTTATAGCTACTCTTGGGGTATCGAGCAAGTGACAGTAATTTGTTCCTTTGACATCTAACCTTAGGTCAACTACAGTAGCAGAAGATGGATTTTTACAGGAAATGAAATGAAAGTACACAGCAGAAGATTAATACCATTTCCTAGGTCTGAGGAGAATGCATGCTCCCAAACACTCTGCAGGAAAAATGGTTAGGAACGCGTGCTATGTATTAAGAATAGAGCAAGATGCCATCAAGGTGAGGTGTTCAAACAGTCTATTAGCAAACTGATACACTGGCATTTGCGCATAGAGGAATTGCAGGGTGATAGTCTAGAAATGAGCTCAGCTCTTCTGGTTCTTTGATTTTGAAAGTCATCTTTAAGTCAGTGCCAGCTACAGATAAAATGGGATCTTGCTTTTATGTTACTGGTAAATGATAAAAGAAAGTTAAAGCTAGGCTGTAAATTCCATATCAGAAACATCTTGCACAAGATCAAGTTACCATTTTACCCTGCACTGCAAAAACATCTTGCATTAATTATATTTTCTGTTTGTGAGAAAATAAAGACTGCATATTGAAACACCTTAAAAAGATTCCTTGATACTAAAATCCTTAGTGATGGGCCATATTCATCCATTACTCACAACTTATATTCAAGTGCACTTAAAAAAAAATAAATAATGGAATTTGACCAGAAGATTCCCCCCTCCCAAGACATCTGTTTTTAATTTATTTGGAATTAAGATTATAAGAAAGGTCTTTCCAAAGCTGTGGGTGCATAAAGACATTAATTATACAATCCAGTCATTAAAATAATGCTACCAACAGGAACTCAGCCAAGTACTTGAGAAGTCCTTCTACCTTCTCATAACAGACCTATAATCCTCAGCCACCATCAATTCCCTTAAAAAAGGTGTGTGTTCCAATGTGCTCAGAAAGTCAGCAAATTTCAGCTTTGCTGACCCGCAAATCTCACACGTGACCACAAGAGCCACATAAACCCCCAAATTTATGTGTAATGCCACAACCTACCTCCAACAGAGATCATCACTTCCAAGCATACTACTGCTCTATGCTAACACAATCGTGCAACTACGAGTGCAATGGACTCTATCAGACTGCAATATGTGTCCCCTACTGGACAGTGGGCAGGTGGTGGTATATATTATACGTGCCCACTCATATTCCTGTCACAGGCAGTGGAGGTGACATCAGTGGCAAAGAAAATAATCCATCATATGTTGGAGAGCCAAGATCTTAGTGTTTACCTCCAGGCTGTGGGCAATGCAGCCTGCTTAGCTTCTAACCCAAAGAAGAGCTTATCTAGCTGTACTTATGGAGTATTATTTGGTGCCACATGGAAGTACTCTATCTCCCAAAACAGCTGGAAAAAGCCATGCTAATTTCACCTGTGTGAAAGCCAAGTCTGGTAGAACAAGAGTTATTAATTACAAAAGGTTCAAATTTGCACTTTGAATGACAAAGGTCACACAGCTACATAAATATAACACCCTCTAAAAGAACCTTCATAAGTCCCTGGACATTTGTCTGGGAGATGCTTGCCAAGTCCTGTCCTTCTGCTTGATGGAAAGTCACTGATAATGCCCATAAGTGGAAGGTCTTCAATTTAGTTTTGATTTATTAGGGCTCAATTAGAACAGACACTTTGAGTAACAGTCGTCACAATAGCCAAACCCTGGAACTATCATGCTGTATGGTGGGGAAGGGAAGGAGGCAAGAGCAGGTGCAAGATTTTAAATGTGAAGTTCATCTGGGGAGGAGACAGTCCTGTATCACAGGTATGTCCCAAACCCTACTTTCAGCACTATCTACACACACACACGCCTCCACCATCTATTAAACAGGCTGCCAGAACTCTCATAATTTGTTGCTTAAAGGTCCAGTAGCAGGCAAAATAAGACCAGACAACTGTGACCAATTCTTCTAGGTCTCCACAGATCAAACCCCTGCCAAAACCACACTGATTTCCCCTTCTTTGGTGGATTACAATTGGAGCACTGTAAACACACAAAAAAGTAGTCAGTGATTTTTCACTGCTTCAGAATGAAGTTTCGTGTTCAGCCCACCTAATATTTGTGTGAATAAGGCACCTTAACCTTCACATCATGTGTATTTTTTTCTACCTCCATGCTCTTCCCCCTGTTTTAAAATTTATGGTTACCATTTAGACTGATTTCAATTTCCATTAATAATATGTGCAACTGATGTACTTTTAAGTGAATTTAATCATGTTGTAGTGACAGGTTTAGCTTAAAGCAGGGCTTCACTTAGAACTATCAAGTAAATTTCTCTTGAAAAGGTCAGTTTAACATTTAACAGGAGGGCCCATTCCAGACAAATTAGAATTTGCTCCACTTGTTTCGAGTGCAAACACTTTTCAAGCTGGCTTCGACAGAGGCATGTCAATCAAAAGAGAAAAGTGCCAAGTGCCCAAGGGAGAAGGTTCACTGATGCCTCCCTACACAGCTAGCCCAAAGGCTCTTCAGACACGTGGGCAAAACTGAAATATTTCTGCCCCACTGTTCAAGGACTGGTGCTGGACTGGAGACAGACGACACCACAGAAAGTAGGAAAGGCAGAGCTGGGAGAGTTTAGGCAAGTCCCCAACAAGTCAGACTTCACATTTCTAATTGCTGCAGCAACAAGAATCCAGTGGGAACAACCTTCCATGCTACGGAGAGGGGTTATTGTGTGTGTGTCCCATGAGGATTTATTATTGCTCCTGTGCTTGTCAGAGGCAGTTCAGCATTTCAGGACAGTGGCACGGTAAGCAGAGAGGTGATAATGCTCTGTAATGCTGTCTCAGTGGCACCCTAAGCAGTAGCCCGATTGCCCTATAGCTGGAGTTGGTCCTGCCTCCAGCCTAGGAAGACAAGTACCCTGCAGCAGTCACCCAGACAGCTTTTACACAAAATATTTTCTTCATTAAAAGGCTTCACAGTAGCATTACCACAAGTTTTGTTTTTGCCAGGACATTTTTCAGAGTCAAACCACTATGTGGAGATAGAAAAATTTTCTACCCTTGCTGGAGCTAACCTCAGCAGCACAATCTCTCAAGTTTTGCATAGTCTTTGTCATGGGATCACCTCAAAGTCACAGATTCCCAGGTTTATACCACTGCAGCATATAACGTAAGATCAAGCCAGATAAGTTTTCCAGTTCCAATCTTACATTACCACCAATAGTTCAAATTGACAGTAGCATAGGCAATTGACACACCTCCTCTGCCTTGAATTTGCTTTCTGTTATATTTATTTTATGGTGTCTCATTCCTGTAACAGAAAAGAGAGGGAACGAGCAACCTCTGCCTTCCCTCTTTGAGACCATCATGATTTTACAGGTCTCTAACATGTCCCCATTAGCTGTCACTTTCCAGACCAAAGATTCCTGGTCAGCTCAATCATTCCTTCCACACAAATCACTCCATACCTTGGCCCATCTTTACCGCTCGTCTCTGAACCTTCCCTACTTCTAACATACCCTTTTTGAAATAAGACTGACCAAAACTGGACACAAAACAGTATTTCTGTTACTATTGTATGGTTGTTGAATCAAGTTCTTGAGTTTCACTACTTACAAGAGCTTCAGGATGAACCTACTGTCTTGTAATGTGTCCTAGTAGATTTTTTGATTGAAAATAGTGTTCCCTAAGGATGTTTTACATCAGGTGACAGTTTCTGGATAGAATCAGAACATCTTCCAGGGACATACCCAATGAATGACATCATCCGTTTAGTGACAAGTTTCACAATCTGTTTCACTATCATGTTTTACTACAGTTTCAGAAATGCAAAATTCCTCGTAAAAGAGAAATTCTATTTTTCCAGCCAGCTAAGCAGATTCATGGTGTAAATTTCCCCTGTCAACTCCCAAGCTCTCCAGGAGTCCTGTAGAGGCCTCAAAGAATATCTTTGACATCTGTACTGTCACTGCCTGAACAATCTTCCTTATTTCATACACTTGTGCTTCTGCCTAGAAGGGGTGGTTGAGGAAAAAAAAAAAAAAACAACACACATACACACACACCCCCATATGGAAAGTTCTGGGATAAAACTGAATTTCAATTCAGTCATCTGCAGGGTCACTTGAAACATGTTTTCACTTCAGAAAATGCCAACCTACCAAAGCAAAACTTTTCAGAAAAGCTCCTGAACTGAATTTCTTGGCAAAACATCAGGAGCAGATTAGTTAGTTCTGGGAAGATATTCACCTGAGATAGGAAAGTTCCAGGATTTGATAGAAGGAGAGGACAGTGTACAGCAAAATAGTCAGCTAAAGTACTGATGCATTTGTAGCTATCTAAACATTAAAACAAGTTGGGGCTGTTATTGCAGCAATCACCAACATACTGAAATTAGTTTCAATCAAATCTTCTTTTACAGCAAAGCAAATGCTGAGATACAGTCATTCTCGAATGATACAAAACTTCAATTTAGGAGCCTCCTCCATCTGAAGAGAGCTCTCTGAGCCACTGTACTACTGATTGTTGTGGGGTGATGCTCTCCTTCAGCCCTTCAAACTCTGCTCGTGTGTAGGACGGGAAGAGATGTTTAATAAGGCAACTACCTTCATGATTATGAAGGAGAGTAATAAATGCACCAGCAATTTGACTAATCAAGCTGACAAAGTGATTGGGTTCAAAAAGGGAAGGACTCTCCCAGCAGCAGTTCATTAAAATATAAATGAAACTCTACACATTTCCAGTGTAACAAAAAGGTTTTACCAGTCCATAAGAGGGAAAGAAAGGGGATAGTCTGGATAATCTCAACTATCAGCGAGATACAGATAATAAAACCCAGTGTCCTGGTTTCAGCCAGGATAGAGTTAACTTTCCTTGGGCTGAGAGGGAGCACAGCTAGAGGGCCAGGTCCCAATCCATCACTGGAGTATTCCATATGATGTGATGTCATGCTCAGTATAGAGGCTAGACTGCCTCTTCTAGCTTCACTGCAAAGGATCAGCAAATAAAATCTGTAGAGAAGAGGTTCTGCAAGGAAAGCCCTTGGTACCTACAGAACCATTTAGGTCAGGTGATTGTAAACAGTAGGTAGAGATGACAGGTTTTCTTGTAACAATGGAGCCAACTGTGGCTCTGAGGGAGGGCCATGACAAACCTCACAAAGTGAGCTAGGTTTTGTATGAGAAATGTGTGGTTGCAAAGAAAAAAGCAAAGCTACTTTTAAGATGGAAAGCTGACTCATCCACACACAGTACAGCAGTGGTCCAATGAAGTTACCAACACTGCATGAGGTTGCTGAGAGTCAAGAAACTCAGCCTGGGTGGCAATGTGAGAATATATTAAAATAAGTGTGTTTTTGTAGGACTATTTTATTTATGAGAGTAGCACAGAACTGTTGGAGAGAATGAAATAAAACTCCTGTGATTTTTTTTAAATTTTATTTCTTGTTAAGACTTAATGGGAAAAATCCTAAAGTTATTAATGGTTATAAAACTACAGGTTTTATTGGATTCCTGAGCTACTAACAATTTTTATAAAGGACATTTCAAAGTGGCATATAGGAGATGTGATAAATGTGGGGCTGTTCTGGCTTGGTTTGCGGGGTGTTTGCTGTAAGAATAGACTAGTGGTATTTAAGAGGGAAGTTGCTGGTGAAGAGAATGGAGGAAATAAGCAAGGAGAAAAGATGGCTTAGGAAAAGCTATGTCTTAAATGGCACTTAAGGATCATAAAGGGACATCAGATAGAGGAAGGGCTTTGACCCAAGGGTAAAGGAGCAATTGTGTCTGCAGGAGAGGAACTGTGTTACAATCTAAACTAGTTCAAACCACCCTGAAAATCCATCAGGAAGGCATCTGAGACAAACATTCCCAAACCCTGTAAATGACAGCCACCAAAGAAGGTACTAGCATCCTAAGACTGGCTTTATGGTTTGGTTACTGAAGAGGGAACCTGAGGGTGAGAGAGAAATTGCACAATCCAAAGTTTCTTGTTGCAACACCAGATACAAAAGCCCTTGCTACAAAAAACTGCCCTGAACTACTTTACCATTCCATATGCCAGACATGCTTTCATCACCTTGAGATTTACAACAGACTTTGTAAACATTCAGTCTTACTGTTTAAACAAAAAAATTCAGTTAGAGGAAGCTTACCTTTGTATTCACCAGTCGTTTACAGACGCCAAAAGAAAAAAGCCAAAGTTACCAAATTTCTTCAGCATTTCTGTGGATAAGCACAGAAGCATATAAACTGTATTTAGGCCAAGACTCAGGAAGATGATTAAATTCTGCAGGACAGATGTAGCCATCAATGCAGGGAGCTCTTACTGGCCAGGAAGTAGAAATATGGCTAGTCTTGGGACCATGAAACTCTTACATTCCCACTTTTTCGTTCGAGACATTTACAGTCCTTTGGGAAATCCTGTGGATTAGGTCACAGTTCTGCTTTATGAGTTTCTTTTTAGAGGGAAGGAGATGTTTAACTAACATCACCATTCCCAAATGCAATATTGCTCAACTATCCAAAAGAAATGGACAGGACAGCCAGGGCAAAATGCTTGGTGTTATATCGCTGGATTTGAGCCTGAAGTAGCTCTAATGTATCTTCTGAGGGCTGTGGCAAGGTGAGCAGGAAAAGGAATCGTATTCTGTAGGGAAACAGAGAGGGACAAAAGGAAAACTTTTTCCCTGACACTCATTGACACCCCTTTTGCCTCGGTGAGTTAAGGCTATTGGGCTAGGTGAGAGTCTGAACTGTCTTCAACCACTGGACTTGTGCATAATGATTAACTCCTAGCTCATCTAAATAAACATCTCATTTGGGTATTCAGGAAGGTAGATACCAGCTCAGCTAATTAGACATAGTTGTCATTGCAGCTAATCAGGATACCTACATTCATCCCAGTGATTGATACCACTGGGGAATTATTTCAAAATGATCGAGGGAACTAAGAAACCACACCTTTGGGACCTGCTGGAATAGAAGTCTTTAGCTGACAGAGCAAAAAAAGATGTAGGAAATGAAGCAGCAGCTAAGAGTAAAGTTTACTTTAGAAAATTAGGAGTGAAAGCAGGCAGAAGCTATTCTTGTGGCAATTGATAGAATCTGATCTGCAGCACTGGTGGGCAACTCAGTAGTAAAGAGTCTACATGAGGGGAAGCACTGGTAACCGAGTATAATAAATTATTAATCCCAGAAAGTCAGCCTAGAGTGCAGCAAATGACAGCAGTGGAACACAAACAGTAAGTAAATCACATACACCCCTGCCTGGGGACTGGAACTAGATCTCTGTTCTCTATCTCCAGACAAACCCACTCCTAGTCTATTATTTCAACTAATGGAAGAGTCCTTTTATGCTGAATGAAGACATTATTACTTGTCTTTTCCATGACTCTGGCAGAAAGGCAACACTAACAGTCTATCTTCCTTACTGTACCACTGGGCATTAACTCAGCTGGTGGTGCTGACAAGTCCTGTCCAATTCAGAGGCCAGCAAGTTCAGCTCCCGAGTGTAACTACCTCATTTTTGCAGGACTCTGTCAGTAGAAGAGTTATGCTGCCAGCCCTGTTCCTACAAAGAATCTAGGTCCCTTGGCATTTTATCCTATCTTTACTTTTTTTTTTTTTTTTTTTTTTTTTTTTGCATTTAAACATTACAGAGTAATATTTAAGATAAAGCTGAGTTTCTGAACAAACTGTTCTGTGAGCTCAGTGAATTAGCAGCAGCAAGCTTGGGCCTTTTAGCAGGACTACTGCCAGCTCATGATCTGAGCAGATGAGATTCATGTCCCACAGGTCTCTGCCACAGCTACACAGCAATGTTACAGCTACATACCAGGCACAGCTGGTGACTTAAAAATCAGGGCAACCACCTGCACCCACTACACAGAACAACAGAGAGGCCATGGCACCCTGCTGCAGATCAGCAGGAGCTAGGCTTGGTCAGGAGAGTCTAACAGTTACAGCGGGATGCCTGATGAATTTTTTCCTTTTTGTCTCCCAGAGAGGGCACAGTGATCCCAATAACACATCAACAAGGAAAACAGCCTTAGTTGGCCATTGATCAAACTTACCCACCTGCACCCATTTAATTTCTCTGACACAGCACAGCAGCTGCTATCAGATATTACAAAAAAGAAAGAGAGTACTTTAGCCTCAGTCAAATTCTTCCTTAGAATCTACCTCTGCCTTAGCATCTTCAATCTGTTGGACAATAAACCAATTCATACTGTTGAGGTAACTGCGTTTGGTTCTCCATAGAGCCCTCTGGGTTCACTAATCTTTAGCCCCTATTCACACACTTCATAACTCTCCTAGGAATCAGATGTCAACAGCAGATGGTGTGAACTCTTCCAAGAAGTAGGGCAGCAAGCTGTGAGCCATTGCCGATGTGCCAGTTACCCTTCCTTTCCCACCACATTGGGCTCACCTGACTGCTGTATCCACCTGACTTGCTAGATACTCGGCTACAACAGTCCTAGTGCAAGGGCTGCGTTCATAGGAGGTACATTATTGGTAGGTGCCCAAAAAACAGAAAGGAGCATACCATTTTACAAGTACTAATTCAATTTATAAGAACCTTGTGTACTTATGGATGGCACAAAAAAAGACAAAACAAAGCAGAAAACAACATTCTGCCTGTTTGAATAGGAAAAACTGGTAATGAGCCTGATCCAAAGCTTACTGAAATCTGTACAAGCCTTTCCACAGACTTAATGACAGTTTACAGGAGAGTCTGTATAATTACCATATATAATTACATAAAAGCCTGCTAGAGGTTTAGTGATTGAGAATACAAATGTTTATGACATCTGCATTCAGAAAAGTTCTGGGCTCTTATGTTGATGTTCCATAAGAAATTATAATGTATTATATAGCTTTCAGAGCAAGGCTTAAAACTTCTTGAAAGTAACAAAGGAAATGACAAAAGCAGGGAGGCCAGAGAAGCAGCATTTTAGAAAGGAAAGGAAGGGACAAACCTGTGTGGGAGGACAGGATGACAGTGCCCAGTGGGGTATTGTTAAGACAGTACATGATGACTGTCAAGTGTAGGCCAAATACACATGTAAATTAAGGCTCTAAGGCAATTGAGATGTTGCTGATTCACTCAGCATCCTCTCCCACTTCCTGGATGGATTTGAGCTCATTAAGTGCAGCTGGAAGACATCAGTTTCTATGTGAAATAAAACAGGTGCCAAAATGAATGGAATTACACAGCCAGATTTACACCACACATCTCATGTGTACTTCCCCTAAGTGCCAGACTGAGCTATGGCCTTTTTGCGTTTTCCAAAGTAACATAAATCCCTCCATCAAGAGTAGATCCTTAAAGTTACTAACATAGGTGTCAATGCTTAATCTTTAAGGAGAGAGGGAGAGTTCTTGCAAAAGGGCAGGTAGACATGGTGAGTGTTGGTATCATCCATGCATGACATTACCTGGAGCCACCGAGAGTAGTGCTGGCAATAACTACATGATTCCCCTTTTCCCCAACTTTCCTCCCCATCAGTGGAAAGATATTTTGCAGCCAGTAGAGGCTGACTCACCCTACCAGATTGTGAATGTCTAGGCCTTACAAAAGCTAAGGCTGCCTTTCAGATTTCATTCTCAGAACAGAGAGGACACAGCCTGCTAGAATTTTACTTCCCTCTGCTTTTTCCTTTCTGACCAAGATTTCTACAGGTATTTTTGGAGGGGGTCTTCTTCATGAGAAATCAGATCTATCAAACAGGAAAGGAGGAGGTAGATTCAATTCTCTACATCACATTCAACCAGAAGGGGGCAGGGCAGTTACCACTAAATTCATTCAGAAAATTAAATTAATTAACAAGCCAATAAGGTCCATATTGTAGGTTCAGGCACACTAATTAAATAGGAGTCACTGATGTGTTGAATTATGTGTCCTAAGCAGCTGGGTCTTCAGAGTCAAGGTCACTGACACCTCTCTGAAGAGAAAATTATTTCTGAGGTGGTAGGAGCAATATGGTCAGCCTAGAAGCAATACAGAGCTGAAGATCATCCAGGGCCACCACTACTTTATTCTTCCATACTTCTATTTTCTAGTAAGCAGCAGAGTACAAATCTATACAGCACAAGTTTACTAAGGAACAAGAATTTTTCCTTATTACTTAATGGAGCTTTCCAAAGTCATCCCATTTACTTTCTCCATTCATTAAAAGGATAAAGCAATGTTTAAAGACCAATCAATAAAACTCAAAGACATTCTGTTCTCCATCTGCCATATGGAGCTCCTTGCCCTAAAGGCTACATACAAGTGAAATTTTGTGTCATTTACTTCTTTTTCACTTCCACAGGGTATTCTATTCAACATGGTGAGTGGTAAGTTCATTTTATAAGATAAAATACAGCTGGGTGAATTTGTTTTCATCACACAGCAGGACTTCATATATATAAAGAGGTGTAGGGAAAAGAAATTGGATAGCTAAAGGCACAGAAAACTTCTCCATTCTCAAACATTAATTCAGCTCTCACTGCAGTTGACACAGGCCAACAAACACCTGGGGCTTTTCAGCTGTCCACCATTCTGGATGCTAAAAGTTTGTATTGGTTCAAAGGATGGATACATTCTGAGAAGGAAGAATAACCCCCACATAAACACACCCACCAAGCGCTAAGAAATACCTCTGTTAAACACTTCTGCTCTTTTTATAAAGTCCTGGAGCCAGAACTCAGTATTAGCTGGAAGGCTACATCAGGAAAGTAACACACATGATTGGCCTTGTTCTTATACACTTTCTTCTTCATTTGCTGCAGGTTCACATTGAAGAAAAGGTACTAGATCAAGATGATCTTTGGTTTGATCCAAAACAGCCCTTCATACAACTGAAATGGACCTCCCTTATTCAATGATGAATTCTTACTGACGTGATGGGATTGCTTACAATAAAAAAGGCTAGAGTGCTAGTTGTTATAACAGGAGTAAATAGCCTCAGACCTTCCCTCATCTAAATGAGATGCACTTGGATTTTGGATTTGGTTTGGAAGCAAGTTGCAACATGCAGCTCCTCTGTCACTGGAATCCATTTAATGAATAATTCTGCATTTTTCATTTTCTCCCACACCAAGCTAACAAAAAACCCATTTTTTCCTTTTTTTTTCAGAGCACTAACCAGCATTCCAGGAGTTACTGCACATCAGAGATAATCCACACACATAAAATTAGGCTATTATGTCTTTATACAAGTTTTTTTTCAAGCAATTTCAACAGAAATTCTGCAAATTAACAAGCCTTGTTTACTCTGAGAGGTTTATTCCATCTTCTTTCTAAACCAATTGACTCAGCAGGTTTCTTCTGAAACAATAAGAAGCAACTGAATGTAAGAGAAGCCAACTGTCAAACCCAATGCCTTTTTAATTACATTAGTAGAGGGGCTGGACAATGAATTTATACTTATTACAATACTGACCATTATTTTCTAATGGGACATAGATTGATTAGACTTTATAGCTACACTTAACAGTATTTTCAACCACCTTTTCTGTTTACTTTGCATTTTGATAATGCTAAAAAACTAAGCGGTAATAGCAGCTATCAAAATAACACCAATAGTAAGAAGAAAAACCTAACAAGAAGGGTGATGCTGCTTTTATATCAGTGGCCAGAAGTCACTTCTGGAGCAGATCAACAGCTAGTGGAAAGTAGTGCAGTTTGACTCAGGTCAGTGAATTAATACAAGCAGAAGAGCTGACTCCTCATGCAACCCCTCTAATCTTTAACCATGTCTAATTTTCTTTGCTTTGAAAACTAGGTTTCCTCCACCAGCTCTCTTCAGTATTTGTCATCTTTTTACCTGGCCTGAGCAATCTTTTGCCCACCTCATTTCACCATTCATGATATATTTTCTTTGCTTTGTTTCACCTCCCAAGTCACTATCCTTACAGACACCAGACTTGGTTCACTTGCAATTTTAAGCATTTGCTGTACGCATGACCTTAGGGGGATGTTTCAGATCTGTTTAATTTTATGTCTATTCTTTTAATTCAAATCAACGTTTCACCAAGTTAGTCTTGTGCTGAATTGGATAATTTGTAATGGATTAATATAAAATAATTATATTCACAAAATGGAAATGAGCAAATTTAGCTATGAAATGCAACTACATCACAATAGCAATACTTCCAATGTGTACATTTACATGTATAGAGTTTTGTTCTACCACAGTATCAGGGTGGGCATCTTGTGTCAGAGTAGAAGTTCATTTAGGTCAGTACCCTGTCTCTGATAGTGGTTAATGACAGATATCTGTGCAAAACCTTGGGAAGCACGCATTAGTTTTTCCTCCAAATGCCAGCCTCCAGCAGTTGGGATTCTGTGACCTTCTGGGCCACAGATGGCATCCTTCATAGGCATATTTAGAATGTTGCTGGAGCATAGAAACGTCCTAAACACTGCAATGCACTGTTGCACTTTCCATTTCTCTTTCAATTCTGCCCAGAAATCCCATCCTTGGTGCAGAGTTTTGTTGAAAATTGTACGTCACAAAAAGCTTTTCATGCCAAATCAGTATCTTAAAATAAATGTTTTGTAGTTTTAATTTCTTTAAAAATTCAACTCCTTAGGTTCCATAGCCACTGATCAAAGCAGTCCCCCTTCACAATGGGACATGATGTACAGCTCTTTGCCTATTTGAGCTCCTACACACTGTCCGATCACAGCTCTTCTCCATGCTATAAGTAGGTAGTATATAGTACTGTAAGTACAACCTTCAGACCTTGTCCTACTATTATGCTTTGTTGGACTAAAATACATTTCTTCAAGCGAGCTCAGCTTACCGAGTAATCCATTTGCTCACTGTGACTATCTCAGGTCTCTTTTTGATTCATTACCCTGCCTGTCTTAAAACTTGGAAATTATACCAGATTTATTACCAGACTAATGGCAAAAATGCCCTATACCACTGCATCTAGAACTAACCTTGCAGAATGTCATTAGAAATATCTTGCCAGGAGAGGATTCCTTGCATCTGACTTTTGATACACACGAATTTTCTGATTCTTGATTGTGCCTAACCAAATATTTCACTATCTAATACCCACAAACCCATACAGCAACAGAACACAAATAATCTCCCAACCCCAGCCAGTTCTCTGAACCATGCAGCTCTCATATCACAGTAAGTTCATTCATACTCCTACTCAGATCACAAACTGGGCTGATTAACTCACAAAGAAACACTAAATAAGAAGTTGAATCCCTGTTCTGAATCCAGGGCCCTTCTGCCCCAATCAAACAAATTACTGTGTTGAGGAAGAAACGTCAAGAGATTGAAAATAACTCCTCCAAGTCTCTCCTAAGCCTGCATTTGGCTTCCAAACGCTGTTGTGCATCATCTTAATAAAGCACTTAAGGAAATAAATCAAAGGCTATTAAAACACTTGTGACATCACACTTGCTTCTTTTGAGTAACATCCACGTCTTGAATTTATAGTACATGTGTGCTGAGTAGCTGGTAGACTTTAAAGAAAAAATAAAAAATGTATTTCCTTCTTTCTCCTTTGGCTCCTTTACCAGAGATAAAGCAGACTGGGATTGTAATGTGCTTTTCTTACAAAAGAGTTAGCATTGTGAAAGCTGTTAACATACAAAGAGAGATTACAAAGAATAAGAGCATTTACCTTTGAAAATGGAACACTTAGAAGGGAAATTTACTGAGGTCTTTAAGTTTCTTTCTTACTACCTTCATCGTGACTAGCCTCTAAATTTTATGCTGCCTCATAACAAGAGAGTACATCGTCATTCCAGCATTGGCAGGGAAGTGAAGAGAAATTATATTTCCACAGTGCCTGTAGTCAGTGCACACTGCTCAGAGCAAAAGGAGGTCAGAGTCTTGCAAGACACAGACGTGCTTACTGGAAAGGGCCAATAAATTTAATAGCCTATAATATATATAATTTACATATTTAACTAAGTATTAATGTTAATATGGCAAGCCATCAGAATTCATGCTTTGGGGCATAAGCTGATTTCTCTAGTGGGGCAAGAAATAAAAATTATCCCAAAGGTAGTAGGTTTCTTATTGAGTGTTTAACACTGACAATAGCTCTCATTTGTTGGGCATTGCTGGAGGCAGACTAGGAGAAAGCAGACCACCTCTTGAAGACTCCAAAAAGGAAAACTCATTTTGAGGAAGAATTGTGCAAAAACTTTGCATTCTTACATACTCCATAGTATGGAAGAGTGTTGCTTCCACTTAAGCAGTGCTACCATGGAGTAAAGAGGAAAAAGGCTGTTGCCACTCTCACCTCCTAGAAAACACAAGAACAGAGGAGCTGAGAAGTTACAATTAGGAAAAAAGGTTGTTTCATATCTTCACAAAGAAAAACTATTACAAGTGAGGTTGATAAAGATTCCATTTTGCTGCTACCTCTAGTGCTTCTCCCATCTAGTACTTCTTCCCAGAAATGCCACACAGTCCACAGCCATAGCATCTTCTGTGTTGATTTTCCTTCCTTGGAAAGAGAACTGACTATTTAAAAGGAATGGGTTTTAACCTCATTTCTTACCCTTCAGCAAGGATTAGCCTTGTTCAGGCAAAATCCAAACTAAAGATATCATAAATTGACCCAAAGATGACAATCCACCCTGCCTGCAAAGATGTCTCAAGGTCCTGTTAGGCACTGGATATACCAGAAGTCTGGCTGGGTAACGTATAGGCCAAATCTCTGTTAGGCTTCAGCCATGGATAGAGACTGTAGGCTTATGCAGCTGTGTTTCCACTCTAACTGTTCCAGGACTGGTTTCTATTAGCCAGTTTCATCCAAAACTCTCAGCTCATTTACTGCAGATGGACAGGTAACATAACCCCCTTACCCACACATGCAATGGTGAAGAAGCTTGCCTAAAACTGTATGTAGGAAGGCTAGGACTCACAGTTGTGGTTCTCATTCCACAGCTCTAAACAGAAGATATGTTCCTTCCTACAAGCAAGAACAGAAATAAAGAGGAGACCAAAAATTTGTGGTTGTCACCCTCCTAAATCTATCTTTCAGAGCTGAGACAGCTTGAGACAATGTAAACACACCCGAACTATCAGTAAGAACACAGTGACTTGTTGGTAAAGCACAATGGGAGTTTAGCCCTGCCTACAGCTTCTCTTTCATCCTCCTGTCTTACAGAGGGCTATTTAGCACACAGTTCTTCTGGCCTCTTGTTTCCCTTTTAGCTTATTTTAAAAGGGTTTTGTATGCAAATGTAAAAGGACAGCACTGGCCCGATTTTGTCTGCAGTCCCTTTTTCCCCAGAGGTCACAATGCCCATCAGATTGGCAGCTGAGTGCTGTGCAGATTTTAAAGCCTACAGTTTAACAAAAATCTCTCAGGGACTCAAGACCAGCAGTCACAACCTTCTGGGGAAGACTGGCAGCTTTTAATCAGTAATACAGAACCTGCCATCTCCTCAGACTGCCTTCCAGTGTCTGTGTCCTTCCCACCCAGCTGTGTTTCTTCCTTATATATGGGAAATACCTGGTTCCCAGTTAACTCTGAGGGGGTGTCCCCTCTCCTCCTGTTTTGCCCTAAGAGAGAGCATAACTTTGTAGCATTACCACCATGAAAGAACAAAAATCTCCATAAACAAAATTTGCTTTTGTTCACCAGCAGAACAGAAATTATTATTTTTTTTTTTTTAATTACTGGACAGCTTAATCATGTAAGCCAACAATCAACATTCAGCTGGTTTGCAGGAAAGCCAGGCTCAAGGCTCTGCTTGCCCTGATCAGAGCTGTGATCTGAACCTCAGCCTTCAGTATGACAAAGCAGCATCTACACATCCAGTTCATGGAGGAATCCACCCCATTCCAATTGCCCTTCCATCCCATCCTGATTTGTCTTTCCAGACAAGATACTTTAAGCAATGAAAAAAAAGCTCTCAGGAACCAGGTGTGAAGAATCTATCTTTGGCCTTTCCCATCTGTACGGCAGATGGAGCCATTCAATTCTCTCTTCACTATGTGAAAAACAGGAAGTGGGGCCTTCTCCCACCATGGAAAAACTGAGATTGTGAGCAGTCACCTGACTCCAGGAGCTCAGGCTTGAAGGAAAACCAGAAGGAAATGAACGGGAACACATACACAGATATGTACATAGAGTCTTGAAATACAGCAGTAAAAGCACATTAGCAGAAGCAACAACACTGTCTTTCTGCAAGAACTTTGCTTTGGGGGAAGATCGGATATCAGTCTTACTCTCCTTATAAAGTCATTTAATACACGATGCATGTGGCATCTCTGCATTTCTATTACTTTTCAACTCAGTGTCTCTTAAACACACACTATCTATACTTCAAGATCACTGAAAAGAGGTTTTATCTTCATACCCAACTACACAGCACACACTAAAATGCATGCTAGGGAAAGTCATGTAACTTCCTTACAGAAGAAACTCATCTGGGGGATAGGGGGAAATAATGGGTGAAAGAAATAAAGAAGGCTTTTTACCTCCCATTGGCAGAGCACTGTATAGTTTAGAGTGCCTTACAATTGATGTTCATAATCAACAGAACACATCTTCACCTACCACTTAATGCACCTCACCAGTGAAATGACTCGGCACAATAGCAGTGGGAGACTGCCAGCCAAGATAGACAAGTTCCTGAATCCCCACATGACTCCTCCAAGCCTTGATAAGGGGAAGTCGAGCTGCAAGCTAATTCCTTGCTCACCAGGAATCGAGTCTTCCTCAAGTTACCCCTGTCATACAAGCACAAACCTTCTCAGTGCTGAGTACACATAGGCCCTCAATGGTACATCCTAATGACAAAAGGCAAAATGAACCTTCCTTGCTCTAATGGCTCCAACCCCCTGCAAAGCACAGTATTCACTAACAATACTGGTGCACACATAGAGATGTTTCACCCACAGGCCCTGGGCATTCCTAAAGGACAGCTTCCTAATGAACAGCTCATGCATCGATATCTTACTTCTCCACCCCCACTAAGCTTCTGACATGAGAAAGAAAAGCCTGCTGCAGCTGAGAACTACATTGTGCTCCAAGACACAGGAGCCACTGGCAGGATCACGCTCCAAAGCTGGCTTTGGTATCACTATTGGAGACACGAGTTGATTAATTGTGGGCTTTATTTCTCCTTTTCTGCTTTGTCTAATTATTTGGTAGGTTGCAGAAATCAGAAAAAAGGACACTTCCAAGCAAGCTGCTATGTTTTGCTGTAAATGGTGGCTTATGCTGGACAACAAACATACCATTGATACATATTTAAACATTCATTTTTCACAGCAAGTAGTTTCCAGGTGTTTCACTAAGTCCTTCAAGAGAGACCTATTGACATGTCTGGCTCTTTCTATAGTAACAATAAACTTTGAATGTTTGTCTGGATAATTCCCAAGGTGCAGGTGCAGAAATATTTGGGACCTGGATCTGAAGACCTTAGAGTTCAGGACTCAAGCTAGCATAATTCACTCAAGCAGAATTGTTCCCTTTTTGTGATTAGTGGAGTGTACACCCCTCTGAAAAGATAAGTACAACTTTACCCAGCTTTGCAAAAGGAAGAGTGACTGCATCGATAAGAAAGAGATGGAAATATCAGAACATAAAGGGTGTTTTGCTTTCTGTGTATGAACTGGTAACTACTGTGCTGTTTGTCTTTCCTCTTACATATCAGCTCCAGTCTAGCTTGTCTGCAGTTATTACACAGCCACAACAGACGGATGAACCCCATGGACCGGAACCAGAGATAGTTCTGCCATGTTTAACCAATATCATTTGTGCAAACAGGTAGTGTCTAGGAAACAGATGTGCAAGTTCATCTTCTAATTTGCAGAACAAAAATGCCAAACTACATTTAAATACTGTATGTCTATAAAGTGACATGAATATTGTGCATCTGTTATTTACAGTGTATTGATAATATATGTCAGTATTAATATTCATTATCTTGATTTACATGTTTTTTTCATGCAGAAAATGGATTGGGGTTCTTTTCGATATACTTGATAACACTCCTACATTTCATGACTGGCTGCAACAGAGAACACATTTTTAATATGCTTAATAAATTTGCATTGTCATTAGTGCTGAATATATTATCCACACAGACCAGGCAATGAGGAGCACACCACTAAATCCTCAACCAAATCTGATCCTTCAAAATATCAGGGTATGATTCTTCAAGCTACGTCAAGGCAGAACTTACTTGAGATTGATTAAGCAAACACACACATTATGCCACAAAATGCAAGGGTTATACTGGCCCTCATTCTTCAGGAGGGTAAGAATGTAATAAAATTCAGTAAGATTTAAGTTTCTGGCTAAACTAGGACCTATTTAAGCATCTGCTGTGGGTTGTTTCCTAGGTAGGTCTATTTTGGTTTTTTGGGTGGGTTTTCTGTTTAATTGGTTGGTTGTTTTCCCCCCTGCTCTCCAGCTTTCTTGGAGCTCTTTTTGATAGTAGGCAAAACATCCCAGGAAACTCTGGCAACCAAGTAGAAGAGTTGACTGTGCTAGAAGTTTTTATTACTGTTCGTCACCAGGGTAAAATGAGCCCTCTCATGTAAAAAATTGATAGCTATAGAAACTGCTAGGTCCCTAGGGGTCCTGATGGCTGAATAGAGCATCCCATCACACAGGAAAAAGGCTGCATTCAGCTCCACACTCAGTCGGTGCATGAAATCCATGTTCTGAGGCTGCTTCCAGTGCAAGCAGATCTCCTGCTGCGATCAAACCGTAAAAAGATACTGCTTCCTACGCAAATAGCTGAGTGTGCAAACTCACTCTTCCCTCCCCCCATAGATGCCATCCAGCATCTATACACAGAGCAGCCAGTGGTTCATATGTTTGCAGGAGCAAAAATGAAAAAAATTAAAAGATACAAGGAAATGTCATTGTTACAATTTCACTAAATGCCCATGGGAGATAACGTAGCAGCATTTATCAAGCTCTGATATTCAGTTAAGAAAAGTGACTTACTCACACTGAGCAACTGAAGAACCGTATTTATAGATAAAAGCACTTCAAATAGTCCTTTTCAAGTTCCCCTTTCCCACAAAACTGTTGGTTAAAATGTGCTTAATGAGACTTTCCTTCCCCTCACTTTGTCAGTTCCTCTCATATGGATTTGCTTCTCCTACCTACTTCAGATAGAAGACCCTAATCTGCTGTTGCAGAGCACACTGTGCCACTAAGCCACAAGTTATGACCTTGTAAATGTGGCTCAGCAGGTAGAAAATAAATGTAAGTTGAGAACAGCCCATCCACAAAACAGACGTAAGGAACCAGCATAAAACGTGCAGGAGAATGATGAATACAATAACAGACATATCCTGGTAATTCCCCTCAAAGGAAGAAAGCAAATACTGACAATCTTTCAAGTCTCCTGTTGCAAGAACTCTCTAATCTAGGGAAGAAAATCTCCCCAAACACATCAACAATACTGAAGATTACATGGGTGGCTATAGCTCTGATCCGTAGAGGGGGCATTCTCACATAGCAAGGAGCCAGAAAATTGCATGCAGAAACATAAATATGTGAGGCTTCAAAGCAACTATAGTATTTATAACCACACAGATGGGGTCAACTCACAGCCAAGGCTTTTCGAACAACACGATTCAAGGGAGAGAAAGATGTCTAACAGATCATCTGGCTAATATTGCAAGGTATTCGGATACCTCTCCCTGAGGCTTCTATTCCTAGAGCAGCCACAAAAGAACACATTCCTGTTGCTCTATTGCTCCTTTTCATTATTTAACATACTAATCCAAACCCATGAACAATAAGGGTTTTCACCAAAACACTCCCATGCATAATTGGTGATTATGGGACTACTCAACATACAGACATAACACAATGGTACTTAGACCTTAGTACCAAGTACCTTGGTCTACCTTAGCCCCATATCTTGGCTCCAGCAGCAGCTGAGAGCGGAAGAGGATAAGAACACAGTAAAGACAGGGAATTCTTTATTTCATCAAGTTGTCCTATAGAATAAATTAAGGTTATTCCTATATTGAGAGGCAGAGATGCTCTGAGGGTTCTGATTCTTCTCTGGCTTACATACCCAATTTCCCTTCTTGAAAGGACAGAGTTGCAGGATGATGGGCAATGGTAGCGTTGGAAGCTGGGGATGAGTAAACTGATGGAATGGTTAAAACACCGGTTCAAGGTTAAACAAAAAGGCCATGAAAAAACTAAAAACAGAGTCTTGGAGTTCTGAGAATTTTTATCTTGCTGCGACTTCTGTAATATTTATCACCAGGCAATCTTCAAAATATTGCAGATGCCAGTCAGCTAAATACATTGTAAGCTCTCTGGGGTGGGGAAAGCAACTCTTAATGCCCCCTGTTTTATGTATGGGAAGTTAAAGCTAGATCTATATGAGGCATAGGTATTTTTAAGAGTCCTTGAGATTCCTTTATGGCATATGTGCTAAAGCTTCCTTACTGAAGAAAGCAGGAACAGTGAAGGACAGTCTGGAAGTGTTAAGCACTCCCAGTCTGGGGAGCTCACAGTTCAGGCACAGGTTTGGAATGTCGAAGTATCATCAGTAACTTCCAGGACTAACAGAGCAACAGATCATGACTTAGAACATAAAGGCTCTCAAACCAAGCAAACTCTACATCTCCCTACTTTCTGGCTGAAAAGCGAAGTTTAATTACTGCTATTTTTACAGCAAGTTCCATGAAATTACTCATTCCTGATCAAATACAGAGCTATAAGGCAGCAAGGAGGTGAATGGAAGCACTCATTGCTTGTCAGCCTCTCAAGGCCCTGAGGGAAAGTGTCCTGCATGCACATCTTTCCAGAGCATCATATTTACACAAACAGAAAAAAGATTAGCCCTCCCCCACAGCTGTCTGCAGCTCATGGATACCATAGTCACTATTCTGACATTTTTATTTATTGGAAACATAAGCTTATCTTTCTCCAGTGGTAAAAAACATCTTCTCCTAACTCTTACAGCTTAATCCTCTTTGTAATCTGAGAGATATCTAGGAGAGGAAGAGAAATAAATCCAATACACTCAGTTAATTGCTCAGTGACAGATAATCTTTTCTCCTCCATTTTCTTCCTCTTTTATAAAGAGAATAACAAAAAGTAAATAAAAAGTCCTCAACTAAAGTGGAAAAAGTCTGCTGAGAGGATAATAGTGCAATTAAAGTCAGGTCCACCCTGATGCCAAATCTGTTACCATGTACAGAAGCAGTAGCTCACTTGCCATCCAAAGCTTGGTGAGCACAGAGCCATAGCACTCTAGAAGATTGTTTAGATTCTCCCCCACTCTCTTCTCTTACTGTATTTCATCCCTTCATGTCTGTCACCAGTGGTCTCTTAATTCATTGGTAGTTTTAGAAGGGCAATCTCCATCCATTAGTGCTGAAGCCAGCTGTAGTTAAACTGGCTGAAAAATTACAAAGAAATGCCATCCTAGCAGGTAGTAGTGTGTTTATAAAGAAGACAGATTCATATCTTGTAGGCAATGGCATAGTTGTGTTATAGATGGTTACAAGTCCCATCAGTCACAAGACTGCTTAAATCACCCAACTACACCTTCAAATGACAGATGTGCTTATAACCAGCTATAGCATAAATGACTCGTGTCTGTGACATGCTTCTAAACAGCCCCTCATCATTCACCAACCTTTTGAGAATGCACTCAGCACAGGAGGCAAGAGTGGTATTTCTTTGTCATGTATTCAAGGCAGAGATTCCTCTTCAGTTGTGGGTACCTGCAGAACTACCTTTCTCCTCTATCCTTCAGAAACAGAACCCCTGACATCAAAAATCAAACCAGACGTGAGATCATGCTTTCTTCCATTCCCCAGCATCGAACCTAGAAGCATGAAATTCATTTAAGTGCAAGATATGTTTCTCCCCTTTTCTCAATTCTACTTTTTTCTATCCTTTTCAAACAAGCAGGAAGATTTAAATTAACATGTCACTTAAGCAGCCAGGAGGAGCAACAGCGAGCTAATAACCTCTCTGTCAGGTGCATTAAACTATAAGATATGTCCATCTTGTCATTTCTCTCCACCACAATAAGAACAGAGAAGCTGTCCTGGGATCTTCACAGGGATATTTATTAGTGACCTGAAGGCACACCTGCATGGTGAGCAGGGATCTAACAGCAGAGCCAGATTCAGGACAGAGCAGAGTGTAACCACCTGGGGCTTATGTATGGTAACAGGATGAAGGAATGACAATGAAGTGCACTGGCAGCTTTCAGAGCATCATCAGCACTGAAGAGCCGATCAAGAATAATGGAGCACTGCAAAGACAAGTGGGTTGATTTTAGCTATCCTGGTTCTCCTTCAACATTTACCAGTCCAAAGCATTTGCCCAGGGATTCTGGATGGTTGGCTATGCAACTGCAACCATGTCCTGACAAGTGACATGTGCAAAGTGAACCTGAAGCTGATGGTTTCAGAGTAAGACAAGCAGTTCCTCAAATAATCTATGGAATTCCTTGCTCTAAGATGTCACAGATACTAAAAATTTTAACACACTTCGAGATACTAAGAAAGTTAGCTCATGGGATATTAATCCCCTGGTGTATACTAAAAGCAGTAAAACTATTGAGACCCTGATAAACAAAATGAAGGTTGAGGAAATACCCTAAACTTCAACCCTAAGAATGAATGCTAGGAGAATACTAGGAGGAATTGTAGGAATACTAGGAGAATACTAGGAAGGAATATGACAATTCTGTTCATATATTCTTTCGTCGACTGCTTTTTGGTAATAGGATACTGGGCTAGAGGAAACAATCAGACTATTACTATGTTGTTAATCAGGTTCTGACATTAGGACTGTCTGAAGTCCAGAATAGTGCACTGCACTCATGAGCTCTGGGACTGCTACGTTGCCAAGGCCCCAGCTTCTGGTAACATCCTCCAGTGACATCCCCACAGTCCCTTCTCTTTTAATCAGGGTAAAATTTATGCCACCATGGCATGTTCCACAGAAACCAATTCTGAAACGGACAACAACATAAGGTCATCAGCACAATTTTGTGCCCACATTCATAGACCTCCATAAGAAGTGTATTTTCCACTCCGATGTGGCTGTTTCATTTTCAGTCCTAAACCAGTATCTTAACACAATCCTGCACTGCATCATATGAGTAAAGTAGTTCTTTAGCACTGTCAGCAATGGGGAGGGAGGTGTCTCTACATGCTGAAACGCCTTCCTCAATGACTGATAAAACAGAGATTAGTATTTCGCAGGGTGAAGTGACTGAGGGTAGCAAGAAGAAATAATAATAATCTATTACATATTTATGGATATTCTTTCTCAAAACCATTGAGAAATGAAACAATATAGCCCATACCCCCTTCAGAAAAACATTGCCAAAACCACCGTCCTGAAAGGCCGTTTACTACAGCGTGCACACCATAGTGAAAACAAAGAGAAAACAGGATCAGTTTTGATCTCAAACCATAGCAGCAATGTATATGACATGGAAAGATCTGATTATCCCTCCACAGCAGGATGAGAAACCATTTATCCCGCCCCACAAAATACTATTACTTTTGAGTGGTTCCTGTTGCTGTTTGGAACAAATCCTAGAAGTTTTGTATTTCTTTAGGTTTTTGATTTTTGTCTTTTTTATTTGTTCGTTTGTTTTATTTCTTCAGGCCAGCGGGTAGAGCACTAGCCTGAGTTCAGAACATACCCATGTCAAATCCCTCCTCTGTCATTCTCTTAAAAGCCTGCTCACTTCCTTGAACAAAAAACGTTATTTCTACTTCTGACCCAAAATTCTTCCTTGGAAATGAAAAGTCTTTCCTAAACAAGTTTATCAAAACAAGTTCATCCTAACAAGAAGTTTTAGTTTCAAATACCCAAAGTTTTCTTGTATCAAGGCAGTGGCCTGTCCACCTCCACCAATGACCTGCATACAAAACCCCTAGACTTCCCACCAAAGTTTCACAGATGGAACCACGAGAAAACCTCCCTTTCATCCTTTATAACTCATGAAAGTACCACTAGGGACACATCAAGTAAACACTTCTTAGATCCATTTTTCAGAGAGATAAAAACAGGCACCATCTGCTCTCATTGAATCCAAACAACAGCCTTAAGAAATAGACCACCGCCCAGCTCTTTCCTTTGGTTCACAGAGTGCATGATATGCTTTGAAATCATGAAAGTATCAAGACATTCCCTATAAATCAATCTAGTAGTCAACATCACAGAAGTGGAAATCAATTATCTGATACTAATACTAGCAAGTTCTGAATAAACAGACACTGAATATTCGCTCACAGGTATTTCCTCAGTCTTAGTAACACTGACTTTTCACAAGGATCATCACACAGCCATAAGATCATTATAAACAGGGACTTAAGGCTGTTGAGTTCTCCTAAAAATAAATCAATTGGTTGATTTGATTCTGAATAAGGTGGGAAAGGGGAAATCAAATGATAGCATATCCATGAAGTATATTATCTAGTTGAAACAAGACATTCAGACTTCAGCCTTTTTGTCCTTGAGTATGAAAGAAAGGAGAGAGAGAGGGTTTAGCTACAAACCTTCCAGCACATTTTAAAAAATCCAATTAAATTCAATAAAAGAATTGTATCAGGCTCTTCCTATTTAAGTAAGGTGGTAATTATTAACTCAATTTATCTCCATACCTCCAAAGAGAGCTCTCTGTGATGCTTCCCAGGTTGTAGTCATACAGCTTTGTCAGAATTAAAATCACCTGAAGGCAAAAGAAGAAATCATGATTAGTCTCAAACAATTACAATCTCATAGAACTGAAATGACCCCAGGGAAAGCTCAGGATTCCTTTAATGGGTGCTTAACATAATTGAATGAACTGTTAAAAGCATTTTCCTAAACTGACATGAGAAGTATTTGTAGAGATGTATGTTGAGCCAATCAGACCTTTTCTTGCTCAGCTCCTCTGCATGATAATCACCAACAGGTTCTTCCCTTACCCCAGGAGGCAAAGTGCAGTGGGAAGGAGCTGACATGCTAGACAATGTTTCAGGAGACAAGATGAAATCTCCTATATGCAGTAGAAATAGTGATTACTTTCTGCTCTGTTTCACAAGCACTGAAACTGCTGATCTTTTTCACAGCTCTGGTGCACAGATAACCCACTGGCCTGTCTCCAGTCAAACTCTTTTTGGTTGTAGCAGATGATACAACACAATCAAATGATCACTAGTTTTGGCCTGGAAAACTCAGACTAGACATCAGGAAAAAATCACCATGAGGAGAATAATTCAACACTGGAACAGGCTACCCAGAACATCCATAAAGCCTCCATCCTTGGAGCTTTTAAAGACTGGCTAGACAAAGTCACGGCTGACCTGATCTACAGCTGGAGATAAGACGTCTCTAACAACCAACATTTCTATGACTTCAGTGAAAAGTTTTAGATTTAGCTAGAACAGAAGTGTTTCCAAGGTTTATTAACACTTTTGATAAACAGCTTTTTCCCTTCTGCCAAAACAGACACTTCTAGAATAAAATAATCTTACTGAGGGGAGGAAAGCAATTTTAGCAAAAAGAATTTCCAGCAAAACATTTCAGCCTCCTCTTTTGTTAATGTCTTAAAAAAATAATTTCTGACTTTCAAGATGATGGGCTCCTTTAACACGACCTACATTTGGAACATAAACTACTATTACTATTGCTACTAATTTATTTTGCATTTCTTCCTGCCAGGTCACTGTATATCTTATCCTCCTCTCTATCCCATTAAAACCGCAGTAAATTAAAGAGGCACAACACTTCTTATCTGACAAAAACCCTGATCTATATACCTCTTATTATTTTCAGCCTGGATTCCTAAGAAACGAGGCTCACAGATACACATCCCCCTAGCTCCCTTGATAACATCTCCAACTCCAACCAATTTGGCAGAGAAGCAAAGGACTGAAAGAAATTCAGTCTCTATAAGCCCTATGCAAACTGGCACCAGCATGGCAGAGGAATAGCCACATGGCTGCTTGCACCAGCGGAGAGGAACAGACCTCACCGCTGCTATTTCCAAAGCCAAAAGCCATCCGACATCTAACACACTGATAGACCCTGAATCAGCCACACCAGGAACTGTCTCCTTCCAATAAGCTCAGCATGTGAGACAGAGCAGAAGAAAGCATGGTGATGTGGGAGCTGAGAGCATAAGTGAGCATGTAGCTACTGCAACAGAGACAGGTATAGGGGAAAGAGCACAGACATCTGTTTCTACAGCACAACTGTGTTAAATCCCTCATAGTATGGAGAAGGCTGCCCAAACCATTTCCTATATGCACAGAGGTAATGTGCAGCTGGTGGGGGAGAAGGAGAGGCACCTGAAAAAAAGTCATTAACTAGGGCTGACCATCACCAAACATCCTTCAGAAGAAAAGCAGTCTCCCTTACTATCTGGTCCCATTTTAATCTCCCACCTCCCACTATGCCCACTTACTGCTTTATGTCCAAAATGAGAGCCCTACCCTGCTATCCATAAATAACTGGCTGCAAACTCTGGCTATTAAAATGCAAACCCCATCAGGCAGAAGACAAGGTGGGGGGAGACACCCCGACTTTGTATCTCAGTGACACCACACAAACAGCTCCACAGAGAAATGGAAGACTGTGGAGGAGCATCCTCAGGGAGGTCCCCAATGCCCAGGGCTGCCCCCAGCCTGCCCCGCTCCCTGGCTGGGTGTGGGACAGGCCCTGCACTGCTGCCCCATGGGGGAGCCGCCACCCTGCGCTGCCCCTCACCCTGAGGTCCACGTGGGGCCTGGTCATGGTGGTGCAGAGGGCAGTCCTGAGGCTCCCTGAGCAGAGACCAGGGGCCTCCCCAAGGATCGCCCCAGCCTGCGTGACCCTCCCAGTCTGCCCCCAGGTCCCCATTTCCTCAGTGGCTCCCCCCCATTTTGCCCTACCCCCAGGCCCCTCCAGGTGCCCTGATCACCATCCCCAAACCCCACCATGTCCCCCCAGCAACACCCACCCTGTGGCAACTGGGGACTCATCCACGGTGATACCAACCCACCGAGTGGCATGTCCCCCTGAAATAGCCACACCGTGACTCGTGCCTTGGCTCAGGGCCCAGAGGAAAACACATCCCCTGCTACGAGAGGCGTAGTTCACACAATAGCCATGACCCGTCCTCCCCAGGGCACCCTACCATGGATATCCTCTCTGTCCCCCAAAACTCACAACCCCACTGCCATCCGGGAGGTGCCTCCCTCTACCCTGGAGGGTCCCTCTTTGAAGAAGCAGCCAACGTGCAAAGCACCAGCCGCCTGCCGAGGCGTCAGATGGCGGAGCTGCAGCGGGCACATATGTTTCGCAAAGGCTTGCGCCAATTAGGGCTTTATAAGTGCTAAATTTCAACTCAACCCTCCCAGGAATGCTTATCAGTGACAGCAGGGCAGCTGTCTGCTCCAGATACAGAACCATGCCGCTGCCATTCCTCACAACACCCTCTGAATGGGTCTATAAATCCTCTACTTAACAAATAAATAAAAATTAAGGGGAAGAAGAAAAAGGAAGAGGAAGGGATGTGCGCATAAAGCCTTTCTGAATAACTACTCTCCGGATGAAAGGCAGCAGTGAACTCAATGAGATTCAGTGCCAGCCTGCATGGAGATCTTCCATACAACATGGGAGTTGCATGCACCCTCGGCTTCAAGCCGTCCTTGGATCTGCAAAGCAGCTGGACAGTTGCAGGACAGTTGCTTATATCTTTTTCCAAGCCTTGTTACCTTCTCTTGGCCCTCTTCTCCTCTGCTTGCCAGAGGAACCAGAGATGTAAATGACTCTAATGAATATTCCCCTAATGAATATTTTGACATCTGGTAGTTTTAGAAGCAGACCTGAAGACAGCAGGCACAAACTCAGAAGAGTAAATAGGAAAAATAGTTGGTTTTTCTCCCCATTCTTTGCCACTGGTTGATGTAATCTTGAGGAAGATTCATACAAGAATCAAGAAAGACCTTCCCCATGTGTAAAACCCAAGAATTATAATCAGGCTAATTTTTGTGGAATACCAAGATTAGCAGTGTGTAATTACTGATGTTAAATAGACTGAGAATTATTTTTCACAAGTTGCTGAAGATTTTTACCTTTTTCCAACCGAGGAAAACTCACAAATCTCAAAACTTCCATGAAAGAAGACTCCATTGAGAATTTTAATCTCCTCACTTGAGAAAAAAAAAAAATGTAATTGACACCCCAAAAGGAATATGAAATGACAAAAAAAATTAAAAATGCCAATATAAGAAATCAAAATATTTCACTCAGAGAGCTGAAATGTCTCTTTAGTTCTTCCCCCATAAATTTCAGTAAAACCCACACAATCTCAGAGTGCTGCAGTTCTCTTGGAATTAATGGGGGAAGAGGAAACCCAGCTGCATTCCATCATACTTCTTTTTGATATAGCTCTAACAATCCTTCTGTAGAGGCATCCCTGGACCCATCCAAATATTCCTGTTAGTTGCAGACTAGCTACATCTAAATAATATTGCTGTATCCTGACTTCTTAGTAAATTTAACATTTCCAGGCTAATATTTGTATTTGACACCATGCTGCAGCATACATATGCACCAGTTTGTTGGATAGTAGCTTACATATCTCCACCCAGTGTAGGTATCCTATTTCCAAAACGCATAAGGGTTTTCCTATAGCAAGCTTTCTCATTTTTGTGGACCTGTATCAGCTCCCAAAAACCTTTAAGCCTATCTCTAGTCTCAGCAGTCTCCTTGTGTCTTTTACTGTGGTTCAAATACTAGCAATAGATCTGCTCAAACATATATGTGCAAAACAAACAAGTAATTAGGCATAAAATTAATTATTTCTGCCCTAGAGTTCAGTATTCTCTTTTCCCCTTTGTAATGATATTTGAATAACCTATGCAAGGCCATGATTTTGGTTATATTTACTTTTTCAGAAAACATATTTCTCCTTTGCTGTTCGTATTTCTTTGTTATTTAGCCTGCAAAGGTTAGTTCATGTTTAAGATTGTTTCTTTTTCTTTTTTTCTTTTCCTCTCTGTGGCTGTCACTATGTAGTACTGAGGAACCTAATGAATAGAGACATGCATATTATGTTGTTCTAAATGTCAGAATAGGGGCTGTGAAGAAGCACAGTAATGAAATGAAAAATATTGTCTCGCCTTTTATTTTTTCCTTTGTTTCTGTTTTCTGGGACTGTGTCTTTTTCTCTCTTCTTTAACACTTACCAATCAATGCAAGCTAACAAGAGCAAGAAGAAAAGAACAAGCAAACTAGAGATACAATGAAAAGGAGCTGAAAATCCAGTCTTATGCCAGCTCTGCTGTGAATACAGATAACCCTTCCTATTGCATAGAAATGCAAGGCTTCAGAAAGTCTGTTCATTAGGATCAGCAGTTGAAGTGGGTTATTCTGCCACAGCAGATAGGGAAAAAAAGGAGAGACAAAACTTCATCACTTCTGCACTGATAGCTCAGAGCAAAAGATATTTGAACCTGGGTTTACCACATCCCCAGTGAGTGCACTGACCACGAGATATAGCACTAAAAATGTTTTGAGTTACTTATACAAAGTAGAAAAGCCCCAGCAGGTAAGAAACAGACAGGAGGCTTAGTGGGTTAAGAACACTCACCTGGGAAAAGACAGACTGACAAAAGAGGTACTTAAACCTGTGTCCTGTGGTTTTGGCTGGGATAGAGTTAATATTCTTCATGGTGGCTAGTATGGGGCTGTGTTTTGGATTTGTGCTGAAAACAATGTTGACAATACAGGGATGTTTTGGTTATTGCTGATCAGTGCTCACACAGAGTCAAGGCCTTTTCTGCTTCTCACCCCACCCCACCAGCGAGTAAGCTGGGGGTGCACAAGGGGTTGGGAGGGGACACAGCTGGGACAGCTGACCCCAACTGACCCCAGGGATATCCCAGACCATATGGTGTCATGCTCAGCATATAAAGCTGGGGGAAGAAGAAGGGGGGCACGTTTGGAGCGATGGTGTTTGTCTTCCCAAGTAACCATTATGCGTGATGGAGCCCAGCTTTCCTGGAGATGGCTGAATGATGGGAAGTGGTGAATAAATTCCTTGTTTTGCTTTGTTTGCACACACAGCTTTTGCTTTGCCTTTTAAACTGTCTTTATCTCAACCCATGAGTTTTCTCACTTTTACCCTTCTGATTCTCTCCCCCATCCCACTGGAGGGGAGTGAGTGACTAGCTGTGTGGGGCTTAGTTGCTGGCTGGGGTTAAACCACAACAACCTGGCTCACCAATCTCCAAAAGGAAACCAGTTCCCAGTGGCTATTCTGTGAGGGACAGGGTATTCACATCTTGGATACCATTATGTTTTTCTTCAAACCAAAAAAAAAAAGTATTTTCAAGGAAAACACACTTTGTTAATTACTCCTGACCTGTGACTTTTTTAAGACTTGGGATGTGAAGGCCCATCTATAGGTTTCAAGATGGAAATCAGTGGCTGGACAGAAGAGACTGCTCTGTGAATGTGCCAGTTTAGGCTCTCTAAGGCTCCTTGCTATCTTGGGAAAAATTGTAGGGTAAGCATGGCTAAATTTTTCCCAGACCTACCTTCGCTCATGCTCGACTGGTCCATGCTGTCCCACCACACCCTTCCTTGCACTTCTGACCCAGGTTTAGTACTGACTTAAATCTTTGTCTTGACCTTGTTTTCAACTGCACTACAAATGCATCGAGCAAGGCTCCTACAGAGTATTGGCCAAAGTCCATCTTTCACTGCAGCACTAGTTCCAAATGTAAAGCAAGAATTACCTTTAACCTGACTTTTCTCCCCTAGCAAAAAATAGTCTCATCAAACAGTGGTGAAGTAGCTGGCCAGAAAGGTAGTGAATAAAAGTCTGCACACTGTTGCTGATCAGGTTCATAACACGCTGGGAAGGAAGCGACAGGCTACAGTTAGTGTCTGTGTAACTTGTCTGCTGCTAACTATGTGTGACAGAGAGCAAGCCCACACTGAGCTATCTTCTGTCACAGCTACACAGAAACCAGTACCTGAGCCAGGTAGTAGCACACTAGGTCAGGGATCTGTAACATTTCACACTACCCACTGACAATTGCAAATTTACTCCTGGGAATGCTACATGTGCACTATATTATAACATGTCCATACTTATTCAAGCTAGGCTAAACAAGGACGTGGACTGCAACAATAGTTGTGTTCAAGGTTTGATCACCATTATTAAAGACGCAAAGTGGTCTGTGATAATCTAACTCAATCTCACTTACACCAACCCCACTCTCATCCTGAATACATTTTATCAGCTGTGTTCTCACCACTACCCACAGGTCCTCTCTGCAAATGCTTTCCACTTTACACAGCACAACAGGGTACTAAATTCAAACAAACAACTTTTATAGCTCCATGGTGATAGAGATTTTTCAAAGAGAAGACAATCAAATTTTTAAAGGTGTTCACTGTAACTTCTTGGGTTCTGATTTTTACAATGTTACCTCTAGACTGAGCTAAAACTTTACCAGAAAGATTGACCTTACAGGACTCAAGTGCTGATTTCAAAATCACAACAGGCCTTTGCTTATGAAGGCAAAACCCAGCACCTCTGCTTTAATGCTTGCAGACTTCCATACTTTGCATGTATGGCTGCATCTGTTTCAGTCAAGACTGCAGCCGTCCTGAGATAAGCCACAGAACTAAAAAACATTTAGTCAGTAGTCCACTTTCCTGATTTGCACACCATCATTTCTCAGCATTACTTGTGTACAGACTGCTCCTTACTCAACATTTTGTTGAAATCATTTGAAAGCAATGCAAATGGTATATTTGATAAAATATTTATAATACCTGACTGCAAACCACTTACAGCAGCTTTCTGAATCAGTTTGAGAATCAGTTTCTTCTGCAGACTGTTAGTGTAGTGATCAGACATCTTTTTTTGACCACTGAAGTCCCAGAAAAAAGGCAGCCCCCCTCCCATCACCCCTGCAACTCAATGAAAGCCTTCAGGATGCTATTCTGTCCTGACTTCTTGTCCAGCACCGCAGATTTTTCTGTCCCGAGACACAGCCTTCAAAGCATATTAATTTTCAGCACAGGATAACTGAGATAGGTCTTCATGAACTCCACTATTAGTCCTGTATGAGAACTAAGAACGTGATAGAAAGCTTCTAGTTTCAGTCATGTGCCAGCTACACACTCTACACTACAACCTGATGTTCAGGATGTGCCAACAATTTGAGAAAAGAGTAGTCAGAACAGTCTTTCCTCTCCTGTGGTGCTCTTCATCCATGCAAGGAGCATGCACATCCAGAGCTTCTGCAACACTAAACACCACATATGCAGTTTGGTTGCTCTACTGTTATGAGCTGCAAATGTCTAGCACAAGGACTGTCTCTTACAGGCACAGAACACAAGTGGTCTTCAATATAACAATATTTTGTTAATAAGGTATTGTAATACATATAACTATGTAAAAAATGGAAATGGTGTAACTATCCTTTACAAGACCCTCCTGATAAAACTTTCACACTGCTTTCTAATTGGGAAGAGAGAAACAAATACCCAGCCACAATCAAGACAGTTTAAGCACACCTCAATGTGCAGTGATCCATGAATCCCTTATTAAACTCTAGAGATCCTTTCCATCGCCTACTTAGCAGGAACATAAGTCAATAACAAAGAAGCACTAAATTAAGTTTTCACAAGCACGTTGGTCTGCTATAATTGAGCAGAAAGCTGAAGGACATGAAGCTTTCTTATGCATTATGTGTTAATAAGCCATATTTTTCAGGCTAGACTGCAGTGTTTGAGAGTACGCACCATTCAAAGACTGGAAATAAATGGGCAACACCCAGCTGTTCCCTTCTTCATCTCTACCTTCCCATTACAGCACAGAACTTTAGAATTGGGGGACAAAAGGGGCTACAACCAGAACACAGGAATATTCTCAATGAGCTGCTTGGTAAGGCAGCTATGTGAGGAAACATTTTGAAATAAATTCACAAATAAGTCTGAATAATTCATGACTGAGAATTTTACAGGCTGCTCATGAATAAAAAAGACAAACTCGAGAGAACTCATTATTTGGAGTAAATTACTTGTACAAATCTTGTTCTTCATATTATTATTATTTATCAATTTTATACCAGTCAGCAACTACCACAGTCTCTAACAACTATGCAAGTACCAAGAACCATGGAGACATGAAGACTTTGTGATTTGCTTTCCATCTGGACTGCAGATCAACAGGCTTCCTTACATAAACCCATCACCGGGAAAAGGAAGAAAGGAAAAGTGTGATGATAGAGAAGGACAGCCACATGCTTTCACAGCTAGACTACCAACATTTCACCACAGTCTTTGTTATGAAGAATCCATAAAGTAAAAATCCCTTCACTTTTCTGCATCCTTCAATGGACAGAAAAGAGGTCTTGATATTGCCCACTATCCCATCTGTGACAGAAGGGAATAGCAGAAGTTGTCTAAACATTGCCTATGTAGAGGGTGACTCTTCCCCTTATTAACTTTCAGAAATTAACAGATTACACTCTTCCTAATTCAAAAACTATTGCGACTATTATGCCTAATAATAAAAGGATCAGAGAAAACAAGCAAGAATGATCAAAGATGTGGAATGGCCTTTTTAAGTGAGAAATTATACCAACTCTCAATCCAAGAAAGAGACAACAAAAGAGATATGCAAGACATATGTAAAGTCATGAGTGTCCTGAATAGATTATTCACTGGTTTTCAGTACAAAAGTCCTAGGACAGCAAGTGAAACTGGGAGGGTCAAAATACTACATACACAAGTTGGAAAATTCCTTCCTGTCATATTTTGTGGATACTGAAAACTTAATGTCAGTTCAAGGGGAGACAGAAGAAGTTCAGAGAAGAAATGTGCTCTGAGGTCAATTACATAAAATTATACAAGCACAATGTTTGTGCAAGTTTTTCCAGGCAATTTTGTGCAATTTTAGCCACTGTTGGAGAATGAATATGGTCAAGTATGACAATTCTTTTGTTCCTATAGCTACCATAGATAGCTTTAGCACTCATTAATTTGTCTAAATCTATTTATGGCTATTCGCATTTTTGGCATCTATAAAAAACACCTGTAGGCAAGAAATTCAATATTTGCCAAACATGGATACTAGTATTTTCTTTCTTAGTCTTGTATAATTCAATCAGTAGAGCAAGATGTATGGCAGTTTCTATTATACTCAGCTTACAGTGGTCCCTGGCATGGTGACAACTTTTAGAGGAGACAACAGTATGAATTATAATAAAGGGAGGCAAAATGAGGCATCTGTCTCCCTCAAATCTTTTAAAGATTGCCCCAGTCTTCATGCTTGTCATCAGGATGAAACAGAAATTCATTATGGTCTAAAAGGAATTTAAAATACTACCACCACCAAAGCAGAGAGAAGGAAATTGTATTTCTGTAACAGCTAAAGCCCAAAGGTCAAGACATTGAGTTACTGCTTCTCCTGGCTCCAAAAGGGACCCAAACCTAGGCCTACTACATTCCAGAAAAACACCTTAGGCACTGATGTGCTGAATAACTTATAAAAGGGAATTAATTACCTGCTTTGAGCCCTTTTTCCAACACTGAAATCTATTTTCATATATTCTCCTTTCATTCAGTGAGAATCTGTTTCATGGAAATATTTCTGAGCAGCTCCACATATGTTTAACAGAGTAAAAAAATAAAAAGACAAACCCAATAAATTAAAAGGAGTAAAAGGAAATTCCAGGGAGTAAATTACTATAGGAAAAAAAGCAAAGATACGGAGGTTCCGAAGTAAATGTAATAATAGATTTTCTTCCAGTGGCAGAAGTAGGCAGGAGAGAGGGGAAGAAAGATGAAAACAAGGGAAAAACTGCCTGTCATCTTGAAATGTTTTAATACAAAAGCAAACAGTTAAGAAAGAAACAAGGTTTCATTTCAGAAGACAAAAGAGAGAATCGATTATACACTATAATTGCATTGATGCTTAAAAGCCATTAGCATGAGAGCTCTGTGCATGTTTCAAGGGGAAAATGCAGTTGTCTGTTTATTCATTTCACAGAATACCCACATAGGCCTTTGGGGGATTATTTCAGAATTAAGACCAGAGGAAGGTGAAGCCCTAAAGTACGTGGAAGGAAATTTCTTCTCTTACACCCTATTATATTCGTTGTCAACCAGCAGCTCTTGCTTAAACACCCAGTTACTGCCAGTGATTTAAAGTGGACACCCAGAAAGGGTGAAGGGGTCAACTGGAGAAAAACACTAAACTGTTCTATGCCTGGCCTGCTCTTCAGCTTGCTATTGAAACACTCAGAGACGTTCTGGAAACTCTGGGCTTTGCCAAGGGGCAAAGATATTAAGTGCTGAGAAGCCATTTCTGAAGCAAATTTGGAAAGCCTGCATATCAACAAGTAAAAACTTGCTTCTGAGGAGTTTCTCAGACACCTGATCTTATGTGCAAACTAGTGCTCCAGCATACCCACTGGCAGCTAAGAGAGCAGCATACAACACTCTCAGAAAAAGAGGGAGCACACAAGAAGAGACTTTATGAAAACATGCCACTCAGACATTAGGATCCTACTTTGCAAGTTGTATTTATGGTGTTGCCTTCCTGGTTAAGACCCAGAAGTTTCTGAAGGATTTAGAAATACCCATAAACTACACACACACACAATATTTCCCAAAACAGTAATCCAAGCCTCCACTTCAACATAATTCACCCAACTCTGTCTGAAGAAAGAATGAAGAGGAAAAATATCACAAAAGGGAACAAAGTTGACAAAGGCTGAAACTAGAGGTCTTTCCTTGGGAAAGGAACCATGTCCTGGGGGAACACTAGGGGGGCGGCGGGGGATACACACAACCAAAAACCCAGGATTCATGTGGTATATACAATACCCAGATTGCTTATTCTGAAGCTCACTACAGAATATAAAAGTGAAAAATTAGCATGCAATGAATAATTTATTTAGCCCTTTACTGTTGTTTAAACAAATCACTTTCATGAAAGCAATGTGTATTCAAGCAATAAATCACTGTTTAGCACTCTGTCACAAGCAAAAGATAATACTTGACAGAATTATTGAGTGATGTTGCATGGTCACAAGGCAACTACAACAGAGATAAGGATGATGTCCTTGAATAACAGACTGCCTCCCTCTCACCCCAAGGAAGAAATTGAATCTTTAAAGTAAGACCTTCATCCTGGGGCAGCAGGCGTAGTGAAACTTATGACCATAAGTGCCTTTCACCTTTAGGTCCCAAAAGTGCCCTGAAAACATTAATTGATCACTCCTAACAACAGCTCTGTGATGTAGGTTGGTTTTATTACACACATCAAGCATGCAGAGTTTAAAAGAGTTTGTTATGGAAGGCAGGGAGGGAATATTTACTCTGATGAACTCCTGGGTCTTCAGTCTTTGAAATCATTCTTCCCTGTCCTCTAATGCATGGACAGATGGACTTCATAAGGTCCTGATCTGCTCTAACTTTAAATCACAGCTTCCACCCTGACTAGCTCTAACAGGGCACGAGTCAAATTCAAGTTTTCTATCCCACTTCCCGTAACCCTACCATCTTTTTGCATCAGCACAAATGGGAACATATACGTTTTCGACTGATCTTCAGTCAGTGAACAACACTATACTAACAGACACAAGGTATGTTTCCCAGAGACTGAGAAAACAAGCAAGCTTGGGGCAAAGATTATTTTTATTCAGCACAGTCTTCTGTTACACTGTTGGGGACATCTATTCTTCCAAATACTGGTTCCCCCGAAAACACTCTTCTAGCACTCCCTATGCATCTTACACTAACAAGTGACAATAAAATGCATCACTCTGTAGACAAACGTGGTAGGTCTCATGGCAATCCTCTGTTAATGGAGTTAAATTAGAAATTAATCTGGCTCAGGCCTAGGATTCAGAAAGTGCTTTATGAGCTCTCTGGCTGCCAACACTAATTCAGTCACTTGTTACTCCTCAATAGTGCTAAGAAGAAAAGATGCAAAATCAAGTCCTTGTGTTCTCAGCTTCTCCCAAATCAGCAGAAATCTCAGGGCCAAATTCAGCACAACACTTTAGTTGTGTGTTAATCACATGAACAACAAAACAAAGCAAGAATTTAGTGCACTTGGTTTGCTGTGAACAAATGAGACAAACCATCCATTCACAGCTTGCACTCACTGGTCACCACAGTTAAGGAAGTGGGAGGAATTAGAGTAACATAGGACTTTCTAGCATCTAGGAACAGAATCACCACTTGCTCTAGAAAGAGTGCAGAACATAAGGACAACTAACCTTAACTAATTGGATGCTTTTACTGAAAATTAGATGACCCCAAAGCTCCAGAGGAGTGAGCCCAGTCTCAAAGAGAGACATTTCAGCCGTCACCCAAGTACATTTTGTCATCTGAGATTATCTGATTATACAAGAAAAGTTCTTCAGTTCCTTGCATTCTTTCACCCACTCCAGCTGCAACAAAATATGCCAGCAGCAGCTGTTAGTAATAAGCTGGAAGGCATCTTGAGACCAATTGTAACGCAAAGGTCATATTTTCCGAGCTGTTTATAGACAGTAATTTGTAAGGTTGTAATGTCACATGTTGTCAATAATTCAAGGTGGGAAATTGAAACAGTTAATAGGTCATCAATTCTTCACTTTCCCACCTTATCTCTTTCTCCCCAAAGAGCTGTTAAACCATGTTTCATCTGAGCATATTCCTTGAACCTCAGACTCAAAGGTTTCATTTGTTTATGGAAAGAAACTTTGGATGGTAAGACGTAAGTAATCCCTTAACAGGCACCCAGGGATCATAACAGATATAAAGTGCACATTTCAGACCTGGGATATAAATTCCTGTTAAAGGTCTATTCTCACTGGGGCTTTATATTCTGTAGAACAGGTTGATGCTGTCAGAATGAAAACTGTTATATTTTAGCAAAGAGAGGAGGACTTAGTTAAAAACAACTTGTTAAAAGAAGTGAGATATATTCAAAGTAAGATCCTTCCCCCATTTCTTTTCAGAAAAAAAAAAAAAAAAATAACCCACAAACAAAAAAACCTACCACACAAAAAAACCCCACACAACTGTCATTAAAACATGAATTATGGATTGTTTCTTTTTCTCTTCCCCCCCACCCCCCATCCAATTTACAGCCACCAGCTAAAGATGAAACAGCTCCCACTGGTGTCATCAACTCTGCCAGCCAGGGCAACCCTAGTAACAAGCACAAGCACTGATGTAACAACAATGTATAAAGTTTCCACCTTGGAAAACTACACCAAGTGGGACTTCTTGCAGCATTCTCACCTAGGATCCCCATGAAATTAGTGCTGGCACAACAACACATTGGGAAACTGAGAACATCTGCTGACCTGCAGCACTGATGCAAATTTCCGCAAGAAGCAGATCACACAAACCTTAAAATGGAGCTGCATGGTCATATCCCCATAGAAAGACTAAAATTGTGTCTATTACGTAAAAATAATGCAAGTGACCCTGGTCATAAAACAGGTTTCATAGTCCATCATCCGAGAAGCCTGAAATTAGTATTGTGATGGGGAGACATATCCACCTGATTAGGGAAACTTCGTCCAGAGAAAACTGTTAGATAATTCTCATTTTCTCGACCTTATTCAGAGCACTGCCACACACAGATAGAAAAAGCTGAAGAGTGTAACAGGACTGGAAGAACAATAGAACCATGCAGGACAGAAAACCTGTAACTGAGTCTCCAGTCAATAGATCAAATCAGCTGCAGATGAGCTAGCTCACAAGTTATCTGCACCAGCTGCAGACTCACCACTGACTGAAGTGCAAAGACAGCTGTTTGTATTAAACTACACCCTCCATATATGAAGAGTGTACCTGATATTTACCTCCACAGAGTTCAAAGCACATTCAGCTCACATTCCCATGCCTTTGGGAAACAGTCCGACAGAAACAAACGATTCCATCTTTTAATGGGCCATACTATTTATAACCACTATATAAGTCAAGACATATTAACACTACATATCTTTAGGGAAGGTATTAGGCCTAGCAGCACTGTGGCCAAAATGACAGTCCCCTCAAGTTAAAAAACAAAATCCCAAGGTTTTTATCTTTAAAAAGGCCCTCATTGCCCTCTACACCTTTCCCTCCCCTGCAAACTCCAGTTCACATTTATCTTGCTATATTTTTTAACCATTCTGGAGGGGAAAAGGGGGAGAGATTAGATCTGGTGGAACAGGTGGATGTTTTCCACCAAGCAATAAGGGATAGGAAGTGCACCCCTTCAGGACTCTGAGCAAGCCAAGATGAGGGGGATAAAAGGAGGATAAAACAATAAAGATTTTGTAATTACAAGACATTCTGACCTGGGGTCCTTCCTATCTGTCAGGAAGAAAACTTGCTAGATTTTACCTGCCTCCTACTTATAAAATAAAGGCACATGCCTATCTCCTTCAGAGGGCTCCTCTCTTAAAATTAAGGGGCAGCATGGTAACCTGCACCTCATATTTCCTCTTTCCCCTGGCACACATTTTATCAGGAAGCCAACTCAAAAGGAGGGGGGAGTCAAAGCGTATTACAAACCAACACACAAAAATCTTATTAACCCACTAAGATGTGTGACTAAGATCCTATTATCTGAAGGATAACAAACCTAAGCTGCCTTCTGTCTATACCCTCAAGGCTTTAGCAGAAAGTATAGGAGAGGCATGGTAGTCACAAGTGACTAGTGACCTTCATCTTAATTTCTTCTCCTTCTCCTCCTCATTCACTGTCAAGTGGGATGTATGGGAAGAAATTCTCATTTTACTACATATAAACTATTTAAATTTGGGGTTTTTATGCGATCTTTTTGGAGTGAAAAAGCCAAGCCAGTTGCTAACTCTCGCTTTCAGCAGAGGGCAAAACCAAGAACAAAAGGCTGCTGGGTGGAAGCCCGTTACCAGAACTGCAGCACACAAATCACTGACCATTTTTTATGACATCTGATCAGTGCTGTCTTCCAGGTGGAATAACAATGATTAAAATCTTCCTGTGGAATCCGATGTCCTTTTGGGCTTCCAGACATGATGATAAGAAACAGCACTAGTTTGGTCATTCCCACTAGTGGAAGTATCTTTGATCTCTAAAAAATCATAAGCTCCTTTGTCTCTTCATCACTTCCTTCAACTCCTTTAGCTATGTGTTGGGCCAAACCCCCAGCTCTTTCATTAAACAAAAGCAAACCAACACACAGGTGCAAGGAGGATTTCTTTATGGGGTATCATCTTGATCCTGGAACTAGCCCACACTTCCTAATCTCATCCTGGTTTTGCCATATCCCTTAAGGTTGTTAAAAGTGAAAATCAGTGTATTAACTGTCATTGTCAAAATTCCTGTAACTTAAAAAAAATTACTATTAGCATTTATCAGCAAAATTACCCATGCTGCCTGAAGGGTGTAGCATAGAAAAATGGCCCGTTCCTCCCAACACACTGCAGAGAAGTGTATTGTTTCATCAGCTGTATCAATGCAACAATGAAAGCTAGAGGAAACATATCTTGAACTCTTCTGTAATACAAATGTTTTAGACTGAAAACTTTTGGGGTTCAGGATTTCTGTGTGTTCTTCCACAGCATGTTAACATCATACAAGTTCCTTCCTACAAATACAGAAGTATTGATTCCCAAGCTCTGTGGGCAAGATTTATCCCTTAAAAGTCTGACAAGGGATCCAGACACTTGAAGCTCTGCCAAGTCACAGATAATCTGGGAGCACTAGAGCATTGGTTTAGATATTTAATTTCAGAAGCACTCAACAGCATGAAAATTATTTCTCCCACTTAAATAACACTTCTGATTTTCCAGCATCGCATTCCCAAACTCTAGGCTACTGATCTTTCCACTCAACCTTATTAAACTTCATCCTATAGCAAACTAAGAAGGGGTTTTGGATATCTGAATTTTGCCACAAAGCTGGTCATTGCTTCCATACCTCTCTCACCTGAAAGCCATTATCCCCCTAAAAGCACTACAAAAATATCATAGATTCATTTATTATAGCAGAGCATTCTCCTGAATTATTTCTAACAAACTTTCAGCCCTGTCACCAGTTCACTGACCCATCTACTAAACTAATTTGTCTTACACTTATAGTCAGCCATTTATCAAGACACAGGTATGGAATGAAGCTTTATATTCCATTCCCTTTGACTTATGTTTTACATCTGACATGTATGCCTCCAGGGAAGCATATATAATTTTTTCCCACCATCTCTTCTGCTTGCTCAACACCTCTTCTCAGGGAGAATGGTATTTCCGTATTTCTGCCTTCAAGCTACCCAAGCAACTGAATAAATAGGTCTTATGGAAGAAAAATATTCTCATCATGTCACCTACCACCTTTATCCTCAGCTGCCTGTTCCATAAAGCTCAGTAGGGAAAGTAGATTATTAGCCTTTACCCTTGGCTTGCTGTTAATCAAATAGCTCAGTGTTGTACCATAAGCACCACTAGCAGTGTGTATTCCCCAAAGAGATTAAAGAGGTAGGATACAAACTGGTATCACTCTATAGGTTTCCAGTGGAGCACCAGTAATTTCTACCAGTTGGGGATATCATTCAGGGAAGGCAAGATATTCTGAGAATTTTCTACAACCAGGGTAATGCACTCCGAGGACCAGATCTTTGGCCAGTGGAAAGCAGCAGAACATCATAAATTATTGCCTCCAATTTCCTTCACTGAAAGATTTGCCTCACTAAGAAACACACACAACTGGGAAAGCCCAAATGAAAGAAATGACGTGCCCAAGGGCTGCAACTCTTCCACCTCACAAATTGCACTAAGCCCAGGAGGCTCAAAAAAAGTTTATAAGCTGCAAGAAACTCAACTCACCAAGGGCTTTCCCTTACTTTTTTCCACTGCAGAGAAAGTTTAATGCTTACATTTGAAGGATACCCCCCAAACTGAAAGAAAGAAATTGTTAGCACTGCATTCAGTAAAATTAAATTTGTCCTTAAAATTAATAAAAGCCACTTCCTAATTTGCAAAGGACAACATTGATGTTATTTGCACCATGCTCACAGAAAACACATACCTGATAGTGAAGGATGACTGAGGAAGCAACACTGTACATACTGTCACTGTGAGAAAGCTCCCTCAGTATTATCAGAGGTCTTGCAATATCTGCTGTATTAAAGAGAGTTGCCTGACACTACAGCAGGGACTTAAGTGTTATTTTATTACATAAAAAAAAGCTTGCTTTGCCATTTCTGTTAAAAACATAGAAACTATGACTTAAAAAAAAAAATCTCATGAAGCAGAGACAAACATATGCATCTTTTATCTGGAAATAGTCTCATGAACCTAAAAGCTGTCATTACAATTTTTTTGAATAGCGAAGATGAAATACTAAGACACAGCATTACCAGACAGTGGCCTCTCCTATTTCTGAGGTAAGTTACAGCTAGCGTGAAAAGGTATCTACAGATTTACTTGTGACAACCCAAAATAAAATTCAGCTCTAAATAATGAGCTTCCTATCATTTTAAAGGGGATTATTGCTGCACAAATGCATCTAAAGATTAAAGACCACTCAACTGTAACTGACTGACATGTCATTAAACCAGTAAAATCTTTCCATAAAAACTGTCTTATCCTTATTCTTTTTAAACCAGTTTCCTCTTCAATAGAAAAAAGAATGTTAAGCATTTTAGAAGATGATTAAAGCAAAACCAGGCTGAAAAAGGAAATGTCACATTATTTCCCAAAGAAAGAACTCAGGTCCTTCAGCTTTAATTTGGTTCACAGAAAAAACATGTTATTTAGTGTTAGATCCATGTTAAATTTCTAGCACAGTTTGAAAAGGTGCCGAAAATTCCAGCATGAAATGAACCAGAACATTTAGCTTGAAAAGAAACAGATGAAGAGGCAATAACTCTGGTTCACCTATACCGATCTCGCTAGAAAAAGGAAGACACTCTGGAGTCAAAGAGAGAGCCAGAGTTTTTTGTTGTTTGTTTCCTACCAGTTTTCCGTGTTCCTTCCTCCCTCTGTATACAGAAAGCTAAGCAATTGCTCATGTCAAACTAGTACAGTGACAAGGAACTCTACACCTGGCAGAGAGAAAGGCACAAATTGAATGCCATCCTTGCCATTGGCTGCACAAAGCACAGCTCAGCCCAGTCGGTCGCAGCAGCGCTGGAAACACAGGATGGCACAAACAGCAGCCTGGTGCTGCTGCACCCAGAAAACCCCCAGTAATCACCCCCAGGGCCTCTGCACACCCCTGTCGTGCTCCTCTACAGATGGTCAGTTCCTGTAAGAGCTACCAGGAAGAGAGTTGCAACATGCTGATATTTGTCTTCATTCTTGTTCAATAGGAAGCATTAAAATGCCAACATCATTCACAGGTGAAAAGTTACACAAGCTGGAGTTACTCAAGAAAACATTTTTCTCACAACTGGGAGGATGCTTGCAAAAAATCAGGAGAGAACAAGAGCAGCTCCTGGTCGAACAGCACTGACTAGAAAACCTCTCTGATATTCAGTTGTCTTTTCGAGACCCACTATGCTCTCTATCCTTGGATTTCTGAAACGGCATGCTGCCACAGCCAAGAACGATTGGTCCCCACTGAGTTCACCTGCACCAAAGGATAAGCTATTGTGGAAAAGACCACTAAGTAAATAAAGCACAACCAATTTTCATTGCAGCTTGTGCAGATGAGGAAATCATGGTCATAATTTCCACACCCAATTACCCATCTTGCACTGGCAATTACACTAATTCCATGCACAAATTAGACATGGCACTGCATGAGCACGTTGTTTATGCAGTGATCTGCATTTCCAATTATTATTTTTTTAACCTGGCCCTAAAGCTTTTAGTGGCTGATATTGAAAGACTGGTAAGCAGGAAGAGCAGAAAATCATCCATTTTTTCTGGAGATGAGTGTTCATTTCATATAGATACCTCTGTTTTGCTGTATAACAAATTCACTTTCTTCTTTTTCACTTCCTGAGGACCAAAGTTCTGATTTCTGCCTTCAACTATTTTGAAAAAAGCAGTGTATAGACAGCAATTATGGTGACAAGCAGTTTGCATTAGTACAGGAGCAAATTACTGCTTCGATTCTAGATGACCAGCAAAGCTCATTAACATAGTTCCTCCTTCCATATGTACAACTAACAACTCACAGTAAAGATTCGGAAGTCTTTGGTTCTTCGGGTTTGGGGTTTTTTTTGGAATGGAACGCAGAAGGTTGAGGTAGTATGAAACGAAAATCTGTTTCTCATATCGAATGAGTCTCACCACTTACAGGAAATAGAAAAATTTTATTCACTGTGCGTTGTCCTTCTAAAACTATTTCCTATATTACTTGGTAGAAAAGAAGATAAATATAGGAAAATGGAGTAGGAAGACAAAGGAAAGCCCCCATAGGAAATTTTTTTTTTTAAAAAAAAAAAAGCACATGCAACAGGCAGGAGAAAAGCTTTCAAAAATCAAGTGTAACCATTCAAAACTGACAGTTTGTTGAGTTTTTATGTGCAAATCAAGACATTTATATCTTCTGAATTTTGACAGAAAAATAGCAGTGAAAAAATAATATTTTTCTCAGTTTAGCTTAAGATCTAATCTAGAGTGCCAGATATGTTTATCTTTTTGCTTGCCTGCCTACACTGACCAGCAATGTGACCCTGCATGGACAGAGGTCCCCAAGGAAGCACTTAACAGCTGTATTGACGATGTTGATCAAACTTTGTCAAGGGACAGCAATGCTACTTCCATCACTGTGTTGTGCAAATCCCTGTGTTGTCAACACGGCCATGTGTGTTTAGACAATACTTTACCAATACAATATTTAAATGTATCTATATATGCAAAGGACTTTTAGCATAGACTTATAGCCTCAGTTATGCAAGTACCCTATCAGCAGTCTCTAGATTGAGGGCAACTGCTCTGCAATTAAATGAAATACTTTCTACTTACTAAACAAAATGCCGTATTTAATTTCTTTTTTCTTTTTTTTTTTTTCCTTCTTAAGTAAATAGACTATTATGACTGCAGGTTCTTAAACTGCTTTTAAATGCTGATGATTTGGCTAGAATAGAAATAAGCAATCTAAACTCCCTTCAAGTGCACTGTTCAATCTCAACTGAACTTGTCTATTTTTACATTAAAAAGGCACAGTCTCATTCATTATTCCCAAAGAAAATCAAATTGAATTATTCAACAGCTTTAAAAATCTCCAAACAGCTGTTTTCCCCACTTATCCATTTTCTTTAGAGCTGTTCCATCCTTCCCTCCTCCTCCTCCAGATAAAACCCCAAACCAACAAAACATTAAAACACACAGCAAAATCCCCTGCAGCAAGGGCTTCACAATCAGTTCTCCCGTGAGCTGCCTAATTCTTAACATTTCAAACAGTTATCTATTCCAAGGTGTCATTAGTCATTCCACCACAGTAACAGAGATCCAGATCCTCGGCAGGATTTCAGTCCCTCATTCTCACTAGTGAATTAGGAAACTAAAAACATTTGTGACTGGAGAACTGAGTCCTTCCACATCACCCTAACGTGTTAAATCAGAAATTATGTCATTCTCCTTTGCTTTCTACTTACAGGACAAATCATCTCATTTTATGCAGGGTACTAAAGAAATAAAACAAGCTACATAAAAAAAAATAAGTTCACCTTTCATTCCAACTGTAAGACTGTGTCATTTTTCTGTCCAAATCTAGCTTCTGCAAGCCTGTCATTTGCACTTATGAGTCACCTTCTATTGGCACCTGTTGTCTAAGTGAATGAAGGAATGAGGCCCCAGAAATGTGTTTCTCAAAGGAAAAAAAAAATAAAATTAGACAAACAGTCTTTTCTCTCTTCATTTTTTGAAGGTATATAGCTTCAGATATCTGGAAACAAAAGTATGGAGATGTCCGTGTAAAAATATAAAGTAAGAACTCAGCATATCGCATCTCCTAGGTGACTTTGAACTCTTCAGGCAACATGCAAAAGATACAGTGAGATGAAGAGTTTCTAAGTGCTGGTGCTCAAGGAAAACAGGGGGCAGCAACATCAAACAGAAAATTAAACTATATTTGTGGACTGTTTCTTTGTGTTTCATTCCATGATATTTTCACTGGCTATAACACTGACATTTATTAGCTCTTGGCCTGTAAAGCAGACACAAGACTTATCACAGTCCTAAAATCAGATATCAAAAGTAATTTTTCTCCCTGGTTTAGACTGAAATCACCTCGGAATCCGTACAGCAGCGCCAGAGGCCCCCTTTCTTCAAAAACTGAGTTTTGAGAATGTGACTGTCTGTAGGAAGCAAACTATCTTCAGACCTGCAGCATCATTCACAGGGCTGTTTGAGTAACACAACACAAGAATGTAATTTTCAGGCAGCCTAGCAGTCTAAAGTCTAAGCAATGGAATAAAAATCAGCCATACAAAATAAATGATCAGCACCATAAGCTTGCACTTCAAATCCCAAGTTTCAGTCAACTTCTCCAAACAGGATGCTGTCATTACCTGAGCCTCATTTGCACGCTAAGATGGATAGATTAATTATTTCCAATAGACAGCAAAGCATTATGAGTCTTATGTGGGAGATTTTGCTGAATCCCTAGTTTGAAATGCAGTAACAGTTAAAACACAAGCCTATAGTTCTCAGAAGAGGTGTTATACTTCATAGTCTCAGAGAAAGATGGATATGTCCATATCATCTTTATGACCAGATATATTTTCACATGCACATTAGTAGTATTTAGCATGGGTTCTACTTCATGAGCAGTAGTTTTACATGCACTGACCAGCAGAAAGTCTCCTATAACCTTTGGTTATTTCAAGTAAAAGGTGTATGGAAGTGGTGTTGTTTTGGGGTGTTGCCTGGCATGAAGAGATGCAGGAGGGGATATAATAGAGCTGCCTACTCAGACTAATGCTTGCAAGACAGACATGCATCTGCTATATGCTCCCAGTTTTCTTTTAGACACCATAGCACAAGGTAACACATTATCTAACTGCCCTTAGTTATTGGGCATAATTGACTTGCCCATGGTAAGCAGCTCAGAGGCTTCACTGTAAACTGGAAATCCCAGGCCATATGTTCCAACTCCCTGCCTTGCAGCCAAATCATCCCCAAATCATCTCACACCAGAAGACTACATTTCTGTGGTTACGTAGCTCTGTTGAACAGGTGTCTCTTAGTAACCAGCTTTTTATTCTCTGCGCACCTGTTTCTTTGCAAGCTCACACCTTACCTACTGATTACTAACATTAACATCACTAATATTAAAATTATCACCCTTGCCAGAAGAGAAAGAACACAGTTTGTAAGTGCTTTATGTGAAAAGTCCTGAGGTTTTTCATAATAATCGAAACAGAAAACTTCTAGAAAATTTAATATGGTGCTATGTAAATATGTTAGCTTAAAATCTCATACAATTTCAGAAACACTTCCTCTGGACTGAGTCTTTGCAACCACTATACAGAAACTAATTGTATAGAAAAAATCTGATATTAAATTCTTGGTATTAGTTAAAATACAAGTCAGCTTTATGATTTTTATTTCAGTTTTTGATATTTACAGGTTCATGTTTATCATAAGATTGATGTCTTCAATAATTCATTAAATTGCATTCAGCAATGCACTCAGCATATGCTCTTCAGCCTCCTGTTCTGGCAACTTTGTTCATCTGCACACACACAAGTACTTGGAGAAATCATTCACACAGACTCACAGAAAGGGCTTTTATCCACAGGCAAAAGTGTTACTCAAAATTACAGTGTTTCTCAGTAACAGCATAACAACTGCTTTAGCAACAGAAGTGGGAATTAACATCTCGAGAAGGAAGAATGACATGATCCAAGTATTCCCCAGGGAGTGACAAAACCCTGTGCTGACTGGATTTGGTACATCATGCAATACAATACCCTCAAAGCCAAAAAGACCATTCAGATTCTCAAAGCCCACAATACCTCCCTAGTCAGAAACTGGTGTGGTATGAAGGTGACCAGCCGGAGGTGAGGAGATGAGACACACAACATGGTACTGGGATGAGTGCATCCACATGGCTCATAGATCAATACCATACAGATACAGTTGCTCACCTGGTTACCTCTGGTATTTCTAAGCTAGTGCTACCTGAGAGATGTATTCTAAAGGACTTTAAACTGGGCTGTCAGTACAAGCTGGCAAATTTTTCATTGACAATGTTTTTTGGACCAAACATGCAGTGACAAGAAGTTATTTCATTGATCCGTTTCCAGTTGAACTGTTTGTTCTTTTTGTATTCAAAAGATACCAAAAATATAGGAGAGATTCCATGTAAATGGCATACACTGAATTCCTTTTGTAATAAAAAAATACTTCTTTGGCTTGAAAACTCCTTCAGTTTTGCTAATTAACATAACGATGAATACTTCATGCTGAATCAGGTGGTCCATCTCAAATAGAAGAATTTAACTGGACATCAAGCATTCTGAGAGAAGGACATCACAGTCTTTTAATGTCCCTAATTATCTTTCTCAGTCAACTCATACAACGTCCTTCTCCCTGTTGTTCGCCTTTAAGATGACTAAACAAAAATATCAGTTACTCATGCAGCTGCACCTCTAGGTGAAACTCCCACTGCTTAAAAAAAAAGGCAACACCACAAAAAACAGACAACTTCCACAGGTTCCCATAGGTCCTGTCCTAGCAACTCTCTCGATCATTTCAAGCAGAATTTGATTCTACTAATTAGAAGTACATAAAAGGTTTTGTTTATGGAGTTTAGTATCCCATGAAAAGAACTCAGAGGATCAGAGTCTGGCCCTAACTTTGGACTTAAGACCTTAATTTTAGGTACTACAGTTTGAAAAGACTAGCCATGATATATAGATAACACAAAACATGTATGGAAGCACTTCATGTTCCTTGAGCAGAAAGGAGTAGTTGATTTATCTATATATGACACATTTGCAACTATACTGGATGCTGCATAAAACATTACCCTGAGCACATGTAACATACAAATTTATTTCCCTGAATTCTGTACAACTTTATAGCAAACATTGGAGGAAAACTTTGACAGGAAAAATATCCAAACAACTAAAAAAGCTTGTCAGATTTCCTCAGCCTTGACCACTACAAGGTGTAGCTTGGAGGTTTGAAATCTGTAAGGTCACATTATCAAGGAAAGGGGGAAAAGCAGCAACTGGTATGTGAAAGCATTAGATCACCACAGGATTACAATAAAGTTATCTCTGTGATGTAGCACAGCACTGCCAGAAGTAATTAGTACTCTATCTGGAAGATGTATATTACCAGCAAGAGATCTGTGATTACTTTTAGTTGGGCTAATGAAAGACCTGTGGTTATCCTTATTCCAATTCATTTCTATTCTCGCCTATCTGGCTCTATCAGCATTGGGATTAACATCAGTAATAGGGCTGTGTGCATATTTACACATTGTAATTAAGTGCTGGGGTAAGACGGAAGGGAGCTCTTTAAGATCATTTATTAAAATGCAGGCACGCTGCTAATCAGAATCAAAATTCAGACAGAAGTTATTAGAAAATAAAAACCCACTCTAGGATGAGAAAACAAGCATTCTCTGGAGCCCTCCTCGGGTAGATGAATTAAGTGGGATTCACTGACAACATCAAAGGGACTCTACAGAAAATGCTGGAGTGCCCATGTTGAAAATCTGTGTTACAGTTAAGGCTGGCTCAAAAGTTCAGTGTTTCAAGCAGAGGACTAGTAATTGACCTGGTATATACTATCCATCAATGGAAGGTGATGATCTTGGCCATTATGGCCTGGATTCAGCAAAGCACTTAAACACATTCTTTACATTGAATGTCTCCTTGGTATCATCCCAATCTGACAGACTGCATAAAAATATGCTTAATTCTGAGGGCAATTTCCCTTGCACTGACAAGATTTAAGTCTCTGCCTAACTTGATCTGCTGCTAAAACTGAGTATTGCTGTTTGCAATGCACAATTGCATATGCAGGTTTGTTGTCAGTGGGCCCCTCGCACTGAGAATTCTTGTTCAACATCATAAGGCAACTCATTCACCACAATATATTTTTCACCAAGATCTTGCTCTTGAGCAGATTTGCACAAATTTGCTTTCCAGCAAACATTCTGAAGGCTAGAACATTTTATTAGGTTTCACTGGATTTATGTAATCGATCGAAAATAGTTTGGCAGAGATTACAGATGGTACAGAAATCTGCCTAAAAAAAAATCCTCTGGCATTACACCAAGATATGTTAATAATGTGTTGATATGATTTTTAGAATGTTATAAATCACATCAATAGACATCTTCAACTTACTAGTATACTGTAAAATACGCATTTAAGGCTCAGTCAGGATTTCAGTTTCTTCCAGCAAGTTAGCACTGAAGTCATTCAGGTGACCGGATTTTTCAGTAACTCATATCCACAAGGTTTCAGGTAAGCTATGTCCAGTGCCCTAAAGATGCATTTTCTCTGATGGCTATCCTTGAAGGCCAATATTTTTACCCCTCCCATTAAAAAACACCGTAAGCCTTCTGCCGTGTTATTTACATTCTTGCTTTCCACAGAGCAGTTACATTCCAGTAGCAAAGTCAATACTAGCTGCATTAATGCTTTAAAATCTTTAACAATTAATTGCATTTATATAAGTGCCAAGGAATTTTACTCTTAAGACTGCATCTTACTACCCTTTCTGCTGCGGCCAACCTTTGCATGCCACGTGCACAAACACAAGCCAAAACCCAGAAATAGCTCTGTTGCTCAGTAGTTACAAACCTCATCAGGGAAACCAAGTACATTATAAACATTAATTCATTTCAGCCACATGCCCTCCTCTGTGAAGTGGGTAATTACTATCCCCATTTAGTACAAGTGGAAAAACTAAAGGAGAATGATTTGCCCAGGTCAGAAAAGGTGTATAGCACAGAACAGAGCGCTCATAACTCCAATCCAGCAGTCCAGTCAGAGAGCCATCCTTTTCTTTATATAACCACATAATTAAACGATTTCAGTCCACTATTCAAATTACCACTATGCAGTCCACTATGCAAAACTCAATACAATGAAAGCAAGGCTACAGTTTCTTCCTCAAACATACATAACAGGTCCATCTTCTCACTTGCCTACTTTTAGTATTCTCATGAATATTCACTTCAGAGTTTCTCTCTCAATGCTCTGGAGAAAGAAAAAAAAGAGTAATGACCTACTTTAAAAAAATATCTAATGACCTACTGCAACTTGGAGTCATTTATTGGCTGTAATGTGATTAACTGCTTATGTATAGCCTGAAAGGCAAAAAAGAAAGTCTGTGGACTGAGTCCAAAGTGAGCAACCAGGTTCTGATGATAAAGAGAGATCTGCCCACAGTAAGTAGGTTTGAACTGGCAACTTGACAAGAGCTTAAGTGATTCACTTCATTTACATATATATTTGGATTTTCTTTTTTTTTTGAGGGTAAATTATAAACAAGCCTAACTTCCTTGCTACAGGAATAGAAGCAGTTTCTTAGCTGATTTCATCAGCAATATAAACCTGCAGCTAATTGTTTCTCTCTGTACCCTGGGGTTACAGGAAATAATTTTGCTGATGGGTTAATTCAGTAGGAGAATTAACCCCCATAAACAGAGCTAAGCAAGGAGTCCAAAGACAAGCACACCCCACAGAGGAACACCACACTTGGGTTCTGCCTCCATAAACTATGAACCACCTCAATTACAGAGACAAGACTGCTTTGCAAGAACAGATCAGACCATGCTTCACCCCCTGCTCCCTTCAGGGTGGTGCTTCCCTTCAGCCTGTCTCAGCTCCCTCTTCGGTTAAAGCAGAAGGAACTAAATTTTCTTTCATAGATTCAGGTAGTATCAGGATAAAAACTCCCCTGAGTTCTCTCTGAAATCACTAAAGGAACGCAGAGCCTGCAGTACTGACACTGACTCTGCCATCAAGTCTTCCCATCAGCCTCAGGAACCTCACTTCATACTCCTCTATCACTGCTTTTCCCCTCCTTTTGGCCTCTTCTATTTTTTATTTTTTTTTTACACCCATACCTCTAGAGAGAAATTCCTTCTGTTCAGGTCTTAGAGCTTACTGCATTATTTCATAGCTGAGCTGCTGCTCACTCGTTACCTCAGCAATACCATCAGAAGCGGCTGAGGAATGCGGTGGTCATGCCATCTCACCTTGGCTCATCAGTCCCCCACTACTGCCTTCACATGTGGAGCCATTTCTTATTTACAATATATCCTTGACACCATTTCTATTTACACTGAATTAAAATTAATCAGTCAGGCATTTGCCACAGCAATCCACGTAACCCAGCTTGGCAGCATGACATTATTACTAGCTAAGCAATATGAGCTTTGTATGATTAGGATCTCCTGGGAACTCGTTCTATGAGAGGACTTCAGGTGCTGTAGTCATAAACCATTACGCTCCTTCCTAAGGAACTGTATGACAACCTTTTCCAAGGACAGCATTGAAAACTGGAACAGTGGCTCAAACCTGATTTATTAGTGCGAACATCAAGAGTATGCAAGTCCTTAAATTATCATCTCATCCTGCAGCAGGAAATCCTACACTGCATTAACCCTTTCAGTAGGTGTCACAGTGCAATACCCTTACTGCCTACTGCTGGACATCAGACTGTCTGTGGACCACCATCAAGGAGATTTTCACTATCATGACTTTTCCCTACTTATTCTACCCCAACAAGTTGAATTCTCCAAACCTTTGATGCAAATTATCCCCACGTGTTTACTAACATTTCAGTTCCCTCTGTGTGGAGCAACGCTGCTTTGCTGTTGTCAGGATAGTTGCCCATGCTGGGCTGCTAGGTATTAGCTTGCTAAAGCTGACCATAACATCTTCTGGTGACCTGCTTGTTTACTGGAAGTAAACTTCTGTTTACTCTGAACACACATGCCAGAGTTCAGATGCACGTGTTGCAGGATGTCATCTTTGACAGAATCCTCCAGGAATGCGAGACTGGGACCTGTTCTCCTTCTGTCATGTCTTCCAAGGGCTGGCCAAAAAAACCCCACATTCCTTCAACATTATTTGCTGACAGACCCCAGCAAATGGGTACAATAGTCCCAAGTCCCTGGATTGTTTTTCCTTTGTCTGTCATGGCTGGAGACCAAACTCAACTTGACACACAAACTCTGGCTTTGAGAAAGGGGTCCTTCAAAATTTCCGAACATAACTAGAATGGTTTTTTAAGGAAATCTTTGGTAAATCTTGAACAGAACTGGCTTCCTGACTAAAAGGTCTGCCTGTCAAGAACTGCCCTGAGCATCCAGTCACTAGCAGATGGTGGCCTTCAAGAAAAGTGGGTTATGTGAATCTGGAAAATTACTTATTGCAAATTTTAAAGGCATCATTGACACAGACAACCAAATTGGGAAGGATTTATGTTTCTGATATCAGCCAAGTCACTGGGCCCAAAAGCCATTACCTACATAATTAATTTGGGCCCTACTTCTACATCCATTAGGGAGGAAAAAAAAGGCTACTCCTTATACAATGCACTGCTTTGCAATTTGTCATGGGTTTTAATCACAAAGATAATAGATATCATAGGATTAATAGCAAGTAAGATGTGTTAGGCAACAGGGAAACTGTTACTCAGATATCTCCAGTGTTTGTCAAAGACTGGCACAAAACTAAGCAAAAAGACACCAATGCATAAAATAAATGCTTTAGAAAACTAAGCCTTCTGTTTCCACTGCAGTCTTAAAGATTGGGGTGGGAATTTCAGACCTGGTTTAAGATGTCATCAGAATGGTCAGGATAAACAATGACAGTCTTTACATTACAGACACAGATAAGGAGATTGCCCCAGCTACAGAACAGGTTTCCTAAAGGTACAGTTTTGCCAGAAGAGCATGAAACTGTTGTTACAATGAATAGAATCAACTTTGCCATTAGACTACAACCTACGTGCCAGGTTTTTATTCTCTCTTTACTTTCTCTCTTAGCCAAAGAACATTTTTTCACTTATGTTTCATCTCATCTAAGGGCAGGCTATTAACCAGGATGATTTCCCATGAAAAGGGCAAAGCACACAAAAAATATAAAGTTTTCCTACTGCTAATTTCAGTTCAATCAGAAGAATAAACAAAACCCCACACCAGGTCATACATGAATATTTTTATTAGAGACAGATATGCCTGACTATAGACCTGCAAAATTACTAGATATTCTAGACACTTATACATGTATATGTATATAAAAACATTTATACAAATTTACACTTGTGTGAGAAACGATCTTGTTAAATCAATGCAAAACCCAGGGATATTCTCCCTAATTTTTTCATGTATTTTACTGAGGCAGAAACTTTGTGGAAAAAAGTAATTTACCCACCTGAAATAAGGTTTTTTCCCCCTCATATTCAAACACTATTTTTTTGGTTTGTTTTTAAAGATAGAGCTTTTTGTTTTGCTGATGTCTAGGGGTTTATAATCATTTGGTGAAATGTAAGTGAACTTGAGAAACCTTGGAAACTGCCAGATCAACATCATTCTCAGCAGAAAAATTCAGGAAAAGATGAGTATTTTCCTTCAGCTTTACTTGGAAGTCTTCTACTTTTTTTTTTTTTTAATTAGTCATATTGCAGTAGGTTGATTTAGTCATGGAATCTCTTAAAGATGCCAGAAAAACCTTTGCAAATTTACTACTGATATTGCACATAGATTCGAATAAGATTTCAACAATTTGACATTCATAGTCCATATATTATGATGCTGAGTAAAACTCAAGACATTACCTGCATTCTTTAAGAGGATCCTATACCTGAAACAGGACCTACTCATTTCAGAAATCATTTTTTAATTTCAGTTAAATTTAGTAAAGGAAGAGGGATATTAGAAGTGAATTTTCTGTAGGACCTAAAGAAGCAAGAGGCGCCAGATTATGTGCTTATGAAAAACAAGTGGTTCACAGCCATTATTAGGCATCAAAAAATCCAAAGGATGACTTCATTGCTTTCACAAAGATCTGATTCAATCACATTCAGTGGAAGTACAGAGTTTTTTTACTGCTGCTTGTGCCATCATGATTGTACAGGTGGCTGCAGGGGAAAAGGCTGAGGCTGTGTTTTAACCCAAGAGGGATATGCCTAAAATCTTCCACATTTTTGCTGTTGTCAGAGGAATATCAAGGATGGAGCCAGTGTGCTGCTGACACTCTAAAATAAGAATTTAGAGAAACACGAGCAAATCAAGCATGGGGTAGAAAACACTCTGCCCAAAACCAAATGCTTTAATTCTCACTGCTAGATTCCTTAACAGCTGGCTCAACTCAGTAGATCTTTCAGACCACCAGCAGGAATAGTCACAGCCATCTTTACTGTGGTTTAATTGTAACATACATGGGATTTCAATAAATCATCCATAAGCCTGAGCTGCCATGAAAGAACAAAATGCATCAATGCATGGTGCAATGACCAGGGACAGTCAGTGCAAAGAACAGGAGGTAACATGGATCACCTATCATGAACCATGCTGAGAACCCTTTATTGCTTCCAGATTACCTGCACCATAGTGGTCCTTCCTAGCTATATTAAGAGGAGATCAGAGGGATGATGAACATTAAGGTATCCTCTTCATTCTCCAGCTCAAGCAATTATCAAGACAGCATCCTCTGCTGTGATGACACTTTGGTATGTTATTCCTCTAACTATGTGTTTCAAGAATAAACCTGCTAGTACCAAGATCACTTGTGTAAGCAGTTGTAGAGGTGTGAGACTTAAGGAATGGCAACAGGACCACAAGCAAATAAAAGGCTTCCTTTCTGGAGTCTCAACATATCCATCACTGACTGTACCTCGCAAAAGTGATACAGTCCAATAAACTCAGTACCAGCAGGCCACATTCCTTTAAAATATTAAAATAGCAATGATGCAAGTACTACAAGCTAGAAGAGGATGTGAAACTACCAGCAGACTGCATTAAAACTAGAAGAGGAAAGAGAGTGACTTGTGTTTGTCCTTATTACTGTGCAGAAAAAGAAATAATATAATCAGCGTAGCACATCCAAAGCCACTGCATTTTATCATCTCGGGCTTCATTTTTGCAGCCAAAGAAGAATTTATGCTGATTGATTGAAAGCATTACCTAGAGTTTGTACTATACTTTATTTATTTATTTGCCAAGGAAGGAGGCTCAGTGCTCATTAGGTATTTATTGCATTGACCAGTTTTATCAAGGCTTTTGAAATGCTATAAAACAGGCTAATCAGGTGAGTAACATTTATATTCATGCTTACAGAGGTTACAAATGAATTGATCACGTCCAAGGAAGTCTTCAATAGAGGAGGTTTTGCAGTCCAATGCTTAGAGAAGCTGAGGGTCTTCTATACATTACCTTATTAGTTACATTAAATGGGAATTTCTCCACACAGGGAAGAAGAAAAAAAAACTGCTTAGCAAGTTTGTTTTTTCCCCCCACAGAGGGTTGAAAACTTGCAATAGCAGGATTCTAGTACAGTGCAACGTAACCAGTACATCTCTGTAACCTGCAGACTGTGGGAACAAATTAGGATTTATACGGATGACATGATGGTAAAAGTCATCTCTACAGCCACTGAGCATGGACAGACCAAGGCTAATGAATTGCATATCTGCAGGTGTGACCAGGTTGGGCCATGCTATAGGATTTAGAAACAGGTCCATTTGGAACATTGGCATAAGAACACAGTGCAACTGCAAGCCCCACGAAAGAGCAAAGGCACCGTGTATGTCATGTTTGCAGCTGGAACTAGTATATGTCAAAGAAGGTATGGATGGAGCAGTACTTCATTTTGTACCCTTCCAGTACTCTGCAGAGTAGGTACAGACAGAAGACTACAAAATCAGAGCATGGCATTTTTTCATCTAATAGTGAACCAAAGCCATCTTGAGCTGTGCTTCAGGAATTGTTGCCTTTCAGATCATATATAAAGCCAAGGTCCTAACCCCAAGAATAATTAAAGATCCATCCCATTGCATTTTTTCATTAATGTTAATCCCAATGCCCTGGCCATATTCCCACTGAGGTAATTGCTATTTGCCTCTGCAAATTCCTCCCTTTGTTTTAACAGAGCCAAAGCAGACCAAATTCATCCCTATGTAACACCGCCAGCATGTTTACCCCATTCTTCTCCCCGGTTCTGTACTGCTTGTACTGGGACACAGTGTACTCATGCCTCGCAGCAGCAGCACCACGCTATGTCATTTCAGCAGTGGATGATGCAACGACACGTGCAGTGTGGAAAGAGGTTTTTTTGTGAACACCTAGACTGCGTATCATCTTAGTGCTAAGAATTTCCTAAGTAAGCTGAGACACACATTATACAACATTAAGTCAGAATCTCCTTAAGCATGAGCAGAAAAAAAAAAAAAAACTGAAACCAATGTGACTTTTAGCAAACAGATCACAGAAGCAACCTCCTTGATGAGGAGTGACTGGTAGATTAAGCATGCAGATCCCAGACTGCATTATGCAGGACTGGCACCAAAACCCTACATTCAAGGCTTGGGGAGATGGTGTACTTACCATCTCTTCTCCTTCAGTCTAGTTTTTAAGTGAGATTATTATATGTTCAGGAAGGTTGTTACTCACTAAGGGTGGGCGCTTCATCTCTTCAAAATTAAGTTAAACTTCAGGAATTTAAATTGGTCATCCTGACACTTCCTCTGGACAATGGTGAGAGGCATTCTTAGAAGGAAAAAAAAATCATTCATTCTTACACAAACATTTAAGACATTTTTTCAAATTTTTCACCCTTTCAAAGTTGTATCATCTCTCTGTCCAGCAGGAGTTCAGGCATTAGTGTTTACAGCATGGCAGATTTTTCTTGCCTAACTTTAAATACCAAAGACGTGTTTTCATTTAAAAGGGTACTTTGTTCAAAGCAAGTGTAGCAGAGACTGACCCCTCCATTCTCCAGAGCTGACAACACAGTCCCTCCAACAAGCTCGAGACATGGGAAGTATTTAAAGAAACCTTTAGCCAGCTGCATACAGCACACTGCATGAAACAATATTCGTCAGGCTTGCACAGAGCAAACAATCAATTGTACATACTTTCAGATGATTTAATCACCCACTTCTGTACCCTGAGCTTTCCAAGTTCTCCCTAGACACTGGATTCTTGCCAGCTATTCATCTTCAAACATATATCATTAAATACACAGGGTGGAACAGCCTTTCCTTGACATTATTGTTCAATGGCACAAGGTAATAACAATCAAGTTACTATATGAAATACCAAAATATTCAAAGAAGAGAGCAGGGACAAGGGAGGAAGCCTACAAACTGTGACCTGTTAAAAGGATGTTGGCTTCTTCAGGTTCCAATAGTCCATAGGCACAGGGGTTTCACTCTTTACCACTTCGAGTTGGCACAGGTCACAGAACCCATGTCCTTGCCGTTGGGTTACCAGGCTGCAGATGCCAAATACTTTTCAGTTTCTGGGCAAGCAGCAGGTCTCTAATCTGCACACAGCGTACTCTAATTGCATAATGAAGTACCTTCTTTTTGCAACCTCATCTCTCCATTAGGTAAACCATGGACAATTTTAAGGAATAACTGTAAGATTTTTTTTTTCCTCTCACTGCTGAGTTAGCACAGCTAGCATATCATTCACATTTTCCTCCTCCCCATCATTCCTTGTCAGTCACAATTAGAATTGCTGCTCAGCTCTTGGATTGTAGATTATGAACAAAGTCAACTTTGAAAAACGAAAAAAAAGCCAACTTCAAACCATTTGATCTCTCCTTTCATCTCCAGCCAACAGCAAACAACACTAAACCACAACAAAAAAACAGATGTTCATGCATTCAACAGAAATGATCAGAGCATGTCACTGTCTTAATCCAAATATTAAAAATGTAACAATCAAAATGAGGTCTAAACAAGGGGCAAAAGGACTTACAGAGTACCAAGGAACGTTCTAACTGTTACCCGGAAGTTATTTTTAAGGTTATTGTGTTTTTTGAAAGCTTAGTAACAGATCATTAATTTAATACAGAGCAGAGACTTTCACCCAGAGACACACTCCTGTGTTTTTTATGGCACTAATCTAGCTGTAAAATTTGTCAGAATTTTATCAAAATTTATCAAAACAAATTCTTCACAGCATCCAGAAGATGAAGAACACTCTACAGACTGAATGCTGGATATAATTCAGTCAGCAAAGATACTCATGTTCATCAGAAATCAAAGGTAGTGAGGTTCAGCTTTGCACAGGATGGGTAGAAAAACATCACTTCTCTAATGGGAAATGTGTAGCTATCACTCCACCTAGAAGCACTTGCACTTTGAACACAATGTGACAACTTGCTTTTCATCAGTTTCCATATGCGTTCCTGCTGATGGAACTACAGGATTTGCAGTGGTGGCTAATACGTAGCTACAGATTAAGCTTGACATCAGAGACATGGGTACTGGTTAAAGTTCTGTTAACTAGAAAGAAGGTCCAAAGAGGGACCAGAGGTGCTAGCGCAGAGTTCTAAAACTGAAACAGGACAAATTCCATTACTAATGCTGCTCACGCTGCCTCTGTACTTCCACAGCAGTGGCATTAATTTCAATACCTGGTTCTGTTGATGCTGGTTATAAGGTCACAATCCAAGTCTCAGTGGGTACCTTGTTCTTCTCTTTCCCCTCTATCCTCACCAAAACATTAGTCCATGAAGGTCTCAGGCATGGTCTCCCAGTTCAGAGAACAAGTTAAAGAAGAAATTAAGCAAGAAAAATGTCAGGAAAAAAAAAAAAAAACTTTCTTACATCCTAACAAACTGGAACTAACATAACAGGGATAAAACCTAGGGCTACACACTAGTGGCAGCCAGTACACCTATAATTTTAAGATTATGAATATCTAAGATCTTAACTCAAAAAGGGAAAAAAACTCAATGTCGAGGGGAAAGGAAAGAAAACCCACCCACAAGTTCCTTGAAAGCAAATCAGTCTCAATGCTTTTGCAGTGGGTAAGATTGTGGAATGACTACTGTGTTGATGGGTGAACAACATCAGAGACCAGAGACACTCTGTATGCATGTCATTACCTGCAACACCATTTCATTGCAGCTGACATGTCTACAGTGAGGACCTCCAGCTGCCAATGTTTACTGAGCTGAAAAAGGTCAAAGAAATAAAGCTGACCTTTTCACGTGGGCCTGCTGGGTAAACATGAGGCATTGCTAGGCTTGAAAATGGAATAAAGGAGGTAGGGGAGAAAGCTCTTGCAACAGCCTCCGTGGGTAAAATCCAGCAGTGCCTCCTCTCCATCTAGTGAAATCACAGCAGTCATTTGCGCTCAACTTTGTTGGTTTTCAGAGTATGGGTTTTTGGCCAAGTGTCACATCTGACAGCAGGAGTGGGTCTATGCTAAAGATTGGAAACTTCTCCTGCTCAGTCACCTAGGAAGGCAGATCCAAATCGGGCCTGCATGCATATCCTGTACCTTGCGGATGTCACCACTCATGAGGCCCACAGGAACAGTGGCATTAGTTTTGCATTGGGTCCTGATTTCCCCATGGTCCTTCCTTTAGGGAGAAGACAGCACTTAGTCTCTCGAGGTTAGGTACGGAGGCTGCCTCAGCTTTGCACAGCCAGGATTTTGTAAGGGAGCTCTTCCTACAGCCCAACTCTTCAGCAATCAGAATTACCCAGGCACTAGCTCTCATTTCAGCTCTCAGAACCATGTTCTCTCTTCTGTCCTTAACACTATTACGACTTCTTTAAAAAGCATCAATACAGCAGGACTACAGGAAGTCATATTTACCAGATACACAGAAAAAGCCAGATTCAACATCAACATGGTGCTTCTCTGGCTTTCTATAGAAAACACTTAGGAACTCCCAAAAGCTCAAATTATCTAAAGGCAAGCTTAGGCCAACCCTGTGCATTTCTGAAAAGTCCCAGCCCAAGCGTTAACACCCAGATTTTCAAGAACTGAGCACCCACAACATTAAAGACTGCATGTAGTACGATAGCAACTGCTGGGTGATGTCTTCCTTGGAAAATCCTGACTATGGTTAGACATTGGGAAAGGAGCACAATGCCAGGAAAGCCTGGCCTTTGGATACAAAGCAGTTTTGCTCTGTGCTTTCAGAAGCTTTGTCTCATTGCTTCCAGATTGTGGAGGATATGCACAGAGTAGGATTAAGGTCCCAACACAAACACGGGACCAGCAATAGCTGTTGTGAAGCAGCTGGCTCAGTGCTGAGCAAACACAAACCCTGCAATTTTAAAACCATAGTAGCATTTTTAGGAGGACAACTACCCAACTTGTGGGCATATCAGCATGAAACAGGTACTGCAAAGCCACAAATAATCATGGGCAACAGCCAACAATATGCAAGTTTCATAATTCCTTCTATTTTTTTTTTAAATAGAGGAAAACACTGACTCAAAATGTTTATTCATTATAACTGTACCATTCTTTAATATTATTGTATTAAAGTTCATATTTTTTGTGAGTTAACAGCCTGATGCAAGTGACTGTCACCAAGTCAAATGCATAGAAAATAAAAAAGCAAGAAGACAAATACAGGCTGACCAGTAACACATTTACCTTTACAACTGTCTTGCCATTTGAAGAGCATGTCCTTTCACAAGCCAGAGCAGTATTTCCTTTTGTGTGGATTTTTTTTTTATTTTACTTTTTTCCTAGAACATTCAAGTGCATCTTTAATGTATTATTCAAACAGAAGCAATGATTAATTAATCAAAACTCCGTTGTACAGGGAGAAGAAAACTGGGCTCTTGTGCAACACCCGGCCAGATGCTCCAACTTAAAGGGAATCATAAGGGAGGATGTGTCAGCAATAGTGCTTAATTATGCAATAAAAAATGATGGGATTTCAGAGACAGCTTTTAGGTTTTTTAGCAGCATCTCTTTTCAGTACTTCTCTTCACCAGATATAGGCTACGTGCCTCCTTCCATATCCCATCTATCAGAGTTATTGCAGCAAAGAGTGCTTTCTCAAATCTCATGCAATCTGGCTTCCATAGAACCACCAGCACCTGGATTCAAAAGTGACTGATGGACTGTCCCTAAAATAGGTAGATTTACATGACAAGTGTCCCTCATGTGTGCCTCATTACTTTTTAGGTAAGGAAGACAGACCTGTGTAACAGGCAAGGAATCAAATCTGGAATCAGGAGGGCTGTTCTCTACTTATGGCTTTGTTGAGCTATACAAGCCAGCTCATTTCTTGGTGTTTTTCTTTCCCATACTATGTCTTTTTAAATGAATTTAATTTTTTTTTTTTTTGTGAGGTCTTAAATTCACAGAAAGTTTTTAAGATGTTTAAAGCCATCCTAATGCATTATCCTAATCTTGTCTAGGAAAGGTTCGAGCAGGGCTGTTTCAAAGAGAGAACAAACTGTTCTCCAGGTTTGTGGTGGGCACATGAGGAATCAATCTCTAATACCTACAAAGAAAATGCAAGCTAGATATTAAGAGAAACATCACTCCAGCAATAGCAATGAAGCAATAGAATAGGTTATTGAGACTTTCTGTGGAGCATCTATTCTCAGTAGCCTGAATATCTTGAAGAAGAGGCTGGATGCACTTCTGTCAGAAATAGTTCAGGTTGAGTTGTTTTTGCCACAGGGCAGATATGAGCTACATGATCTTTCATGATCTCTTCCAGCTCTACTTCTTTACAACGCCATATTTTTTAAGAAGATAAATTTAAAAGTTTTAAATTGTCATATCTTTTCAAAGCACTGAGCTCTTCACTGTTTCCATTCATGAAAATATCTACACTTGTCTGAATTAAACTATACCTTAAAAAAAAATATTTCTTATATTTTGTGCAACATAATATTTTTTTGCTGTCATTTAAAACATGAGGTAAAGGTTTTAAGGGATTAAAAATAATATGATAAAAATAGGGAATGAAGCAACTGTTCACTACTCATCAGCCCTGGAGCTCAAAGGCCATCAACCCAGCTCCAACCTACGTCCTTATTCCGCTTCAGAATCACTATCTGAAGTCCGTAAGTTGGCAAAAAAAAATTTAAAAAACAAACAAACAAAAAAATCACTAAACATCTGGTCCAAGTTCATGCAAAATCTGAAGGCAGAAAACATATCATTTTGAAGCTTCATATTTTATTACACTTCTTTATCTTCCACCCCACCCCATATTTCTTTCTCTAGACTACTGCATCGTTACCAAGGTTACACCATTCTGTCTCCACAATCACATGTATTGTCAAAATGCAACATCGTGACATGGTAATGATAGAGACAGCAAGGGAAGTAGACTCAGAGAACAGTTATTCAGGAGGAGCAGACCACCATAGCAAAGATGGAGAAGGAAATGCATAGCAGTTTACATTTGAGAAGCACAAGACGAAAAGATTGCAAAAACACATGTAAAACTTCTAGTTCTCGTCTAACATTATTTCATTTTTTAGATAAGAGCTGATTGTTCCAGAAACCACCATAGTTCCTTAGCCAAGCTCTCAGTTGTACCAGCACTGGACACAGAGGAGACTACTGAGATTCTGACTGTCTACTGAACCATTGCAATTTAATAAGACTCACAGCCTTTAAGGTTACTGTCATGGTGATATCTGCCTTTTTCTGTAATGAAGATCAAAGGGCATCCTTCAGATTCTCACATTAAACCAAACAGCTCCTTTGGGCTGGAAAATCTCTTGTAGAGAAGTACCAGTCTAGATGAAGGCTTCATGAGATAGTGAATCTACCATATCCCTTAGATAACTTGTTCCCATGCTTACTTAGGCATATGTTAAACTTGTTTCTAATTTGACTACCTAAATGGGCAATATGATTTTTGCTTTTCCCAGAAAACCATATACCTGTATGCAGGAACAGGCCATTACCACAAAGAATAAAGTTTAAATAAATACTCAATAATACACAATATGAGCAAAGGTAACTAACTACTTACTGGATACTCTTTCCAGCTGGCAAGTAATTGGCAAAGACAAAACATCTCCCACTAAAGATGCAGCTACCTGTCTGTCCTGAATTTAAAAAGGCAAGATCCAAGAGATTGCCCTTACAACAGCCAGTGAAATCAGAGTCTGGTGAAAAATGAAGCTAATTACTTTGTTGTTTGTTCTCTTCCTGAAAGCTGACAATTGCTAAGGGCAATGTGCAATGATACAGAGGTATCTGAACTCACTCCACTTGAATTAGCCAATATGTCTAAATGGCCTCAGTAAAAAGAAGGGAACTGAGACCCTGAAAGGTAGGTAGCCACTCTGCATGACTCTACTCTCGAGCTAATTAGCCCTTTCAAGAAGCAGGAATAATTAGTGTAATTTCAGTATCATGCTACAAAGGGCACATTACCTCCAGGTACCTCTGCTTGGCACTGCAGTAGGCATACCTCGAGAGCTGGACAGCTGTGCTCTTACCAGAATTGTGTCTGTAACATACTGATGCCGGCAAATTGCTAGATCCTTTTCAGAAATATAATTTCCTTGCTTATTGCTAGTCCTTTCACATTTGCTCTCTGCTGTTATAGATAAAGTATTTAAAGACCTATGCTATAAGAGCTTTGGCTAGTTTCATTTCTAACACTTATGCTGACAGAGTATGATGATGCAAATTGGGTTGTTACATCACCCTTCTTTGGATCTAGGGAGATTAATTTTACCCAATTCTAGTCACGACAAAAGCTACTCTATAAGTTTACCTATAACCTGATCTTTTTCATGCCAGTGAGTCAGAAATGACTAGTTAGCAAGTGCTAGCTACATTTGTCCTTTGGTTGGTTGTGTTAATCCATCTCCTAATCCAGCTAGTCTAAACCCTTCAAGTTTGTCAGCAGTTGAGGACCTCTCTTAAACCTCTCCCCTTGACTTCCCTAGGAAGAGAGATATGGAGACAAGCCTAATCAAGTAGGTATATTGTTCTATCCTCTCTTCCAAGCATCCTCCCTGCTGCCCAAAGATATTATGAGGAGTTAGCATCAGAGTCCAGATAACCCTCAAACCAATAAGGACAGTCCCAAGAACAAGCTCGAGGTGAGTCTTTCCACTACTCAGTGTGTACAGCTCTTTTTCCATTTGCTCAGGCACCTCTGTGAGGTGTATGATCAGGAGGTGTCTGACCTACTCCACTTTGTGGGGCAGCTCTGCAAAAGAAAAAAAAATACCAAACAACCTACACGCAACAAAAAACCCAACATGTTTTCCCTTCCCAACAGAGCAGGGAAGACAAAAAGCGCCAGCAAATAGACATCACAAACACAAGATCTGCTTTCCTCATTTGCACATCAGATGTTGGTGATGAAGATGAGGAAAGTAACAAGAAGACAGCGACAATGCTGCAGATTCTCTAACAAATTCAGTCCATGTTTGGCATCCTTTAAAGGCGACTGAAAAAGGAACTCCTTTTCCTTTATGATGTGCTCTTGGTGAAACAAAGGTATTTAATTTTAGAACAAAAATCTCATATCTTTCATCTAAGTGTGGGCAGGGGAAGGTTGGATTACAGCAGTCACACACTGCAGGGTTTTATTCCATCCCAGGGCTCAGGACTTCATGTTTGCTCTCACTCAATTTCATCAGTTTGCTGTTGGCCCACTCCTGCCTGTCTAGATCCCCCTCGGAATGGCAGCCTTGACCTTGAGCTATCAGCTGGTACCCCAAATTCGGTATCATTTGGGAAACGTTATCTGCAACAGTTTTTGTGTCACAGCCCACTCCTGTTTTCCCCTACACACACGGCTACTGAAAATCCCATCCTAATCATGGTTTAGCTTCCTCCTGTACTGCCTGACCATACAACAAAAGCCATTCAAAGTGTTAAAATATTTATGTTGCACTCTCATCCTCCAGGAGAATGAGTGAAATAAAGCACAAAACCCTCTAACTCATCTGTGTCTATAAGGCAGAAAACCAGTATTTTATACACTGCCTTTTAAGGTAAGGGCTCACTTTCTTTCCATGCAACATTCAACCTGAGCAGACAAAGCCTTGCTCAAGAGTTTTGAACATCTCCCTCAGTGGTGTGTAAAAGCATAGCCATATGCCATGCCACATTGGAAAAATGGCTTTGGCTGTCAGAAGCCTCTTAAACAGGTTTATCAAAACTGCCCTCACTTTGTTCATTATCCTTCTGCCCTCAATTCCAGGGCACCTGACTGCATCACCTTTTCAGCATTTAATTATTCCCTTTTCCACCCAAGCTGAAGACCTTGGACCTCTTTGTCTGCTCCACACTAGCTCATTAAAAAGTTGGTGTGCTACAAATGCAAGGAAGAGAGGCTAGACAACAGGAGATAAAGAGGTACTAGGAGATAAAACCACTCAGTGTATGCAAAGAACAAGATCAGTGTTTATTTCTAACCCTTACAGACTAATACCTTTTTGCTCATCTATCTTGAAATGGTTAAGTATGGACAGCAATAGCATTCTGCTAGTCAGCAGTATTTCATGAGCTTCCTAACAGGGTTAAAAAAAATAAATAAAATCAAAATCAAAGAAGGCAGGAGCATTTGTTAAGACTCCCTTACAAAAAGCCTGAGCTTTTCTCCATTTTCCATCTATTTCTTCTCTAAAATGGCAACAGGAAGCACTCAGATACCTCTGAAAGGACCAATACTGAGCTTTCTCAACAAATGCTTGTCTGTCATAGTGAAACCAACTTCCTGAGCATAAATTATTCATGTTCAAGGATAAAAGTATCAGAGTGGATAACCCGGAAGATTAGGACATTTCTTGCATTGCATTTTTTCCTTCTGCAGGGCAGTCTGTTTCTGTTATTTGTAGCTAAGATTTGCCAAGAAAGTTAAACTCTGCCAAGACATCTAAAGGTCTTTTTGGATCACTATTTTGCTTCTCTCCCTATTACTGTTCATCATACAAAAAGCTGCTTTGACATTTCCACATCATTCATTCAGACCAGGGACACAAATACAGAATTCAAGGGTTTCAGATAATCAAACACCAGCAGATTCCAGACTAGGATTTCCACCAGGTGAGAGATGGGCCCTTGAACTCACTTAGGACCTTCTTAAATGACAGTCATGAGTGGCGTGATGGAACCATCTTTGGTTTTGTTTTTTAGGGGGCAGGAGGGACTGCTTTTTTCATCATCTGCAATGTTCTTTGGATAGCTTGGGAAGTTTTTAATACTTTCTAATTATACTTTTCAATGTTGGGTAATAGCATCAGTTGCTCAGGTTTATACGCATGGGGGAAAGGAGGAAGTAGTAAATGTAAATTAACTATGACAGTTTTTTCCTAAATTAAAAGACACCATTTGAGGGAAGAATAAGTTAGATTTTTCCCTTTATGTGAATTAGAGCATACATTTTTAGGTAAAACAGTGAATTCTGCTTTCACGTATATGCTCCTATTTAAGATGCAGATCCACTAAAGTAGCCACAAATCAGTTTCCACTCTGAATTAGGAGTCAAATTCACTCATTTCTGCATTTTCTATAAACCTGGAAATTTTCTATAAATCTAGTCTAACCCCTGGCTAAGACACACTCTCAGCTTTCTGCAGCTAGCCTCTGGGCTGCTTTTTCAAAGTTTCTCCTTTTGTATTTTGATGCATGATTCATACAAGATATGATTCACCCCTTCATTAACTCACATCAAGTAGAGATGGTTGGACGCTATTAGGTCAAAAGCATTTGAAAAAATTTCCTTCTTTTTGGTTGATCTACCCAGTGAATCAATATTCTTCCTATTCAACCAGTTCTAGTCTCAAGGGAAGTCAGATGTTCATGGCCCTGACCTTAGATATTGGCCCTTAGCCCATCACTTAAAATGATAGACAGTAATTACAGAATCGGTGGACAGAACTGTCAGTTGAGAAAAAAAACAACAGGGAAAGTCAAAGATGATTGGAAAGAGCACACAGAGACATCGAGATCTGGCTAACAGGATCTCACTAAGAGGGATATATTGTAACTCGCCTCTGATAACAAATGCACTGGATCTGATATTTTTATGAAAACCTATGTACATTTCAGGCTGGAAATTCTGAATATAAAGAACTTTGAATCAATTCCTTTCATGTCAGACACACTACCCCTTCCCCCCTCAACTCTGCTGGCCAAACCTTTGGAATCTTAAGAGCTCTAGAGGTACTCCTTTATTTATATTAGCATCACCAAAAAGATACTGCTGCTACGTAGTATGAATTCAGATCCTATATTCCAAGAAGAGAGGGTCTTGTAAACTGTAGTTAGCACTACTGCCTCATTTGACATGAGCAGAACTGTTTGCTTTGTTTTGCCCTTGTTTTTTTCTTAAAAAAATACGAGCGCTAACGTGGTCACCTGAACTCTTCAGTTTCACAGAAGCCACATTCGCATAGTTCAAGCTTCAGAAATGTTCAGTGACCCTGGCTACCCGCTTCATTAAGACCTGAAAAGGACTAGGTCTGCACAGGGCAGGTGCTCATACCTCCTGAAAGTCACACAGCTTCAAGGTATTTCCTTCTACATTTCCAGTCTTTGCTTTTGAAAAATTAAACTGCAACTACAAATTTCTAAACCAAAATGCAAAAGCATTCTCCCCCATCATTTCTCCACCTGGTAAATATTTTGTTGGCATAATGCAGTTTGCAAGAGACTAATCCAGCCTGAAAAGCAAAAGCTCTGCCTCAGTACTGCTAGCAAAGTGTGGTACTGATACAGACATTTTAATATACAGCAGTTCTTTTATGTTGCTACCTGCCTCTGAGACCAACAAAATTAATCAAGAAAGTATGAAGTGTGTTCAGGATATATCTCCTCCTCACCCCCAACCATGTATGCCATGAAATGCCCCTCACACAATCCATGCTGGATAAACCCTTTGTTTCCTATTGGCCTGTCAGCTTACTGTCACACCAGAAAACAAGGCTTTGGAGCAGTATTTAAGTCAGAAGCAGAGGCTTTAGAGAAGTCTATTAAAACATATTTGAAAACAAATCCCATTAGCAACTTAAGTGAGTTATTTCAATACAAATGATGATATCTTGAAAGACAACAGCTACAATTTTCCAAAACAGTGCCCCCTTTTCCAAGACATTTTCTGCACACTCAAGAGAATCTCTTAACAGAAGCAGTTACTCTGAGCTCACTACTGATGGCCCCATAATGCTATTCCTGGTCAGAGAAGAGCATGGAAAACTGACAGTTTCAGTACTCAGGTGAAAAGACATACGTCTGTGATCACAACGTAAAGATGTCTGATTTTGCCATAATTGCTTTACTAGAAGCAGGGAAAAGTTACTAATCTTCCAGTATATCTGAAAAAAAATCTGAAGGTTCAGAAAATTCTTTAGGTCAAAACGGCCCAACGGGTTCTGATGGGTTTTTCACTAAGCTTTCACTTGTGACAATAAGAGCTACAAACAACATCATGAACCTCTATGCACACAAACATCACCACCTCATTCACCTCTTCCTCACCTCCTACAATATATTTGTACAGAAGACATTTTGGCAATTAAAACAAACATGAATATGAAGTCCCAAAGCCCTTCCTGACCCTTGCTACAGAAGGAGAATTTAGCAACAGTGAATTTAATTTGCTCTTCCAAGTACTCAAACTGAATTGAGGTTGACAGGCCAGGGAAAAAAAAGAGATATGCTTTGCTTAAAACAGTTCCCCTGCCACTGCTGAAAGCTCTTCCATGGTACTAATCTCTCTGCTTTGGAACTAAGCAGACAGAGCAACACTGGAGACTGGAGCACTCTTGGTACATCAAGTATTTCTAAGCAAAACACTTGTCATGTGCTTTCCCTGAGGTGATCTCCCCATCCACCTTTTCCACAATTTGAGCAGACCAGCGTTTTCCAGTAATTTGCAATGCATTCACCAAGTGGCCATGTGTCCTTCACCTGCAAATTGTTACCATGCAACTTATATAAAACAATCAGTCTGAGTTCTTTTGATTGGACAAGTGTGTAGTGTCCTGTGGTATGTCTCCATACACACAACTCCAAGGTCTCCTCTATGCATATCATATCTCATTATAGTTTTGTTTAAAAATCAATATAGCTAAAGGAAGAAACTCCCTGTGGATGTCATTACAACTCAACATAAGGGTATATTTCACTTGTATATCTCATTCCAACACATCTATGAAACTATGCTACACTAATACAGATGCTTTCCGATTACTATCTCTAGAAATAAAAGTGCCTGAATTTGAAAGATCTTTCCAGTCCAGGGTGATGGATTTTGACCCAATGCCAGGTTTAATTTACCATTTAAGTCCTGACTAGCAGATACAGTATTTTTATTTCAAGCAATGAAGGCTGTTTTTTCAAAATTAAAAAAAAAAAAATATTTAGAGATGTAATTGCTAAGTTAATTTTTACAAGTATACAGGTTGCATGCTTCAGATACCAATTATAATTCTTTTTAAAATACATGGAATATTTTAAGTCTGTGATTAGTGCTGCATTAAAAGTTACCTTACCTGGGGCACATTTTTCCTAGGTAACCATGTAGTAACAGAGTAAACAGCAGGGTTAGCACAGCAAGTTTATGGGGATTTTTTTTGTTGTTGGTTTTTAGTTTCTTTTGTTGTTTGGGTTTTGTTTTTTGTTTTTGTTTTTTTTTTTTAAAGTCTGACACTTGTGACAAGGTTTATGAGAGCTCCAGTTTTTCAGCAGAGAGGATTTTTTGATTCAGTATCAAGCAAGTCCATCACAAGTCAGCTCAAGCATGGATTTGCTTTTTAAAAATGAGCAGAACTGCTTATTCATAACAAGTGCCAACTCTGTTTCAAGTATCTTTAACATTTACCTTTATATGGCAGTGTTATGGGATGCTGGAAAAGTACCATCCCTAGCCTGAAGATGTATAGCCTGTTTCTGGACTGCCGTCAGCCTCAATAATGAGAGTAGGAAAAGAAAACCTCAGTAAGGTGGTATATCTTTGATGACCCCTCTCTTCCAACTCTGCATGCAAGTGGGTGATTTAAGTTGGACTCTGTTACAGAAAGATCTCCAAGGATCTAGATATGATGGTGATTGAATAGCCCTTTCTCTTCCTAATAAAAGAGTGAAGTCAAACTCTGTCTTTCAAGAAGTTGATTTTCCTCAGCTATCTACTACATGAATAAAAACCTTTGAAACAGCTGGTCCAAAAGGAAGTACATCTTGCCTGTCAAGAGAGATGTGGCAAGAATAGGTCGGCAGACTGCACAGACTTATAAGCGTTCACGAGCTTTTTGTGCAAGTATGAAAACATTATCCTCGGTTTCCAGAACAAACTGCTGCACAGAAAAATGCTATCTACATGAGGGAAATCATACCTGCAGATTTTAAGAAAGAAGTTCCCTGCAATTCAGGGAACAAACAAAAGAGCATGCAAAAACTCAGAGGGTTAACAGAATCACTGGTAACAGTGTCTCCAAGCATTGTGTCAGCAATTCAGGGAAGATCTGTGTGGATACAATCGCTAAGAGATCTTAGGTCATTTGGAGTGTAGAAGTCACTATTCATTTTCCACAGTAGATGCCACTTGTTACTTAAGACAGAACTCATCTGAGATCATTTTAGTTCTCTAAATGCTCGTTGTCCAGTCTGCATTGCGCAGACTCCCATTACACTCAATGTAGAAAGACAAGCAACTCTGAAGAGGGCTCTCACATGTCTTGTTGGCATAGTGTCTGTAACAGACCGCACATCCAACTTGCAGCTAGTTAAGTCTTACATGTCCCAGTAGAATACAGACTGATATTAAATACTAAATGAAATATTTCTAAAGAAAAATCGCTGGCATTTTTGCATTGCAGAGCCATTGATGGATATTTATACCCGATAGTTACACTTGACAGATTTTCCTGTTGTAGGATTAATACTGCAGCCGGCATCCCCCACACTATGTACAACTCAAAACCAGTTGCACATCAGTGGAGGAAGACAGCAGCTTAAATATACAGTTTGGTCTACCAACAACAGTACCTGAAGATCAATAAAATTTTTTGAGGCCAAGAAAGAGCAAGACCCCAGCACAGGACAAGGAAACAGACGCTTCTGGATCTGATTTTCAACTTGCCTTTCTCACAGCCTTAGACATTTTGGCAATATCAACATTTCAGCAAGAGTGGAGTCAATGAAATGTCAACATACACAAGTTAAGTTTGAGAAGAATTCTCAATTCCCACTGATGTTAGCAAGGAACTTCTCTTACAAGGTTAACTCTCACTTCAGCACCTAACTGAACATAGTGATATTAAGGCCTCATTACCTCAACTAGAAAGTTTTGATATATCTTTAGCTTTGTAATCAACATAATGAGGACAATTACATTTATTTCATGCTTTTTAGGGAGCTGTGTGGAGTCATTAATTGCTCTTTACTGTGAAGATGAACATTGTTCTATGCCAAGTTAGAATACAATCATAAGGCCAAGCAGAAACAGCCTTATTTAACACAGCCATAACTGATCAAAGCAGATCTAAAAACAGGAAAAAACAACCTCCTATTGGATTACTAAAATAGGTGCAACTCACAAACATTTGCAGAAGACAGAAAAAAGATAACAGAAGACTCTTAGAGAAGCAATAGAAAGAGATGCCAGTCCCACTTTAAGTCAAAAACTACATACTCTGGATCAATTCTTTTATTTGGCTACAAGCTTTCCTGTCAAAGCTTAGTCCATCTAGATTCCCTGTACTTCTGTTCCACCTTCCACTCTAGGAAAGATGACAGGACTGCCTTTGTGTTATCCACACTACAAGGGAGGATAAAAATGATTAGCCTGATTTCACATGAACTTGGATACTCATTGCAATCTCGCTGCTGACTACCCAGAACTCTGCATGAACTCATTTTCTTGCCAAAAAGCTCAACAATGAAGGTGTGTCTTTGCCTTTTTTTTTTTCTTCCCTTCTTTTCCTGAACACTGCACACTCCTGGAAGAAGAACAGGTCCGACTCTGGTATCTGCAGAGCATAGGACACAAAGCCTGTACCACAATCACAATGCAAAAACCAAATCCAGATAGGGGCCTTCTGTGCACCAGAACTTACATAGGCGCTCCTCAAAACTCAAGTGCTTTGTGTGAACATTTCATTCAGCAACAGTTAATTCAGCAGTAGCTAGGAACACAGTAAGATTAACTCTGAAAATTAGACAAAACTTTTTATTATCAAGTGATAAAATTACTTTTTGTCCCACTTTGCTCCCATCACTTCTGTCTCTGCTAAGACTGAATACCTTAGAAACATTTCTTATGAAATGTATCCACTCTAAAATAATTCTCCCAAGGAATAATTACTAAGAACTTCCATCTATATTTAATTAAAGCTTAAAAAAAAAATCTTACCATAATCAAAGGTAAATTAGACTTTCCACCAAGAACGTAACACATTTCCAATGATAAATTTAAGGAAGTAGCCTGGCTTGGGTCCATCATCTTAACAAGTAGAAGTGTGGGGAACTTTCTATTGTATTTCAAGAAAGAGTTTCAAGTGAGGAACAGACTCAGCAATGTTTCATTCAGCCTCTTGAACGATCTACAGCTCATTAGGAGACAAGAATCATTCCAATAATCTTTGAGTTTTGTATCAGGCTCTTTGAGAAAACAGTAATTTCTTTTTTTGCCATATTTTCAGACTAGCAACTAGATGGAAAACCCATCTTGCCATCAGCATCAAGAGTAAAGTTCATACTCCTCGATGAAGACTGAATTTCAAAGGACATTTGTTCCTTACGCAAACTTCAGATATCTTTGTGGAAAAACAGCTGTTGGTAATACTTGACATAAGCATTGTGGCAAAAGAGGTAACTTTAAAAACACTCATCTCTTCATAATGCATAATAGCTAAGAGCCATAGCAAGGTTAGCCCCATGTTAGTGGAAAGTGTGATAATGGATGGAAGGAGGTGAAATCACGTGCAGTGCAACATGGACGCAGTCCAGATCACAAACCCATCCTGGGGGTGAGCAGTGCAGAGCTCAGGAGAGAGGGACCTTAAGGCACAAGAATTACAAAGCTCAAGAGGCATTTTGGCACCCTTCCGAATTGAACCATTTTTACCAAAAAATTGAATTTTGAGGGCATTTATTTCTAGCTATGTTTTGGGGCTCTTCCCCTCTTATTATTAACCACTACATTTTTCTTTGGAAAGTTAGCACTTTTCACATACACTGAAAGAACAAAACACAGTTAAAAATGGCTTTGTCAAACATCCAGTCAGGGTCGCTCCATCACTGTGCTGAGTTCCCTACAGCTCCAATAGTGAAGCAGATCTGGTTCAAAACCATTTACTGAGCATCACTCCTGAAATATGCACAAATAACTTTTTGCACATTTCCCCACATAAGTCCTTCTCCAGGAAGACAGAGGCCAACATGTAATGCATTCTCTGGGCTTACTGTTGTCAGCCCACTTATTTGCTGTTTTAGCATTATTCAGCACCTCACACCAAGCTGCCCTTTCTTACTGCAAAGTGCTGCTGGATTTGTACTGCAGTGCTATTTGGTTTCCATTTAAAAAAGAAGAAAGTGGGGGATTCATTCTGTTTTTAAACAGACAGGCTGCTTGCATCTTCAGAAAATGAATGCTTGAGCGCCCTCAGAAAATTGTTGTTTTCTTTTTAAATAGCAAAATAGATTTTAATGGATTTTTGGTTGGTTTTGGTTTTTTTTTAACCAGAGTTTGGAAAGAACATTCAGTGCTACAACAAGTGAATCAAAACAATTGCCTTGCAAGCAGGGTGGACTGGGTGCAGATGGGAGAACCAGTGAGTAAGGGACTGCTCACAACTCTGCAGGTAACCTGGGCACATCACTTACCCCACACTGCCCTGTTTTTCTTAATCACATCTGGATGTCAGCCCTCTGGGACAAGTGTCTGGTCTGTAGATTTTAATCACCTAAAGGAATTGTTCCAGTTGCCTAATCTGACTCCCTCCCCCAGGAGTTTGAAGCCATCCCTTGAGGTACAGTGCAAATGATCTTTTTTAATCTGTGGAAATCTCAGGGTTTGGATCCCTCTTTTTCTTTGAAATTCCAGCCACTCTGCTCATTCTTCCAGATCTTTTTGTTCCCTCTGCCCAAACATTCCCTTCCCTCTTCCTTCTGTAGATTGCCCCCCTGCACGTGTCCCCTTAACAATACCTTTGTCTCCTGCACACACATGGGCCACACATCCCTTCATTTCCAAAATTCTGGTGGTTCTGTGTGGGTAGGAGGCATGATATTTACAACCCAAAGGCCCGTAGCAAGGCACCACCAGGCCACGAATCTCTGGAGATTGCAGTTCCACTGTACAGACTGGTCCTGTTTTATTGCCAACCATGGATTCCTTTTAAATGGCCACAGCACCTCACCTGCAGCAAGCTGAAGTCCCATCTTAGACCGAAGAAGTACACATACTGCAGACAGCATCTGCAGATCCCCTGTCACATTCAATAGGTGATATTTATAGGCCAATTTTCTGAGCAGTGAACAGAATCCAAAACTAAGGCCAAATCTGCCAGAGCTGAGCCAGCTCCCCATCACCAGAGGTGAAATTTGCAGCAGCTTAGGAGCAACAGTTTGAAGGTTTAGTTTAAAGGAGCAAGGTTTTGATTTGGAAGCACTGGAACCCAAGGGGACATAACAGATTTTCAAACCAAAACCCCAAACCCTAGCTCTTTAGGCTACGGATGGTCAGCACGCATATTAAATTTGCATGGCTATCCAGAGGCACCGATGATGCAGCATTGCCTATTCTGACCCATATGGTGGTATCATCCACAGCCACCTAACAGCAGAGCTCTCTGCAGTGTAAGGTCTCAAGCCAAGTAGCCTGACAAGGCAGTTCACTGCTCTTTTAACTGCTCCCCTTCCCACCCACCTTAAAGACGGTCCCTGCATGGGTGAACATCTGATGGGCCACTGAATGCTCAAACCAGCTCTGGATGGCACATACCTCCAGGGGCTCCCAGTGAGCCTCCAGCCCTGCTGACATTGTCACAGGGGTGGTACCTGTATGAAGGTGTCTCATGAGATGTGAGGCCATGGGGGCCAATACTGGCCCTGCAGGACCTTAGCAGTGGTCCTCTCCCAAGGGTTCATGTCAGTCCCTAAAGAAGGTCAGACTAACTAAGCTGAGCATTTATACAAATACTAAATCCATTTGAAGATACGCACGCAGTAAATAAGCACCCTGTTCTTTCCTAAACACAGCTCTTCACTGGGGTCACAACATACTTCCAGACTGGGTCATGGCCCTTTGCCCTAGATAGAAAACTGAGGCACAAACCAGCTTGTTTTCTGCCATCAGACAGGCAGAACTGGAACCCAGGTCCTCTGAGCACTACAATAAAACTCCATCTAGTTGCAACCATTGAGAAGAAAAAAAAAAGGGGGGGGGAGGTGGAGTTTTGAGGGATGGGGCATTTCTTCTACCAGAGAAGCTTTACCATGGGTGGTCTTGACTTCCCCTCATAACTGCCCTTCATTTCTTTATTAGAACATTGGTGAATAATTAATGGCTTGTTTTCTAATTTAACTGTCTGAGGTTTTAATTATTTTATATACTATGTCCAGAAGTGCTCATCTTTAGAAAATGGTACATCACTTCAGTTTTCCAGGTGGACTTATTTTAATAACAGAACATTTCATTTCCCCCATCTTGGGCAGGATGAGCCATCCTAGTCTCTTTCTCAAACTGGCACAATAAAGAAAATGAAAGCTGGCCAGACTTTTGCCCAGTATCACATCCTACTAGACACCTATAAGCTCTCCAAAATATTAACCTTCCCTATATGCAATACCCCACACATCACCTATGTGATGAGTTCATGACAGAGCGGTGGGCCACCTGGTAACCAAGAGTCCATGGCAAGGCTAGACTCTTACTAAAAGCTACTGCTTTATATCAAGTCTCTAGGGCACATCTGTGGCCTTTTTCCCCACAATAAGATTAGCTGATCCAGTTACAGCAGGTGAGCAGATCCCAGCTATCTGGATAACAGTTCTGTGCTGAAATGCATGAGGCTGAGGTCTGGCAGAGTCAAATTCAGCCCATCCCAACAGATTTCCCTGCAGAGTGGTTAAATCTACTGAAAGGTGTCCCACTCAGGATGCAGCTGAAAGGAACAATTTGGGAAAGACTCAGCAGCATGGGCATGATGAAGCTCATGAGCAGCATCCGAGAAAGATAGGGCAGTCCGAGTTCCCCACTCCCTGCCGGCAGAGCAGCACACACAGGTATGAAGCAGTGCCCTCGGGGCCGCAGTGCAGCTCTAGACCAGCCCTCAAGTGTTGTTGTTTTCCTCTCCAAAATGAAGTCCAGGACTCTTTTCTGCAGGCAGACCCAAGCAGGTAAACCTGTACTGACCCATACCAAGGTTGCCAGGCTGGGCAATCTGTGCTCCGCAAGGTATTTCTTAGGATAAATATACCAGTCAATGTCTGCTTCCCACTGCCAGAAGTCCACCGTTTTGTAGGGTATCCACACTGATTAAGGTGATCTGGAAGATAAGACAGTTTACCACGTGGGCAAAACTAGTTCATCTAGAGATAACTACTCAGGCACTATCACAGGCAGAGATCTGACCTCTCCTAGCTTCCTTCCCTGCAAAGTAAAAATGCACGGCTCTGAGACAAAGGCTCAAAGCAATCCCACTCACAGCACAGAGCAATTAGATCAAACACAATGACCAAATAATCTGCAGATAACATGTATCACCTCAGAGTGCAGACTGGGGCCACGTCTCCCCAGCACCACCAGCTCAGATGTACATTTCCCATCCAGAATTCCTGCATTAACCCAAGTTCTGAAGTTATGTTAACACAACTAGATGATCTAAGGGCTACTGAATGTGAAGAAAAATCCCCTAGGTAGATGTACAGCTCCAGGCACAGTGGAGACCTGTTCTGAGGCTTCTGGTTATTTCTCTGACAGAAGTAACACTGCCAAATGCAGCTATTCCTGCTGAGTATAACCAAATTCAAATTAATACAAAGCGGTTTCTGCTGCTTCCAAGGCAGAGACATTGCAAGCAAGTCAGAAGGGGAACTTTTCTGCCAAGTTACTGGGTTCTTTTACAAGAAAAACTTTTTTCCCCATTCATCTTTCCAGGCTTGGTGGACAGTCTGGCACTCTCCAATCCAGCTGTCCAGCCTGCAGAGCCAAAGGGAGGTTCAGCTCTAAGACAGCGAAGGGATTTAATAACCAATTGCAAAATGCTTCTACCAAATAAAAGCCTGCCCCTTAAATGGCTTGAAACATTTTTCATGTGCAGCTTCAATCCAGGAAATTAATCAAAACAACACAAACAAAAGGAGTTTCAGCTTCTGAACAGTAATACAAATATATGCAAGCAATCCAAATAATTCTTGCTGCTTTAATTCCCTGGAGACGCAACTGCATATATTACACAAAGCTTAGATATTAAAAGTCCATGTTTCCAAGCAATGAAATTGCTGCCATAAACATGCCTGGATCCATTTTTAGAACTACTCTAAATAGCCCATTTCTGTCTTGTTTTGCTGTCAGGTTTAAAGCAGTTTTGTGAGCATCCTGACACTGTCTCACCTCTCCCCTTACCTGGGGCATCACTCAGGATTCCTCAGGCTTAACAGCCAGGGCTATGTTCCCAGCACACCTTGGCCACCCTGCCCACATTAGCTCCCAGCTCACTTCCCTTTACATCCTTTACTTGCAACCATGAGTACCTTCCAGGTATAAACCACCCCTTGTCTAGGATCTACCACATTGGCTCCTTCTTTTAAGTCCTGGATGCTTCTTCACTGTGAATACCAACACAAGTCTATACTGTGCTTCCGGCATTTCTGAAGTGTTCATTAGCATGGTGTCCAGATATTAAGCAGTTAGAGAGCTGTTCTAAAATTCCTCATTGTGTACTTTGAGCCTCATTAAAGCAAAATCCTTTCCTAAGACTCTTTTTGTGATTGATTTTCTTCAAATATTTGAAGAAAATTACCAACTGGTTGGGAATTTTGTAAGAGAATAATTTGCAGGTGGAAACACTCTTAAAATGAATTTTCCATAGGTGATTTTCAGATCCTCTTCCTTCTCTCCCTTCTGCATCTAGAAGGGATCTTCTACCAGGGAGAAGAAAAAAAAAAAATATTAAACCAATACCTGCCTAGTGAAGCTGACAAGTGGCATCCAAGCAGGCTGACGGAAGTAGAGTGCCCCCGTTTCTTCCTCTCAGCTATACAACCTCCTTTAAGTATACTCACAGATTTCTCTGGAGACAGCCCTGCCTGCCTCCATCTCTGGCAACTTGGTTGGAAGGCTCTTCTTGGCCCCACTTTCTATCTGTAGACAGATTGGGAATAGGGCATGAAGCTTCTAAGTAAGCAGCAAGACAGCTATATTTCATTTCAGTTCTCCCCCAAATTTTTTGACCCTTTGGAAAAAAACTTTTCACATACTGCTAATTATTTTAATATTAATGAAAGAAATGACAGCCAGCTCTACTGACAACTGATCCCAAGAAGTTCCTATATTGGCTGTGTTTAGGATATTGTCAATACTGTATCCACACACAAACCAGTTCTCAGGGTTTCTGCTCGGTGATCTCATTTTGCATTAGCTTATAGGGAGCTTTTAGAGTCAGAGGCCATCAGCAGCTACATCATCAGAATACTAAAGTGTTATTGTGCTGTTTTCTATAATCTCCCACGTGAGAAATCTTCCTCTTCTCAGTGAAATGCTTTCCTGTTCTACCCTTTTGACCAATGTGATTTTCTAAATGAAAGCACTGACGCTACATATTCATAAGACAGTGTATTTAAATATGAAAAAACTGAACAGGTACAAACTACCAGTCAGCAACTCAGCCAGTAAAAGCATTATTACTAACCACACTATTCTTTCATGGAATGAACTCCTCAGCCCTGCAAAGAATTTAAGCAGACTTAAGTAACCCCATTGAGTCAATGAGATCCCACAAATATTTACCTCTTTTCCTGACTCAACCTTTACTCTAGGTATCTCAAAAGAATTTTAAAACTCCTTTTTCCCAGACCTGTAAACCCTTCTTTATCCAAGTAGTCCTTCTTGCATCCCTATTCTCTAGAGTTGCAATTACTTGTTGAGTGAAGATTAGCAGAATTTAACTGGCTCTGTGAAAGAATCAGTTTTCCACCACTGTGGCATAGCAGCAGTTTAACAGTGAGGATCAACAATACAAGAAGCTGGCATCAAAATTAAAAAAAAAAAAAAGAATGAAAAGCATAGCATATAAATTCAGCTGGAAAAGGGAAAACAAACAAATACTGGAAACAAGTTGGGTCAAAGAGGCTGACTTCAAGTGATCTCACACAGATTACACATAGGAGAAAAGGCAAGACTACACTGTCAGTAAATAGCTACTTTAGCTTTCAATTAACCGCCTATTCATTACTCATTTTCTCTGCAGCTGCAAGCCCAAAAGCCAGACTCCGCATCTGCAGTGTAATTCCTGCACCCATGGATTCCTCCACCAGTAAGTGACATTACTCTGCATTTACACCCTACAGTTTATTCCCAGCTTCAGCTGAGCAGCACCCAAGGAAACAGAAATGTAGCTCAGAGGAGTTTCGCACTGTGCTTCACCCAGACTATGACTGCAACAGGGTGAAAGTGTGAACTCCTGAGCTGACTTGATAACAAGCTTAACCACAGCAGGAGCGTTGCCTAAAGGGTGCAGATGTAGTGACATGTGTACTCACACACATTCACATTCAAATAGAGGCCACCAGATATGTTCTCTATTCCCTGATCCCCATCTCAAGGCCTCTCTTCAGACACCCTTCTTTGCAGTGGGCAATTTCCCAGCTGCTCTCCTAGACCTGCAATGCATTCACCAGCCTAATTTGAAGTGGGGTGCCAAGGTGCACCCGCATTATCTTCAGTCCGTTTGTGGGAGTCCCAGAAGGCAGCGTGCACAAAAGCTGCAACAGCTGAAAAAACCCTACGAAACTCTTCCCAGTCAGGCAGCCTGTCAGCAGGAAAGAATTACAGCAAGGGGAGCTGCAGCAGAGCTAGCTGATCCCAGATCTCTTGTGTTGCTAACTGGTTTTGACAGGCTCTCCTTGGCCTTAAGCACTGAGGAAAATCCATAAACCACACCTTCCTTACAGGAATGTGTCCAGATGCAAAAGGAATGATTAAAAAGCAGTAAGGGATGTAGACATTGTTAGGACACCATCACACTGGACCAAGTGATTTAGAAGCCTTGATCACAACTCCTCTAACAGTACTCAGGTAAGACACTTGAACTTCACTGCCTGTCTCAGCTCTTCCATCATTTTTAAGCAATACGTCTGCACTATCATGCTCTGGTTTCCACACGCTTTCCAAAGCAAGCAAGGCTTCTGCAAGCTTCCCTGTAAATTTGCAGGTCGATGTGTCTGCAAGTCTCCCTTCCTGCTGCACCACTTGAATGCACTAACTGGCTGACTTGAACCAAGTTTTACAGCTGCAGTAAACACAGAAAAATCTCTAAAAAGGTCAGGCAGCTGCACAGAAGAGAGACATCCAAGAAACATCCCCTGGGAGTGCCCTTTCTACAGGAAAGGCCAAGCTTACCTCTTATTGAACACCTGTGAATCCTGGAGAGAGAATTAGAAAGAAAACCCTCATGAAGTCCTGGCCCAGGGGGAAAGTTTCAATCAGAGCTGGCAATGAACCACAAGACAAAGCCATTGGAAACCAAGCTCCATTACTTCTGCTGCACACAAAACTACTTGTTTAAAGTATCTCTTACCTGAAGATCTCAGCAATTTAATTAAGTAAATGGCCCTCAGAGGCAGGTAAGTATCATGATGCTTATGTTACAGATGGTTTGCACTGAAGCACTGAGCAGTTAATTGAGTTATCCATGACGACGCAGGAAGAGGGGCACAGGAACCCATGAGTCCTGCCTTTCTGGTCTTTTTCTCTAACTAATAAAGGCACTCAATTTGATTCACATTTGCAGGTCTTTACAGCAGTCCCACAGCACAAAACCCAGATAGCCACATCTGCACCTGAGGCCAGTTGGCACACTGTGATGAAACTGGCAAGTCCTGACTTGTCCTGAACCTCTTCCCACTCTGGCTCAATCTGAAGACTGCCATGTCTCACAGTGAGTTTGCTCAGCTGTACCTCTGCTCTGGTTTTGCATGAAGGACCATGGGCATGTCTAGGCTAGGCTTTATTGCTGAATACAAGAACAGTCATAAACATTGGGCACTCAGCAGTTCACCTACTTCTGACTGCAAATCCTGTGTCTGGCAGTCTAGCTTGAGCCATCCCAGTGCACGGTCTCTGGAAAGCGACCTCCAGGGCCAGCCTTTCTGACTCGCTGTGCACATGGGCAGCGAGTCCAGGCTTGGATGCAGTCCCGAAACTCAGAGCAGATGGCCTTCCTCCTGCAGATGTCCAGGAAAGTGGTAACAAAAGCTTGTCCATCTTTCAATCAGCTGTCCCTGATAATTAGGACTTCATTTTCCTTTTAAATAATTCCATCATGTCAGGTCTATTCACTGCCAAATTGTGTTTTTCTTTTCAGTTTTCAGCCCCATGATTTTTTTCTTGAGCTCCAAAGCACTCAAAACCTGAAGTGAGAGCATTGCTTCCCAGCTGGCTAGAGGCCGGTGGATGGCACCTCTGAGACCAAAAATGAAAATATAAGAGAATGAAAAAATAAAACAGATCCTCCCATTCCTAACTTTACATCTCCCAGTGCTATAAAAGATGTTAAATGTTAGTCACAATCTCTCTCTCCTAGCAGGTAGAAAGCTGGATTGTGCATAACTAAAACAAGACATCAGATATGTCTTGCATGGAATAATTTCAGTCCCCATGAGAAATCAGAACTACAGGAGGACACCTCCAGCTATGAAATTTATTGTTCATTAAAATAGTACTGCTGGTAACATCATTATGGCTAAATAATATTTTTAGCCAAGAAAACAGCATGGTATACAAATAGCTAAGGGATGAAATCAGAGAAAGGAAAGGGTCTGTGTATTGGGTAAATATGTGAATGTGACAAATGATAAAGTTGAAACAGATCAGAAAACACAAGCGAAGAAATATATTTTTGGTTCTATTAGACTCCATAAATTTGTCACTAAAAATGGAGTAATCTATAGCTGGACTAGGCAAACTATGGGATGACTGACAGTAGAGAACAGGCTTTTGTTGAGCTATTTAAATATTTGTGCTCTGTGAGGCTTGAGCTTCTGCAGCCCACCAGAGAAATTAACTGCTCGGTTCCAACCCCGCACACAGATCTGGAGCCAGAGACATGTCCATTCACCTAAAGGCAAATCACAGCACATCACCTTCATTATCATGACAATACATGGGGTGCTTCCGATGGGAAGAGCCCGTTGCTAACACTGTAGCAGGGCAACTGCAGCATGCCAGTGTTTTAAAAAAAAAAAAAAAAAAAAACGCATCAAGCCCATCCTCAGCCTTTTATGGCTACTTTTTTTTTTAATTACAACTTTAATAAGAATTAATTACAAATAAAACCCCAGTTGTATAAACCCTAGCTAACACACCCATGCAGCTTTAACACTACTGAAGTGAACTTTGTTCAGTCTAATGCAGTTTAAGCATGAGGATGATGGTTTTCACTGCAGCTAATCCTCACCTAGCGCAGTCATTCAGAAGTTAAGGGGAAGATTGTTTTTTAACTTATCAAAGATAGAATTTTACAGCTTCTTTGAGAAAGGAAGGAATCACATGCAGTGTCACTTCCAAGCAGTGTCAGTAACAAGTGGATGCAAAAGAGAATTTCTTATTATGTTGAAGCAAATAAACAGCAGCTACTCAATGTGATTGTGTAAAACTTGGAGACATCTCCTGGATTATCAAATGTGTTCTTAAAGACATCCTGTTCGAGAGAAGAAAATGGGTGAATAAAAGACTTCCTAGACTGGAATTGACTGAGCATAGAACATTCCACTCAGGGCAGTTAGAGGGGTCTTTTGCTTTTTATTAAACCATGCTTGCACTTCAAACAGTGGCAAGTTGCCAAGCACTCAAAGAAACTTATCTTCTGCATCAGGATGTCTAAAGGCAACCTTATCTTCTGGAGACATGTCACATGGGCAAGTCCAGGAACTATGCTGTGTTTATGATCTGCTTCTTGTAACAAGAGTCCAGAATCTGGACAGAGGCTGGAGTCTGCCTGGCTGGGGGGCAGCTTACTGGGGAGGCTCGGGGGTCCTGGCAGACAGCGAGCTAAGCACAAGCACCCCCTGCGCCCTGGCAGCAAAAGGTGGCTGGCAGCCTCCTGGGTCATAGGAACAGGAGCCCAGCCAGCAACAGATTATTCCCTCTGCTCAGCAATCGTTAGATACTGTGTACAATTTTGGCACCACCAGTGCAGGGGAGCCTTGAATAAAGTGAAGAGAGCTCAGGGCAGAGCTGTCTGGACAGTGGGGCTGAAGCACATCTGCAGAAAGGCTACAGGAGCAGGGCCTGCTCAGCCTGCAGAGGAGATGGCTTTGTGGGACTCAAGAGTCACCCCAGAGCCAACAGGGAGCTCATCAAGAAGAGGAGGCAGGCTCAAAGTGGGGCATGGTGAGATGATGAGAGAACACACATAAATTGAAACATGAGAGGTTCAGCCTGAACACAAGGGAAGAGCATTTCCTCCTGTGGGGACAATCAGGCAGTGGGACAGGTTGCCCAGAGAAGTTAGTTAAACCGTCTCCACCTGGGGAGATTTCCAAGATCCAACTGGGAATAGCTCTTATCCATCTGGCTGGACCTCAAACAGTGCCAGCTTGGAACAGGAGATTAGAGATTTCCTGAGGTCCCTCCCACTCTGAATTATGATTTTCTGGGACACTCTGCTGCAAAGCAGGCAGTCCAAGGTCAAATGTGTGAGTGTAAACCTGAAACCTCAGGGGCCTCTCTTAGGTTGTATATGTAGGCTGGTGGCTTAACTCATGGACTTCTGGCCATTCTTTGGACCCAGAGTTTTATTCGCCTGAGCAGGTAGGCATGCATGCATTTGTATCCACACAGCAGAAGGGGAAGCCATTCCACGTATGGGTTTTTTCCATTTTAGTATCGCTGACATCATTGCACGTTTTGCTTACAACAGTGCAGGAGTCAGACTGCAGCACTGAAGTACACACTTGTATCTGCTTGTAACAAGGACCAACCCCTGCATTAGCTTGCCTTGTCGTTATTCCACGTGGTACACAGATGCTCAAGTCATTCTTTGGGATTTGTTTTCCCATGAATCCCAGTGCTGCATATTGCAAAATAACTGGGCTTGGTTCAAAACCAGTTTTGTGATTACATGAGCGTTTGTCACTCAGCTCCAAATCATACAATGCAAAACTCCAAGTATGTCAGTCAAAACTGACAGGTAACTTTGAAGTTGAATTGATCATCTGGACTATCAACACCTGTATACTACACAGGCACATCATGAACATAGCTTGTGTTTCATTTCAAAAGGATATCAACACCATCAGAAGTGGCCCATCAGTGCAAAGGAAACAAAACTTAGTTGGACACAGCACTCCTCTTTCTCTGGAGTGAAGCAAGGGAAAACCTAGCTGTTCTTTCCCCAAGATGCTCTGAATCATCTGCTTCTACTGATAATTAAAGAGTAGTAAATAATCACAAGTCAAACTTTTTCATTATTATTCAATTGCTCCAGGGTTCCTTCAGTTCAGTCTTTTCAGCTGAATCTTTTCCCTGTCACAACCCCTACTTCCCCTTTCCAGCATCACCCAAGCAGCCTGCTGCAAGTCCAACTGCCATGGTCACATCGATGACTTAATACCAGAGGATGTAAAACATGCAAACCACATCTTATTCCTTGCCTTTTACTCCTCCTCCACTGCAAGTCTCTGCTTTCTTAATTTCTGTGTCTCAGTCCTTCACTGAATGTGGGGGGAAAAAAGCGACCAGTAACTTTGTGCAACTCATGTTGATCATGGAGAACTGACCTCCCACAAAGAGCTCATCTGCTCCATAGCTGGGAGGCCCATGCTCCTTCCTGCCTATTTCATTTTGATAGGCCAAGACTCCCCAGAGTTTTACTAACATATTTATGCACCGGGTGGTTTATTCCAACAGCCACCAATAGATCTTATTATGTTTCCTCCACAAGTCTTGATAGCACTGAGTGATTGATGCACTAAAACTTGGTATAAACATGGAGATAAACATCTGCCGTTCCTTTCCTTCCTTGTCTTTACAGCACCAGCATTTTAGAAGTGACAACCCATTGCTTCACTTTTAGCACAGCTGTTTTAAAGCTGCCTGAATAACAACGGAAGCTATGCAGAAACATTAATCTTTACTTCTTGGGGAAATAATGGCTTTACAGAGCTCATCCCCCACCACAGCCCCCCTTCGTTTTAAAAGGAAGTGCATGGACAGCAAGCACTCTTAAAATTGGAGATGATAAATGCCTAATAGCAGCATGTAAAGCAGTGGTACCCAACTTCTGACTCCTAGAGATTGGTATACCAGACTGAGGCCATATGAAGCAGTCATGCCTTCCTTGGGAGGAAGAAAAAGATTCAGCCAGTCCAGATTATTGTATTTTTACCTACTGATCAGCAAGGCATGCAGACCACTGACCCAGAGACTCCAGAAGAAACATAACCATCCCATGGAAAGCTGCTGCCTCAAAGAACTGGTACTACATATAGACACCAGTAGAGCAACTTGCTAGAGGTTGCCCAGCAGAGTCAGCAAGCTAAGAACCAAACTAGGTGCCCTATTTCCATCTTGGTTTCTATCCAAGAGAGATCCATTCCCCCAGCATATAAGCATCTGAAATACATGATCACTTGGTCTGCTAGAATAGAAATTACCTGGCAGAGAAAAAAAACCTGAAGGATGTAGTGAGAGCTATTGTTTCAAATATGAACAGTTGTGTAGATCTTCCCCTGCTACTGAGGTTTTCTTCAGTAGTTTCCTAGACTCTGTCCAACCCTGGGCATGGACAGGACTGAACATCCCTCCCCACCCCCCCCCCCCCAACACTGCAACCCACTTCAGAAAAGCTGCAGGTGTGCACCTACACATAGTCCTTCTATGCCCTTTCTCAGTTGACTTTCTCTGGTCCACAACACATATATTAAAGTGAACTCAAAGCATAAGAGAACGCACAGTGAGCAGTAAAGACCAATTTATGAGAAAGGACCAAAAAAAGATAAATATATTCTGCCAGAGCCAGATGCTGCACTGCTCTCCACAGGACTTAAAAACTTGAAGCACAGTAAGGAACTCCAGTGGGCTAGCTGCAGGATAAGCCTGGGTTAATATATATCCCAGCTGAGAAATTAATTTGTTTGATCCCAAACAGGAACGCTATGATGGGGCAGGAAACTAAACCAAAGCATCCCAAGTTTCAGCCCTGGGAGGCATCAATCATTAATCAACCATCTGATTGAAAGGACAAACAAAGAAGTAGAAATTAAATGAAGTATCAATATCACTTTTCCTTCTGATAGTCCCCTTTGTTATTAGTAATGAGAGTTTGTCAGAAAACCTATGGCTTTCTTCCCCAAGAAAACACAACACAAATAATCCTTCTCTGAAAATGTTTGAAATTTCTTGATTGAATTTTGATTTATTTGATTTCTAGACTGAGTTTTCCTTTGACCTTGTTTGAAAAAAGAATGTTTCTTTACATTTAGTTTGAAAACAGCATTTAAAGTATAGGTGGAGAACAGAGACAAAAGGGTAATAGGGACTACTTTTGCATTTTCTATTTCTTAAATATTTACAGTAGAAAAACTGAAAAAGGGTAGGGGCAAAAATCCACAATGAATAACAGAGTTAGGATGCTACTGGTTTTTTTTTTTTATTGAAGCCAGAATAAAATTAAGAAAATAAAGTGTTTAACTGTTTTCTTCATTTCACATGACTAAAACATACAATGCTGTCAAAACAAACATGATTTTGCAGTAAGTGTTATCTTCACTTCCAAAAAGTATTAGCAATTGAAATACTTAGTACTGGAAGAAAAAAATAATTATTTTTTAAATACCTAGAAATAATTAAAACAGCAATTTATCAGTTCTACAGGGTTTAAAGGAAAGCAGATGTCTAGTATGCCACATAGTTTATCATACTGGAGAATGAAACATGAAGCCAAACGGAATTTATTGGCTAAATACCATCACTGCAAATTTGCATCCCCTTTACCTTGGTGATAAGCTAAATATACTAAAATAAGGAAATTGAGTACATTGAAGTACACAGGAGAGCCAAGCATGGAAGTAGATTCACTTCACCTGACTGGCAATTTGGCCAAAGTCAGAGGTGCATCAGGACAGCAGGGGATGGTGTTGCATAATGGTGAAATTCACCTCTGCGAGGCCTCTACCATTTTAGGGCCACAAAACCAGTAGGTATTTGCTGTAAACTAGAGCAATCACCAGAAAAATGTCCCAGGATGAGAAGGGAGCATCAGCTCCTCTCCCACCATCGCAGAGACAATGACTGCTGGTAAGCCAGCAAAGGCAGTGTTACCCAGCCTATCACTCAGCATTGCCTGTAATAAAATAAAACCAGGCATTACAGAAACCCCAAAGAAACTTATTTTAAAATAACACCACATAAAAGATTCTCATCCTCAGGTGTTTATTTCTATTTAGTTGTTTTTCAGTTTTGCTCAGTTCCCAACAGAGACTCTAGAGCAGCAGGGAGAAAGAACTTAAACTGTCAACTCTGATGTGCCATGCCACACTTATATCTACAAGAGCCATGGGGACACACATTGCTGACAACCTCAACAGAAACAGACAGGGCACCTGAGCTGCTGGGTTTAAGGCACTGGTGGCTTAGGGGTCATTTCAGCAAGACCCAATGGGTTTGCTTTGGGATCTGAAATAAGAGTTTGCCAGGTGCATCTTCTTCCAGAATAATCATCCACAGCATTAGCAGAAAGTTAAATACTTCACTATTCCAGACCAACACAGGATTTTAATCTATTAGTGCAAAATGAGATGCCTCCAACCACAGAAGAGCACACACACTCCCCTGCCTATATATAAAGCACTTTCATTTTATGATCAGTACAATAGTTCTGTGATAGAGCAGGCTATAATATTTTATTAATGTTAAACTTGTCCACCTGGGAACCTATACAAATCACTGTAATTTTGTCTCACTAATGTTTGTGATCAATCTTGTCTTGTCAATAAAATGGGAGCAAAATATTGCAGAAGTCCCTCTTACCAAATTTTTTTATTTATTTTTATTTTTCACCCTTCTCTCCCCCTCTTGTCTGGGCTCCTGTCCAAAGTCACAATGACTTGAGAATACGATGTTCAGGAAGTATTTTATAATTCTTTAATCACCACACTTTGACACACTTTAGTCATTTGGGCCAGAGCATTTTGATATAAGCAGATCCCATGTAGAGACAGAATCAGGTCAGCAAGGCAATTAATCATCTCTGCATTTACACTCTCAGCAAAACAATGCAAAACCAAAAGAATGGGTAGAGAAAAGGGGAGGAGGGACACCGTAACCTCGCTCTGATGGGCAAATAATTGGCTTGGCTTTGTTTCTGCAGTTGCAGCAGAAAGGTGCACAGCTCGCATTTATTAATATACTTGCAGAGCCAGCCTCTGGGAACACACAGCACTACATGGGTGGCTCAGTGTCCAGTAGCATTTTGGCAACAGGCTGCTGCACCTTTCTGCACCTAGCTCTTCTCCTCGCATTGACAGGGGCTTTGTATTGTAAAACAGAGAGTTTGACACCTCAGTTTTTAATACTGTGTAGTGCCTAAGGCTTGGTAACTACAGTTTTGTGATAGTATTTCACTAAACTCTACATGAGAAGTAACAGTACAGGCAGGTATACGCTGTTTTTCCATAGAATGGCCGTATTTCCCAGCGTATACTACACACACATGCTCCGCTACTTGCACCTACATGGGAAACAATTTCATCAGTGGTTTTGGTTTTAAAATTCTTATTAATAGTGCCCCGTTGGTCTATATTTCTATGTGCTCAGAGAAGTACAAGCAGCTTCCATGATAGCATGAGAAGGCTGCCCAAAATGTCTTGCAAATGGTCTTCAAATTAAATCCCACCGAAAGAAATACTGTTCTCTCTCTTTCCACTCTAGTAGCTCTGGGAAAGAGGTCTTGTTGCATCCAGGAGTAAATTGAGGTACAAAATTGGTATGTGCATGGAAATTTAGGATTCCAGCAGCATCGTTGATCCTTTTCCTGCTCAGCCACTCAGTCGAGCAACACCCCTAATAACTCAGCAGCACAAAGCTTATGGAAAAATATACATCTACCCAGTTCAAGGTAGATGTAAACAGGGTGTGAGTAAGTCTGGGGTGATGCTTTCCCCCAATTTATGGGGACTTGAGCATGCTCAGTGCTTCTGGAATATGTAACCTAGACTAGACATTGAAATGAGAGGATCATAGGGTATGAAGTTTAGGGGTCAGTTCTCATGATGCCTCTCTTCCACATGGCAACAGGTTTCCTCAGCCAAACACTTGCAGAAAAGCACCTTCCCCAGACGTTATCCTTCTCCTTTCCCCACAAAACACATTCACACACTGACTTATGGCAATCCAAAAGTCACTCTTGAGAAATCTTCTGGAGGCCAAATACTTACGAGGTAGCTTCTGATTTCAGGACACCTGCTCTGACATCCAGTGGCCTGAATGTTTGCACACAACATCACACACAGACACAGAGCCGTGCAAACTCAAACATCTGAAAACTTGGGGAAAACTCAGAAATCACTTTTTTACCACTCCATATGGCCATTCAGAAAGTTTATTGAGCAATGCCAAACTCCTTCACTGCATTCCCCTCTTCCAGGCCCATGGATCAAAGAGCCAAGAAACAAGCTCTCCCCAGTGCCATCACTGTGCTGGTACTGCAAGTAGTAAGTTCAGTTGGTTAAGAATTACTTGTACAGAGCCAAGATCAATAAAGCTATAGTATGGCAGAAGCAGCTCAGGCAGGCTCACAGGGGGCATAACTAGGAGTGATGGGCTGAAATTAAGCAGAAGGAAAATTTTGGCTGAATAGCAAGAGAAATTTGCTTTGCTAATGGGTCAATCAATTAGACCAAGCACACACCTCTCAAGGGAAGCATGCAGGGAAACCTGTCACTAGGATCACTTAAAACTGGAGTGAAGGAGCTCTGGAGGTTGCCACTGCATAAGCAATTCTGCAGTTTGCATTTCAGGAGTGCTGCAATTCCCTCTAGCCTGTGGGATCAAAGCCCAAGCTGTCCAGCTTACTCTACCCACAGAGGTCTTAATAACCATTTCGTGTCTATAACAAGTCTGCATTCCTAAAGGTAATAAAGCTCTGTTCTCCCTCCTCTTGCATTTAATCCTCCCATACTCTCAGAATGGCATTCATCTAGCTAACAGTCATTGAATTTTAGGGTATTAATTACCTGGAATCTAGCTATCTTATCACCTATCACTGATAGAGCAAGCTACTGAAACAGGAATTTATGACAGAAAGTACTTCAGTGTCTCCAATAGCGATCCAAAGAGTCTGGAATAATAATTGTCCAATTTTTTAAAAGCTACACTTTTACTGATTGAGTTACCTGGGAGACCTTCAGTTCTTAAAATGCTAATTCAGTTAGCTGCAATCATGTGGCCATGCCATAGAAGACCTTTGCTTGTTTACCAAGCAAAGTAGGGACTACAAAAGAATAGGACTTTTGTTTCTAAATAAAAGGCAGTAGTGCAAATACCAGAGTGAAAATTAAAAGATTGTGATGGCAGAACAGCAAATGGATAAACAAGATCTAAATATAATTATGCTAGGCATTAAGGAAAGATTTTTTCAATGGACAGATCAGAAAGATTTAAGTGTTCTCCAACAAATATAGTAGGGCAGCCCCTTGGTGTATAAGTGCAGGGTCGATGTGTTTCCCACAGCAGCAGGGATCAGACCTTTTTGACTTAAGTGACCATTACCTGCTGTGTTCTTACAGTAACATTGCATCTCAATAGTGGGATTTAGACCATGGCCTGCCAGCATGGTGCTCCCAGCACAAAATTACTTGTTATTGAAGGAGGAGCACAGGGAAGACAAAAGCACCTATGACGTACAGCTACAGAACGGCACAAAAATGCTATGTGAGAGAGCACTGGAGAAACAGGGGAAAGCCCATAATGTAGCAAAGTGAGAGTTAGGAGATAATTTCACACTAGATGTCTCAATAGGATCTACACATGCAAATTTCCCAAAACGTGCTAGGGAGGCCACTAATCTGATCACAAGTCACCACACTGATAGAACTGTGCTTGCCCTGAAATTAGTCTGGATCATGACTACTCTCCAACCCTGAGATGTGTCTTGAAGTCAGTCTTCTGTTAATGATAATTTGTCTGCTTTTTATTCAAGCTATAGAGTTTTCTTTGTCCTAAAAAGATCAAGAAGTCTAAATATCCCATTCTTCACCCAAATTTCTCAGACACACTAGTCTAGATTGACTCAAGGCACTAAATATGCCCATCTCCTCAGCTGCAAACTGTTTCTCAGCTGTTGCCTTTGTCCTGTTGATGCGACAGAACCTGCCATGGCCAAGGTACCATTTTGACATTTGAATCTTTGTCTGCTTGCCCCCTTTTAAATGGTTCACTGCATTTCTTGAAGATACCTTTGAAACAACACACAATCCCCCAAGCACAGACTCCAGGCTGCTGTAAGTTAAAAAAACAAGCAGGTTGTCTAGGCACATTTTCACTTTAAAATATAACTAGAAGTCAAAAAAGCAAGTGGAAAAAACACAAGATTTTGCATATTCAAATTAGTGAAGAAACCAATACCTCTGTTTCCCCAATAGATGGTGCTGATAATTTCTCAGATATCCATAGATGAAAAACATGGGTTTCTTTTGTGGCAATGCTGCAGTGGGAGTGCTGTGAAATGGGGCAGAGAAAGCAAAGAGCACGGTCCCAGCAGGAACCCTGGGGATTCCCATGATAAAGAGGTGAAATGAGAATTCTGGCTCACCCCAGCTGTGTTGCTGGTGCTTTCTATATTCTTTTCATTTAGTATTAAGTTCCTGAAACCTTCCCTGAGTCTTTGCAGCACCCTTTTCCTTATATGAGTAAGGACAAAAAGTGTCAAACTGGTAAAGGGGAAAAAAAGTACTGACTTATCAAGGGCAAACAGCAGAAATAACAGCTTCCATCTTCTGTCACTCCTCTGGAATGACTACAACACCCAAGCTGTAGAAACAACAGTTGCTTAGCCTCACTGGTTATCAATCAGTAGGACAGTATGCTTTCACTAAGGACCTGTTGCAGTTAAAAATATTTTCCAAACTTCCCTGCTTTTTTTCCCCCCAACTTCATAAACAAGGATCTGGTTAAATATACCTCGAAGTGTTAGAAATCTATATCAGGACTTGAGAACTGGATAGTTAAGAAATTCACTCTCCTAATTTGGGCAAAAAGCAAGACAACAGAATGTATAACTACTTTATTGAGAATAATTGTAATGTTAACAATTTCAGTTGTTTCAAGAGCTCTTAGAAAAAAATATTACCTTGTCTGTATGTAATATTTTTTTTTTTAGCACACCAGAGCTCTTGCATTTGTCATACAACTTCTTATCCTAGGATCAGGCCATTATCCTACATCCTCAGCTTAATTTGTCTCAACTTACATTCCTAAGTGGCTGTCTTAAAACTTTAATATTTCTGCTGTATTTTCTCAACTACAGCTTTGTCAACCACAAGGGCTATTCAGTTGTTCCAGACCCTGAGCACTGCCAAAGCAGATGTTAAGAACAAATGACAGGGTCAAGTAATTTTAAAGCACTATATAGTTTACTCGGCTGCACTGGTTTATGCATTAGGACTAGGAAGTAATGGGAAACACAGGCAGTCAGACACAGATGGGGTTTTAGCAGCAAAGGTGCCATGGTCTGAAATGTAATGTTTTCTTCCAGGAAAGTGAGAGCAGGAACTGGGCAGAAAACATCCCTGTGGATCACACAGCAAATGGCAACTGCATTCAGTCATTCATGTTTTCTCCAGATGAAGCAACATTCATGGACAATACCAGATGGATCTGGCCAAAGACCCTCTTTGCAGAAAATGGTGAGCACAGGAACAAAACATTAGACAAAAGCCACCTTTTGCCTGGCGCTTCAGGAAGGGGTACTGTCTTGAGATGCACAAACAGCAGGTCTTCCCTACCCCATATGAATGTGTTGAGCACTTTGTAGCTGGTCCCAGTGTTCCCTGTACTGTGCAGTATGGAACAAAGAGGGGGGGGGAACGACACATGAGGAAGACCAGTAGACCCATACAGTCAGGGCACACACCTTGGCACATGCAGTATTCCTCATACCACAGGAATTTGCATTTGCACAACTCAACCTTCTGTCCTTCAGCAAGTAAGGCTACTTCTTTATTCAGTACTCCACAAGACCCAAGTCTGAAGACAAATACACTCATAAAGTGCTGTACACAATAACCTCCTCTCACTAGTCTCTTCCCACTCCGCCAGGCAACGCTCAGGCTATGAAACTTAACCACCCACATCAACCCATGGGCATGGGTCCTATGGCAGCCTCAGCCACCCCATCCCCTGCTGAGGTCCAACTTTCCCTATTGCTCCCAAAACACAATGCTCATCCCTTCCTTGCACCAGGAAGGGACAGGACCCAGTCAGCACAGTAGACGCAATTGCCTAGATGAGCTTCATGGAAGTAGCCGCTGAAGAAATGGTCCTTATCTAATTCAGTGGACACTTTCATAAATTAAAGTTAATGCTTCTTGCTGAGCTTTGTTCAAGCTGACTGTCATGCTCAGAGAACAAAAGTCACGGTAGTAGAAGCAACACCCAAAACCAGCCTTTGGAAAAAATTATGTATGACTAGAATAGGTGCTTTGCCAGTGTGCACTTCCCCCTTTACCTTTGCATCATATTAACAGAGTATTGTTACTGCACCACAGCCTTTGAAGAGATTTAAATTCATGGGTCCCACAGGAAGCAGGGAAGGGATTTTAATGTGCACACCTCAATTCAGGAAACTGAGTCACTACAAGGAACAGAGATTTTCTGAAAAACATATAGGAACTCTGCAGCAGAGCAGATAACTGAACTGAGACTTCAGCTTAGACCCACAGGCACCTGAACTGTCCTACCTCCCTTCCACCTACAAGACAGCTCTCCCAAAGTAAATACACATATACCTGGGTATGAAATCAGATGCAAATCCCTTGCTCTACAGAACTCAGAGGTATTCTGAAATTAGCATGGGGGAAGAGAAGCACAATCTTGAGCTGCAAATGAGTAGAAATCAAGCTAATGTACAGCATATATTGCCAATTCTCACATGCTTGAGTCTAAGCTCTGATCCACAGAGAAAATGGCTCTAAAATATTAACCACAGTCATTACGGAAGGCTCACTTCTGACAACGTGTCTTATGGTTCATTTACCAAGAAAAAATGGATGCAATTTTAGCTAGTGTTAAAATTAATCTACTTTTATCAGAAAAGGAAACTAATCCCACCTGCCCAGCTCTTCTGTTCTGTTTTCAGAGGAGACTAACACCGAGGCAGCAGGTTTTAAAAGCCAGGCTTTTCACAAAACCAGGGATTCTGTAGATTTTTACTTATATAGGTTGAAAAAAAAAATCTGAGTGACGTCAACCACCTACCCTAGACAAGCACAACTCTTACAAGGCCAAGTTCATCACCAGTGCTGACCCTGCTCTGACTCAAATTGGGTGCCAACAAGACGACTTTTAATTTCTTCTTTGGGGAATTTCAGTTCTCAGAAACCAGTCAAGTCTGTGATATATTGAAGGAATAAAGGCAGCAGTAACATCCTACTGTACACTCAGCATCATACACACAGTCCTCAGTCACAGGCAATCCTCCAGCAGCTCTGTAAGCCCTTTCACGCACACCAAGTTCACTCAAACTTCTTCCTAAGCTCTTGAACTCCTGCTCCAGCCAGAGAGAAAACTTCAGCTGTTGCATGTCCCGGAGTCAGAAAAGTGTTTCCTGGGGAAAGAGGAGAAACACAGGAGAGCCATGAAGAGGCAGAGTTCCCACGTAAATTACCACCCCTTTAGAGCAGCTCTAAGTCACACATCACTGAGCAGCTGGCACATCCCCATCGAAAGGGTCCAGGGTGGAGTTGAATGACCCCATTCACACCACAGGAAGAGCTGGCTTCAGAGCCTGAGCAGATCCCTCTAGTTCCCATCTTCTTCAGCCTCTTTCTGCATCCAGAAAGCACCGAAGTTTAGCAGTAGAACTGCAATATCATCACTCACTCTCTAGGCTTGAGTTCTCTTTAGATTGTTGCTATTGACAGCAAATCCTGGGAGAATTATTATTTTTTATTAGTATTATTATTTTCCAGTACTGCATGCATAAGAATAGCTCTCTAGATATAGCAAATAGATACAAGCAAATGAATGGAACAATAACTGCCTCATGTCTTTCATTTAAAACAGACTGATATTAGTCCTTTTGTTCAGAAACAAATTTAACAAGAATTTAGAAGCTGTGTGTTGAGGCTGAAATAAATCAGGTGACTAGCAGGAGAGGGAAGCTCGCTATGACTTCAGAGTACGATGAACACAATGATGGGACATGGTGGAATAAGAAAACTAAGGCTGAATTTAATACAAATGGCTCCATTTATATCAAAGGTTTTGTAGAAGCTCTAATGATAATTCAATTGCATTGTTCATTGGGGAAAAGGTAGATGGAGATCATTTAATGTTTTTTAATTAGCAAAATATTTCATCCTGGCTACAATTTACCTTCTGTGTGAGGGAACAGAAGTGGTATCAATGGCAGGTTGCAGCTAGCTGTGGCTATGTGCACAGACCTGCATTTTGCTTATGCACGTACTAGGGGAAACACTATTCAGTGACAATGGATACCATCAATTGGAAGAGTCTTGTCAAGATTTCTGCATGGTTCTCATGATGTTCCCCCTTTGCATAATGGATGGGATTGCTAGAGCATTTAATTTCTGATAATAGGACTGAGCTGGAAATAAACACTTCTCCCACACACCTTAAAATACTGTTTTTCTATTCCAAAGTGAACACTCCTGATTTATTTAGAAAGTTAGGGGCATGTTGAATTGGATTAAAAGGCAGCACAAGTGCCAAGTCCTCTCTTGAACAAGTCACTTCCTAACCTGAAGAGGCTGACAAGGAAAGCCTGGCACCTCAGTGGAAACGCAGCACAAGATACCATCCCAGACCTCCATCGAGATGATCCCTTTATTCCCACATGATCAAAGCCAAACAAAAAATATTACATCTGCTCATTCTTATCTTTCAGATGGCAAAAAGTAATGGAAAGCCTAAAACCTCAGAGCCCAGAAAAGAAATAACAAGACCGAAATCAATTGATTTCCGAAAATGACTTCCAAGTTAGTCCAAGAGCTTATGCCAGCAGAGCAGCTATTGTACCCTATTACATCTGCAGAGCACAGTTCTGTACGATAAGCTCTCAGATGAGCAATAAGCAGACAGATGATTATTATGACCAAGGTACCTGGAGTAGCTGCATGATGCCTTGGCCCATGCTACTGCTATGCTTTAACCTTGCTAGACTGACAGCTACATCACCTTCACCTTCTGGGAAGACACGGTTTGTCATTCTCTTACTTGTGTTGGTGATACCATTTGTTTTGTGACAGCAACAGGAGTGGTGCTGGTGTAACAGGTGGACCAAGGGGTAGTTTGGATGCTATCATCTGTCCATTATCATTCCCCAATAGAAGTGGCCATCTTCACTGTCTTTCAATGCACATAAACATGCCAGGGACTAGACTACACTAATAACCAGAGTGAGCCAAACACATCCTTAGTCAAGATCACCAAAAAGAGTGGTACATCCAAGTACAGATTTGTTTTCATATCTCATACAATAGAAATCATGCAGAAAATTCAAAAACCCTTTTGACTTCAAGGTACGTATTCGAAAATCTTCTAAGTAGAACTATAACAGCAGTGCAAGATCTGTCCCTTCTACTCTCCAGAAGGAACTATGCAGTATGAAGACAGAAGGTCTCCTGCCAAAACACTGGCTAGAAAGAAGATACTTGTGGGTTAATGTGGGTGTTGGCAGATCTTCAAGAGAAGCAAGCCAAGCTGTGCTTCACTTTCACAAGTTAAAGAAATTGGAATGAATGGGGAAAAAAAAAAAAAAAGAAAAAAATCTGTGGGAATAGGAGAAACCACCTTTGAAAGAAGCCAAAGGGAGTCAGCAGCTGATAAAGAAGGTTGCGATTCTTGGTCAGACCAGAGACTCTCAGCCCTCTTGAGATGATATACTTCAAGATATCAGATGCTAGCAGCTGTCTCTTTTTGCCTTTTATAACATACCAACCCATTTAAGATCAACCCTTTACCACAGGCTGCCAACACCAGCTTAAAAAAAACCCAAGCAGCAATGTCGTAGTGCATTCTGTGGGCAGGCATGCAAAAGCTTCAGCTGAAAAATCTAAGGATTTAGATGAAGTATGTCACACTGGTACAATTTAAGGAATTGCTACACATTAACCCATCTGTGCTAACTGTCCACATGAGGGCTCCTCATCTTGAAAGAAAATTCAATTTAAATGCCTTCCAACATGAGCTAAAGTAGATACAGGTACACTTCAGGTAACTTGCTGCAAGCCAAGAGTTATGTATGACATTGCCCCCACCTCAGCTCAACAGTGATAGCCTACTGCACCTCAGGTCTAAGCCTCAAATCCAAGCTGGGCTCCAAAAGTTCTGCTGCAATTGCAGTGTCAGACTTTGGAGATCTTGTTTCTAAGGCTTCATGCTCAAAAGGCAGAAGTGCACCACCAGAATTCCCCACTGAGACCAGGGCAATCCCCTGTCCGTATTAGCTTTTGTAACAAAGATACAGGAAGGTATAAAGGCCTCTGGTTTTGCTTACATCATCCTAAAAACATAAGCTGCTAGGCTACAGGCTTATTCCACTCCTTTCTGAGCCCAGACAGCAGCTCTCCAGCTATAAGAACTTGTACCTCTACAAACAGCAAGGCCATTCTCTGCCAAATTCAAGAAGGTAAACAAAATACATCTCTCTGGCAAAACATCTCCACATCAATTTGTATAATTACCTACATCCCTTAAGAGGGTCTTGTTGACATATCATAGCTCTGTCTCCAAACACTGAAATACAATTAAACCAGATGCATCAGACATGACTTGGTGGCTGGCTCATGTCAAACCACCACATGTGGTGGCTGAGAGATGAACTTTCATTCATAGATGCTGAGAAGAAGTAGCACAGTATGTATGGAAAGTCACAGCATAGAAAACTACTTTTAGGTAAACTCCTCCATCTATGGCCCACCCTCCAGCAACTCTCTCTGCCCAATGAGTATTAAGGTTTGGCTAGCAATGCTAATATCTGCCAATTTATCTCCTTCCAAGTCAGTCCAAGTCCTCCTGCAAACTGTTTCATTGATAACACAGGCTTCACCTGTGCATAACCAGGCTTCACGTTTTTTATTCTGGTTCTTATCCTCTTCCTGCCTTTTTGTTACCAATCAGTGCTTCTACATCACTTAAGTCCAAAATTCCCAACAGAAAATCCATACTCCTTCTCAAAAAGCTTGTGTGCTTCTTTTTGAATGAAATCAATCCAGGTGTCCACATCTTGACTTGTAAAATGTTCTTTTGCCTCTGAAGTCTCCTTTTAGTGAATTCTAGAGCTAAACCCACCCTTAAAACCAATTGTTCTGATTACATTATCCCAGTCCACAAACCCTGACTTGTTTTCTCTTTTTCACATTGCCTGCTCCTTCACTTCTCAATGCCATGTCCCACAAACCTAGTTTTCCAACACTATCACATTAATTTTCCCTATCAGCAACTTCAATTTGCTGCTCCATTCCCTAGGTTTTCCAGGCAGCATGTTAGCACAATGTTTTTCCAGCCCTACCCTTCCCTATTTTGTCAAGTCTTCTCTCATTCTCCAGTTAGCACCCCCTACAACAGAGAGGCTCCTTACCTGCTTAGGAGACACCCCTTCCTTAGCACGTCTTTGGTAGAAAACACCTCAGAGACCACAGTCTTTTTCTTCAGTTGTTGAGGTCACTCCACACCAGTTTTTTTCCAAAGCTTACCAACAACCACAGGTCAGCTTCTCTACTAAAAAAGCTATTTTTTTCAACAGACTACTTACAACTTCATGCAGTCCCAGAAAAGACTCTTACCCTTTTACTCTTACACATCTCATCTCTTCCTCCTCCTCCTTAATCATTTATTCCTTCCACCTGGGAAGACAGGGAATTACAGCCCGCTGAGTCCCCTCCACTTCAAGAGCTAATTTACACCCTGAGGGATTCCTTCAACTCCTTCAAATTATCTTCTGCTGCCTCTTACCACACCCTAAGATCAATGCTCATCACTTGTGTGTTTGTGCCTGTCTGTATCTTCTTTATTAGTAGTATTTTCCTTTTAGAAGTTAATTATCTAAATTACAAAAAAACTTTACTAGGCTGAATCAAGCAATCACATAATCGATGCATTTGTAAACCTCATGTTTCTGCTGCTTGTTGTTGCCTGTTCACACATTTAAGGAAGAACCAGTTATCTAGTACCTCCTGCCTAAGGAAGAGACCATTGCAATCAAGTTATCTGACTCCTATGTAAAGCCAGAGTGTCCCTCATAACTGTTTCTGCAGTGGATGTATCTGCCTCCCAGATCATGGCTAACTGCGACTCTCAGTTCTTTGAGGCAGGAATCAAATATTTGTCCTTAAAGGATTTCAGTGCTGTAAGATGAACATTGTACGGGATTTGCAATTATCAGGGAGAAGACATCTCTTTGTTCTCCACTAGAACAATATCAGCGATTAACGCCTTTAGGAAGCTCCTGGTGTCAGTGATAAAACCCCACAAGTACTGTCTCAGAAAGGAAAACATTGTATTGCCTTTGAGACTACCACCTACGTGCCTCCCTGCAGTGGCCTCACTGTCCAAAGAACTTGTTACCTTCAGCAAAATCCTTCAGATAGCATCCACCATGTGACTAAGAAGACACAACAAAGAGGAGACAGCTAGAAACAAAATCTCTCCAGGAGGGAGAAAGAATATAGCTTGTTCATAGGGCCCATTCCCAGAAGGGAAGGTGGAAGACGACAGAGGAGCAATGAACTTCTACATCTCCCAGGAACGAGCTGAAATATTATGTAGTGTCCCATATACTTCATCTATTCTTATTTAATCAGTATAAAAGATGTGTCCATTATATGGCATTAATATCTTGTCATAATCTTGGTGCCTAACCAAAAGTGAACTGGGAATGTTTCTCACTAGTTTTTGACACTATCAGAATGCAGACAATTTTGGTTGATATTTTAGTGCAGCAAATGTCAACTGAAAATTACATACCTCCAAGAAACTTTCTGATTTTAACTAAACTACATTTTCTAATGGAAAATTCTTCTGACAACTTTCTTTCACCAAGTGGCTCTAATACTCATCTTTAATAACTTATGTATCTCAGTGGTGTTTTCAATTTACTGATGTCATCTGTCCTTTGTAAACACAACACAGAAGGTGAGTATTTAAAACTGTATGTCATCTATCTTTTGTCCTTATTGCGATACTGCATTCACTTCCCATACTTCATTATACCATGTATTTTTGCGATGAAGTATTTTCATCTCCTAGCAGCTGCTACTGCATAACATATTTCTGGATCATCTGAGTAGCTTGTTAGAAGGACAAATTTACTAATGGTTTAAAGTTTAATTCATATCATATCATCCAAGTTCAGACGTCAACCACACAATTCCACATATTTGAGCAGGAGCACCAAATTACAGACATCTTTCCTCTGAACTCTCTCCAGCAAAGATCTCCATCTGTTTAATAATACAGTATGTCCATATTTAAACAAAATGCTCTCTATATAGAGGATTAAGTACAGGTTTCCTCAGTAACATTTCATAATGAGATGCTGATTCCTTTGTAGTATATTCTCTGTTCCTCATAAAATTTCCCAAGGTATCTCGTTGTTCTACTTGCTCATAAAGGTTTGTTTCTCACCCAAATCCACCTTGTCAAACACAAGATTTCTCAGAAATTACTCTTTCTGCCTAGTCTTGCACTACCTCAGTGTTAGAAAGGAATAGAGATGGATGCTCCTTCTGCTTGCCACAAAGTGGTTCTTGGCTTCATCTAAGTGAATCCTGATTTACATGAGTGGAAAAGGAGCACAGACACAGACTCAACATTTCTACTCAACTGTTTCATTCTGAAATGGTGCCAGACACAATGGAGAGATGGAAAGGATAGAGCAAGGCAGGCGATGAAATTTTCTCTTTGTGTGTGCGTGATTCTTTCTCTTCCAGTCTGACAGGAGCACCAGTGATTTCTTAATTGGTTTTGGAAGGATCTTTGTAAAGTAGTTTGGGGGTTGTTCTTATTTCCCTTTAAAGCCATCACTCAGATACCTCACTGATAAACCTGCCTTAAGAACTTGAATAGCACTGAAGAAAATCAGTGCTGCTGTACTAAGCACAGGCACTGACAGCAATTTTAAAAGGACATGAGCAGCCATCAGAGCATAGGCAGATAATTCAGACCACAAACATTTCCTGGAAATACTTGCTACTCTTAACATCACTTTAAAAGTTCAAACAAACATCAGAATATCTTTGGTTAACTCTGCTTTAAGAGAAAGGTGATGTTCACCTGCACTGAAGCTATACCTCAGCCCCCACTGTTCTTTGTGGTGAAAATACAGGTGTAGTGAACCCGCCAAGACTAGGCTATTTCCCTGAGGAGGGCTGAAAGGGACCAGCACCCAAACAGGACAGGAGAACAGCAGAAATAAGTTCTAACTTGGGACAAAACTAAAAGGACAGATTGAGAAGTAAGTGGGAAGCACCAAGAACACGCACTTCCTCCCTCCAAATCCATGTACAAATCAGACGAACCATCAGTATGAATATGTTATTTACTCCATTGGACCTTGTGCGTATCTATATCTTGTGTGCATGGGAAAATCATGAAGCTTTAACATTGTAATGAGTCCTGGACAGTGACAGCACCTAAGTGCCCTAGAGCTTGTTGCACTTAAGAACAAACAAAAAATTGAAAGGGATGTAAACCTACTATTTCTGGGCTTCAGACAAATGGTGGTAAAACTGATCCATATCTCTGTAGCATGGGGATGCTGAATTTTGTCAGACCTCAGCTGTGATCCTGTCCAACGGCTCCTCAGCTATCCAAGTAGCCTACTGCAATCCCAGCTCCTGGCCTAAGTCTGAGCTGCGTTACAAGGGATTAAGTCAAAGGAAGCTGAGGAAAAGGGAAACAGAAGTTTTCAGGAGGTTTTTGACAGTGTAAGAGGAAAGAGACTATAGGAACCTGCATATTAAGGAAACTTTAATGACTAAATCCACAGAACCTCAATCCACTTGTTGCAGAACTGGCCCATTCCAAACACTCAAAAAAAAAAAAAAAAAAAACAAAAAGCTGTCATTCTCTGAGGTCATGAGCAGGGCTTTCTTCAGATTTCTCAACTAGTAGTTATCGACTTCTTAGTGTCCTGGTTTACCCAGCCTTTAAGGTGAGTCTGGTCTTGGTTTCAAATTTGTTCTGCAAGGACATTTGGTGCCACCTGGATTTGGAAGGAAGGCTAACAGGGCAGGAGTATCCCAGTTGATGCTGGATGATGTGATGCACAATCCCCTAAACTAGGCACTGTGGGCATACAGCCACATGCATTCCCTATCAGGGCTGAGTCCACGCTCTGCAGCCTTGCACCTATATTGGTCTTATTCACCTGGAAGGCAGGAGGAGAAATGGCAGGCTGGACCCAGCAGGACCACCACCTTCACGTCAGAGCTTCAATGCGTTCCTCTCTTTGCAGAGGGTATTCCTGATGGCAGTGAGCGAGAGGCTGCTGTCTGTGCAGCTACTCCTTGCTAACACCTGCAGCATCCCTTTTAACTGCTGCCTTGGCCCACCAGAGTAGCTGAGATGTTTGACAGCGTCAGTGCAAGCTGCATTGGTTCGTGGGCTGTCCTGTTCATCATAACAGTTATTAGGGTTATGTTCACCTTTCATTATTAAAGAAACACATGCCTTCCCTAGCCCTTCTGCATCAAGGGAAGGCATCAGCATTCGCACACCTACACACACAGGTGTGTGCGGCACTTTCCTCATGTGTTTATTGTTTTTCATTTTTTTTGGGAATCACACTCCCAATGTGTTGCTGTCTCAGCTGTCACTGCTTGTCACATTACAATAACGATCGCTGCTTTCAGAAGCCAGTTCAGGTTGTTTAATCATTGCTTCCCTCCAAGCTGTCCATCACAGGGTGGTCGCCAGGCAACAGCATCAACAGACAGGGCTGTGGGTGACTGGTGAGGAGGAGGAGGAGGAGGAGGATGGAGCACACCATGGTTTGCAGGGAGGAAGAAGAACTCACGTTCCCATGGGAGAGGGAGGCACGGGAGCTGCTGAGTCTATCTGATGGGATCCCAGCCTGCAGCATGATGAAAATAACAGGGAACCCTGTGTTTTGGTAGAGGAAGAAAAGATGGCAGGACCCTGACCCATGGCACAGTAATGCAGAGCTGGGTTCCTTGCTACAGCTCTCGTAGGTGTCCATGGTCCAGCTCCCTCCACCACAGGTGGGATGGCAGGGCCCTGCCGTCCTGCCCAGCTCACAACCACAGGCACAGCCTGCAGTTAGAGACAGCTGGAATCAACCACATTTATTCCTTTAACAACTTTAAAATTAGTTGTTTAGGAGTGGATGAGGAGTTTCTGAAGAAAAAAGAAAGATCACATGTCAACTTATAAAAGTTGCAAATAAAAGGAAAGGCAACACTGAACTTGGAGCTTTTCATCCTAAAGATGAGCTGGAGAATGTTTTGGGTTTGTTTGTTTCATTTTGTTTTCCAGGAGATACACAATTAAACAGTCATTTGTCATTTAAATAAACAGATGCAGATCTGCATCAAAGCATCTTTGGGTTACAATAGGCTAAATAGTTATTACTAAACTTCAACTGCTCTTCTGTAGAGATGCTAGGTCACTGGATCCAGGCTAAGTCCAGATATATATAGCCCAAATCTATATTCTTCTTATCTCTAGCCCAGGCTCTGTCCCTCTTAACGTATTGAGGGGAGTGTGGAAACACGCACACAAAAAGTGGAGGAGGTGTAGCACAGTCCCATCCCGTGGTACAATCCTCAGCCAGAATACCATCTCAGGGAATAATTATCCTCAGAACTCCTCCAACTAGTGACATTTCACCACAGACCTATGCATTCTGGTATTAAGTTTAATGCATCTGCAGTTTTCCTGGTATGTCTTTTATTTACCTATCTATCCTTTCCTATAAAAAAATAAATCTATTAAGTTTCATGTAATCAAATTAAGAGCTAACTTTGATTTGCAGATAAACATTTCCAAAATCTGATTTGATTTCCAATAATGATTAATTTAAAGCTTTTATCTTTCATCTATAGAAATGTATTTTTTTCTTGGAAACCTGAACTGAAACTCGGCAAAAAGCAAATTAATTTTCCATACATATTCTTTGGCATATAGAGCTTGATTTTTGCCATTAGTATGATTTTTACACCACAAAAATATATTTACACTTACATATAGGTAAATTCTTCAAAACATAAGGTCCTCAAATATTCTTTTGAAAATTCAGTGGAATTCACTTCTCCTAGGTCTGTTTTCAGAGAGTATTCAGTGAAAGGTAGTGGCAGCATTCTTGGCCAAGGCAGGGAAGATTAAGCTGTTTCTAAAGGTTTATACTGACCCAGTCACATACACAGAAAGGGAGCATATGACCTCTTTCATCGACTGAAGATATACCTTGGATTTAAAATAAAAACCTTCCATGCAAAGTCTATTCTAAATTATTAAATGTGGTCCATTCCCACATTACTGAGGAATTTCCCACTGATTTCTGAATCAGGGACTTTGTGATTACTTCTCACACACACACACACATCCACCCCCAAAAAAAAAGTGCACCTGAGAAAATCACATATTGAGCAGGGACAATTTATGAAAAGAAAAACAAGCCTACGTTTGTTATATAAAATATTTCCCTTGAATTATTTTCTCAACCTTCAATGTAGTGGGGGAGGTGAGAATGAGGGAGGAAGAGAAACATTTGGGGAAAGACATGGGATGTCTCTTTTGGGTTAACTAAATAGCCTGAGATTTTTTAAAGAGCCTTTCACTTCCTCCCCAAGGCCTGCTCGAAAATGATCTGCAAGAGCTCATGGCACTGCTGTCCTTAAATAATCACCAGCAAAGGTGATATAAAACCTAATAGAAATAGGATGTGAGCACTCACACTGAGTTGGGACCTGGTGTTGCAAGGGATCAAGACCTTCCTATGTGTAGCTGAACACTCCCCACCCAAAAAAAACCCCAGCCCTTCCACGCCTTGGGAACACATCTGCCTTGAAATGCCAACTGCAAATCATCCCCTTCCATCTCTTCTTCATCTCTTGATTTAACATATTTGTGCAAAGCATGGAAGACTCTGCAAATGGGCTCTTAGGTTCCAAGAGGCACCAAGAAGTGATACACAGGGCATGAGGGACATAGTCCTGGTGGCACTCTGAAAACTGTCTTGATGAATGAACTTCAGACACCCTCTCGAAACACCAGACATATCTTTATGTACTAGATACATTCCAGTATTTTTGCCAGCCCAGACAGTCCAAGAGTATCTTCCCTACCTTGCTACTTCTGCATTAGGGAATGCAATACTCTGGAGGAAAAAAAAGATTTTTTTTTTCCTGAGGGCAGTCTCTCCGGGGGTGAAGGTGGATGGTGTTTGCTGTTACACTGTAATTTGCTGCCTTATGTACACTGTGGTCTCCTCATGTTGCCCTGAGGTTCCTCAGCCACACTTTCCAGCAGCACAGCATGGGTCAATCCCTCCATCCCGCCCAAGCCATTTGCTTGAGGTGGGCTTTGTCTCATCTGGGCTATCTCTGAGTTTTTCCTCCAGGAAAAGACAGATCAAAAGGTCCGTGACTCTCATCATCTTCCTGATCCTGCAGAAGCAGTTCTGCCCCTAACCACAGCACAAGGAGAGAGCACTGGAGGCCCTGCCTCAGCATGGGCTGCTCATGGTGGGGATACGTGGCACTGACATCCCTGCATAGCAGCAGAAATAGGTCCAAATTACCACCTTCTTCCCCCACACTGCCTAAATCTCCATCTCTTTTCTCAGCCGCCTTCTCCCTGTTCGCCCCATGTCCCGGACACCTCAGCACAGCCTGCCCTGAGCATGTCCCTGGCATGGCAGCACACAGGGGAGAAGTTCAGAGGCAGCTTTGAGTCCTGGTGTGCTATCACAGAAGAACATCACTCCCCTATTTAGGGACATGATGTGAGGTTAGATTAAGTTCTTGGAGATGCTCAAAAAGAAGGGAACTACATTTTAGGACACATCCTAAAATATCCTGTTCCTTCTCAAAGTACTTTCCTTTTATGTTCCCCAAGGAGAGAAAGTGCAGTACCAAGTAAAAGTATTATTGTGTTACCAGCACTGAGAATTAGGGATTAAGGGCTCTCATGTTAACTGTTGTTTGATTTAAAAGACAGCCAAAAAAACTGCAAGTGGCACAAAAATTATTTTACTGCATCAACTTTTATATGCATTTAAAATTCCAAAATAATTAGTCTATCACCCAATGCTGCCATTTGAATTGGAATCAAGGCCCATTTTCATTTAACATAGAAATGTCAATTAGAGCTGCGGGAGTCATTGATTTTTTGGTTTGCTGGCCAGATATAAAAAAAAAAAAAAAGAGAGAAAAGAAGTGCCTTGTGTCAGTCTGATTTTTTTTCTCCTCCTATGAAATGAAAACCTGAATGCAGCTTTGGTTCTGGATGAACAGGATTCAGTACACACATTTTTTCTGATAGTATCAGTTGCCCAAATACAAGCAAATATAGTTTGAGATGCTCTACCAGGCCTGGGTGTCAGGTAGGATGCAGGACCCACAGGATGCCCTTGCCCTGTGAAACTGCAGCTAGAGGCAATACCACCTCAAATGTCACTAGATGCCTCTGTGAGGGACACTGAATCAAGGTTTTTGTATCACTGGATCATTTTTAAATATAGAATAAAAGGATCAGAAATCCATTCAAAAAAATGCTGCCTTGAAACAAAACAATGAAAAAAATATTACATTTGAACTTTCATGATTTTTGCTTGTTTGGGGCTATTTCTCGGGAGCCTTGGGATCTAAAGGAAATCAGTGAGAACATATGAAATGCTCTGGTCAAGCAACAACAGCATTTTCCAGAGGAAGAGGTCTTTGATGGGGCAGTTTCACTCGCCTTGCTGGAGCTCTCCACAATGTGAGAGTTGTGTTCAGTCTGGCATAGTAAGAAAGGCCCAGAGGACAAAAGATTGTCCAAGGCCAATGCTAATCTTGGAGCCCTTCAAATGTAAAGCCGTACTCCAACTGAATGAGTCAGAATGGTCTCTAACCTCTTCAGAATGAATTGAGGACTTCTGACCTCCTTGCTTCCCCCTCTGGACAGACCTCATCATGACTGCCAGGTCAGGAAAATACAAAAATTTTATTTGAAGTCAGGAGGAAAGGGAGAAAACCCTTTTCTACTATAAAGTACAGAAGATTGAAAACTATAACTCTATTGCTTTATACAGTTTATAGCCTCTTGATATTGCATGAATGCCAGTTGCAACTGACAGAGCTCTTCCATTATTCTCCTTAATCTCCCTCATGATGGGATTTGCATATCCCACCTGTCAGTCCAGGTGGAAGCTCCTCACCATCTCCCAAACTCTTTCACAGAGACCAGATTCACACAGGGACAAGCCTTTCTTCTAGTCCTCACGGATTCTCTTTCACCCACTGCTTTCTCTCAGTGCATGGCTATTCTTATTAACAATTTCCCATGTATCCTATTTCATGTTCTGTATATGAAAAGCCTATGTTTTATCCAGTCAGGAAATATATCTAGAGATGGACTGCAATACAGAAGAAATACTAAAGCTATTGACTTATTTTTGCCAAATCAAACACACACAGACAAAAAAAAAAAAAAAAAAAACCAAAACAAACCACAACAAAAAAACCCTCAAAATCTTCTGGTTAAAGAAATAAAGTTACTGCTCAAAGTTACAGGAAATCTTCCAGTGTTTTCTTTCACTGAAGGCTTGTTTTTAAAGGAGGTTTCGCATCTAGAATGGATGTGAAGTATTTTATGATCTACACAATAGTAAATCTAGTTTAGAAAACGAAAATTTGAAACAGGTGACTTTTAGTAATACTTTAATTTGACTCGATTTTTTTGTGGTGTAAATCCCCATTTTTGTTTTCTCCCTTTTTATTCAGCCCTTCCTAAATATATTCTCATTAGCTCTAGCAAGAGATTAGCCTAAAACAGTCTCAGCGTCTGGTGCATTATACTATTAATACTATTATATATTGTTGTAATATGTAACCAACACATACTATGTCTCACTGAACTATTTTAATGCAGGCATCCTCCTGAGATGAATCTTTTTTGGGACCTGTTTCCTGCACCCTAGGAACCAATCTAAATGCAAAGCGACTGACAGTGGGGTCATTCCTCACCATGGGTCTCACTGCGCATCTGGCTCTGGGCTCCACATCCATATTCATTTCCTTAAAACTCCTCCTTTATAATAACGCATTTGCCATGGGAGGAAGGGAGCAATGGGCTATCGGAGTGTCATACAAGATGATGCTGGTCACTCACGGGATGACGTTGGCAGATTCTTCACCCATCCCTGGTAGTTCTACATTGGAGCCACAGCTCTGCCAGCAAGGGAAGGACAAAGGGTACCAACTACAGACTATTGCATGAACACAGCATCTGAGCAAAAAAAGTCTCAAGAGTGAGAAGATGTGAAAAGTGACATTTTGATTGTGATCCCCCCTTCTGGTCTGAACAGAACAACACTGGCAATTTAAGACACTTTTGACATGCCTTTACTGTCTCCCTTGTAAAAGGGAATACATTCGTTATCATCTGCATGGAATTGCGTTCATCAAAAGCAAAAATCTGATTCAACTTCGAGCTCTTGGGAACCTGACTCCTAGAAATTCACAGTTCACTTTCCACAACCTGTCTTACAAGCAGATACAGAAAGAACAGTGCTTGCTTGATTTAGCAGACCAGAGGCTGAAAGGGAATACGATCACTGCCTGTAAAATAATTCCAGGGGGCGTTAAGTGCCAGGGAGGGAAAATAACTCTAATTAAAAAGCACATGCACAAATGAAAAAAAAAAAAAATTAATCTAAATTGCCCAATGGCAATGTCAGAACAGAAATCAGACGGAAGTTTCCAACAGCCAGAAGAATGAGGCTTGGAACAGCTATCAAATAGGAAGAAGGCAATAGGAGGGTGGGTTGGAAGAAACCCAACTGTTTTTAAGGTGCAGTTTGATCAGTTTATGGCTGTAGGATGCAGTATCTGCTGCAGCCCTGTGCCATTCTTGAAGTTCCTAATTTATAAAGTAGGTTTGAATGCTTTAACTGAAAATCCAACAACAGGTTATTCACAATTACTTTGTCCAGGAGGAAATGGGTTCCATGATTTCAGGTAAATCATGGAAAGCAGCTTTGCGAGCACATCTGCTAACTCTTTCAGCACCCTTGGGTGTAACCCATCTGGTCCCCCATTTCCCATTTACAGAACAGGTTGTTAGGCGTTGGAATGGGCTGCCCAGGGAGGTGGTGGAGTCCCCATCCCTGGAGGTGTTTAAGAGTTGGGTCGACATAGCACTGAGGGATATGGTGTAGTTGGGAACTGTCAATGTTAGGTTAATGGTTGGACTGGATGATCTTCAAGGTCTTTTCCAACCAAGACAATGCTGTGATTCTGTGAAATACAGTGCATTGGAAATATATAGGTACATTGTTATTCCACCTTACCTGTGCTCAGTTTGTCCTGTCAATAACATCAAGTAAAATCTTGCAAGTAATACTAATGTAGAGTCTCATCTTGACTAAAAGCTCTCCCACAACAGACCTAACTGTTCCCCTGTTGTCTAGTGTAATCACCTGACAACAGTAATGATAACCTTGCAGGCTTCATCCTGCAAGGATGGACCCATCAGTTGTATTGATTCTCTACTGTGGATGGAATATAATACCTGGTCATGTTGCATCTGGTCCAGACTCCATCTCCATCAGTCTGTTGAGGATATTCTGTTGTGGAGGACCTATGAGAAGCTCAGCTTTGTCTTTCCAGCCATGTAAATCACAGAAGTTTGAATCAGCTGTTTAAAGGTATCGTGACCATGTAAAAGCCCATACCCAGGTGTACAGCAGGGCACATGCTCAAAATCTTTGCTAGACACTTTGAGATCTACACCAACATCCAGCCCAGGAGAGTACTCTGACCAGTGCAAAGCAACACAAAACTGCCTTAATAAGTGAATGTGAAACCCACACTGCTTTCCCTCACAGCACAACATTAAAGCACATGCTATATCAAAGTCCTTGCTCAGTCTCCCTTACCTTCTGATCTCCTCCAATTTTTTTGCTCTTTCTCCAGGGTACTTTCAAATGAACAAACAACACACTGATCTCACTCCAAGCCAGCCTAGGACAGAAGCAGTCTTGGTTTCTCGTAAGCTCTGAGAACCATCCATATCCCAAAAGCTCATAATGCACATCTTTTAGAGATTTGCTTCTCTCCATTAAAACCAAGTCTGTCTTTTAGCTCCACACACAAATCTCCGATAGCTGTTTTCTCCTAGTCTATAGTATAGCATTAAGGGAGCTATGGGGACTCCAAATCTACAGTGTTTGGATACAACACATCAGGAAGCACGTATGATATCTCTGCGAGCTAGGAAACCTGTCAACTTCCACACTGATGATGAAATTTCTCAGTGGTGCAGAAAGGCAGGAGATCTCACTTGTGTGTCTTGTAGCAGAGATTTGAGAAAGATCTTATCTCATAGGATCTTTTACTCCAGTTTCTACAGAGGCCAGTGGAAAGACCCTCAGAATGTATCAATGCAGGTAAATTAAGGAATAATAAGACCCATTCACAGACTCAATAGTCTATAACTATATTGTTAAAATGGTTCCAGGCAGGGTGCTGGCATGGGCCAGTTAACACCTTGCTGGAACATTCCCAGACAGTCTGGGACACAGTACAAGCCAAAGACCATTTCCAGCACCCAATTTGGCTGCAGCCACTCTTCTCTGTTTTGCAGACTGGAAGAGCTCAGGGTTGTGGAGATGACAGTGTCTTGTGCGGCCTTGCTCACCTCCACTGGCATCAGAGAAAGACTGAGGCCCACCTGTATTTTAACACAACACTGGATACACACCCAGTTTCATCCTCATCAGTCATCTGACAATCCAGGCTCCCTACACCTATACTCTCCTCTGGGAAGCTCCTGCTGACTCCACTGGTGAAAAAGCCAAGGTAGACGGGAGGGATTAGTGCACGTGAAGCGTGTCCCTACAGATGTGAGTTGGGCACACTCCAAATGTCTGGATACAGATATTGTGCTGGAGGGTAAACTGCCCAGGGGATAACTAAAGTCACTGATGGGTCAAAGTAATCCCTGATGTAACACAATTTATGTCAGTGGAGTTATACCTGCATGACTTGGACTAATATTTATTATTCTTATTGTACCTGTGGCCAAGCATACAGTGAGTTCAACCTCAGAGCAGAATGCCATCACTTAGCTGGTACACACACTCAACATGAACTCATGGCCAAGCCTGAAAGGAGCTGCAAACACCGAGAACAATCCCTTACAAAAATCAGGAGTCCTTTCAGGGGTCCCTTCTCCTCCATCAGAAGCATTGTAATTATATCCAAACCACTGCCAAAATAAGGATACAGGGAACCACACTAAGGCTGGCAGAATCAGGTACATTGCAATAGAAGAACTTGGTGGTGACAGTGCTTTAATTTTCCAGCTTTTCCATCTAAAGGCATCTCAAATATTTTGAGCTTTGGTTTGGATTGTTCCTGTACTCACACAGATGCTGCCAGCTATGATCATCTTTATAGTGCCCCTGTGCCTGGGTGAAAGGCAAAAGCTGTTTGACAGCAGCACTTACAGAGCACATAAGAATGAAAATGTGAAGAGGTGAGTTGTATCCCCCTGTCACAGCAGGGAAGCGCAGGTAGGAAGCCGGCAGCTACCGCTGCTGGAGTGCTGCCAGGGCACCAGGGTTACACAGCATCCCTCACAAGCAGCAGCATGGGGTCCTCTGCGACCCCCATGCAGGCTGAACTATGTACATTGTACCCTGAAGGAAGCATTCACCCCAACCCCCTCCCACTTCCAGTTCCTTTACAGATGAGTGCCCAAACCACGTAGAGGCATTGGGTCAGTGCCACTTTGGGCTACCTACTGAATACACACACCATTGCTTCAGCTCAGCCTGGACAAGTCTGTCATGCATCCAAGTCCTGCTGGGGTCCAGCCTCATTTAAGTGTTGTGAGGGGGATGCAATCACAGCACAAGATAGCACAGCACTGACAGAGCCCCCAGCAGCAAGGTGGGAGCATAATCTCCTTGTACGCAATGCAACCCACAGCTCTTTGGGAAGGAGAGTGGCAAAACATTTCCCCACAGCTCCCTGAAAACATTTGTACACCAAGACACTCAGAAAGTATATCAGTCCCTGGCATTAATAGCCCACACTACCACAGTGGGCAGAAACATATATACATGTATATGTATACCTAAGCACATGTATAAGAAAACACATATATAATAATAAATATATCTTGATAAATATAGAGATGAAACATAATTGCAGTAACAGACCAGGAAAACTGATACCTGATGGATGACTTTTTATACCAGAAGTTTTTCTTTAGCAAATTGCATCACTTTAAACCAGTGTCAACTCAATTCAATTTGTATGAACAGACCTGCATTCCTACAAGGCAGCTTCTGTTTGCACAACTACATAAGAGGCAGGCTAGCTGAGTTTTGAAGAAAGGGGAAAGTCCTTCAAAACAGAGATGACAAGTATTCCTCTGTCAATTAATTGATTAAAAGGCTCCTGATGAGACCATAAAACCATGTCCCAATTAACTAGGGCTGAACCCCACAGTGAGGTGCTTATGACATTCACTGTAATACTAAATCGCATGGCTGCAACATACCTCAATACAATCTGTACCAAAAGGAATTCATAATGATTAAACCGTTCTTTCAAAACGCTCCTAGTACTAAAAGCTGAAAGGGAGGCCAAGGATTTCTGCCAAGCAGCCAGAAACCTTCTGGCATTACAGCTACAGACACCTTAGAGGAGAAGAACCAGAGCCCCCCTTTCTCCTGGGAAGTTATATGGGCAATGACCATGTAGTGCCAGCATCTCTTTCTCTCTTATTAGCATTCTGCTTGCTGTCTCTAAGAGGCAAAGTGACAGAAGTTGGAGCATTCAGACAGACAGATCCTCCACTTCTGCTAGTCCACAAGCAGAGTTAATGGCAGGCAGAAAGCACGCCAGGCAACTCACTCTGCCTTCCCCAGGCCTCAGCCCTCTGCCTCCAGGTTACCTCTGCAGCAGAGGCTGGAGGGATACAGGGCTCAAGTTAACTTGGTAACTTTAATGCCATGACTATTGCTCCAGCCTGGAAACCAGTCACCTACTTCTCTAGCTGGTTTTGTTCTGCTTGGCTCATGTCAGAGCTGTTCTGCTGCGATGCACGAGAAAGGTCCAGGTTATGGGGAAGAGACAAGAACTGCCTCATTTTAACATCTTGGTGGCAAAAGGCAAAACGCAGCTTCATCCTCTGCACTGAGGCACCTTGGAGATGAAGTCCTGAATCCCTCCAGCATCTCCCCATCAGCAGGGCCTGGGGATGAGCCCGTGGGCTGATGCCGTCCCCCAGGCTGGGTGGAGGAGGAGGCGCAAGCACCAGAGGGGCTTTCCCAGACCTTGATTGCAGCCTGAGAGTCCAATGCTCCCTGTGGGGGTTACCCTGGGGGGAAGGCAGTGTGCAAGGACTGATCCCCTCCCAGACCGACCTTTCCCCTCCCCGCCGCGGACAGTGGCAGTGATTTATCCCTCAGTGCCTCCAGGGTGAGGGAGAAGGGGGCTGTGCTTTGGGTTATCTCTCTCTGCCTCCAGGGTGAGGGAGAAGGGGGCTGGAGGGGGCTGTGCGCAGCGGGCGGGCAGCGGAAAGTTTTTTTGCTCCAGAAGAATGGCCCTTTTGAAGCACTTCTGCCCCACTGCACACTGCTAAGCGAAGGCAATCCTCGGCGCCCGAAGGCGCAAAACCCCCCTCGAAGAATTAAAAACCAGCATCCCCACCCCCTTAAAAAAAAAAAAAAAAAAAAAAAAAAAAGAGAGAGAGAGGAGGGAAAAAAAAAAAAAAAAAAAAAGAAAAGGAAAACAAGGGCAAAAGCAAACCCGCCGCCCGCACCCGGCCGGGCCCCCGCGGCGGCGGTACTCACGCTGCTGTTGTGCCCGGACCAGTGCACCATGGCTTGGTTGTGCGCCGAGTCGCCGGCGAGGGCGAAGGTGGTGCTGCCCAGCCGCAGCTCCTCCAGCCCGAAGCGGGCGGCGCCGCCGTCCCCCGGCTCCCGCCCCGCGGCACCGCCCGGCCCCGCGGCGCCCCGCGGGCTGCGGCCCCGCCGCCGCCGGCCCGAGCCCGGCCGGCCGCCCGCCGGGGGGGGTCCCTGGCCCCGGAGAGGTTGGTCCTCGGCAGGAGCCGCCGCCGTCGCCTCTCGGGGCCGGCTCTCCCCGGGCACTTTTTCGGGCTCCCTCGTCAATCGCCGGGTCTCCCAGCCGCCGAATTTCGTCCCCGCCGGAGCAGGGGCGAGGGTCGCTTGCAGCCCGGCATCCTCCGGCTCCATCCCGGCCCCTTGCCCGCTCTCACCTCCCTTCTCCCTGGGGAACCTCCTCTGCTCCTTTTCTCCTCTGTCGGTCTTCAAATGCATTAATAATCCCTGCTGCGGATGTTGCTGCTGCGGCTTCACCTGGGAATGGCAGGATCTGCAAGTTATTTCTGCACCGGTAAAGCCAAAAGTGAAGAGGAAAAGCCATGTCCAGTACAGGAGAGCAACGTGCCAGGCTGGGTACCAGCCAGCAACTTTTTCCATCGCTGCTGACCGCTGATGAGAGCGAAGGAGAAGGAGCAGAAAAGAGCAGGAGCGAGCGAGCAGGGTGCTGCCGATTTACCCGCCGCGGGGTCAACACAGCGAGAACTCCATAAAGTTTCAGACTCTGTTGTATTAGGTGCAGCCGGGGGGTAGGGGAGATTGCTTTCTTTCCCCCTCTTTTTCCCCCCTTGTTTTCTTTTCCTTCTTTTGCACTTTTTCCTTTTTTTGTCTTTTTTTTCCTCCTTTTTTTTTTTCTCTTTTTTTTTTTTTTTTCCGCCCCCCCGCCCCCCCCCCCCAAGACTGGCGTTGCTGATCAGGCTTTTGATGGAAGGCAAAGCCACAACCACACGGGGGAGGAGCTGAATTGAAATCAGAGAGAGAGGAGCAAATCCTGGCTGGTGATTTCTCCCGGCTGCCTCTGTGGAAGTCGCAGCTCGCTCCTCTCCCGCTCGCTCTCTCTCTGCTCGCCCTCCCTTCGCCGCTGCTGCATCACACCCCTCCCGCAGCCGCCCCGCCAGGACGCCCCGCGTGTGTTTCGGGAGCGATTGGTTACTCACTCCCCCTCTCTTGCACACAACCCCCACCGCACACGCACTCCAAGAAGGACTTACCGCAACTTTTAAACTCAAATTATCCGATCCCTTCCGCCCCTGCGCTTCCCATCAGCTGAAATCCCTAAAATCTTCATCCCAACATACTAAAACCACCGCACGTGGACTGGAAGCAAACGTGCAAAGCAAAGGAGCAGTACGTACATATAAACGTACATACATGTGTGTACAGACTTTCCACAGGAAATATATAAATTCGACTAATTAAGTGGCCTTAAATGTCTGAGCAGGCTCTGAAATGTCTCTTTCTCTCTGCCTGTGACTGATGCAAACGCACTGGAGTTGCTGGGAATAGGCACCTGTGCTTGATTTCACAGAGGGAAAGCCACATTTCTACCCCTCTGTTCCCTCCTCCGCCTTTCCTTCGCTGTACCATCATTTACAGTAGCTGCCGATGTTTAGATAAATCACTCGGGCATGGCAGAGATGTACTCACACAAATGCTGATGGAGACAGGGACAAGCTTTTGGAAATGAAATGACAGCAGTTGGTAGCAGGAGGGGGTGGGGGGGGAGAGATTCCCCACCGCTGGTTTATCAGCAGAAAAAAAAACCCCTTTCTGCTCTAGCTGTCTCTCACGTTTTCAGGACCAGCAATTTCTCCCCTAGGAACTGTGCACCCCTCTCACTAGGTCTCTTCCCCAGGGAGCAGTCACTAGTGGTGGCCAGAGGAGATCACCAATCCCCGATTGCAGAGGTTGGTGTCTGTTGGCCGTGGGAGCTGCTGGTCCCTTGCTGCTGGCAGCGCCGTTGGTGACTGCCCACACAGCAGGTCAGAGACCCCAGCTTTAACGTGCACTTCCAAATGCCCACGCACTTTAAGACTGGAGGGAATTAAAGGCTCTTCCACTGGAATTTTATTCCATCCCCATCTGCCTGCTCTCATTCATTCCCATTTGATTTCCAGGAGAGTTTATTTTTTAATTAATGTTTTTAACATTTCCTTCCTGACATGTAAGACTTTATTGTGGTTTTTGGCAGGGAATTTCAGAAAAAGATTTACAGATTTGTTCCACACTCCTCTAGAAATTTTACTAAAATGCTCACTGGTGACACGTCTCGGGATATTAGCACAAGACCACAGGCGAAGGGAGACTCACAGTAATTGAGGCTGGGCATAACTTCATGCTGCTTACAACAATGATGGATTGTCTGCAATGTAACCACCAGACCTCAGCTAAATCTACTGTAAACCAATTAACTGCATACCTGTTTCCATATCTCCCAGCTAAATGGTTACCATTAGTTACAGCTTGTCAGTAATAATAATTAACACTTTGCACTTAAACAACTCCTTTCATTTACTAAGCCCAAAGCTCTTCACAAAGGCCAGCGAATTTTGCTCTTGTATAAAAAGGGAGAAACTGAGTCACAGTGCCATCAGCAAAACAGCAAGGATTGGAGATGAAGACACCTTTTCATCAACCCAGTCTTTTGTCTTCTATAAAATAGGTTGACCAAATGGCTCTATCCCAAGGGATGCACTAAAGAGTGACACCTTCCTAGGACAAGTCTCTTAAAGAGGCTGTAATCTAAAGGGATGAAATTCAAAGAGATGAGTGGGTGAGACAGAGAAATAACTTCGAAGAAGAAAATTAATAAGAGGTCAGAGGGTATTTCTCCTGGGATTGTAATAGAGATTTGGATGCCAGTGAGTGGCTAAGGCTAATGAGAGAAACAATTTAGCCATCTCATTTAGGCAGATGATTATCTCTGGGTTGTGACCAGTGAGTGGTATGGATGTGTCTGGTGGAGCACACCTTATACACTGTGAGTATACTACACCTGCAGAGCTCTTCAGCAAATGCACGCGAGAGTCAGTCGTGAAGAGAAAATACTGGATCCAACCTGAAGACCACAGCCAATTTTGCCAGCATATAACCCTTGTTGTGGGTGGATAAAAGACAGAGTCACAGTACAAGCCTTTCCCTGATCCCTACTTCCAGGAATCATCAATTTAGGAGATTCCAGCAGCAGAAACTGCACCTGATCCCTTATGTTTAATGGCTATGAATGGACCTGTCTTCCCTGAATTTGTCTAATCCTTATTTATACTCTTGGTGTTTGAGGCATGCTGTGGTAGTCAATTTTACAATCTGATTATGTGTGCTTTTGAATACTCATCGTCTGCTCTTATCTGAGAGAGACATTTTAAATCGCCATAATCTAATCTTGTTGCCAGCCATCTTTCTGCCACAGATGATGTGACGATTGAGCCATCAGAGATAAGAAACCAGAGTCTTTGGCACAAAAGAATAATCCCCTGTCTTTTGATGTAAGGAACAGCTTTCTGAGTTGGGAGCTACAGTAAGCCTCTATGCTGTCATTGGAGAAGGGCTGAATTCATTTACTCAGCCAAAAAGAAGCGCTGGTGTGTACTGACCGAACTCCATGGCTGTGCTCACAAGAAAGGAAAGGCTACACTCCTGGGTATCCTGACCTGAAGTTATACCTGATCTGATGTTTCAGTAGCACAGACTACACCACATGTCCAGCTCCAACCTCTGATGAGAATGTGTTTTCCATCACAGCTGCTACACTACCTGATCAGGAGACTGCTCTTCTGTTTCACATGGCCACTATTACCTTGAGGGAGGGTAGAGGAACGAGCCCTGGGAGCTGTGGAACAGCTTTGGCACTATAAAACGTGATGCTATGAGAGCAAATGAAAAATACAGGCCTTAGCTGGCCTCTTTAGCCTCTGTCTTTATCAGGATAAGCAGTGACAGGGGATGTTCCTCTTCACCAGGGAGGAACTACTGCAAACACAGAGATCGTCACAGACATAAGAGGGTTTGAGGAGGTTCTCACTTTCAGGGTCAGGAAGCACAAGCAGGAATCTGGGGAAGGGAGTAGATACCAGTTCTGGATAGCTGTTGCAGTGGAGCAAGCATCTTTCTTAGGATTTGTATAGCCTTGAGAAGAGAAGCAGGAACAGAATGAAATGTGGATGAGTACACATATCTTCATTTGGGACTGGGCAGGTTCAGAGACGTGGAAAAATGGGTTGGCCAAGGAACTAAATCCTTACGACAATGATTGCAATAATCTGCCATCTGCAGGAGTCCTTTCCTCCAGATTGTTTCACATTTGAAATCAGAGACTACTTGTGAAAACATGGTCCTGAGATACTTCTTGGCTCCACAGGACTCCTGTCTTCTGAAACCTGCTAGACAATGTACCCCACATAATGGAAGCACATCAGGGACTACGCTGACATTGCCTGCACTTTGATGGAGCAGAAAGGGAGAAAGAGGAATGAAAGAGAATGGAAAGAAACAGAATTGGGTGGGCTTAACTAGCTGAGTTTTCAATATAGGGCACAGACGTAACATAGGCTGGCCTATCTTGCACTCAAATGTCTTTTAGGCTAACCAGTATAATCTTTCCCTTGTAAATATTTGTATAAACAGGATTTTGTGAATCTACACTCATTTTAAATCACCAGTTTTCTCTGTAAAGACTGTGTAATGAAGGGAGCCCAAGAAGAACACTGCTCCATTGATTCCTATCAAGCCATGTTGAGTGATGAATACTGTAGTTCGACATTATACATAATTCCTCCAAAAGGAATCTCTGTTTGAAAAAAAATAATTACAAATCAGGCTACAACAAGGCTTATTGCAGTTTCCCTTAGGAAAACAAACAAAAAAAAAAGATGGTTCTCAACTGTAAATATTACAGAGATCTTTTTTTTCTAAATAGGTTCTGGATGGTTCATTTGTTAAATAAAATAGAGACTAATTATATACATCAAAACAACTATTTCCAAGTGTCTTTTATTTCACTGAACAAATGGAAATTATTTACCTATGTGTCTTGTTTTGTAGCAATATTTAGATAATTGATACATAGGTATTATCAGAAGTAAATCCTAGTACCTCACATAGGGGCAATGCATTTGGCACACAAAACTTATTTGAAAAAAATCTGGAACTGAAATAAAATCTGTATCTTCTTTCCACTGATTTTCATTTCCCACAGATTATTTTTGGAAAGGTGATTGAACTATTTATTTTTAACACTAATAATTCCTCTAAATTAATTAACATGAAAGCTCTCCTTTGTTATTCCAGACAATCAAGCCCCAAACCAGTGCCATCCCAAAATTAAGCTGCTGCAGCTTTTAACAGGGGCTCCCATTCATCTGCAAATGTGATGCGATTTTGCTTTAGTTGCCATAAATATTAACAGCAAGGGCTTTTTGTTCTTTTACTCCCTCTTGCTGCAGCCTGTTGCAAAGACTGAGGTTTAAAGTAATCTCAAAAAAGTGCAAGACTTTGCCACTTTATAATTTACAGAGCCATTTCGCTTTGCTAAATCCTCAAATGGAGATTTCAGATAGCAATTTATCTGGCAAGGAGAGTTGGGTGGCTAGCAGATTCGATCAGTGGGATTGCCTCTAAGTGCAGGAAGGTACTCAGCACCCATACCTGGTGCCAGTTTTCCTTAAAGCACTATTTATACTGAAACATCTAGTGATGCTTATCAGCCAGCAGGTCTCTCTGGGGACAATGGGAGTTGTCTGGATCTTTCTCGTCTGGAAAATCTCTCATGTAGGCTCCTATGTTTTGCTTCCACTTCTGGATCCAAAGAGTTTTCACACCATCCCACCATAGACAGCAAACCTCATACCAATGGCACAGACTCTGCATTTTATTCTTTGGGTGCAGACCTCCTTCCTGCTCTTCCATCTACAGAGACTTCCTGGGTCATCTTTGCACAACAACTTCAGTGATAAACCAAGGGTGGATTTGCAATGGGAAGAAGGGAGCATGTGACCCCCCCAATAAACTTGTACTCCCAGTCACGTGCTAAAGCTCAACTACCATGTTCTCACTGATGTTGAATCCAGCCCTCTTTGCCACTATGCCTATAGATCCTGAGTTTTAATCCCACCTATGCCATTTCTTCTCTAGTGACATCTGCTGCTGTGTGCTGGCCTTGCATTTCTCTGGAACAGTGGTCCTCTACCCTTGTGATCTGGAGACATCAACCCATTTCCACTCTGTGCTCCTGAGCACTGGCTCCCCCATCAGGGATTACCACGGGATTTAGGAGCCAAAAACACCCCAGGCCATAGAAGACAGTTGATGAGAAAATCTTCTACTTGAAATTCCCAGCTGGCATTCTCTCTTGATCAGCTTTTGCAGCCTAAGAAACCTGGAAAGCTGCCCTGAAAAGCTGGTCTTAGATTCTGCTGGGTTTCATAGTTTAGTTAAGTGTAAAGTAGAATTGCAAGGACTGCACTTATATCAGGACTGCACATACTCAGCTAGTGCTCTTGCAGCTAAAGAAAAAACTGAGCTGGAGCTCAGAGCTAGAATGAGCTTTATTATAACAACTTTTAAACTAGCAAACATTGGCAGAAGGAGGAAGCCTGAGGTGTAACTTGTAGTCAAGTCATTCACCACCACCAATATGAATGATAACCACAGGGATGACCCAACAGTTGTCACATTTCATCCTGACTGTTTTAAAGCAACCCCATAATACCCAGAAGGTTTTTGCCATCAATAACAGAAATGTACACTATGGACATTTCCAACCACAAGAAAGGCGAAAATGTAACCAGGAAAAATGAAAATGGCTTTAGCAAAAGCAAATAATGCTTCACCAACCTGATTGTCTTCTGTTACTAAATAGCTTACTATTTTAAAACCAGGTCCCACAGCAGTTTCATGGTAAACTGAGGAAGTATGGGCAGGTCAAAGCAATTGACAGAGGTTTGAAAGTTGGCTGGACCACTAGTCTCAAAGATTGAGAATCAACTGTCTGGAAAACGTCTGGGGATTGCACTGGGGTCTCTCTTTGCAAATAAGGCAAACTGCATATTTATCTGCTTTTGGCAAGTCATCATCAGGAGTTCAGAAGAAATTATAGTCTCCTTCTTCTTAGCACTAGGGAGGCTGAACATGGAGTACTGTTTCTGGTGTGGCCACCGATTCAAGAGGAACATGGAGAAACTGAGGAAGGTTACCAAGTGGAGGGCTACCAAGGGGGTAACACTACAAGGAGACTGTTGAGAGCTGGGCTTGTCTAGCCTGGAGGAGAGAAGGCTAAAGGGCAATCAAATATCAGCCTACAACTACTTGAGAGGGAGATACAAAGATGAAGAAACGAAACACTACTTAGCTGTGGCAGGTGCTAAAACAAAGAGAAGACAAAATTGGTGTTTAAAACATCAGACTGAAAATTAGGAAAAGCTCACCCAGGAAGATAGTACCACTCTAGGACAGGTTCTTTAGACTGTAGAATCTCCCTCAGGAAGACAATGCTATGGACAGCCTGATCTAGTAATTATGGCAGGCTGACTTCAAGTTGTGAGAGGTTGCTCTCACAACCAACATTTCTTTGAATATTTGAATCTATGAGAGGTAAAAAGCTTAAGAAGGAGACATGTCTAAAGCTAAAGGCAGGAATAAATCCTATCTCTTCCCAAGATAAAGCCAGTAACCTGTTCCAATGATAAATGGTTCCCAGGTTCAGCATGAGCTTTGATACCATCCTACAATGAAATTCAGATACGTTCAGAGACCAATTCAGTTGTCCTTTCATTAGGTGCCTGTTTCTCCAGCACTAGTTTAACAAACCAGTGGGGACTCTTAGACAATTTCATCTTGGGTCCCATCCCATCTACCTTAAGTATTGTTACCAAGTATTGTTACCAAACCTTTGCAGAAACCTACAGGACTCACAGCATATATTTGAGTGTGCGGTAAACTGGAGTTCTAGGTCTGCTGTAATACTACTACTGGTGGTGGCATCCTTTGTCCAGTCAGGGACAGTTGTGCTGTAACATCCTAGATTTGGCCATACTAAAAAAACTTGGTCTTTACCTTTCTCTCTCTCTTGTTCCCCCAGAGCAGGTATCTGTTCTATATCTGGCTCTCAGCATGTTCCTTTCTCTTCTTTTCCTTGGGTTCAGAGGCAAACCTTCCTTTCCATGACCAACAGAGGGTCTTCGCAGCTGTTCAAAATCTGTTGCAAATTGCTTAGCTGTGGCCATCAAATAATTTTCATTCCCTCATCTTCTAGCCTTTTCTAGTGCCTCAAGAGAATCATGGCTGTGGGATGCCTCTAGTTGTCTTGCAACCTTGAAAATTTGCAATTTGAAGGACACTTATCAAGTGCAGATAATGATTTCCTGTGAACAATAAATATCACTCAAAACATCTTCCAAAAAAGTCAGGATACTTCTGTAACATAAATCTTCTTAAAAGCCTAACAGGTGTAAAAATCATTTGTATTTTCCTCCCTTTTCAGAGATTACTGAACTTTAGTCATCACTGGGGAAGTTTGCCTGACATTCTATCAGCTCTGGGTTTATCTGTATTGACAGGAAAATAAAAATTCTTGTCTGTCACTCTACCACTGCTACCTTTGGCTTCTTCACTTGGTTGTGAAAGAATTTAATGGAGGTAAGAGAATAATGATGAAGAGAAAAAGATTACAAACTTAATGGCCTGTGAATGCTGTTTATAGTTTGTCATCATTACAGATGGTGTTTTCTTGCTTGTGTACCTTGCTTGATTTCTCTTAGCCAGAAGTGTTGACAAAGTAGAAGTTCCAGGTACAACTAAAGATAAAATTTCTAGTAGAAGAAAGAGAAGACAGGGGAAAAAGATTATTCTTCTATCCTACCTTTTTACTGCAAGAAAAATAAAAAATATGAAAAAACAAGAGCCCTTGAGGCTGATTGAAGATGTGAGCTTGCTCATTGACAGTATTTTATTTCAGAACTGAAAAAATGACCAGGCAAAAAATTCTGTGAGGCAACTCTGTACTGCTTCACTGATGCATCATTTCTTAAGTCATGGTCAGAAATCCTTTTCTGGAGACAGCTGCATCACTCACAGATCAACCAGCAGAGCTTTTCATACACACACTCCCGTGGTACAAAATCAGGAGATAATGATCTGGGCATCACTTGAAACTGTTTTTACTAGCCCATCTCATTTCTGTCTAAAACAAATTAGAGAATACTCACATGAATTTTTCTGCTACTTGATAAGCAGTGTGGTACTTTCCAACAGACATCCACATCTGAACATTACAATCATAGTTAGAGACCTTTCCCATTGGGGCAGCTGTTTGGAAGGTTAATGGTGTCACAGGATCTACCTGGACAGAAACAAAGGCAGATGAAGAGAGGAAAACTTCCTCTGACCTTTTCTCCCTCCAGCCTGGTAGCTTCTTCAACAGCTTCTCAGATCTGTGGCATTCATCTACCATTTTGTAGCTTGGTGGGACAGAGAGAGATACACCCTGTAATGAGGGCGAAAGAAGTAGTCATGAGAGATAGCATGTCAGTCCCATGTTTGGTGAGAAACTCCAGTCTTCTGACCAAAGTATTAAAAGGAAGGTTTTGGTATGGGTGGTGGAAAATCAGGAGAAATTGCAAAGGAAATCTGTATTTCTGTGTTGTCAATCTTTTCATTGTGAATCATGTAGTGAATTTTGAGCTCCTGATGTCATGGTTTTATATGAGATTATCAACTCTCTTCCCTTGTTTCTTTTTTTTCTTTTAAAAAAAATAAGAAGAAAAGACTAGTCCTCTTAACTATGGAGAACAGTATGAAGACAAGGCTCCTACTGGCTCAGAATCTAATCTGAAGTGTTTCAACACAAAATACAAAGCCAAAGCAGTGAAATTTAAATATTCCATTTGAACACTTTGAAAATGAAGAGTTTCCCTTTTTTTTTTTCCTTGAAAATGTTGTTCTGAAGCTAATTTTGCCTGCTTGAAAGATTTTTTAAAATATGTATATTTTAGATATACATATATACACATAAAAGGAAAACAAAATACTGTTTTGCAAGCTGAACAAACTAGCATTCAGCTTGAAATGAGTCTTTGATTTCTGAATTTCTATGTCCCTTTTTTTAATTCAATTTGGCCAGGGAATTAAAAAAATGTTATTCATATGGCTTTAATTACTTGAGATGTTTGCCTGAACACCTTGCAACATAAAAGAATTTCTTTCTATAAGTTTGGTGCTGGGTTCATTTCTTGCCCAGAGCTCTTAGCAATTTATCTGGGACATCAGTGGATGTAGCACCTGGAATATTAAGCTATAGAAAGCTCATACACAGATATTTGTTACTGGCAAACAGGGCCCTGATAATGATAATTTATTTTAGGGTTAAATCTGATATTATGTATAAAGGGAATCTATAAAATAATTTCAAAATGAATTGAAATTATGTCAGTTTCCAATCAATGCCTTGAAAAGAAAAAAGAAAAGAAAGAAAGAGATCCTCTCATCTTCAGTCAAAAGACTTTCTTCTAGAAGAATCAGATTTATGAAATAAGGGTGATGACAAAACAATAAGTCTGTCTGTTTAATACACGTATACACACACAAAGGTCAATAAATAGCCCAAGCAGTAGAAGGAACTCATAAGAAATGCTTCTGTTGATTTCATTGCAAGCATTCCCTGAGATTCCATTTATTTTCAGGAGTGTTTGCATGTGGATGGCTCTGTGTGTTTAATATCTATTCTCATATCAAGGAAGCATAGGGAAAAAACTCCCTTTGGATGTATTTTCATGCAATTAATAATAATTCAGGGTTTGTGCTTTTCTTATGCCAAAGCTATGCTTGCCAATGTTTGGACCCCTCCAAATGCATATATTAGTCCAAGCCTGAATCACTCTGATTTTCTCCTCCATTTGAAAAAATGCTTGTTCAAAAGATATTAAGTGTGCTTCACTTTTGTCTTCATTCAATCCAAAGTAATTTTTAACACTTTTATCAAGACTCCTTGCTATCCTGTTTTAAAATGGTTTCAAATTTCCAGTCTGGCCAAGTCTCCAGGTACATTTCAGTTCATTTATGTCTGATTGCAATCAGTGGGAGTCTTTTCATTGATTTCAATGGAATTTGGATCAGGTTCATTTGCAGCATAACTTACATATGTTTGCTGTCATGGAATAAGCCAGCGGCATCCAGGGGACTTGAGAGAACAAGGGATAAATCCAGGATCTCAGACCTTGCTTGGGAGGAACTTAAGCAACTCCTTGGTTATTAGTGGTGACTGCTCTAAATGACACACCTTGAGCATCTGCCCTTTCACTGCTGTGAAGAGCTTCTTTTCTGATTCAGTCTCTCCCAGCAGTCAGCTCATTTTAATATTTAATACAGTGCCTCAGTCTCCTGCAAGATTCCCTTATCATGATTTCAAATACTCATTGACACACTCTGGGCATTTTGCTGCCTTCAACATCTGCTGAAGGACTCTTTGAGGTGCAGACTCAACATCTTTTAGACAGTTTGGTTCTTTTTGAAGTTTCCAAAAGAGGCAAAAATAAAAAAACAAGGCATGGGGCCTGGACTGTTTTCCTGTTTTGTTTTGCCATATAGGTGCATCTCTCTGCACAATCTCATTTTGTCTTTGTTGCTGTTGTTTTTGCCACACAACATAATTATCTTGATTGGTGGATGGCCAACAAAGTTTTAATTAGATCCAGGGGGATTTGAGCAGGACGATGTATTAAAAAAAAAAAAGGCAAAAGTGTTGCTAGAATTATTGTTTGTTTATGTTGTGAGGCATCTTCTCTGAAATATGTCGTTGCCTCTGCATTTCCAGTTCTGTCCTCTCTTCTGCCTTGCTCTTTCACTTTGTTGACAGGGAATGGTGAACTGGTGTGAACATCCATGTACTGAGGCAACGCTGCCAAGCTGATGCTGCTGTAAAATGTCCAGCAGTTCAGCCCCTGCCAGACAGACCCATTGATCCTCCGACTTGTGCCAGCTCAAAGAAACATAGGGAGCATATCCAGCTTTGTGGAAGGGGTGACAAGTGATTTGGGGCAGGCGACTGACATGGAGAGCAGTGAGCGATACTGTAGGCAGGGAAAGGACTGCACAGGAGAGGTCTTTCTGGCTGGTTATAGTTATTAATTTTTGACTGCAAAAGGGTTGCTTTTATTTATTCAGTTGTCTAAAAATATCCTGGTAATGAATTAACCTGAATAGGGGAAGGGGGACAGAAAAATGCATATTGATTTTCTAAAAGCAGGCAGGAATGCTGTTATTTTCCAATTAACGTTCAGCATTAGAGAACAATCCAGCTGGAAAGAACCAGCTAAGCAATACCAGGCTTTTTGGTTTATGCACTTTTTTTAGTGATATTTTTTCTCATTTAACTTCTTAAAAAAGACCCTAATAACAATTTAGGCCATTTCTTTGGCTAATGGGGATTAACTTGTCGTGGATTCCACTGGGGTGACTATGAAATAACCTTGGTGGGAATCCAACAGTTCATGTTGAAGCAGAGGGCATGTTCATCTAATAAAGCCTGCCACAGCTCGAGTGCTGGAGAAAAGTGTGAGAGGAAAACCATCTGAATGCAGGTATTGGTGATAAGGGTGCTTCTCTATAAATCCCAGAGCAAGTCTGGGATTCTGGTGGGACTGGTAATGACCTGTAGTCTGATTCTAGCTGAGTCCCCTTTTCTTTCCACTTCTCTTTTTTATTCTGTCTGTCATAATGTCCATGTCTCTTCCTTCTTATGGTTTAGCATACTTGAGGTTCACCAGATTTAATAGTAAACAACAAATTAAAGTGATACCATCACATCCAGCCACCTACAAGTCCTCCTTAGTGGTACATCTGAATGATGTGACCAGGAGTAGCCTTCAGCACAAATCCAACAGGCAGCTCAGGGTCACACCACTGGCTCTCCAGTGAGACCCAGCAAGCATTAGATCCTGCAGGCCATGGTACATACCCAGAGCAATGATCATTGATAACAGGAAAGCTGATGAGAAGCAGAGGATTTACCACGTTTCTGAGTCAATATGTGCACACACAGGTAAACATACATTCACATAAATAGAGATCCTTATTTTTTAAGAGGTTTCTGAGGTTTTATCTGAGTTTTTCAGTCTTCTAAGCTTTTTGAATTTTTATTTTTCCCCCTTGCAAGTTGCCTTTTCAAATTATTAACTTATGCCGGGATGAACTCTGCTGAGTTCAAGCAACAGCAGAGTTTGTCTGGCCAATAGCATCTGCTGTATTTCCATATAATTTATTCCTCTCCTCCCAAATGCTCAGGGGAATCTGGCTGTAGAAAGTCCACACTGGGACTTTCCCCTGTATACAAATTATGGAAACAAGTTTCAAAACCAAATCTTACTCTTATCTATCCTGGATTTAGCAAAGCTTATGGAAAGCTGTACAGAGATGGAAATTTTGCCAGATATTTCTCAACAGTTTTGCATATATTTCAATATATATGTTCTTATTAAGCAAATATTTATTTAGCTATCACTGCAGTTTTCCTTTAAGGGTCTATCAAGAGCCCAGGGAGAGTGACAAAACCACCAGCTTTTGCTGAGAAATTATATGCCCTGCAGTCATACTCTGTATTTAGAGTCTGGAGACAAATTTTAGGGCCTGGATTTATTTATAGTGTTTAATAGATGCTTTGATAATTATGTGCATGTGAATGGAAAACAAATTCTCCAGATTAAAAAGCGTAAAGAAAGCTTGTTTGGATTAGCATGATCAACTGAAAGCATCCATTTGATTCTTGATATATATATAATTTACTGAGCTGCAAAATAAACATTCTCTTCTGTTCCTCTTCTGAAGGCTCCAGCTGTAAATATTTCATTACTTTAAAAATGTATTGCTATTAGATAGATCTTTCAGTATTCAGCAGAATCAAGTTTTAAGTAGTAAAATAAAATTGTTTCTATTTCCTGAAGGATCTTTTTTAAAGATACAATTTCAGTTGGGTGAAAATTGCTCTGCCACCTGTTGGGTGCTGGCAGAATCGTCCCACAAGTAAGTGGAGTTTTTTATTAGCTTTGAAGGCATAAATCAATTCCTTCTCTCACAAGTGCGGGTATAATTACATCATGACCTGGTCTGTTCCTGTCCTGCTACTAGCTTACAGATCATCGTTGCCTCTGAGGAAAACGAGTCTGCTTCCCTGTGTTATGCAAGGGACTGAAGACTAGTTGAGGAATAGAAGTTCATCAGGCAAACAGAAACATCATACACTACAGGAAAGGCAGAGCACAAACTCCCTTTGCTCATAAAGTACCTGAAAATATTCACAATCAGCTAGGGAAAAAAACTCATGACAAAGGTTCAGGGTTGTCATGGCACAAAGGTCCCACAGAACCAATATAGAAAGACAGGCAGTGACCTAGTAACACCATCATTATAGCTTTTCTTTGCACAGCCAGGACACGTTTGGTGATCTTCCTGCCTTTACTTGAAATGGCCTAAAAACATGCTTTTAGAGGATTTCAGGATGTTTTTTTCCAGAATTTTTTTTTTTTTTAAAAAAAAAAAAGGTAGTATGGAATTCTTCACTTTTTTTTTTTTTTTTTCCACTGTTGGAAGATTTTCAGGGAAAAAAAAAAGCAATCAAATATCTGGGGCTTTTGTGGAATGATTTGATAGTGTTGGGGTGGTTCTTTTTATTCAGAAATTGATAGGGTTTGCTGTTCCAAATTCTGACATCCTAAGCACAGGAATAAATATAGATGCATAGATACATGGGAAGATTTTTCTACTGTACCAAAGCCACTAATAATTACACATCTGGAAGGAACTCATTTGCTGTCCACATAGAACTTTGGCACTGGGTACACCGACTATTTCACTTCTCAAGAATAGCTCCCCACAAAACAGTGTGTCTGAACATCATGAAGTATCATTTTTTCCAATTTATTATTGTGCTTCTTGAAATCCTTAAGGAGCCACAAGCTGAGCATTGAACAAAGACCACAGTCCCTTCCCATAAAAAGTTAGAGTCCAAGTTATCCAGGTGTTATGTTAACCTATACACAGAAGAGCTGAAATCTCTTCAACAGTAAATCATTGTAAATTACATGGCTGGGGAAAACACCCCCAAAAATTGCAGGATTAAGCCTTCAGATTACATTGTTAATGTTGGTTGTTTTCAAAATATGGCAACAGATATCCCCTCTTCCTTCAGTGAGTATTCAGTCAGGAAAAAACCTGAGAAAGACATTGCTTTGCAGATTTGGAATCTCTCCTGAAACTTGTTTTCTCTTTCTAACAGTCCTGAAGAACTGTTTTGGTCCTCAGCTACGAATTATCTTTGCGAAGGAAATTCCTTGTGTAGGAACAACTGCAGAAGTTGGAGTTTCTGAGGTTGACATGAGAGTACTTTGTGTCATTTGATGAGCTATTGAAAGCTCTCATGAAATACTGACATTTCAAGACAGTCATCTTTTGCAGAAATCTGAAATCAACCAATTTTACATCTCATCAAAACTCAAAACATAGATACTCTGACTGCTGCAATTTTTATCACTATTGTTTCTAAACAGTATTATAGCTGTTTTGACAAACATTGAGTTGTAATAGTTTTTTTTCTTATCAAAATATATATTGAGTTATATGAAAAATTTCACGCCTGTGGAAAGATGCATACAATCTTCATGAGCACATTCTGAATCCTCATTTGGAATAATAATCTGAAAATGAGATAATTTTCCCTCATATGCTTATGTATGCAAATTTGGCACAGGGTACCTGAGCTGAAATTATGAACTAAGAACTGATAATCCATATCACGTATGGTACAATTTATTCAAAAAAATAATATATTTATGGAGCATTTAGGGAGTCTGGGAGGGCTGTCAAGAGGACACCTGCAGCGTTGTTTCCTATGGCAGTATCAGGTAATTTATCACCATTTCAGCTACATCCTGTTCACAGCAACACTTCTCAAAAGCGCTAACATAGATTTCTCAAAAGACTGTTGAACTGACTCCTTAGATTCCTCAGCTACTCTCTCAAGAGCTGATGGTACATCACATTGGAAAAATGTGATGAACAGAAAGACATTATTGCTGACTGCATTCAAGTCCATGTCCAGCTCGCACACCACCACTTCTCCTCCAGTTCAGAGACAGTATTTGTTACTTCCTTCTGTTTTCTACTGTCCTGTAAACTTCCTCACGGCAATAAAGTTTGAGGATGTAGCTTGGAGAAAAGAGTGACTTCATGAGCTAGCTGAATGTTCAGCTTGTTACTCTGTGGCACTGAAGCTGGATTATGTATCCTGCATGACCACTACAGCAGTCTAGTGAGCCCATCTGTGTCAACAGCACTGTAGGTCTGATCTTCAGCTGAGATAGGTCAAGGTTGACTCCTGTGGGACCATTCCAATTTTCCCCCAGGACATAGCGTCATGAATGTCAACTAAGAGTCTAGCTCTGTAACTGCAAAAAACACACTCAGCCTTGGCTCACCCTAGCACTGAACAATGTCTCGCTCTAATTATCTACTGCAATAAAGGAATGGTCTCAAGAAAGACCAGGATGTTGGTGAGCCCTCCTCTCTCATCCTGACTTCTGCCTGTGGGGCTGTCTCCTGCTGGCTAAGAAGGAAGGTGGACTGCTTTCAAGCAACATGCAAAAATCATCTTGGGATGCACATGTGACAGAGTAAACTGATTGAGCCCCTCATGCTCCAAAGAATAATCTCTAATCATATCTAAACTCACGATGGTTCCTGTCTTGAGGCTGGTAATCTTCACAATGAACATAGTGAGTCAGTGTCACCTGGGATTGTATACCTGAGAGCAGCAGAAAGAAGATACCAAGGAAGGAATATAAGCCTTGGACAGTCATAAAGTAATACTTCTTCAGAATACTCTCCAATCTCCAGCAGTTTGCAGCTCAAGGACTTCCCAAGCCAAACATGGTTCTTATATGTGCAGTAATTCTCAGTGGATTTCCCTTCATGAACTTGTCTAGTCTCTGCTTCAATCTGTGCAAACGCTACATATCCCCAATGTCCTGCAGCAAGGAATTTCATAGCTACACCCTGTATGAAGAATAACCTCTTTTGTTTTCTTTTGAATGTGACGATTGTTGGCTATTCATGTATCAGAGAAGAAACAAAACAAGTGATCCAACCTTTTTTCACTACTCAGGAACAAGAACACTTCTCTACATAAAGTTATGCACATCTACTAGAATCTAGCCAAGCACTGGGTAAACATGACATAAAACTAATCAGCATCTCATACACTTGCAGGTGAAAGTTTAGGAAATCTGAAGCATTTTTGTTTACTCCAAATCATCCCAATTTCAAGGGCATTTATATCCTGACTTTCCACGCAACACTCAGCTAAAGCATGCTTCATTAGCTCACATGCAAGACTTCATGCCTCCATAACCCAAATATCTTTTCTCACCTTCCTCAGATGGTATTTTTTCCTTCACTGCTGAAGCTTAAATTGATTTACTGCCCCCAAACACAATTCAGATGCTCTGTGGTTTCATGGCCCTTTTAAACTCTCCTCAATGGCAACTGATATGGAAGCACTGTTCAGGTCCTCGCATTTAACATCATTTGATTCTTCTCTCCCTGTCCTCCATCTCCCTCACTTCCCCTTATTTGTATTCTCATCAGTGTCACATTAAATGCTGTGGAACACGCTTTTAGGGTAATAACAGGCCTGAAGTTTATGAAATAAAAGATTGATATCAGTTTCATAAAACTCAGGGGAAGCAATATCTTTTCTGCGTCTTGCCATCCCTTTAACTGCAGCTACCTTTATACATTGTGGAGGGAGAGAAGAGTTTAAGAAAAAGAGAAAAAAGGAAATATCTCCAAACAGCAGTGGGATTTTGGAAACTGGTGTGCCATTAATTTCTTTATCATTTTAACAGCAAGGAAGTTGCTCTTGCTTCTTTGTGTATTTCAGTGGTGTGTTTCTTTCAAGGGCTTGGCAATCTTTTTCCTTAAATGTCACTAGATTCTGAAACATTCAGGCTTTGTAACCAGTGTTTTATAGCCATCATACACCGAAAGGGCAATGGATGAAGAAACTATTATTGTAGATAAACGGAACGTATGCCAATTATCAGGATGAAATGAGAAACAAGGTGGTGAAACCAGGCTGGAGTTTTACACTGATGCCCAAGCTGGTGGCATCTGGGTACTGCCTGTGAAACCTGTGTCATCAGGCTGAATGATCTCCCTCACCTGTTTTATCAGCAAGTTGGTTCTTCTGAATATGGCCCTGAAGCCACGTTTGGATAAAGGTCATACTCACAGTATGCATTAGAGGCTTTGGATACAGGACTTGATTTGGGATCCAACACTTGCTTCAGCTTCCACACCATTGGACGTAACCTCTCCAGAGCAGTACCTGTGTCAAACGCAGCCTGCTGCAGCTGCAGGGGTGAGATTAGACTGTAGATCTGACAAAGCTCAAGGACTCCGGCACGGTGATCCTTTTTAGGGTTGTACACCAATTCAACAGCATGAAGCTTTCAAGCAAAACCTGCCTGCATTTATTCCAGGAGACACTGGAGAGGCAAAGAGAGGTAGTAGACAGCCAGATCACTTAGCCTTACAGTACCTGGGGACAGTTTCACCAGGAAATTGCCCGTATGTCTTGAAGCAGTGTCTCCCATATCCCTGTATCTCTCCAAACCAATGCCATATAGACGTTAGTGAAGTTTTTGCCAAAGATTTTATCTTTCACTAGCCTGTTTTGCTATTCCCAGTTCACAGCTTAACCTTTAATTTTGCAGGTTGGAAGACCGACAAAGGTACTTTTAAGATGAGGAAAGCTTTTTCCTTTTTATTTTTCTTCCTCTTTTTTTAGGCAGTCTTTATATGTGTTTTTCACCTTTGATAATAGATCTTAAATTCAACAAAAAAAGTAAAAGCCATTGCATTTCAGCTTTCTGCTTTGCTGCCTCTGAATACTAGATTTCCCACCATTTTTTATTATTTTTTAAATGCTGCCAATTTAACAAAACTTGCTGAAATGGACAGATGAGGGGTGGGAGAACCTGAAGAAACAAGTTACCTTGCCAAAACCATCCCACTATTCCCACCAACATGTCAGTGTTTGCCAGAAACAATTGCAAGGCAGCAAACAGGCTTTTTATGAAGGACAGCAATTTTATTTTTAAAATGGGCCAAATTGTACCAGCTCCACCTTCCCCAAGTGTCAACAGGCAAATTGCTGTAACACAGCTATCCTAGCAGAAACCTGATTCCTAGCTTAATAAACTCAGTGGGAGTTTCTGCACAGGCTTTTCTCTGAGCTCTGGAACAGACCATACAGACATTTAACCCACAGCCCGCCACAGGGGTATGCCAATAGGTGTTCCTATAAAAGCGGTACACAACATCCTGAGATGGAAAATAAGGAGATGATTTTGAAATCTTGAGTTCAAATTATGCATTTGACCATTGTTGTCTGCATCTTTCTCCCCTAATCCCCTTTCAGATTTTTTTCTGTCTGAGGGAAGAGTTTTCCAGGTGTGAGCCCATCTCAGCTCGGTGACTGATGACTGACCATGAAAAAAGGGAGGACAGCCAGCAGGGTTGCAATGTCAAAGAAATGGGCAGAGAATTAACACATATCAAAGAGCTGTGTTGCCATATATTCACTGAATATTGTCACTGAGTATAGGCCTTTCCCCACTAATTCTAACATCAAGCCCATCAAGGTGTGTTCTTAGTCACAGAGATGTAAAAATGAAGTAATTATCAGAAAAGTGCTTACTAAACCAATGTTACCTGTCCCAAAGGACTTTGGAGTGTGATTGAATAACTTTCACAAGCATCATAGCTTGCTTGAAAGGGCAGTAGAGCCACAGCTCTTAAGCTAAGCATGCTTTAGGTTGCAGAGTGAAAGGGCGTTGCAGAGCTGAGTTAACCATCAAAAGAAACAGTAAAAGAACCTGAACTGACTGATCAACCATTAGGTTCAGAGCAGGTCCTTTCTTTCTGAAACATATTAAAGAATGAAGTATTTTTTCTGCCCAGGTTAGGAGATCTCTCTGGGCATGGCACAGGTTGACCCAACTGAAATGAAATAGTTCAGTAAATACCATAGGTTTGTTATAGGAAGTTAGCAATGTCCCAACCCAAAATCAGATCCAAGCTTTGGAGAAATACGTAAGTAGATTGAATGGACTGTGTTGGTTGGAGAAATATCTCCAAATGGGTGAATTAATATAACAGACCAGAGGATTATTCATTGAAAAGCTAAGGGTTTTTTGCATTGGTATAAAACTACTAGATTTAATCTCTAGCTTGTACTGCCTTTGCTCTCCTAGCTCACCTCCTACAGCTGCTGGGATTTGGCTCTTTCTCTGCTTTACAGTCTAACGGAGTTAGAAGCATATCCAATAGCACTTCAGGAGCCACTTCTGACACTTGATAAACAGCTCTGGATGCAGCATTGTTAATGTGTCTGGAGACACACACTCAGTGAGGGTTGCCTGAGGAGCAACCTCTGTTCCTGGGTGTGCTTTGCTCTGCCTGGATATCTGGGCTGCATTCATCTGATGTCAGAGGCAATGGCTGTTTAATAACAAGGCGTATCAAGAGGGAACAGATGAAGGGAAGATTCACGATTTACTGAATAATAATGCCAAAATTCAGTGTGCCAGAGCATTTTGATTTAGCCGTTTCAGGGACCAGCAGCCCACAAAGCAGCACTTCACCTGCTACAAGAACATTGCAAATCTGAGTAAGGACAGGGAGAGAGTACACAGATAATATCCTGGGACATGGAGCAGACAAATGTTTAAACCCTCAGTCAACTACTTCTCAAAACAGTCCTTCTCCTGCCACCACAGACCCTTCCCTCACTGCTATTTATCTGAAAAAGGAGACAGTAAAAATAACTGAGAGGAAGAAAGAAGTTTGCTAGGTCTTTGGTTCACTGGCAGTGGCCAGAACCAGCAGAAGCACTCTTATGCTGATCCCAGCTTGATGGGAAGCAGATGTGGACACCTGAAAGTTCAGCAATTTTAACTGAAAGTATGGACAAGGAAAATAGTTTTCTCAAGGAAGATGTTGAAAATCACTGTAGTATAAGTTCTTTCTATCTAAAGATGAGTTTGGTCACCCTGAAGTAGGGTGGCTGGATCCAAAGCAACTTGAACCCAATACAGTCATGTAGGCAACTTAACTCCAAAAAATGGTCAAAAGAGCCTGAGAAGGCAGCACAGTTGAGTACTTAAGACCTGGCTGTTCCTGAGAAAGCCTTTGCAGTTTGCAGCTTGACATCAAACTATACTGACTGCAAGCAATTCTTACTTTAAAACATTTCCACTCTTCACTTTTACTTTCTGAGGACAGAAAGACTGTCACCCTTTTCACAGCTCTACAAGGAGACTTGAGCAATTGTTTGTTTTACCACTCAGATCAGAGTGGGTGAAGATTTCAGATATAAATTGAAGGACCATCCATGGATGCAATGAAAAGCACAATCATGAAGATCATTTCACAATTCACTTCGGTGACCCTGTCCTTTCTCCCAGTTTGACCTTTAAAAAATGTTTGAACTCTGAAAAATAGTACAAATCTATAACAAGTGTTTCCTCTTCCCCACTCTATTCCACCCTGCCTTTTGAAGGTCCCCTCTGCCCATATTTTATCTCCAGTGCTGCACGTCATATGTGTGCCATTAACATTTCATAGAGGTCACAATTTTTCACCAGCTCATAAGGACACATGTTTTGATGCAATCCAGTATGAGCCCAGTTTTATAGACGCACAGAAGTCAAAATGAACAGGAAAATCTCTTAGGTCTATCTGAAGATATAAATCATACTCAGACTCCTACAGTTCCATAGCAGAAAATATACATTACTTTTTTGAGCATTGTGCGTGCGTATATATATATATACACACATAAACCCCACACATATATGATATGTATAGATGTAAATACACACACAGCGTGCATGTTGATATATAAAGTATATTCATGTTAATGACTCCCCTGGTTCTCTGATTTTTCAATGTTACCACTCTTTCTCTGATAACAGCAGTTAGGAGCTGTGAAAATGGGTATTTCTCAATATAAGGCATTCCACCTTCCCAAACATTAGTCTATATACAACATATGTGTGAGTTTCCAGCTGTTTGCACCTTAGTAATTATACCTCTGTTTCTGTAGTTGAAGATCTTGAATTCAATTTTGCCTATGATCCAATAAGGACTCATTATGAAAGAAAAAGATAAGAGTTTCCCCTTCCTCCTTCTTTGTTATAGGCGTCCCAGCAGGCACATCATGATTTCTATCAAGAACCCTACAGGCATGGGATTGACTTGTCTGTTTCCTTACAAAATTATGTTGGAGGCAGCTTGATTACAGATAAATTTCTGTATGGAAGGGAAGAGACAGAAGAAAATGCTGGAACCTGACTGCCCTCTGCAAATGTCCATTGATTAACTAAGTTAGCTTCATGGCTTTAGGATGTTTTGATTTCAGTGTACCACTGCAACATAATAAAAAGTTAGGTTACTGGTATTTATTTATTTATTGCTGGCAACAGAAAGACACCAACACAGTGCAAGGAGAGGAAATTGTCTCTTGGTAAAGATTAAAACTCTGATTTGGGATATTGTTCGAAGACATGGTCTAATTAAAAAAAAAAAAAAATCAGTTAAAGAGCTACAAAAAGATCTATGTGTCTAGTCATCAGTCACACATTATTAAAATAGTTTAAGATACTGTTTGCTATTTTTTCATCTGTAAGAACTTTAAAAAGAACAATGTCCAAAAAACCAGTCCTAAAGTGAAGAAGTGGTCAAAAGTTTTGAAATTTAGTGTTAGCAGAATGTTTTCCTAACACTGCTTTTTCATGACAGATCATTTTAAAATACTGTTGCAATTCATACAGAGAGAGAAAAGAATAAATAAACCTTGGGCATCCAGTTTCACAAAATTGCTAAATAAAACATCTCAAAGGTCCTACACTGCAGCAAAAATGTTGGTTTTGTTGGCTCTGATTCTGCAAAATCTCATCTCAACACTAGATTTTAGGAGATTTCATCTTAGTGTGTCAGAAAGCTCATGAAGAACTCCTGAGAGAGATCCCAATTCTCTGGTCCTCCAGGCAAATATTTGACAGTTTTGGTACTGTGAAAGAAAATCTCAGGCAAATACGTTCTAATTTTATCTGTGTACAGTTTCATGCAGTACTGGTTTCAGTCTGGCTCTGCTTAAGTATTCTGCATGTACCCCAGTAAATACTGTGCATTAAAATCCTCTTCTCTCAATCCATAAAGAATATGAAAGGTTATAGCCTCAATATACAGATGCTCTGTTTCTCAGATCAATCTGTAGATCTGTAGCCCTCCAATCCAATTCCCAGCATGTAAGTCAAGTACCCACATGCACTGTGTTACAAATGGATTGTGGGAAAGATGATCCTGTGCAAACTCTGTGGCTGAAGCCAATGGTGAAGAGGGCTCCTTTGTTCTGTCTCTCTTGCACTTCACAACCTATTTGCAACCCCCGTACTTCTGCATTTACATGGACAGAGAGCGAGAGAATTCATCAATGTTTGTTGCATTTTATATACTATGACACTGAAGTCTTCTGTCCTGTGATCAAACCTTTAAGCAGCAAAGTCTTTTCTTCTCCCCTCTGTCTGAGGACTGTTGTGACTTTGTTTTCAGATGTTACATCCATCTGAAAAATTGTACACACACATCATGGGCTGTCTCAGTCACTGCTCTTTGCACCATCAGTTCTCTACCAAACAAGAGTGAAAACACTATACAAATGAGCCTGATAGAAAAAACTACAAATAATGCATTGATCAGGAAGGAACAAGCCTATAGCATATATTAGAAAACAATCACTTTCCCATCATTTGCCAGACTACACTAACGGAAAACCTTAAAAAAAAAGAAACTTCAAATATTGGATGAAATTAAGTTTATGGTTTTTCTTCCCCTCCCTGGAAAGCCAGTTTTATTTCCATTAAGTTCTATGTTCCATTTTTTTCTTTAAAAACAGAATAAATAAATACTGTACCAGAGCCCAAAAGCAGTAGTTAATTAAAAAGACCAAGATAATTGACAATGCAATAGTAAACCGCTAGCACAAGTGCTGAAGTTTAAATTGGTGTTTAAAATTCTTCCAGCTTTTGCTAATCTTTGATGCTCAAGGGAACAAAGGAAGTTTTTGTTTTGCAAAAATTTATGATTTTCACATGACAATCCCTTTTTGTTTTTTCAGCCTGATTTCCTAAAGAAGTAAGGTACCTTGTCAAACTGTCCGTCATTCCTCCCTTAATTACTTTTGAACACACTTGCCAATTTCAGCTACATTTGAAAGAGGGAGATAAATCCCAGGAACAGTGATGTTTTACAAGTTTCACTGAACTGCCTGAGTAGAGAAGTGAGACGTGAAGGACTGGCTCTATCCAAAGTGGGGCAGGGAGCCCTCAGCTGCTGCAGACCCTGGCTGGGAAGGAGGGCTGGCAAGTCAGCACAGGCAGGGATCCAAAGAAGCAACAGGCATGCAGAGGACCGTGGTGGGTAAAGGGAGGTGCTGCTGTTCTGGTGGGAGAAGTGACAACTACAAATGCACACATAAACTGACTGCTCCAGCTCTGCTGCTTATGGGATTCCCAGTTAACTTTTCCAATCCCAAATCTCATCCTCTTTTTTGCCTTTCAGGTGATTTTCTGTCACAGATTCAAGATACCAGAAGTTTTCATCAAGTCAAGAAAGAAAACAGCCATTTATGAAATGCTATGTCGTGTGGAGAAAGTTTATTACTAGATGATGATGATGATGGTTATTATTATTTAGAAGTCTCCTGTTCATATTCAACCAAGATGATTATTTTAAAAAATGAAGTTTTGAGGAAACCTTTTCAAGTCTTTGTTTTTGTTGTCCAAACTCACTTCTGCCTCATTACAAGGTAGACTAGACTGGCAAATTTGTAAAATCCATGGAGAGCAGAGGCTAGAGGCAGACTGAGAAGGGATAGAGAGACAAAATAGCCATGCTGTAGATTGTAAAAAAACATGCTTTCTCATATAGAAAATGATGGGTATATTAGGGGAAAAAAAGGATTAATTTCTTTAGCTGTAAAGGGCCTCACAGTCTATTACCATCAGCTTGTGGAAGCCAGTAGCCATCATGGCAGATGTCTTTTCTTTTCCAGTACTTCAAGAAATTAAACTGTCAGTCTTCATTTCAGCTGGTGCCTTCACCATGATATGATGCTGTGCTTAAGAGGATTTGAATTCAGAACAATTCCCTTGGCTTCACTGTCTCCCATATCAGATAGGAATCTCCTGATGAAATCCAGGATATTGCATTCGAGACACCAAGGCAAATGCAAGTTGGCAAGCATGAGGCTGTATTGTGGTTTTGGCAGTGAAAACTTGGAGGACATCCAGAGCCTAAAGCTCTATTTTATCATTTGCACTGGAGAACAAGTACTTTAAGCAATTTGAAGATAAGACCCCCTCAGACAAGTAGAGACAACATCACAAGGGGCAAACTCCCAGCACAGGTCTACATAGTTTGGCAGAGTTACACCCAAGATAAATAAATCCCTCTTCTCTGCTTTCTGAGAAAGGCAATAGAAAATGACTATTTAGAGTGTCATTACAGTAAAAACTTGCCTCTCTTAGTCTTTCCATAAATTTTGCTGTACTGATTTAACACCACAGTTGTGCAAACTGTTAGTGATTCTTTGTTTCCCCACAGAGTGTAACCTTGTAGGGGGAAGAGGAGGACGGAAGGAGCCAGTATCTGGATGTGGAACTCATAATTCAGGTGGCACTGTTTACAGCTGGAGCGAGGGAGGACTTTCCTCACAGTGCTTCATGATTTAGTGGTGATTCAGTAAAATGTTCACCAGGCCAAAGGTGGGAAGTGAAAAGGTTTCCTGTATTTAACTCTGAGGGAAACCTGGCAGAGACCCTCACCACACTTAAAAAAGAGTTATTGCCCTTCAGTTGGCAACAGCAATTCACATTTCAGTGTTTCCTAGAAAAACAGCCAAACTGTTAAGTCCCTGCTTCAGAACTAGTGGAGATCAGTGGGAACTGCCAGCCCTTCTGTCTTTCTAACTTCCTAAAGAAACGCATTCTGCCTCACATTGAGTTTTGCTGTGCCTTTTGCTCCAAGTCACTCAGAGATGCTTTAAAGGCTGGTGTCATACACTGAGGCCTCTGAGGATTAAGGGCTATATAGGCAGGAAAATATTTCTTCCCAGAAATGGCCCCATGCTCTGAAGCATAAGGATTGATAACCTCTGTAAATTTTCTCTTTGCCAGTGCAATTGCTGATGTTATTCATATTCATGTAAGTGCCTAATCCTTTCCTGAATTATTTGCCTTATATCAACTTGAGTTCACAAAATAACTTTACAGGTAGCTGCCATTTTCACCTCTAAACTTTCCAGAATGCTCTTGCCAGTGGACTTTTAGCAAAGTACTGATTTAAGGCTGATGGATTGCACTTTGAAAACCACAGGCTCACTTTTTATGAAGAAGAGACCCAGACAGGTTTGATGGTTTGCATTTCAGTAACCACAAAACTCATTGACCAGAGACAAAAATGACCTGATTGCAGAGAAAAATCCCAAAGTGACTAAGAAACTATCTTTTAAGGAGACTTAAAAAATGCACTGGAGATAGTAGTTGGGACTTTGAACTCCTCCTGGGTTTATCCCTCCCTGTCCTGCAGACTCCTCATCCATTGATTGAAGTAGATGGGCATATGCTGCTTTTCCTTTAAGGGCTGCAATAGATTTTTCCGTACTTCTAGACCAAGGAAAGAAGAAATTTTAACTCTCTGAAAACATGCTTAGTTCTTCAGACCCTAAAAGAGGAAGGAATATGTCCCACATCATGCCATATCTTGTTGCCTGTCCCATTGGATAGCATTCACAGGCTCATAATTTCACTTTTTGCTTCAACACCCAATAACCTTAAGCCTGCCCTTACAACTGTTTATACAATTACTGCACAGCCCGGTATAATTAGCAGAGCCTCTCACGTGCTTAGACACAACAGACATGTGCATTTTGTCACACTGTCTGTTACAGCAATGTTTACCAGCACTAAATTTGTTTCAGGGAACAAGGAAACAAATGGAGAGAATTAACAGAAAGTAGGTTACCACAAAATGAGGAAATCTGCCAATTTAGCATTTCAGGTATGTCTAGTGGCTGCTAGTGCAAGGGCTCTCAAGGAGTGCAGAGTAGGCAATGATTAGCAATGTCTCCATTGCAGGACTGTCCAAATATGGTCAGGCACTATTGTCGAACACAATATTTGATGTTTTTTTGAAAATGAGATAGATACAATACATTTTTCTTTTAAAAATGGGATTTAGGAACACTCAGGTTAGATCAGCAGGGATATCAATCCTGGCCTCAAGTACTTCAAGAAGATCAGGAGATGAGCTCCCTTTGAAGGCATTTGGCATCTTGAAAAAGTAGTTTTATTGTGAATGAATCTACTTAACAAAGAAGATCTATTTTCCCTGTGTTTTGGACTGTGATCCATTATCTGCTGTGCTGGAGGTTCATTTGCACTGAGAGAAAAATAAAATCACCAGTGATGTGAGACTGGTACTCTCTTCAGTGTATACTCTTCTATTTTAAATAGCATGCACCCAGGCTCTGTTTTTCCTGAGCAGTGTGGCAATAAACCAAAGCAGTGTCCTTGGTCAAAAATCACTGCCAGAAATCAGAAAACCTGTCAGATTATGGTTTTTAACCCCCCTCAAATTTCCTCTTACTCTCCCCTTAGTTTTTCTGTTTTCACAAGCCCTACAGCCTGCAGACATGAAATATCTTCTCCACTCTTTCTGCAGAAAGTACACCTCACTCCAATTAATTTATTCTGACTTAGCTACAGCCCAATGTTATGGACGGTGGTTTCAGGGTCTGAAGGTCCTTCATTACTTCTAGCAGTTTAACTGGCTTTTCCACTGAACTCTACTCCCTGTAGCATCCAAAATTCTGTGACTGACCAGCTCAAACACCACTGCTGTCCTTCAGCTTTATGTCTACCAAAATTACATTTTGGGGTGCAGGAGAGGAGTGAAACTGTTTCCATGCTCAGCTAGAAAAAGCCTAGAAAGTACATTCCTGTGCTGTCCATTTTTCATCCTTTATAAAAGTCCATGAGGGTGTTTGCCAGCACTGATGGATTGATCAGCTTCTAGGACTGACATTCTTCTTTGTATCCAACTAAATTTGCACATGCACTGATTTCTTACACCTGCCCTCTTTCTCAGGCTTTCTTCCCTTCTCTGTGGGTAGGTCAGACAGAGTGAGATTAAGATTATACAGAACAGGGAAATTAATCCAGAGAGAGAACTGAAATTGGGGTAGTGGAAAAAATCTGTTTGCAGCAATATGACTGTTCTTTCTGCAGATATTTACAGAATCCTAGAAAGTGCTAAACTGGCAATGAAAAACAACTTCTGTCTGAACTATTAACCACAGACAGAAAGAACAAACAATTAGAGAATTTACACTAACACAATCACTAACCCAGTCAGTGCTTTTACACAGCTCCCTATGCTTGTTCTTGAAACCAGAGCCAAAAAAAATATTTCTGTGCTCCAATTAAACATGTGAATTCATTAGTGTTTTTCCTCACCATGTGCCATAATGAAAGAGGGGAAATGAAATGTAACTTTAATGTTCAATCAGTCAAAGCTGACAACCAACAATAAAAAACATTAATCTAAATTAGCAGCATAGGAAAAAAAATGACACAACACTGTCTCCAGGATTGGATGGAATTGGTACCTATCACTGAAGGCCACCTGATGAATTCTGAGTCACTGTTAATTTGCAGGGATCATGATTGCAATTTACTATTGCACATGATACTTCCTGCGTTTCAGAGCAAATTGTCCAAGTACACGTCACCAACTGGAACATGTTTCTAGAAGATGAAGATGTCAGCTGAAAGCATCAAATCTTTTCATGTGGCAAGTAGTCAGCTCTTGACAAAAATCACTTATTTTTCCATTCCCCTTCTAAAATCTGCAGTGTTTTTTATGTGCTGTCTCTGTCACCAGTATCCTGTTGAACAACTTTCCAAACCAGTCTTGCTCCCTTCTCTGAGCTTCTACATGGCAGACAGTGATGAAGCATCTCCTGCTCCTCCATGGCCATACATCTGGGCTAGTTTAGACATTTGTTTCCCATAGACAAAAACAGTGGGGGGACAGACCACTTCTTTCTAAACTCTGACTTCAAAGGATTTTCCAGGAGCTCCTGCAGCTGCAAGCACCTTATTGCTGCTCCCGGAGGCAGCCTATGTGGTTTCTCACTTCAGCATTCTGTGTTTGGTGAATCCAGTCGGGTGTGGGCTGCCTGCCTGGCAAGCTGGAAAACCCTCCATGCAATCCAAAGACTGCAGGAGAAATCCAGCTGCACCTTCTCGTCTAACCCTTTTTTTCTTCTTCACAAGTGACATAGATAACCCTCGCTCTTCAACAATATCCTACCTATGCTCCTGTATGAGTTGCTTGTAATGACCCACTCAGACATGCATTACTCTTTGAAATGTAAACGTAATCATTTAACGTGCTGGGTCCTGATGAACCACAACAAATGTTTCAACAAATGTTTGTTTGCTTTTCCACAAGAAAATGTACAGTGGAAATCTCTTGCAATCTAAGTGCCTTGACTAGAAGGTTAAAGAACTGTTGTTTTTCAATGTGATGCCTGTCAGAAGGCTCTGATTCCAAAGAGTACTTGGATACCACCACCCCCCACCCCCACCCCCACCCCCCTAAAAAAATGCAAACTAAAAAGAAAGAAAAGAAACCCATATATATATTTTACTAGACAGGCAGGGACCTGAGGTTTTCCTCATTCTAGATGTAAACCCCAGTGTCTTCTTTAATTCTCTGAGCCATAACAATTTGGTGATTAATGGCAGAGATTGAAGAGGCAACTTTCAGCTCTCCATAGTACAGTGCATTTAGGCTCCTAACACCTGCTTAAGAGCATTAAAACTTCCTGTGACATGAATGGAAATTAGCTGCTCAAGAAGATGTTGTGTAACAAAATTCGTAAGACTCAGCACAGTTTGTACAATGTGGGAGACCTTCTCTCTTTACAGCCAATGAAACCTTCTCAGTATTACCCCTGGAGTTTGGGAAATGATTTGCTGCATCCTAAGTGGGTAGCTCTCTTAATTTGTGGGTGAACTGATGGATCACACCCGACTGACTGCACTTAGAAGAGCGCCACTGATTTAATGGGAACCTAGGCACTGGGTGCAGTTATAGATGCTTCATTAAGCTGGTGCAATGAAAAATCATCTTTGGTTTCAAACTGACTCTGTTTATAAACCCTGGAGAGAAACAGGTACTTCCAGATTATGATTTATTTAATTTTAAAATATTCCTTCAGAGTAGGATGTATAAAACTTATTCTCAAGGTACCCCTTTTGTCCATGGACTCCAGAGGGAGCAAAGGATATCCAGATTAAGAGGCTGACTTCTACAGTGTAGATATTTAGATGAATACCATTTCAAGTGTTTTGAGCCAAGGACCATCACAAAGGCCACAATGGTAAAACCCTAGATGGGATATAGAGTTCTAGATTAGAGGTGGAAGCTGGTACCAGGTGGAGTCATTTCAGCTGCACTGTGCTGTCCTTGGACTCCTGCTGCTGCTCCAGGATGGTGCAGGTCTGGATTTGTAGCAGCTGCATGTGGATGTCTTGAATACCCTAATATCTCAAATGCCTCTACTTCCAACAGAACTGGGTTGACTCATGAGCCAAGACCTTATATTTCCATTAGAGTTGATGGGGATGTAGGCAATAACAACTATTGAGTATGGAAAAGTGTTCAGCTCCCTCTGAAGTTTACACCTACATTCAGTCAACTGAACAGCTCTCCTGACTCCACTCCCTGTAGTAACTACATCTCCACTGACTGCAGAGGCACCCAGTGAACATCTAGATACACAAACATGTAAATGAACATGTTCTAATATGGAACTGAATCCTATCCCAGGAGCATAATACTTTCAGAGACCTTACACTGGGCATTATGCCTGGGAAATCTGACTGTTCTGACAGATGCTGTAAAAAATAGGGGCAAAACCTCTGCAAAATTCCAGGGGAAAATTCCCCTGGTACAGACTGTTTGAAACACCTGCGATTTCTGTAATTATTTCCTGGGTTTCCTGTTCAGATATGCCCATGCCGAGATAAACCAGTTGTTTCCAAAATGACAAACAGATGAATAAAAGGTTGAGAAGACACTTGCTATTAATTATTCGCATTTAGGCAGTAAGCAATTGTTATCTCCAGTCCATCCATAAGCAAGCTTCTATGTTAGTTAGCAATTAGAAGAGACCACAAGTGTCGCAGGTTACTGTAGCCGTATAAGGACACAGGCTTTTCCTTTGCTTTTTGCTTTTAGTTTTTGTTTTTTTTAGTGCTTTGTTGATTTCCGATCATCCATTCTAATCGGCACTCCTGAGTTTGGAACTTCCTTTATTGGAAATAAGAGGTTCACATTGATTGTAGCATTTGAAAGAGACCATTTGGGATGACAGCTAAGGAAATTATAGAGGTTCTTAAATTAGCATGCAGCCCATTCCCAATAGAAAGGAAAAAGTCAACACAGTGCCAATTCTAGCAAGGTGACATTCTTCTAAACATCATTAGCTGCAGAGATGTGGATTTAAGTGAGAATTTGATGGACTTCTTTCTTAGGGTTGCCAGTTTGACATACATTTGTTTTGGAAAGGAAAATACAGACATTAATTTCCTATTCAGGAGAAAGAGTCTGGTCTTCTGAAAGAAGTACTAGCAGTAGGCAGTTTGGTTTCTAGCACTCTCCCAAAGGTAAGGAGGTGCTGGCAGAAGTGACAACGCTGTTAAGATGAACTCACAGTGTATGGCTGATATTCAAAATACAGAAGATGACATTTCTAGTATTGTCAAAATACAAAGCGAGTCCATAACTCTACAGATGGTAAAGGGTCCTCGCTTTTAATTATTTCTTTTAACTCTGAAGAGCTCATCAAAAATGTCTTCCTATCCTGGGCAAAGACAGCTTTTTAAGTAGAAATAGAGAACCCTTCTGGAAGGTTCTGGCTGTACCAAAAGAGGCAATTTCAATCTCTCATCTAGCAATGGTTAAAAGTTGGTGCCAGTAGTGCTTAAGAAGCTTTTGATTTTCCTTCTCCATGCCTGTCTGCTTCCTCTACCCCTGCTGTGCACCATCCATGTGCCAGCATGAGATTCATGAGGCCTGGTGGAGGACCAGAATGGAAAATTGATTCAATCGACAACCGACCAGATTGGCAGTGACCCCAAGGGACAGGGGCAGAGGCTACTTGTGTCACCAAAGAAAGCCAAATGTATGTGTTACCAAAGTATAAATGCATTTCTAAGTACCACTCTAATTCCTAGTAACCAATACTTGTACTGATGCAGAATTTAGGTAATAAATGTTGCCATTTCAGTCTCTGTATGTATAAATCCATTTCCCAAAATCATGTATACCATGACCTAATGAATATTCCAACATGTCAGATAAAACTGCCTGGGCTGCAGAGCAGGTGATTTGTCAGCCCTGACTGAAGAGATCCTTCTGAAAGCAGTAAGGTGCCTGTCACTACAAGACACTTCTTGTACCCCATTGCTCGCCTTCCACCCCATACCCCAGTGCTTCTTGTTTTAAGATTAGTCTCCACAGTCAGTAAGTTCCTACCTTCTTTTTAGACCTCCTTATAGAGAAGGTCCTCTGTTTTATCTGAAGTGTCCTTCTTCAGAGGCTCACTTCAGCACCAGCTAGCGTGCCTAAATCCACAAGGCACTCACAGGCACAGTGAGAATGTTTCTCTTATTCACATCCATCCCTCCATCTGGGCAGAACTTCAGCAGAAGGTATCCACCAGCTCTCCCTGTAAATGCATGATGCAACAACAGGCTGGGTCTATGGTTGGTGTTTCTTCCTACTCCTGAGCTCTTTCTAAACCTTTCACATCTTTCCTCAGTCTGTAATTTTGATTTATTTGTTTATAATGAGCTGAATCCTGGAATTTTTCTGCTCTTGTTTTCTTCTCTGTGTGAATCACTGCTGCAATTTTAAGGCCCCCTCTCTAGCTGATTACCGGAGAGCTAATTGCACAGTGTTGCCACCCTCTAGAAACATACTAGTATGCTTAACATACACATAGACACATACACAAATGCTTCCACCACTATATACAGACATTATATCATGTCATCTTTATAATACCTACATAATAAAGGAGGAGGTGTCCTAGAAATATTCAATTATAGATCTAAAAGTTTTATAGTTTTAAAACTTTCACCTTTGCTCATGCAGATACATTTTTTTAGCAAGTTTGGGATCACAGAACCATAACAAATATATCTATTTGTAAATGCTTCATGGCCTGCTGTCAAAAGACTGGTGTAAGAACAAGTTAATAACCTATACATTCTGTTCAGTGAGATTACAGTTTTTTTCTTACAAGAGGATTAACACAAAGGCATGATTATCCTTTCAATCGCATTATTATGTATATCATAGCATAATGTAGAGTTCATCAATGAAATTGCATATTTTTTGTGTTGTGTTTGGTGAACCTGGAGATTACAAAGGAACTTGTTGAGATAGAGAGACACAGATTAAAAGAAAGGAAGTAAATTTGCCGAAGTCACACAAATTGGAAGAGTTAGGAATGGATTGCATGTTTCTCAGTTCTTAATTTAGTGTATTACCAAGTGCAACATGCTGTTTCCCCTCTGTAAGCATCTTTATGACTGCTACTATGACAGTTCACTAATAAAACAGTCTATTTTATAGATGCATGTATTGGTGCTCCCACATTTTGCCTTGCACTTGTGGGTCAACTAATTATATAAGGGGCACTAGCTCTTATTTCTCCCTAGTATGAGATGAGAGCAAGTTCTTTGGAGCTTATTTTTTTCAATTTGCAAGAACATGCTCTTGCATTCTGCATCCAGAACCCCAAGCTCACAGAAAAATGAAAGATCATTTATATATTGTGTAGGAAAATTATCCTTTTTACACCCTGCTGGCATATTTCTGTGAAGAGGAATGTATCCCCAGATTCATGTAAGTATAAATGAGGATATTAACTCCCTGCCTCATGAGCCAGCCTTGCACTGAGGTGGCAAAGCATGTCAATGCTCCATAAAATATCAGCATGGGGAAGAATAAACTCTGCTCTATAATAATAATCAACATATGACTGAAACTGATACAAACTAGGAGATGACAGGATTAGGAAAAAAAAACAGTCGCAGTATACTACTGCTAGGATAGATGACTGGTGTATCAACTTAATAGTACTGAGTTGGTGGGAGTGAAAAATATGCTGTTTCCCTTTCCCTCAGTTTCCAGAGTGGAAGTGCTCTGGGTTGCAAAGGGGAGATCTCTCTTATTTCCCTGGAGTCCCTCTGGGAATGATGATACCCCCTAATGATGGACTCGTGGTTCCCAGTGACATGGTGGTTATCCAGTGAATTCATACAGGGCAGAGAATGGTCTCAGCCACCATGCTTTTCTGATGAATCACTCCCTGTTTAAAGATGCATGACTAGAAACCAAAAATACTTGACAGCAACCTCCAGGCTGGAACTGAGCAGGTGAAAGATATTGCACAAGGGACATCTCTTTTCTCTGTCATGAAAAGTTTTTTCCCCCCGATTTTTTGTCCTCATTATTCTGGAAAATGAAGAGAAGGGGGTAAAAAGTAATAACAAGAAACAAAATCTCCACCTACTTAAGCAAATTCACTACACTCAAAAATCTTTCACAGTTACTACTGTGTTGGTTGCTGTGTTCAAAGAACCTTTCATGCCTTTTACCACCCTCCAGCTTCATGCTTAGCACTTCTAACACTGCCAAGATTTTATCTGATATTGAGCTTGTCATTTGCACCTACAATTTCCTTCATTTCCTCTGTGGCTTCGCTCATTACTCACTGCCAAGGTGAAAGTGGAAGACACACAGCCATCTTCCTTTCACTATTTTCTTTACTGTTACAGTTCCTTGAGATTCGTCTCTCCTGTGTGAATAAGTTAATACCTTCTTTGCATGGTTTTCTTATTGTATTTGCCTTTGTGCATCAATTCTCATCACTTTTTCTTCTCATTGCTAGTGTCCCATGCTGAGACACTTGGAGATGTCCTATCAAAGATGATCATTTCAAAGATGTTTCAACACAATCAGGTCCCAGTTTCACCAGGAGAAAGGATATTTCCTTTGAGAAACCTAGCATAGGAAATAACCATGATCGATCCATAGCCCTTTCACAGAGCAGGTTAAGTAAAAACACTTTACAAAACAGGAATTATGATTCCCAACATGATAGACTAACAAAGGGAACAAGACACAAAATGGAAAGATAACTGCTTGAGTAAGCCAAATCATCGTAGGATGAAGGTTCCCTATTATCCCAGTGCTCGAATGACCAAAATATCTACATTGAAAAATAATGTAGTATTTAGTGCTTATCACCCCATCTACATCAGAAGGCTAAGAGAAAATTCCTCACTGATTTTTAATCCTTTTGCAAGTGACTAGAAATGCTTGTAGCATGTAGATGTCCAGTGCTTCATGGGGGGTGTATTTTGGTCCAGAGGCCATCCCTGTGGAATTATTGGGATACAAAGCATTTGAAATCAGGAATCAGTGAGACACCACAGGTGGAGAAAGCACAGTCAGAACGGATGAGAAGCAAATCCTCCCACATTCAACTATCTAAATTAAGTGTTTATGTTATTCAGAATAGCCCAAACATAGGATGTCACCGTTCCCAAGTGAGGATCTCCAGATAGATCCTTAGAGATCCTATAGTGGATTGTAACTTCCTATAGAGACCCCAATAAAGGAGGTGCATCCCAGGTTCTCAAATGTTAATTAACTCTTTTTTTCCCTTTCTTTAAAAATCTCTGGGAAATCTCATTTCAGGGCAGAAGTAGGGAAAAAATGTTTTATTTAAAAAGACTGTTTTCCACTTTGGACTTCTCTCTGCCAAAACCAGGGCTCAAATAGTGTATGAAAGACCAAAAAGTCCTAGGTCAAAATTTCTCTCTGATCTTGTTTCTCCTGCAGTCTATAGCCAAACTTTGCTACTCACATTCAGATCTCCCTTTGTGAGCACAAATTAATCTCATAAATTAAAAGGCAGCTCACAGTAGATATCACCCACAAGACAGAAGCCCACCATATACTACTTATTGGAAGAGAGAAAGAATTATTTTTAATTTGTAGAACTCAACTAGGGAAAAGGAGATATATCTCAGTTAGCAGAGACCGGTGCCTGCATATTAAAAATACATTAAGATCAATAAATGGATAACTGAAACATCTATTAAAACATTTCCACCTAATATAAAAGACATGCATAGCTGTATAATTGAAATATATTTTCTGTCCACACTACTATGAGATAAAGAATTTCAATGAAAATATAAAACACAGAATGATATTGCTCACTGTTAATTATCTATCAAATAGGATTATTATTTTCTTTTTAAGTGATTTTTGTGTGAGTGTGCACTAGTATATGACTTCAGATTTACATCTGGAGGATGAAAATCTCTACCAATCTGCCGCCTGGAAAACAGATGGAAAAAGGGAAGGCAGGTTCCTCTCACTACCAGTGCTTTTCGCTTTTGTTTGGAAGGGACCTGCTTTTTAGGACTACCAGCAAAATTTTATCTCCATGACTCTTCCCATTCTTAGTCTCCTTATCCTTATCTTCCCATCCTTACTTCCATTATCCTTCCCATGCTTTAGTCTCTGAGACATTAATGTTGTGAGCATTTTCTTACTGTCCAGAAACTAGAGCACAGTATCATTTTAAGCATATCATGAAGCAGATTTGTGATCAGTGCTGGCATAATCAGGAAAATAGAAACATAAGCTTTCCTGAGCTAAAAATAGAATTGTACATGATTAAGCAGACAGTCTTTTGTACTACATATAGTGCATAGAGACTAAGTGTAAAGGAAAATATTGAATAAACTAACATTTTGGGGTATTTTAAATATGAATCTAGATATAATGCATGCTTTGAAAGTGTCCTTGGAACTGGGCTCATACAGAGACATATTTCTTATGTACAAGCTTTAGAGTCCAGCTCTGCTTCTAAGATTTGTAGCAGAAACCTGCCTCTGAGCATGCTCAAGGCCCAGACTGAACCACAGAATAACTTCCAAGAAGTCAAACTTAATACCAAAAGACATAGTTTTCTATATTTTTGCAAACACCACTTATCTTCAGAAATGGATCTCTGTTTCTGAGGAGACTGGTAAGATACCCTGTGAAAAAGGACAAAGAGAAGGGTGCATAGCTTTGGGGAACTCTGATATGATCAATGCCTTAATTTCCTTTTCTTTACAGTCAAGAAGGGTGGTAAAATACAGTATGGATCACCAGAAGCTGTCAGCTTTTCACTGTATCACTGCAGAAAACATGAGGCTTAAGGCTGAGCGGGCTACATTTAGATCTGTCCCCAAAATATCACCAGGACATGAAGGACAAGACTCAGGATGGATGTGTATTACACAAAACACTTAGCAACAAGAGAGCTGAGGTGGATGATCAGAGGGAATCCTTCCTGGCTCTGCTCTGTCCTGGGTGCCCTAGAGAGACTCTGCAAAGCTGGTCCCTGATGTTATGGAGAAAAGCCACCTTAGAGGAAAGTCACCTTCCAAACCATGGTGCTACCACACAGCCATCATAAGCTTCCTGCTGGGAGGGGAAATCATGTTTGTGTGTTTTACTTCAGTGTCCAAAGTGAAAGAAAAAATGCAAGAAAAAAGAAATCAATTTGTCTTTGGGAAGATTTTGATGAGTCAGAGATGTGCTTGCTGCAGAGACACTGGGAGCGAGTTGCGTATATCTTGTCCTTGAAAATTAATTGGCTAAAACTCAGACTTTTAAAATATTTTGGCATTGCTGCACTCCACATTGCAACATCCTATTCCCTGAGGAGCTTCATCCTCACTGAGATAATGTAAATCACATACGTTTTAACTGCACAGGCCAGAAGCTTGTGAGTTACCATGCAGCAAAACCAGTGCCTTGCCACAGAACAAACCTTCCTGGGCAGGGAACCTGAAAACAGCTGTGCTCCTAAGCTGACTGTTGAAGGCTTGTTGGTATCTAAAACCTCACTTTTCTCCAGAAAGGAAATGGAAAAATATTCAAGACCACATCTGTGTCACCACTGTCTGATGAGTATTGAGTTACACTGATTCTCAGCTGGAGCCAAATCCAATCCTAATGCTGGGGTCTATTGAACAAGGTGACCTACCAACCTGCCACACTGAAGTGACTTAAACATGCTCTGAAAGGGAGAAAAAACCCATTCACATACACAAAGCATATAAGCCTTTCTTTTTTTTTTTTTTTTTTCCCCTCCATGAGGTATTACTCACTGTTATTTGGGTTTTCTTGTTGGTCATAAAGACCATGGATATTTGATTTGGGATTGAAGGAGAGCTGGCATTAGCCCACGACGCAGTCAGCTGTGGTGAGTGATCTGCTTATGCTCGGAACATGGTGTTAATGCAGCAAGCCCTGCACTTTCAATTAAACCTCGTCAAAAGCAAGTTAATACTGTAGCCTCAGTCAATTAGCTGCAGAACTGAAAACACTGTAACTTCTCCTGGAGCACAAGCCAGCAGAGCTCAACAAGCTCAGGAGACCAGGGTTAAAGAATACCAGCACCTGTGACTTATAGCAAATATTGCTCGGCGCTTCCTTAACTTTCATTTAGGAAATCTCAATCCCGGGTAAAATCCCAAGTCCCACACTCACAGATGTCCCATTGCTTTTGGACAGAGCTACCAACACTCAGAATCCATAAAATTCAGACAACTGTCACAGCCTGAACATGGATTATAAAAACACTGATTTTTTTTTTTTTAGAGAAAAATGGCCTTTTAGTCTAACACATAATTTGGTGGGTTGTTTTTTTTTTTTTGTCCTCAAAGAGAAAAACAAGCAGACAGAAACCTGGCAATTTATATTGTGGGGATCATAAAAACTGAACATGTTTTCAGGCTTTATGATCAAAAACTGGGTTTGGGAAAAGAGATATGTTTGTTTCTTGTTCAAATTTTTTTAGGGAAATTAATTTTCCTCTCACTGCAAAAGACAGTCTTTAACATACAGGGTTTGAGGAGTTTTTATTAATTTTGAAATTTCAGCTTTCTTGTACACCAGAATTTTTACCACTTTATAATCTGCAACCACATCATTGCTGCCATTTACTTCTACGTCCAGGGTCAGCATTCTGCTCCTTGATAAATAGGAACATGCAGGAGTCCTATTAATGAATTTGGATTTATGAGCGGGTTTGAGTGACAGATGCTTGCATGTCATGAATATGAGAGCAGTGAGTTTCTAAATAAGACAGACAGCATTACATTTATGGGTTTTAGACTGTGTAGGAAATACACATAAGAAATACACTAGAGACCTCCTGAAGTAGAGGAATATGTAATGTGAAGTTAGAAATAGAAGTATGTTTCACAGAAACATACAACTTGAAAGAATCTCAGCCACAGCAGTTCTTTGATATGGCAGGTAATCACTTGATAAAAATATCAGGATCTATCTTAAAGTTATTTAGGATTTTCCCTCTTCTAGATGCTGCAAGACCACTGCAGAAAGTTGGCTGTAAGAAATTTATATCCACTTCTTTTTGTGGGAATAACTTTTAACTGAAACAGCCTGTCTTCCTCCATAATGTTTACCTATAGATAAACTGAGAGCCACGCACTTCAGACATTGTTCTACCAAGCTAAACCAGACATGTGGCCTTAATGTCCCCCTAAAGGACAGGATGTCATCAGAAAGAAAGAGATGGCAGCACATGGAAAAAGATGCTAAAAGAAACAGGTTGGGAGGTGAAGAATGACTGGGTGGATAATGAGAAGGAGAGGTTTCAAACAAACCCCCAATCAACACAGGGCAGAGAAACACTCTCAGTGTCCTCGTGCCTTTTCTATGGTTGCTCATGCTTCTGCTAGGGAGGTATTTGGCCAACTCCACCTTTCATTTCTCAATTTAAGCTATAAAGTAGTGAGGAGAACTGTGGTCACCACTAGAGCCCAGAAAGATAGGCTTCCTTTCTCCTAACAGGACAAACAAACATCTGGGACTGACAGCTTTAGGGAGTAAAGCAGATTTTGAAGACACTATGTTTCATTTCCAGCTGTGGCTCAGTTAAATGCTCAAAGGTATAAAAAACAGGGTAGGAAAATATGCCTGAGCTTATTACCCTGGTTGTTGTCTCAATGTTGAGATATTTCTTCCTTTATATTTACCACCTTCCTTTTAAATAAGCTAGTAAGCACCCCCGCCACTTCTCCTCTTGGGAGACCATTCCAGAAATTAATGGAAGTCATTGCTAGAGGGTTTTACTTTACATTCTGTCTTTGTCTCTCTTGGCTCAATTTCATTCCCTGAAGTCAATACAGAGAAAAAGATTCATAGATTTTTTTAGGGGCAGAAAAGACCCCGGTGATTGTCTAGCGTGACATGTGTAGCACAAGGTATAGGTCTTCACGCTACTCATTTTGATTCCAGATCCATGAACCAGAATGCTTTTTTCTTGGCTTTTTTTTTTTTTTTTTTTTAGGAAAAATGAATCCAAGGTTGAATTTGAAACTTCCAATGGTAGAAAATCTACTGCAGCCCTTAGCAAGTTGTTTCAGTGGTTAGTTTGCTCACTATTCAAATTCACACCTCATTTTTAGTTGGAATTTTTCTTATTTGAACTACTAGTCATTGTTTCACCTTTGTTTGTTACATTGCAGAGCCTTATCAAATTTATTCCTCTGCCCTTTCTGTTCCCCCTGCAGATATATTTAGACTGCAGTCAGGTCACCCTCTAAGCCTTCTTTGATAACTAAATAGAGTTGCTTGAGTCTTTCACAACAAGGCATGTTTCCCAAGTCTGTAAGCATTCATGTGGCTCTTCTCTGAATCCCTTCCAATTCATCAATATCCATCTGAAGTGTAGACACCAGAACAAAATAGTATTCCAGCAGCAATCGCACCAGTGCCAAATGCAGAGTTAATTTAACCTCACTACTCCTACTGAGTTCTCTCACATTTAAACATTCAAAGATTATACTAGCTTTTTGAACCATGTTCAGTGAGCATGAAGACTGTGACCCCCATGACTTCTTTTCTGCCACTGCCTTCAGAAGTCTTCCATGCTATGTACATATGCTATAATTTTCAGACACAAAAACTTACATTTGTCTCAGCTGAAACACATACTATTTGCTTGACATCTTCAAACTGCCAGATCACCCAGCAATCTTTTCCCATCCATGCTCTCCCAAGCCTGTGTCATTTATAGACTTCATCCATAACTACATTCTAATTTTTATTTCCAAGTTGATATATTTGTTGAAAAGTTTAGGTCTGAGCAGATTGTGGGAAACACAGGCATTTGACAAAAATTCTCTTTTTGTAACTAGATTTTGACATCCATTGTTTAATGAGGTTTTGATGCATTCAGTGTGTGCCCCGTTGATTTTGTATCACTCTAGATTACAAATCAATACGTCATGTGAGTATCATTCCAAATGTTTGAAAGAAGTCTGTTATATCAACAATATTACATTGATAAAACAGACATGAGATTTCATTTTGAAAAATAGTATCAATTCAGTTAAACAAGACCCTTTTTCATAAAAGCATGTTGATTGGCATTTGTTATTTCCCCCTCATTAACTCCTTTATTACTAGAGTCATGTCTCAGGCATGCCTTTATTTTGTCCAGACCTGATGGTCAGCTAACAAACTTGTAATTACCTAAATCATGCTGTTTTCTTTATTCAAATATTGATATGGTGGTGATATTATTCAAGTTCTCTGGTATGCACTCTGCCTTCCTAGCATCAGTCAATATTAATGGCCCCTGACCACTGGTTTACTTTTTCTTAGCTGCACGCTATCTGTATCTGCTGATTTTAAAAGTTCTGTCTGACACTATCCTAGATTTTTGTTTAAATTATTTCTTCATTGTGATCATCATCTAATGTTAATATTTATTGACTCTGAGACCTGGAACAGAAAACCTTATTAAATTTTATTCCAGTATTATTGAGAAGTCCCAGTAATGTAACAATGCTATTGCTATGTTTCTCATGTTTTTGACATACCTAAAAAAAATAAATATATAAAAATGTTGGTGTTATCTTTACATCTGCTGACTACAAATTTCTACATGTGTCTTTTTGCTTCCATTTGTCACTTGTATATACACATATATATATACACATGCACATTCAGATTTGGCTATTTTCCTTTTTATTCTAAGCAGATTTGGGGGCTTTTTTAAGCAATGTAGTGTTTTCCTCAAACTAGGTGATTGCGACTTTTTGGCATTTAGTAAAATGTTCATAAACAAGTCCCAATTATTTTTTACATTTTTCCATTTAAATGTTTTCTCCCTGCAAATTTAGCTCAGAATTGTTTCTGTCTCTGAGAATCTGACCTTTTTAAAGCACAAGGTATAAATACAAATTATTTTCAATTTATTCTGTTTGCACTGAAGACATGATCATGCACCCCTCATTCATGGTTCCCAGATCAGTTTCTTTGATTGTGAATATAAAGCATAACACAGAATTCCCCAGTGTTGAATTCAATATAGTTGTGCATTACAAAGGATATTTTAGTACTAATCAATATGAAACTTTGAACATGCTGGTCTCCCCATAACAACTTCCATCCCTTACAGAGGGATCTTTAAGGAAGTGTTTACATTGTTCTCTTGTGCTTTGGTGATTGGTAGTTGATAGTGGCAACAAATGTTTGTCTTATTCTTCGAGTATTTTGATATGATCTGTAAATGTAAAAGATCATTCTCAAAGCTGTCAATGGCACAGATTATGATATTCTTGAGAAAGTCAACTTTGTCAATTTGAGCATTCTTAAACTTGTTATAAATAGTTATTTTCATAATTTCAGCATATAAACACTCTTATACTAGACCTGAGTAATACCCATCAAAACAAATTTGGGTTCATAAATGAAAAATGACATTTGTTTGTTACCAAAGTTCCCAGTACTGGAGTACAGATAATTACACAGTCCAGTCTTTTTTATTCTTTGTGCTTAATTTACTTTTTTCTTAATATCTTAATTTTATGCCAAAACAATGCATCTTTGATCTTTTCCCACCTTCCTATGTGGTTTCTTCAGTCTGTTCCTGATCAGCCTGGCCAGCATGACGACCTTTAGAAGATTGTTTCCCTATTTACTGAGATAGAAGGAGATGATGCAAAATTGATGGCTGCTACCAGAAAAGCACAGTGCAAGCTTTACAGAACTCTCTTCCAAAATCTCCTCTCTGTTTTCCATCTTTTGAAACCTAGGAAGATGACTCATCACTTTTTCTCCTCTGATGCCACAAGATCTATGAGTCACCTAAACACACAGTACTGTGCAAATGAACCCCCCAAAAGGCTGATACACAGTGTTTATCCATTGACTTTGAAGCCTAAGAAGTTTTGCTTCACTCATCAGCTCTGGGAACTTCATACTCCATCATGTGGAAGTCTTTCATATCTTGTCTAAGACAAATTCCTAAAAAGTATTGACTTGGATTAAGATTTTTTTGCAATTGAGCTTGTCAGTTGGGCTGATCAGGCCTTCTCTTGGAGTGTTCCCAGTAATTCTCCACTCTACCCACTGTAAAACAGCAACATTTTTGAGAAAGAAGTAGGAAGGAGCAATAAGGGGACCGTGAAGATGCAACACATGATGAAAGCAGTGTGAGGAAAATCTCAAGCCACTCAGACTTGAGCAATAATGGGACTGCCACAGGAGGCAGCCCAGAATCAATAGCAAATTCCCTTTTTAATTCTTAGCACTATCTGTCCTGAAATGTGTCTTTTGATGTTTGTTTCAGTAATCTCTGTGGATTTGGCCGATTCTTAGGTTGTTAACTTCAAATTGATATTTAATCCATTTTAAAATCCATTTCTAGCCATGTGAACTTACTCATCAATGGTTTAGTTTTGAATGAGTCTTGCAAAGAAAATGAGAGAGAAAGAAATAAGAAATACTCATGCTACACTTTTCCAATCCCTTTGGCTTTTTATTATTATCTTAAAAGAAAAACCTCCATCTCTACTCTGTTTCACCTGAGATTTTTTGCCTTTGAGGAACTGAGATTTTTCAAAAGGCTAAAAAATAACAAGAGGTACCAAGTAGTAGTGAACGGCACAAAGATTTTTCTCTTAAACACATTAACAATAGGAGAGTGTACGTGTGTGGGGCTGTGTATGTCTAGGTACGTATGTAAAAGGAGGGTATATGTTTTAATATGGTATATTCTTTATTCTCTAGTATACTATGTACTAGAGAAAAAGTTATTTACACGTATGCAAACAGAAATGTGTGTGTACAAATCTGTGATGACACCACCTTATAAAGCAGGAAAAAAAATTGAACTAACAACCTCAAGAGCTAGAAGCACAACTCTCAATAGCAAAAGGCAGACTTTGAACCCTGTGTTATAAGAACTGGTAATACTAGGTAGGTCTTACATACACTGTCAGTGGGTTACATCAATGTGTGAAAGAATGTATTTCTGAGTTCAGATTTTCTCATACAAAGGCTTGGTGATTATTTTGGAAATACTAAAATTCTGTCCTATATTCTGGTGAGAAAAAGATTGATTCTCTAAGTATTAGTAGGCAAAGAGTCAGACTGATGTCCTAATAAGGCTGGGACAACTACAGTGAATGGATACCTTTTTTGCTGCATAAAGAATGAGGAGCAGTGGGTAGATAAGATGGAGTTCTTACCCTCACTAAAAATTGGGAATTATAAAATGTTTTTTATTCCCTGAAGCTGGAGAGGATACAGATTTTTTTGCTGAAGGCTTGGTTAAAACAAACCAAACCCCCCTTTAGACCTCTGCTGCACTTGGTCGAATGAAATGCAGCTGTAATTCTGGAGAAGATCGGTCAGATAAAGTGACATGTGAAAGAGGATCAGACTGTCTACGTTGTCCAAGTCAATCAGTTTCCCCAGGCTATGCCTGCATGTGAGTGTGCTTCACACTGCTGAAGTTTGCTCTTACAGTTGTGGCAGCCAGACAACCATCTAGTGCCAGGTAGAATTTTGCAAACTGAGTTTCTTGATATCAGAAATGCTCCAATGATTTCCAAACCTGTTCATAGCAAGGAGATACTGATGACTCCTGATTCATATCTGCTTTTTCTGCAAGTTGTATAACTTCTGGGTTGATGAATTTTAACATGTTCTCTTCTTTCATTTTTAGTTTTCTTATTGTTTCTGGACTAAGGATACTTTTTATTAATGCACCAATAGTGTCTCTCCTTAGGATAGTAAGCAGAGGTATAGAGGTACATGTGGATAATTATATTTCTTTATAAGAAATAGGGATAGAAGATGTATCTTTGCATTGTAAGTGTACAAAATTGCTTGATGGTTATTGCATACTGGACTTAAATTTTTCACATTTGCTCTCAGGTCCTTGTTCCTCAGTATTGTCTTGTATATATCCGTGGAGTTACTTGTGACATGAGGACTCCAGGTGAGTCTCAATTGCAAGATTAAAATCCCAATTTGAGTTCAAGCTAAACTGCAGAGCTTGAAAACCTTTAGTGCAGAACAAGACATTTTGATTCATCACACTCTGAAGTCACGAACCAAAAGAGGCATTCAGATTCCGGATTCGAGGTTTTGTGCAGTTTCTGCAGCAGGAGGTCTATTGCCTAGGCACTGTTCAATCAGGCAGCTCCTAAACTTCACAGTCTAAATGGACAAGGTCAGCAAAAAGGTTATTGCCATAGCCATTTTACAGAATTAAGGCATAAAGATTTTAAATAAGTTGCTGAGCACCCTATGAGGTATCTATGTCAGACACAGGAATTGAGCACTGACCTGTTGCCCTTAGTTGCAAAAGCATTTATAAAAGCCTCTCTAATGGACATCCTGAAAACAAACTTATTGTGTGGTGATTCATCATAAAAATGTCCATTAAGGTACATGATCAAAGACTCAATCAACCCATAACTGCAATAATCTTTCAGGCGGCCCAGACCCTCTGTTCAGATGGTCCTTTGTTGTTCATGATCATTCCATCTCCTGTGCTGCTTTTAGCCCACCACCGGCTCACATTTACATTTCATTAAAACAAGTCAACATCTGATTTACCACAGCTATCATTCTGCAGGGACTTGAGGTTTTAAATGAGAATTCAGACTTCCAAATTATAACTAGCAACACAGAAAATGCGGAGAAGGTATCACTGTCAATATAGCTGTTGAAGAGCTGGCCCTGGGGTTGATCATCTCTTTGCAATTCCTAACAATAAACATCCCATTCTGTCATGTCACATGCAGCCTAGAAGTATAAGGCATGAAGCAGAGAAGGCAAGGAGGTCAGAGGAAGGAAGGCATTTCCACTGAATGATGAGAGGACATTGTAGCAGCAGAAGAAGACTCCAGAATAATAATAGTAAAAAAGAGTAAGCTAAAAGACAGGCAGGCAAGCTCAAGAATTATTTACTGTCCAGAAAGAGAGAGAATTTTTTTAGACAGCAGAGCAGAACAGGCTGACTAAATTATAACCTTAGCCCCCAGCAGCAATCAAAGAACTAAAGAGGAAAAAAGGAACTCAGGGGGGAAGAAAAGAATGTGAAATAAATAGAAATTCATAAAGAGCCTCTATCAACATGGGAAAGAAAGCAAGGAACTTGAGGAGTGAAATCAGAAGACAGAAACAAGTTAGAGGAAAATGAGAAATAGATGAAAAAAATAATGAGTCCTGGATACATTCAAATGAAGGGTATTTTTGTAAAAATTCTCAGAAATATTCACAATGTGCACAATATGAGGCTGTGCTGGTCACACAAACTGAAATCACAAAAGGGAAATTACTAATGAAAGCTTTTATTTTACACATGGTGCTTATTTAAACAAAATCATCTTCACACCAATCAGCTCTTTGGGGATTCAGCAAGAGATTTCTATACCTAGTCTAGGATTTGACTATGTTCCAGTAAGTAAAACAGAAAAAAATGAATTGAAAATGGAAAAAACATGCAGTGGAAATAAAAACCCCAGTTACATGCAAAATCTGTGTAAAATTCTTTTCTCAGCTGACTAGTTAAAAAGAGACGTGGAGTTCAATATTAGCTTAAACCAAACCTTTACTAAATGACACTGTATGTACACACTACAAATGATCCCTTAAGAAAAGCTTTTAAGGCCCATACTAAGTTCCTATTCACCCCCACATTATAAATGGTGTAGTAATAGTAAAACCATTGTAGTAAGCAGCAATTGTCTAAAATGTTTCTGAAAGGGATGTGGTGAACTTGCTGAAATACGTATGCTTAGTGACAGCATAAATCATCAATTGTAATGGTCTCTTTGGCCTTAAAATACTCAAGAGGTATGTTAACAGTTGCATGCATGATATGAACTGAATGTCATTTAGAAGGATGGATACTGTCTAGCAGACACTTGCTTCCATCAGCATCAGTTGGTTAATTTTTTTAACCGTATTTATGGAGTCATGACGGCTTTATGGTTAGTAGATTCAGATCAAAGTAAAGTCCTGCTAGTTAAACTGTCTGGCTATGACAAATCCATAGCTTTGTAACATTATTTCTACCACAGAGGAGAAATTTCACATACTTCAAAACATGTGCTCTGCAAACAACTCTGTGCTCTCTTACTACTCCTTTTTTTTTTTTTTTTTTTTTTTTTTTCAAAGAAAGCAACCACAAGTTCCTCTAAAGAAATCCCACAAAGTAGGGTCCATCATGAAAAGCCGTGAAATAACATCTTGCCATTTCCAGGAAAAATGTTCTTAGACTGTACCTCACAGTTCTGCTTCTGCACATCCAGAGATGGCACTAGAAAATGTCAAATATTGCAAGTAGACCCATATATGAAGGGTTTGCCTAGAGGCAAACTAACACCTGATGTATCTGACAAGGTGAGGTCTCTTCTGGCATTCCTACCAAACCTCTGGAACAATTAGTGACCCCTGAAGAATCCACACCATTTTTTACAGAACACTCCACTGGTGAAAGGGATGAACAGTCCCTCAGGGACTCTATGTCATTTTATTTATTTTTCACACCATAAAAAAATGGATCCAATGAAGATCCCCTCTGGATGCATGTACAAGAATGATAAAACATCAATTAACAAGACACAAAATTGACTAAGAACCTGCTTAAATAAATTCCCTCACACCTGCAAAATGAAATTCAACCTTCTCAAGCTCCTGGCCTCAAGCAAAAGCCTGAATGAGTAGATAAGGTTTACAATATGTCAAGGAAGCTTAAAAAATAACTTTGTCAGATCAATAGAATGAGAAAGAAAATCCCGGGACTGAAGACACCTACTTGGAAGGATTAGTGTACGCAGTGGAACCATTACAGAAAGTACTGGGAAGGATATCGAGCTCTTTCATGGTACCTCATGGGACTTGTAGCTGAAATGCCTCAAATGCCTTTGTAAATGAAGCAAATTGAGGATAATGCAATTTCTATGGTGCACCATTAGTGCTTCTGTGGAAAGGAAATGATCTACCAGGTGTTTATGAGCGTAGGAGCAGTCACTGAAGATGCCACAAGTGGTGGAGATGCACCCTGAAGAAGAGAAAGACAGGTTGGAGGCTCTGCACACAAGGCAACAGGGTTTCTTGGTTTAACTATTTAAGACTTTGAACTTTAAATGTTTTGACCAAAAGATGACATTTTCGCAACTTAGCAGACACATTTTCTGACATGAATGTAACATCTAATTGAAAACTGAGGTTTTCGTTAAAAAATGTCCTTTTTTTTTCAGTTTTTACAGAAATTGTTCAATCAGCTATATAGCTGCTGTACAGTACTTGCAATACAAATAAAAAGGGCAAGGGTTTGTGTTTCAGCTCCAGATCCCAGCATGACTGATACAAAAAATACAGAAAATATCTCCACTGCTAGGAAAGTCAATAGTAAAGATGCAGACTTCAAAAGAAATCAATAGTATGACAACACCCCTGCAGAATGGACCTGACCGTTAGAAGTGATACCTCTTTGCCTGCTGACATACACAGTATTTTTAATCTAATGATTTCAGCAACAAGGAATCATGTGTCTCAAAATCATGACATGAGTTTAAAAGGAGGAAAGTTAAAGAACAATATGCTTTGTAGTTTGGTGTTTTGTTGGGTTTTTTTTGTTGTTGTGGGGTTTTTTTGTTTTTTTTTTTTTAAAGAACATACCTTGTAGCTTTTTGCTCACAGCTCACATGTTCACTTTTCATTGTGACTATGAGGGGTCAAAATCAACTTTTCTGTTTAAATGAAAGTTGATGTTAGTCATAACAATATTTCAGAGATGACTGCTAAGAAAAATATCAAAATCAGTGAAGTGAAATAAGTTAAGTTTGCAATACTGAATATCTATTACACCATTCTTTCCTCTTCTACTATTGTCCATTAGAGTACAAATTCAGGACATTCAATCAAAAAGGCACATATGAAGCAGTAGTGCTCAACCTTGGAAATGTTTTCATTAGACTGTTATTATAGCTTATAAAGCTATTTAACCTATTATTTATTCTGCTGAAGTTAGCCTTTTTTTGAATAAGAAGTAAATAGCTCTCATAAGAGCAGGGGTCACCTACAAAACGATCACTGTAGAGCTGATCAGTTTGCAGTAAAATATGTTTGTTCTTGAGCATGCTGTGGGATTGGTGGTAAATGCTCTGCGCCGGTCACTTGCTAATAGCTTTGTGTTTGCTCCCCTCAAACCAGGGGCAAGGAGTACATTTCTCTGATGGTCTGACGTATTGCTGGGCAAGAACAATAGAGCATGATCAGGTCAGTGTGCATTAACTTTCCTTCATCTCCTGTGGTTAAATTCACTATCTAGTGTCTATACCCAAATCCTGCCCTCCAGAAAATATTTGAAAGGGTGCAGACCATTTCTTATTCCTGGAACTGCCACCTATGGCAAATGAAGGGATGGAGAAATGTTGACACCAAGGAGAGAAATTACAAAGCAGTCATGAGAGCCAGATAGGACAAACCTTGGTAACAAGTCTTGCAGGGATCACAGGACACCCTTTGTGGCCTTACCTGTGGATTCACTGCAGTGAAGGATGACATCTGGTAGAGACAAAGGGCATGGGGTTGTGCTTATGGACTGCTCTCTCTTCCATTCCCTCAGTTGGGTAAGCAGCCTGGGGCCACAAAGGCTGGGATGGCTCCACTGTGAGCTGACTATGAGACTTCAGCTTCTAAACTTTCTGAACCTCGACATCCTCCTTCACTCTGGATGTTTCTTTTAAGGTGCATAAAAAGCCTGGCATAGTGATATCCATCTCAAGCTACCATAATGACCTACTAATTACCTACAGGTATACCACATCCTGCCTGGCCTTAAAAATTCCAGTGACTGACTAAACCATACTTAGTATACTTATATAATATATTTCAAAACTGTAGTGATCCTTCCTGTTAGATACTTTTTTCTAAAGCCTAGCTTTGATCTCTCTCTCTGCAATGTAAGCCCACAACTCCTTGTCCTCTTCACAGCAGACACACTGATCAAACCCCTTTCTCTGTGCAAGGTGCTCTCAGATGTCTCCTAAGGCTTCTGTCTTCCCTATGCTAGCATTTCCATGCTGCTTCTGAAGCCACTAACCAAAAAAAACCCCACCTAATGTCAAGGCTACCCTTACAGAGACCTGTCAGGTCAGTTGGTTGAGCTGGGCAGAGACCCAAAGGCTTACTTTAATGTATGGGATGTATTTTCTGGTGACTGATTGCTTCCTCAATAAATTAGGCAAACGCTTCTCCACTGAAACCAATGACTTATTGAGGAGCCCTTAAAACAGTAAATCCATTCCTCTGTCATTTTTCTGGACAGTAATGGTACTGCTGTAGTCACAGAAAAATATAGAGCTGCCCTTTGCATTGACGACATCCTCTTTTAAAGCAGAAGTTACAGTTGCTAAAGCAGCACTTTTGTGGACACAGTAAAAAATCATTATTCTCAGTGTCTTCTCAGTCATTATTACCAATGAGGACTTCAAGCCAGGCTTGAGGGACATAAGCATTCAGGAGTTCAGCACACTGTGTAGGTCATGCATGAATAATGCTGCATTTCCTGAGGGCTTTTAAGTCTAAACCTTTTGGGTTCCCAAAAGAATCCAAGAGGTCACTTATTTATGTGTAGGTTTCCAAACTTTCATTTTTGTGTTGTCAGGCACATTAGAAACTAAAAATATCCATAGAAATCCCACAGTCTAACAGAAAACATAGCACCATTTTGGGCAGCACAGAAATGTGAGCGGTAACCACCAGAGACGGCTGAAAAATCGTCTTGTTACCACGTCAAACAGGTGAAAAACTGCATTAAACAATCTCAGGGAGCATGCTTTCCTCCCTATAACCTTCAAGTTATAGGTTTAAATAACTTAATTCAGTACTGTAAGGGAAGAATAACAGAAAATGTATCCCAAAGGTCCTCTCTTCTCTAGTAATTTTGCTTCCTCTTATCTCCCGTGGTCTTCAGTTTTTCTTCTAATAGTTCCCCACCTTTGTGTCTGCCTTGGCTGAGGTTGCATAAAGACTTTTTGAATCCTAATAAAGGGGTGTAGTTTGTCAGAAGTGCAGTGTACACACATGAAAATGCATAAAATGGCATTAAATGATGATACAATACCCTCATGTTCCCTTCAAGGACCAATTTGCAGACCCTAAACAAGAGCAACATCCTTTTGTGCCAGACGCTGTTCAGGTATATCAGAAAATACAGACCCTATAGCAAAGCTTTAAAAATCAATGGAGAGGCACACAGTCTGGCGCCTCTACATTTAGGAGATAATTATTTTACCTTGAAAAAGGTGCTGAAGTGTCTTTATATTTACCAAAAAAAAAAAAAAAATCATAGGGAAATACAATTCATGAGTAGAACAATTTTTTATTATTCTTATGGCTAGAAAATAAACTGAATGACTTTGAGTGCAGTTGGGTTCTCATGAGAGACACCAGTCCACTTGATTGACAGAGAAAATTATATCCTTTAATTCGCCTTTGCCTCAGAGAGGGAACATGCAAGAGAGCAAGCAATGGAAAATGAGAGCAGGTACAGTGCACACTGTGACATCTAAAGTGTCCAGTCAATCATGGACAAGCATCCCTCCAGCATGACCTGAAGGGAATCCATCTAGTATCTGTGTTTCCACACACATTCAGCCCAAGCCTGCCTACCGAGATGGCTAATTACTACTCTGATATTAAACCTGTAGGTGCCTAATGAAATGAAGTCTCAACTGAGGTCACCAGTTCTTGCCACTGCTGAACAAAACAGGCAGAAGTCACTTGCATTTCTCCATCCCTACTGATTTGAGCTGGATTCAAACCAGGACCTACAGGAAATGTAAAAGGCACCTGAAGCTGTTGAAGAATCTGCATTTCTGAGAGCCTTCATTAATTAAGCTAGAAGCTCTGGTGATTGCTCCTCTGTACATGCCAGTGAGGTCAAATGAGTCAGGATTTATAAGCACTCACCCTATGTCTTTTTGATAAAGTAGACACAATTCTCCTTCTTCCCAATGATGGTTTTACCAAGCAAAATGGGCTCATTTGGCACCAAAGTGATGTTCTGTTCATCTTCAAATGAAAAGCCACTATGTGACGGACCTGCTTCAAGGTGGACACAGGTGAAGTCTACTGTAACAGCTGGTCATATTCCAAAATTAAGCAGGATTCAAGCAGATCCTTAGGGAGGTAGGATAATCAGGGGCCAGGAAGGTCACAGAAGAAAGGGTCTTAGTGATTTGAGAGGCATGGACATTCTCTCAAGGCAATAGCCCTTCATCTGATATTAGCAGTGATGGTCCTGCCTGGAAACAAGAATAAAACCATGTACCTTAGTCCATATTGTCAACATACTTTGAAGTGCCTGAGAATGGATATCAAGCTATTAGTTGATATAGGTGGGAAAACTGAGGCATAAAGAAACTGAACTAGAGCTAGAAATTGAAAACAGGTTTTCAGAATTCAAGAATAATATGCAGACTTCCTCCTATGTGTAAAAGATCCCAGATGTACAGAAGAAATGCGATAGAGCAAGTACTACCACTATTGAAGACAAATTCAAATGAGTAAATTGGTCTGCTGCTTCCATTTCTTGCCTTTGAAATTCCATCTGGCTACAGTACCCTTCTTCACTTCCCATTTGAAATAGTTGCCCTCTGTTATGTGCTGCCTTTTCTTTTCTGGCAATTCCCTACTTATACTTCTTTTTTAATGGTGAGTTAACTCATGAACCTGGGCTGAATATAGTGCTAAGTGGGTCAGCCCCCTTCTCTGCTAGTAATTTGTAATTACCTGGTCACTGCAGCTTGATGCTTACTGAGGGTCTGACGCACATTATCTAGAATTAGCATTTAATATTCTCAAGCAGTTACAGCTTCAACAAAATATCCCGCTATCCACTCAGCAAAACTGATCTTGTGACTTGAGATCTGTAGGGGCAGAAGTCACAATACAAATGCCATGGATTGCATAATAATCAATAGCTCTGCGGTGAATTTCCATGAAGCAATAATGTCAGATATTTTTAGCAATTACAACTGACAATTCCTACCACATGCATAGATGAAATACATCTGTTTGCACTATGATGTGAAGTTAATCTCATCATTAATAATTCCTCTCATATTTATCTTAATGTTGTTAATTATATGGGACTTGCTGGGTATGAGTACAAGAGCGTATGTAATTTGTCCTTTTTCCAAGAATTTCCAGTGCAATTTACCATTAATTACTTGCTGCTTAATACAACAACCTCCCCCAAAGAATAATTCCAGCATTATTATGGCATCTTAGAACAGTTGCTAAGGCTTTTTATTCTGCATAATATGTCATTACCAAGAATGGTGAAAAAAACCCTACAGCCATTCTTACATTCTAAATGGTATGCTAATAGACAGCAAAATTTGGATAATTTAACAAGATAAAGGCCGTCCTTGAACTTTACTTATTAATGATAGATCCTATCTTAATTTTAATGATTTATGAGTATGCTTATATAGCATATTCTCTAGTGTGGGCCTTATCCAGTGCCTATTTGAGGCTTTGGATAGATTTTTCTTTGGCTTTAATGTCCTTTTAATTGGCATTTTATGACCTGAGTGTTAAAAAGAAACATGTTCTGGCCAGAAGCTGCTTGGTATTGCACAGCGTGTTTAGTAAATTTCTGGAGGGAGTAGTCCAGCTCTAATGTGGAGGAAAAGCAGGTTGTATAATGTAAATAGTGCTAAACTTTGAGGTATTTATAGCTTATAGAAGACTGAGGTCTTTGTAGATAACAGATGCAGCCATTGCATGATAAAATTGTGCTGCATGTGATCATGACTCAGTTCTGTTTAAAATTAATAGAAGGATTATCAAAAGTAGGTTTATGACAAAAATTTCCAAGGATTAATTTTGAGAAATCATAGCTATGTCTAAATAAGAAAGTAAACTTGGACACACTGAGAGTGTAGACCCTTGATGCTCCAGGCAGGGGAGCTGATGGAAGAGAATTCTGTCTCCTTTCTGATCCCCATGTGTGAACTTCATTCCCATGGAAACCATCATGTCATGCACATCATGTGTGGAGAGACAATGCATGTTCAGGTGCACCCCAATTTAGACAGAAGTCATTGAAATCAAAAGCATTCTTGGGTCTAAAAATACAGATAAATGAGGTATATTGGGAGCTCAGGACCTTGCCCTTGGAAAACTCACAGAATATTTTTAACTCAAAGGTGTTTAACTGTCTTGAATCTGCAGCCCAAGCAACGACAAAAAGCCTTCCAGACACCTAGGGTGATAGACAACCCAGAAGATACTCACTGAACAGGCACTAACACAGAGAAAAGCCTTTTCTTTCTTTCTGAATCTGTCCATTGAGCTCCAGCTTCAGTCTCAGACAAATATCCTGAACAAAGGAAGAAAGGAGATTTCTAGCATCACCAAAACCAGCCCAGAGAAACTGCAACCCTGCCAAAAATCCAGCCAAGAATTAACTGGTGCACAGGATCACAGCACTATCACATACAACAGAATAAGATCATTTGTCCATTAGCTCTGTTCTCAGCTCTCCGACCCCTTTTTGCACTGATTCCTCTTCCCCCCATGGAGCAATCAGTAGCAATAACTGTAAGCAGCAATTGAAGCAAACACAAAAGAGTGGCAAGAGAGCTAAGAGTGCTGCTGGGATTCCTTAAATATTCATCAGGCATTGATATGTCTCCCAGGTTCCTCCAACTGCAAATGATCTAACAAACTGACAACCACAATAGGAGATGTCAGTCTGACCTGTGGTACATAATATCTCAATCATTCTTTTTTCTTTTCTTTCCTTTCTTAAACTGGCATCATAAACCTAACCATAGTTCCCTTCAGCCCAAGTGGCAATTTCTATGATTCTAAAATTCAGTGTTAAATTAGTAATCAAGAGACTGTAAATAAACTCAAAAGGCACCAGAATTTCACTTAACCTCAGCATACACTATTCATCCACCCATGTTACAACTGACTAAAACTCAGAATTTAAAAATTTGGGTTATTCCCAAAGTTGACTAAAAGGTTGAAGCTTTGAGGTTTTCCAGAAAACAGAAGTTTCAAATTTCTAGGTAATACCACAATGCCTTTGTAAAAATGCTTGGAATGGATTGGATTAGACAGTACTGACTGAATTACATGTTACTATAATATTGTGAAGCTGAAGAACTGCTCCCAAGCCTCTCAGAAATGATGCACAGAAAAGTTCTGTGCAATCAAAACTTGTCTGTGAAATACAGCATCTTAGTCAGATCCCCATTTCCTCACAGAAACCTTTTCCATTAGAAAAATATTTCGACAGTACCCAGTTGGTCCCACAGCAGCAGTTTTTCCAGAATTGAAGGTGGTTCTGATGAGAAAGGGGTAGAGAAGCATATTTAGTCCTGCAGATCGCAGAGTGAGAAGAGGTGATGGTACCATTTTGTTCTGCTTTGGTATTACCTACTCCAGAATTTCAAATACTTTACTCAACAACTTCTATGTAAAAAAAAAAAAAAAAAAAAAAAAAAAAAGAGTAAAAAGAAAAAATACAAAAGCGTCAGATCCTAGGAGAGGAAGAAACTGAAATGGAAGAAGAAGGACTGAACAAACATTCATATGTTTTTAGACTTCTGTTGTGTATAAGAAACATGAAACACCTTACTTTTACTCAAAACTAGTCATAATACAGAGTAACAAAATATGCCCCATAGGCAACTTGTTCCCTCAAAGTTGGGAGGGGAAGATCTCCAAATTGTAGTGATACCCACCCAAAAAACCAAAAAATATCTATCTCCATTTTGTTAAAATGAGGTTGATATTTGTAAATCCTCCAGTTGCAGACATCCTGGAACAAAGCCACCATTGTCTAGGAACTTTTCCATTGTGTTTCATGTCATGATTCACAGGAACTTTGAAGAGATATTGGTGTGATGCTGAAATCATCCTACTTATGAAGCTCAAAAATCTGAGCTAAAGGGGAATTTCCAGCAGTGTTGCCACTCTGAGAAGCTTCTGACATTCAGTTGATCTTACGATGTGAAGTTGATTACTTCTGACTCCATCCATTAAAGGTCACTGGTTTGTATTCCCTCTCTCGCTTGCTCTGTCTCACACATGCATGCACACACACTAATATTTTCTCTTATTGTCTGCATATTTTCTGTGGTATAGAGCAAAGCCAGACACCAGCTCAGTATATATCAGAGGATATGACACCATTCCTGAGAAGGATTATGCTGAAATGTTGCTATCACTCAACACTTGTAGCATCTCTGGGTATTTGGTGTTCACTTATCACGTTTTTCCTTGGGTCCCGCCAAGTCAGTTGCTATACATCTCGCATCTTCCAAATACATAAGTCACCCACACTTTGTCAAGCACTTCTCAGAGTTACTTTTCCTATGGTAATGTCTTTCATGTGAGCTACCCCATTTTTTAGAAGCCATCTTCTCATCCCAAACTGCCACCATGACTGAACATTCAATAAGTGTCACTTAAAAAGTACAGCATGAACTCTGTAATTATTTACAATGGCCCAATTAGATTTATGATAAGAATGAAACACTCCCATGTTGATTTCACAAAGTGTGAAGGTATGACTATTAGAAACACATGGGTTTCAATTAGTCAGGCTCATATTACATTTAATTCTGAATCAGAGATCCATCTTTTCTCATAAACAGTAATGTGCATGCTGGATATTGTTTATCTCTGAATATATATAATTACTATTTACATGTGTGCCTTTTGAGATGCAGCAAGGTAGGCAGATGTGAAAAGTACACACTTCTTGTTAATGCAAAGGTACCCCAACCAAGGTGGAATATTTTACCTCTGGAGGATGAAATGGAGATTGCCTTTTTGAGCTGCAGGTGGATAATTTTTCAGAGTCATGCAATCAGGAAAATCATTGAAAAGGGATAATTACAAGCCATGGACAGATGATGGGGTTTGTTCTTCATCAATACTAGATGCCAAATGTCCTTGTATTCAAGATCACTAGGCACATCACTAGTTAATGGTGCTTAGACAGAAAAAAAGCTTTTTTAGTTTAACACAGAAATAACATATTGTGGTTTTTAGAGGTAAAATCTACAGCGGATGGTTATTAGTAGTGCATAAAATATGTATTAATCAGGGTCGCAGTACTCTTCAGTGAGCTTACAGACAGCATATGTGGAATAGTCAGCCTTCCCCAAAATCTCTCCCAACAAGGAGCTTGAAAAATGTCTTTCTTGTGGACAGTTCTTCCTATACATTTTTTTCTATTGAAATTTTTTACAACATCACTGTCCAGAATGGAGTGCAATACATAGACAGATAAGCTTGATTTGCAAGAAACACAACAAAGAACAGGGATATAATGCATGATTGTTTGTCTTCTGATAACATTTTGTTGCAAAGACTTTTCTTTTTTCCCTTAGCAATGCAGAAACTTCATCTACTACTTCTTGAAATTCACCCTACTAAAATATGCTTTATGCTTTGGTGCTTTCTCTGTAGGCTTTCCTATTCTGATGAAATTTCTCAAGGCTGCCAAAAAGCCTGAATGACTTGAACTGAACTCTGATGTGATTGGTAACATCCAGGTTACACAGATTTTGGTATGTCTTGACATTTTTTGCTGCTTTTACTCAGAGCATCTGTTTAAATGACATTATTATTTAGTGTTTGTAATCTCTCTGTCCATGGGCAGGACTTCTTTCCTTGTAACAGTTTGCTATTTACTGACTAACACCACCAGCTATGGGGACAGGGAATTGTGCTTTTATCAGTATCTATAGGTTTTGTATGGGGGGGGGGGGGACAGGATTTAATTCCAACAGCACTGAGAGGAGTTAAGAGTCAGTTGCACAAATGCCAATGTGCTGAGCATGCACAGGTCTGCCAGGTACGATTTGCTCACCTGTTAGCCATATGTTCTGACAGCTGGAAGGCAGGACATCTAAAATGACACAATGTACTCGTTTAGGCAACTGAGTCCCATCTAAGGTTACTGTAATGCTAATTAGCAACAGGAGAGAGGGAAGTCTAGGGAAGGAGATATCCCACATAGCCTTCCATTCCAGCTGCATAAAAAGCAAACTTTGAACAGACAGCAGTTATGTCCCGTCCCTTGTAATCAGAGAAGATCTTAAACTGCAAAAATCAGATTCAACTCAAATCTGAACAAATCCAGAGGTTTGGAGTAGTCCTTTAATAAAATAGATTCCACAGTCTCTGGTCTCAGAGTCTCTTCAGACTCCAAAAGTTCCTTGGTACTATTTACATCCAAATATTTGTTTGGCATCTTACAGTGGTTTGAGACACACCTTGGAGTTAGCTCTGGAAATGTGACTCTGTATAGTTCTATAAATGTGTCCTTTTCATCATATAAATTTAATGCTTTCAAATGTTTTGTCATTGGATATTTCTGTGATTGATAGCACCAATTTCAGAAAGACATTTCCTATAAGACCAATGCCTTTTTGATCCTCTTAAATGCTGAGGAACCACATTAGAGGACAGAAAGAAGGAGGATGCTAATGGTCCACTTCCAGACTCCTCCTAGAAAATAAACCTCCATCTTGCAGGCCCTTCCCCTTTTGCCTGCATGAATTTTTAAAATACAGTCTGTCTTTTGTAGTCAGATGGTGTATAATTCTTCCAGGGTGCGAACAATGCATTTCTAACTACTGAGTATCTTTGCTGAAAAATTAAAAAGGCACAAGAAAATGTTCTTTGCATCAGAGTTACTTGCTCCTAGTGTGTGTTTCAGACTGCATACTTCAGTGCTGCTGTTCTATCACAGACTTAATTCAAGAAGCATTCATATTGCCAGCAGTGCATGACAGTGTCTTATCTTCCCTCTGGTGGAAAGCAAGTGAGGCCAAGCAAACTTCAAAAGCTCTGTTTCTTGTTTTGTGATAAATGTGGTCTGTAGCTACATCTTTCTGCTAACTGAATATACATCACACCACTTTGGATCATTCTTATGGATTCAGATGGAAAAATCTAATTTACAATTCAAACTGAAAGAGCAATTTTGGGACTAGAAATGTTGGAATTATTTCTGTGTACCTGAAGACGATCAGGCTTGTCAAGAACTCTTGCTCATAAAAGAGCAAGCAAGCGCAGCTGGCCTACCACACGAAAAGTTAAATCTTGCTTTGCTATGGATGAAATAGAGGGATCCCTCTTCAATATCTGTCCTCACAGCAGTTACTACAAAATATTTTTGCATTGCTAAGGCTACTGGTCCTGCCATGTGCCTCAAGATCACTGTGATTAACCAAGCATGCAGATTCTGTCATCCCAGCCTGCCTGATCTTATAGCAGCTGCCAGTCCAGGTCATCCATCCCAGGGCAGAATGCTTGGCTGTGTTATCTTAACATGCATCCAAATTTCAAGGGAGAAACCATGGTCATGAAAGGCTCAGTAAAGAGGCTGGAGCTAAAGACAGAAGTTACATTTTGAGATGCAACAGAGAACACTTACTATCAGAGTCCTCATACCCTTCAAGCTCATTATGCCTTTTCCCTTATACCCTATTTGAGCAACATAGCCATGCTACCTCATTTCACTGCTAGAAGCTAAAATGACTTGCCAAAGGTCACCTGGGAATTCCCCTCATGCCTTCATGTCTGCCTGCACAATCTTTCCTTCAGTCTTTAGGTCACATTGCTATTTACCATTATTATTAATTCAGTTTTTCTCTTTGGCGTACAGAACTTTTCCCTAGGATAACGTTTCAGTTGCTTTCTAACTTGGTATTTCCACCAACTCTGAACTTGTGAGTGCCCCAACAATCATATCTGTTGTTCAGTGTCTCTGGTTTTGAGTAGTTTCATCATTCAGTCTAAATTTCCTTTCTTACTCCCTCTGGAGACTTCCGATTAAACAAACTCCCCTGGAAACAGCTCACATTACTGATTAATGTGAACAGGGTCTTTCCTTTGCTAGCACTTTGTTATTTCATGGATTTGCTCTTAGTTAGGACTGTGGTTGGAAATTTTCAAAGCTGTGTTCCTTTTGATGTAGCAAGGGCAGACAAGGCCAGTTGCTAAAGTGTAAGCCTGTGAAAGTTGAGTAACTGATTAACAGAGGGTAACTGTATTAAGAGAGAAAGTCACTGGCCAACTCAGATACAGAACTCTCCTCTTCACCCCTCAATAGAGTGGTTACAAATGAATAGGAAAATATTACCTGAAAACCAGATTTGAGGAATATGGAAGGAGTTAGACTCCTTTTCAAATATGTTTTTCCAACTAATACTCATGTGTGGCTTAAAATTATCCTGACAGAAAAACAATTGAGGCAGCTTTTAAACTAATGATACAATCCCATGGATAATTTCCCCTAAATAGCTCAGAGATGTGACTGAATGAATCATATATCATTGTGGGAAGCAATTTTCCTCAATGAGTTCTACCTGCTGGATATCACAATGCATTACAGATTGAGTAAAAGCCTTTGTCTGAAATCAGATTCAAACCGGCTTTGGAGTAAAACTTAAACCCTGAGGGTGAGAGAGCTAGGAATATATTTAACTCTTCCCTGTGATTCACAGGTTCCACATGTCCCTCCCCACACGAGGCAACTTGCTTTGTGAGGCATTCCCATGAGCTACATGACTTTCAGCCTGTCTTCACAGGTGTTATTGACCTTAATATGGATTTTACCGCAACATGATATGTTGCCCAACAACTCACAGATGTCTTAACAGTGTTCTCCAGCATTAGGTTTTTAGCTCTCCAGGTTGCCACAACATCAGGCTGCCACCCTTCAACAGCAAAAATTTTCCCCTGCTTACTGGCCAAATCCTGACTTTTGGAAAATTAAAACAGGAAACACATGATCTGTTTGGAGGCAAATGTGAAACTGGCTTAGACACTGCAGCTAAAGTAAAATGTTTAATGTAACTTAATTGTATCTACAGTGAGGGTCTGATTCAAAGCTCTTTGAATCCAGAAGACTCCTGCTGATTTCAGTGAATTCTGCAATGGCAATTAGTGCAGCACAACTGATGGCAAATCCAGACTAAGAAGGATTACTGGAAGTCACAGACTAGAGTTTGGCTACTTACATCTAGCGTAATGTCTGAACTTTTAGATAATCCTGCACTGAACTACCTGAAGGGTCGAACTCCCATTATAAAACTGATGATCTTTATACTCTCCTGAGATGGTGTGAAGAGACAACGGAAAGCTAGATTTTGACTACCAAGACACAGCAAAATATAACATTTTAATTGCATCCATAAACTTATAAGCCTAATATTGCTGGTGTTCTTAAAATATCCTTGGCCAAATGCAAATCCTATGCTAGGTATCTTGAGGAAAGGTTTCTCACTGATGGCTCCAAAGTTCACCTCAAAAAATCACAAGAGAATAGTTTTATTACAGCATCCTTCTGAAATACGAAATATATGCTTATTTCTACTGTGTGAGGGCAAAATATACTTAATTGTACATGTCCATATTCTTTCTATTCTTTGAAAAATTCCCACAGGGTTTGGTAGCAGTGTCATTTTATTTTCCTGATACTTAAATATTTGTACAGAACTTGACTATTTCCAGATAACAAGATGTTCCTAAAAATATAACTAGGTTTTTTTGTCCAGTTTGAAATCCATTTCACATTGGTAAAAGCTTCTAGATTGCCCTCACTGCAATCTAATAGCTAACAAAATAGTAATAAGAATTATTTCAGTGCCTGAGTCCAAAACACAGCCTTGCCAATAAATTTGGGCTTGCTCTAGGCAGAATTATCCCCTCTTTAGAGGACATATAGACTGAATCTCTCGCCCATTCAATCCTTTACCATTCTCAGGTGGAAGCATATTTATTTGTCATCTGTTAGGATGAAATTCACTGTCTCACTTTCCAAGTAATACACGTTTTCTTACGCATAGCTGTTGCAATTTTTTTCTTAGCCCGCTCAAGGGAGATGACAACCTTCTGGATGATGATTTCATATACTGCAGAACACCACGTATTTCTTTATATATCTCAGAGATATTTTGTCTTCCGTTGCAACAGTCTGGCCAAGCCAAGTAGCAGAGACCTGACAAAACCCTGCTGTAGCTGTCAACTCCCTGGACCTTTTTGTGGGGTTTGTGCTTCTTTTGCCCTGGCTGCATACTCTGGCAAAAATGGACAGGTCTGTTGGGCCCAGACCAGGAGAGTCAACTCTGTGATTGGCATCCTGCTATGCAACATCACCTTCACCAGCATTTACCCCTATTCTGCCATCCACAGACAAGTCCCTTGCAGCTTTGCCCAGGGGGAGTGCTGCAGGTCATCTGGATGGAAAACCCTCCAGACTGTAGGTATCGGGTAGCAATCATTGATGGATGGTGGTGACCAGATTAATTTCAAATGGGGTAGTGAACTGTCTTCAAGTAGTAAAGCATTTTGTGTCATAATCTGCAACTGAAGGTGAAAAAAGTGTTCATAAACCAACAGCACCAACTCCAGAGTCACATCTGTTCTCCTTGATGCAGCTCTGCTGCAGAACAACATGCAGCAAAACAAAGCGCTGAAGCATTAAGCAAGATGCTTATTTAAAAAACAAACAAGCAGGACAATGTTTGAGTTTCTATAAGCTGAAACATGAACTAAAACTCAGGAGGGCAAGGACAAAAGATAAATACACTGACTCATTTTCTGGCAGAAAGAAAGATCAGAGGGCTGAAACAACTGAGCCCAAGGTTCTGCAGATGCACCTTTCACACCACACGTTTCAATGGCTATGATAAAAAAGCACCACAAGCAAGTTTGCATCTTTGCCAGCTGCAAGCTTCGTTCTTGGCCATTCTGTTTGAGTCACAAATAAGCAGTAATTTATGTTTTGAGGACTAGCCCCAGCAAATAGAACCATAAAAACAATTCCCAGCCATTTGTTTGTGTATTTTTTTTTTTCTAAGGTTAGCATTTATTTTAGATGACACTTTTTTCCCCCCATTGGCCGAGACACGATATTTTCTCCATGCCTTTTATCAAACTGACAGGTGATATTGCTTTAAATTGGGCACTGCATCGTCAACAGAGGCTTTCTCATTTCAGACCTGAAGCGTCAGTCAGGTGGATGAGAACTCATTTCGTCCTTTATTTACTAAATGCAGATTGGGGTTTCAGGAACAGGGAAAGCAGGAGAAGGGGAAGGGGATGCCCTGGGTGATAATGGGAATGAAGGAGAGAAGACAACAGTAGAACAATACAGCATAAAGCAGGTGGGAATTTATTGTGTGGTGATTAGATGACATCCATCTTCTTGTCTATAAACCATTCCCACAAGCATAGCTTTTGAATCCACTTTGTCCCCTGTCAAGGTTTCTTCCCCATTAACAGAGGAATAGGTGACAGGGAGTTGAGAAGATGTTCCTGGTGGATCTCAGTGCAATGTGGATGTAGCCAAGGAGGTTACAGATCAGAGGTGAAATAGATTTTAGACTGAAACCCTGGATTCCCCAGTTTCTTTTGCATACAACACCCAGACTGGGGCCCAGGAAGAAGCAGTTTCATGAAGAAAGTAGGGAGATTGCTTGGCTGCTATGATGGCCTACCTGGTTAGTCCTCAGTATCTGCAGAATCCTAAGAGCACATTACACAGAAAAGATGATAAAAAACCTTTAGTCTACACTACAAGAGAGGCAGTTTCTGGACAGTGTGAATACATACACGTATTTGTTAAGTTGGAAACGTGTAACACTTCATTTGGGAAATAGCCTCTCAGAGAATATTGTGTTTGTCTCAGTAATGTATCAACTGTTATCAATCCTGAAATTTTAACACACATTTTTAAGGGACTTTCTTTTAAGTATGTTCCTAATGATTGCTTCTAAGAGGCTGGCAACTTTAAGTGAAACCATGAAGCTACACAAGCTTTGATATCCCTGTCCGTATTTCAACCAATTACTATTTAGACTCACTTTTATAATATTTAAACTTCATATTGAAATTACATATGTGAGCAGACTACAGATACTGAACAGGCAGGAAATTCTGCTGCCTCCACACATAATCTCCTGCTGCTAGAACACCAATTAGCCAGAAGGAGGTAGAACGTTTCACTGTTATAAAAATGGGAGCAGGATTCGAGCACAGCAACTGTTGCTGAAAATTAAGGGGAGGGGGTGAGGAAAGGACACCTGCCCTTGTTTTGTCTTATGGAAGTGATAAAGTAGCATCTGTGACAACACATTGCTGGAAACTCGAGACAGATGATCCAAATTCATGCCAAAATCTTCTTAGTGCTCTCTCTCCCCACTTCCTCTCTGCTATCTCAAACAGAATAGAAATCACCTGGATCTGAAGACAGGCGGGACTGTGTATGATTTAGACAGGCTGTTTGTTTTTTCTTTGCCTAGTGATCTCAATATTTCCCTGCACTCTCTTGACATTATTTATGGTGACTGGTACCTATCTGAAGAAGGACTTTATGATTCACATTTTAAGAAAAGCAGCCAGGAGTCATCTGTGTGAGAAAGTTTCTGAATAACTTTTGTGATTCCCCATGACTGCTGCAGGATCCGTGGTTTGCCCACACAGAGCTGCAGCCCACAGATGCCTTCTGAAGCCCTCCAGTGAAACATTTGGCTCTCCTTCCCTTTCACAACCCCTACCCAAATGCCCTCAGTACCAAGTGGAACCACAGAACATCCCATCAACCAGCCAATGTACCTTATTCTTTTCTTCATAAGTTCCCCTAAATGCTTTTAAACCAAAAAGTCAGGCTTTACTAGAGCAATTTTGTAAAGAGGCAACTCAAAGTGACTTGATATGAAAAAAGTATTAGAAACTTTTACAGCCTGGAGGGTTTCACATGCTGGAGGGCAGGTCAAAGCCTGTTGCTGGTGTGGCTGCTGTCAGCTCAGTGGCTCTCTGGGGCACAATAAACTCACAGCAGTCGTGTCTGCTCCCTGGGAGATTTCTCCTGTAACCACAGACATTTGTCCGTATGTCCATGCTCACTTCTCCCCACTACCGAGCAGTGCTCCTGGGTCTGCAGCTGTTTGAGGGGGGTTCTTCTTCCTGCCCAGCTGTGAAGTCTGTGACTACCTTTCAACTGTTTCCTTCTCCCAAGGTGCCTCCACCTGACCCAGTCATTCTGTTATTTTTAAAAAGTGCCACAATATGTAAGTGAAGAAGAAATAAATAAAACAGATACTGCAAAAGGAGTCAATCAGTGACCTTAAAAAGGGCCAGACAGGTGAAAGGAGCAGTGCTGGAGTTAGACCTTTAGTACATATCACGTTTGCTGTCACATTCCCAAATCACCCCTGTGGTCTCACTCAGAGCTGTTTTACCCATGCACAATTCCCCCAACTTCAGGTCACTTCTGCTGGGAATCTCCACCTGCAAGAGACTTAGTGTCAGCGTCTTTGGCATGACACACATAAGCACATAAAGGCTCAATATTGGCATGCTATTGCTGTGCCTTTTTAGATTGTAGAGAGGTATTTAACTCAGCAGTGAGATATTTTGCTGTCATCATCTGTTGCTGGGCTTTCTGTACACTGCTTTCTGATAGGTGTCATTAGTATTGGGAAGCACGTGAATATTTGGAGGTGCCTGTTGTCTGTTTTCTTAGTTAGAAAGCATATAACTGTCATGAACACTATAAGACACTCAGTCCCTTTCTCAGAAGAAAGACAAAGTTTGTCAAGGTTTTGCTTCAAGGCAAGTAAACAATTTCACCTAAAAGATCATGATTATGTTTAGCTTTTAATCTGAAGGTGAGTCAGAATAACCATTAGGAGGTCACAGCGATTAATTGTTAAGATCGGTGAAAGATAATTTCCTAAAATTGTCTGAATTTAGAAAAGATCATGGGAACTGTGACTCTGAAAGGTGTGTGATGCTGTCAGATCTTGTGCTATGTCAACATCTAGAAAGATTTAGGCACATATAGTGTGAGGAATGTCAAAAGAATACAGGTAGATGAGATGTGTTATAGTAGTGATTATGAATAATTGAAATATCATGACAGGCAGAGAGAGAAAGTCACATTACAAAACCACAAAATAAACCCAAAATCAACCCAGAAAACTAAATAACAAACCTGATGGCACAGAAACCCAGCAATGCAAAGGATACAAATGGAATAAACAACACTATGCTATCAAATATTTAAAATGGCAAACCAAAAATAGTTCACCTAATTCAAAACCCAAAATTATCCTGTTATGCATGAGAGGCACAGAGAAGATATACATGTGCAAGAGGGCTGCAGGACACTCAGCACAATTCAGACTGACTCCTGGAGAGAACTCTTATCCATCTTCTGGTCTGGAAAAGGTGTGCTCAAGAATTGCAAGGGGGTGGGATAAAGACAGGAAAAGCAAATGTGATTTCTACCTAGAGTTCAAGATATCCCATACATTGAACTTGGCCTATCTCTGCCACCCTGAACTTCTATTTAAATTCTACTTTGATCATGTAGCAGCACTGGTTGAACTTGTGGTTATCCCACTAACTTGTCTTAGCCAAGGACTCCTGAATTTTAACAGAACTCTTAGGAGAAACTGATATTTCACCATGGCAAGAAGAAAACAAAAACATGAACACAGGTTAATATATGTGATCTACAAAGGAACTAGTTAGAAGGTATGCAAGAGAGGGCACCTCTTCCTAAGCGGCTCATGCCCTGGGGAGACCAAGTCATTTAGGACAGTGGGGGATTCTTTGTAAGAGACTTTAAGAGAAAACACACGCTCTTATAATAGCTAAGCCAAAAAAAAAGGTCACTTGGCTACTCAAGGTGAGATGACAGCAGCAAACCGATCTAGCCCTTCCTTCATTTTTCTGTGCTGAGATCTCACCCCCCACATTCAGCCTGTACTACATTGACTACCACCATCTCCCACCACAATGACCCAGAGCCTGAGCTCTGCAAGCAGGGAACTCTGTCCTGGTCGTTAGTAAAACCCATTCACATGAAGCCTCATTTTCTCCTGGAATGCAAAGAACTAGTCATTTTTATCAAAAATTGTCCCAGAGCTAAACCAATTTATTGTTATCAAATTCATCAACATCCACTTGATTCCTCCTCTTGATGTCTTTAGGTCCTTCTTACAAAATGCCAAGGAAAAATAGTTCCTCAGTTAACAATGTTTCCAATTCAGAATGTGGAGGATTTGGTAACAATAAGTTTTAACATAGTGTTTCCCAACAGTGATTTACATATGCATTCCTGTAACAAACCAGATAATTTTCCATTCAGTGAACAGCTAGCTGCCTTACACATGCTATTTTACAGGGATTGAACTTTTAAAGTGATGTATTTTCACAGGAGCAGAGAAAAGCAGAGTCAGGAAGACACCATTTAATGGGCCCAAACCCATTAGTGATGCTAGTCCTCAGGAGAAATACAATAGGATATACCTAAATTGGTGCCATTTCTTCAATGACGATGGAGCAATACTGCTTGACACCAAATGAGGATCTGATCCTGTTAACCTTCATTGACTCAGACATACATTTCCCAAAGCACTTAGCTAACTGGAGAAATTAAATGCAGCTAAGATTGGAGGATGTGGATGCAGCTCTTGAGGAAAGGGAGGACAAAGGGAAACTACAGGCTGAATTTTTGTTCATCTCTGAAATGGCAATACAGTGGCACTGCTGCAGGGTATTCTTCAAACACATAGAAGACAAATATGAGCTCACTCTCATTGCTGACCTGCACTGCAAACCTTTGCAAATTCTGTGGTCTTTGTCATCTCCTAAACAAAGGTACAGTGTGAACCTGGCATTCCCCAAACAGAAGGACAGCTCTTAGACTCACCTTCTCACTCTTCCTCTGTAGATGCCCCTCTAACATTTTAACATCCCTGAGTGACACCTCTGCCATCCTGTAGGGCCCTGCAGTATCCCATTCACTAAAGAGATAACCATAATAATTAACCCCATGCAACACAAGCAGAAAACATCTGGATTTTTGGAAGACAAGAGCATGTAGTAACCTGTGTTAGGTTTCCATTAGGTGGCTTGGATAGAGATTTGGAAAGCCCCTAAAGTATATACAACAGTTGCCTCCAACTTTGATGAACTTTTAGGGGCAGAAAGGTATAAGATAGACACAGGTCGCCTTTGGACCCAGGCCACATCAGCTGTCATCTGTGCAACCCTTCTAGATGCTAACTTCTTCAGTTACAAAGAATGAAGGTGGACTCATAAATCCCAAATCTGTCTCCAAACACATCCATAGAGTATCTCTGTCACTGGGAAGCACCCACAACGCAAGGACAAATCTTCCATCTTGCACAGACTTTCTACCTCAAGAACAAATACCTTATTTTGTAAGTAATCACCAGGCAAAAATTTGTCCTGAAATAAGCTGAAAGCTGAATAAAGTAAGAAAAGCACTTTAAAAACTTCATTTCTAGTTTTCAGAGAATTTGGGAAACAGAAGAGATGTTTTTCTTAATGCTTTCTTAGTTGGGAACTATATATGCTAAATGGAAATATTGCAGTATACCCACACAGAACATCTCAGCCACATTAGAGCACCCTAGGATACAGGATTGCAAAGAAACACTGAGGGTAGGTAACCAAAGATGATCCTTAATTAATTGATTCTTCTATCAAGAAAGTCCTCCTCTCAGTATGATAAGTTAGTGTGCAAGCCACAGTTATTTTCACTTTAAACAGTTACTTTGGGTTTTTTACTTTTTTCCTTATACTACTGCAAGATGGGATTGTGTGGGTGTTAAGTTTTAATAAAAGGTATGTCTCAGAACCAGTTTATCTGAGGGAACAAGGTCCTTTCTAATTTCAGCATCAGTCTGCAAACAAATAGCACCAGTTTAATAAATCTGTTTTATTATGATGGGATTTTTTTTTCCTTCCCAGTCTTGTTTGTGCATCAGGGAGTAACAGCAATAAAAACTCACGTTCCACCAAAAGGAAATATGTTCATAATGTTAGTTAACAACCTAGAAAATGTTTTCCCTTGCAGTGTAACCAGAGCAAAAAAAATTACTCTTGGCCAGAGCTCTTGTGCCTCCTGAAATGGATATTGGTTTCCTCTCTTTTTGAAACCAGCAACAATATCCCAGATTTTACTATGACCTCTCAATGCAGTCTACGGACTGTCATTAGAACTTTGACAATGATAACTTTTCTTTTAGAAAAAGTAGCCTGGTGATTTTTGATATGAAAATCCAGACCAAGAGACAACACCAGATGTGGTGTTGCCCACCTTCCTCTTCTAAGCTGAGCTTTAAGGACAATCTCTTTGCTCTGCTATGGGGACATAATGAAAGAGCAAGGGAACACTCTCAGGATACAGCTCCTAGAAAGTCATTAGCAGGGGAATATTATGAAGACTTGCTCTGCTAGCTGAGAACATTATTCTTTCACCCACCTTTGTTAGTTGGGGTTTTCAAGATACCTTGCTCTCTAAGAGGAAGGTTCAGGCATATTCAAAGTATTGACCTACCTCCACAGTGCTGGAGGACGCCTGGAAGCAAACAGGGACTCTGGATTTATTGGAAAGAGTACAGACAGGCAGCATTCCCTTTGTCCTGGCAAAACAGACTTCTGCACACCCTGAAAAGGAGAGGAAAACAACTTCATGGACATAGGCTCAGCAAAATAATTGCTTCCAACAGCAGTACATATATTCCTAATCACACAAGAAATTTCATGTAACCTTGTAAAAACTATCACTTGAAGCCCAGAGATAAGTAGAGTCACCAAAGTGTTATTCTATTTCATATATTATTCCATACTTCCTTGGTATGGAACATTAACATTTTATAGCCACTTAGAGCTGTATTTAGAGTATACATGAATGCATTTTTTACTGGATTCAGGCACCTGCAGTTTGCATCTATGCTTAAGAGAATGATGAATGATTCAGACTACTTACTATACAGGGTCTTCCAGATCTTGCTTCCATATGTAATTTTATGACATGCTGCAAAGCCCAAGACTGATACTTCGCTTTTCTTTCTCTTAAAAAAAGCAGCAGCATACATGATGGATGCAGCAAGCAAACACACTCCAAAACACAGCTAGAAACAGCTGAAGTAAGTCAGGGAGAGAATTAGTAGACTCAGACTCTCGGGCTGGGCATCAGCTGAAGAAGCTTCTTCCTCATTAACTACTTTTCATCCTGGAAGTCTTCACTGATTCCCACAGCTTTTGAAGCAAGTTAACAGCATTACAGTCAAGGTTTTGCTGGGCCCCAAACCTTGCATTTAAGCTGTGTTGTTCATGTTCCAAACATGATCAAATTTTAGATTTTAGACTCTGTTCTCAGTCCTTGTTGCTTTTGAATACATAAGACATTAGAGATCATTTTTCCACTGACTTGCAGAATATAAAAAATTAAATGATTTATTGAGTTCCAAACTTAAAATTGTGATGTTTCTGAAGGCCACCATGACGTTATCATATTGTGAGAACAACTTACCTAAAAATGTCACACCCATAGATGACAATTATAAAAGGTCACTTTTAGGAGAGCACAAACTTTTCCCCTGTAAATGGGAATATGCTCTTTCTCTGGACTGAAAGGAACAACAAAGAATATCAGTTGTGAAAAGCACTATTTAATATTTAGGAGAAAAGTGCCACCACTAAATTAGGCCAAGGTCCAGACATTAAGAGCAAATCCCAACAAAGTCAGGGAGAAGTTTTTAAAAATGCTCTTCCCCTAGTACTTCAACAGTGTCTGGATCAGATCTTCAGATTCTTTCATTAGGCACACAATTAGGGATTTTGGTGGTTGTGTCTGTGCCATGGGAATTGCCACACACCCTTCCAGAAAGCCCTGGTTTCAGTGGGTATGTCTTCTGCCTGGTGAAATGGAAAGAGGGAAGGATCCTAGTTTAATTTGCTGAAATCCATTACAATTCTGGATCATACATCCGCATTGCGCTTATTGCAGTGAAGTTTCTGCCAGTTGCTTTTCCCATGTGTGCAGTGTGCATATGTAGAGAGCTAACTGATGGAGGGCATAGATCCACCTGGCATGCAGTGGGCTTCCGATAGTGATCAAGCATGGGCTTCCACTTTGGCTCAACCAGGAAGAAAACCACTCTGAGGACACCAACACTGCACTCAACTGCATATCAAAATACTCCAAGTATAAACAAAAGGCAAATTCCCACTTAAAAGGATCCTCTCCAGTGCACTAAATCAATGTATATGGATCCAATGTAAAATCTGATATGGATTCTAAGATATGACACATTTTTGGTTTCTTCTAACTCGGAATGCTGCCAGACTAGTTTATACCAAGTCTTTGCACAGACACTTTTCAGAAAACTATCTCAATTGAACCAGTTGGCTGAAAATCCAGCAAAATTCCTCTCTCTATTCCCTGAAAGAGCAGCAAGGCAAGATAAAGAATCCCACCAGCTCAAAATAGATTGATGCATATGTTCATTTTTCTCAGATTTTTCCTAAAGCCCATCTCACAGGCAGAGATTCCCTTGGTTGTTCCTAAGAAGAACAATTTGCTATGGCACAGTAAGCAGTAGTGTTTAGTCCAGAACAGATTGTTGGCCAGTGAGTAGGTGTGGGCATGCTGAAAACCATGTTTTTCACCCATATGGCCAACAGATGGGATAAGAGGAACTTTTTCAAAAGAAACACAAGTCACTTATGCTGTGGCTGCTTGGAACAACAACAACAGATGATACCAGTCACTTCTCACCAGGTCCTTTATGCTCTCACAGCTTCTTCCAGATTACATTTCTATCCTCCACTCCCTCTGGACTCATACCAAGTTATAGATGTCCACACACAGAAAAACAAAAAACAACAACAAAAAAAGAAATAAATAAAAAGAAAAAAGAAAATAAGAGATGCTGTACACTTGGGGAAAAGATCACTGGAAGTGCTTAGCAGTGAGGTTACTTGCACACAGATCTGAATAGTTATGTGCACAATAAAACACTGATTTCTTTAAGTTTTCACCATAAAGCATACCCTGATTTTCAGGAAACTTTTAGGTAGATGTGGAATTTGGATACACAAAGAAACACATTACAAAGCTTTGAGAAGTTTCATGTTTGGATTGTTCTATGTGTGATCAACCCAAAATTTTCAGAACAGATCCTCCTCCTAACTGAAAGCTTGTATTGATACTTTGAATAATAAATATTCACTAGAACCTATTACTTTAAAGTTACTAGTAAAGACTACTGAAGGGGAAACTTACCATGTGAAGTAACAAATAGTGCAAAACTCACTACAATACATTCCAAACACATAATTCATCAAGTGATAAGTGTGTCTATTCAGGTCACATTCAAAGTGTGTGAGGACTAGTTTCAAACAAACCTGAGTTGAAATGGAGATTTGCACCAACAAAAGTGGTAGGTCTGGATCAGAAGTTCAAATCTCCACTTTGGCCTTTCAATTTCTCAGTGGATTTCATTCTGCGTGGGACCTCACAGCAGACTTGTGGTAATTTCCCTCTGATGCTTTCCTAGCCATTCCCCAAGAGAAGGTATCAAAGATCTTGACTTCTAAGGGATCAGGTATTTGACATGGTACTGAAAGACCCACCAGTATCAGGCTCTCTCTGGGCACTGCATATATGCCAAAGATGATGATCTGTGAGGAGGTGGAAGATAGCTGTAATCCAATTGTAGCCTAGGAACATAGCTCCTTACTCTCCTTCAGTCACTCATAAAGAAAAGAGGCAAATCAAATACTATTAGGGATGAGCTTTTGTCCATTAACCAGTCTCCTAAATTAAAATTAACTTAATGAAATTTAGCCTCTTCACATGTATTATCAGATCCTACCCCCCGTTCCTTCCTTGTCAGAAAGCCTTTCCCTTTGCACCAAAACTAGCACAAAAACAATCCACATCAGTTTAAAACAGATAAGTTATCATGGACTTCTGCAGAACCACATAGAAGCCTGTACCAAATACCCTTTTGCATATTTATTTCCACTGAAGTGTTTACAAAGCTCATACATTTTATGTTAAAGCAGCATACAAAAAGACCTCTTACAGTGTAGCTGTTTCTTTATACATGCAAACCAGAAAATAATGAAAATGTCATTATACTTGGCACCATCTGGTGATTTAGGGCATGATAAAGACTGTGGAAAAACTAAGAACTCACCACCTTAGAAAGCTTAAAAAGATCAGGAATTTTCTTTGTATACAACATGTATAGCACAAGAGCACCTTTACTGGTTCAGAGCTAAGGTCCATCTTGCACAGTGTTATGTTTCCAATAACAACCTGGTCTCTGTAGCAGAGTGTAAGAAGAGAATATAAGGATACTATTCTGCTTTTATGTGGTCCCAGCTTTTAAAGATTTGCAGATCCTGTGACAGATGATGTCTTTGCATTTAGCAGTCATTTTACAATATTTCTATTGCATTTTTATGGTATTTTAGAAACACTGGATGATGCTCTGAACAAATAAGTTCAGCCTGAGTGCTTGACTGGAATCATTTGGGATATAGGAACAAATTCCTTTTGAGAATAAACTTCTGATTTTGTGGCTCATAAAACCTTTAGGAGAGGGAAAAATCCTTTTTTGCTCTGTGCACAACCTGGCATCATGGAGACCAATACTGGATTCAAGCATTTATGAACTATTGCAGGACAAATATTAAGCCATTGTCCCTTGTGGAGTTGATCTCAACTCCCAGAATCCTACAGTAGGGAAAAACAGTCATTCAGCTTTAGGAAGAGAATTTGTGTAGGTCTGATGTGAATGGAGAGGTGCAAGGAATCACCCTGAGCTTGTGCTTCCAGTGGGTCACCTTCTAGTCACTGTTGTCTTAGTTTTATGAACAATAAGGACAAGTTTATTAGATTGAGAAAGACTTGTTCATTTTTATTCTTGAGCTCCATGGGTCTCTTTCTCTCTGACTCTCCTCATCAAAAACTAATTTTCTGATTTTGCCAATTTAATTCTGAAATCCAAGGCTTCACTTGAAATTCCCTTCCTCCACACATCCGGCCAAACGCTCCCACTTGCAGGTTATTTAAATAATGTAATTGTATCACATTTTCTCAGGCTTCTTTGGTGATTTTATCAGAAACCTGTACGTCCCCATAGAGCTCTTCCTTATCTTTAACAGGAAGAAATAAGTCTGACTTTTCTTATACTTTTTAGTGTGGTTGAATCTTAGAAATCAGGACTAATCTGTGATTGCTCAGCACTGCTTTCCCTTCAACAGCAATTACATGTTTTCTCAATTTTAGTCACCAAACCTGAACACTGCTGTCAGCAAGGTCCTCATTCCCCAAGCCTTCTAGCAATAACACTATCTTCTTTGATTTACACTACATTTCTCTTACAAGACTACTTAGAATACTTATGGTATCCTGAAATGCACCTGAACACAGGGTGGCTTTTTATTTTTTTTACTTTATTTTCTACCTTCAGTTAAACTCCCAAGTCTCTTCCCTTTTCAGTATGCAGCTTTCAACAGTTTCTCTTCTAAAAGATACCATTTTTTTCCTTTACATTGCTGCATGTTTTATTCTGCTGTTATCTATATTAAGCTGCTTTCCAAACTTGCAGTCACTGGAGTTAATCTAGAATCCAGTTTCCAGTTTTTCATATGCCTGTTGCAAAATTTCAGTTATTAATTCCTGTGTGGGGAGTTTTGGGGGAGTGTTTTCCTTTGTTTTTTTCATCATCTCTGACTTGAGAATTTATCATTTGGCCGCTGGCATGCAAGTCATTTGCTTAGTTAATAAAAGCCTGGGGAGTTCCACGCTAATCTCCACAGTACTTCATGAGTTTTTTTGGTTTGTCATGTTCCCTTTCTCCATGAAGTCATGTTGTCCCTGAGCAGATTCAAAGAAGCTATGGCACTAGAGTAGGAAAAGAAAAGGGAAAATCAAAAAGCAAAAATCAGTAGCTATGCATGGTCACTTGCCTGATGATTTCACACCACCTCCTGGATCTTCGACCAGGAGTAGGTTAGACCAGTATCAGACTTACGTTGCTTTCCTTTATGCTATTGTATCAGCTCTCAGTGAGCTGTATGTAAGGAGCCACAGAATCTACTCACACTTTTGCAGGCCAACTTATTACATCTTAAGTTCCTACCTCCAGCTAGAACATAGTAATTGGGATGCTGAATTCTATCTCACCCCAGTTATGAGACAAAACAGGTTTGCTGTAACTGAACTCGAACTGTCTCACTTTGCAGTTGGGCTGTACTGAGAGCATCCATGCAGACTGTTACTGTGTATCAACTCACATCCACAGATGCAGCAAATTAATAACTTACATTCATGGGAAAACCAGTTGCAGACCAGAATTCCCTATCAGTCCTGCATCGCTTATCATAACAATTGCTTTAGTCTAAAGGAAACAATCTTTAAGTGCACAAACCCATTAAATGGACAGTCTCACAGAAGCCTTACCGAAGTATCATATGGCAGGAACCAGTGCCATATTTCAGGAGAAAACTATTCAATGTATATATTTAATTCAGAATATCTGTGCAACACGGTACTCCACATTCAGAAAACATTGAAAGCTTGTGGTTACAGATCCAATATACAGCAGAAAAGAACTTCCCTGTAACTTTGTGGTATTAGTCTAAGTTCAACTGCAATTGTTTTTCCTAACAAAAGTAAAACTACACTGAGTTTGCTCCATCGCTCAAAGGTAATGTGTAAGCAGGTCACCACAACCGAAGTCTGTGTTATATCGAGATAACACTGCAATGTGCTGAAATACAAGTGTATTTCATAGCTCAGATGTTAGAAGCAGACAAGAAAAAGTGTTAGCTCACCCTCTGTATTAGTATGAATCCAGTTCAACTACAGCCAAACCCTTATGAGTCCCCTTGTAGATTTATAATATAGACAATCATAATAAAAATATGAAAATATAAAAAGCTGTTGTATAACTTAGAAGTGTTATACCAGGGAAGATGGAGAAAAAAATTATTTTACTATAATATTTCAAAAGCTAACTTATTTCTGCCCTCCTAGATGTTGCAAATATCTTTCCTCTTTTAACTGGTGTAGCTGGATGTTAGCTGAGCTTTTGCTTTGCCATACAATAAAAAGTTACTTTCTTGATAGCAAAAAGATACACTATAGCCTTCATTTCCAGAAATGCCAGTCCTTTAATCCTAAATCTCCACTTGGACTGTTGCCTATTACTTCTTCTATCCTTCCTTCCTCCCTGAAAGTGCAACCTCAGAAAGTCAGGCTGGACCTGACACTCCAGAGACACTCCAGTGATGTGTTGTTGTCTCTGTGACATGCACAGGTACAACTGGCTGTAGACACTGGTGTTCCTTTACTGAAGCACATCGATGATTCACCTATGCTCTAGAAGATCTCTTTTTTTTTTGACAAAACATATGCTTTCTCTGTGTTAGACACTGCACCTATGGAGTAATGTGTAAATATGCCCATTCCTCCTTATACACATTTAAAAACTTTATATACCTGCCTATGGTTTAGTAGAGAGGAGAAAAAAAAGAGGTGAAAGCTTTAGATTTCCAGAATAGTAGCATTTTCTTAATCCTATCCTTCACCTATGCATCACATGATCAAGAAACAGATGCAAATTAAAGGAATTAAATGTTTAAAGCAGATATATAGCAAGTGTTAGATAAGCATTTCAATTAATCCTAACAGGATATTAAAAGAGTTGTCAGCATAGCAATAACAATTGCATATTTATAGAAATATTTTCATTTTCAGTGATTTGGATTTAACCCTTGGCCTGGCAAAGCAAAACACCACCTAGTAAAGATGTATCCCAGGTTAGGATTCAGTGTCAAAGACCCTTTATTGGCATCAGCACTTGCCTCTCTGACTCTTCTTAATAGCAGTTTTCTGTCCAACCAAGGCAGAAGGTAGAAGGATGGGCTCAATTCACTCTGCAGTTTTCCTCAACATGTTGACAGTCATTTTCCTCGATCCTTGAAGATTAGGATGACTGAATGTTTTCTGTGCGGGCCAAATATCCTTAAGAAACTCTCTAGAACACATATTTCAAGGGTTGATATGCTGCTTAGTCTCTTGGTAAATGTGTTTCATAGCTCTAGAAGAATGTCTTTTTTTTTACTGCTGGTATCTGAAGCAAACCTATATATTTGATAACCCCATATCTTTAAAGGGATACATACCAAGGTCAGTTCCATCTCCCTCGACTCCAACTCAGGCAAGCAATTTTCTCTACGGAGTTGTGTGCTATGTTTGCTCAGATGCTTCTGATTGTACACAGCTACTGTCTTTTTGCTAATTGGAGTGAAGTAATGCAGTGAGAAATGCAGTGTAATATGCTGAAAGATCCAATATGTTGCTGGAAGGGCATACACCAGCAGTGGCCACTGTGGGGTGGATGGGAGGTTAGGGCAGTCCGAGGCCAGGCTTGACACTCATCCCATGTAGGTAAGAATCAGCATGAATGCACACAGCTGTAATGACAAATGCTGCTTCTACAAACTGACAGCATGCCCCTTCCCTTGCATTTCACTTCACCTGGAACCAGATTTCCCAAAGAATATAGATCTATGCTTACATATCAGCAGCTACCAAAGTTCAGCTTTCTGTGCTGGTTTCTGTCCTAACAGCAAACAAGGCAGAAGTGGGAAAGTCACCTCACTTACCACAGGCAGATAAGATCCTTATTCTAAATTAATCCCTACTCCTGAATCAAGCGACCTATCTCCAGGGGGTGATTCATACCCCTACAAATTTTAGATATTGTACTCCATTATTGCATCAGTTGATGAATCCTAAAAAAGCACAGCAAAATTCAAATCATACATAATTTTAAGTACCAAGCAAGGTAATCCTCTGAAAGTAAGTGCCTAAACCTCCTACCCGGTAAATGGAGAGAAACACCTTCAAATGCCTCTTGAATGAAGTCTTGTCTACCAAAACCTCCTATTTCCCACTGTTGTCTGTACTTACCTTTTGTGTGATGTGTGATTTACATTGTCTTCTCCTGAGATTCAGAGAGACAAACATGCAGAAAAATGAGCCTGTCATACAAAGCACTTAGATTTTCAAAAGCAGCAACAATTAACAACAACCCCCCGCCCCAGGCTGATCAAATTTGTCCATTTGGCTATTGGTGGCATTCAGCTGAGCTAGACAACAGCACAGCTTCTATATTGCATTAATCTATCATCTACTGTGCAAAGCAGAAGACACAGACTGATGGCTGTCTCAGGAACTGTTGTAGAAAGATGTTACACGCATCCCTTAATTCCACTTAATGTGCTGCATTGGGTCTGTTGTACTCTTCCATAGATTAATGAAAAATGAAGTGGTGTTACAGTTCTTCTCCTTGAGAATCAATGAGGCTAACTTGGAATGGTGTCCCTGACGGAGTAAGAACATTTGCAATGTCAAGGATGAAATATTTAAGCTCCCATGGAAGGCACTTCAGAAACAATCTTTTATTTACTCAACCTTATCCAGATTTCCCTCTGACTTCACAGACTGAGATTTAAGCCTAAGTGATGTCCTAAAGCACTACTCATTGGATATTTATTCCCTCCAAACCTGGTCCAACAAGAGCAATGGTTCACAGCAGTTTGTTTTCTTCAGGGTCACTGGTAAAATAGGCAAAAAAAAGCTCATGTACATACATATTACACATATATACATTTTAGCTTAAGTAAATACGTGTGTGTGTGTATGCATAGTAAAACATATGCATCTTCATTTACATTTGTCCAAGTAAGGAGTCCCATCCAGGCTTCTAGACAGTACGTATTTATGAATTTAAAAAAAAAAAAAAAAATCAAATTAATTATATCTGTAAGGATTTTCTTTTTTTTCCACAAGATTTCCATTTTATGCTATGCATCCTGAATTATTTGTTGCTTCTAAATCAGGAAAATGTTCTCTCTTTGAACTAGTTGAAGACACTTTGCCATGTTCACAGTGAAGCCTAGTTTATAAGAACTATATCAGAGGCTGGTTTTATTACATCTCCAAGTAATAGATTTATTGACAGTGTGATACATATTACAGGTGATTTTTTGTGCCAATGAAATTGGGATAAACATGAAAAACAAAACTTGAAAAGAAAGATAAATAGAATAGGTTTTTTTCTAATGAGGTCAGAAATACAGCAGGGCAAAAGAAGTGTAAAGATAGTGAACTGGCCATGAATCTCAGGACAGAATGATACTGAAGGAAGCAACCATCTATCCTCTGTAGAGTAGCTTTAAACTACTACTTGAAATCCAGGATCATCAAGCTTGGGAGAGTTCGGCATAAACACCGGGTTTACTTCAAGGCAACAGGGAAAGATTTTAGTGCCCTTCATGCAGTGTCTGATGATGGTATCAGATGCATCTGTTAAATTAGCCATTTTTTAATATAAAAGTTCCTAAATTATTAACTTTTTCTAAAGTGATATTTGATGGGAAAAGTAATATCCGTATGAAGTATTAAGTGTTTCTTATGAAAGAGCTGTATAAATCTGACAGAGCATAATAATTATGCTGTCAAGTATACAAGATTCCATTTTCCCTGAACTATCTAGACCACCAAATTTAAGAGACTTTCAGAGACTATCATCAGCATAGTAAGATTTATTTTGTCTCCAAAGGCTCAGAAGAAGATTTTGCTGAAAACACACACCTCTAACAGTTAATTCTTTTTTTTTTTTTTTCCAGTACTGCTGCAGTTAGTTAGGTTTTGAATGATGGCTTTCTCTGATCACAGGCAGGGAAATGTTAACTGGTGTTTAATCATTCTTGTGTTATCAGCTTGCCCAAGAGAAACGATGTTTGTGGTTTGCAGAAGACAGACTAGAAGAAGATCTTCACAGTATGCGCCCACTTGCAGCATGCAAATCCCCACTACATCTCTGGGACCCTCCCCAAGCCCCTTGCAACCAATGAGATTCCTTCATTTGACGGGAGAAATCTTTTATTCTGCAATAATGTGTCCCAGTGATGATGGAATTTTACCTTTATAGCACAATATAGCTGAGTCACTCTCATGCGTATTTAAGGACTGTGTGGGCAACTAATATCCCAAGTTATCTCTCTACCTTTATCCCACTGAGGAGTTAACACATCCATCTCCAAAACTCCTAATTAGACACAGGCAGATGCACTTTTATCAAGGACTGCCTAACCGGATGGCTAGATGAGTTACAGTATCTATGGGAACGATAATTTTAAATTGTCTTGGATTTCTGCACGTTAATTTTCAGCCAGAACATTGCATTACAGGAAGTTTTTGCATTAACTATTTTAAGAAGTTGTGAAAATCATTAATTCCTTAATTTCTGTCATTTATCTTGAAATTTAAATCCTTTTCCTACAAGATGTATCTAGAATACTTTAATTTGTAAATGTCTTCAACACAACTGAGTAGTGACTTACAATCTCTTCTCAGATATCAAGGAAATGAAAGGGACATGTGTTTAAGTACTGAAATAAGGATTCATTCTGAGGTGAACCTGCAGCATCAGTTTTAGTTCAGCAGAGCGGAACTTTACTACCTTATCTTTGGCCTTGCTTCTGGACATTATCAGGCTAGTGTTGCTAATATCTCCATAAAATTAGAAGGATCTGGTAAGCTCCAATCAAAATTTTCTTCTAGTAGACATTTGGGGTCATAAAAGCATAAGGCAGTACTGTAAATGTGAAGAGACTTCACTGAAGAAATGACAGGAAGTCAATGTCTTCAGAAACTGCCCTCCAAGGACAAGCTCTCTTTTACTCTACCTAAATACAGTTCAGTTTCAATATCTAGAGATATCTCAGACCCTCCCAGGTTAATTACCATTTCTGAGACTACAAGAGCTAACTAGTCATGAAATACCTACCTTATCAATTGTTTCCTCATCCTCTATTTAACTTAATTGCAACTGAATTCTCATTGTATATAATGTTCAAAATACACAGCTCTTACAAAATTATACATCAAATAAGAAGACATCAATCACATTTTAATTTCATGTTCAGGTAAATTTAATAAACCATCTCCTTAAGATGACAGTTTGTGGGGCTAAAAAGAGTCTGAATTAATCTACTTCCTGCAGAGTAAAACCACTTAAGTATGTACACGTCATATCAGCATTTACAAAAAACTGTCAAATTGTCAGTTCCACTAATAACTTGACAAAACAAGTTTCTGGAATTTAATGGTATGATTTTTGGTCTCTCAGATCTTGAAATTACACTTATCTAGATTAAAAATAGCAAGATAAAACTCTCTAAACTTGCCTTCAGACTTATTTAACAAAAGCTTCCATCATGCTACAGTTTTCTAAACAATTACAATAATGGATATCCCTTCTTCCATAGTAATTCACATTGCAATTACCATTGTGCAGTCAACAGCTGCTATTAATAACAATAAATGGTGATTTTTTTTTTCCTTCTGTGTGACAAATGCACGATCATCATGAAAGCATGATAGGACACCCTTTATTGCCATGTTCTGTGTAACTGTAAGGTCAAAATTTGCAATGAAGAACATTTTAAGGCAGTAAAATGTAAGAATACTGTGTCCACAGCAGTGGTCTGTCACTAGAAGGCAGTATTTAAGACTGCATCTGCAGTAACATGTTAAAAGTTAATCTCCTGATCAGCCCCACTTAGAGAATTTTGATTTAAGTCACCACATAGCCTTGGAGCTATGTGAATTAGACTCCTTTAGCATGAAACCAAGCCACTCCAGTTGCTAATAGACTTTCAGCTCATGGGACACCATTAAAGTTTATCCAAAATAAAAGTCCCTGAAATACCTGAAAGATCTACATACCTTTTCAATACCATTTCCCTCTACAGATCCACCTTTCTTGCAGCACACTGCTTTCTAGTGAACAGTTTCTCCAACATCTTTTCTTGAAAATTATACCACTGAAAAAGTGTGCACACTAGGCAAGAAACAGAGCAAGAGTGCTATTAAAACAACTGAATTCCTATCTTGTCATGGGTGTTTGTGTGTGTGTCTGCGTGTGTGAGCAACTCCTGAATTGGTTCAGTCCTGAATCAGAGCAGGATAACAATATTTCAACTTTTTTCATTAAGTGGAGAAAAATAACCCAAAGAAAGGTTTTCCTCTGAAAAACTAAAAGCAAAACATTCTATTTCAAAAGCAACAATAAAAAAGGGATAAATAGCTGAAACATTTAATATCACATGAAAAACTTCTTGACTATGTTATCAACGCATAGGTGATGACAGGTTAGGACAAGATTCAGGCAAGGCAAAATGCCTCAGAAAAGAAGTTCAGAGCAAGATGCTGTGTCACAACAAAGCAGTTACAATTCCCCAAGAAAACATTTCAGCCACTTTAATGACAAAAAACCCCAAAGAAAAAGTTGTCTAGCATCTTTCAAATGACATTTTCAAATTAATGCCTCACCAGCAATGCATTATTTGTGTCATCCTACCGGAGCAGAAACAATAGTTTTTTATTTAGAGGGTCAATCACAAAATAGCAGCAGGAAGTTTTTTTTAAATATCCCATAGACAGGTCATTTCTTTCGCAGGTGCTTAGGGAAAATGTGTGCCTTCACTGTCAGGAAGATGAGTTCATGAGTGACTCATAAGCTAAAATGGGTTAGGTTTGTTATGGGTGTTAGTCTGGCTGAAAATGCTGGAATGATGTTGGCTGACAAAAACTCGTTCTTGAGGCAGTGCCAGAACAGCCCTCATCCTATGGGCATTTGAAGGGCCAATGGTGTCATGATTGAAAGGTTTTCTTGCATCTGCCAGCCAGTGTGAGAAAATCAAAAGGGGCAAGTCCTCAGCATTCAGACCAATGTCTCCATCCTGCCCCTCCATCAGGGCAGACCCCAACCTGCATTTGAATGAGTGATGTGAGAGAAATAGCAGATCAGTGGGAGTGTTCCCTGTCCTAGCAGGCTTCCCTGTGCCTCTCTGCCACAGGCAGTGGACAATCTTTCTTATGAATAGTCTTACTGTTATTGGAGAAAACACACATTTGGTTGTCAGCACAAAAGAGACATCAAAAGTTAACTAGCTGCTGAGGCTTGGTGGAAAACTTGTAGAACATTAATTTTAGGGACACTTCTGCTGAAATATCATATCTCGAAGGAAGCTGAGGTATGCCTCCTTTTAATTATTATTCTTAATGACAATAAAAAGAAAAAAAAGAGCTTTGTGGCTCAGAAGTTCATCTGCCCCTGCTGCTTGGTTTCCTACCTGAAATCAATCATGTTTGATTCCAGTTATCCCCCTAGAAACTAATCGTGACAATACTAGAGGAAAAGAATTCTCTTTTCATCAAAATCCATTGCTGAAAATTAGAGTAACTTAGTTTCACTTCTGATATTATAATTTATCCTTGAGGTGACTTGTAGCTGATGAGGAAATTATTTTTTTTTCTTCCTCTTCACTGTAATTTTGTCCAAAAATTAAAAATTATTATTCCCATCCAGAACTTTCTTTAGAAATATTTGCGTTGTCAGCCAGAACCTCTCTGTGCTTTACCCCCTCCTCCAGGAGGCGATAGCTATACATAATTATGATGCTAAATGTAGTTCCACTGCTATAAAAGCTGGTAATGGAATGAAGAGTCAGACCCGTACTTTAATTATTTACTAAAATGCTGTAAAGAGTCTAGAGATGTGACATCAAATGGCAGATCTGGCTGAGAAATACATGAACTGCCAAGCCACAAAATTCCCATTTTTCTGCAAATGCACTCTGTGTAATAATTACTAAACATATTGAGCCCTCCCGTATATAAGCAGAGCTCTTTCTAATGGGAATGTTTTCAAAGTTCTCTGTGAGGCTAAAGTACATCTTTATGTCTGGGAGGGTAATAGGACAAACTTCTTTTCCATTGTAGATAAAGAAGATGTGTTTTAAACTTGCCCAAGGGAAATTTCCAGCTGGCCAATTACTGTTAGCAAAGATCTCCTCCATAAAATGGTATTCCACTAGGGTCAACTGGCTACTAAATGTGTTTTTTAAAGACTGAAAGTACATAATTACTGAAAAGGACTTCTGGACCTTGCTGGCAGTTAGTGCTGCTGAAATAGATGTTTTTTCGGAAGCATGTAAACAGAAACAGATGGACTGGCTCCCAAGATCTAATTATCAGAAGAGGTTCCAGTGCTTGTTGTCTTTCCACTTGGAAAAAAAATATAAAGAACAATAACACCCCCCCAACCCCCCCACCCCCACCCCCCAAAAAAAACCAACAACAAAAGAAAAAACAAAGAAAGCAAGCCTTTAATATATTTATGGGGCTATACTGTCTGAAACTTGGCAACAGGCCCCAGTGTGTGGGTGGAAGAGGACAGAGGGAGGAAAGAGGCATATTTATAACCCCTCATGTTATGAGCAACCATATCAAAAGCATGTTTGTAAATATTCTTAATCACAGCAGTGTCTTGAATAGCCTCAACTTCTTGAGACTCACATTTCTCGCTGATAAGGCCACACATAGCCGAAGGGAGATCTGAATAGTAAAGTTTCCCAGCTAGAGGGTATCCCATGAGGTCTGCCAAGGGAGTGGATGTGACCAGAATGCAACTAATTATTCATATACACACCTGTGTTTTGGGGCTGTTCTAATATTTCCTTCTGAGCATTTTTTGAGCAAATCAGGAAATGTTCATGCAGAGTAATCTAAGGGCTCCCCTCAGGTAAACTGGAGCTGAATTTTTCCCTATTTCTCTCCGGAAATTGAAGGGCAGCAAATTAAAGGACCCTTTTGCTTTTTATGCCATGCTTTAAGGCTCCTGGTGTTTGATTCCTTACAAAAATTAAAGAATTAGTCACTATAGTAATCTTGTGAACTAAAAAGGCAAAAGTTACCAAAAATTCTTAACTCTACTAACTGCTTAACACTGACACAGCAGACTTCTTCCATATGTTGCTTCCTGTAGGCATGGATAGGAGAGGGAGTAGCTAAAAGCATCCCTTTAACCCATCTAAACCTTTCACATTCACAGAACAAGCTGTAGGATCTCTCTTAATGTTCATGCCTGACTTCAGAAAAAACTTTGTGTGCATACAAAGCTGTGATTAGACCAACTTCTTGGAAGATGGATGCTGATGGTTAAATGATGTCTGTGTATTCCTTAACTCTCATATATCACATACACCTTCCCCATCACTTCCAGCATCATAGGCAAAAAAAAATAGGCTTTAAAGATATTTAAAATAAACTCAATCTACGCTCTGTAAAAAGTTCTGCTCTCCTTCCTTCAAGTAAAACTAGACCAAAAGGTGGAGCAGCACAAAATCAGGAATCAGCATCTATGCTAAGATACGAAACAAGAATAGAATAGAACAAAACAAAATAAAAAAGAAAACATCATGAAGAAGGAAATTGTGTGATGGCACTGTCTTCAACTAGTGGCCAAGCAAGAGTCTGATGATGTTTTTAAAAATACACATTAGAAATAATTTCAGCATTTTGTTCGCTGAATTTCCTGTAAATAGCAGACTACATCATCTTTCTCATGCTGAGAATTGGTGATGGCAACACTGTTAAATACCATTTTACTTGTTCTGTCACCATCTCCATGTTCTACTTAATCACTTAACCCAAAAAAATTGCTCCAAGCAAAAACTCAGTTTCTCCTTCATGTCCTAGGGACATGTCCCTGTCTTTATTTTTCTGGGACTCACTGTTGTTCTTTGTCAAATAAAAGTTTTAACTATGGAGGGAAGGGAAGAGAAAGAACTCATATTTTAGAGATTCTTCCATAGAGGTCAAAAGATACGAGCAACTATTAAAAAAACCTCTATTAATATTGTATGTTTGGGAGAAGATAGGAATAATACAAAGTTTTTGCAAAGTTTAGGGGTTTTACCCCTAAAGCCCTAATTTTATTGTTTCCAATGGCAAGATTTCTAGCTGCATTAAAGACACAGGAGCAAAACAAAACAGCATACAGAATGTGGCTTTCTAAAGCCTGTGCAGTCACTATCATCAAATGCTTTGGATATAGTTTGCGTTTTTGGGTCTCCCAGAAAGGCCAAACTGCTTTGAGGATGAAAAACCTTGATAAGTTTATGAAAGAAATTAAACGATATGGCTGCCTGTGATTCCAGGGGACAGCACTGTGACCTAAAAGTCTATTCTGGTCCTAGTTTTATACCCTGCTATGGAAATACCTTGTCTTACAGACACTTAGTGGGATTCAGAAGCATTTGCCTTGGAGGTCAGGATATGCTCATCAAGCTGAGAGAGATATCAGAGGAACAGGCCAGGATATATTATGACTGGGAACTAGATATGTGTTTTGAGATCCTTCTTAGCTAGTTAAGGTGATTTCAAATATGTAATACAACTCCCATGAACCTTAGTCATCTAGGCAGTATGACAACACCACACAGGTTCAAATTATAAACAGGAAATGGAGTGTATAATATATGTAAGATCACAGGAGGTTTACATGAGCACAAGCCAGCTCCACATATGAGCTGAGTTGTCTGGGCTCAAGGCAGCTTCAGAATAGAAACCATGCAGGTTTGGGGAAATAGTGCAGTCCAGACAGCAGGAAAAAAAAGGGAGGGGGGGGGGGGGGGGGAAGAAAAAAAACCCAAAATTGTGCATTAGCTAATCCTAATACCTGAGGATATAATGTTAATTTCATCAAAAACTACTGTAAACACAGATGTGAAGATCAAAGGTCTCAATGCAGAGTGAGCAGACTACTATATCCCACCTTGGCTTGTGTAGACAAGATCAGATTCAGAGATGCTCTTCCTGTGTCTGTGGCAGCTGTATTCTGTTGGTCCTGTGATAGAGTGATGATGGAGTGTAGATATGGTAAAAGGAACAAAAGAAAGGAAAAATCTTCCACTCCGAGACCTGTTTGAGCAGTTCCCCCTTCCAGTTGGATGAAGACGGGAGGAAATCATTTGTTAGACATTCACTTTTTCTGCCTCATGACCATCCAGACAGAGCTTAGCATTAATACATGCTTAAAAATCCAATTTAGTTCAATTTCCCATCTGAAGAAACAGCTAGATAACACAAAATAAGCCAAGGATGGAGAATCATCTCTTCTGATAAATTCAAGTGCTCCTGACTGACAGTTGAACACCACTTTGGAGTCATTGTCTACAGCCTGGACATATCATGGCACCTATTGCCTCAGTGAAGGAAAAAGACATAGAAACAGCTGAGAATGGTGCCATCTCTTGGCTGCTACTTTGTTCTTCAGTAGCTAAGAATTTGGCCCAAAATCTTTGATAGAAATTACTCCCCTGCTCTCTTCTAGCTCCTTTTTCTTTCTCTCTCTCTTTTTTTTTTTTTTTCCCTAAGATGAAGCTGCAATAGGTGTTATTTGTGAAATTACAGGTTCACTGGGATGGGAAAACCAACCCTAATAACTGTCCTTCAAGAGCAGACATGCTGATCGAATCTGCCCTGTTGAAAAAAGAAGGAAGCTACTTGCACATGGCAGCAATTCCTGGGGCTGTAAATGGGTGAAGACGCTTGGGAAAAAGTGAGTTTAATTTGTCAAGGGCATTATTTGTGACTTTCTTCCTGTCCATGCCAGTTGGGCAGTACTTGCTACATTAATTGCTGAACACAAAGTACTGCCATCAAAAATTCATCGATGCTATTGTTTCTTTCTTCCTTTTTTTTCTTTTTCCTGGCACCTGTTGCTCCTCCTCCACTACTGGTCTTCTGAGTCTCAAGGCTTCTCTCAACACCTCTTTGGCACCAGTAGCTGGGGTACTACTGCCAAAGCACACTGGATTTAAACAGGCATGCCAGCTGGATGTGCCAACACCAGCTCAACCTCTTAATTACACCTTGCTTGCAACGTGGAGTTCAGGAATTCATTTGCAGACAGCATTAGCTGGACAAAGATGCACCCACCCCAAACCCTCTTGTTATGCAAAGGAAAGGTGGGTTGGTGATTCATCAGGGTATACAACAGGTCATAGGCTGCCTCAGGTATTTGAAACTCAGCTTTCAGACCACTTCTACTTATTAGGTGGTACCATTCATCTTCTACCTAGACTTGATGAAAGATCCTCATAAGCAGACAAAGGACAGAGGAAGCTTCCATCACACTCCATAGGAATCAGTCCCCTCAGTTCATCTTCTGTATGAAAACAGTCATCTACTTCTGAACTTGGCTTTTGCCAAGTTACCTTATTTCCATCTTTCAAAGGAATTGTGTGAAGCCAAATCATTTCCATGTTGTTGGAGCTCTGGAAATCGATGTCGACTTTGCACAGCACACTTTCCACAAAGTCTAAAGTGTGAGTAGGGCTAGAAACTCTCATTCTGTACAACAAGAATTGGTCTCACAACCTCAGACTCCAGCTGAGGATTTAAAACAGACTCCAAATAGCACAGGCTTGTGATGCTATTATGAGAGCTGGCTCCATTAAAGATGACAACCATATGAGGATGTAAGCAAGGACTAGAATAAAAGTAGGAAAAAGATTTGAGCTTTTCTGTGAAAGAAACAGAGAAGAGATATTAAGGGGTTGTATTAATAGAAGGGATGCAAAAGGAAGGGCATAACTCCCCTTGTCAGGGGGTTCAGACTCAGATATTCCTTTACTTGCTCAGACTCTTCTGTTTTAGCTACAAACTCTGTGCAGAGGAGTCTGTTCTACCATTTCTCTATTAAAAGTTTACCCTAGGAATTGGCAACACAGCTTTGATATCACCACAATTGGGATTCTGAGCTGTGCTACCTGACTCCTAAATTACTGTGACAGAGAAGCGACAACTGACAATTCCCTGCATTTTAAAATGCTTCAGCCTCAGTCAATGAAAGTCAAACAAATAAAAAATGTGTGAAGATCATGGGGTTTGGGCTGATTATATATACGCATATGTGTGTGTGTAAGCTCCAGGCACTTCGTGTTTAATCAAGTGCAGTATTAAGTGAGTTAATGAAAAAGGAGTAGTTATCTTCTACTAAGGTAATAGACCATTTAGGGAAACAGAAGTATTGTGGTTACATGAAGGGGCTTGTAATCAGATCTTTGTTGCCAAAACAGAGGCAAAAGCAAGACAGTTAGCCTACTAACCCAAAGTCAATGGAGATAAGACAGAGCAGAATTAAGTTCCCATTTTTGTACATTTATATCACTTTCCAACAGAATTAAACCCCTTTATTTTCCATCTTGATCCTGCTCCCATCAGAAATGGCAAAATTTCTCTTTGCCAGGACTAGAACTGAATCCCAACCTTCTTCTGGGGCTCTGAGCTGGCAGACCAGTCTGTGTTCCTTACTTTATTTCATTTTATTTTAAGCTTGGAAGTTTCAACACCACCTGGTGCATGTGGCCATAGCACAGTGGTACAACTGAAAATGGATGCTTCATTTTCTGAAAGGAGAATAAAATAACATTCACTTCTCCAAAGGCGAGATGCACCTAGAAAAATGTTTCTATAAAGCTCCATTTCTACATTAAGTTAATATTGTTAATATTTGGAGGGATTGGGAAGAGGATGGGGAACAAGAAAAGCAAAAAAGGGAAAGAACAAAAATTTCTATGGAAAATGGTAGATATCAAGCGTGAGTATGTATTTGCTGGGGGTGGGGTATTTATTTATTTACTCCAACTTTGTCAAGAAAATAGATCAAATCCTATAACAGCTGGTGGTTCAAGAGCAAGATGTTCAAAGAGCTAACACTAATGAACTCACAGATAATTCTCACATTGGCACGCACTGAACTCCCCAAGTTGACAGAAGAACTGGCATCACTAGGCTAAGACTCAAAGAGAAGTAAGGAGGCTATTTAAGGAAGAGCAGCGGTGTAGTCACAATGGTGTGCATCATCAACTGTGTACAACATGCAAACTGTGGAAGTATTTCTCACAGTCAGTCCTATTTACGTCAGAAACTATTAAGACTCAAAACTGTAACTGTGAGGTTCCCCAGCCTTGTGCTTGATACCAGCTGCTACTATAAAAACAGTATTTTCAGAAGAGTTTTCTTTCCACTTCAGGACCAAATAAGTGACCAGATTTTCAGTTCCTTTTTATTAGGGTGCATATAAAGTGTCAAGGCTTTCGAAAGGTCAGATAAAACAAAATCAAAAAAGACCCTGAAAGACATGCCAAAACTGCAGCCAAATCTATCAGTATTCTGGAATCTCAACTGTCAACTTAAACATAAATATAACACCTAAAGATCCTTCATTGTCTAGCCTGGGGAGTTTCTTCCCTCAAGCTCCTTTTCTTCCAAGCTGGCATTCCCTAATTCTGCTTCTGTTTGAAACATGAGAGCTGTTTGGATTTGTGACAGAATCACTTTAAAAGGAAATTAGGCATCTTTGGAAAGCTGAGGGGATATCACTCTTTAAATGCAAGATGTTCCAAAATGTTACCTCTCATTTCCAGAGCACTCCCACTGGCAAGTAAACTCTGCATTTGATTGACACCTAGTTAACATTAAATAGGCCAAGGTGCTAAGAAAATTCACAAATTTACAAAGCAAAGTAAAAAACTGACGGAGTTTTTTGCTACGTATGGGGTTTTCATTCCAGTTCGATGCCTTACTTGATTTTAAATGGACAGAAATTTTCATACACATGTGCATTTACTTGAAAGGCAGGCTATGAAGACTGCAGAAGTATCAGTAGTTGATTATAGAAATTTATTTATTCACAGCACAAATCCCACTAGGAAAGGCAATCCATTTGCCAAAGAATCCTTTAAGCAGCCGTATCAAGCCACAGCCGCTCAAGAGGGGAAATTTGCAACACTTAACTACTTCAATCTAATTTCCAAAATCCCCACTATCTACAGTCTTTAAAGCCCAAGAGCATGGATTTTGTATAATTGATCTTGGTGCTGCAGGATACCTAAGCAGAAGAGTACATTTCTCTTTTGGCGTCATGACTGAAAAATAGATGCTGCTGCGTTGGTAATGAAAGGAGTGAAGTGATTTCTGCATTGGCTGGCACAAAATTGTCTCAGCATCACAACCATGCTGAGCCTCAATAGATAAGGGCAGGAAAAGCAGCTATAGACAGCAAAAAGTTTATTTAATAAAAAGCAGAGATTCGAGAAATAGGCTGGAAGTTAATTTTTCTTATCATCTTTCTCCAAGAGCATATTAAGAAATTAGAAAGCTCCAAAAGCTAAGACCATGCTGAATATTTGAAGCAGCTTTGGGGTGTGACCGATAGTCTGTACCACAGCAGCTTCACCTGCAGATGTTGCTCTAAATGTGAAGTCTAAATGAATGCCTTCAGCGAGGAGAGAAGAGGGACAGACCACTTCACATCATTTTGTGCACTGCTGAGCTTGTTGGTCTAAATCATGGTTTATCCTCCGTACTGGTCTTCTCTTATTCTATAGACAAGAGGTTTCATTCAAATCCAGTTTGTACAGTATTTTGTGCTTTAGTGCCATGATTTTCCTTCATTCTCTTGGTATTACTGTGCTACAAATAACATTATGCAAATTGGATGTGGTTTGACATTTTAATTCCTGAAGTTTGGGTATCAGGCACTCTCATCCTGTGTAATTCTATCAATGGCATGGATACTTTCTCAAATGCTGTATGGATTTCTTCCAGTTTTCAGATTAAAATAGCTTTTAGACTTGTTAGCTAATTTTCTTTCACAGAAAGCCACAAATCTTTTTACTCTAAATTCGGGTACAAAAAAATTAATCCCAATTTTCTTTTAAGGTGGGGAAAATTCAACTTATAATAAAAAAAAAAATTTAGAAAGTAATTGACCTGGAAGCAGTATGGCTGAACATGACTTTGAGATATCTGTTGGTCTATTCCCCAATTGTATTGGAAAATTACTAGATTTACATCTATTCTGACATTTTTTCTAACCTCTTCCTTACAAACTCCAGTGAGGTTTCCATAATCCATATGTCTGGCTCTTTTTAGATGCTGGAATCACTTCTATGGTCACTGTAAGACTGTTTTCAGTTTTTCCTCATTTTTCTCAAAGTGCAGAGCCCTTAAGCAAAGGAAGCATTGCAGCTGAGGTTTTTTAATGCACAGCACTCCTTCCTCTACATTTAGGTAAAAGCTCTCTGGGGTTTCTGCATCGGTGTGATATTCCTGGTTCTTGCTGTTTTGTAACCTCACAGAAGCTTTAGATCCACTCCTGCAGAAAGCCTGCTGAGTCAGGTAATCCTCGATTTATATGTGATACTTTGTATTTGCTCTTACTGAATCACAGACTTTTTTCTTGTACACAGCTCCTCTGATTTATGAAGTTCATTTGAATTCTTCTCAGTGTCTGTTGTATCTGCAGAGTTTCTGATTTTTCATACCATCAGTAAGCTATGCTGATGACATCACAGAAGATGCTAATGAACTAATTATTAATTTTAATTTATTAATAAATTATTAATAAAATAATGAGTAATACCAGTCCTAAGGCAGCTTCCTGTGCACCCAGTGTAACACATCCTTCTAATTTGATTTGGAACCACTAACATGTACTCTATGAGAGAAATTTTTCAGTAACTTCCTTCACTTTATGTAAGTTTCATTTGGAAATTTTTTCCTAGCCTGTTTCTTTGAATGTCATAGGGAGCCTGTTTGTTTCCAGAGAATAGAGATTTTTTTTAAAGTGTTTCATAAAACAGTGTTTTGTATTTTCACCTAATTCAGATATACATTTCAACATACATGTAGCATCCTTAACCTTAATAGGTTCCAAAGATCAAAGATGCCTTCTCTCGTGCTTCCTCTCACGAGAAAAGGAGGTGATGGAATAACATAGTGAGGTGGTGGAAAAGCCATCACGAATGTGTTAGACTGATACAATAACCAGAACAGATGTCTCTCTATCTATCAGAAAAGCACAGCTGCTTTGAATATAAATGACAGACTTTTTACAGACTAAAAAGAGATTTACAGCATAAAAATCTTTCATCATTCAGTTGCAACCATAGAGACAGGAGGCTAATTACAGCTAATCTAGAGCAGATTTCCCCTTTTTCCAGACAAGAAGGGCTCACATTGCTTGAAAACAGACAAGTCTTCAGTACACGCTCCATGTCATCCTGGGGTCTGTGTTCTAGCAGCCCCAGGTCCCTGGCTGCAGTTGCTGTGGCCAGAACTTCTGTGGATCTGTGTCATCTCTAAGCAATCATCAGTAACTTAATCATTAAGGATCTGGTCTTTTTTTTCCTTAAAATTCATTGCTTTCCAACCCTCTGTATTGGGCCTGCATGGAGAGGTTTTGGTAGCGGGGCAGGGGCTACAGGGGTGGCTTCTGTGAGAAGCTGCTAGAAGCTTCCCCTACATCCAGTGCAGCCAACTCCAAGACAGACCCGCTGCTGGCCAAGGCCAGCCCATCAGCAATGGTGGTAGCACCTCTGGGATAATATTTTTAAGAAGGGGGGTGGGAAACAGTGCTATTTCAGCCAGAGAGTTGTGAGAGCAACAACTCCGCAGACACCAGGGCCAGTGAAGAAGGAGGGGGATGGGGTGCTCCGGGTGCTGGAGCAGAGATTCCCCTGCAGCCCGTGGTGCAGCCCATGGTGAGGCAGCTGTGCCCTGAACCCACGGAGGTCTATGGTGGAGCAGAGACCCACCTGCAGCCCATGGAGGACCCCACTCCGGAGCAGAGGGATGCCTGAAGGAGGCTGTGATCCTGTGAGAAGTCCATGCTGGAGCAGGCTCCTGGCAGGACCTGTGGATCCATGGAGAGAGAGAGAGAGAGAAGAGCCCACGCTGGAGCAGGTTTGCTGGCAGGACTTGTGGCCACACAGGGGACCCATGCTGAAGGACCGTGCCCTGTGGAAGTGATCCACGCTGGAGCAGTTCTTCATGAACTGCAGCCTGTGGGAAGGACTAATCATGGAGAAGTTTGTAGAGGACTGTCTCCCATTGGAGGGCCCTCACCTTGGAGCAGGACAAGTGTTTGAGCAGTCCTCCCCCTGAGGAGGAAGCAGCAGCAGAGACAACATGTGATGAACTGAGCACAACCCCCATTCTCCATCCCCCTGCACCATTGAGGGGGAGGAGGTAGAGAAATTGGGAGTGAAGTTGAGCCTAGGAAGAAGATGTTTTACTATTTGGTTTTATTTTCTCATTATCCTTCTCTCATTTGGTTGGTAATAAATTAAATTAATTTTCCCCAAGTCAAGTCTGTTTTGCCTGTGACAGTAATTGGTGAGCGATCTCTCCCTGTCTTTATCTCGACCCATGAGTCTGTTGTTATATTTTCTCTCCCTTGTTCAGCTGAGGTGGGGGCCGATAGAGTAGCTTTGTTGAGCACGTGTTGTCCAGCAGGACAACCTCCCCCTAGTTCAATCTGGTGATTTTCTATAGCCTTTTGGTGCTATTTCACAGCCTTATGAAAGTATTCTATATGGAGATTTAGATAATAACACAGCTAAGTATTCCTCACCATGCAGGACAATCCTTATTAATCCTCCACTGGGACTTTGTCCTCTCTGTAATGCTCCACACATTTATCTCATACAAGCAAAATATAGCTGGCTAAAAAATACCAGAAAGGAAAGGTCACATTTACAAAGCAGGAAATATTGCCTTCCCCCCAAGAACAACGAAACATCCAGTAAATCCTTAGTAATGAAGAAACAATAAATTTCTGCCAGTGTATACTGGTCTTACGAGAGGGGAAAGTTAAATTACTGCCGTCTGGCTTGGTGACATGATCCCCAGACAGCTGGATGAAGCTTTTGCCTAGTTGCTCATTCTCATTCTTTAGCTTCAGTGGAAGATGAATTGGGAACAGATGGGATGTCCAGTTTCAAATCCATCATTCACTAGCCCCTTTCTCAAACAAAAATCATTAGGTTGTCTTCATGATTCGTCAGCACTTGCCGGCTGGTCTGGAAGCCCATTTGTGTTGTTTGGGAGTCACTCCGCAAGGCACCACTGTCACCCTCCCACCCTGCTCCATATTCCCCGACATGATGGGATGAATCTGAATCAACCATCTCTAAACATTTGTGCAAACACTGACACACACTTTCCCCTCAGACGTTTGCAGAAAAATGGAAGAAAAACTAATCAGTATGCAGTCAAACCCCCTCTCTCTGGCGTTGTGTGCCACAGAGTGCTACAATAAATAGAGTAACAGGCACTGCGTATCTGGCTCTGCCAGAGCAACACTAGCCATTTGTAAGCTTGGGATGTGATTTGAGTTACTGTACAAATTTCCCAAGTGAATTAAGCACCGTAGATATCAAATATAGATCTACACAGGAGAAAAAGAAAACATCAGGGAAAAAAAAATCCTTTGTACATTCACCTGGAAAAATAGATGGATGTGTTGGAAGCAGTCTGTAGGAGTTAGTCATCTGTCTGAAGTTAATCGTAAGGAGTCTTCTAGGCCTGTTAGAAAAAAACCCTCTGCCATAAGGAAGATGCCATAATCAGAGTTTCCTCATCCACAGTTAGCTGTCATACCTGTTAGCTTGTCTTTCCCAAGTTAAAGAAAAATTTCACCTGGTGGAAAAAATGCTTTGTTTATGTCTTTTTCCCTATGTAGTTAGATGTGATGAATTTGTAACAGATTTCTAGGGAAGACAAGTCCTCCAAAAATAAAGCAAGCAACCATAACAGTGGCATTTTCTTTAAGTTATGGAGTCTTTTATAATAGCTCTAAGACTTGATTCAGTAGTAAGGCATACACTGCTTGTGCATGGCGTTTTCATTTCCTTGACTTTTGCCAAGGATTTACAGCAGTCTGAAAGACCAAGTTATTAGAAACAGAGTTATGTAAGGTAGGAACTTCTGTTGATTTCATCAGACAATTATCCTTCCTGAACTATTTGCAGCTGTATTTCATCCTAATTTAACTAACACACAGTACTTGATAATCAATGAGCTACTCCCCAGATTTGGAAATAGATTTTTACACTTGATCTCTGTCTGCACGTTTGTTTCATGCATGAGACCACCAAGCTGCCTACCTAATAAACAACAGAAAGGACACAAATATTTTTCCAGGAGAAAATATACAAAATTGTTCATGATCAGAGTCTCTGCCAGGCTTTGTGAATCCCATTACATTTGAAAGCACTGAAATCATCCTAGTTTCCTAGGGTCATACAACATTTTCAGTAGATATGTTAGTCTCATTACTTTATTGGTCATGTCATCCATTTTTATAAATTGCTCTAAATCCTAAAATTCTCTGGGTAGAAGTCCTCCTTCCCTACTTTGGGGCAGGACATATTTTACCAAGACTACCCTGAAAATATATTCATCTAATAATGTATTCTTAATTCATAGCTTAATATGCATGTCTAATCTCTCTTCCTGCTGTTTCAGTCAACTACTTCTTGCCCAACAGTCTGTGGATAACAGTCGATATATATATATCCTTATAACAATAATCAGTTTTATAACAATACACTTATTTTCAAAATCTTTAATAAAACCTCCCCTTCAGCCTTTTCTTTTCCAGACAGAATGAACCCAAGTTTTGAACCTCTCTTCACAGTTCTTTCTTACTTCATCTGTTGGGAAGTTCTTCTCCAGAACTTGTTCCCATTGCATGATTCTTAAAATCTGGTACCAAAAACTTAATACAGGACATCACCTCCAGAGGCCTATTTTTAATTTAAGCTGTCCTACAATGGGTTTTCTATAATCTGAAGCCTTCAAAAAGCCAGAGGAAAATGCATAGTTATCCTGCATGTCTTCTGCATCAAGCTGCTGTTCATGAAGAGAATATGATTTTAATTTTTTTCCCCAAGCTTGTATTGCTGAGCCCTATTCTACAACCCTATATTATATTCTTTCTAGGACTATTGCTGAGCCAGATGGTCCCTGTTTCGTGTTTGTGCAGTTCAGTTGAACTTCTCATATGTGCCATGCTTTACAGTTCTTTTCACTGCATTCTATTCTATCATTATTATTAAGCCTAAAAGATTAATCCAGACAAAGATCACGTGGTAGTAGATTTTGCCTACCCAGTAGGTGGAAACGTTTGTATAATTCTTGTATCTTAATTATACCAAGAGGCTGATAGTCATTAAGCTGTGACTAATTTGATAATGTTTAATTAATTTTTAGCAGTAGAGATAACTTAGAATGAGATTATGTTGTCCCTATTTGTGACCTTTGACATAGTGGCGTGACACCTTAGCAGGTGCCAGATAGCCCAAGACAGAACTGACTCACGATGTTCAAAAGTGTAGTTAAACACAAAATCAAGCTTTCTTCAGGTATATAAAAGTTCATATGCAGTGCCTCAGTCCAGACAGTCTGGCATTTGACCAGAAATATGATGTTGGGTCCAACATGCATCCTGAAACTCATCACACTGGAGGCAGAAGTTTAGAGCAGAACCATGATTAGCACACAAGGATGAAAGTTAACAGCATAAACCACTGGAAAAAAATCCCAGTGTCTGGAAAGGTGTATCATAGGAGTAGATCCAAGCTTAACACCACTCACTCAGTGCAGCAGTTGGCAGGGACTCCTGGTGTACACTGTGCTTACAGTACCCTACTCATCCAGATTGCAGAATTACTCAACCGAGATCAGAGGAAAGCAGAGCGTACACCCCAGTCTCACCCAGCCCAGTAAGGTGTGCGTGTCCCACCGCTGCTGTCCATTGGATACACTATACAGGTGTGTGGCAGCATATACCTACTCAGATGGATAGAAAAAGCCGTTAACTTCAACAACTCTGGTCCATGTGACTTTCACACAGGTCAAGCCCAGCCTGAACAAGCTTCCCTGACTCCTCCCATGTACACAGGCCTCTCTCAGCCTCCACCATGGCTGCTAAACCAGCCTGCGTCACTTTTCCCTAACTTATCCTCCTGGCAAACCTTATCTGCAGCTGTTGCATCCCTGGTGCTTTCTCCTGTAGGAGCCACCAGAGCTCAGCATGGTATTCCAGATAAAATCTCACCATCGCTTTGTAGTCTGCAATGATTTGTTTTGTATCACTGCCTTGTGACATGGAATTCAGATTTTTCTGTCTCCATTGGACATTACTTATCTTGATAGGCTGAAGGGTCCTATTTGTCTTTTCTGGAGTACTGCAAAATGAGAGCTCACAGTCATCCTATGCTCAACTAATCCATTTGCTTTTCCTCCTCTGTCATTTCCACTGCAGAGTTCTCAGCCTAAATGAGACAACTCTTCTGATTACTCCCAAACAGTATGAACTTGTCCTTTTTCAGCTTGAATTTCATTCCCTTTCTGTTGTTTCCCACTGAAGGTCATTAAGTTCATTTGAACAGTATTCCAATGTTCCTCTGTACTGCTATCTCCAAATTTTGTACAGTCAGCAAATTCCTACAACACCAAATTCCTTAATGAAAATATTACACAAAACTGAACCTAAAAACAGTCCTTAGGTACATTGTCTAGAAGCCTACTTTCAGTCCAATCCTTCTCCATTTAATATTCTCTTTCATCCAGTTATTCCCTCATTCAACCTTATCTTCCTCTTTTTGACTCTTTATGTAACCCTACATCAAATACTTTACTGAAGAGGGAAAATTAGAAGATCTGCTTTTTCCTTGTAAAGAGGAAAGTTTGTTTTACAAAAGAAAAAAATTACATTTGCTTAGTATGACCAACTTTTAACAAACTTAGGTTGTGTGTTGCCCTGATTTCCATTTAAATCCAGGCCTTTATTTGTTCTTTTCCTCAAAATATGTTCTAAACCTCTATACATAGCTGGGCTCAGACTATTTGAAATACAGTTGCTCAGAAGATCTTTTTTCCTCCTAGTTTTAAACACAACAGAATATCTTCTCCACATCAAAAGATACATCTATAATTGCCCTTACTGGAGGTCTTGGCTTTATTAGACAACTGACTATTCCACTAATAAATAGACATGGCTCTAGCTGCATTTTCTCTTTCTTTGTTCTTGTATTAAAATGACTCAAGAATGTTTCATTGTTTTTCCATATCATATGTTGCTGCTGCATCCTGCAGCTGGTCTGAAGGTAAACCTGTCATTTTGTGCTGTTATTGGTACTCTGCTCTCAATGACACTGCATCATTTAATAGCAGATGAACATCTGACACATAGTTTTACTCTTCTTTTTTTGGTACACATTTATTTTAACCCAGTTGTTGAGAACTTTTACCTTATGCCCCAACACTGCTCTTTCAGTTCCTTCTTCCTTCCCCCTCAAAAAACAGAGATAAAGCCTTATGTTATAGATAGAAAAAGGCAGGCTAAGGTTGCTTCAGGCATTAAAATTAATGAATCCCACAACTAAGACATTTCCAAAACAATGTGCTTCTTTACTTCTGGTAACAGTTTTAACAAAACAGTCTGGCATGTTACCTTAGCATGTCAGTTCAGGTAAGTAGGCATTTCTTTCAGTGGAAATGGCTATGCCATTCATAAAAAGAAGTATCTCTATTGCTCTATGACAATTTCAGTAACTTCTCATAATTTCTGTTTTATGTGTTATGATGATGGTTGATGCCTCTTCATGTTATGATCTTGTATATTACGCTACATTATAGTTATTCAATAAAGTCTTTTTTTTTTTTTTTTAAATAAGTGATACAAATGGTTTAGAGTATATCTCCCTGGTCTGTGCTATGAAATATACTGCCTTGTAGAATTTCAGTCTCTTTCTGCCTTTTGGGGAAAAGGATAGTTTTTCTAAGGAGAAAAAAAAAAAATAAAAAAAAGACACAAAGATGACTAGGTCTTGAATTAACACAAATTAAAATAGCCTCCAGTGATCCAACTACTTTCACTTTTTCCTCAAAAACATTGTAGTCAAGCAATAGTATAAGGGTTTTTTGTGGTTTATTTCTAAAAACAAAACTAAAAACTACTAAATGAAAAAAATGATATTATAGGAACAATGGGAGCTTGGTAAAAATTCATAAGTCATTGCAAAGATAACAAAGAAACAACATTTTGGACCAGGAATCTCTGAATCTTCCCATTCAGATACCAACAAGTCTATGATTTTAATTTGTCTCTGCTATTGTATCATAAATTATTTCATAGCCAACAGTTACACCTGCAAATATCCACCAGAGAAGTCAATACTTTGCAAGCAGTTTCACAGGCAGCAACAGGCTTGTGAATCAAAAGTTTCCTAGCACTTCTAATGGAAAACATTTCAAATTTGTCCTTCATTTTACCTAGACAATAAAATTAGGACTCAAAAATCACAGTGCATCCAGTGGCAAGACTCTCATGATGAAATTAAAAAGATACCAGCAAGAAAATCAGAAGCATCTAACCCATTTTTAAATGCAATAAAAATAAATCCTCATCTCCATTGAAGGAGGTGGCCTAAAAGATAACCTGCCTTGAAGATGACCTTCAAAGGGAGAAAAGAAACAAAGCCTGAGAATAAGTACAAGCACAGAATGCCCCCAATAAGCAAGACTTACAGAGATCATTCTGCAGATAAATTAGTATAAATTAAACTTTAAACAACTGTTTATAGTCCTTGCTGGATAGTTTCTGATTTACCACTGTTACTCAGGAAAGTGCCAAACAGCTAAGGTAAATTACATTTAATTGTGATGTAGAGAGATTCACAAAGTTCGAGGGTTTAAAATAAAATGTTTTAAAACGGTTCACATAACTTACCAGCACAATCCTCTTGCAATATGTCTCTGTGGAGTTTCTGCAGACATTAAGTGTCCATCATGTAAATTAAAATAGTCTTTTGGAGGAAAGATAACAGAACTGAGGTGCAAGTCTCTCCTGACTGCTGATTCTAGCCTTTGGTAGCCTTTGAGGATTTAAACAATATCAGACTGCTCTCTAAAGCTTCTGAATTTAAAGCAAAAAGAGTAATAAGGGTAAAGGGTTAAATCTCAGAAGGGAACAGAAAAGTCTACATAAAATTTGGCTTTGTTACCGAGAACTTCATATGTGTATATGTGTGCACATATGGATGTGTATACATGCATATTGTTACATACATAAATATATGTAATTTCCTCTCCTCAGTAACTTAAATCCTTTAAATGAAACATTTAAATACAGCACTGAACAAAACAGGAACTGAGAACATGAGAAACAGAAAAGGAGGGACACTTTATTATCAAATACACAATATAAGTAAAGTGAATAGGCTGTTGCAAGCAAAGGTAAACTCTGGGCATTTCTTTCATCCTTAAGATTCCTCTTTTGTTTGGCCAGCTAAAAATATATTTCTAAAATATCATAAAAACTTCCACTCCAACTGCCTATGTGATCTATGCTCTCATTGAACTATTCAGCTGTGTTTAAGGGTAGGACATTTTCTAGTGACATTACTGCTGGTTTAGAAACAGAACTCCTTTCTCTGCTGAGTCCTTTTTCATTTTTCTTCCAACTCAGACAAGAAAGAGAGAAAAAGACCAGCATGAAGACAACTCATTTCTTCATTCAGTTACCTATAAGAAAGGATGAAGGAAAGGCCTGGATAAATTGTTACCTTTGAAGCTACTAGTATGGAATGAATATCTTATAATTAGTTAGAGATTGATAATATCTATGGGCTGGGATGCTGGGTTGAAGGGTGCTTTGCAAATATACAAAAATCAGGGTCATGTAATGCTTTTGTATTCATAGAGTAAGTCCTTCTGCCCTCTGAAGGGATGGGGAGCCCATACAATGAGAGAATTTGACCCTCAGGATGGCTTACAGAATTGCTAGTCCCCTCAATTACCCTGCTCACATATGGGGAGCTCAAAGAAATGCATCACACCATAATATGATTGTCCCTCATTCAATCTAGGAAGATCATTATCTCTGGAGTTAATAGTACAATATTTAACCCAGCAGAGTGTCTTTGGAGTTGCTATTAAACAACAATATTGAGCTAAGCAATAACCAGCCCTTGTCTCAGCTATTTATGATTCCAGCAATATATTATATGCATCACTGGCTTTCTCTTCTGGCATCTGTAAACTCTTCTGACTGGTTAAATGCTCCAGCATTGATACTAGAAGCAGCAATCACTACATGCCGATTTGCTGCTAATGAAGGAAACAGATCCAAGAGCTAGGGTCACCTTCCTTTATCTACAATGCCTTCTAATTTTGCCCAAAACAGGTTTATTTGCTAGGCAAAGAGAAGGAGCAGGAGGAGGAGAGTTCTGTTGATTTCATTGTACTGCTCTGAAAGGAAAGCAAGATAAACATATAATCATTTCTCTGTCTCCAATTTACATGAGACCTCCCCTGGTACTTACACGTGCAAAGGCAGGAAAGATTGAAGTGTAGGAAGCAGAGTCTCAGTGCTTCTTCATCTTGAGTCAAGTCACACTGTGTGCATACATGTGTGTAAGTCACTGCTAGAAGCTTCTATCTACACATATCCACTGCTTTTTTCAACTCTTAACTCTTTATGCTATAAAGCAGATGATAGAAGACTCGTCAGATAAATTCCATCCACCAAGGAAAAACAATTGTGCTTCTGTGTCCCTTCACATTGGTTACTTATAGTCCCGCAGCAGTTGCCAAGGGATGTCAGTGGCAGGCAAGCTGGTTGTTGATACAGCCCAGTGGGCTCTCCCACCACCCTTCCTGAAAGAAGAATTTTTCCCTGTACATTGAGAACATCAAAATCTTTAAGTGTGTGGGTAAAAAGCCTAGACTGGTACTTCCTCAAGCTAAACACATATAAAATGAGGTGTGTATATGTTTATATGCAGTTTATGTGGGTTCCACAAATGGTGTCACAATGTTTTTACTTCCTTAGTTTCCCCTATACTTCAGCCAAATCTGTTATTTTTCCCTTCTTCTGCTTCTGAAATGTCAGGTTGTTTGGCTGGTGCTAAATACCCATCATGCTCCACCACAGAGGCAGCCATATTTCAGGAGGAAGGGTGAACGGTATTTCTTCATCACGAAGTACCACATATACAAATAAATCAATAAAGAAGTGAGTTAAGAAGAGTTCAGGAGCACATATATTAGTGTTAATCTGACAAACTGTAGGCACAGAAAGCTTTCCTTTAATTCTTTCCCCTTCCTTGTCTTGCCAGAAACAACCCCAGTCCCACCCACTACCCAAAGCTTCACAGCAGTGATTAAAGCAAGAGGTCTTTCCTTGAGCAACCTACTGCTGGGGGTACCATAGAAATGGCAGATGCAGAAATCTCATCTGTCATCCTCCTAATGAAAGGCTGCAGTGATGACGAACACAGGCAAATTCATTATGAAAATGAGTGTTGATTCCTGATATGGGTGCTAAATAGATCTCTTGTTTAATCTCATCTCCTTTTTCCTGCCCTAGCAAGCTCCTTGCTTTGCTCATCATCTGCAGCAAGACAGAACCTCCACCTGCAGATGATATTGAGTGAGGATAGTTGATTAGTGTGGACTGAGGCCAGAGGTATGAGCTATGGAGTCATTGAAAGACCTTGTAGATTTACAGGGAGAGGACAATACAAGGAAAGTCTAGGACAACAAGGGTAGGCTAAGAAAAGCCCCAGAGACTTGAGTACTTTCTTCCTACAAAGATGGGGATTTAAGACACATTGCTATCTGTTAGGAAGAAGTTCAAAGAGTCTCAGAGAGAGGCCTGAGGATGAATTACAACCAGAGCAACAACTATCTGTGATTTTCCCTCTATTTTACTCATTTTCAGCAGCAGTGTTAAGGAGGATGTAGTTTATGGTACAGTTAAAACTGAGTTTAAGAGCACTGCACAAATATCCTGAAAGAGGTGTGCATGTATGCAGAAATGTGCAGGTAAAATATCATAAAAGCTCAACCATTCAACAAAATGGCTTTGAAAGGTTATATTATAAACAGCTGTTTGTAGATTTTTTTTTTTTTAAGGCCAAAAAGACTCATGGTGAACCTGCAGCCTCAAAGTCTCAATAATATTAATGACATCACCTAGGAATTCCTCTGCTCAGCTCAATAACTTCTAGAGTGGTTAAAACTCCCCTCTTTGAAATCTCATTACAATTTAAAGACTGAAAATGATGGAAAACCTGCCTTTTCCTCTGAGCAGTCAGCCAAGGCTGTTAATTATCTCTGCTGTTAAGAAAATAAATAAATCAGAAATAAAAAAAAATCTTACTTTCATTTTTAATTCATCTAGTCTCAATTTCAAGCTACTGTTTCTTGTTATGACTTTGTCTAAAATTAATGAGCCTTCTGCCACCTCTGCACTATATACTAGATATCCCCACTAGAGACACTTAAAGAACATGATCAAGTTATCTTTTAACCTTATGATAGACAGAAGCAGCAAGATCTCTCCTATGTTGCCTCCCCATTCACTTCTTAACACAGAACTTTAGGGACCACTTCTACAAGTGAGGAAGCAATTTATTCTCTTTGACAATGCAGGGTTCTCCTGGGGGATTCTGCAATAAACACCAGAAATGGTGGCTGTTGTCAGACACAGAGATCTGCGATGTAGGTGAGGCCGGAAACCACTGCTTAAATCTAAATACCTCAACATTCAACTTGTGGAAACAACCTTTCCATGCTCAAGTCACAGAAATCCTTAGCCTAGACTTGAAGATCCAAGCCTCAGCTCTCACATCTCTTGTCCAGCCATTCCCCAGCTGCATCAGCAAAAAGAAAACATGGACTTCTTCAGAAATAATGTGAGACGAGAGTGAAAGTGCAGAGGACACCAGGCAAGAAGGGTTCAACTGGCATCTGTTACCTTTACAAACCTTGACACAGGTTTCTTTTCCTCCTTTTGAAATCAGAATGACACCTGGACTAAGAAATCCAGCAAGTGTAGGGGACCAACCCGTAAACTTAGGCACATAAAATACGGTTAGAGGAATGTGACTTGGCAGTCTCATTCATTTTAAGTAAGTTTACAACATGGAATTACGTCCTTAGCCTACATTCCAGAATGCACTGAATAATGCGAATACCAAACCTTCTATCAGAGGGCAAAATTAGCTTAGTGGGTTGGTTGTTTGCTGTTTTTTTCTCTCACATTTTCCCTCTTCTCTAACCTTCCCTCCAGTAGGTAGCAAATAATTTTTTCAATTTCTTTTTTTCTTAAATCTCACCAATGTTAATTCATTTGCATTGTGCCCGAGTTTTATCAAGGGCTCAAGAGACATAGATGTAAAGAGATATTGGAAAAAGTCTTACAGTATCTCTCTGAAGCATTTCTCATTTTTCAGATTTTCGAGTTATCCATATAACATCTGCCCACAAGATGCTTTTAAACTACTACAAACAGGAAGCCCTTTTAATGCAATGTTTGTGTTTGACTGTAGAGCTTCTTACCATCAAGAGAAACCATTTTAAGTCAATGGGGATTTAAGGGCACAAACCCCATCGACTGTGAAAAGAAATTAGGACCTTAGCTGCCTGCTGTGACTTCTATAGCTTCACCTGCTCCCAAAGGAAAACGTCATGCTGTATCCAGGTACACCACTAAGAGTAGATCCCTTTCACTAAAGCAGGTTGAAGCAATTTAGAACCAAATAAAGCAAATAATATCCACACATGAATTTTTGCAGACTCGAAGCACTCTATACTGTTCCAAGGAACAGCCCCTTGTCCTGTGACTACCTGTCTTAGAATTATTTAGAAGTTCAGACCTAAACTACTTGCTGCACACCTATAATGCAGTTGCTTCTGTGGTAAATCACTGGAAAGTCCACCCAACAATATTGGACGGAGCAGTGGAATTCAGGACAAAAAGACATAAAGTTCTTTAGAACAGGGTAGTTAGCTCCTAGTCCTTATAGCTCTTTAGAGAAGAGTCATAGGATTCCTAAACACACCAAAGGTAGGATTCACACACCAATTTAAGCTGTATAAAACTGTATGAAATTTATGCATCCAACTTCTTAGCCTGGCATCCAAGTTTCTTCTCTCTGCAAAGGAAAGACAAGTGCCTCCAAAGGGCAATTCCTTCTAAAACTGGTACCTAAATAGGTGGATTGAGTTGCAGTGTGATTTCCATAGGGCATAGAAGGATCCTATCTAAATGACCTGCTTTAGAGACATATATTTTTGTTTATTTAAATTACAAGATATAAATCCTCATTGACATCAATTTAGGTTTTATATCTCACACTAACTTCTCATCCTGGGAGAGAGATTTTACTGAAGAGTCATACAACTATCAAATAATAAACACACTAATCAAATAATAATCAAACAGTAAACACAAGTTAAAAAATACCCAACACTTAACAAGCATGCTACACTTTTCCTTCCCCGAGAACAGCTGTTAAATCATGGATATCAATCCATGTCATTATAATCCCTAGTACTATGTTAAGAAACCACAGATACAAGGAAGAAGATTACTTATTTTAGCACTTTGCGACTTATACAAAATGTTCCAAAGTTAAGATTGTGGGGAAACTTCACAACTGCTTGAATATGTCTCTCCAAAATTATTAATAAAATCTCAAATGAAGACCCAGGGTGGGAAGTCCTTAATCATTACTGTGATCTTAATTGGCAATGATTTGTCATCCAGCTGAGAGTTCTTCATTTCCACAGGGAATACCTATTTTCACAGGAGTAGAAATGACATCAATCCAAAAAGCAAATGAAGCTAAAATTAAGCATATTTTTTTAGCTTGCTTCTGAATAACCCAATAATTGACAGGAGCATTAGTCATCACAGAATCTGAGACAAAGTCTCCTGAGAAAGATCCATTTTTTCTCCTACTCAAAAATGCACATATGTTTCCTTTCATTCTTTCCTCTGGGCATAAGGCATCAAAAAGGAATAGAGCTTCCTAAACATGTTCACAGCTTAAATGCACTGTATGCTTGGATATAAAATCAGCAGTTCCAAGTAATTGTAAGCAGAGTGTACACATCCATTCGTAGTAAGTGACAGAATGTATAAATAGGCATCTCCAGGAGGAAAGAAAACTTTAAAAGACATCTCAGGATTATGCACAGAGTACGTAGACGAGCAAGAGCAAGTCAGTGCAATCCAGCCACATTTAACTGATGTAATGTCTCAAGCAACATTGGTGTCACAAAGCCAATTTCATGAGCTAACAGGAGGCAAAGCCTGACCTGAAAACTTAATTAATACTGCGGGTTAATCCAAATTAAATAAAAGATTTTCAGTTAATCTTGGTTTGGTTTTCATGCAGCTCCTAGAAGACATTTAGCTGTCACCTGGGTACAACCATTGGTAAGTCTCATAATGACCCTGTACCTCTCAAACTGAAGGCAGGTTTTGGATGGAGTCCACTGGGCTCTGAAGCAATTTGCCATGACTTGATGACCTGGAAGAAAAGAAATAATAAATCTGGCCTGGTTCAACTGTGCAGCTGGGGGGGGGGGTTTGTTTGCAGGCAGCACTCACTTTTCCCTGCGAATGAGATGAACCTGTGACCCTGTATGTATCAACCAAGCATTTCAATTCATCTGGAAGTCAGGAGGGATTAGCAGCTGTAGCTCCACTCTCTAACTGTACATGGCTTGTAATTAGATGGAGTAGATGCACAGGGTAAGTTGCAGTTCTTGGCATTAATAATCTTCACAAGCACTCATTACAAGGAAAAAACACAAATAATCCAAAGGGAGAGCTCAACAAACAAAAAAACCCAGTCATTTAAAGTGGATTCAGTTGCTTTTCCTACTGCCCTTTCACATTACTTCTCTCCGTTGGGTCACACAAAAGGGAACTGGCCCACTGATGAGTAATTTAATTCAGATTTGTTCCATTCTGATGCCTCCAGTGATATGGAGAAAATAATTTAATTCCTTGGATTGAGTAACAAACCAATAAAGGGTCTAATTTTGCACAGACATCATAGTCTGGTGAGGAAGTATTTGTTGAACTTAATGCAGCAAAGAAAAGAAAAATAACTTTCTTGGAGAAAGTAAGAAACTGGGCTTTTGGTTGGAAGCAGCCTCAACTCCTGCTGCAAAGCCTGATCCAGAGCAGGTCTTTTCACCAGGTTCAGTGGATCTCACATGAAGGGCAAAGTACTCAGCAAGTCCCAGGATTGAGCATTTACTCCCAGAGTCACCGTCAGTGGGTTAGAAATAATTTATCTGTAACAATAACATTTATAGGAAAAGTAAAAAGAAATAAACTTCTGTCTCTTCTGACCTAGTTTCAAACCTGACTTAATGTGCCTTCTTTTTTTCCTTGAACTCAACTCATCCAGCTGCTTTTCTTCCCCTCCTTCAAGGCTTGCATTTCCTGAAAGTCTGGGAAGATATAGATAATAAGCAAATCACTAACAAAATATTATGTTTTGGCTCTCACGCTGTCCTCACCTCTACTGGTATGGATTGTGCCAGTGTGCATCTGACACCTTCGTAATTTCACGAACAGAAGATCAAAGAGAAAAGGTCTATCCCATCATGGAAAGACTGCCAAATCAATACTGTTGGGTTTACAAATGTAGGGTTCAACCAATTGCTATGACTGGCCTGCTGTGTACCATTAATTTTCAGGGTGGCAAAAGGAAGTTTAGGAAGAAACATAAAATAAAAAACTGCTACATTTTAACACCTCCCAGACCATCCAAAACAAATCTGTTTCTTGTTTAGTCAAATACTGAAGAATTTCAATACCCAAGATCAGAGATTGTCTGATTGGTGATGACAGAATTGTATTATTTGAATAGGGGAATAATTTAAATTTCCTTCACTAAATATGTATTTATACTGTATATTATTCTATCCCATCCCAGCATGAGAAGCTACACATCATCAGTGCCACACAGGTATCAATATTTAACACACCTGTTGATTTCTTTGCATAGTTTCTTCTGTATTTGTGAAAGAGACCTGGACCCCAGCTATTAATCAGGCACCTGGATTTTTCTTAATGGTGACAAAGAAACAACCATTTTGATTTAAGGAAACCAGAGCTTCCTAGTTAGGATCTACTGGGATATGTAATCAAATTGGGGTATCCAGGAGAGGATCCACATTGAATCAAAGTGTATCTATATTCCCATTATACCAATATTTGTAGGACTAAGAAGTCATTACAAAAATCAAACTCAATTTAAGGGAAGAAAATTTACTCAATTTAATTTGACAAGGGAGTGATTATATTCTTACAAAGAAGTAATTTCTTTTTTGAGATCAGTGTTTTCTTGGAGAACATGGTTAAGCTTTGAGTCCTGTAGCTCCTTCGTCAAACCCCACAGGTTACCATAGATGCAACACCAGTAAAACCCACTATCAGAGAGCAAAACTGCTGCATTGCAGTCATTCCAACTGTACGGGTCCTACTACACCCTAGGTAATAAAATCAATGTTGCCATAGGATGGAGTTCAGCTGTGAAGCACATTACCACCCTGCTGCACCAGAACAGAGCACTGTTCAAAAAAATGGCTTAATAATTTGCACTAACACTTAACAAGCTAGACACCTTTAATCTGAGTACTCTAACATCTCAGGCATGAGAGAAATTCAAACCACAATTTTAGTCTCCAATACTCATTGTATTTAATGCCAGACTAGCAGCTTTTGAAAGGCAAGCCCTGTTACTGATCCCTAGGCACATGACCCCATCAGATCTGACCTCCACAGCCTGCTTGCTCCTTAAAGACTCTCTTGGGACGCTGCTGTCAGAAGCAGCAATTAGCATTGATTGAGATGAGATTCATTATGATGCAGACACCTGTCTAAGAAAAACTGGCTAGAACCATTAACTCATTTTACTCAGATAAATGAACAGCCATTGGTGACAGCTTTCAGGTAGTGCCAACAAAGCTGGCTCTAAACTGATGACTTATGTAGAGGTCTCCTCATTTTGAACCTTATGTTCTTAGTCTGAGGGAGAAAATGACAAGATGACAAGCAGTTTCACTCTTTCCATTGTCATCAATGGACAATAATTTAATGAGCGGTTAATTGAGACTTCAGCTACATTCATTATCCATCTACTATTACAGCACTTACCTCGAGCAAGGCATGTATTTTTTGCCCTCAGCCTTCCCTTAACTTAGTTGTCTCATAGTGGATGTCTCACCATCCTCCACTTTACTGGCTCAGGACACTTGATAAGAATCACTGGCAGAACTGGTTTGCGGCACAGGAAAGAGTTGAGTCTCATAGATTGTTTAATAAAGGTAGTGTCATTTTCAATTATACAGCACAAACACTCCAGTAAATTCTACGTCACATCACCAAGGAAACTCACTGCAATAATTCAGTCAAAGCCAAAGAGAGGATTTCTACAACAGTTTAATAATAACAGTGTGTTCTTCTCTGTTGCCCTTTATCCAAGGCTATCAATGCTTTTCACCAATATTAATTCATTTTCTAAACACAACTCAGAGTGTAATTTCAGGAAATTAATTGAGTATGACATTCCTACATATCCTAACTGTTGATCCCTTGCCATCTCTCTGCAGAGCAAGAAAAATCCCTATAAGTATCTCCAAATCACATGGTGAGAAATTCCTTCCCCCATCCTATGCTCTGTGCAAGTAGCATCTTGGACATAGCAAATGTAAAAGTTAAGGAAGTATAATATTCTTGCATGTACTTTGCAGTTCATCCAAATTCTGGTTTATGGTCCCCAGTAAGTGCACCAGCCTGGAATACATAAAACCAAGAGTTACAAAGGCTGCTGGGTAATGAAGGACATAATTGGTTAGATTCTTTTTTAACCGTGCCTCTTACCCTACATGTCTGTATGCAGAGCTGCTGTAGTGATATGAAAGGGTAGATCATGATCTCCACCCAAAGTCTTGTGGTCAGAGAGAAAAGCATTATAATAGTAATCAACCAAACAGAGCCACAGGCTCACAAGTTCTTTCTTCTTTCCCCAGACATGCTCTATCACATGTCCCATGACAGCATATTTTCTTGATCCATGCCTCAGTTTCCCTGTTCAGGAAAACAGAATTATTCTGTTTACTGCAAGACTAGTGCACAGGCTGATTCATTCTCTCCTCTGCTTTTACATCCTAGCACACAAGATGAAGAAAGGCAAAGTGTTGCCCAGGCACTTTAGGAACTGACAGTACTTCAACTAATGGCTGCAGCTCATATTTTTAGTGCTGCCTTTTCCTCTAACTTGTTTTCCTTTCACTTTTTTTCTCTCTATTCTCACATAGGTCAACTTGACCTACACTCTGGTCACTGCAAGTCTCTTTATCGACTTTATATCTTCAGTGAAGATTCATCCTCCCACTTTTCTAAATGTTAGTACTCTTTCTTTTCTTGGCAAATATGGATTTTTAACACTGCCCTTGGCATGTTCAGATACAAATCCTTATGAGTTGAAGGGGACATTACAGGGGGAAAATGGAAAAAGAAATCTTATGTGTTGCCTGGACAAAAGGACTGACCCACTGCACAGAGTTTGAGAACATTACCCCAAAACCAGTGAAGAAACAGCAGCAGCAGGACATGCAAGCTATAACTCAGCTGTTAATGAGACAACTGTGATTTCACGCACAGACATAACTATTGATTTCATCATCACTGGAAGCATAAAGATGCAACTTCCCTCCTTCCCACCCACTTCCCTATAGCCCGTCACCTTTCAGAAACATGACACATATGAGTAGCACATAGCTGAAATGCCAGCAGACACAAAGAGTGTTTTAGGACACAGGAAGACCATGGCTTGCACAAGAAATACAAATCTGCCAACTTGTTCCATAGCTGTAGGACATTCAATCCATGCCAGAACTTGCTCTCAGCTGGGGCTGATCAGTGTTTGTTCCATGATGACTATGGTTCACTAGAAAAGCCAAGCCTCCTGCTTTTCTTCAGTGTTAGTTTATGCATAAGAAGATCATACTGGATCAAACAAAAGACCTTTTAGTTCACTCACCTGAGCCAAACTCCAGCCAACAGCAAATGCTTAAGTGAGGAGGCAAGCATAAATTATATCCCCAAAGAAATGCTCCTCCAGATTCAGCAATCTGTGAATCAGGGCTTTCCAGAGCGAGAATTGAGGTCTTTGTGATTAATCTTCCATAGTGAATTCTTGCTTTATAAATAATCCAGTTCATTTCTGGATCTACTTGGAAGCTCTTCATATCCATAAACTCCAAAAATGAAGTTTGATATCACAGCATATACAAAAGGACCGCTTCTGCTTTGCTGGGAACATGCCAGCTAGCAAGCTCACACACCCACAGCTTGCCTCCAATGGTCTTGCAATGGGCAGTGCATACGCTGAGGTCTGATAAAAAGAGATGGATGTGTACCTTCTGATGAGTGGTCTCTCCTCAGACAGAGTGGAAACATGATTTTAGGGGAGCTCAGCAGTTTCTAGTGTGGTTCCTGAACCATTAGAAAGCCCAAGAGTGTTTATGGTTATGCATTTTACCATTTCTCCACATCACAACTTAAAAAAAGGAAGAGGTAAGCAGCAGGACATCTCAAGTTTGTCAATGACATGGAGAAGTTTAAGTAGACAGCAGAGCAGAAAAACCCACTGCTCTCTGCAGAGTGCTGTTAGTACTGCTTATTTTGTTCCCTTGTTAACTCAAGCTGGGTAGCAGAAATGCATCTGCACAGGAGTCACGCTATAATTCCCACCTTCTGCCTCTCCAGAGTGAGTCTGGTCCAAGGTCTGAGCTGCAGGAGCAGCCCTTCACCCCTCCACCTTCTCTTACAGGCCTGAGAAGGAACATGTGCATGAAGGTGATTTCCACTTGCTCACCAGCACCCAGCTGACTCCTTACTTGGCCTAAGACCATTACCAAGATCCACTTACAGGGAATGAGGTCGGTATCCAGCATCATTGCATTTTTCTGGCTTCCTTTTTCACCAAGTTTGATGTTCTCCTTCCCTCCCTGAATTGCAATAGCTCATGCAGGCAGTGTGGCTGCATTTCTCTATATAGGTGAAAAACTAAGAACTAACTTAACTCGTAAAGAATTCTTATAAGATGTAATCTTTGACTGCCAGATGCCAGTACGAGTAAGAGCAGTGCTGCTGTTCTTCAGGACTTTGGGGGGATCTCTCTAGAGGAAATTTTTTGTAGAGAAATGAAACTGCAGAGCTGTGAAGCTGTCACTGCTGGACTAAAGAGTAGTGCACATCATCCAGGGAGATTTAAAATCCAGTAGTGAAATCTGTGCTCAAATCCTGGATCAAAAGTGGGCAGAGCTAAAAGTAAAAATAAAATAAAATAAAAATAAAATAAACCCTCTTCTGAAAAGGCAGTTTTCTTCTGATTAACTGAGGGACTATTACTTGTGCCTGGTCTTTCCTCCTGGAGTCTACATAGTATATATTGATCTCCTATTGCTTGCACTTTATAGCATGCATACTTTTTAGGACCAGTAAAATCCCATATACTTTAGAACTTAGGGAAAATGACTGAGACATAACAAAGATTTAGAAAATGACTGACATATAGTCAGATCAGACTAGTCCTGTTTATCTTTTACAGTTGTATGTATATACACACAAACACATATATATATATAAAAACTTAAACAGAAATAAAATTTCCAGCAATTCAATTTATTCTAGATTCTTTAAAAATCCTAAATTATACTAGGCTTGAATGCTAGCAATAGCAATGAGCAATTTCTCAAAGGGTTTGACCTTATTACTAAGCTACTCTGGTAATAATAATGCCTGAATCCAAAGGCTTGTTTACATGGTCTGCTGCCTCCTTGCATGAACTATTGACCATCTGTGTAAGAGTTTCCTGGGCAATGGATTGAACTCAAACATGTGATGATCCCATACTGGCAATAATGAAAAAAAAAAAGTTCTTATTTCCCCCCAGAATCAAAGGCTTAATAAAAGTAACTCAACTTGAACTAGACTGTTGCCAGGAGCTACGGGGGGTGAGGGAGGGGGGAGAGAATGAATACTGAGAGATTTTTAAGGATGTATTTTCATTTACATAAAAGTTTCAAAACAAGGAAAAAAAGCATGAGAATGTGAATAAGGACTGAAATACAGTTAATGATAGATACTAATTATTTACTCAGAAAAGAAAGCCATTGTAATCACAAATATTAAGGAGTGGATCTGGAGAACCACATCCTCATTTCTGAAGTCTCTGGTGACATCAGGAATGTATTGTAAGTGTGGTGCCTATTCAGAAGCCTGTTAAAGGCACTTAGACCCTCTGCAGGCAGGCAGGGGGTTAAAGGCTTTATGAGTTTTTTATTAAATTTTGGGAGTGTGCTTCCATTACATGGCTCTCCGGTGAACCATGAATTTAACACCATTTACACTATGATTGCTGTGAGCTAAGAGTGTGCACATAATTTTTGCAGTTTGGCTAACAAACATTCACTCAACAAGGCATATTAAACTAGTGACTTCCCATTCCCAGCCCAGTCTTGCAGGTGAAAGTTTAGGAGGTTTGGTTGATTGCAGACTGCTGATCCTGTCAAACTGATGTAAGACTTCCTTAAACATTTATGCATGAAGACATTCCAGACTGAGAGATTAATTTCCATTTATTTACCATCTTTAACACACACAAACACACACTGATACAAACAGCAGGAGCAGATGAAGATGCTCTGACTCCCTGGCTGTTTGCCTATCCCATTGTCAGAGGTTACTGGCTACAATCTCTCAATTGTTTCTGTTCCTAATTTGACATTTTAGAATAAAATCACTTTACTAGACAGTTTAATCTAGGAGCCTGTAAAACACAGCAGCGAAGGGACAGGGACATGTATGTTTTGCCTCTCTGTTCTGGGGACAATGATCTTTACAATAGGGGTAAGGAGACCTGGGAGAGTGGCAGTGCCTTTAACTCTGACTAACTTTAGCAAAATTTGTCTCTCAACCCTCAAACCTACTCTTTTATCAAATGCATTTACCAAACTTCCAGATGAGTTTAATCCAATCAATTTCAAATTACTTTCAAATTTATATTAGTGCAACTTTGCATTTAGGAAAACCTTTGATGAGCTCTTTACCAGGGCCTTGACTTTACAAGCACTCAAGTATATTCTTCATTTTAAGCACATTCCTCAAACTTATTGATCTCAATCCACTTCAGTGTATTATAAACATGTACTTAAAAGTTGGAGACCTATATCAGTGCTTGCTTAATTTGTCAATGCTGAAGTGGACTAGATTTAGATACACTAAAAATGAAGCTCATCCTTTAATATTTGCCTGATTTGCATGGGCTTCTCACAAGCTTATTATTAAACATATTTGGAAGCTTTGCTATTCTAGAAGCCAAAGCATTGCAATAGAAATGTGTCTGAAATGGTAGACTGGATGGTCAGATCCGAGTTCCTATGTTTATGTCTTCCATGTGATAGTCATGAATTCATAAGCATTCAGGAGTCGGGAACAGCTTAAAAGGATTCCTGGAAATAGAAGGAGAGAAGGGGGATTTGCACACCAGATAAGCAAGTGTCCATTGCATTGCTGGTCACACACGTGGGTAAATTAGCATCTTTCAGGAAGAAAGAGCTAGAACACCTTAAACCAGTAGCACATCATCAGCATAGCACCACTGTTTCAGCTGGAGATGTACCACAGTGCTCCTATTGTTGCTTTTGAAAGACTTTAAAGCCTCAACATCACAGGGAGGAAGAACTACCCCATGCAGCTATTGGCATGGACAACAAAAAACATGCTCAGGTATATTTAAGGAGATCAAGCCCTTTCTAGCTTTTCTGACAGCATCTCCATCCACTCTTTGATTCGGCAGTACAGGTTTGGCTGGTGATGGCCTCCCAGTTTTACTCCCTGAATATGAGGATAAGTGCCTCAACACAACTGTATGTAAAAGGCAGCAGCAGCCTCCAGTTCAGGCTCTGGTGAAGAGCACACACAATGGCTGTCAGCCACAGTACCATCTTGTCAAATGATACCTGTTGTCCTCTTTCTCCCATATCTCCCTCCCTGAGTAAAGGCAGACACATTGCTATACCGAGGCAAAGCCAACAATCTGGTCCAGTATCTGACAGAGCACAGTAACAAACTGAAGAGAAGAAAGTGTAAAAGCCCACAAAAAATATATATATGATGATTTCCCCTCTTTATCCAAGCTAGATCTCATCCCATTGCCTCATGCAGAAGAAAATGGCATGAAAGATTTGTTTAAGATATGAATCACCAAGAGTAATATCTCTTTGCTAATGTTATTTAACATTCAACACCATCATTTTTATTTTTCATATAAGTGGCCAATCTATTTCTTGAAGCTTCATGTTGTCTAGACTTAGGCAATTTCCTGTGGCAATGAGTTCAAAAGTCTAATTACATGCCACGCAAAAAAGTATTTCTTTCAATAAGTTTTGAATTTACCACCTTCTAATTGAACTGAATGGCCATGCCGTAAGAGAATCTTATCTATCTTTTCTAGATGATTGTACTGGGTTTGTGTGGCCAGGTTTTGGTAGGGGGGTAGCTACAGGGGTGGCTTCTGTGAGAAGCTGCTGGAAGTTTCCCCTATGTCCAATAGAGTCAATGCCAGCCAGATCCAAGATCAATCCCCTGCTGGCCAAGGCCGAGCCCATCAGTAACAGCGGTAGCGCCTCTGGCATAACATTTTTAAGAAGAGGAAAAAGAACCTAAACCTGCACAACTGCATCCAGAGAGAGGAGTGAGAATACGTGAGAGCAACAACTCTGCAGACATCAAGGTCAGTGAAGAAGGAGGGGGACGAGGTGCTCCGGGTGCTGGAGCAGAGATTCCCCTGCAGCCCGTGGTGCAGCCCATTGTGAGGCAGCTGTGCCCTGCACCCATGGAGGTCCATGGTGGAGCAGAGACCAACCTGCAGCCCGTGGAGGACCCCACTCCGGAGCAGAGGGATGCCTGAAGGAGGCTGTGATCCTGTGGGAAGCCCATGTTGGAGCAGGCTCCAACACTGGAGCAGGACCTGTGGACCCATGGAGAGAGAGGAGCTGACACTGGAACAGGTTTTCTGGAAGGACTTCTGACCGCGCAGGGGACCCATACTGGAGCAGTCTGTTCCTGAAGGACTGTGCCCCATGGAAGTGATCGATGATGGAGCAGTCCTTCGTGAATTGCAGCCCGTGGGAAGGATTCATGTTGGAGCAATTCATAGAGGACTGTTCTGTGGGGGAGGGACCCCACCTTGCAGCAGGACAAGAATTTGAGGAGTCCTCCCCCTGAGGATGAAGGAGCAGCAAAGACAATGTGTGATGAACTGACCACAGTCCCCATTCCCCATCCCCCTGTGCCACTGGTGGCGAGGAGGTAAAGAAATCAGGAGTGAAGTTGAGCCCAAGAAGAAGGGAGGGGTGGGGGGAAGGTGTTTTATGATTTGATTTTATTTTCTCATTATCCTTCTCTCATTTGACTGATAATAAATTAAATTAATTTTCCCCATGTCAAGTCTGTTTTGCCTGTGACAGTAATTGGTGAGTGATCTCTCCCTGTCTTTATCTCGACCCACGAGCCTTTTGGTGTATTTTCTCTCCCCTGTTCAGATGAACAGGGGAGTGACAGAGCAGCTTTGGTGAGCATGTGGTGTCCAGCCAGGTTCAACCCACCACTATGATTCATTATTTGATCTTTTATCTTGGCTTCTCTTATTCATCTCTTTCTAAGCTGTCACATTCTTCTCATGTGTCTTCATGGAGGAGTCTTCTCCACTGTTTGATATTTTGCTCAGCCTTTTCTGAATCCCCTCTAAGTCAGCCATATCCTTTTCAAAAGAAAACAATCAGTACCTCATTCAACACCAGGACAAGACTGAAACACTGATTTACATAATGGCTTTATTGTTTAATAAGATCTGGTCTTTTAAAAGCACAAAACTAGTTCACTTGGCCCTCTTTTTTAAATCAAAGTCACCAATAGCCTAATAGACACAAAAAAAAAAAAAAAACCCAACACAAAAAAAACCTCCACAAACAAAAAAACAAACAGAGCTGCAACTGTACAAAATTACAGCAGAATGTATCAATTTCATTTCAGAGAGCAGGAGAAGATAATAACGGTTGCTGAAAACTATATGTGCTGCTCAGAAGGGGAGGGTGGTGGTGGAGGAGAATTTATTGCTATTGATCTATTTATCTATTTATTTATTTTTACTTTTGTTACCATGATCTAGTTATAATTCATTGATTCTGAGACTGAAAATTTGAAGGAAGGAGCCTTACTTGGTTGATATGGCAAATATATATTACTTTAAATATTATTCCCCTAGTGATTTCTTGTCAACTTCAAACAGTTAGCACTCAAAAATGGATGCTTTAGAATTGCCAGAGTGAAGGAAACTCCTTCAAAAGCAGACAGAGCAAAATAAGGAATTATTAGTTTCTACCTCTCCTAATGCAAGAATTAGAGGGCATCCCATGAAGTTTCCAGGCAATGGGTTCAGAGTATCCAGGACTTCACTGCATAGCTCAGAGTTAAACTTTGGAACTCCTTTCTTCAGGCTACTAAACATGCCAAAATGTTACACAGCTTCACTTCTAGAGAAGAAAAATCTATAAAGGATTATTAAACACAAATATGCCATCTCTGGCTCAGGAAATTCCTGAACCACAAGACACTGGGTCTGGGAACATGTACAAGAAAAACACTGTGTGCTTTTTCTGTCCTTAAGCCCTTCCTTATATATATGGAGAAATAGATATGCTAGTAACTACTGCCAAAAGCAGGATAAAGGTCTAAGCAGTTACTGGCCTCAGTATGGCTCTTCCTATCATTTATGTGGTACAGCAGAGAGGATTTGAAATTTGAATTTGGAAGGAGTTTCTCCTTTTTATTCATCTTTTTCCACTATTACTGTCATTGATATTACTATCACTTTTACTATTAATCACACCATCAGTCACAACATTCCTTGACATATTGCCTTTCGTTTCTATTAATAATTTTGCTATAACTTATTTCAAATAACATCATATGTCAGGAGAGGATTGTACATAACTGTTGTGTTCACCACAGAATATTCACATAAAAGTATTTGAAAAGCAGATAATTGATATAGAACAAGCACACAAGCAGTACAGGCAGATGCACAGAAAAGTGGCCCAACTCACCTGAGATGTCATATCAGGTTGTTTCAGTCCCAGCTAACTGACAGCACTGCCAGAGGGTAGTACCTTTTTGTGGCATGTCCTTGGATTGCCCTAGATTCACCTCTGGCATCTTCATTACTTGGTCTTTGTCTCAGTCCTGGGACGAAGGGTGCATGTGAGTGACACCCTTCTAATCCCTGGTTTCCAGGAAGGAAAAGGATGAAGCCAGATGGGTAATGGAAACAGAATGAATTGAAATTAATGAGGTGAGGACAAAGGTGCCAGTGGAGATCCTTCAAGTGCAGAGAGCAAGAAAAGGTCATTTCTCCCTTCAGTGCAGAGAAGCCAAAGAAAAACTCCAAAACCAACCATTTCTGCGAAATTGAGCTCTCCGTAACAGCTGCACGTTTCACTTCCATGTCCCCTTCTCTCAGACCACATGGTCAAGCTCCTCTTCAGTTGTCAGAACATCTAGTTTGAGCTATTAGTCATGGTCTCATCCTCATCCAAAGTATTTTTTTTATTTGTGGGGGTTTTGTTTGTTTGTTTGTTTGTTTTTTAAATGAACTGTGACAAGCAGCACAAAGACTTCAGAGGTGTGAGAAGAATTATTTTCTCCTTTAGCTCTGAAAGAAGAAGAATGAGGCTGTGCCACAGCATCCACAATACATCTCTAAGTTGACCAAGATAGGTCCCCATAGCTCAACAAGTTGAGCTAGGACCTTTCACATGAGAAAAAAATTTGCATACCTGGCAATCCTGTAATTTGAATTTACACACCATTAAATTGTCGTATGTGCCTCTCAAAAAGGCTGGTCCAAAGTCTGGAAGTCCAAAGTAAATGGAAGTTTCCCTTTTTCTTCAGTTCCCAGGTGCTTCATAAACAAAAATAGTTTCCAGAGCAACTCCAGACAAACTGGATTTTGTGAAAACAAGTTTCAGAGCTGAAAAAATCTAGGGGAATCTAAGACAAATGTTCCCAGTGGTGCCCGATGCGTCAGAACCTTAACCACAGGCTTTTCTGTAAGGGTGAAGGAAATGCCCTCCACACAGGTAAACCTGAGGACCTTTATTTTGGGATGCCCACTTCAGGACATCTTCAAACTCCCTAGCTTTTGGAAACCTTTAAAATCTTAATCTTTCAGAAAGGGTGCTAGAAACCAAACCATCAAAAAAGAAGCACTCAAATTAGAGGACCGGTCCTATGAAACAGCCTGTTATTGTTTTAAGGTAGGGATTTGGGGTTTTGCTTTTGGTTTTTTTTTGTTTGGGGGTTTTGTATGTTTGTTTGGTTTTAAAACAGAATAATTTGGGAAAGAGAGAGAGGGAGGAAGTTCTGTTGTCCCTATCCTACTCTTTGCTGCAGGTATGTCACCATGTCCACAATAGTTCTCCAGCTGCTGCCACATTTTAATTCTAAACCCATGAAAAATTAAACATAGCTTCAGAGGAGAGCATCAGACCATCTCACATCCCAGAGCAGGGCTTGGTTTGAGTGTTACTGGGTCACCCTGCAGTGTTCACACTTGCAGAGTGAGCATCACACCCTGCCATGCCAATCAATCTTTTCATCAACATTAAAGAGTTCAGGTCTGAGCATCAAGTCAGACTTTCAATCAGGACTTATTGCCTTTTCATTTTGCTTCAGAGGCTGACAAGTGGGCTTGAGCACATTTCAGTATGCTGATTCTTCTTTATAAAAGCAATTACAAGCAGAGAAGCACAGAACAACCTCAGCTGCTGGAAAAGCCCAATTGGACTTCTGATTTAGTAAGAAGTGCTTAGCACCATTAATGAGAACTACCAAGCACCCTACAGGATTTGATCTTACAGTACTCTAACAGAGCCCCGAGTTCGAACAAGGAAAGACATTTTCTTTTTAATTTCTATTTTTACCTGCAATCACATCATTATGAGTCTCAAGACCAAATTCTGTGAATTTATTTCCCATTAATAAAAACAATAGATATTATTAACTTCTTTTACCATTGCAGAAGTACCAGCCATCTTCATATCAGCCCAGCTGAAAGCTACTCTTCAGTTTGAATCAGCACAATTTTTATTCCATTGCCCTTGGTTGGTGGACCATTTACTCCAGTATATTATTTGTGGTAAAGCTGAACATGATTACAAAAATCCAGAAATGGGCTGGACTATTTGAATTTACTTTCCTGCTAATATCATGTGTGTTAAACTCAGCAGTGATTTTGAAGGATAGGGAATGGGCAGATGGTGCCATTCCACTGAATCTCCTTGAGGATTAATGGAGGGAGGCTGTATGCAACTGTGGGACAACCCCTTGAAAAACACCAATGAGCAAAGCTGTAGCAATTCATTTTCACATCTATGTGTTTCCCTCAGGCCCAGCTTACTGTCTGTTATTTCAGTTGTGCTTTTCCCAGCCTCCTTACGGCTCCTCTGATCTGCCACCCACCAACTCTGGACCTATAGGGAGTCAATCTCATGCTTCTAACACATTTTCTTCCTACACTTTCAGTGGTGTTTATAAAATAAGCAGCAGTGCCCTATTCCAGTAAGACTTGTATGACCTTTAATTATTTTGGCCACATACTAAAGCAAAGTCCCCCAGAGCAAAAAAGGATGAGCTGCTATACTTAGTCACACACGGATCTCTCACTGTGACTGTACTGAGTCACACTGCCTGTGGGCCTAGCGTAGGAGGAGCTGCATATAAGAACTGTGTCACACATTTACTTCTAGATCCCATCAGCCCCTAATCTTTTCTCAGGACCTTGGCCTCTTGCTTGTAGCTATGGGACAGCATGGATGGCCTCCACTCAGCACCAAGGTGACATTCAGTATATTAATGGAGGAGAGAGGAAACATTTTCTAATTTATTTTCAAAAGCAAAAAAATTCACCACTTCTTCCTGCACTCAACTAAGCCTCCTCCACATTAGATATTCCATGGCACTCCTTTTATAATGGTTGACAAGTTGATTCAAGGCATATAAATCCCTAGAGGAATATTTTTTCAAGGGAAAAGAAAAAAGGAACTCATCTTAGTGGTACTCCAGCATGCATATCAATAAGAGAGCTTCAGCAATCACTTCCTGGGTGTAATTACATTCATCTGCATCGGTGACTAAGTGACCTGTCAAAGTGTCAAAGAATGTAGTCAGGGAGTGAAATTCCTTGCTCATAACAGCCCATGCCAACACCTGCACTTGTCCTATTTTCATTTTAGCTGTAGAGAAATTATCTAGGTTTGCAGTTAAGCAATGTCTATGGTGTATAGTTGCTACAGTGTCTATCCTAAGCATGTAAGATCAAGTTAGCATGATGATATTAAATCTGAGCTAAACATCCTTAGAAGATTTGAGCAAAGCCAGATTAATAAAGAATGCTCCAAAAAGGGTTGAGTTTCACCTGGCATGGGAAGAAGGCAATGTACTATCATGCTGCAGCAAGGTGAAAAGAAAAATCCTTTCACATTAGTGCAAAGGTGTAATTATCATTCTGGCAGCAAGAATTTTTCTGCACAGGCCAATTCATGATGGTCAAGGGCCATAAATTACAAATTAGGCTAATTTCACAAGTTAACCTCAGTAAATTAAGAATCACTTCTTACACCTCCATGACACCACTTGACATCTCCCTTTGTTGAACCTGAGGTCTACTGCTGAATGGAAAACACAGGAGAAAGAATGTGAGTAACAGACAGCAGCTCCACACTATGGAGGATAATAAGCATAAGAAATGGTTAGAAGCTTGATCCAAGCGATCTGATCCAGTGTTATTCAGAAGGTAGGCCCAATCCAAACTACAAGGCTTAGGGGAACTTGTACTCTTGAGAAGCACTACTCTTGAGTGTTCGGAGCATGATTACTTTAAGATACAAGTTATTAGCTTCCTTCTAGTTTCTCTTGATCTCCATGGGAAGGCACTGGGATCTGAAAAACCATTGAAGACATTGAGGTACTGTGAGTGTAGTCTGTACAACCTATATGTCCTCCCATGCCATCCCCTGGTCTCCTAAACAGATCAAGAACTAACATTGCCTGTGAGGCACCCCCCAGATTCAGAAAACAAGCTGGCTCTTACCTGATCTCATTTCTCAGTATCACATATAGCCTGAAGGTGCCTGGAAAACTGTCAGTGTGACCCACAGCTGGGAAAGTATGAACATTCCTGTCAAAACAAATGGACTCAGAAGAAACTAGTATAGCCTCATAAATAATTTTAGCCTGGGCTCAGACCATCCTACATAAAATGTTCATTTTCACTCTACATCATTCTCCAGCAAGATTGCAGGTATATACCTCACACCCTATTCTGGGCAGAAAAGAAATTTTGCTCAAGACCTATAACAAATGATGAGTCAGAAATGGCAAGCCAAGGGGAAAAAATTACTGACTGATGTGCAGAAAAGAGCATCTTCATAAAATATAGCTAAGTTGGGCTGATTCTGAGCACATGATGTCATATAAGGGGACATAAAATTTCTTTCTGCATAAGTAGAGAGACTAGGGGTTGTTGTGGTACTTAAAAAGTTCCCCACCACTCTCTGATGTGATGTCAGCAGGGAACAAACTTCTGCTCACATGGGCTCAACTTGACTGTAAAAGAATGCATCTCATGCCAGTGGCTGCTGTTATCACAGCATTAGTTAAATTAAGTTGAAGTGAAAGGACAACAGGATGTCTCCTGCCTCAAAAAGTCAACTGAACTTACATTTCTAAAAATACTTGTTTACCTGAAACATGGAGATGACATGAAGTTATCACACTAAAACCATTTTTGGTCAAAATGTCAGGTTCAGCACAACTGAAGCACATTGCAATTATATGACGATTTGGTAATACCTTGAGTACATGCTGAATTGCTCTGAATGATCATTTTTGTGTTTTGGGTTTTTTAAACACCACTTTTTCTTTCTTGTTTAGAATTACATTTTTCTAAATATCCTTTCGTTTCTAAATGCTGAACAGATAACTGGAATATTTCAGTTCTGTTACTACTGAGTTTTGATTGGTTATAAGTGACATATTAACCATTTTACCAACATCCACAGAAATTTTGCTTTAACTGAAAAAAGTGAACTTTTCCTGATTTTGAATTTGACATGAATAGAAAGGGATTTTTATTCAGATCTTTTTATAACAGGAACTTTACCCATAAACTCACTGAAATTTTCTTTCTTGTAAGAGGTTTTGTGAAAGTATTGCCTCTTAACCAAAAAAGAAATTGCAGCTTCATCATGGTTACTTGATAACTAGTACTTCACAGGTTAGTATGATAGCCGTTTGCTTCTAGCTCTGCTTTGCTGCTCTCCCACTGCCGTGCTCCACTCAGAGATGCCATGACCCATACAGATTATTCTGTAGAAATTCACACCACATTCGTTTACAAGAAACATGAACTGGAGTGGTAAGGAGAGAATCACCTAAATTAATACTAATTCTGCCTATGAAAGCTTGTAAATATACCGGGTTTGAAGGATAGAGCCATACTTAATTTTTGGGTTAACATAATGCTTTTCGGGTTGACATAGCACTTAGGGATATGGTGTAGTTGAGAACAGTCAGTGTTATGTTAATGGTTGGACTAGATAATCTTCAAGGTCTTTTCCAACCTAGATAATTCTGTTATTCTGTAATTTGAAAACCTAAAGTAGTAAAAAGAAAATAAATATTTTTTTAGAACATTCAAGTAGTATCTCATGTATAAGTATTTAATCAAGTCCACACCACCTTCAATCATCCCCATGGCATTCAACAGCACTGCAGACTAGATGCTATAATCTACTTAATGAACTCCATGTGTTTTCTTCAAGAGATCCCTGATCACTAAAATAATGAAGACTGATGTAACTGGGTAAGCAGGGCCAGACTGAGAATCTGCTTGCCGTGTGATAGACAAGCTGAGCATAGCACCCTTATTCATGAATTACTGGTAAGACTCTGAAAAGCATTAAATAACAATCATTTTTTAAAAATAATCAACTGAAGCCTCTGCTATGAGAAGCAGCAGCTGAAGGACAGGATCCAGGCACATGGAGAAGTCAGATCAGCTGCTAAGTTTCTGTTAATGAGGGGCAAGAGAGCATAAGTGTTACAATTTGGGACACTACTATCATGATTACTATAGCATTTTTCAGGCATCACTATTATGTAGTATTCCAATGGTTTTGCCCAGTGCTGGGTAGGGGTAAAAAGGATATAGCAAAGAAGAAACAAGAAACATTAACCAATTCTTCTAAGATAACTGAACTATTGATTAGAAATGGGATGTTATTAATCACCTAAAAATCATCTCATTTAAGTGTGTTAATTTTCATGTGACTGATGTGGTTCTGATGAACCAGAATGTCAAAGCTGTGTCATGCTCTGCTGCTGCTAGGTGACAAATTTCTACCATTGTAACAGCAGTAAATCATTACATTATAGGAAGGAGAATACTGAGCGGGAGAGTTTTCTCCTTGATTGCAGTTTATAAATATCTATTTCCTTCTTCTTTCTTCTTTTTAAGGATGATCTTCTGTACCCAGGATACCCAGAGATATGGCAGATTTGCCACAACTTAAATGCTTTTGTCATTCTAGATGTCTTAAAGATACCACTGCAGTTTTACTTCATAATTCCATTGCTAATTAAGCAGGAATGATACAGACTTGCTTGGTGAAATTCTGTGGTACACCTATGGAAGACATGGGACTTGAAAGCTAAAGTTATTTTTTCTGCTTTGATTTGAGTTGTTTCTTATGTTATCAAAATTCACAAGCACAGGCAGCATGAAGAGGATGCAGGATCCAGAAGATGACTCTTCCATTTTACATAACTAGTACTTTGAATCATACAAAGTTACAATTCTGAGTCTGGATTTATATGAGGTCAAGAGGCTTCTGGTTCTTGAAAAGGACAGATAGACTGATTTGTTAGAGCATCAGAAAACTACACAAAGGTTTCATGGAAGGCAGGAAGGAGCTGGGGAAGGAACAGACTGTTTCTCAGGAAATCAAAAGGTATGTTCATCACTTTCACTGAAGGAATCTCAGTTACTTGCTCCTCTTCCCTTGCCCTGCAAGTTCTATTCTTCCACTCTCACTGGATCTATGACTTCTTCCCCAACATGTGACCTATCAGCCTCTTTTTAATCCAGCTGCTCACTATTTTCTCCATAAATGACATAAATGAGCACAGTCTAACAGTCATTATCCAACACATCAGGTTAAAAACAGCCTATCTCCTGTTTATGGCTGAGTTTTCAAGACAGCAAGACAAACTCCAGGGAGCAACGAGCAGACCCATGTCTTCCATTTTCCAGATATTCTTCAAGACGAAATCATTTATGATCTGGTTCTACTCAATACTGTGTGAACTTCTATTGGCAATTACTACACTCAAGCAAATTTTTTTGCACAAGGTATGCATGAACAGTTCTGCAGTCACTCCACACAGAGCATAATTCTCTCATTTGAATTCATGTATTTTTATGTCAAAATACATAAAACTATACCTCCATGCAAATGTTAATACAAGTATATTGACACAGTCCAGATCATACAAGACAACAATATTTACATGTGGATATATACAGCTACACAAGAGACCACACACACATCTACAAGTACATATCGTTTTGTACATATTCTGGTGCAAACACATTCACCACAGGCCACAGTCAAACACAATCACAGCTGCACATAAAAAGATCAAAAAGCTACACTCTGCTCCATGTAGGAAGCCAGAAACAGTCACATCATAGTACTTTTACTGTCCCACTGAACCACATTTGAATTTCATCCCATTTCAGTTCCAGCTTGAACCTCTGAGCACAGTAAATAATCCTTTTCAAGCCTGTGAGACATGAGCAATGAAGACAACAATGTCAATGATATAAAATTAATAGTGCAAAATGGCAATAAAATGGGAAAATCCCAGCACTGCCCATAAAAGCATATTAGCCTGACCCGTATTTACTCTTCTTTTCTGGAGATATTAGTTGGTTTCTCAAAGCTTATGGGAAACACTAACAGTAATGAAGCAGAAAAATGATGAATGTTAAAAAATTAGGGTGATACATAAGTGGTTATAAACTTGCCCCTCTTTGTTGTCCATGCACTTTTGATGAGCTTGCAAAGTTTTAAACCTCCTAAATTTAAGACAGAGCAGTTTTATTTCTTTCAAGCTACAGTGGAAATAATTTCCTTATCTATCATTTAGAATGGTTTAATACTTTCATTAATCCACACATCATAAAGCAGGAAGTGATTTTTATACCTATTCCAATCACTCATTGTGCCTCCCTGCAAATGGAAAATAGCTGTTTTCTGCTGATTCTGAAGTTAAACTTAAGGCCAGTATCTTCACAAGCCAGGTTAGCTGTGAAGGCAGAGATTTAAAGGCAGAGAGACCAGGTGCCATCTCTGCTCTGTCTTTAATAGACAAATTGCTGTCTTTTGATATCTAGCGGGACTGTTATTTGCTTACAAGGAAGCATTGCCCTGTCACATTTGGTAGAAACCATGTAAGACACTGGTTAGAGTAACAGTGATCTTGTTAGTCACCCTCTTACCAATGCCTGTGTCCTTGTGTGGTGGTTTGATCTTAGCTAAATGTCAGGTACCCACCAAGTTGCTCTATCACTTCCCTCCCCCTCCTTTTTTTCTCAACAGGGCAAAAAGGGGGGAAAGAAAATAAGATAGGAAAAAAACAACCCTTGTGGGTAACACAAAAGCAGTTTTAATGTAAGCAAAACAAAGCAAAGCAAAGTCCATGCGCGGAAGCAAAAAGAAAACAGATTTATTCTCTACTTCTCATTACAGGCGATGTGGGGCCTTCTCAGGAAGCAGGGCTCCGATATGTGTAGCGGTTGCCTCGGAGGACCAAGGGTGACCCCACCCGCTTCCTCCTTTCTCCCAGCTTTATACTGAGCAGAGGTCATATGGTATGGAATATCCCTTTGGTCAGTTCGGGTCAGCTGTCCTGGTTGTGTCCCCTCCCAAGATCTTGCCCACCCCGTCCCACTGGGGGGGGGGGAGATGTTGGAAAGAGCCTTGGTGCTGTGTAAGCACTACTCAGCAGTAGCCACAACACCAGTGTGCTATCAACACGCTTCCAGCTCCCAACATAAAACACAGCACCACAAGGGCTGCTATCAGGGAAAATCAATACCGGCTCAGCCAGACCCAGTACACCTTGTCTCTAGATGCAGTGTCCTCACCCAAGCAAAACATGACAAATCATCTCCAAAACACATTGACAGAACTGGGGGGTGTCTGGGGACAAATGATCAAGATCTAGCTACCTGAAAAAATTGTTGGTATGGGCTTCAAGCAATACAGACCCATTTGTAATCAGTGGTATAAGTAAGAATCATGTTGCCAACTAGGGATTTCTTTTATTAGTATTAGGGGTTTGGTTTGCATCCAGCCATTCCATGAATCTCCACACAAACAATGCCTTTTGACAAAGTCTTTTCTTGTCCTTAAAAAAAGCCATATCTTCACCAGTTATCAACTGAGCCATCAATCTGATTATTTCAAAAGCTGTTGAGTTGCTCAACTTCTACTTTCTCTAGCTTTTCTATTTTTCAGACAGCAATTTTCCCATACTGTGGGCTTTGACAGCCCCAGAACTGATCGATGATTTAATAGACCCAAGCTTGTTATTAATGTCTCACGATGGTATCAGTTTAAGCCTAGATCTATAGAGCATCAGAGTTTAAGCACTTACCACAGCACAAGTTATCAAGCATCCCCAGTAATGTCAATAGGATTTTGGCCAGCTCTCTTAATGCGCCCAGACCTGGCTCAACACTTCTCAAAGACATATGAAAATTCAATTTACCACCCTATGGATGTGCTGTACTTGTCATGAGAAGGGCAGACCTTTCATAAAGAATGCAAAGAAGAAACTCAGAGTTGGACTTTTATTTGTATGGCATTGAAAGGTGCATGAAAGAGTGTACAAAACCTGCAGGGAATGGTCCTCTCCCCAACAGCAGATCTTACCCCACTGTACTGGGTCTGGCTGAGCCGGAATTGGTTTTCCCCTATAGCAGCCCTCACGGTGCTGTGTTTTATGTTGGGAGCTGGCAGGGTGTTGATAGCACACTGGTGTTGTGGCTACTGCTGAGTAGTGCTTACACAGCACCAAGGCTCTTTCTGACATTTTCCCCCTCAGTGGGACGGGGTGGGCAAGACCTTGGGAGGGGACACAACCAGGACAGCTGATCCAAACTGACCAAAGGGATATTCCATACCATATGACCTCTGCTCAGTATAAAGCTGAGAAAAAGGAGGAAGGGGGTGGGGTCACCCTTGGTCCTCTGAGGCAGCCGCTACATGTATTGGAGCCCTGCTTCCTGAGAAGGCCTGACATCGCCTGTTAATGGGATGTAGAGAATAAATCTGTTCTGGTTTTTTTTTGCTTCCACATGCAGACCTTTGCTTCACTTTGCTTATATTAAAACTGATTTTGTTTTACCCACAAGGGTTGGTTTGGGTTTTTTTTCCCTATCTTATTTTCTTTCACCTCTTTGCCCTGTTGAGAAAAAAAGGGGAAGGGGGGGAAGTGATAAAGCGACTTGGTGAGTACCTGGCATTTAGCCAAGGTCAAACCACCACACCCACACATCAGCCTCTCCCTCAGAGGTGGTCAGACCTTCTTTTGCTCCACTCTGAAGATGAATATCAAGATCACTACCATTTTGTTTCTCCCAGCAGGCTGCAGGTCTTGGTCTAAATTAAGACCTGACCTTGGCTGCCCTTGTTATGATTTGTATCAGATTGGAATTAGGCCCATAATCATGGAATATTTTGCCTACAATGAGGCATTACATAGTCAGTATTATTACTTTCAGCATATGAGGTTGGGGAAGTGGCATAGGCAGCTCATTGCAGTCTTCACCTGCAGTCTGGCTGTACTGGTTTTGGCAGTGTCTCAGAGGGATGAGAAAAAGCTGATGAGAAAAGGACATGAGGTTCAAGGCCATTTCCCTTTAAACCTCCAACAAACCCAGGACATAACACCACACACACACTGAATCAGGAGACTAGGCTTCTGGACCACTTTCCTGAACTTAGGTGCCCAAGAACTGACCTTTCCACTCAGCCTGAAAGTTCCCTAGGGCTACATATTTCTGTGCAGAAGTGCCCTGGCTTGAGCAGTTGGGCACCTATTGCCCTTCAAAGAAGTTTTCCTTTTCACGTAGATAAAATGAATGCTGTTTAGATGCATTTAGTAGTTCAGGTGGGTGTTGTCATTCCACTCTTCCCAGCTTTTTTGCTACCATTTCCAAAGGATTAAGTAGTAGTGACAGTGACCTGTTCCCAAGCCCATTGAGAAAGAGATCCAAAGTTAAACAAGAGTCTAATTGGGGGTACATCAAATCTGACTGTTAAATTCTCATGAGTCATTCATATTCAATGACAAGCATCCTTCGAAACCACCAATCATCCCAAAGAACCTCATGAAGGTGTCCAGCCTGTTGACTTTTTAATGCATCAGATTTAGAAGCTTACTAATTTGGGCCCTCCATTATATTAGTTTGTGAGTATGTCTGATGTGAGACAGGATCTCCAGCCAATCGGAGAACCGGATTCACTCTGACTAACTTTCAGAGTTTCAATGGAATTGCAGGCAAATGTAGAAGGGGGTCACATCATTTTAATGTGCAGTTAGAAAGCCTCTCAAGTGCCTTCCCCATTTCTCTTCCAAATAAGTTCAAAACATTTGTCAGTGGCAACCAATGTTATTCCTTTTCCAGAAGGTCTAATCACTATGTCAGCTGGATTATTAGTAAGACAAATCCACCACCATAGGTCATAAATACAATATTTTTTGCCAAACACTCTTCCCCTTCTGATAAATTTCTCATTTTTTATTCCAGTACACTGAAACACTTTTTTTTTTTTTTTTTTTAAATGTTGAACTAGCAAAGGTCTTATTTGTTTTTCTTGAATAAGAGAGGTGGGGTTTTTTTAATACTCATCCTGGTATGATAATGTGGAGAAGAGCAGAGATGAAAAATTGTTTCTTTCCTTAGAAGTACTGGAGGGAATAACTATCATTACATAATGTTGGTGAAAAATCAGCTTTTCTACCTCCCACACTAATATTTAGGAAACCTTGGTGAAAGTCAAACACGAGAGGTAAATTTTTCCAATTTAGCTTTTGCTGAAATGCTGTAGGCAACAGAAACAGAAGGCCACATCCATTCTGAGGAGAGGCACATTGTCAGTTTAGCACTTGTGCATTGTTTGCTTTTCTAATGGTCCATCCCCACTCCCCTGTGTCACAGGTCTCTCCCAGACCTGTCCCACCCTCACATCCAGTCCACATTCACTCCAAATAACCATGCAAACCAGTAATGGGCACTTAATCACCAGAGGTCTCAATGTGGGGTAATCTCCTTGGCTTCTCATGAATTCAGAACAACAGGACGCCCTGGGTACTGAAGCACACCAGATACTTTGCTTTATATTGATTCACAAAAAAACTCAAGCAGATCAATTCATAATGCATTTAAAGGTATGTCAGGATCACAAAATACCATCCAGTGAACTGAAACCTGAGATAGTTGACAAAGTGAGGACCAATGATGATATCAGGTTAATTGTGTTAATCTCAAACTGCTTCAACATTATATGGTCTTGGTGAACATGGCAATGATCTTTCCAGTACTTGATGCAAAGGATGCATCTCTTCCTAGCACTGTCTCATGTCACATAAACTTAATCTGCAGCCATCTTGAACTTCTGACTATCAAGCAAGATGATCAGAACATTTGGAAATATATTGTGTTACCCTAAAATCCACCAGAATACTTCAATGTTGATATCCTTGCAGGATAACTAGTGTATTTTAAAGCAATATTTTTTTTATGTTTAAGATTTTTTCTAGTTCTGCACCGAAGTGAAGGTAAAGCCTTTCAAAGGTCTTTGTCAAAACATTTCTCTTCAGATTACAATTGGATCGCTTTTATTGCTTCTCTCTCTCACTGCTCCCACACTTCCCCCAACATGCAGACCCCCTTGTGGATATAATGTTTCCAAGCAATTTTTCAGCCTTGACAAATACAGGATTTTTCCATAAAATGAGACTGTGCAGAATGTTTCACCCACCTTTAGAAATATAAAAAATGATTTGCTGGTAAAAAGGTCTAGTAATTCAAACTCTTATCTGGAAAATTTCTCCTAGCTCTCAGGGCCAAAATTTGGTCTACATGAGTAAAAGGTCATTTTCCAGACACAAACACACACACACACACACATAAATAATTATATAAAAATATCCACATAGGCATATATGTACATGCATATATGTGCTCAGTGCCACAGAGGAATACCTTGTCACTGGCTTTTATGTGTGATTCATTTTTGACATCAATAATGGTTTTTATAGCTCGGGATTTGACAGATAGATCCCGGCACTAATTATAACACTTCAAAATGTGTCCAAGCTTGGCAGCTTGCTTCCCTACCAGTCTCCAAGCCAGGGACCTCATTGTCCAGAGAGATAGTTCAAGTTAGTTCTCAGGTCTGGCTTGACATATTTAGCATGCTCTAGGACAGTGGCTCGTCTAATCACTTTTGCTAGGCTGGACAGGAAGCAAACTAATTTCCCAAAAGGATGGCTGAGGAAATTCTTTGCTGACTGCCACAAACATTTATTCCTGAGAAATAGAAACCTCCAGGTACCACTCTCTGCCCTTTGAGCCACCAAGGCAATGCAGAGGATAGAAAAGCCATTCCAGAAATGGACCATAAGAATTAATTTTAGGTGGCTAAAGAAAGCTCTGCCTGGACAGATTTGCCCTGTGGATAAATATTTGTTTCCTAAGCACAGGAGAGTGCCCAGAGCTGAAGACCTTCAGTCTTACCCCAAAAATCTATGAAAATAAATGCAAAGCCCCCCACTGATGCCAGGAGCTTCAGCTCAGCTATTGCTTTTATCTCCAGCAGTGTAACCTGACAGGACAACTTTCTCCTACCTGCCCTTGTTTTCTTTTGGCGTACATTTCCTTTTAGTACATATGTAACAAAAAATCAGTGGGTAGCTAAGCAGTTATTTTAGATCACTAAAGTTAAATGAGACAAATCCCACCCAGAGAGATTAAACAATTTGTGAAGGAGGAAGAGCTGAGGCTCAGCAGGCACCTGTATCCAACTGTCCCCACTCCCAGAGCCTCACCTACTTCCCCGCATCACCCACCATTTGGTTTATCACCTCGAGCCACGAGGGCGCATGTTGTCAGCGCTGAGCACTCTCTGGTTCAGTTCCTCCCAACAGCCACACCAGGGTCATTACCCAGGCTCACCCACACTCCTCTTAATCCCACATACTCCTCCCTCTGCTCTGCCAGCTGTGTCCATCTCAACACAAGAGCAAGGCTTGACAACTGCATTTCACTTAGTAAATGTGATAGGTTTTCCCCTACTCTTACATTTTAAACAAATGATGATTCAAATCTATTTAGAATGTAAAACAGAATCAATAATAGCTCTCATTTGGCTCAGGCACTTGGGAATGTGTAACTATTTAATGCATATTTAGACATAGTTTATGGCATCAAGCTATGTCCTTCCAACATGATAAAGTTGCAATCCGGCAGTGGTGTTGAGATTAGAAATTGGCGAAAGAGAAGCAGAGATTGATTTAAAAGGGTTTTTTCATTGAACAATAACCTCACCACCTGGCATTTGCTAATGAGTTAGCTTCTATTTTGTCTTTTTAAGTAACTTTTGCCCATGCATCACTTCTGCTCCAATGTATCTTCTCTTAAATGACAGGGGTGTACAAGCAATATTGCAGTTGCTGAAAGACTGCACAAAATATATCATTCTGGACTGGAGATTAGCCATTAATGGTCTGTTCACAGGCACAGAAAGTATTTTGCAGCAATAATAAGAATGGCAGACCTTTTGGTAGACTGAAAGGATAGTTTGAGCATCACAGGAGAACTAAGAAAACATTCCTGAGGATTTTAAAGTAACTGGGGATTGTAAGGCCAAGGTTTTCACATACCGAACTAGGAAAAGTACATAAAGAGAATGATTTTCAGAAGGTAAACTCAGGATTTTAAGTTTGTTCAGATTTTTTCAACAAAAGAAACCCAAACAACCATGGCTGCCTTGGAAATCTTAGTGAAGATCTTTATCTCAAAGAAGTTTTAGTGTCATCTTCTGAAATGTTAATAATATATATCAGTACAATCTAGCAGGCAAGAATAAGAACTCAACTTTGTTTGACGCAACCAATGGGGAAGCAAAAAGAAGATTCCCAATGATCTGATTATGGGAAGAGAAAGAGCCTTATAACCTCTGAGTCTAGCGGAAGAGATAGATAAACAGAAGAGACACATCTTGTATCAAGAAAGAATTAAAAGGAAATCATACAAGCAGGAAAAAAAAATGTAATCAATTCAAAATAACAAGAAAACGGTATCTTGAGTAAAGCCAAACCAGCATCTGATATGCTGGGTTTTACATAATATGACTGAATTACTTGCTGATATAATAATTACACACTTCCAGTTAAAAAACACAGCAATTACGAGTCAGCTGTAATTAAATCCCCACAACAGACTTGGTGCAAAAAGATGGGAAAATGAATCAAAAGATAAAAGAAGTTGCACAATTCAAGACCAAAAAAATCTACAACAGAAAAATTAATCAGAAAAAGGACAAAATGATGATTTTCGTAAATCACTACACCGCAACCTTTCAGAGAACTGCAAGATAAAAGAGACAGAATGTGATGCCAGTGTCACTTAGGCAAAATGATTTCTCACATCATTTCAAACAGCTACATGGTTTCTTTATGACAGTTAAACAAAAGAACACCCAGAAGTCATGTACATCTGAAAGACTGATGTCTCCTTGAGTCAGAATTGGTTGAGACCTTCCATTGGTACAGATATTGTATACACTGATTTAGAAGAGGGATGAAACACGTAGCATATATATATCTGAGGCTAAGGATCTCTGATGGTATATAATAGACTTTTTCTGTAAATCTGACCCACTGCTTTGCTGGAGCTATCCAAGTTTCCTTCATTCTTCCATACCAAAAAACTGAAGTGGCAGAGATGACTTACTATGCTTCATGTCTTACAAGCCTGTTTGTCTCTATGTCATTTCTGGTATATGATAGTTCAAAGACAATCCACTAAGTCTGTTAAATACACCATCACCAGTTCTCCATTTCTGGGAAAATGGAATCACAAAAACAGAAGGAGCAGACACTGCTCAAAGGCAGTTTCATTGAATATGGAGAGACACTGGTGCCAGACAACATGGACAACTGTACCTTTATCATCATGATACAACCCTGGGTGATAAGAGATACTCTATTATAAGTTGGAGGGGCAAAAACCACAAGTGAGAAAGTGCCAAAAGCCAGTTTGTGAAAAAGGAGCGGGAAAGAGTAATGTTGATGGGGTTAGACACCACCCCTTTACACCAGTAACTATGCTGAGACACTGCCTCAAGTTGTTCCCTTGACTTAGCATCCCTCCAAAAGGTTAGACCATGGCAGCAGTAAAAACAACCATCGTAACAAATAGACTCTTCACACAGACATAAACACACAATCACATTTCTACACACATGTGCAAGTACAACACAGCTATCTACACCCTGTAACACTTACATACACTAAGAAATTACTGAGCACACGTGTACATACAAATGTATTCCTCCTAAAAGTCTAAGTATAGGGTATTGTTTCCTCTAATACCTCTGCAAGATCCTGAATGTTGGGGTTTAACACTGATTGGAAGCTAAGCCCCACACAGCCACTTGCTCCCCACCCTCCTCTGGTGGGATGGGGGAGAGAATCTAAAGGGTAAAAATAAGAAAACACGTGGGCTGAGATAAAGACAGTTTAATAAGTAAAACAGAAGCTGCACACACAAGCAAAACAACACAAGGAATTCATTCCCTACTCCCCACCAGCAAGGCAGTGTTCAGCCACCTCCAAGAAAGCCAGGCTCCATCACACATAATTGTTACTTGGGAAGATAAATGCCATCACCTTGAACATCTGCCCCTTCCTCTTCCTTCCCCCAGCTTTTATTGTTGAACATGGCATCATATGATATCGGATATCCCTTTGGTCAGTTGTGTCAGCTGTCCCAGCTGTGTCCCCTCCCAACTTCTTATGCATTTATGCACCTACTTGCTGGCAGGGAAGTGACAGAAACAGAAAAGGCCTTAATGCCTGTGTAAGCACTGCTCAGCAATAGCTAAAACATTCCTGTTATCAACACTGTTTTGGTCACAAAGCCAAAACATAGCACCATACAAGCTGCTATGAAGAAAATTAACTCTATTCCAGCCACAGCCAGTACACTGAATAGTTGTGCTTTCTGAATGAATTGAACTGCAAGGAAGAAAATTTAAAATCTCTTTGCAGCTTATACTGATGAAAATGGATGAACACACCACACTGGTGACAGATGCTCACTGTCCCCCAGGCAAAGAGGGCAGGCTGTGAAGTTCCACCATTTCACTCCATGTGTCACTGCAGTTCATGGAGGCTTTGGAGTCACCTCCTTCCAAGGCAGAGGGTAATTCAGTCTCCACATCTAATTCCCAGCCTCATTGCTGAGCATGTCAATAGAGATTACTATCAGCTGCAAGGTCAGGTTTTGAGATGTGCCTATTAAGAATGGGAATCATATCCCAGACATCACCCAAGAGCCATCAGAGGGTAAAGACTGCATGTAGTATCTCTTGAGTTATTCCTAACCCAAGCCAGGTTCAATACTAGTCACCTACAGCTGAAAGGTGTCACTGTTCATTACAAATCTCGAGAGCCAATCTGTCCATCAAGAGAGAAAAATATTGAACAGGAGAGAAGGAGAAGGATTAACTCTTCATCAGAGTCAGTTCCTGAGAAGAAGAGTAGCTGTCAACAGAGCTTCCAGGCAGCGAAACAATGTAATGGAACAACTCTTCATGCCAAAGGAGAAACTGAGCTTTGCAACTGATGCAGGATTCAGTTGCCTCAAACATGAAAACTACTATTAGTGCTTGCATTAATAATAATATTTTAAATATTATGATATATAAAGTGAATAATAATATTTCTTTTACAGAAGAGAGTAAATTTTCATAAGTCTCTGGATAAGAATCCATAGGGAAATCAGCAAATATCACCTTTTTCTAGAAGTTTTTTGGGGGGTTGGCAGAGGAAGGAGGCAGATAGGTGAAAAATATTTAAGAACATTCATCTCTAAATTAAACTAAAACATGCTCTTCAAACATTAGTAGTTACATATGTCCATCTACTGCCTAAATTTTATATTTCCACTCTTAAGCAAGCAGAAGAAAGTTATCACATCTTTCCTCTCTGTTTGCTGTTAAGGTTAGCTTTATATACTTATGCTGACTTGTGCTGTGTGCGTGGGCTTGTCTGTCTTTCTAACACCATATTGATACAGGGGCTTTTCTCAACCGAGCTAAGCCAGGAAAAGTCAGCAAGATATTGCATCCCTACCAGTAGCACAGGCAGAGTTGAGAAGTGGGTTAATGCCTCCTCCAGGGAAAAGCATTCCCCTTTCAAAGACACAAGGGAACCCACCCAAGGGGCTGAAATCCAAAAGGGACAGGGTCCTGTGGCTCACAGAAACCTGTTTCATACCTAAACAGGACCATTATTCCAATGAGATTGGCAAGGATTTAATTTGTGTCTTTCCACACCAGTTCTTTGCCTAGCCCTTGGGATAATGCACAGCAGACACCAACACCACCAGCCTCATTTGAGAGGCACAAGGGATCCACATGTTGCACATGTCTTACTCCAGAAAATTATATGCTCACTTGGTACCAATCCAATTATTTTTGTTTCAGGCTGTAATTCCTCTTGATTATAAAGAGCTAGACCCCAGATTCCTTCCAATCAACTGAAAACAAATTGATGATTTTTGATTGTGCCAAGGACATATTTTGACATATTTTGTGCAGAAATCTTGGGTTGGAAATCGGGAATAAATCAAACTTTTTGCAACATAAATAGCATACTAATAAAAAAAAAATTATTTATTCCGACAGTAGATTTTTGCACCAAGTCTGTGTTGCTGAGTATACACTTGCTTTTATCTTTTTCTTTTATGCCACAAACATTAACAATATTGTAAAAAAAAAAAGATTAATAATTTATTGGAGATGAGCTGAATATTTTTTCCCTCCTTTGTGTATAAGCAGCTTGGCAACAAAGCTGTCTAACTTCAGGATCAATCTTACCCTCATTTTCTATTATGTACTTCCTGTTGTTCCAAAACAAGATTAATTTTGTTTTATGCAAGTCACTGAGCAGTCTCCACTAAAATAAGATTGATTTTGAATTTCTTTTCTCTCTCTCTCCTTCTCTCCCTTACTTTATTTTATTTTATCAGTGTTAATAAAACCACAGTGACTTGTAAAATTCAATTTAGAATTATTTTCCACCTGGAGAGGTTTAGACACTTTTTCCCTCTCTTTTCACAGTGGAGCTATTTCTCACTCACAACGGTTAGAAAGTAGATCTTTTATGCAACAGTTTTGTAAAACAAATATTCTGGAAGGACCTAAAGAAGGAAAGCGTCATATTTCTGACATAAATCATCTCAACAAAATCGACAGTAATAGATATTCTTGAGTGAATCTCCTTCTCTTTTTTTCACTCATGAACTTAATTCAGAATGAGCAAGACATCATGAGCAATTTCCGCACTGTTTGTAGAATTATTTATTATTTTTTTGATAATGTTGAAGATTTCTTTCATTTGACATTATTAAAGGGCTCTTGTCAAGGTGGAAAATATGCTATTGATGTAGAGAATGGGAATTCTCTTTACCTGGCATATCGTTTGACATGAAACTGAGCAGGGGGAAAAGGTTGGGGTTTTGTTTGGTTTGGGTTTTTTTAGAATCTAATTTATCATCCATTTCTGATGTTCACCATATTTTCACACTTCACTCATGTTTGACTACAAAACTGGGATGATATCTTTCACTTACTGGTGACCTTCCTAAACTTAGAGTTGCGTGGATTTTCATAGTTTTCAATTTCAGTTTCTTCTTCTATTATTTAGTTTCCAGGTCTTAGTCCCTGATAATGATGCTGCTCCACTGAACACAGCACTGATTGGAGCATGTTTATATGAAAGAAAACTAGTCTTCATTTAAACAGCCATCATTTGAATCCTATACCCAAGCTATGGTAATCTAAGAGTACCTCCAAAACATTTACAGGGAGAAGACAGAACTGGTTTGAACTGTTCTGGGAAAAATACAGATATTAATACATTTATGTGAAGAGCACATCATTATGTCTCTGGCATATAACTGAACAAACATGTATTATAACCATGTGCAGAAAACATTAGAGAATATGCTCACAATGATTAAGACGTTGCAGTTAAGGTAGCTGATGATTTGATGGGAGAACCTCCAGAAACATGACCCAAATCTCACTGATTTTCCAGGGAGACTACTCCTAGTCCAAAATTCCAGATGAACTGAATTATTGACAAAATCATTCCTTATTCTTCGACTGTTATTTCTTCCTCCCACCCTGGAGTTACAGGTCAGGAGTTACACTGCATCCAACGGCATTTTTAAGCATCAAGAGGAAGCGGTCTCTAACCTGAAAAGGGTATAGTTGTTTTGTGAGCAATCAAGAAGAGATCAGACACGGAAGTTAGCACTGAGCAGAATTGTCCTGACAGAAGAGTTTCCCTGGACAAAACACCTGTTCAGTGTGAGAGGCTGGCAGAAGCACATTCCTTTTGTTGAAACTTTCAGTGAGAAGTTATTGAAGCATTTCATTCTGAGGCGGTCAAAGTATTTTGCATCAGTAAGATGAATTACTTCTTTTCAAATGCAATATAATAAAGGCAAATGACATTCCCCATCAGATCAAAACAAAACACTTGGAGGAATGCTTCCATTTCACAAAAATGAAATGTTTCTGCTTTCCCTCACTGCAGAAAGAAACCAAATCTTTAGCTCTCAGGACGCCCTACTAGATGAACTTTCCTTGGATGAAATTTAATAACAATCAATCTGGAATTTTGGCACAGCCAAGGTTCTGGTGGTCTAGAAAATGAAGAGGGCCAGGCTTTACTGCAAGAACTGCAGATAGTTTCTGATTCCACCCAATTCAGAAATACTGGCAGAGGTTTTTTCATAGTTTTATTTCCTCTTTAGTTCCTGGAAGAGCAAGGCAATAGAGGGAAAAAAGGGACAGAAGAGAATTACTGCCATTCTGAACAGGCATGCACAGTTCATATCTGTAGGCAATAGAAAGACAGAGGGGAAGTAAACCTCTTCGTGTATATGCAGCCAGTGCTGTCTGTATAAGGGCTTTGATTCATATCCAGATATCAAGATTTTCTGTTCTCTTTGGTGAAAGGACAGGACAGATACTGAAGTCAGCTTGGTTACAGGGAAACATCATTCCCAGGAAGTTCAATCTAAGAGGTATTACTACTAACACATTGAAAAGCACTGGAAAAATTACAAACGTTTAAATTATTCCACTGTCAACTTCATCAGAATTCAATGCAAAGCCATCTTAACCACGTCTAAAGTGGAAACACATGCTGAGTGTAGATCTGACATTGGTTTCCATTTATTTTAGTTTTACAGACAAAGTATTCTCTTTGTTAATGGGGAAAATAACCTATTTTTCACTTCAGTTAAGGAAATTGCTTTTTATTTCCAAAAAAGAAGAGGAACTAGAAGGAGAATCACATAATCAGGTAGGGCTGTCAGAAGCATATGGCTTTGTGTAGGAAAAGGGAAGCTATTTCTGAACTTGTGAGGCTGGGAGAATGTCTTTTATCAAGATGAAATACAAAACTTGTTTTGAAAACTTTACAATATTTCATCTGGGTTCAAACAAAAGCTGCTGACGACAGACACAAAGAATTTACATCTTCAGAGATAGGTGTGGAAACTGCAAAGCGAGCAACAGAGATGTTGACTCTGGGTTATTCAACATAACCCATTCCTTTCCAAAGACTTCCACAAGCATCCTTCCCATTTACAGCATGCTTCAGAAAAGAGTTTCCTTTCTCTGCATATTTCTCATCCCTTTTCAAACAAGCTCTGTTCATTTACAGCTCTTCTTACAGAAGTGGGGAGGAGAGCTGAGCTGCTCACTAGGACTGGGTGGTAGTCCTGCATGATGCTGTTGTATGCTCCTATGTTTCTCAAATACAGTGGTTGGTCTAATATTTTCAGAAGGGTTTTAAGGACCTTATTCCAGTTAATAGACGAGCCTCAGAAATTCATATTGTTCAGAAAAGTATTCAAAATCCTGTTTCCCTATACAAGTCAATCCATAATCCAAATCCTTGGTTCATATCCAGATAAAATGTTACCAGACCCAGGAATATCTAGCTTAAAATTATCTATAGTTTTCTTCTAATTAACCCCTTGAATGTTTTACACCGGGCATAAAAAGCAAAATGCAGTCACCTGAGACAGGTCCACTGTTGTGAATCTGGTATCTAATACAGCAGAAAAGCACACTGGATAGAAAACGTTTTGAATATTTCAGAAACACTTGTAAAGCTGTTCAGGAGGTGAAGATTTATATGCACACTGACTGCAAGTGAACTTTTCTGCAGATAAATGATGAGCTCACCTGCTCCACAGGCTTTCAACATTTGCATTAGGATACAGAAGCAGATGATTAAATTTGCAGATGTAACCACTCCTGGCAATGATCTTATGACAAATCTCAGAGAACCCATAGAAATAATTCTTTAACTTACAGTCAAAGATACTGAAGTGCATTTTTGTGCAATACAGTGGTTAAAAACACAAGTGAAGACAGTCTTCACTTGTGTATCTCAGTCTACCAACATAACACTCTTCCAAGGACGCTTGTCGTCATGCTCCCCTAGGTTTTGAACATAGAACCAAACAAAATGCACCTTTTTTCCCCTCAAGTCCAAACACATGACTAATATTCTGTTATTTTATACTCTTCTCCAACGTATGAGCCTGGCTCTTTTGCTACCCATAGCAGTCTGCTGCACAAGGCAGCTGTCTACTTACCCATGCTTAGAGTTGGCACATCACAGAGGACACACGGGTTATTAGAACAGGCTGCAAAATCCAGTCCAGTGAGCACTGTGATCCTCCTTTACATTAAAAAAGGTCATTCCTGTGCTAAAACATCCTAGCTACAGACTCAGGAGGCAAAAATCTAACATCTCATCCTACCCTGTAGGCCTCAAATGAACTTGCATGGACTATGACATTAGTTTAACAGGGAGGAAGCCCGCAGACTTCTTCCATTTTGTCTAACTTTTGTGAAAGTGCTTCGTTGGGCACAAGTTTAAACATTGAGCACATGCCCAGGTTGTTATACATTTTTGGGAATAATTTTATCCCCTTTCTCTCTATTTCTCTTATTCTCTCATTCTGGTGCTGCAGAGGGTGGTGCTGGCTCCCACCAAACAGTTTCACCAGACATTTACATGCAGATTGCACCCTGCCATGGCCATGCCAGAGGTTTCAAGTTGAAATGAGTTTTATTTATTCTTTTTCTAAGAGCATTAAAACTGAAATAAGGGCCAAAGTTAGGGCCTTGTAATCAGGCTTTGAGAAAGAATTTTTGGCTTGTGTTTTTAATGAAAACAGAGATTTCCATTGCAGTTCTTTCTCTGGGCAGTGCTCAGAAATCAAATCTCCTAAGCCTTTCCCTCCAGCTCAGGGGAGCTCAGGACTCACACATTTCTTTCTAATTTTACCAGTGTGACATTCACACTCTCATTTATAAAAACACTTCTCCTGCATTTCATTTGTAAGTTACCTGAGGGTTTTTCCTGTGTTTATTATTATCATTATTTATGTTTCTGGAGGGGGAAGGAAGCAACAAAAAGCAAGAAAGCAAGGGAGGAAAATTAAATAAAACAAATCTTTCAACTTTCACAGCACTCCTGCATTTGGCAATGATTATCATCAAGCAACAAAGAAATACAAATATTTCCTTTAAAGTGTTGCCACTAGCTGTCAGAAAACTTTCAACAAAGAATAGATACTTATTCCAAAATAACCCAGATTATATGGCAGAGCATTTTGCATTTTGACTCCCTTCATCTTTATTTCAGTTACCATTAGCATAAAAACAAGGCCTCTGTTTCTTGGAGAGCTACTAATGCCTCATAGAAACTCCTGAGAAACATACCATTTAAAGGTAATTTTCCTGATACGGCATATAGATATTTTCCTCATTTCCCCTTTTCTCTTTACATGTTTTATAAATGGAGAGATTTTATTGAAAGAGGAGTTCTGTTCTCCAGGAGCTCTCTGAATCCTGCTGTTTATGTTTAACCTGGAGTCATGATAATCCCCTTCATTTTTTCTTTAATTTGGCATTTCATCTTTTTATTTTAATAAAATCAGAGTAACACACAGCATGCTTCATGGTACCATCTGAGTTAATGCAATAAGCAATTATAAAGCCTATAGTGGCTTGAAGCTCAACTTTTACATATTCAGCTAGCAGCAGCCCCAGCTTGGCATGCAATGTTTTGAGCTCAGGCTGAGAAAGTAGTTGGCAGACTTGCACGCAACAAAATGTTCCTTCTAATCATGTGTTTCATGGGTCCCTGCTGCTATTAGCATAGCAAAGGTGGCTGCTGGGGTGGGTATCACAGGGAAAATCAGACCAGTAAGAGCAAAGGGTTTCCAAGAAACCCAATAAATCTCCCCAGCAGCAGAATGAGGTCTGCTTTGCCTGTGAGGGAGTATTATCAGATCAGAAGATCAAGTCCACACTCCTACTACTAGACTCACATAGGAAGTGCTTTCAGACCCTGTTCTCTCCTCACAGTGCTCAAATACAGCCACAACTCAGAGGTCCCCTCCTAACACTATCCCCATCTCCTCACACAACCCCAGCAGCATCACAGTCCCAATTCTGCAATGAGCTCCTTGTACAGAAACACCTGCTAAGGAGGTCTTTTAGCAACTCAAATGAGCTTTCTGTGCCAAAAGCTGCATAATAACATAAACAAAGAAAAATACCCCAAATCATACATAGTGTTTCTGATATACTTTACATGCAGCAGCTTAATAAGGATAGAACTACCAGGCTCATAAGACCAAACAGCTATTCTTCTCACTACAGAAACCAACCAGGAGGAATAAATGTATCACTAACTAGGACCAGCTGAAGGGAGTTAATATAGCCACAAAGCCTATAAATAAGAGACAAGTGGAATCAGCTTATTTTCTAGGATAGGTTGAGCTGAGAGTGAAGGTGCATTTTAGAGCACCCAGAAAGGCTGGCTGGGAAGCCTGGGGGATTTCTATTAGGGGCTGTCTAGACTGAGAAATTCCTGTGATTTCACAACAAAAAATTTAGTTGCAGAAACTCCCTTTGTTGCTTTATTTGTGTGAGCTTCAAATTTGGAAGTCTTTTTCTTTCTTTAGTGCTTGGTTTCTTTCTACAAAATGTAGGCTAAGATTAGGTTCTCAAATGCTGTGAGCACAAGTTATTCAGACAATACTTTAGTTCTGGGTCATTGGCAGTCTTTGAAGGGAGACTTATGCCTGTCAGAGCTTGGATTTTGGTTCAGTTGCTGGGTCTTTTTAATCACTGCAGTTTCTATGCTATCCAACAGGCACTTTTCCAGTCTAGATGAAAATGCAAATAATACAAAGCAGCTTCTCACTACAGGATTTAAAGAAGAAGAGAAGAAAACATCTCTCAATTTCACTGGAATCTCAGTAGCTTGCAGTATGTACGTAATAAATTGGACCAAATATCTGAAGTTAATCATAATGCTTGCTGTAATGTTAAGCAGTTATCCCCTGATGTCCTCATGACCACTGTACTGCAGCTCTCAATTACATTTCTGACAATGAGGGCTATGCTGTTCTGATCTTAAAGTGCTGAGTTAAGTGATGTTAAGGTATCAGAGAAAGAAAACCTTTTCTGTTTACATACAGAAAATGGACTTCTACAAACAGAAAACTACTTAGCAGTAAGAAAAGCACAACCAAAAAAGCCCGCAAGCACACCCCTCCCCCTCAATGTTTTCTCCTACAGACAATAAAAAATAGCAGGTTTTGTGTTTTACGCAAGGGTGTGGGGGGGGGGATAAACATACACAATTCTCAGCATGAAAGACAATACTGGTGGAAAATACTGACATTTCACTCCACATTAATAAATAGAAATAACATTGTAACTTTTATAAACCACCTATAACAATGAACCAAAGGGTACTTCTGTTTAGTGTTACTTGCATCAAAACACTAAAAGCAATCTGAAGCAATAGAGTTTATTTAGAGCAGAGATAGGAACAGCATTTCTGCTATGGTGGCAAAGCTCGGGCAAACCCCCTCTCCACCATGGCTTAGGTTTCTCTGCCCAAAGACATGCTCCCCAGAGACCTTGGTCACCAGTTCTTATTGGCCTGCCTATTGTGTAATGATTATTTTTATGCTCTGCACGTGTGAAATGACTTTGTTAGTTCTTATCCGCATCAGCTCACCTGGCACTTGGGCTTCTCTGCACAATTCCCAGTGGTTGAATAGAGAATAATATCTGACTGTTTCCAAAGACCTAGAGTTTCTTGCCCCATGTTATGAGAAAAATGTTTTCTCCTGCATGTTCTGTCTCCCTCTGCTGATGCTCTTAAACAAAAGACTTCCTCTCAGAAGTACAGAAATTGCAAACTAGTAGAAAAAAACATATCTCAAATATATCAATATAGCAGCAAGTTCTGGGCATCGTTTAACTAGGGAGAAAACATCATAATCCCTGGTTAGAAAAATTATGTGTATGATTAAATTACTTGCAAATAGGCTGTGAAGCATATAAAATTAATGCAGTAGTATTGGAAAACTATTTACAAAATTTGCCTGGAGTCAGGATCTGTGAGTGCTGACAAAGAAAATAGTTGCTGCCTCAATAGGCCTGGAGGCCAGAAAAAAGAACAAGATGGAAGAATGCAGAGGTATCTGGCTCTTTGATATAAATTAGGAGAACAGGAAGCAAGGCATTACATGAGCTCTTGTTCATCTGTCTCTTATTTCTGTGGAAATCAAACATGCAGTGGATGTTTTATGCATGGAGAGAAGCAACATTGAAAATGTTTTTTTGGAAATCCACAGTCCACTTTGGGTAACCTCATGTCTAGGAAGAAATAAGTTTGAAAGCACCAAAGTGAGGGCAACCAGACTGATTTCAGATCAGAAAAATGCTCCCATTTACTTGGTTTCCAAAGCATATAAGAAGTCAGAAAGAGAGAGAAACACTCATTCAACTAATGCAGAGCAGGCTGTTTATTTTTTCCCCACCACTTTCTCAACTCTAAATTTCCTTCCCATCTGAGCTGCCTCTCTTTCCCCAGAGCTGTCAAAATCTGAGCATCTCCTCTCCACTGTCTTTTCCTCAATTTCATCCCTGTTTGGGAGGGTATTGTGCTCCACAGGGAGCACAATAAACTGAAATGAAGCCAGGTTCAAAATTCCTGAAGAGGATCACCACTTCCTTCACTTAAAGCACAAATCACTTGTACAATATAACCCTGAGGCCACAGATCACAAAAGGACAAACATACACATTGTATATAGCAAAACCAAGGAAAGATTTGAATGTTTGGGCCTTCCAGGTGCAGGGCAACAATTGCTCGTAAATTCACTGGTAAAAGTTCTGTGTGTTTTTATGATTTTCCTGAATATTTCTCTGTTGCCTTCTGGTGGTTTTTAAACCTCTTTTGGAAACAGGTAGAACCTCATCACAGGCAGGGGTTAAGATGACTCTGCAGGCAAGTCCTTATCTCCCCTTCCCTTCCTAAATTATAGCATCTATTAGGGGACCTCACTTCTCTTTTTGAATGTAAACACAGCAGGATAAAGATTAGCATATCATTCACCATAGGTCTGAAATAAATCTAGACTGCATGAACTAAAAGAAAAAAAAATAGTAATACTAAGGCAAATAACACTGACATGGATGAGATAGGAGCTCATTCCTCTGCGAAGTTTCCATCCAGGACAATAACTTGGACAGTGGGTGTTTGTGAGCCACCAACATCACTTGAAATCATACAGACTGAGATAAAATAATTCCTTTGTGATGCAAATGCATCCCGAACAGAGATAGTGCAGCTGGTATATTAATACCAGTGGGGGAAATTAATCGGACAAGTTTGTTGAGACAGGAGAGTTGCAGCCTGTGTTTCTGTCTTGACTGATCAGCACAGTGCAGCATAAGCCTATGAATAACATCACACACTGGCTTTTAGCATAACCCTCTTAAATGTATAGTTCCCTACAACAAAAATGTCAAAAAGCACCAGAAGATCCCTTTCTTCTCTTACATAACAATAAAAAAAAAATCATTGGATTAATTCTATGATCTGTGTTGCTGCTTGGGTACAGGAAAGCCTCATCAAACCTATAGCTGCTTAGTATCAGTTTTAGACTTCAAATAATGGAAAACAGCAATATACACTTTCTTTTCTTAACAGCTTTCTGACCTTCTGACTGCAATTCCCACTCTGAGTGACTGCAGCTCAGGAAAATCGTGTGCTCTGAAGAGCCTGGTGGCAGCAGAGAATCTCATCAATTTTAATCCCTGAAAGGTTCAAAGGGTTTGAGCCTGACAACAAAACATTGCACAATGTGGCTGAAAAGAGCAGATCTGCTCCCTCCTTACACTAGTAATGGAGCTCAGCACCTCTCTGCCCCATGTGGCCTTTGTCTCTGGATTCTGGGAGAGGAGCAGGAGAACAATTTGGCTGAATGCAGAGATGCCCTGTGTAAAGATAGATATCAGAAGTGAAATACGAAGTAGCAACTCCGAGGATGGAAGAGACAAAGGTCTGCTCTTTTTAAATGAAGGTATAGCACTAGGAAGACTGGACTTCTGAATCTAAATCTCAGGTGAGAGAAGAGTAAGGCAGGGACTGATGCGTTATTTGTTTTCTTTTTATCCATGTAATTTTGTTGCAGTCACCTTGATGGAATGGAAACCTAGTTCTTACCCAGCTTCCCAGCATTTTGGGACAAAATAAAGTCCAGCCACCTGCCATTCCCTGAATGAAATGGAGTTGTGGGAATGAATTGCCAACAGTAATAAACCAAAATTGCCTGGTTGCAATGAGCTCAGCTCCCTCACCTCTCTCCTTGCAGCTTAGACATGCATGCAAAATCTTAGCAAAACCTGCAGTCCTTGGTGGGCTATGTACCCAGGAAACTCCCCCTTGCCAGTACCTGGCAAACAGTAGATCCAAGAAATAGCGGACTCGGTCAGAGTCCACTGTTCATGGTTTTTTAGCAAACTTTGGTTTCCAGCCCTGATAACTCAAGTCCTTCTTGCTTGCAAACCTTCTTCTGGGGCCTGAGCAGACCCAATGAGGACCAGAATCAAATGTAAAGGAGTCTCTATTGGAACAACTTCTTGAATCCTTGCTAACAGTATGATAACATTTCACTTTCACATGCTCCATAAGCTCATTTTTTCCCACCCACAAATATGTGGCTTGATTTAATAAAGCATTATATTTAAGTAGAGAGGACAATTGTTCTCACAAGGAAGACAGAATAATGCACAATACACAATTGCACAGTATAACTCTACATCTTTATAAGCATATTCCATTCATACTTTTCCAAAACTTGTTGAAAACATTGGACTGCACAGGAAAGACAGATTTTCTTTTGTTACTCTGACCCACGGCACTTAACACCATTTAAAAAAACCCCATATGTTTTCTGGTCTCTTTCAGTCGGGATGTAGTGTGTTAGTCCAGGCATACCATTGCCTAGTACAGCATGGACATCAGTAAGGTGCCTGGATGCATGTTCCTGCTGCCTCAAAAATTCTAGCAGAGGCTAAAGAGTTGCTTTACTGTGCTAGTGTCCACTCAAAGCCAGGCTGCTTACTCCACATTCTTGCTGCACATCGGAGAAGCACCTGCACAGCTGCAACAGCTCTCTATTTACACCTCCGCCTGTTTGCATATCAACGGAGACATCAGCATTGTCCTGAGCTGGCAATTCTTTAAAAGCTTGTGGAAGCAGCAGTAGATAGATGTATCGATTAAGAGAACCACCAAGTCCTCATCCACATCTTACAAGTAAATAGGGAAAAGTGCATTGCTAAATCTGTGCTCTAATTATAGTCAGAAACAACTAAGGGAAAATAACTTTGTGGAGAAATATTAAGCTGTGAGTAGGAATATGACCGAGCAGAAGGAAGTCATAGATAACAGAATGGGTAATAGCCCTCCAGCAGACATAGTTAAGTTGAGATATTTGCTCATACAGTAACAGAAATTCATATTTGATTTACTTTGTGAGCCACAGGTCTGTTTTCTTTACCCAGATCACACTAGGTGGGTATAATTCAGTATACCTGCATCTTCCCTTTGAATAGGCAGTGTGGATATAACTAGCAGAGCATATTTTTGGTGGAGAAACATTCTTTCTACCCTTCTTTAGATAAGGCTTTCACCTTGAGTGATGAAGATTTATATGCATCACAAACATGTTGATGTTAAAGATCAGTGGCTGAAAATTTTTCCTGTGTACTCACCCCAAATATTCTCCTGATTGAACTCTAGAAAAGTATTTTTTAAATTATAACCCAGCTCCTTTATATCTCTTAAAGATGTAGTCCTTCTTCCACAAGAAATCCCCTTTGGACATGAGTTCAGTGGTAGACATAATACATCAGATGAGAAGCTTGATGTATATCAGCAGCAGGCCTAAGAGGCTGAGACCATGGATCTATCAAGAAGGAACATAATGTGAAATTGCTTGTACATGCTGTTCCTTTATTTGCTGGAAAAGCTCTGTTCTTGTGACACTTCAGGGGATTTAGCTGATGAGTGTGCTATGCAACCAGGAGCTAATACTGCTTAAACCAGACTTTCTTAAGCTTTTTTTTTTTCTTCTTTTTTCCCCAGGCTGCTGACCTCTCAGCCAAAGTTCAGCCTCTTGCTGCCCCTTTAAATGTAATGTGAAAACACAAATAACAGTCTGCTTCAAAAAATCAGTCTGCTTCATCATGAAGAGTCATATATGTAGGGAATGTGAGAAGTGACGAGAGGGCTACTTGTTTCCAGGCTGAAATACTACAGCTGACAAACCTCTTCTTTTACTTCTCAACTGCTTTTCATTATCCCTGGAGACTGGCATCCTGCCTGAGCAGAGCAGAATCAGTGATCTGGGTCTCAAATCCAGGGATCATCTTCTTTGGTGGCCTTGGGCAGGTCATTTCACCTGTGGTTCCTGTTGGGACTGCTCAGAGCCATCTTACCCCAGTCCCCACTTAAGCAAACCAAGAAAAAACAAAGCCTCTCGGAGAACAGCGCTGTCTTTGTTTTTCTTCAGATGACTAAACTGCTGTCCTCAGATGAGCATTCCCACCATATCAGCTGATAACATAGCTTTTGATTGGGTAACCCGCATAAAGTTTTCTAAGTGAAGGCTGGATTTCCCCATAGTCACAAAAGGTAGAGCTCAGCCTTAAATGTTCTGCTGTGACCAATGAGCATGGTCACTTTTAAAACTTGTAACACTGAACTTTCATGAACTTCTAAAACAAAAACTTTTTCTGGAACAACTGTTTCTCATGCATAAGAAAAGATCCCCACTCTCGTGAATGTGCTACATATGGTGTTTGGTGTAGTTATGGTTCTGCAATAGAAGTAGAGTTGTATTACTTAAGAGAGACATCCCAGACTGGCTCAAAAGAATGACAATAATCATTGCCTGGATATCTGAATGCTTTCTCCTCGAAGGAAGAGCAGAGACCAAGTGATCTTCTTTTAATATAATGAAATCTAGGAAATTTTTTTTCTCAGTTGTCCTAAGGAAGGCAATAGAAAATACAAAGTGACAAGTAAATTGGCATAAACAGTGAGAAATTATGTCTGTAGATAATTATTACCTGTAATCTTCTTCCACCCAGAAAACAAGCCCAGCCCATTTCAGATGCCGATATTGCTTGGGCTGATGTGTTACTCATTTTCAGAGCTTGAGGTCAGTGAAACAGTTAATAAAGTTGCCATAGCAAGGTCTGTTGTTGCATTGGATAGGGGACAACTGGCACCTCCCTGAGAACTATTGATTCCAGGTTCTGGGCAGCACCCAGGCTAAACACTGGGGACCTCATCTGTAGAAGATGCCAGTCCGCCTGGGTGCAACTTGTCCATAGATTTTAGAAGTGGGAGGATAGCCACTCAGCAACAGGAATAGATTGATTGAGGTCTGCCAGCTGGACTGATGACTTTCCAACTTTGAATATGACTTTCCAACTTGGAGGCTGTGATTCCTGCCATGCACAGGGAGAAGGTACATGTGAGCCCCATACGCCTGCGAATGCTGATCTGCATGGTGCCCCTCAGCAGGATGCACAAAACTGAATTCTGGCCCCTGGAGAAAGAAGTGCTTAACAGCCAGCCATTTCTTCTGCCACAGGATGGCAGATTTGGGAATGATTTGAGTTGAGAAAGGTGCCTGTCACTTGGCTTGGAGAGACTTGAAGAATCAGACTTACTGACTATAGGTAGGTTGGGACATAGTGACTGCAACCACTGTGTTTCACTGCCCTCCCTTCCCCCAAAGCAATCATGATTTTCCGAGTCTCCGGCATAGAGAAGAGAAAGAAAGCAGGTCTCTGCTGTTGTGCTACCCCCAAAACCAGCTGCCCCAGACAGTGGGCTGTGCCTACCCCCCAGCTGGATCTGACTGCATGGAAAAAGTCTTTCCCACTGCCAGTCTCAGAAAGAGAGCTTCTGAACTTTAAACACTGTAACAGTTAGTTGTTTTTCCCCATCAAATTGCCATTTTATGGGATAGTCTGAAACTTAAATACAATGAACTTTATTGCCAATCTGACATTTATTTGCAATGTATATTTACTGCCTGGAGAACGAGGGCGAGCGGTATGTTTTCTCATCTGTCAAACAGGAGAAAGATACAGCAGGACTCTCCCCATTACCTCCTCTAAAAAGAATCAGATTTATTTACCTTGACTTGAGAGAATCGTTTTCACTGGATATCTCTGTACTTTTACAAGCTAAGTGAGATCTACCTTGTTCTTAATAAAGTATAAATACATCCTTCCTCTTTGGCTGTAATACCCTGATATGGGGGGGAAGTGCTGAAAGAGGAGGATGTTTGTTATTTTACAAGCTTTTTACAATACCAGCCTAATGAGATAATGTATTTATTTATTATAACAATAAACACAGCTGTAAAATGGACCATAAAAAATAATAGATGACTCACAGATTTCTATACCCAACATGTCAGCTGTAATTGGGGAATAAATTAAATGATCCATCTGCTTGCCATCTTCTACACTATTTTCCCTAGCATCCTCAATATTTAAATACAGTCAGCATTATTTATATTAATTACTCACTAACAACAGAAACAACAAAAACTCTGCAAGAAAATTGATTGGCCTTGTAATATAATTCCCCAGTCACATCACACACACACTATATTCTTTCCCTTACACTTAAATCTAATAAGTGTGATGAACTTGCTTTTCTTTATTAATAGTTTTCACTTTATCATGCCAATACTATTGCGTCTTCTCTTTATTAGTGTCTTGGAGACAGTGCTAGCAATGATATATCATATAAAAGGTTGAGAGACAGTTCAATCCATTAAGCTGGGAAAGAAAGATTCATCTCCTTTCTAACAGCAGCAGCTTCAGGAATACAGAACTCTGACAGTCCTAAAATTGGAATACTATCACCTGAAGATCCCAACAAAGGTGAAGTGTTCAGGGTAACAGAGATGATACAAGCAGATCTGAAGAAATATTTCCTTTCTCAAATGTTTGTAAGTTTATATATGCAAATACTGGCATTTATATAAACAAGACAGGAGAGAGAAATTGATACACAGCAGGATACTGACTTGGACACAAAGAAAACCAGAATTTCTCCCATGTCCTTGCCCAATGTTAGATTCATCAGGGCACAGTGCCATTTCTTTGGGGAACCTTAATTGATCAGTGACAAGTTAAGTAATTGCTGTCATGTCTCTTCATTCTTTAGACTGTATATCTAATCTGGAATTAGTACAGTATTACTTCAGGAGCTGACTAAGAGGTACAATGATGTAATAAAGTTATGTTTTGGAAATTCCTTTCTATTTTTGACCTAAGTGTAATGATGTCATATCTGGTGCAGAAATTACTATTTTCATAACCTAATCTGTGTATAAGAATTATTTTGATTTATTTTTTAAATAGTGAGATTACAGTAGATTGAAAAGTCTTGAAACTTTGGGATTCTTTGTTCTAGGAAAACCAACTTTAAAGGTTTCTTAGTGATCTGTAGAAACTGTTGATTAGGAAAGATTAAATAACAGAGAATATTTAGCAGGACACTGGGTTTTTCACTAGTCTAGCCATTAACTGGAGAATCCTAGACTGGACCCTAGCCGGTCTGGACACTGAATTGAATCCAAACTTCCTCCTCTATCCAGTTTTGAAGAATTTCCTTAGCACTTGAGTCCTACTGTCATCACTGAAGACATCCAGAAAATGTAAATATTTACTGTGAGTATAACAACACAGTGTAACAATATAGAAATCATTCAAAGCCATATAATTAATTAAATGAATACATAAATATGTTTACAACTAAAACTTATGCCAGTCATATTTTAGACAATCAAATTGCTTGTAATTTATTTGGAATTTGGTCAGCTCTACCTCTCTCAAGATTAGCTCTAAGGTTAAGATTTTAAAATATCCAACAGTCAGTAAGGACATCCAGTTAGAATTGCGCAGATATCCACTAACATAAATTCAGCTTCTTTTGAACCAAAATTTTTTCCTCCTACTCCAAAATACCTCCAGCTCATACCTTCTGTAGGTAAAAAATTAATGTTGCCTGTTAGGTTTAATGGACCCTTTTAAAATGCATTCCCCATTGCTGTTCATCAGACTTCTGTCTCTTCTGACAGGCTATATTTTTCTATAGAGCTGAAAGTTAAATGGTGGAATGCATGGGGTCTCTTGGGGTTAGGGCTTTTTTCCTTTGTGGGTTATTTGGATGCTATTTTGGCAGAAAATGTTTCAGAAAATCTCTCAAACAAACAAGAGAGAAAAACGCTTCAGTCTTCACTGAAAGGGTTTGAAATGCAACGCACAGAAGGTGCATCTGCAGTGAGCAGTTCTTTATCTGGCACAATAATGTCTCAGTGATGGGAATTCTGCTTACAAGCTGTTTTGTCTAAATAAAAGAAGATGGTCAGGTAGCTATATTTCAAAACCAGTCAACGGATTTTCCATCTACTTTCAATTTTCATTCTTCTCTCATCCTTCTCTTCCAGAGTACAGGAAGTAACCTACTGCAGACACCCTGCAATGAGCATCTCATTTATTCACAAGGGCAAAGCTATTTCTTCCTGTTAGCAATTAAAAAGTTTGAGTGCCTGTGGTGGCTAGTTATAGAGGTTATTGCTAGTTGGTGTTATTATGGGATTCTACTTTCTCTATTTTCTATTTTAGTCCATTTTCTATTATTATTCCAAAGGGTTCAATAGCAAAACACCACTCAGGATGAGACACAAAATCTGAATAATAGGCATTATCCTATTTTCTGAAAAAGAAAATGCAGTATGGGTTCTGGAAGCAGTTTAGTGTGCATTTTTATCAAAAATAATGGAAGGGATGTCTCAGTTTCTGTTCTGTATCATTTCACCAGCTGCAGTAATAACCCATAATTCTTGGAGTATTTTACTTTGGGATTAGCACGTTGCTGGACTCCTCTAAACAAATTCACCTCTGATGTAATTGCACTAGCAGTTACAGAATTGTCCCAGGAGGGAATTTTATGGATCCTTCATTTGTAGATATTTTTTTCCAGCTGTTTTTCTTAGAATATTTCTCAGCTAGGAACTAGCACAGAAACAGCACCTTTTATTAATACCACTCCAGATCCTTGCAAGACAAAACTCATGTCATAGGTTAGGGAAAGAAGAAACATCTCCTCCATGCACTTGACTTGTTTTCTACTAACCGGGCCCATTCAAGACTGTTTTTCTCTTCTGCAGTCTGCTGTAAGATAAAAACTGCCTTTATAATGGACAATTCAGTGCAATCAGGTCCTTTAACTTGTTACACCAGCAAGCTAATCTTCCTCAAGTTAAGGTGCCTTGCTTAAGAAAAACTGCAAGCATAACACAGTTCTCTGGAGCAATCTGACACTACCTAACTGTAATTAGCTATACTACCCCTGAGCAAATCTGGGGAGATTTTTCTCATCCTCCAATAACTGTTTTTGGCTTAAGATGTAGCTCGGTTCTCATGATTTCTAAGGGAAAATGAGACAGTTTTATTTCTCACTAGTATCTTTCCATAACCTCAGTAAAGATTAAGATTATAATCTCTTGGGGTTTTTTACTTTTCACATAGGTTAGGAATGAATGTTGAATGCTGACAAACAGTTTTGTTTTGACATCTTTGAAACATTGTCACTATGATTTACTCCAACAGTAGTGGTGCTGGGGCATCCGTCACTTCCCTGGGTTTCCACCTAGAGGAACAGTGGACTTGGGTTTTTCCCCCAACACTCTTGCAGCATAATAAATATTCACGTTGCTATCCTTATAATCAATACTGAGCAATCTTGTTATCAAAAACCTTACAAAACAATGGCCATATGCAGCATTATCCCTCCACTAATGAAATGCATCTATATCTAGGGGCACGGACATAATGGCTGTTTTAATTGTTCAGAGCAGATGCAGTAACATTTTAGGACAGGAGGAAGAATGTTGTTGTACATAATTGGCCCTGGAGGAAGAATCTGAGAAAACAGCATATTATATCCTGAACCTTGCTCATAGTCAGAGCAAGAATTAATCTACAGCACTAACTTCTGTATGTAGACATTTTGGAGTCTTTAATGTCTGCAACAATGCAGGACTTAATATTTCATGCATCTTCTGAATGATGGATTCTCTCACTTTAAGACATTGACTGAGACATGAGGAGTTTCACCAGCTGTATAAATCACCCCATCTTGGATACCATGTGAGTGCCACTGGGAAAAGTCCTACTGGTTGACTAATTAAGTCCAACCATGTAAGATGTGGTAAAATGGGCTAAATGTTCTCCTTGACATCAGCCCTGTTTGTAACCAATCTTACACCATTTCACAATGGAAGAGAGTTTGGAGGAAAGTGTGGAGGAGATCATTAGGAGACCACCTGCATGAAAAACACGAAACAGCATTTTCTCTGTAATTGAAGTGTTATCAACAAACTTTTTATGCACACCTGAAGACAAAAAGGAGGAGGAAATGTCAGGGACTACAGGGAATGAGGATATTTCTCTAGTGGTGAAAATGAACAGGTTTTTTTTATTCCAGATGTGGAATTTAAAAAAAAAAAAAAAAGACAAAGCCACCACTGCTGATTTCCAGCAGTTCTGCTTTCTGTATGGAATGGAATCTTTATATTTTACTGGATTTATTAACAATGTTATTAGTTGTTTTGTGTTGTGGACACAATTCATATTCTCTCAACAGGGCCTCACTGTCTATTATTGTATCACAGCCCAGATTTTTTTTACCAACTTCCTTTTGGTTTCAATATTAGTAAGTCTAGATATAATATTGTTTAGAGTCTGTGATATACAGGATTTTCTAAATAGATCACTGTTATCAATGAAGAAAGACATCAGTAACTGCATAAATTTTTAACCACTAACTTGAAAGGCAGCTGTGTTAAGTCAAAATTTCCAGGTTTCTTGGAAAACCTTACTCAAGAAGCAAACAATGCAGCCATCCCAGAGAAGTTCGTCATCCCAGAGAAGTTCACCGTGCAAGATTCAGGCATGTTACAGCAGGCAAATAAACTGGTTTATGCAAATTAAGTGACATGGAGAACAAAGCAACCCCTGAAAGCAAGCATCATTGAGTGTGATTTACAGCAACTGTGGTTGTATCTAAGTCCACATTTATTAGAGAGAGCTCTTGGTATTCACTATAATATCCCATACAGGGGCAGTCTAAGCAAGAAAACCAAGTTCCCAAAAAGGATCACTAAACTTAATCAGTGTTTTTCCAGATGATAGACACAGCTGTTAGGCCCATTCTTCCCTATTAGAGTAGTCAACAGGTACAGTACATTGATACCCCATCATGTTATACAGTTCTGTGTAGACTCTTTACAGCCACCTCATCCATTCTTCATTTTATCCAGACACTAGCACACCTATACATGCAAGTATCTGGATCGCCAGCTGGATGGGCTACAAGGTACCCACGTGTAAATCTGGAAAAATGCAAGGACAAGGTGTTAAATAAAGAATTAAACAAGGACCTTGCAAGTTCTTTATACCAGGACCTGTCTCAGCCTTGTTGGCAACAGCATAACAATAGCCTTTCTAGAGTAAGGTTGGTGTACACATGTATGGACTATCCTTATCCACAGCATCTAGGCAGAGGATCTCTGAGCTGGTCGTCAAGTTAACCAAACAACACCCTGAAAAATTTATGCCTGCTTCTGCTTTTTATTGCTGTTAATTTCTTATACATGAGTTTTTAATTTTTACTGTTGTGTTTCTTAGATCTCTTTGAATCCAAAACTAGAACACCTGCTGTGTTACCATGCCAATCTGACTTTCAGAGAGGGCTCAATGTCAGCATGTGTTGAGCTTTCATTTATATCTTGATGGCACTCTAGTTTCAGAGTCAGTAACAGTTGAAGCTTACATTCAGACCCAAAAACATGTGCTGTACAAATGAAGAATTTTCAAGGACTAATATGAGCACGTAGAAGTGTCTGAATATTGGCCTATCAGTTGAGTATAGTAAAGGCAAAGAAAGCACATGTAAGGTCAACTTCAGAAGTAGTAAAATCAGTCCATCAATGGTCTAATATCATGTGTTTTGGCCATTGTAACAGACAAGAGTTTTGGGATAAATTGCAAAGTCCAACAAAATTACTTTGCCACCAGCTCCTCAATAAGTCCAATGGTCAACAACAATGGTCCTCCAAAATAGGAGAAACACAGGAGAATCCAGGAAAAAGTGAAAACTTGGGAAACACTGAGAAGTTATGTTCTTGAAAATGTAACAAAAAATCAGAGTGGAGGCAGTATCAAGCAGAAAAAGGTCAGATGCTAGGCCACGGAAGTGCCTCATGCCTATTGAATAAATGGCAGAAAGTCAATGATGCCTGGGAATAGTGGAACAGATACAGTACATGAGCTAGTCACTCTACACAAAACATGTTGAACAATGCCACATCTTTTGAAGGACTTAGAAAAAAAGACCTTAAAAACTGAGGTTCAAGGTCAGAACAGTTTTATCCACAAGAAAGTATTGTTAGACACTTCAAAGTATTTCACTCTGTTAAATGCTAGGCAATACCCCTAACTTGCATTTCACACTTAGAAATAGAAGTAGAAATTAATTTCACCCTGCTAACTGGAATGAAGTCTATTAGAGAGATGCTAAAATCACCAGTTGAATTGTTGGGCCCATATAATCATCTAGAAATTCTTCAGTGATGGTTCAAAACCCAAGAGAAATATCTCCAAGGGCCCCAGAAGCAGTGAACTGTTCTGTACATGACTTTCATTATTTTTAGGGAGGATTCCCACCCCTCCACCCCCCAAATATTCTCCAGTGTCAGAAAGGACAGCACGAACAAGGCTTAGGAAACTGTTTAGGTTCACCTGTGTGTATATGCACACTAGAAAAATAGCACAATACATCTTCTGAGTCATAATTTTCACTGTTCCTGTACCAGCATCTCCACAAGCACAAACAATAAGGCTTGTCTCTCCCCAGGGAAAATTGTTTTGTCAGCACATCTTGGCTGGAGTCCACTGGCATCATTGTCGCTGAAAATCCGAGGGAGGTACCAACGCCTGTCTCAGCCTGAGCCACACATCCTAATACATCACAACAGCAGAAAGGGAGGTGTGGCCTAGATTACTACTGCTTTATTTGTGTGGTTGTCATTATTCAAGGCCTTACTCAGATGATGACTTAACCTCCATTGCAATTAGGTTAAGAATGCTGTTCCAATTACAGTTCTGATTTCTCTTTGACGACCTGCTTACTCAGTGATTCAAACTGTTTCTGCTAACATGAGGACACTATACCTTGTGCGGGATTAATAAATCTTTCATCAGTACATTTCAGATTCATTGCAGTTACAAGCAAAGTTGTTTGAACTCATGTTGTGCTGTTTGATGTGTCTTTTAAGGATGCTCACAGCAGAGAGAGGCCAGAACAGGGACAGCATCCTGAAAGATGCAGATACAAACCCTAGTTTAGTGCTATCTGCTGAATCTTTGAGGATGTTGATTAAGGCTGGAAGCAGAATATCCGTTCTAACATTCCTCCAAAGACTTCAGATCCAACATCCAACTTTCCAGCATGATCTGTCTGATCATCTGGGCTTAGGAAAAAACAGAGATATAAGATATGAACATGCCCAGAATTTGATGTTGGCTATATATCAAAAAAAATTCTAGAAGTGACAATTATGTAGCATTTTATTTGATGGATATCTTCTTGTCTTTTATTAGGTGAGAACTATTTTAAATTTTATCTTTAAATGTGAATGTAAAGTGATATAAATGAGTGATAGATTAGATATTCATCACTTAGCAGGAAACTGACCACTGAGCAGAATCAAATTTGCTAAGCATGATTAGTCACTAACTTCATGTACAACTCCCCAAGAAAAGCAATGCAATCCTTCCCTGCTCAGGGCTCCTTACTCACAAAAATATGTAAAGAAACTGCCCTCCCCCAACCCATGTCCAGAAAAAAGCTGTGCTGCAAATAATTTTGCTGTCTTTGCAGGCATGGGAACAAGTCCATGGCATGAGACAGCTGCAAATGTTTGTTTTTCTGTATTTAGTCAAAATTTCCTGAGGAGACCTTCAGAAAGAGACCACAAATCATAATGTCATTTTGATCTAAATGGAGGGTTTCTGCAACACCAGTCTCTCATCACAAGCACCAACAATCCACTCCTGTATCCATTTGATTCATATTCAAGGTAACCTTAGCATCCACTGGAATTGAGAGTCTAAAGTTCTGATTAGATGGGTCTTTTATGGTGTGCTTACATCCCTCTGCTTCAACATGGGTGTGTGACATATTTATCTTGGATAATTGCCCTGCTTTTCTTCTTTTTATAAAGTCTTTATTCAGATATCAATCTCTGATTCCTTTTCTATGCTGTACACCTCACAGTATCTAGATAAAACTAAAATCTTCTTTTACCTGTCAGCAAGTACCCATTGTTGAGAGATGAAGAGTTAGCTCTATTTTTTGGAGAAGAATGCAGCTCAGTGGTGACTGGAGTGTCTGAGGGGTGAACAGGGAATGTTGTTACTATTTATTATTGTTATTTTTTATTTTAACTATATATTATATGTATTATAAGTAATTATGTATTTATCATTGCTATCTCTATATAATAAGTATACTTATTACTTTTAAAAGTACATGTTAAGCTCAACTTCAAACACAGACAGAAACTCCCTGAAAAAAGGACTGAAATACCCTTTAGTTAAAAAATGACTGAGTCTTGATGGGTAGCTGGGATAAGGCCATCCCATAAAACTAGTCTGAGGAAAGTGACCTGGGAGAGCTGGGAACAAACCACCTTATAAAGCCCCCAGAGGTACTGTCCACTGAACTGCTACCTCAGCAGGTGGAATCGTGAAACATGTTGTGGGAGCCCTGAAGAACTCACATGGCTTCTCCCATCCTCCACTTCCCAATAGGACAAAACAACTGGAGGACTGAGTTCAGGTATAAGAAAGAGTACTTTTGACCTTAAACCTTGGACTTTAAGAGTATTTCCCCTTTCAAGCAGAAATTGTGCCAGAGGCTTAAAGTAGGTATTGCTCTTGACAGAACTCAAGCCTCTGCTTAACTTACAGCATGAACATATCCCTAGTCACTGCTGCATGTAATTTCTTGAAAAAAACAGAATTCTTGGGAAAGTTAATTGAAATGAGAGTAGAGAAATACAATCAGATTTGTACAAACAAAAAAATTTATAATTTTATGGGGTTTACATTTTTGTGCAAGTGACAGAGACCAGTGAAGGTAGAGGGAAGGATGACTGAACTCTGCTGTTGAAATTTTACTTCTCCAGCTGACAGCCAAATACATTTGAGCAGCCAATAAGGTCCATATATCATTACAACTTACATAATGGTCTTCCATTGTTTATTAAAACACATGTTGACATTGCAGCATTTTACCGCCTATCTTCAGAATGCTGCTGACCCCCTTGGGAAGCATTTCCCCGTCCTTCAGGCTCACTCAGGCTACGGAAGGGAAATGAAACAGTGCCGTAACACTCCTTTAATGGAAAGAGTAACTCTCCATGGACTATTCAAAAGCAGGGGCAATCCTGGCACTGTTAAAGTTGTGCACAGGCATAATTTTGTGAGGACTGGGGAAGACATTGATGGCTGTTAACAGTGTTTGTTTGTTTGGTATTTTGATCATTGGCTGTTGCTTTTCACTTGTTTGTAAGGAATTTGTTTTACTTTCATTCATAGCCTTTGAGGAAATCTACACAGTCTGGCCAGACACCCCGTTAAGGATTAGTTAAGCTCTCTGCCTGAGACCTGCTATCAATCCTGTTCCTAAACCAAAGGCACCTCTTCCACAGTAGATGTGCTTCTCTCCTGGAGTCATTAGCATTTCCCCTCAACAAAGGCTCTCATCCCTCAGCCACCACGAGCAGCTTGCTGACCACCTGGGAAGAGGCTATGAAAAAACTACCGTAACCAGCAGCCTGCAGCAGCAGGAGTGAAAAGAGAAATGGGTTTGGTTGTGGTAACTAAGGTGAAGATATCAATTCATCCACCAGCAGCTGTATTGGAGCTGCATGCAGCAGTTCATAGGCCACAACAGGGAGCACGGAAGTGCAAAACTGCCTTTTGCCCAACACTAGGAACATTTCTCTGGTATTTTGCTGGATGACTATTTGTACAGACAGGCACATGCAAGACATTTTCTCAGACATACAAAACACCTCTGGGGTTTTTCTACACCAAGGAACGTGGCGTGTCTCTTGGAAGCAATACTTGCTTCTGTTGGTTAATCTTGCTCAATAGCTTGTTTACACCTTCACCATATGCTCACTGTCTGCTTGCAGAAGCTCTGTGGCTCTCTGTAATCTCCAGCATCCTTTGTCTTTTTCCAAAGGCTGTTTATTACCTTTTAAATTTTGAAGTTTACTCTCTTTTGCACCTGGGACACTGCTCTCCTTTGTTTCTCCAGGACTGCTCAGGCCCTCACAAGCTTTTCAGAACATCCTGCTGCCAAACCTGCAGTTTTGCTTACTGAGACTTTGCTGTTTGCCTGGACTTGACACTGTCAACAATTTAAATTTGAACACCCCCACCAGCTCTCTTACAGACTAAAATGACACCTGCATCACATTTATTTTTGTGTTCTTCTACTCCCTTACATTTCTCACCCTTAATTCTATCCTCTCCTCTCTCTTTACTTTGTTTGTCTATGATTAACCTACTTGATTCTTCCTTTCCTTATCTGTCAGCTTCCATTCCTCTCATTCACCAGAAGTTAGTCTGTTCTCCTTCACCTTGGCTTTCTCATTTTGGCTGGTGGCTAGCACCCCAGCTATGCCATAATCTCTCCTTCACTTTTGCTCCAGATATTTTCAGTGTTCACTCGTCTTTCAGCAGTAATGCAAAATTTTTGTCTCCTTAGTACCTACCCATCTGTGGCAGAATTCACCTTTGCTCTCTCATTTACTTCACATTAGCCCAAACCACTTTTAGGTTTAACGATTCTATATTACCTGTTTCCTGAAAATCATTTGTCCTCAAAATTTTCAACATGATTACAAGCCTTTCTCCTTGCTGTAATTAGGGCTGAGACAAATGCATGCTTTACATTCCTCCCTGCCAAAAAATGACCACAGCTGCTTCATTTTTCTACCAACCACCACAGCAAGACTTCAATTTACCAAGATTAGGCTGTACCTTTGCTCTAAGCTATTCACTTGCATTCCCCAACATTATTACCTTGAATGCCGCATGTTAATGCAACCAGCGGGAGTTCCCAGTAAATACTGAGGGAGCTATCAAAACCCCATCCTTCTACATGTTCAGCCCTGTGCTGTGCAGGAGGTGACATGTTTCAATTTTCTGCAGGGAAAGGACAGGGGAGCAGCAGGACTGTGGTCAGCAGCTGGGGGACATGCCACTAAGGCAATGAGTGAATCTCTTAATGAGATTAACACACAGAGGAGAAAAGAGGCAAGCAAGTACTAGAATTACAGAGAAATCCCTGTACCAGGAAAAACATTCACCAGGATGTTGCTGAGGACAACAAAAAAGTACAAGAAAGCAGTGCTTTGCAGGTGAACAGGCTAGATTTAGACGAGCACAAAGCACAATCAATCAATTTTTGTGCTAGCAGCAGTGCCGAAAAAGTGCAGAGTGTAACTGAACTTGGTTTGCTTGTTTTATAGACTTTTAACAGGCTTTTCGGAGCATCTGACAGAAAAGAATATGGCAAATTTTAACACTATTCATCATTCTTAAGGAACTGATCAAGCTTATAGCAAGCTGATGGGTGGGTCATGAGAGTGAGTTACTTTGTGATAACACATTGCACACAATTGTTTTGCCTCATTATCTTTTAATGTATACTAAGTCTCTGGAATGTAGACACATTATAACTGTAAATATACTAAATATCTGAGGCCACAAGGAACCTAGTTCCAAGAACAGGAGTAGGTCATGATTCTTCTGGATCCATCAAATGCACTAGATGTGATGTCGTGAGAGATGAAGATGCCCTCTCTCTGAATATTAGCAGTATTGAGTGTGGGATGCATTATCAATCACTTTGTTTTACCCCAACAGAGGATAGAAAGCATTACATTGTATCGTTTCTATAGGAAAGCACAAGAAGGGGGGAAATTCAGCATACGTGGATGATATTAAGAAGAAAGCTAAGATTTTTTTATAAGAGGAAATGAAAACATAATGGGAGCACCTCTGCAGTTTCTATTGCATAAGCACACTCATTTATGCTATGTAAAGCTAATATAAATAGACTGCCAGATGCTACAGCTAATATAAATGAGTGGAAAAATCTGACCTAATGTTGTTTTATACCTACACTGCACTCCATTTGTGTTGCTGTAAATGACACCAGGCACCAAGCAAGTAGAAAATTGAGAACAATACTTTAGGTTGGAGTATAAAGCTGTGATGTGTCCTGCCCCAGCTCTGCTCCTTCCATTTTCATGGGAGTTCTGCTGCTTACTCCAGTGGGGATGGAATTAGCCCATTTCAAAATCCTGCTCTTGCTTTCTGCTAAACAATAGGAAAATTTCCCACAATGCAAAGCTTTCAATACATGAATAAATCTGCATCCTTCACCTTGTCTTGAATCTTCGTATGCATCCACTGAAATGATTTTTATTACCTCTATTCAAACAAAATGCCTGCTCCCATTGAGAAGTCTTATTTTGTAACTTAAATGTCCATTAATATGCACCTAATTTGTGAAAAAGGGAAGTGTAAAATGTGACAAAACACCTTCAGAAAAGCATGGGGAATATTTCTGAATAATAAAGAAAATTTTTACCAGCAGGAGTACAGCATAACAAGGGCTAGTGACAAGAAGTTTAAAATCAGATTGGTTGAAGCTAGAAGTTAGACATTAAGTGGAGATCTGCTAGCTTCTGGGAAAAACAACAGATTCCTAGCTAGTTTGTATTTTATGAAGTTTTTCAAACAAAATCAGCCCTTTACTGGAAATGAATTTGGAATTGAATGTCTGTTACTGTTTTCAGGGTGAAACTCTGCACAGGAGTCACACGGAATCCAACTCACAGATCCACAAGAGTAAGATCAAAAGAGATCTGTCTGTTTTCTTATTGAAATATCTCAGGCCAATTATCCAGCCCTGAGTCCAATAACTTGTATTTGACTAAAGCATTCTTTGTCTTAGATTAAAGCTTCTCTCCTTAAAAATCTTTCAGATTTTGCTGTAAAATCTGAAGAGACTTTGCCTCTATCCCTTTCCTTGTACTTTGTTCCAGTGGTTAATCACCATTACCATGTATCCTGAAAAGCTTCTTTTGAGTCTTAATTCAGCTTCAGCCTTTGCTTCTTGTGGTGCATCTCTCCTCCAGGCAAAAGACGTTCTTAATACCTCTCTTTTTTTTCTGTTTCTGAATGCAGTTTATAAAAAGCACAACCAAATTTCCACCTACCCACCCACACACATGCACATGAACAGAGATACCTCTTAATCAGCTGCAGATTGTATCCATCTTGCCTGAATTTTTGCAGCACCCAAAGCTGGAGATTTTCTGATCTTTTTTAGAAAAAAAAAAAACTGCTGTAGATTTACAAATGGATCTGTTGGCGCACTCATCACAGCCTTCAGTATCTGTGACCATTAATATCTTTGCCTAAATAAAATCTGTTTTGCCCTCTTCTCTAAAATTTTTCTCCAAAGTTCCCAACTTTTGTTGTTGCTTAACCTTTGTCTATGGTGATGAAGGGGTCTCTCAGTTATCAGACTTCTCTTCCTCTTACAAATACTTCTGTTCATCCCACTTACAAAGGAAAATGTTAGATTTTATTCCCTGATTCTTTCACTACATAATGACTTCCTGTTAACTCCCTAAAATTTAACAAATAACTTCTTTAATTGTGGGCAGTTATATTCCTGTCTTTTCAGTGCTTATTTCCTGAAAACCTAGTATAGCCCTTTCACAAGTGTAACTGGGAGCCATATGAGGTTACCTAAGCAGACTAGTAACTGTAGCTGCTATTTCATCTACTAGTAGCTACCAGCTCATCATATTTGTCTTTTTCTTAATAGCAGTCCAACATTTGCACTGTCTTTGCCTTCTGCAGTTTCCCTAGGCAGCTAAAGTTAATTACACACTAAGATCAGGTGGACAGATGCTCCTCTATTATCTTTTTTTACTTTTTTTAACTCTTAGACTCTGTTATCAGACAGAAAATATTCTCTACAAGGAATTGCCTAACAGCCTCATTTTATTCATGGATTGGAAAGTTCTTCATCTTTCTGTGATAAGTTCATCACCTGCATCTTCCCAGCTACAGGACAAAAGCTGTCTTTGAAAAAATTCTGCTTTCTCTGCACCAAAAAAGAGTTTCATTATCTCTCTCTACCAATGAGAGGAATATCTCTTGCAGGGATTTTGGTTCCTAATATAACAGACAGGGAGGAAGTCTGTATGACTTACAACCATGGATTTTTCTCTAATATTTGTAGCCTCCTGTTATTTTTTTCTGCATATCACAATTTCTCAGGGTTATTGATTGCCATCTGTTTCTCTTTTTCAATGTTAACTATAAATTGCTTTCAAAAAAATTAACTGCTTCCCTTGCACATTAAACTAGAATCAGGTTTTAGCCAAAGCCATTGTTTTTCCGGATTTGTCGATTCCTAAAATTAAAAAAAGCTCTTGATTTTCCTTCTCATTCTTCTTTCGATGCCTTCTCCTTCAGATGGTTCAGCTAATGATTTTCCTTTTGCTCAGTGAAGCTCTGTTTTCTTTTGTAACACTGTGTATTTGTGTATCTTTTTGAAAGTGTGATCATTGTTTCTACCTTTTGTTTGCTCACATGGGTGTAATGGGGTCAAGAGTACTGGTCTTTAGCCAACCACCAGCTTTCAGCCCAGTGAGTAATTCACCTTCATCCAATGCAGTGAAGCCCAGAATAAAACAATTTTGTTCCTTACAGCAGTTCTGATATTAGAAAACAGTTCTGACTTTTTTGTCAAATGATGACATGGCAAGGGGGTGTGCAGATTACTGAGCACAACTCCAAGGTGAAGCCATGATGTTTCTTTCCATTCAAACACAGCCAAACTGAGAGGCTACCCCAGACTTCACTTATGCTGGGGCAAACCTGCGATATCCTAGTATCGGATTTGGGATATGTGGACAGAGCAACTGGGAAGCATCCATTTGTATCTTCAGGCTGTAGAAAGACATGATTACCAAAGATTCAGTAAAAAAAGATGTGCTAAAAAAATAATGTGGGAACATCAAAAGACACATACTGACTCTACTCTGCTTAACGACACATAGGGCTGTTCAGTATTAATCTTTCACAGTCGTTTCTAGTCGACAACCTAAAACCAAGCTGCACCTTGTTATCTGGTCAGTTTTCTTTATTTAAATTGATTTTCTTTAACAACTTTAATTATGATTCACTTTGATCAAATCCCAATAAAATCAAACTCCTTAAGTGAGAATTACACAGGCTTTTGGGTTTGTTTTTTCTTTTTTACTAAAATCTTTAATCATTGCTTTTTTAACATCTTTCCTAAAAGAAAGGATGCAAAGAACACTGTGTCTAATAAATTCAGAATAACATCAATTGATCTCCACATATTGATGTCACCAATTTGCCCATGAATGCCATGGATGAAATCTTAGTTCCATTAAGGATCATTAGTTTCTTGAATGCATTCATTATTCAAAACCACTTGCTAGTAATTTTCTGCAAATAATTCCACCTCTGGAGCTTGTGGGGTGTGAGTGTCTTCTTTACACACTTAATGTTAAAATGTCCTTCCTGCTTTTGTTAAGAAAAAACTTTCATTGATTTGAGCAGAAATTAATTCTCTCTTCAGAATACCTACTCTCAGACTAGCATCTCTACAGCTTTTCGATACTTAAAATGAGTTGTGAGTTAATCTGGGCTATCCCATTTTAGGATTTATACTGATTAACAAGAGATTAATTTTATTTCGTTAATCACTCAGCTCTTTGGTAAAACCAGAAAATCTCTACCACCATCACTCACACATTAAGAATTATTTTTTAAAATACTTTTTTAATCCTTTTTAATCATAGGTTCTATTTTCAAATTACTTCAGAAGCTTCAGTAGCTGAGAATTTCAGTAGCTACATTTCTGACCTTTATATAAAAATCATCCCTATCATGTAGCTGTATTTTTCAAATTGTTTCCCTTAGATCGTAAAGGAAATGTCAATATTTTTCCATTTAACTAGCAGGTCATATTCTGTTCTGATTTATAAAAGAACTAATGAAGTAACTTTGTTACTTGGTAGTTACACTCAGCATTGAAGCCAGCATAAGAGAGAGCGGAACTGAGATAGGTGAATTTGGAAAAAGATTTATTGCACTTTGCAGTTACTTATCATTTTCCTGAAAATGGTTATTTCTGCTTTTTTTTAAAAAAAAAAAAAACAAAAACAAACAACAGTAAGACTTTTTAAATTAAATATAAAAGAATAAACGTAACATTTCTGTGTCTTGTTGTGTGGATGCAATTTAAATGAACAGACAGATGTTTACAAAACATCAAACCTAGCTGCAGTCATTTTCTTCCTAGATTAGACATACAAAAAGAGTCAGAAAATGAATTTGTTCCTTGATTAATGTTTTTCAAGTTATACCAGTGTAAATTTTGCATCCTATCTCATTTGAAAATAAAAACTTCATAAATTTCTGCTGAATGCACACTGACTAAACATGAGTTATAAAAGCTAAAATAGTCTAAACCTGTCATTTGAATTTCTTCAGTCTGTGAGGGTGCTGTACAGGGCCAGCTACACAAATCTGGAGCAGCCCGAGGATGTTCTTACTTCTACAAGCTGCGATTAACTTTTAGTTTTCCATGGAGCAATGGGTAACAGATAAAAAGGAGCAAAATATCCTCTATACTCTATGGCATTGTTAACCTTCAAGCTGCACCAACCTGACTTACCCATATGGGGCTGTACTTAATGGCAGGTAGTCCTATGTATCTAAGGTGAAGGGAAACATATGCATTTCAAAACAGCTTGAGCACAGATTTGATCTCTTTTGTTTAGCAAGACACTACATGTTATCAAGACTGGATCTGAGCAAATAATGCCTCTTCAGATCACTAGTGAAAATAAAACAGACAAAAATGTTTCCTCATACCAAATTATTTGGATTTCGGTGCTTCTTTGTTTCTGTCTTTGGGAAGAAAGGAAGTTGATTGTTTTGGTTTGTTTTAATTTTCCACAAACTGAAAAAAATGGGAATGGAGGAAAACCAGGTCTTACAAACCATTTAGTTTGAAAGCTCCCACTCTGAAACATACTCTTTTTACTTTGAAAAACTAACATATTTTATTTTTTTACAAGTAAAATCTAAAGCATTTGTCATTTGGTGATCTTGGAGGTTTAAAAAAAAATGTCTTTTGTTTCTTTTCCTTTAAAAACATAAAAGAATAATTGTGGAAGGTGGGGAGATGTTTTGAACCAAACCATTCAACGAATATTGGTGTGGAATTGCACACAGAAAAGGAAGGAGTGTTGCTGAACTGATGTTTTCCTCCAAAAATGAGGGGAAATAATTGCTTGGCAAGATTTGCTCAACTGTAAACTCTCAAGAGTACACACAGACCTCTAGTGGATAAATATTGCAGAACCAAGAGGTCCAGAGGGCCAAAACTGTAACACCTCATGCACCCTGTCCCCACTGCATGGGCTGCTGAGCCACCCCACACCCTCGCTGCCATCGGGCTGAGTCAGCCCAAGTCACATCAGGAGGTCTGCCCACACAGGGAAAACAAGCACCATGCCTGGAGATTTCCCTGTCTCCCCTTCCCCAGGACTTATTTATTCCCACCCTTTCAATCCATGGACACATTATGAGAACCCACATGAAATCCCTTAATAAACCTCCCATAATTCAGAGGCTTATCATGGCCGGTCAGAAGCTTTTGAAGTTCCCCCATTACTGATTTTTATATCAAGAGCCCAAATGAAGCTGCTTTTGTACAGATTTGACCAAAATCAGGTTGTTTAAAGGAAAGAGAAGCTTATAAGGAAATAATCAAGCAAGAAGCAAGTCAAATTTAACTCAAGACTACAAACATTTAAGTCCTGCTATATCATTTGGGAACCATTTAGAGAAATTCAACCAGTTTGGAATAAATGTGAGCTAGGTCTCTCTAAAAAAAAAGTTGTAGCAATGTTGTTTTTCATAGTGCCCCATCTTTTTCTGAAATATGAATTCAAAGCCAAATTGAGAGGGAAGAAGAGGATTTTTCACAAAAGACTTCATCAATCACAACTGAGTTGGAAGACCTTCCTCTGCTTTATTCTCTTTCGTCTCAAAGCCTTATGAACATTTAGTTCTAGCAAAACTTTTCATAACCTTGAACTTACTAGAAACCCAGTAAAATATCCCAAACAAATTAAATGCAACCAATTATTTGACATGCAAAATGGATTTCAGTTTTGCCCTACTGTGGTCTTATGTTTCATTATTATTAAAAATGTCAGCAGTATTTTGCCTGCTGGGAGCATATTTTTTCCTCTTTTTCAATCTTACTCAAAGTCTGTTACTGCATATTTTACTGTTCGTACCAGCAGAGGCTGGCAGGGAGGTGGAGGATGAGGTCTTTTCAACAAACTGGTGCTTTTTGCAGAATGTTTCTGCATGGGTGGGAGTCACAGAGGGCTTGCAGTGAGATGAGCACCTGTCACTTCCAATGAGTTGCTCTGAACAAGATCTTCCAGTATAATAAATATAAATAAGTCTAAATAGTTAGAATGCAATATAGTTCCTTCTAAATCCATATCCTGATCATTTGCAAAGGCCCAAATCCTAATTCCTCTGAAGTCCATGGGAGCCTCTCCATTGACATTAACAATAGACAAATGAAGGGCTTTTGTCTCATGCCGGGGATCCAGACAGAGGTGACCACGGTACAGAAATAATGGGTGACTCTTGTTTCTGGAAAGAAAAAGAAAATTCATTTGATATTTATCTAGAAGTCATTTTCTTGGCTCTCAAATAGGCCTATCTTTCCTTACTTTGTTTTCCCTAAATTAAAGATTCAAGATGAAAGTAATACCTTAATGCAAAGAGGGAAGTTGTCTTTATGCAACCTGTGACTGAAGAGGAATTACTTTCTTAATGTTAACAAACTGCATCAGTCGACACACACAGACTTGCTTTGTATGCTTTGTCACAAACAGCACGGAATTATCACTGTTCCCTGGGTCTACAAAAATCCCTTCTAGGTTTCAATTTCTTGTATTCCAAAATTAAGAAGTTAAGGTATGTATGCTATTTGATCTCTTTTTAAAATTCATTGATTTTATACATGTTCTCACCTCACAGTCATTTACTAGAAAGCAAACACAAATGAGCATGAACAAAACAAACCACCGTTTTTTATATTCTAGCAAATATTTACTGTGAAAACAGTTGAGCTGTTTACACATGTTTACAGTCAAACATCACCAGATTGGATCTGCTATTCCACAATCCAAGCAATATCTCTCCTAAATAAAAAATGACCTTCAGCAGAGTCACACAGCTAAGCCTCCCGATTAAGTCACCTGCTATATCAGTTACAATCCTAAACTACAAAATGCAAATTCTTGTACCAGTAACATGTTTCCTCTTATCTCTGTGAGTTACTGTACTGTAGCCAATGTTCATTCTAACATAATAAATCTCCACTGAGTAGGAATTTAATGTACTCCACTGCCTCGACATACTGTAGGTATAAATATCCTGGAGTCCTTGTGCTACAACTTGCAGAAAGTACAGTGTTGGTGTTACACAGCTATGATGCTAAATAAGGTTTTAATACAGAAATAATATCTCAGATTAACTGTGGTGTGAACATTATAAAACATGAAGCACTGACCTCACCAGTAACACCTCTTCATTGGCTAAATGTATTTAACTTGGTGTTTTCTGTACAAGGTGCCTCATTCGGCAGCTGTTGTGATTTTGCAAGTGTTACAATTGGTGGATGGAAGGAGCATGTTTCGGACTATGACTCAGAAGAGTTTGGATCTGTTCCCAGCCGCTCCAGTATCCTGGCAGTCCCACCAGGTCAGTAAGAGCTGTCTCCTTGGCAGCCTCAGAGCCCATGACCTAAGTTTTACACGACTTTTGTTCTTCCACAGTGTTTAAGAAACAGACTCTTCTGTACTCAGTGATAGAAACATCCCAGTTAGCCACCTTTTGTCTCACCAGCTCAGAAGATCAGATCTGTTCTAAGAACTTGTCAGTTGGATTGGTGTTTGGTCCAAGCCTAGGTCAAGGCATGAACTCCACTTTGGACCCAAAAATGGATCTACTACAGTATTCTGCCCCCATTCACCTCTGAATGTTACACTGGTAGGATTAATAGAGGGAGACTTAAATCGGGTGGAACTTGTTTGAATTTCTGTATGGCTGGAAAAATTCTGAGACCAAAATTCTTAGAATCTTCTGTGATTCTATGGTTCTATGAAAATGATCAAGTGTGTCAGTGGAAATAGTGAACCATATCAGTACGACTCACCAAACAGTATGATTCCATAATTCCCTCAAATTCAGGAGCAGAATTCCCTTTTTACAGTCATGAGGAAACTTGCACAGGCAGCATAGAGGAGACCAGAGGCAATCAGTAAGTGATGTCAACCTTGGGCCAAAGGACACTGCCAGCAGTGTGAGATCTACTGGTTCAAATAAAAAGAAGCAAAATATTGCGATAATGAAACATTTCACACTGGTCACTAAACATAACTTAAGGGGATGGGAAAATATATTTTCTGGAGCTGAAAGTGGGAGTCGTTACATTTCAGTTCAAATAAAGTAGATTTTTAAAATTACGCTAAAATTACAGTTGAAATTTCGTGCATAACAGGTACTGCTGGGATTCCCCTGCACTGACCTTAAAAGATGCCCCATTCATTCATAGTCAAAACAGGATGATTCAACTTTGTACAGTTTGAATGTCAGAACTCCCTGTGCAGATGCAACTCATTTTAGCAAAAGAGCCCTTTTGTCAGTAGAGCTTATGTCACTTAGGGAAGCGGTTATACCACCAGGAAAAGAATTATTTTGGCTGCACAAATTTTATCTTCACTACCAGAACTTTGCCACTGTAAATATGATAACCAGACCTTTGTAGTGAAGAGTGGTCCTCAGTGAACCATTCATTGATAGAGAGAGACTTTGGAGACAAATAACCTTACAAAACTGATTAGTGACCACCAACACAGTGAGTTTGTAGGTCTGTCTGTTTTCCATATCCATCCATTACCTACATTAATTATAGTAACCCTGATCTTGCAACTGAATATGAGGCAGAAACCACTATGGAACAATCGAGTTTTATTTTCGCCTTTACTTGCCTGCCTATAAAGAGGATAAATTCTTTTGTGTCATAAGGAAATAGAGGCTGCACTTAGAATAGGATGTGAGTTTATGTAGTTGTGGGTTGAATGAGGCATGGTTTGGGGAGAAATCTGTCTTGTGAAGGGCTGTTGTGAGCCAGTCTCCAGAATTTCCCACATCTAAGAAATGTCTTTGGACGAGATACAGTTTGGTCACACATGCTTGACATAATAGAGTGGGTTGTTCTGCCTCATACAGACTTGTGTATAAACCCATGCTTACATATATTCCACCTCTCAGTTTAGCAAAATTTAAATGTGAGACACAACATTATCTGTTTAAAAACTGAGAAACAAGGGGGATAAAAACTCCATTCAGGACATGAACTTAAATTGCCACATGGTCCTTTCCGCTAAGGAAAACAGCTCTTCTGGTAAGCTGAGCTGATGATTCAGCAGTTGCCGGGTAAAAGGCCTTTCAACAGTGAAAACTGTGTGATGCGAAGGTCATTCTGAGCAGGGCTACCCGTGGGTGGCACTCACTTTTAATGGTCCTGTTTTCTGTATGTCTGTGAAACAGTCCAACAAGGGCCCTCAGCCTTTCTTAACTCAGGGCATGGTTTCTGGTCTACAAGCTATCCTCAAACCCTGGGGTGAGAGAAGAACCCTTTTCTTCCCCATCTTTGAAGCCGAAGTGTCTTGTTGGTAAGCTGCCTCCACCTGAGGATGAACTCTTCTCCAAGCATCTCCCCTGAGGAATTCACAATTCCTTGCAGTTCATTTTCCTCCCAGCTGTACCCTGATTTGTCTGCAAACCAGACAAATTTAAGCTGTATAAACCCCATCACATATCTGTTTTCTATTACATTAGTGGTAGGCAGCCTTTGGCAAATTAAAGGAAACCTCAGACTCGTTCCTTTCAAACTACAGAAATTTGGCAATGTGTCTCACACTTTAAAATGACATGAGTAAGATGCGTTACAAGAGAGAAACACTGGAATAAAAAATAAACTCTCTCCACCCTGCTGTTAATCAAGAGCGGGTAATATTTCCAGGTCTGACAATGACAGATCTTTAGATATCTCTATGACAGAGGCAGTTTCGGTTCTCCAGTTCTCATGAAAATCCCTAATATTATTCAGTTCAAGAAAACAAAGTCCTTTAAATCCATGCTTTAAAGCACCACATGTCTCATCATTGACAGAAAGGTATGTGGATGTCTCTTGGAAAGGAAATGCAGGAATCTGTGCAAGATTAGACTGAATACTAACGAGAAACTTGATCCCTGGCAAGAGGAGGGAGGGATACCTCATGAACTGGTTCATGAAGTGCACAAACGTTTTCTTCCCTGGGAGACTTTCAGCTGAGTTGCTCATGCTGCTATTCAGGCACTTTACAGCCAATGAAATAAAAAGCCGAGAGACCCTGTCTATCCAGATTACCACACTGCTTGCTAACATGATGTCTGGGTACTGTTGAGGTCTGGGTCATTGCAATCATGAATTGAAAGCAAAGACAGAAACCACAGACACATTTGTAAGATAGAGACTGGTTGTCTACCTGAATTCAGAGTAGTTGCACTGTGTGTTTATACTTCCTATTCATTGTAGCAGGAAGCATTTCTTCTCAGTACCTCAATCTGTTACAGACCTCTGCTATGGGCTGCTGATCACTACTGCTTTCCATATCAACAGTCAATTAAGAGAGACTAAATATTCTATGTGTCTGCTTTGAAAGGTGTTCACTTTCCTCTTGAAGATCCTTCAGAAAGAGGTGACAGTGACCAATCCCTTAAGCAATGGGTTCACTATTCCTCCCACTTTTTACCCTGAAAGTACTTAATTTGTTTTCATCTAGTGCAGTCATTTTCATAATCTTAAATTGTTTAGAAATCATCAATGTGTTTGCAAGCCCTCAGGAAGATAGAGTATTTGTGCATCTCTCATTGAAGGCCTTGTCTACCCTGCAGATCCTCTATCATGGACAGCGTAGCATTGGGTGACAAAACACTACATGTCCCTCAATCCAGGCTCCCCTGTCAATTGTGTTACCTGTTTTGGAGTCAGAAGGAAACATCTTTTCTCTTGTCAGCTGGCATCAGTTTTCATAGCAGTTCACTGGCAGATTGTAGAAGTGAATCCTCTTTGTGACCTTACTTCAGCAATAGATTTTATTTTCCAAAAGATTCAGCAAAGGGTATACAGCTGCTTTGCACCTTGGCAGGCTGAAGTATTGCATTTCACAGTGTGCTCTGCACAGTCCTTTGGGCCCATAAGCAGCGTCTCTCTCTGTACTTGATGAGTGTGAAGACAAATTCAGTGAAAGCCTGATTCTACTTTCTCGTGACTGAACTCACCAAGTGCAATGCACAGCACCTCAGCAGTTTAATAGTTGCTGCCTCACTGCATACAGATTGCAATCCCTGCCAGATGTTCGTTATATTGTCTTGATAGATAATATATCAGGTAAGGTTCATTTATGACAGGTTTACTGTGAACTTCATCAGCCCCAAATGCTACAGCTCTAACAAGGGAAATTAAGGTCCTGTTGCAATCTCGTTCTCCCAGATCATTGTTAAAATGAAAGGGTGGACTGCTGCAGTTCAGTAGTGATTTCTATCTGAACTTAAACATTGGTACTTGTCAACATGGTAATGTTGGGATAAAAAAGGATGGGCATCGCTGTAAGAAAAATATGGACGGAAGGAGAGAAAAATAGCAGATATACAGGAGTAATTTGTCAGATGCAAAAATCAAAATGACTTTTTGAGGAATTTATGCCTGCTCAAACAAGCAGCTAGTAACAGACCGGAATGTAGCCCAGCATATAAATTCAATAACCAAATCAGACTCTGTAGGGACCTCACAGAGTGTGTGTTAACCTCTATCTCACCAGACTTTGTACTGTCTTCATTCCACATACAAGAATTACCCCTTTCTGGCTTTCTGCCACAGAGCTTAGGTCCAGTCCATTCATACCTGAATGACTTTGAACCCAGTCCCGTGACAGGTAGTGTCTCCAGGAAAGTACTGGAGCCCCTGACCTCCTCCTGATATATCAGCACCTTGGAAAGAATTCCTAGCCAGAGTGAAAAGCACCATCCCTTTCATACACACCTGTGGCATCTAGTGAGAAAAATGTAATTACCCAAATTGAAAGGGGCCTAGGGCACAGAGAGGACTCTTTATTACATGAGCTAATGGTCTCTAACATGTCAGCTGTGCTTGGTGACTTTATCATGTTCAAAGACTCCATAATACACCTTATCCCTTTGGAATGGTGGTGAAACTGTAAGGGGCCCAAATCATATTCCTCAATATCTCACACCACTAGCCCCTTTTACTGAAAATCAGAGTTGGGTCAAACTCTAAAAATCTACAGGAGGGTAAGTTTGACATGGTGGAGGTTAACAGACAGGCTGACTCCAGATAAACTTATTATCCACATAAATGTCCAATCTTTTTTATGAATCTTACTAAGCTCTTGGCCTTAAGAGCTTCCTGTGCAATTTGGGTTGATTCTGTTATTATCAGAATCAATTTGCTCATTACCAAAAGATCATCTCATTGAACTAAGTACATTAAGGGCCAGATTCTTGGCTGGTATGAATTAATCTTCCTTCAAGCCAGTGGGACTGCAATTTTACACCCCTACAAAGTGAATATAAACTGCTACTAAACCAGAATGTTTGCAATTTGCAGACTAATGGAAAACCAAGCCCAGTAGCTATGTAATTTATTTCACATTATCTCCCCATAATTGGTGATCTAGCCTGAGTAAAACCAGAACTGATCCAATGATTTGGAATTTGGCAGAACTTAAGGATGTTACTGTTTGCAATGGTGTCAACACTTGTTTTCCCAAACATTTTACAATACATCAGTCATCTTTTACATTTATTTTTGGGGGGATGGAGAAGAAGGGTTTGAAACTGTAAAAACATTTAATAACTCACAAAGGGGCAAATAAAACTTTTTTTTTTCCTCAAGATTGTATAGAAGTAAGCAGAAACACAAAATTGTGCATCTGTGACTTCAGTTTAAGTTGCTTACCATGCCAAGCCTGGATGCAGAAATCACTGAGAGGGCAGTGACTCATCATGTTACTTGGGAAAAATATCAATTACCCTGCATATTATTACTCTGTATACTGTAAAACTCCTGAGCCTGGAGACAGAACGTGGCAGTATTTCCAGAGCATACATCTTCTCAAGGATTTTGGAACTGCAAGGATATTTCTTAGGGAAAGGTTAGATAATATTTATTCATGTTAGCAAAATTGAAAGAATTCCAGAGGGCTATCAAATCAAAAAACCTGGAGATGACCAAAATAATGAGTTCTCCCCTTTCTAAATCTTAGTTTGAAAACAGTATAAGATTTTTTAATGTCTTGTTCATTGGAATATACTATTCCTCGAAGCAGTTCAGGGATGTGTCCCCTCTCCCCATAGCTGGATGTGGCTTGGATCAGAGAGTCCTTGATTCACTCATCTTTGCAGCCTGAGAGATGGTTGAACCCAGCCGAGCACATTTCCACTGCGTATCATGAATATCAAGGATCTTGAAACTTTCTCTTTGATTTATTTGTTCTGGTGTCTGAAAACACTGAGTAAATGTGTATATATCTATGAGTGCATGTGTGTGTACAAGGACTAGGTCAGGATGTAAAAATGTGGACAGAAAACTGTATAGCAATTATTCAGCATTAAATAGCACATTTTTCTCACCATGGGGCTTTCTGGACAATAAGCTATTTTTAAATATTGTGGGTAAAAATGAAAACTCCCACAGTGAAGTTAGCAAAATGCCTTGATATGAAGTCGGTGGCTGTCCCATTGAACAACTCAAATGATTGACATGAGGTGTAAAATTCTTGATAAAGGACAGAAAAAAGGTTGAGAAAAACAGAGACGCTCCTGCCCACAATGCTGTTGGAAGTTGGATGTACACCATGTAGTCAATGTAATAACTAAAAATAATCAGCAGAGAAGGTCCTACTACTTGAAAGAATTTCAAAAGAGATTAAATTTTTAACCCTTCGAAATGGCATTATCCCTCAGCCAAATGAAAGCTGAGAAAGGTCCACAAATGCCAGCTGCATTAAGGAGACAATTATTACAGACTTGCAGCCTTGAAATGGGTGGATTTCTTGGTGATTTGCAAATAAACATGTCATAACATTTAAATAAATTTCATGTCTTACCTGGAAAATATGTACAGTATTTTCAGAGCTAGTATAGATCTCTAAGGTGATCCCCATATACAGTGGAAAGCCTCATGTTTTTAAAATGGTACCAGTATTGCTGACTTTTTAGTCTAGATTAAGTTCAGATAATGAATCTTTACTCCTGCTTATTTGGTCACTACAGATTATAGCTACTTCTCACCATGTAGATGAATTCAGGGCTTAGCCATGCAGCACAAGTCCACCTGATGGGAAAGTCAGATGAACACCCTGAATTGCTCCATTTCTTTATGATGTCACATATAAAGACAAAATATCAAAATCAAAATCTCTGTATCAATCTTAAGCTAACGGGATTTCTGTCAGGGAATTTATCAGCATTGTCTGGTTGTAAACATTGGCTTTGAGATAAGTTGTTCTGTAAGGTCAATAAATCATTTTAGTCAAACAAAGTGTGCATGTCTCTGTGTGTGTGTCCATGTTTGTATGTTTTATTCACACATACATACCTGTTAAATCTTACTTGGCTGTCATCAGAAGTTAGTTACTGGTTTTGTTCTTTGTTTTGTTTTTATAACTTTTGTTATTGTTCACTTTGCTCTTGAGGCTTGAACTGTGGTTTCCTGTGGTTTTGGATCAAACTTTAGTTCTGTGTATATCAAAAGAAATGTCCTTACCCAACAGGTACTCTGAGACTGATTGATTGATTGGCTGCCTCAATGAGTCTCCTCCACTGTGCAAGGGCAAAACATTAAATATATCCAAAATTTTCAGTTTAAGATAGATGAGAAAGATGGTTTTCAAGCCTCAGTATCTCACATAAATCTTCAAACCCAGCAATTAGAAACCAAATGTCACAAATCCCATGTCAGTTAATGGGAAGTGAAAATACAACACCCACAGCACTAAATACCTTAAATACAGACTCCAGACTCTTGCACTATAACTTTACTGGACAATATAGTAAAAATTATTCTTTGTTTCCAGGAAAAAAATCCTGTTGTGTTTCCCTGCATACATTTCTTCTCTGTTTCATCTCCTAGTCCTGAAGTTAAGGGAGAAGAAATACATTTTGATTTGAGTGTAGAAAGTACTCTTTGGCTAGCAGAGGGGAGGACAATGCCTTACGGAGGATGAAGGAAGGAAACATCATAGTGCTTCAGGATGCTAATAGCTCCCAGTACTATGTATTTATGGAGGATTTGGAGAATGAGGGTGGAACAACTCAGTACATTCCTGAGGACTAGATTTCCCCAACTCTTTTAATTCCAGCATTTAGGAGCCTAAGCATAGCCCTGGCAGGAGGACATCTCTCTGCCCATATTCATACAGCCTAGGTTAAGCCATGTCCAATGGGGCAGAAGGAGAGGTAAGAAAAAGTCCTCCAGAGGTTTTTTCCTCTCCACCTGAAGTAAAGGGAACAGACTGCTGTCCCGTATCCATCTGGGCCTCAAGAGAAATAGCAAAGAAAAGCCCAAATTCGAGGAATGAAAATGAGACACACAAAAAAAAAAAAAAGATCTGGTTCTTTGAAGGAACACAAATCCTGCCCCTAAACCCAAGGAAATTGTCTCTGTATGTTCACAAGTACAAGTAGTTATTCCTTTTACCTCACATGTGTCTTCATAAGCAGAACATCTGGTTCTTCTTTGGCACAAATACCTTCCAATATAACTTGCATTTTTACTGTGTACGTGTATCTAACTTGCTTATTCACTAGGGTTTCCATAAACTTTCAGTGTCTTTTTCCACACTTAATTTCTTTTGTTGGTTCTTTCTTTCTAATTTTCCCTTCCCCCTTCCCTCTTTTGTAGGCAGAGGCTTTCTCTGAAGTCTCAGTATTAAAAGGCCCTATGAGCATTTGCCTGCTTTCTTTGTACTTATGGAGTCAAAGCTCAGATCTCTCTCCTTTTTATTAGCATTGTCTGCACATCCTCAGAGAGTGGGATGTTTTTATCTGCCTTTGTTATCGAATCTCAGTAGCAAATGTGCTGAGTGAAACTGGAGAGGAATTGAATCTTGCAACGCAAGTGCCCACACATACGTGCACATCTAGACCTGCAGCAGCGGCCTGCTGGTAGTACAGCCAAAGTATCATTGGGTACAACAGCCCTCATATTGTGATATCTGTATGATGCTCATCACATGTAGCTAGAATATATGCACTAAGGTATGAAGAACAGAATTTTTGCACATACAGAGCTAAACTTTGCCAAGAGATCAGAACTGAAATGCCTTCACATGCCCAGTAGAGTCCATTGCAGCAAAGGAGTTCAATTCCTAGCAGTAGCCACATTGACACTTTCATGGCCTCATTCCCAAAAGAGTTCCCAGACAAGTATGAATGTCTGACTCTCTTTTCTAATGTCTAAACTGTCTCCTCATACTCTGTTTTTTGGTAACTTTAGCCCTCATCTGATACTAGCCAGGGCTGTACTTTTGAGCAGTCTGACAAAAGGAAACTCTCCCTAGGACCAAGGGGGAAGGGAGAGGAATCTCCAGGGATGAATCAGTGAGATGTGCCCTGTGCAACATACACAGATCCATTTCTCAGCATTTGAACTTCATGAATGCAAATCACCTTAAAAAATCCATGAAGGAAAGAGCATGTAAAACTGCCCTTGTTCTTTCTCCTCCTTTCCTTTCACTTTATCCTGTCAGCACTGCATATATCAAACTGGAGCTCTGGGTTTTAACTAGGCTTTACTGTTTCATTCTGCTTCATGAATTTTTCAGTGTTTACACTTATGCTTAATATAATAAGATTGATAATGCAGCTGCCTGATAGATTCTCATCCAGGCTTCTCAGCTAGAGAGATATTTATTCTTTCTCCCTAATTTCTGTAATATCCAAAAGTTCATTTTCACCTTTTGCATCTTGATGCTGTTTTTCATCTTTCAAATATCCATCTCCCGAAATAATATGTTTAAGGTAACAGCATTTACCTAGTGGATTTATATGACTGGGACTCAGTATGCTACCTATGCTGCTGTGGCCGAGTAGCTTTTTCCCAGCCATAGGTACGTTGGTGGAGCAGGTAGAGGACCCCACCATGAAGAGTTCTGTGAGCCGCGGTGCTGCTGCAGTGTGCCGACTGTGTTGTTCCAACAGAGGGGGATGGCGTCATCCACATCCTCAAAGTCCCAGTAACTTTAACTAGTGAGCAAAAGAAAACAAACTAACAGGGAAAAAAAAAAAAAAAAAAAAAAAAAAAAAAAAAAAAAGACGCAGAAAAGAGGGGGATTAGTAAATAAATGTGTGATTTACAACCCAGAAGATTGCATGGTTTGTCTCTTTCAGCCTTGCAATCCAAAAGCAACGGTCAATGAAAATGACTGGCAGCAAAATTAAAACAATATATAAATGGGAATAAGTCTTTTATGCAGCATGTGTTGACTTTGCTGCCATGGGAAATCAATAAGACACACAGTTTAGTGGGATTAGAAGGAGGAACAGGATGTTCACATAGTCAAAGTGCAGAATAAACAACAGGAGGATGTTGCAGTATTTTAGGGTTCAGCATCCTTTCAGACCCCTCACCACCACCACCACCACCATATGCCCCCCCTTCCTTCCTTCCTTCCTTCCTTCCTTCCTTCCTTCCTTCCTTCCTTCCTTCCTTCCTTCCTTCCTTCCTTCCTTCCTTCCTTCCTTCCTTCCTTCCTTCCTTCCTTCCTTCCTTCCTTCCTTCCTTCCTTCCTTCCTTCCTCTCTTCCTCTCTTCCTTCCTCTCTTCCTTCCTTCCTCTCTTCCTTCCTTCCTTCCTCTCTTCCTCTCTTCCTCTCTTCCTTCCTCTCTTCCTTCCTCTTTTCCTTCCTTCCTTCCTTCCTTCCTTCCTTCCTTCCTTCCTTCCTTCCTTCCTTCCTTCCTTCCTTCCTTCCTTCCTCTCTTCCTCTCTTCCTCTCTTCTTTCCTCTCTTCCTTCCTCTTTTCCTCTCTTCCTTCCTCTCTTCCTTCCTCTCTTCCTCTCTTCCTCTCTTCCTCTCTTCTTTCCTCTCTTCCTTCCTCTTTTCCTCTTTCTTTCTTTCTTTCTTTCTCTTTCTTTCTTTCTTTCTTTCTTTCTTTCTTTCTTTCTTTCTTTCTTTCTTTCTTTCTTTCTTTCTTTCTTTCTTTCTTTCCTCTCTCTTTCTCTCTTTTTCTCTCTCTCTTTCTCTCTCTCTTTCTCTCTCTCTTTCTCTCTTTCTCTTTTTCTTGAAACATGTCATGCTTTTTCTGGAAACATTAGAAGTTTTGCACCTTGGATTCTTATAATCAGTGGGGTAAAAAAACCCCAACCAACCAAACATTAAAAATTTTGCCTTATGGTCAAAGAGAATATTCCAGATGGTATAATTAGATCTTATTTCTTGTCATTTCTTACTGGTTTGTGATCAGAGAAGCCCTACCTGGTTCTTAAAAAAACCCAATAAAATCGATTCAAATCATAGCTCATCATTGAGATATTCTTAATGACCCAGCTCTGGAACTGGCAAAAGTACTTGCACACTTGCCCAGACCTCAGTATCTTGGGAATCTCCTATATGTCAGCATGACTAGTCATTCACTGAATGTTAAATACATGTTTAAGTGAAATGCTGCCCAAGGGCCCTTTAAGTAAGGAGATTTCAGCTGTCTTTTTTCAAGGGAGATCATGATTTTTGCATGGTCACTATTCCTGTGAGCCATCCCAATTAAAAATAACACAGATGGAGCACTTGGATCTGGGATCCTTTCAATCATTTATGGATCAAACACAGCACTTCTTTTTCTTGCCAACAACACACCTGTCACAGCAATATTCTTGGTGTCTGAGAACCAATCATTTTAACTTTGCTGGGCCCAAAAACTGTGGGGTTTTTTCCCCTCACTTAGTCATTACCACTTCAAAAAGTATGTTGTTCCTTGGTTTAAATGATCTGATGGAGACCGAGGTTCTAAAAAACCTAAACAATACTAAGCTTCCTTTAATAATGTCATTAAAGCCTTAAAAATTTTCCAGGGAAAACAGGTGGAGATATGAATTCGTGGACTGTAAAGAACCAGTAAAAAATCCTGGATAAAGATCAGGAATTGTTGTTTGTTCACTAGAGCTGATGTGACGCTGGACGCATTCTTCCCTTTTTATCTTGGTCAGGGCTTCTGGCCCCACGGTGTAAAGCTGAAGGCACTGAAAAGCATGTGTGGCTATTGGTACCTGCACTACATGTCCTGCGCTGCATGGTGCTACAAAGTTTGTCAATGGTAAGACAAAATGTCTCCTGAAGCCTTTTTTAAACCAGTCACCCAACCACTAAACTCATGTGCTTCTTCCTGGGGCTGTGAACAACAGTTCTTCCTTTGGAGAAGAGAAGATGGTCCATGAACTGATTGCAAACACCAAACAGAAAAAAGATAAATGCATTGCCATGCACCACACAAGCAAAATATGGAAGGAAATGAAACATATGGAGACAAAAATCTTGCTTTTTATTTGGTTGCAGAGGAAAGCCTGTGGCTCAGATGTGTAAGATATCTCATGTTTTTACTCATATTTATTTAGGGATTGAGAGGTTTTATTTTTATTCTTCAAAAATTCTGACAGGCTGAATATCATTAACACAGTCTCAGATGACTTTGCTTCTCAATGTCATGCCTATGTCAGGGACTGAATTAAAGAACTCTGGAAAACTGCTGGCAAAATATTTGGTGATCCTCAGATAAGTATTGATGTGTACATAAACATTTTGTCTTCGTCCAGCTTAAAGAAAAAAAATTCAAACCCTAATTAAAATAAGCAAGTGTTTTAATTCCAAATTTTATCTCTGTTTATTCTTGTCACAGTGAGCTTGTAAAAGAAGCTTAAGATGCGCTTTTAAAGATTGTATCCGAGTGATGATATTTTCTAATATGTTTGAGGATAATTGAAGCTGTCACCTATTATTATTAATCACACCCTTGGGTAAATGTTTTGACAATACAATTGCAGAGCCAATTAAAAAACATAAAAAGTTGCAACTCTGACACTTTTCTGTCACTGCTGTTAATGATGGCATCACTGCTAATCTAGTCATTTGAATCTCCAAATATTTACAGTGTTTGCTTAAGACTGCAACAAGACAGCTTACTCTCCTACTCGGGTGAGAAATCTTCAAAGAAAGGAAAAGGGCCTTTTAAAGCTGTCTTGATATCGACACACTGGAGGGAAGGGATACCATCCAGAGGGACCTTGACAGGCTTGAGAGGTGGACCCGTGTAAACCTCATGAAGTTCAACAAGGCCAAGCGCGAGGTCTGGACATGAGTGAAGGCAATCCCAAGAACAAATACAGGCTAGGCAATGAGCGGATTGAGAGCAGACCTGTGGAGGACTTGGGGGTATTAGTGGATGGAAAACTGAATATGAGCCAGGAATGTGTGCTCACAGGCCAAAAAGCCAACTGTACCCTGGGCTGCATCAAGAGAATTGTGGCCAGCATGTCGAGGGAGGTGTTTCTCTCCCTCTGCTCTTGTGAGACCTTCAAGACTGTGTCCAGCTCTGGGGACCCCAACGTAAGAAGGACATGCACTGGCTCGAGCAGGTCCAGACAAGGACTATGAAGATGATCAAGGGGCTGAAGCACCTCCCTTATGAGGACAGGCTGAGAGAGTTGGGGGGTTGTTCAGCCTGGAGAAGAGAAGGGTACAGGGAGACTTTGTAGAGGCCTTCCAGTACCTAAAGGGGGCTACAGGAAAGATGGCGAGGAACCCTTTATCAGGGAGTGCAGCAATAGGATGAGGAGTAATGGTATTAAACTGAAAAAAGGAAGATTTAGATTAGATATAAGGAAAAAATTCTTTACTTTGAGGGTGGTGAGACACTGGAACAGGTTGCCTAGAGAAGCTGTGGCTGCTCCCTCCCTGAAAGTGTTCAAGGCCAGGTTGGATGAGGCTTTGAGCAACCTGGTCTAGTGGAAGGTGTCCCTGCCCATGGCAGGGGGGTTGGAACTAGATGATCTTTAAGGTCCCTTCCAACCCAAACCATTCTATGATTTTATGATTCTATAAAGATTTGTTATTGGAAAGTTTTTTGAATGTTTCCTGTCCTGGTAGGATAAAGTACTGGGTTCTTGTGGGAGAAAAGTAAACTTTTTCTTAATATTCAGCGTTTTTTCTTAGACCCTGACTTTATATCTTCTTTATTTTCATAATTTAGTCATTTTTAAAGAATGATCAGTTGCATAAGTCAATTGATACTCTCTGGAAGACTGCTTAGATTAAAATTATCCCAGGTAAAAATAGAGGTTACCTGTACTCTGAGTATGTCAATGAGCAATGAGTCTTCTTGTCATAAAGAATTTAAGGTTGTAAATATAATTCCTGTACCAGATCAGGATGAAAAAACAAAATCTTGAGAAGCTGGAGTGGATTTTGTTTTGGTTCTTGTTGGGTTTTGTCAGTGTACCAGACATTCAAGAGAAAGAATCCTTTCTGAGAAATCAGGATTTTGTAGTAGCTGTAATATATTTCATAGTATTTTTACTTACAAAAATGCTAGAGTTTGTGATAACTGAGCTAGAACATCAAACAGAAGTTTACTCTGACATAACAACATTGTTTTCAAGATTGGGACAGGACATGTTGGCAAATAAAAATATATATATTTCAAAAAATCTTCTGGGAGGAATTCACTTGAACTGCTGTTGCTAAAGGACTGTTTCATCTAAGCAACCATGAGTTTGAGCGTGTCAATGCTTCCTAGCAAAAAAAAATCCTCTAAACCCTCCGCATCATCCCTGTCTCCACATTTATACCTCACTTAAATCATGGGAATCCTGATCAGGGACTCTCACATGCTGCCACCAGCAACACCACACCTGACACTGTGACACAGCCTGGATTGCTAGGAAAGAATAAGCTCAGCTTCAGATCTGCAGCCCAGTCAGACATCAGACTTTCTCCACGGCACAGGGCTATCCGCTAAAGAAAGCAGTGGCCGTGCCATGTTCTGCTCGTCTACGGCTGGGGCATTCTGGGGACCACTGCATGCATACAGGCCACAGCTGAGTAAACAGTAATGCAAGTCTGATGCTTCTCAGTGAACAGATTATATCCTGCTAATGCTCTGCCTAGTCCTTATATCTCCAGTTACACATTGTTGCCTCCTACCTCAGCCCCAGAAAGTGAGGAGCAACTACCTGCCATGGAAATGCAGTGCTGGGGGTGATGGAAGGGGATGTGTCCAGCACACTCCTGCTGGGCATTCTTCTTGCCCTTCAAGGCCCTTCAAGCCCCTCCAAGCTCTTTCCCCTACTCTGATGGCACTTCTTTTCTTTCTTCTTCTCTTTCCTTTCTTCTTTCCTTCCTTTCTTATTTTCTTTCCTCTTCTCTTGCTCTGATTTATTTACCTGTCTCTTTTTTTGTTCTTTTTCTCTAATTCTTTACGTCTTGTTTCTGGTTTCCAGGCAGACCTCAGTGGCACATTGCCCATGGGGTATTCACAGAGATGAGAAACCCAAGTACCATTCCTCCTCCAGAGAGTGCTAGGGGCTACTGCAGCAGAGCTTGACCTGTGAGTTGTTTAGTAGGATGAATAGCTCTACATGGTCAGAAAAGCACTCTGGTAGTCACTGAGAAGTGTAAATGATTTTCTCCTAAGTCCTCTTACTGCCCTCCACGGAGTGGTTGGAACATGGTCCTGCTGGGGCAAGGCAGAAGTGAGCTACATGAAGAGGTATCCTCACTCTCTTCCTCCTTAGAGCTTCACCGCCATTGGACTAGTCCAAACCACATTGAGTTAATTTTACATGAAGCATTTTGCAGCCAATTTAGAAAGGTTGTTGCTTTCACCTTGCACGAGTGGAAGTGACTTCTGTTTCAAGGATGAAGGTTAGGCTCTGACACAGTGAAGATCAGCTGTAGGACTGCTTACTGTGGATCATGTCTTAATTACACAGTTCTCAAGCTCACAAGACAAAACCAGTCCTAGCCTTGTTGTGTACTGCACAGGAACACTGTTGGCTTCTCCAGTGCAAGACCTGGCCCAGCCCATGGTGGACCATGCCCATCCAGAAACACTTTCCTTCAGTTAATAACTCCCAGGTGTTAGCTCAACTTTAGCTCTCAGAAGCAGAAGTGATGCCATGACCTCCTCAGCCATGGCTTTCCCCAGCCAGCACTCTCCTGAACACTGCAATATTTCCCCACTTGTCAACACACAGGTAGAAACATGTACAAAATTCAGACCAGGCAGATCTAACATTTTCATTGGAAATGTTTTCTTGACCTTGTGCCTCTGTTCACTAAAAGCAAGCAGTTTTCCAACCTGTCCTCCACCTGATTCCTGTTTATGCTCTCCCTCATCTCTTTCCCTTTCTGATATTAAAAAAGACCACAGCACTTCCTTTTGTAGGAAGCTGTATTTAAAAGTTACGCTTGCCTTCTCAGTGTATGTTTCTGATAGAAAGACTTAACTGCTCTCTGGGGCCAGTTTTTTGCACTGGTGCATATGTATTACTTGTAGCACAAGCAGACCTGGCCAAGCATAGCCTTCCCTGCTGTTAGCTTTCTGTTTGCATTATGACTTCATTTACTGCTGAAATTAAACCTGTGTGTGTATGTATGTTTGTGAGTTGTGATTTTCCTGGGAATATTAGCAGGAGCTGAAATTCAAGTGTAACTGTGGAAAGCATTAATGATTCAGTCTTGCCTCAGAAATCCTTTTTCCTTTTCATTCCCATCCACTTATCAAGTTCAAATAGTAATCACAGACAACATCTCTTCCTTCCTCCGCACTGTGCTAGTCCCAATTCACTGCAGGCCTGCTCCAAAGTCAGTTGAAAGACATCCAAGGATGTGCACATCCTCTCATTTGGGACTGCCTACGGAAGATGGAAACTGAGATGACTGCATGCTGCTGCTGCTATCACACTCAAAGGAGAGATGGTTGCAGCCAGCTTTGGGAGGGAGGCATGATGCAAGTGCAGAGCACAGAAAGCATCAGGGATGGTCCACGTCCTGCAACTCTTCCAATCTGCAAGAGGCAAAGCTTAATGAGCGGGTGTTACAGAGACAGTACATGGAGCTGGTGTCATGTAAGGAAATAGTTATGATTCCTACTGCTTAAAAGCAGCAGAAAGAAAATGCAAAGCATCAGCTGAATAATAATGGGGAATCCCAAGCCAACATTTTTAAGCCAAAACTTAGCTATGTGAAGGCTGCTCCTCACCTCTACAATGTCAGCTCTGCACACTTTAGCCTGGAGCTACTGAGCCTTGCTGCCATCAGGTCCTTGCTTGCTGGAGTAGCTGGACTTCGCATCATACCTTCACTTCCTAAGACCGTCCCCTCTTGTGATGGCAAAAAAGCAATTATCATAGAATCATAGAATGGTTTGGGTTAGAAGGGACCTTTAAAGGTCATCTAGTCCAACCCCCCTGCAACGAGCAGGGACGTTTTCAACTACATCATGATGCTCATTAGTCTAGGTATGGACAGTTGGATACAGGGCCTGACTGTGAGTTCTCCACATCAGACTCCAGGAGACATGTTTTTGGAAGGCTTTTAAGCTAACAGTGGAAATGGATTTGGCTGATACACAGCGTGGTACAAATTATAAAACCTCTATTGCAAAAGACCCTGCTGAAATCAACGTTAGAGTGAAGATCATCTTACCCTTCTCCCTCCAGGTGATGCAAGTCCTTGCAACACCCAAGAAGGCATTTTGGTGCATGTTCCCTTGCTCCATATATTGCAAAGCAAACGGGGCTGCCTGACCCAGGGGCCATGAAGTCCACTCTGAATTTGAGGCACCTAAAGGCTCAATCACTTTTGCTCTGCAGTCTCTTCAAGTGGGAATGGAATTACTTCCCTCCCCCTCTCTATTTAAAGGAATTAATGATATATTTTCTGTCCTGTCTATCTAGAGAGAGCAAATAATTGGAAGAGAATTGATCTTTTGAAGTAACAACGTCAGCACAGCCTTCTTCTTCCCCCACCCCTTCTGCCCAATTCCTGTTTTGGCAGAAGGAAGGTTTATGAAGGAAATTAGTTTCACCATTTGCATACACCAATATATTTAGCTGGTGGCTGTGCAGGTCCAATTAACTCAACTAACAATATGGGTGAAATGAAGTTATTGGATTATACTTGTAGCCAATTAGAGTTGCCACGGTTGAATTACTCCTTTTCTTAACCTTATTTAAAGTTAAGAAAACATGTTGATGGTGAGGCTAGATGGTTTTGCTCCCTTTAGCTCCAAGAATAAAATACTTCTCTTTCCCCCAGAGACACCTTAGAATCAAAGACAGTCTGCATATGTGGACCGCTATGTTTTATGGTCAGGCATGGCTAAATTTGTGCATTTGGTCAGATCGGGACTGATGTTTGAAGGCAAACTGACCCCATTTGTTGTACTTCTCTGGACTTCTTCCAGGGAAAACAAAACTGGAGGATGTACCTACTGGACCCCAGTCCCAAATGGTCTTTCCCTGAGTGGGACCTGAAGCAGGATTAGTATAAATTTCAGCTCCTTAGCATCAAAGGCTCAGTGGATCCCCTCCTAATGCAATGTTAACATGGCTTAATGTTTTCTTAACAGAGTATACATTTTTTTTCTTCTGTAAATGGTAAAGGCCATTTGGGTTCACAATCCCATTTCTCTCTTGCAAGGAGAATTTCCTGATAAAATTAAAGTCCATTCAATTTTCAAGTGCTTGCAAACAAGAACTAAAGACAAACTCTCAGTATCAAGTCCTGGGTATATCTGTTCCATATTTCTGACATTGGTCCATTGTATTGGTCCATGAAACCTCCTTAACATCATGTCAGTATTTCAGGGGTTCTGCTTAGAAAAGGCCACAGAAGATGAGAACCACAAAAGAAAGCTCTCTCCTGAGGGAAGCCAAAAGCTTTTGGTCCTGTGCAGTGGAGGCAGTGATTTCAGAAAATAAATTGGCAATTTAAACAAGGGAAAAAAATTTTTGGATGAGAGGAACTGGTTTACTGGGTGAAAAAACAAACTTCATGTTGAATTTTTATGTTTTGAGAAATTTGTGAATGATTTTAAAGTTAATTAAAGTTATTTCAAAAATTGTGTCTTGAAACAGACCAAACATCTACCTTGTTAAAAACATAACCAACCTTTTCAGTGCCTTTCACAATGAGCAAATTAGCTGAAACTGTCATAAATGGAGGGAAATATTTCAAACTGTATTTCATTCCTGTTCAAGAAACACTGGCACTTTTTTTTCCCAAAAAAATACATTTTCACTCAGGTCTGTTTTGGAGGCTGTGTGTGAAGCCTCCAAAAGTTGAGACAGGAGAGAGATGATTGTTCACCCTCATCAGTAGCTCCCCATAAAGATGATCCAGGCTCCCTCGCTTCCAGCATTGCGCACATTCTGACCAGCCGAAACCTGAGGACAGGAGCAACTGGAGTTGAGCCTGCAGAGGGAATTCAGACCATTTACCACAGGGTTTCCCTTAGCCGAGCCTTTCCTCATCTGCCTGCCAGTGGAAAGGACAGACTTTGGGCTGGGCTGCTGCACAACCGAAGAGGTGCTTGATATCCCAGATCAGCCCCATGCTGACAACTCCCCTGTGGTCTCCCCTTGACAGTGGGGCACTGGGGCTTCTTGCCCGTGAATCAGCCCATTCAGGCTCCATGCCGCAGTAGCAGTGCCGTTCTGCCAGTGACAGACAGGGGCCACTGGCAAGGCCACATTCTCCTCCTCTCCACCACACACGGCCATTGTCCTCCACAGATGCTAATGGACTGGGAAGCTTCCTGAGCTACAAGCTCTCTCGTTGTCCGCGGGAAGTGTTTTCGCTTGTCTTTCTCTTTCAGCTGGAACTGGCTACACACCATTCACTTCCCAGACATAATGCTGCCCTTTGTGGCTGTCTCCAACAAGGTTTGGGAAATGCTGTAATGGGGACAGACCCTGAGCATGAAAGGAAGGGATTGTGTTAGTCGAAGTGCCTGACTTTCTGGAGTTGGCCAGGGGGCCAAGAAGGCGCCAGTCCTTAATGAGTATCACTGGTTGCCTTTCTCACCTCCCTCCCCCTCCAAAGCCTTACCCTCTGCTTCCAACTCCCAGTTTAAATATAAGGGGAGTTTTAAACCTGTATCTAATACATCTCCTGCATGCTTCTGAGCTTCAGAGTAAGTGAATCTTGTATGTCCAAACTATGGACAGGCTACAATCTCTATTGTAAACTGAGTGGCCTGTTAAATCACCAATGTTGTGAGCAAAAATGGCTTTCAGTAGAGAGCTTCCACACTGACACAGGGAAAAAAAGCTCTCTCTTCCTAATGTTTGAAGTTTTCACTGCTCCTGTGGCTGCCAGAACCACTCTACCAAGGAGCTCTGCCCTGCCTATCAAGTTGATGGAGTTCCTGTAATGTCCTCCAAGCAAGGAAATGGTACCACAACACATGATGACCTCCCAGTGGATCCAGACAGACCCTGCTGTAAAAAACAGGCCTCCATACATAAATAATGAATGAGGATGTTGTTCCCTAGGAGCAATTTTGCTCTCTTGATAAGTGAAATGACTCCAGTGTGATTCGGGGCAGGAAAGAGCACAATCAACCATCCATCTGCAGTACTGACACACAGCACATTAACTGGCTAATTTCTCACTGCATTTTCTTAGATGTTATCTACAGAGAACAGCAAGGACACCAGAGAACCCTTTCATTAACTGTTGTTAATAAATAACAGTTTATTAATCACTCACAGTAATGGCTTCTGCAGGAGAATAAACACAGTGGAAAATAATCTGGCTTTTCCTAAAACAAATACAGCTTCATGGGCACATGATATGATCATGTGTCCAAATTCAGATATACTTTATGAAGGTGTTCTCATTTTGCAAAACCCAGCAATAACAACACTTATGTTTTAGGTGTTAAACTAGTCACTACGTGGGGGGAAAAAGATGTGACCCAGCAGTGTAGCAAAGAGAGCTGTACCGATATGTCTTCTGCACTGTATTGCATCGGTAACCAGCATGGAGAGGGCACTGTACTCACCTCCGAATTGCTGTGGGACATGCACTGTTTCCACAGCCAAACCAGCAGGCTTTGGCAGTACTGGGAGTTAATACCTGGCCTCTGTTTAGAATTATGTTCTCCCTGGCCTAAAGCAGAAATAAGTCATGTCATCTTCTGCGCCCAGTTTTCTTCTGGTCTTTTCTATAACTTTCTGATGTTGGAAAGCAGACCTCCTCTGATGAGTCCCACTTTATTCCCCACTCCCAATATTTTCCAGTGGAAGGGTTGGAATTTGCACCAAAGCATCCAAACTGCAGTTCTGAACTGCTGCCTTCTCCTCAGCTCCATTTGGTGCATGCTGACATTTGTTTTCTCTGTTATGCCAGTGTATGAGTGAAGTGCAGATTTTGTTCTGGAGAAAACAAAGAACATCCCAGACCATGTTCATAAAAGCTTAGGACATCCCCAAAGCATCTTAGTAAGCTGCTGGTGTATTTGTATCTGTTTGGTTGTCTATTTTTTAAAAGGTCATTTCTTAAATCTGAATGTTTTTCCTCTTCTCTGTGTAAGTGCAGACAACGATTCATGAATGATTGTGCTGGGAGTCCCTTCCCAGGCAGGTTTTGTGATGCTGCGCCTTAAAGAGCTTTGCTTGTTCTTCCTTCCCACTGTGAGACATGCCATCAGCATTAACATCTCTCCAGTAGGCTTGATCAGCTCCTGCCCTTCAGAAGAAGGCCAAGGGGGCATTCCTCACCCTGGAGAGGCTATTTTGAATACTGAAGTGCTTGCTGAATGATGGTTTAGCCCAGCATTCGTCTGCCTATTTGCTGCCACCACCTTGGTTTTTGTTTCAAGTAGCTTAGTTTAATGATCCAAGTGGTCTAAGCCTCTCACTAAATGAGATTAAGATCGTGTCTGGGGACCCCAAGATATGAATGTAAGGAAAATAAAAGCTTGATAATTTGGGTATGCTTTATTTTTCACTCCAGTCGAATAGAAAAAGACAATCTGGGGCATCAGATATTCATTGTACATGTGATAAATTTGAACCTATCTGAATAATTCTTTCACTCTGATGAAGGGATATGAATGAGACTTAAGGCAGTGAACTTCTTCCCAGCTACAGCTTCCTATCTGCTGCTGTAAAGGCTGTGGCCCTGAAAGTCCTTCTTTTAGACACTACAACTAAGGAAAAGAAGGTAAAAGGAATTTTATTCCTCTGTTTTCCTCACATCCCCAACCCAGCTCCCTAAAAGGAAGCCTGAAGAAGGCAGCATATTCTTCCAGCTGACCTTGGGGAGGAGATTTGCTCAAGCCTGAGGTGGTGTCTCCTGCCTTTACACCGTGTCAAAACAATTCTTGCCTTGAGCTTCTTGAAAGCATGGAGACTGACTCCTGTTTTAATCTCTGGCCAGAAAGTGGGAGAGTTGGAAGAATCAGTGAGAGAGTAGAGAGTGGCAGGTACATTTGAAGTCTCCTGTGACTGCTCTTGTTCAGCACATGGTACAGGCTGCTGTGTGCTGTCTCCAAACTCACCTGATGGCCATGAAGGTCCTTTTAATTACAGTGACACATATGTTCTTTTATCAGATGATCCCAGAAGCAAAACATATCACACTTGAACTGTCACCTGGTTTTTGACTAGTGTCAGAAAGACCTGGTAAAAATCAGATAGAAGAGTGACTGAAAGGGGGCACACAGAAAATAGGCATCTGGGCCTGCTTTTCTAAGCACGGTTTACCGTGAGTTGGGTCCCAATTTTAGTCCTGCACAGGATCAAGCTACTGAAGTATTCAATGGGTCGATGATGGGATAATAGGAAGTTAGGGGTGGTGAAAATTTAATATCCCCCTGCAAGATTAAATGGGACTATTTATTTCTTACTGTGATTTATAATGCTGTCTTATGTTGGCACTCACACGTCATAGGCAAAAAAAATGAGATTAATAACAAGAGAAGACTAAGAAATAAAACATTTCAGTGGCCTTTCAAATGCCTCCTTTATATGAAGTTGCATTATCCAAGGAGTGACTTACTGAACAAAAAAATTTGTTGGCCTTACATACCCTTTGTTTTGGATGTGTGATGCTGTACTGTGCAAGTGTCACCCAAACTGCTTTTCATCCAACAATAACAAGGGTGGTGAAGGGTTGGAATCTGGTATCTCTTGCTCCTTGGACACTGCATGATGATAACATTTCTCAACAATTTGCTGGTCTTCCCAGAATCTGAACTGACTTTGCATATCAGAAACAGAGTGCACAAAGGTGCAGGTCAGGACATTTCTTGACCACCACATCCCAACAAGCTGCTGCAGGTAAACATTTGTATTATGAGGTGAGTCTGGTCTTCAGTGGTGTAGTTACACTCACATCTATGAAGCTGTAACATTTTTTGTCCCAAGGACACTTAGATGGTATTCACAGCCAAAATACACGGTTCATAATCTTTGTGGGGGAAAATTACATATGGACAACTGTATTCAAAATCATAACCAACATCTATGTAAATTGAAGGAAAATTGAAGCTGTGATGTCAGGCCTGTTAAGGGAGATCAGACCTGAGCTTTCTTCTTCCTTCAATATATATAGAGTACATGTCCCTCCCTATATTTCAAAATGTTTTACCATGAAATTAGTATCGTTATCCTCAGGAGTTAAGTGTTGTAAAATTATAATTCTTTATATTGAAATCTGAGGGTCTGCAAGGTAAAATGACCCACCTGAGGTTACTTGTTAGCCAGTTGCATCAACAGAAATGAGTCTCTGCAGTCCCAAACCACCTTCTTTGTCAAATGAACATGGACCAATTTATGAGTTTTTTGAAACATTTAGCCCACTTCAGCTTCAGGTCTTTCTTTTTCTTTTTGTTGGGTTGTTCAAAATGATGGAAATTTGCAAACCATAATGCAGTAGGAAATAGAGGGAAAGGCAGTACTTTTTTATGCCAACTATCAATTCAGTAGGATTGTCACTTTATCCAGTACCAGGTGGTTTTTATTTAAATTGCCGAGTATGCGGCTGCTTGGTGGGCAGATGGGTGATCCATGTGTTTGTATCTGAGGGTAGGCAGTGTATGTCTGTCTGCTCTTCGAATATTTCCTTCTCCAGGAAAGAAGATGACAATTTAAAGGAAATCATGACTTTCTGAAAAGACCCACAGGGCAACTTTAACTCCTACAGGACTCAAAGAGATCAGAGGAATTGGAGAAGGGAAATGCTGTTTCTGGCACTTCCCACAGCAGATCTCCATTTTGAGGCTTCTTACTCCCACTCAGGTGTTCAAGAGCCAGGTTGGTATTTGTACAGCACTGTCATTGACATAACAAACTCTGCCAGACCCAGTCACACAAAAACATAACATGCAATTTGTCAGCCTCCTACCAGCTAGCATTCTCAGCGGTCAGATAACAGTGCTGCATTGCACACATCCAGCCTCTCATGCCCCTGCTGTAAAGAAAAGACTGGAAATGTTTAAAGTATTTTAAGTGGGAGTAGGTAAGGAGAAAAGTGGATAAAATTCAGGGCATGGTTGTATTGCAGCCACAGTGAGAATCATTGTAATATGGACATACCTGAGGTAGCCTTAAATTACTAGGCATCTCTAACTGTGACAGTCCAGAGCTCAGCAAGGGCTGTGAAGCCTTTTGTAAAATCAGAGCAGTACCTATGTAGATAAGCACCCTGAAAGCTAATGCTGGTTTGTCTAGAGTGAGTGCAGAAAAAGATCAAGTCTGAAAGAAGAAAAGGTCTGATTCTGAAAGAGGAAGATGCAATATGCTGAAATGTAGGTAATATCTTCCAGTCAGGCTGAAGTTTAGGTGATGCTCATTTCAGAAAGAGTTATTTGGGAACTGTTTAGAGCTAAGATGTAGAAAACAGACCTTGAAGAACAATCTTGTAATGGGTGAGGAACAGATGAAGTGACTCAGGACAGCCCCCACATCAAGCTGGAGATCATCTCTAACCAGTTTCTATTCATCCATCCTCTGGGTTACTCAATTCCTGTGTGATGGAACACAATTACTTAAAAGGGATCATTTACAGCATCAAAAGTTGAGTGGAGAAAGGGTATCAGAATCTGACCCTGATATTCACATCATAATTAGGAAAATATTGTCCAACCCATGAAGGAGGCTGAAATTTTCTTTGGGAAAGGGAGCACACACTCATGTGCAGTTCATAGGCAAGCTCACATACTTTGAAGCTCACAATGCCAGGGCATGGAAAGTAAATGCCCCGACGTTTGCTGTTGATAAATGATTGTGCTTCTGAAATGGTAATACAAAAGCACTGAGTCGTGAAATGCAGCTAATATAATTAATCTTGCAATACTGTAAATCTGTTGGAGACAGATAACATGAGAATTTTGCCCTACTGTTTCACACTACAGCAAAAACCAATAAAGTGGTGTTTAAAAGGAAGTCTGGAGCCTAAATATTTCCAGGTGACTTTGGTGATTTAAAAAAAAAATCTGTTTACATAACCTTTTACAAAAAACATACATTATGCATAACACAGCTTGCTCCACCCTAGAACTGTTCAAGAACTACCTGAAGCATAAAGATATACTCTATATAGTATTTATTTTTCAAATAAAAGTTAAGCAATTGTATGAACATCTGAGGGCTTGGGAGGTTTGGGGTTTGTTTGTTTGTTTGGGTTTTGAATCACTGTTTTTAGAACATTCATAACTACAACTATTCTCCAGTTATGGATCTCAAAATCAATGACCACTCCTTATATGAACTGGATTTAGGGAAATCTCAGTCTATTTCACAATAAGTAAGTTCCCTTATTTCCTGCATTGCAATCTACCTTTCTGCAACTCCTCTTGCTGATAGCCAAGAGGAACATACAGCTACCAGCACAAAGGTTGGACAACTTTCACCTTCCCAGCCTTTGATAAAACTTGTTCACAACAGAGACAAACCAGTATGAAAGAAACTTAACGCTGGCATCACAAAGGAAACATGTTAGAGAAGCCTGTTGCAAAGTGATCTTAAAGATCAAATCAGCTTTAATAGGGAAATAAATGAACTATGAATCATGCTTGAAGATGTTTCATAAGGCATTTGAAAGACACATGTGTCCTGGCTATGAGGTGGTGAGACAGGTTCACACCAGGCATTCAGAGCTCTGAGTAACCTAGAAGGCAACCAATCTCTGGGCCTGGCTGGGGGATGCCCTACATGGACTGGTCTGGGGCTCTGAACAAGGGGATCTTCTCTGAACCAAGGTCTTGCATTGGGTCTGCCCTAATCAGGAAAATTCTCAGCCTCTCTGTGCCATTCCTGATTCCCAGTGCCACCTTCTTTACAGAGCAGATGAAGTTTCACTGCTTGGCATAGCTGGAATTCATCATCTAAAATACTTTTTATGTTCAGGAATGGGGTAACAAAATGGTAATTGTTGTACAAGCTCCAGGAGGCTGGACATGACAGACTAATTAACAGCTTTGAAATGTCTAACATCAGGTTGGCCACAATGTCATATAAAAAAGGTGGCTGAAACACAGAACTATTGGGTTAAATTCTTATTTACAAATATTTTTGCTTGAAAAGCTTTCAGTTAATTGGAGCCACTCAATTATTCTGACTGAGATCCATGCAAACAGCATGGTACAAATAACGGATTATCACTAATTGGATTGCACGGACACAATGACGCTACTGACGAGCTATTACATATTATCAACCCCAGACCCAAAGCAACTAAGAATGTCTCCCACGAAACATCACTTTGCTGGACTCTGCAAAAGGAGAAGATTGCTTCTATAATGGCTCATATATTCATACACACTCCCAACTCAGCTTCGCAAACACATTTTTGTAAGCAGCAAAACACACTGTGAAAGGGGAATATTGTGGCTATTGGCGTAACTTTCACATGACTAAGTTATGATCAAGAGACAGTCTTGTTCAAGGCCTTGTTCCAGACTATTTCTATCTCTTACCTGAAAACTCAGGACTGATTTTCAGCACAAATCTGTTATTTTCACAGGCCCTAAGCTTGTGTGTTGAGCATAAGCTTTAAAGAGGCTTGAGGTCTGCATGTGTTGATTAAATTTTCCTCATACAACACATGCAGCTCAAGACAAGATTTAGTTGTCCTTGTAAACACAGACCTCAAAGAGTCAGGGAGGCTGAACTGACTAGTTGTGACTTTTTACCTTTTATATTAGGTCTAAATTTTGTTTCTAAGATGTCAGGAATTATGTTGCAGCCTCTGATATGACAGGGGTTGTCTGCTGTCATCACACTGTATTGACTGACCTGAGTTGTCCTCCTCAGTTGCATGGATGAATCTTGACTTCTGAATTTGAAGTTTCCAGGTCTTGTAAGAAAGAGAAGACAGCTTCTGCTCCAGCTGGTTTTGTTCTTCAAAGAGGAAGGCTTGGGTATACAGGTTGGGTACATCTTCCAATAATGATACAGCCCTTACTTAGAAATCTCTCCCATGGCATTTCCTCCTTTTCAGTCTCAAGAGGTCTTGGGTCTCAGCTCTACAAATGATACAGATCTGAACCAGGTAATTTCTAAAACCTAGCGACCCACATTTGTCAAGAAATAGGTATCTTAGGTCTGCTACCACTACCAAATAAAATCTTCTCTAGTTTAACTCAGGGCTTGTCTTCTCAGAATAAAGATGTTCCCGAAGTAGTGTGAAACTGGTTGGACGTTGCTCTCCCTACCCTGACTATATGCATAGAAACAGGACTGTGAGCAGAAACAAGAAAAAGGAAACAGGACTTCAGGTTGAATCCATGCCACTTCAGTTCCTGGCTCTTGTTTTCAGTCTCTTTGTGGCTGGTAAAAGCTGAGCATCCTCATTCTGGGATGGACAACAGAATTCAGAGTACTGCCAGAATGAGCTGCATTACCAATCCCACCCTGAGTTATCTTCATGCCGGCTGGAGTGAATACAGCCTTTCCTTAGCACCATGGTTGGTACTCAGCAGGAGAGTGAAGGGCAGGTAACTCATTTTGAAAATTCACAAAATTCACTATGCAATCATTCTGCAACAGCACCAGTGTGTAGTTTCCTTCCCCATTCTTCCTTTTTTTTTTTTTTTTTTTTTTTTTACTATGTTCTTTAATTGAATACCTTCCTGAGTACTTTTTGGAGACTATGAATAGATGCCAGGATGGACATGTCTGGATCTATGGAGGCAAAAGGGGTGTCAGAGACTCGCTTGTAAGCAGCATCTCCATACACTTAAATGCCTACAGATTTCAGGAAGAAAATAATCTACTAGCTTGAGGGGAAAAAAGTACTGCCTTAACATTTCATTAAATGTATGACTCCAAGCATTCAATGAGAAATGCAAAGCTAATAATAACTATGATTAACATCTCTCAACATTGATTGGCATCTTCACTCTGAAGGATGCCACCAGTCCTCCCAGAACAGAGCACACACATGGGACATTACCACACTAAGCAAACAATTAGCCTGGGAGTGTCTCAGATCTCGCAAGGAAAGACAGTAGTGCCAATCTTCTGCCACTGAGAACCTACCTTGATTCCCTCCACTTAAGCTCTCTCTTGCTGTTCCCTCTCTGGTAGCCTGGTGGTAAAGTCTAGCTCTGCAACTGGCTTCTCTGGTATTTCTCCTTTGATTTTCAATTACATCTCTGCCTTGGAGTAAAGTGGAGAAGTTTAGAAACTTAGGTCTGTGGAAGCATTCCCACCTAACTTTGCTCTGTCTCCCATTTTCTGACCACATTACCTTTTCAAGGACCTGGAATCCAATTTCCAAGACCATTTTCTCTGTAACTGGACTCTAGCAGCCACTACCTCTCCTATTGCTTCACCTTGCTCTCTGACCTATATAACTACTCATCAAATCAGTTTTCCTACTAAGAATCTCTTGTAGGTGATAGTCCAGAGGCAGCTCTGTGTCTACAAGATTTCTGGATCCCCAAAGAAAGGATCTCCATGACCTCCTTTCTAGCTACAACTGTTTTGCCAAGCTGCCTTCCTCTCAGGTGCTGAAATTCCCTTGTAATGCAGGGCAGTGTTAGCAGAGTGGAGTATTTGATCCCCATTGCCCTTGAAGGAGCAGACCACACTTGATAGAAAGCCTTGTATCTAAACCAGATTAGAGTTCATATAGGAAAAAAAAGTGTCAAGTCTTATTCTCCTGTGAGCACTGATGTCATCTTTTATTCTGGCCACATCCTGAGTTTTTGGAGCATGAACAGCCACCAGGAGAAACATTATCAGTGTCATTAGGCCCAGCAAAAACAAAAGTATCTCAGCATGTTTTGTTGTTGATCTTTCTTGTATCACATGCAAAGCACACTTCCTGTTGTCATTTTTCTTCCCTGGCAATCTGATATCTTCAAGGAAGAAAATCAAGTCTGAACAGTGAAAATTCCAGGACAAACATTTTGTTGAGCATTGTCTTTTGATCTAAGCTGCTGATACTTACAGAAGCAGCATTAATCAGAATTGTTTAGGGAAATAAAACCTGAACTCCTCATTCAAGCCCTAGTTCTTGTCTTTATTCATGCAGAGCTGCACTGTGCTCTCTAATCAGTCCCACAACACATTATGTTCCTCTGTTTCTTGCAGTGCTCAGTGACACAGTAGTATCACAGGACATGGTTACCACTCAGCGCAGTCAGGGGAGTACAGTTCACCATTCAGCTTTTGATGTGGTCCAGTGTCAGCCAAACTTGAGAAAGGCTAATGTAAAGTGTGGTTGGTTTGGGTCAACCCCTCCCTCTCAACACCTCTGCACCCTCTGGAGTTAATTCTCACCATTTTGCCTGTGCAGCCCTCTGAATGCTGTGTTCTAATTAACTTCAGTGAGAGGATCCAACCCGCAGGAAGCTTTTACTAACTGCTAAGAAGTATATGAGAAGCTCTCCATTTTTGTCTTGCCTGCATTGCTGTAAAATTGGGACAGAGCTTCCTAGCTGATGCCGAAGCGTTTTGAGCCTTTCTCAAGCAGCAGCTGAGAGGCATGTCACTACAGAAACAGCTGAATACTCAGCAGCTCACCCTTGCTTTTCATCTCAGTGGTCTCCAGAGAAATGCTTGCAATGTCAATGCTTTCTGTGACGCACAGATTTTGGATGGTGGCAGTTGCAAGCAGCAAACATTTGCTCTTTAACTTCCTTTCTCTAACTACGGCTTATTCATGGTACAAAGTGCTTCCTCAGATACAGAAACTGAGGAACTGGAATCCCTAAAAGAGAGATTACACCTGCCTGCTTTTTGTATTCACCTTGCATTTGGGACTTAAAAATTCCCCCCTGATAAAACAAGGGAAGCCAACAAAATACCCTGACTTCAGGTCACTCCCTTTCTTTTAGATAAGAAACCAACCTCAGTGTGAGCTGCAATTTAGCAGTAGGACAGCAAAATAGTTTTGTAGAAAAAGGGCTTGTTCATTTTGCTAAGAATTGTTGGAACAATTTCTTCTTCTGTTATGAAAGCTGACAGGGAACTTCTTTTAACTTGTCACTCAGTCAAAAACTGTAGCTGCAAGATGTGGTTATTTATCTTCATTGGAAAGTTGAGAACTTTGGGGGAAAAAGTTCCCCAAAAGCATCCCCAGAAGCAGACTCTATAGATGAATTTTCTGTTCATGACAGCAGGAATTGTTTCACCGGGAGCTTACTGAAAAAAAAAAAAAAAAAAAAAAAAGGCAAAAAAAGCAAGCCTCATTATGAATCTGGTCCAGAGAGAGAGCAATCATGTTGAAAGCAGAAGCTGCAATTTAATATATGAAGAAGATGGGACTTCATTCCACACTCAGAAAAGGGAATGTGCTGCTAATGAAAGTATATTAAAAAAGGAGCTAAAAAAGGTACAAAGGGATCCTTTTTACATATGTGTAGAATGTGCCTCATCTCTATTGAAATTCCCTGTTAAGAGAAGCAGCCGTCCTTTCCTTCATTTTCTGCTCTGACCTGCAAGTGCCTCAGAGCTGTCCTTTCTTCTGACGCTTTAATGACAGTGAAAAAGTTAGTAGTGAAGATCCAGCCTGGTTAACGAAGGCAGCAATTTCCCCTTTTTGGCATAGCTGCTTGTCAGGGGATGCCCAGGAAGCAAAGCATGGAGGATGCCTCACTATTTCAATCCAACCCTAATCCTGTATTTAGATCTGGAACTTCTGTGGAAAACTGATGGGTAAGTAATGGGTCATTTAGACTGCAGGGTGTGGACCTGGAGCGTGGGGCACCCTGCCTGCCTTTCCCCTGGGGGGATTTGGGGCATTTCAGCACATCCTCAGGACCAACAACCGGGGCCATGGCACAGAGTCCATCGGTCCTGTAGCTTCAGCACAGAGAAGGAAAGCAAGATGCCATATTGGCTGTTTTGCCAGAAATCTGCAAACGTGCCCTGGCACTCCAGGGCAGTCTTTCTAAATGCACTGATATGCTCTCCCCAGGATATGCAAGACATGTGGAAAGGCCAGGAAGTTACACATGCCTACAGGATACTCAGACCCTTCTAGGGCTAAGCAAAATACCCAAGGCCATCTCAAGTGGCACTGGACACCTGAAATATGTCTTTCTGACAGAAAGTGGTACAAATTAAATAGTAACAATCAATACTTTCAATTGCAATGATCAACACACCCAGCATGAGGTGTTCAAATAGTACTGTAAGAGATTCACACATTTCTAAAATAATTGTTACGTTTATTATTTATTAGCTGAGAAGCAGGTGAGATCTGAGGAGTTGTTAAGATTTCTAAGTCTAGATCCAAAAATGTATGTTCAGACCCTGGTTTGCACCCATGGTAATAGCTACCTTAATCATCACAACAATAAACACATCCCTGGTCACTCAAGCTGCAAAATGAAGTGTATCCTGGTCACATCATCTCATGTATACCATAGGACATATCGTAGGCAATCGGTGTTACCATGCCACCCCTACGGACCATCTGGGCTGGATGATGTAATCCTCTAAAAAGAGGTGTTATCCATGCTCATAGCAAAAGCCAGCACCAGCCTCCAAAATATTATGATCTAATTGAAAGTACCAATGGTTTAGAAAGAAAAGCAGATAACATCTTCTAGGAGAGTGATGAACAGAAACTAGGTGAGACACATAGAAACTAGGGTCCCAGGGTCATAAAAAAAACCCCAATATTAGGGTGGGAATTCAACTTCAACATTATCTTTAGAAATGGATCAAGAATTAATTTGTAAATTCATTAACAATTTTGAGAGCTGTAGAATAATTTTCTTTGAAGATCAGTTAAACTATTCATCCTGAGCCAATAAATATTTCATTTTAGTGTTGATAATTTAAAGGAAAATATGGAAATAAACAATAACTACCAAAATTTTGGAATATTTCTTGTAAAAATGTTGGAAAGAAACCACTGATTTAAATGAATTTCAGGTTTCTTGTTTTTTCCTTCAATCATAAACAGCTGTGGGAAAGCAACATGAATTTGTTCATTTTGTCTGTGCCATGAAATCTGCATTCTTTTCTTTGTTCTGAAATTCTAAGTGTGAAAAATAAGTTTCATTTTATAGGACCACCTTAGATAATAAAGACTGTTGCCTTATAAAGGCCAAAATTATATTTTAACATATACACAAACAGCTTCAGCTGCTTGTTTTGCTATGTGTTTGCTGGCAATGCTTTTGTTGCTATAGATTATTTTTTAAAAAAAAATCTTTCAATTGAAGATTAGTTAGATTGAAACTATGTCAGAAGATGAGGTATTTCAGCTGGTAGAGAACACAAGGCAGAAAATTATTATAATTTTAAACAGAAGAAAGAATGGAACAGCAAGGCTTTCAACTTAAAAGTCTGCCTGCTGCAAGCAAATCTTTTTAGAAATAATTGCCTATGATTAGTGTTTTAAAATCTGCAAAATCGCTGCCTTGCTATTGAGCGGAGACAATGCTGAGTTGAAACAGAAATGTGTAAAGGAAAGAACAGCATTTGGATTATTTTATTTCTGTACTTACACCTGGACACATTGAAGTTTTATGTGTCTGTTGGACAGTGCTGCCAGCCAGAGAGCTCTGCCTGCTGTGAAGGCATCTATTGCTCCACAGAGCACCAGCCAGAGCTTGGAGCTGCTGGCCTGTTTTTTTGGAAGGGAATCTGTTGGTGACTGTGTGAATCTCCTCTTCGCCTACTTCCGTGAGCCAGAAGTGTTAATCACAGTGGCAGGATTCAGAGATGCCAACCACATTATAATCACTGCCGCGTTTGCAGGGTGTGTGCACAGTGGACATTGAGGCTTACTGGGGAGTTACTGGGCCCCTAGCAGAAAAACAGGGGTTGTACTGAGGGTACCCCAGACCAAGTTTAACCTGCCTTTGACATTGACTAGTAGCAGGCATTTAGGGAACTGCTGTGTCAAAAAGTTAAAAGGTATCATTTCCTGAGAACCTTTTCCAGCTTCTGTCAATTCACAGTTTTGAGATTTTCTGAGTGGGAATTTACCTCAAGACTATGATGAATTAATGATGAACTGATCTCTAGGAGTATTTATCACACTCTGGAAATATTCCTTTCATAGACCTTCCTGCTGCTAAAATGAACCCCACGCTTTTGCTCCATCTTTGGCATATTTTCCGCCATCATTTCACCACTGCCTTCACCTGGCATCCACCACAGACCAACAACACAGCCTTCTCCAGATGAGTTTTCAGATGTACCCTCATGGCTTAAACTGATGGGTTAAGGCTGTCCCACTCTTCTTCACTCAATGATATCCCATTACTGATTCACTATCAAATGAGCATGTCTGAAACAATGACAGACTATTAGAATCCTGCAGAGTTCTTTAGTGGCATTTGGATTATCCCATGAATTTTGGTAGTGCAATTTGAGGTTGGATCTAGCCAGGCTACATCATGAAGAAAAGGCAGCCTGATTCTATAGGTCTGAATGCATGCATCACACTGGGCAGCGCTAATGAACATCCACAGTCCCCTCAACCCACCTGATACATGCATTACTTCATAAACCCCTGAGCAGTTATTCTTTGTTATTATCCTGACACAGAGAAGAAGCTGTGTATAATGTGGTAAGGGATCAAGACAGAAAATGAGCCACAGTCAGCCTGTTGAGTCTATAAACGTGTCCAAAGAGCAAGGCAGCAGAAGAAAGTCGCAGTTGTAACAGCTACAGTGTGGCTGTGCCTGTATAATCCACTTCCACCAAACTAGTTACTGAACAAACACATAGCTGGAAACATATAACAAGATTTTGACAAGTTAGCTAGTACTTCTGCTTTTGATAGTCAATAAATAATTGAGACTGTCCCAAACAGATAAGAAAGCTGTAGTTGACTGGAAATTGTATTATTTCCTGTATCTCTAATGGACATGAATGCAACAGTGTAAAATTTCATGTTTTATTTATGTTTTTATTATATAACAACTATAAGACTGTTTATTAATCCTCTCTTTCCCTGCTCTGTATAGAGTGCTGTCCAGTTGATTAGCTGATATTTTTTCACTCAGTCATGTGTTTTATGGCTATTTTTAGTTCAGAATCAAAGCTGGAATAGTTAATTCCACCAAAAGAATGCCAGGATTCATCTTACCATGACAACACTCACTTTTATTCAGGCAGCTCCTGAAAAGGGAGAACTGTTTTCTCCACAAAGGCAAACCTTGCATAGTACATGTTTATTCAGCAGTCATACAATGAGTAATGGAGCACTATTTCCATGGTTCTCACAACAAATGAAGAAAATGAACAGCATATCTGTATTGGGTTTGTGTAGCAAGGCTTTGGTAGCAGGGTGTGCTACAGAGGTGGTTTCCCCTATGTCTGATACATAGGGAAGCTTCCCCTGTGTCCAACATAGCCAATGCCAGCCGGCTCCAAGAAGGACACACCACTGGCCAAGTCTGAGTCCATCAGTGGTGGTGGTAGCACCTCTGGGATAACATATTTAAGAAGGGGGGAAAAAACCCAAAACCTGTGCAATTGCAGCCAGAGAGAGGAGTGAGAATATGTGAGAGAAACAACTCTGCAGACACCAGGGCCAGTGAAGAAGGAGGGGGAGGAGGTGCTCCAGGCACCGGAGCAGAGATTCCCCTGCAGCCCGTGGTGCAGCCCATGGTGAAGCAGCTGTGCCCTGCACCCATGGAGGTCCATGGTGGAGCAGAGACCCACCTGCAGCCTGTGGAGGACCCCACACCAGAGCAGGTGGATGCCTGAAGGAGGCTGTGATCCCGTGGGAAGCCCATGCTGGAGCAGACTCCTGGCAGGACCTGTGGCCCCATGGAGAGAGGAGCCCACACTGGAGCAGGTTTGCTGGCAGGACTTGTGATCCTGCGGGGGACCCATGCTGGAGCAGTCTGTTCCTGAAGGACTGTGCCCCATGGAAGGGACCCACGTTGGAGCAATTCTTCATGAACTTCAGCCCATGGGAAGGACTCACACTGGAGGAAGTTCATGGAGAACTGTCTGCAATGGGAGGGACCCCACGTGAGAGGAGGGCAAGAGTGTGAGGAGTCCTCCCCCTGAGGAGGAAGGAGCAGCAGAGACAATGTATGATGAACTGAGCACAACCCCCATTCCCCATCCCCCTGTGTTGCTCGGGAAGAGGAGGTAGGGAGTGAAGCTGAGACCAGGAAAAAGGGGGGGGGGGGGGGGGGGGAATGTGTTTTAAGATTTGGTTTTATTTCTCATTATCCTATGCTGATTTGATTGGTAATAAACTGATTTCTCCAAGTCATGTCCATTTTGACTGTGATGGTAAATACTGGGTGATCTCTCCCTGTCCCTTATCTCAGCCCATGAGCCTTTTGTTACATTTTGTCTCTCCTGGCCAGTTGAGGAGGGCTTTGGTGGGCACCTGGCATCCAGGCAGGGTCAACCCACCACAATATCCCTGCCTAGAGGCAGATCTACTCAGCAAAACTGAGCTGAGAAGTTGTGTTTCCAGGTCCTGAAGTGCTGACTTGACCTCCCAATTTAAGTATACAAATAGTCAAATGGGTGTCAGTGGAGCTCAGAGACACTTTCATATCCCTCCCAGCCTGCAGGTAGCGTTGCAGCCAGGTAGCAAAAGCATGAAAAGTGAGAAACAGGTTTCCCAGCATATTTCACAAAAGCAGCTTAAGGGATCGCAAGATTTCTCTCCTGAGATAAATACCTCTTTTCATAGTCTGAACTTCATATAAGAGGTATTTTGAAGTAATCAACAGCAATCAGGCAGCAGAACACTGTTTCAGGGAGCTTTAAGTCTAAAAGAGATTATATTCCTCAGCTCAGGACAGTGAGCAGGAGTCTAGCCCACCTCAAACACAAGGGTGTTTTGGGTGGGTTATACTGTACCACACCATCCATCCCCATGGACACATGTACTCACATTGCACCTCTCTGAGCCAAAGGAGAAGCCCTCACACCCTTAAAAATAATTCCTCAGTTTGGCCCCTACTGCTTTCCTGGAGCTCAGGATACTGAAGGGAAGTGTATGAGCTGCAATAAAAATAAAACAAGAAATGGTGTCGTCTTTGCAGTAAGAGACATGAAGATCATTAAAAGTAGGCGTGGGTGGTGAGACTTTTTTTTCCCAGAGCCATATCATGATTTTTTATGGGTAAGACAGAAAGCTGTTAAAAAAAATAAGAAAGTAAAAGAAAAAAAATAACAGAACAAGACAGGAATATCTTCTTTTTAATCTTCTTGGAGACAAGGCTTTCCTTGCAAGCCAGGTGGTTGTTGGTTCTGCCTTTCAGCAATTTGCAAAACCCATTTTAGCATCATTGTATGGTATCTGCACATACCATTTGAGAGGCTGGGGTTTTTAAGAGTGTGTAGAGTCATCTGTTTTCCCAGAATTGCTCTTATAGCAGAGACAATTTGAGGGAAGACCATTTATTAAAAAGAAATTGAAATGGCTGACCAAAAGTTTTCCTTGAAAAAAATAAGAGCTTTGGAAGCTTAGGTAGGATTTGTAGCTGGGGAAGAAAACCTCACCATGAGCAGAAAGGTCCCGTCAGGTTTCACCATAGCAAAGCAATGGGAAGAAATGAGATTTTGCAAACTCTCATCAGCAATGTTTTCTCCCTTGTCTGGGTACTTTCCCTGTGTTTTGCTTAGGAATCAAATAAGGCATGATTATTCAGTAAGCCCACATGGGGCACCACATATTTAAAACCTTCCCACCCACTGTCCCCTTCTTCAGTGTCACTTCAATCAAGATGGACTTGCCATTTTCACATCACTTGTCCTTTGAAGCAGCATTGCCATCAACAGCATGAGCCCGAGGGACTGCGGAGACCAGAGGAGAAGTGGGAGGTTTGCTGTGGGCCAGGAAGGCTCGTCCTATTTTGAGTTCATAACTGAGCAAACCCAACAGCAAGGGGAAGGCAAGACCCACTATTACAGACCATCCAGGTTCTGGCAGGCTCTCAGGCAGCTCCTGCAAGGTTCAGCAGTTTGCCATCAACAAGAGAGGCAAGAATTCAGTTTGGTATGCTGGAGGTTTTCTCTTCCCAGGTTTCACTTGTCAGAGCTTGTGTTTGGGTTGTGCTTCATTCTTGCAGTCATGGGACAGCACTCTTTGTCTGCTTAAGCAGGAAAAAAACAAACAGAAAAACCAAACCAAATCATAACCAAAAAAACCCCTTGAATATAATCCTTAATTCTCTAAATACAGAAAGCATCAGAAAAACAGCCAGAATAGATTATATCTAAACCTTGTGAGTTTAAGTTATAGCTGCTGATTTTGATGGGGCCTGACTCAAATTTTTTGAATATTTAGCATAAGCAGTGCCATAAACTCACTTTCATAAAAAGAGCAGGAAAAATAACAGATGCACAAAGACAAGCCACATCTGAAATTTAACCAAGAAATCTATCTTCATCAGGCCTGCAGTACTTTAGATCTGCAATGGTTCTGAATGGTTGAAAAGAGCTGAATGACTGTCAATAAATTACCCTGAAAGCACTCTAAAATGTCAACACCCACCAGTGAAGAAACTAAATTCAATCTAATAACATAATCTGAACTAGCAATGCAGGTTAATGACCTTCTACTTCACTGTCTAATGGGGCACACATCTTACAAGAATAAATGGATTGTAGAACATAACTATGTACAATGGAATTTTATAAATAAATTATTATAATGCTAATTGGGACTAAATTACCATGTTTTAAAGTCATCTAGTAATTAAACTTTCTAGTGGCTCAGTGCCTAGCTCTTTTCTGTGGTGGAAAAATATTTTCTCTGATTACAGCACTGGCAAAACATTGCTGACATAATTTTTTCCTAAATGTTTTGATCCCCAAAACAAATTCCCTCCAAATCCATTACCTTACATTGAAAATATCTGGAGGATTAAAGGAAGAGATTGAATGCTAACCCTTTAAATCTTATAGGGACAGATGAATTACTGTTCTTTAATACAGCATTAAGATGTCCGTTACAGCATCATTATTTCAAACACTTATCCTGTGTGGAATTTAAAATACAAAATCTGGTCCTATTTCTTAAGTAGCACTAATGTAGCAATGCTGATGGCATGGGGGGGTCAGGAATGATGTGGGCAAGTGCACTGCAGTGTGTTTGGGCTCTGATGTCCTGCTCCACGCTGCCTTCACACCATTATGTCCTAGCTGGCTCTGATTTCTCCCAGAGTTCAGGAGAGCTCATGTCCAGCAACTGTGCTTTGAACAGGAGCAGCTGTGAGGCCCAGATTTAATGTCTGGATGTTATCACCGATTGGGTCACTATGGTTACTTTGGTGAGATCTGCTTGCTGTTTTATTCTTTAGAGACCACATGAAAAAGGACACTATGCAAAGCAAGATGTACAGGTCAGTCTGAGATCTGATGCTTTCTACCAGTACAGTTTATTCTGTTTAATCAATAGGAAAAGATTCAGGGTTTGTAAAATTAAGCATTAGCAAAACTTAAGCCACATCAAAATATTACTACCTGTGACACCTAGATTATCCCCAAATATCCTCAGGAGCATTGTTCTCACCACGGCAGACCTGACATCCCTCGCACTCCCAGGGTTTCTCCACAGAGTTGCCTTTTCAGTGCCAGAGCCTCTACTGAAGCTGTGCACACAGCAACTTGCTCCAGAGAAAGTCCCCTCTGTTTTGTAAAGGCAAACATGACAAGCCCAAAGAAAGCACGAGAGTAATTTAAAATCTTTTATTCCTAAATACAGCATTAACAAGTAAAGGAAGCACTAGGCTTTCTGAGCCAGTCTTCATGTGAAAAGGGAAGGGGTCAGGAGGAGAATATCCTTTACTCCCACAGAGCCTACATGGGATCACGACTTCATTTGGGGACATGCAAAGACAGAAAGCGAAGCCTGTGTGATTATTTGACACTCTGCAGGTGCAGATGTGAGACTGGAGGAATGACTAATCCAGTCACACAACAAAGCTGCAATCAGACTGTTTTTCCTCCAATTAACACAGGCTACCTCAAAGTGTAAACTTCATTAGTTTTTCTTAAAGTCCCTTCTGAATCTAGGGCAATAAATCAATTACTATTTTTTGAAGCCTAAGTTGCTTCCAGGGCTGCAGTTCCCTTATCAGCAGCCCCCTTGCCTCCCACAGCAGTGCTGTATGCCAGGGCAGCTCCTGTCCTGGGTCTACTTTCCTTGCATCTACCTTCAGGAAAGCAGAGCTGACAGCAGTCTGACCAGCAGCAGTAATGAGATGTAATCCTTAAAACCCACAATAAGAATATTACAGCTTTTTGGTTCTGCAGGTCAGTTGATATATTTAGCCTGAATTGCCCACTAACATGCCTTAAGCAAGCCTTTTTTTCTTTATTTCATTGCCATATTTTCCCTCACCTCAATTCCTAACTCTTTAGACAACTGGGAATGGATCAGAAAAGCATCAAACATCATAAAGATTTATTTTATCAGTTTTCTTTTCAGTGTTTAGTACCTTATGAAGGTGCAAGCTTGATAAATGTCAGAGGGTTTATTCAGTAAAAGCATCCAGAAGCTTGGAGTCTTATCTGGATTTCTAGAGTATGCAAAATTGGATTGCCAGTCTCGGGAGAGTAATCTCATACGGGATTTCTTAATCCTTCTGTTGGCAACACCAACCTGCAAATGAATAGGAGTGGAAAACTGTTCACCCAAAGCTATTTAAATCTTGAAAGCTTCAGCCTCTACCAGTGTGGCTATCTCTGAGAACAAATTCCTGCTGGGACCACAAAGCATTCACAGCACTTCACGCACAAATATGACTGTTTCAAAAACACGATTACAGCTGGTTCATTGCCCACCTCCACACAGGTGTGTCTGCTTTTCTACTGACATATAAGGGCTTTCTGGGAACAGGGCACTAGAAAGGATGCTTTGCTTTGCAAGATTTTCCAGGAGCAAGATGCTCTGATGGTTAGTGACTTGGTTCTAATTCTGGCCCCACATTTATTTATGCCCATTTGTTCTGGAAATGAGACATTTTCCTTGAGCTAAAATAACACCTTTCCTTTGGCAGTGAATAAGCAGAAGTTTTGCAGAGGTCCTTTAAGGCAGAAGGCAGCATTAGGCATCCATTTATTAGTCATTAGTTATTTGGTGTTAAGTGGTTAAAAAACTCCTCTTGCCTTGCCAGCATATAATTCAACTCTTTTGAAATAATTAGTGAATCTCCAGAAAGGTGTAATTCTGATTAAGTAAGGCTATTTTTCTCCTACACTGTGCTAATCACTGTCTTTCACTCACAAACAGATACAACCACCTTGGATAGTTAAGCCGTACTGCGGCATCAGGCCCCAAATACTGCAAGCAGAAAAGCATTCACATGCTCATCTTAATTTTTCCTGCATAGCTCCCTGCTCGGTAGAAACTGTCAAGCCCTTCCTTTCCTCCTCCCACCCAGGAGCAAATAGCTTGTAAATCAAAAGTCATTTCAGACATTGTAGTTTTAGTTAACAACCTATTTTATTAAATTAGGGAACCTAGAATTGGAGCTGCTCTCTTTTTTTTTTAATAAAAATTATGAAAGTGTTTTCTTTTTGGCTTGTGTTTCCAAATTAAAATGGAGATTTTTTTTTTTTTTTTTTCAGAGGTAAAACACAAGCCTTCACATTACAGCTTCTGCTTCTATCAAGCTGCATGGGTGAGTCAGCAGAGGAGTAGAGGAGAGAGCTCTCCCAAGCTACCAGAGAGGGACTGGGGTCTCAGGGGGCAAGGGGAGCTTTCTCTAAAGTCCTACAGTTCTGGGTTTTGAATTTGAATCTGAAATCATCCAGGTCTGGATTTCAATCATTTGTGGGAAATTAATAATCCACAGAAAACCAAAGAGGAAAAAATAAGAGTCTGGGAAGGTGCAGCACCATGTAATGAATGGGGAGATCTCCACATAATCCTGCATGGAAGGGTACTGGGGTTTTACTGTTTGTGTTCACAAGTTCCTCAACATGATGAAGCCTTGGTGTCAGATAGGGCACTGCTATAAGCCATAGTTAGGATGATCAGAGGAGAAGAGTTGTTTAAGAGATCTCTCTCTCTCAGCCTCTTCCATCTCCTGTTCTTCCTACCATAAGAAGGCATCAGGTAGCTGAGTAATTCAGGTAGCTGGGTAATTCAGCTACCTGGATTTTCCCAAATAGATAGCATTAAAACTTCTGCCAGCACTCACTGAAATGAGCTCCCTTAAGCTGAATTCACTCATAACCATCGCACAGCACCTTTTGTGTAATCATGGTAGTATTTTTCTCTGAAGAAGGAAGCAAAATTTTAACACTATCAGAGGTAGTTCCTGAAGATGAAATAAGGCAGCTTTCATACTACAGAATTCATGCTCCATGCCTGTGTTGGTATATTGGATTAATGGGGCTTCAACAGAATGTCAGTATTTTACTTGACTGGAGGTTCATAACTTTATACTCTGAGTTTCAGGGTCTGTTCTTCAACTCACTGTAATTATAATTGGCAGGAGGAAATGCTTTACAGATGACCCTCCTCCCCAAGTGACATTCCCACAAATAGACCTGAGCTCAGTGTAGTTTGCAGCACTTAGTCAGAGCTCTGGACTGTATCACAAAGTCTCCTTTAATAGGTTCGCCTCAGCAGATGTAAAGTCCTATTGAATCTTAAAGGAAAGATCATTTGAAAAGCCTATAGACATTTCACTGATTGCCTGTCACTGAAAGGCAGCAAGTAAAAGATTTGAGTGAAAGTGTCCCTAAGTCTCAAATCTGTAAATCTGTCAGGCTACATAGCCCCTGTATATTTAGAATTAGGGTAGTTTAAAGAATTCATCTCCCTTAGAAGGACGCTGTGTATATTATGCATAACATCCTCTGCTATGCTGCTGGTACCTTGTACTTTTTTCATGACAGAATCTATTCATTTAATCTGCTCCCCTCTGATTTAGAACTTGATAACATATGGCAAGTCATCAAACAGAAATTATCGCTAATAGATAACTGCCAATCAATTTCCATTATGCCCAACAAGATGTGACTGAGCCTTTTTTTTACAAGACATATTGATTCACAGAGCTGATTTCCCTGTCATTTCAAACATCTCCATGGGATATTTCTATTGAGCTTGCTGTATGCATTTGCTGCAATGAACCAGATGCTTATTTTCTCTCTGGCCTAAAGATTATTTATTTTGCTTTTTGAGTTAATCTGAAGGCTATATATCAAAAGGCCCTATCTGTTATATAAGAAAAAAGTCAAATCCCAAAGCATAAACAGAGGAGGATAACACAGATTTAGGACTGAACTGGTTTAAAGTGACATCATTTCATATCTTTCCATCTGAGCTGCAAGACATTTCTGTGGCAAATGAGATTACTTGCTTGCTGGAGTATGGTCAGGGCAAAGTGTGGTCACGGCTACATGGATTGTGGATGATTTCCCACGTGTTGCAAGAGTGATCTAGAGGCATTGAGGAGATGCTGCCAACTACCCATCCCCTGCTATGGGACTGAGTCCAGACAAAATGCCCCTTGGAGTTGGGAGCTGGCATAAAAGTGATCATGTGCAAGGTATCGAAAAGGCTTCCTGACTAGGAATGGCTCTTACCCTGCTTCTTGGGTGCAGATCTGGTGCTGAAATAAGAGAGAACAGTCATTATGTCCCTAAGTAGCTACAGGAAGAAGGAAATGGAGGAATACACTGTCCATAGGGAGCATTTGGGACAGGCAACACTTCAGTATCTTGAGGGTGAACACGAAACAAGGGAGCAAGAACTACCATTATTGCCTGTGCTATCAGGATGCTAATGTATTTGGTGTTGGAGAGTTATCTAGGAAAATAGTCCACGCCTTATCAGATGTTTAAACAATCCTGGGGGGAGCTGCCATGGTATGACACCCACATCTCTGCTCTACCTGAGGTGGCTGGGTCAGGGCATGAGTGAAGACTAGGTTAGTGAGACCTTGGACTATGCCTTTGTCAAAAGTGTAAGATTTTGCCCACTAAATCCAATAGTAAATGACATTGAAGGTGAGGAGAAGGGGAAAAAGAACCTTTCCAAGCCCTCAGCAGTAGAGAATTTTACCTTTAGAAAACAAAATGGATTTGATCATCCTCTCCAATTAAACCTTATGTGTGTGGTTTTAACATGAGTAACACTATCTCTAGTCCTTGTAAAATCTACTAACATTTGACTCAGTGACTTTTCTGAGGAAGTGGATTTCACAGCCTGACTATTTTTTAATTCTTTGAAACTTGCAAGCTATTAATTTAATCAAATGAACCATTATTCTTCAGTTCTGGGACTTAAAAGAGAGGACTGATCCATTTTTCACCCCGTTCGTCAATCTTGCAAAGGAAATTACTGTAGAATTTCAATTAGAGGCAGCCACGCTGATTTAGAGTGAGACTAGGGAAAACCATGGCAAATATGTAACATGGGGATATACTGGCTGTGTTGGGGGGGATCCTCCATCATTGAACTCAGTGGAAGCAAAACCATGTTTGTGGATGGTTCTTCTTCTTTGATTTCTACCATATTCTTTATTTCTGTTGGTCCAAGATTCTTCAGTGAAATCTCCCACACCAATAAAATTATTTCCAAAATGCAGACATCAATCCAAAGACCAGGAATGCCTGAGAAACCAGACCCAAGAATATAGTGGGAGACCATATAAAAGCCAATTAAAAAGGGAACTGAAACAGTGGATAGTAGATGAAAGTATGTTGGATAAGCATGATGAAGTCTGACAGTATGCAGCAGATCTCTGCTCTCAGGGGCACGTGACAGGACCTCTTATTCTGTAATTCTTTACTTAAACATCTAGATTACATGTTCAACAGATAATTTATCAGGTAGTTTACTTCTAAAATAAATTTGGAAAACACCTTTATTCTGCAACAGGTAAATCTTAAAATGTGTGTGCCCAACAAAGACTGAAACAACTTTCAGGACTAAACAGTCCCAGATACAAAAGGCACATCTGATAAAAGTTCATGGCCCAGAAATGCCAAGAATATATCTTCAGTGCTACTTCTTGGGGAGCTGCAAAAGAAGATGTGAAATGATTAGAAGAAAGAAATTAATTGCTCTGTTCCACTTCTGTAACTGGGCTGGGTTTATGCATGTGTATATGTGTATATATGTGTGCATATATTTCAGCATTGCAAAACCTAGAGGTGTTACAGGAAAAAAGATTGTGGTGGAAGAAAATTGGAAATGCAGTTACTAGGGAGGACAGTAAAGAGTTGAAGTATTAAATGGAGACTTCATAAATGTCCTTGCACAGGGATGAACTGAAAATATTGCATCTAAAATAATGCTGGCTGTGTCTCTGCTAATGTAAATAAATCTAGGATGAGTAAGGCAGGTGCTTAGTTTAAAAAGTAATGCCAAATAGTAAAGTCACTAGGAAGAGAATGGGAATTAACTTAAAGTAATAAATGTGTTGTTAGGAGAAAAAATCCTTGCAGTCTAGTGTCATCCTCCATAAGAATGATGGGAAAGACAAAATAAGAAGACAGGTTTATAATAGCACAGGCTGAGACTGTGGGCTTGATGGATCTCTCTTTGGGTCCTTGTTCCCCACATGTGATTTTAAGTGATTAAATTACATGAAAAGCAAATTCTGGGGTCCAACAATTTCTGCTTTTCCAGGGCCACAACATGAGATACAAGGTACAAGACAGACCTGAACTCAATTTCTGCAAGAGGTGTAAAAGCCTGTCAGTAAGAATGGGGTGAAGATGGAAGATGTTCTCTATTTGGAAGGAACTTCAGCTGGTTTTTCATTAATTCATACACTTTTTCACACACTCATTCTCATACACTTTGAATGGTTAACAAAAATATTTAGGATACTCCATAACTGAGTGCCTTTGGAAGAACTGAGATAATGATTTGTTCCTGGGGATACACAAAGACACCTTAGTATTTCTATGGTAATTGGCAAGGTTCAGGTAGAGGACTGGGTGTTTCTTTTCATAGGAAAAGATTCTGAACACCTTAAAAATCTACTTGGTTTGCACATCCAAAAGAAATACAGCTTTGAGCATGAAACCAGACCTCTGCAAGTTTATTCTGGTTTAAACAGAATGTTCATTTCAATTACCTCTTCTTACCCCTACCAAATAAAACACATTAAAAACGATGCAGTCATAATTGCTTTTTTTTCATATGCATATGTACATGAAGATGCTGCTCATGGTGCTCTTCAGCCCCAAGTGATCAATTTTAGTTGGGAGAAATGTATTTTCTTTTTGCTTTGTTCTGGTTTGGGAACTACTGTGGGACAAATTGTGGGAGTCTACAAAAAAACCAGCAGAGGTGCCCTTGAGATGACAGCATCTGTCCTTACTCTCTGATTCACCTCCTCAGGTGACAGTGTTCACTGACATTTTGACAGCGGCCAATGAAAAGCTGGACATCTGGCTGCCTCACAAACGGGCCCAGGAACAAGCAAGGAATTAGATCTGGTTTTGAGTTATGATTTGCTAGATCTGACTTTAAATTTTATGTGACTTCCCAGATACAAAGTGGTGGCATCAGCTGCAATTCCAGAACTGCGGTTAGGCTGTGATTTGTGCATTAAAATAGGACCAGACATAGTTTGTTTTATAACATTTAACCAGAGATTGAACACAGCCCTTTGAGGACAAGGATGTATTGATTCTGGTAAGCTTTTTACTGTCTTGTTTTGAAATTTTTCCAAGAATCAGACTTCTGGGATAAGACACAGATCCAAAATGCACAGCAAAACAGCTACTTTTGTCTGTTGCATTTCACACAAAAACACCCAACGGATTATTCTTGTCATCATGACTGAATTACCTGAAGGAAAGGCAGCAAGTACCTCCCTTGTTCATTACCACTTTTCTCACGGCTAGGTACTGGGCACTGGCTAAGTCTTAATCTAACACACACGCTTCATTGTTCACTTGATTTGGGCAACAACATCTGTTTATATGATGATTCTCTTCACTGCAGTGATTTTATTTTGTAGGAAATTACTTGAAGTGCCCGTGTAAATGGGATATTTTTAAATCACAACTGCAGTGAATCACATTTCATATCTTTCACTTTCTGAGGCTAAACACACCAGAGTCTTCTTTTTCCTCTGTAAAATAGAATCTGTGTTCCTGTGGCCACTTGTGCAGACCTCATCTGATTGAGTTCTTCTCTCCTCCTTAGCATCTGGGATGCTCCAGATAAGGGTCCTTATAGGTTTCTCTGCTACTCCTTTCCAAAAAATTTTGGAAAGTGTGTTGGAAAAACCTTGCCTGATAGGATTACATTTGCATTTTTATAGACACATCTCATTGCTGGCTTATAAAGATCCTGCAATTAAGACAGCCAGGCCTTTCTCTTTCCCTCTCATTTCCAGCTGGTGACCTCCCCGATGGGTCCATCAAAAGAAGAAATACCTTTCATTAGTCCCCATATACATGACCTTGCAATCTGGGCAATTACATTTCATCACATTATATTATTCTAGCCTGGTTGTTCCAAAATACTAATTCAGGCTTCCTCCACACTGACAAAGCTTTTCATCTGTGTTTCACCAGCACAGACCCACTCTTCATGCCAAGGCCATTATGGAAAATATCAAATATGATCAGTTCCCAGAATGATCCTTGAAAAAACTTCACTCCAACCCAATTAGCTCCCCTTCCAGCACAATTTGTCTCATCAGTTTCTTTATCCACCTGCAATTCACCTGTTTATCCTCTTCTTCTCTGGCTTGTCTATTCATGTCCCATGCAACCTTGAACCCAGCACTTTGCTGCAGTCTGGGCAGATTAATCCCATCACATTTCTCTGGCCTAAACAAAAAATCAGGTTGGACAGAGAGATCCCACTTGTCTGCACCACTCAACTCGGGTAAATCCATTACCTTCTTGTGTTATTTTCCCATTTATCTCCACATCTTTTAATTATTCTTTCCTTCAGATTTGCCCTAATGCTCTCCATACCTTCAAGGTCAGAGTAACACCCTGCTGTCTGCTCCCTTCCCTCTCCCTGCCCACCCTCTTTTGGACACCATGTGTATCAGTAGGTGCCTGTTTGGCACTGAAACACTCTCTTCCTTTAAAAGTTCGTGAGTGCATTTTCTGTGCCAAAATCTGTCTTCTCTCTGAGAGAGTGCCAGATGTCCCAAAGCTCAGTCATATTGAGTTCTTCTGAATTCTTGCTTCCACTTCAGACATAATGATTTCAACTTCCTATATGCTCATTCTCTGCAGGAGTCCTTGCCTCAATATTTTGCATCTTGCAAAGAATTAAGTCAAAATAGCCACTATACTTGAGGCCATATCCCACTTACCTCTAACCTTGTCCCCATTATGACATAACCTATGATGTCCTCATTCCTTGCTATCATTTTATTTACAAGAGTATTTTTATTTACAAGACTCTATGTTACTCTAATGTAAGAAAAAAGATTGTCAGGTTCTGAAGACAATAATGTAGATACTACAGTTTTTAAACAATCTGTGAACATGAGCTAAACCAGTCCAAATTCATCTAAATTAATAATACTTAATTTCCTGACACTTATGAATTTTGATGCTTAAGAATAGTTTGAGATATTAAATATCCTTCTTTTAATTTATTTAAAGATACAAAATCTCTCCTCCACAGGCATAGAAGATCTTATTAGCCAGTATTTATAGAAATTCTAGATAGGAAAGTTACCCCTTGGAACTGCCTTAATTCTGAGAGGCATTTAGGGGCTGAAGAAGCTTTCAGATGCATCCTGCATGTGCCATCAGTCAGACTCAACTCTGCAGACTCTGCTTAGCCTAATAATTACCTCAGTTTCAATATCTAGAACCTCTTATGAAATAATAATGTCTGGCTCAAGCAAGCTGATATGTTTTAACCATGTGTATGCCAGGTCACTGGCGTATTACCATTTCTCAATAGAACCATAATGACCGCAGCTTATCTAGCACTGATTTATCAGAGATCCTTTCCTTTTAAATCCAGTTTTGAGTCATTTTGTACCTGACAGAAAAAAAAAAAAAAAAAAAAAAAAAAAAAAGAGGCATCTAAAACTGAAAGATGCACACCATGCTTTATTCATAAACAGTAGACTGTAAAAGGCCAGTTCCTCAAACCCAATTTCAGTCGAATTCAATTTATAAATAAAGAGCGGCCAAATGGGAGAACGGAGTCAGGGAGAAGGTTTAGAGGGAGGTGAGGGAGCAATGTCTCCCCTGAGGGCTGAGGTTTCATCTGCTCCTTTTGGCAGATATCTGACAACTGATAAACCTTAGGAAAATAGAGCTGACAGTAAGAAAGGGTGAACGCAGCTTGTTAAGCAGAAGACTAAATGACACTGCTGTAATTTGCCAGCATCTATTTAAAGAAGGAGTTACAAGGACTTTGCATAGTCCTTGACAGGGGACTCTGGGAGACTGTCATCCTTGGGTTTCCCTTCTGTTCTTTCTAGGAATAGTTTCCAAACGTTGAGATTGCATTAAGTTAAGGGTGTTGAAGGGAGGAAGGGATTAGCACTGTGAGATAAAAGTAGAGGCGGGGGAAGAGTGTCTTGAGGTGTGCTGTTGGGGAAAGAGTATAGGGGAAAAGCACGGGAACATGTTAGGAAATTAAGATCTGATGTTCCACGGACAACCTTCCCTTTCCACTACTACCCAATCCAAGAAACTCTTCCTGACAGTTGTTGGGGGTAGTCTCCAACCCACTATGGTGTAACCTCCTGCAGCTAAAAGGGATTCTTTCACCCTCCTCTTCTCCACAAAATTAAATTTTTATCATTTTTGCCTTTTTTTCTCCATGAAAAATGAGAGTTTTGCACCCATAAGAAACAGTAGCCTCTTGCATTCACTTTATTCCCAGAACAAGTGGATAATATGTCCTCATCTATGCTTGGGCCTATTTTCAATTAACTCAAGGAAGAGCAAGACTTAGTGCATCTCAGCCTTGACAAGCTCCTATTTTCATTTAAGCAACCTGGTGCCAGGAACCAGGATACCAGGCACCAGGCATTAACATTCAGCTCCTTGAAGGCAGCCAGCAGCACTCACCACTCCACACATGTGGAGTAATAGGTTCCTCTATTCTACACTTTTGTTTTGTTGAGTTCAATTTGATCTTAAAAACAAAAAGAATACCAGGGGGAAAGGGGAAGATCAGAAGTTGAATTGCATAGGTCTAAGGACCCATAAGAATACAGTCCTAAATGACTTGATTATATCATGCCTTGGTCATATCGCAATTTATGCTAATCCTGAAACTGTAGTGGAAAGTACTGCATCATATATGCCTGTGATTTGAAAGAAGTGGTTTTAATTTTCCATATTAACAAGTAATATTTTTTTTCTTCTTTCACTCAGGCTCCGCAGGTGTTTGTTTTACAGCCAAAGAGCTTAGAAAAGATAAGAACCAATTTCTTTTCCCTTTCTTTTCCTCCCTTCCTTCCCGCCTACCACTGAGCTACTCAAAGCACTGAATTCACTTGCAGCAAATCCAGCCCTGAGTTTGGGGAAATTTTTCTCCTCCAGTTCCCCTGCACGACTGACAGCAAGGACAGCATTTTGCTGTGAATTTTAAGCTGTCTCTGGAATGAAGCAAGAGGTGAAGCACCCTGAAACAGCTGAAGGGACTCCAGGTGTGGGAACTGACCCTGGGCCATGCAATCACAGACTTGGTCATCCAGACACATAGCTGTGAGACAAGAGGTTATCATGCATCAGCTGCATCGGTATAGGTCAGCTGAAAGTTTCTATTTCCCTCCAAATTTCACATTACATGCAAGGTTTTGAAGTCTTTCTACCCTCACACCCTGAAAAAGACTCTCAATATTTTTTGCATAACAGCAAAAATTAGGCTGTGATTGTATAAATACTAGGAAGCTAGGGCCATGGCTATTTCACTGAATATGATGGCTTTGAAAGTATTTAAACTAATGTTTATCTCTACACTTCTAAAACTGGTAGGAGTGGGATCAAAGTTCAAAATTATAAACTCTAGCAAGAAGAGGTCCTTGTTATATTTGTATCACACCTAGAAAAACAGAAAATCTAAGAAAGGGACATGAAATGTGTTTCCCTGAGCTACAGAAGGAGACATTGTTGAAAAACAATGTGAATGCAAGGGTTAGGGGGTTGGTGTGAATGATAGACTTGGGACAAACTTTTAAATTCACTATAGTAAGTGTAATGACTAACAACTTTTTGCATGTGAATTCCTTGTCTCTGGCTCATTACAGCTGATGAGCTCAGATACTTCACTGTGCCCATGGTGCACTGCTTTCAGACCTTAATCACACCTGGTTTCCTCAGTCCTGATTGGCAAAATGTGACAATCGTCTTCAAGGCCCAGCTTTAGGGTAAAACAGATCACATTTATTATCTGCAGGCAGCAAATGACAAATTGATGTTTTGCAATATGTTGAGAAGAGGGACAGATTTGATTTTTCACACAACTCCACATGCCATCTCCCCTTGTGCCTTACTTTATTGCCAGCAGTCTTAATTTTGCCATATCTCCCTTACCAAGAGATCCCCTTTTTCCTCTCTTGCCTCCAGGGCTCGCTGATAAGTCAGTGTGACTCCCCATGGCATGTGGTTTGTCCACACCATCTATTTTCTCCTGCTCTGCACCTTTTTACTTGCTTTATTTTGTAGATAGTTGCTCATTCATTGATTCTAGGCCATTAATAGAACAGTGATCAAATAAGAAGACCCCAGGCATAAACTTGACAAGAGAAAAAAAGAAAAAAAGAAAGAAAGAAAAAATGCTGTACAGAAATTTTCTAAAATCATATTATTCCAGTGGTACTGTACAATTTTTGACCTTAAGCAAAGGGAAGTTGATGACTTTAATAGTTTCCCCATAAAGCTTCGTCTTTCTCTATCCTCCTAATAAAAAAACCCAATCCTGCTAATATCTTTTTTTCATTCTTTCTTTTTAAGCAAGACAATCTCTCCTGCCCTATCAGGGCAATCAAACCTGTGATTCACAGGGCTGGCTTCAAGCTACTAGCCCGGGCACTAATCAGCACTTAAAGGAAATTAATCTGAATTTTGCTTCACAGAAAGGGCATATTTTCACTTTATTTTTAAATTAAAGAAGGAAAGGTAGAAAGAAGTGGGAGCAGAGGGGGTTGAAGAAGGGTGGGGCTCATTATGAAACCGCAGGGCAAAATTGCTTCACATTAGAAATGCTTCAGAGCTCAGCACTAACTTTGTTCCTTCACAGTAAATAAGCTAGTGAGCAATAAGAAATGTGTAAGTACTGCCAGGGGGGTTGTACATTGGTAGACACAGGGGTTTGTTTAATATCTCCCTCTACGTGCATATTGTAGTTGATATTAAAAATTGGATATTAGAGTTTGCCTTGGACTATGCTATTTATTATTTGTGCCGTGATGGAGAATGAAATTCTGCATCCTGTGTTTTATGGGTGGTTAAGCTAGATAATCTAATCATCCTTCCTGGCCCTACACTCTACACAGCTGGAGGTTGCAATAAGGATTGGAAGGTTCCATCTTATTAAATAAATACCAGAACAAAGTTACCATTATTATTTCTTGCTTTGTAAGAATACATCAGGAGGAGGGCCCTGTTGAGTAAGATGATCTACAAACATGAAGTCAAGTTACGGTCTCTGCTGAGAAATGTTCACAGCTTAAGGTGACAGAAACAGGCCAGAGGGGAGAGAGAGGACAAATTAATATCCAATCTGATGCCAGTCGGTATGATAAGCTTGGATCCTAACTTCATAAAAGTCCTTTCCCTGAAGTTGTAGCCATTCACCAGACACTTAACTCTCCGATAGACCCAAGATGACTGTCCTGTGTCCCAAGGGCTACACCTGGAGTGTGGGAGAAAGGGACCACACCAATAACAATGTTGGATGGACATGAGTTGGTCTCTGCAGAGCCACCCAGGAGGAGTCTCTGTCACTCGGGGATCTGCAGGCCAAAGCCCACCCTTCCTTTTCCTTGGATGTCCAAGGGTGGGAGATGTAACCATCCCACTGACTTGTCCTGCCTCTGTAGGGCTGGATGGAGAAGATGGACCATAGTGCAGAGGGGCTGATACCTGGTCAGGAACAGAGATATGAATAAGACACGTCTCAAAGGCTGGTTGCTGAACTGAGTTTGATTAGAGGTCTGTAGATTGTCTTTTAGCTCAAGTTGTCCCAATCCAGAGAAAATGGACAGGCTTAAAATTGGTTTAATGGCAGCTACAATGAGTGAAAATACCAAATAGCCACAAAAGCTTTGGAGACAGGTAAAGTTCCCCCCAAAAGTGAGTAAATGCTTCTCAGAAAGCATAGTAGTGTATACTGGGGCTTTGATGGGTGCTATCTAGTTCTTCCTAATGAATTTATGATGCTGCCAGGTGATTTGAGTGTTTTTTCTGTGACTCCATGTAAGCCTATTTAGGACTGTGAAGGACTCAAAAATGAGATCCAAACACTGCTAGACTCTTAATTTGGGGATTTCAGATGCTCGTTCATGGTTTGTGTCCCTTATCCCATTTGGACCTGTGATGGACCACTGAGAGCCATGATATCTGTCTTCTGTCCTGCAGCCTTGTCTGCAGCCCTTCCCAGACTTTATTTCAATTCTATTACCTAGGAAAAGCACATCATCTGTTGTGCACTGTGCTATTCACATCTAAGTGGCGACCTTTTAGAGGAGTTAACAATTTTACTGAAGGAGAAAAAAAAGAAGGGAAAAATGGCTTTTTTATCTGATTCTATATTTTTTAGAAGTTTCATAAATGGAGATTGTATGAGCCATGTTATTAACACTCAGGAAGATAGGGAAGGGTTGATATTTGAATAGGCTTTTGCTCTTTTCTCTACAATAACAATGAACCCAAATTCCAGATTCTCATGTGGCTAAAGGTCAACCAACTTGAGCAGAAGACAGGAATGGCCATATTGTCTGACACCATCTAGCACACAAGCCCTTAGGGAAAAGTAAAACTGCATAATTATATAAGACGTTTCTCCGAAACCTCCCATGGCCTGCCTATTGAATAAGTCCAAAAAGCTCTCTTTTCCAAGTATTTCTCTAGCCTTCCTTTGAAGTCTTACTTCCATGTAAGTCTGCATCCAGAATATCCCCAGGAAATCAATTACACAGGTCTACTACAAATTTTGTGAAGAACCAGCTTCTCTTGCTCATTTTAAATCTGGCTCCCACTACTCTGGGGAGCTTGGGCTCTCAGTATTTGGCCCCTTGCTCTTATTTCAAAGGAGATGGTGAACACTGGATCCCTCTCTGCCCTTTCTGGATATTTATGTCCATGTCTGCTACTTTTTCTTAATATACTTCTTAGTATTTTAGTTTTAGAAACTTCTGCTCCAGTGTCTCCTCCCTAACTTCTTGCTAAGCTGTACTTTACAAGATTTCAGGCAGCTTTGATTCTGTCATTTCTCTCAGATATTTGCTCTCTCCCTCAAGGATTGATTGTATGCTCATAACTTATTTTCTTTCCTTTTTTTTAATTGTAATTATACTTCCCATAGGACAACTGTTGTGTTTTATATACGCAAAAACATCCTGAAAATTTAATGTCAGCATAGCAATGGGGAATTCAGAATCTAAATGCAACCATGCGTTCATTTCCCTTCCACCATTCATAAATTTTTACAATAACAAAAGCTTCCAAGTAAGTTGACTAGCTTTAAGTCACCTCTTCTCAATTCTTCCTTTATTTTGTCATCAGTCAGGAATCATGTCCTGGTTTTTGGGGAAGGGAAAAATCTTTTGTAGAGGGGGAAGGAAGGGGGATGTTGGCTAGATTTGCTCTTCTATTTTATTTTAAATGTCTTTTATATCTGTGTGGAAGAAAGCAGGCCTGTTTTATGCAACAGGCCTGGACAAAATATGCAGTGCTATTCCTTTCCCTTTTCTCATTTGTGCAAAACCAGGAGGGTGCTACATTATCCGAAAGGCAGAACAGACTTATCTGTCACTCGCAGAGCTTGGTTAATGTATGTTGCAGTTGTCCCAGGAATAGTGCCTCAGCAATATAAATGTAATAGAGGCAGTACAAATGCATGGCATTAAATCAAACGTCAACTCTGACCTTTAGAGGTCAAACAATCAAAAGCAGGGAGTTGCAGATGCTCTTTTTGAAGTTCCCTGGAGATTCTCTATACCACATCCAAGAAAAGCTCATGATACTTCAAGCATGTTTGCAGACTGCAGGGTGCTGAGGGCTTATTTTTGCTGGTTCTCAAGGGAGCTGCAGCCTCCCACTCAACCCAGGGCAACAGCATCCCTCTCCCAAGAGACCCCCCCTTGCTGCCCCCTTAAGTAATGAGAAGTTTGTCCTTGCTGCAAAAGGGAGGAAGGAGACTCCAGTTGCTGTGGTTTAGCTATGAAAGTCACACAGCTCCTTTTGCTGGACAGTGTTTTTATCAGTTGTGGCATTTTGCAGTGAGAAATAGCATTGCCTTGAAGGAACACTGAGAAGAAAACTGGTGTTTTCAGAGCATGTGCTGGAAAAGGGACTAACTTAGAAACAGGGCGGTGGGATCTTCAGTTCAAGAAAATCCCTGTCAGAGACAAGGGTTGAAAGCCCTGAGCTTGCTTTAACCACAGTATCAATCTGTCTCCTGAAAACACTACAGTCCATGGACAGCAGCAAATCTTGAAGTACCTGAATATTGCCTCAGCAGATCTGAAACAATGAAGAGAAATGGAACAGTGCCATCCAGGAAAGACTCTCCAAACCAGGGAAGATCTTGGGACTGAATTGAAGCTTGACTGAAGATCAGTCATCTCACTAACACATCAACACACATCCCTACTACATCCCCCAGTGCTACCAAACATCGGTCTCAGGGACCAAAAAATGTATGCCATCTCCTGCCCGGAGAGTGGTCCAGGGATACACAGAGGTGGACCCAGGGGTGATGTGGCAGGGGACCAGCCCTGTCACTGCAGACACTCTCCTGAGGGCACAGCCATACCCAGGTGTTGTATTTGTTTCTTAGCTTTTCCACTGCCAGTTTTCTGTCAGATCAAGAAGCTGAACTGGTGACACCCAGGACTGCTTCAAGGGAAGTGTGGAAAGGTGTCACTGGAGACTGCTGACTGTTGGCATTGGCCTACATCATTATAGCCAGTCATGAAACAGGCATCACAGAAGTATCAGAACAATGTGGGATTTCCCATGAAGTTTTCTCATCCAAGTGCAACATTAATTAATCCTGACCCTGCCTAGCTTGTTGAAATAAGAGGTTTTGTTCCCAGAAGTGTCACATCGTTAGGCTAAACAGATTAACAGACAGGTAAGATATAAAATATCACATGGCCCAAAAGGGCTAATACTCAGTTTGATGTTGACAGTGCCTTTCCAAAGTGGGTTAATTAAAATAATAGTTTAGTTTTCTCCTTTTTATATACATTTGTTCAAAGAAAATTACTACTTTGAATATTTCCCTGTGTTTTCATTGATTATGCAACCTATTATAAGAAGGAACTAATTAGGAAATATATCTGGGTTTGGAAACAAACTGCATCAATGTTTTCACAAAGGGTTTTCATCTTCTTGAGACAAAGATCGCTTTCAGCTATAATTAAGGCTGATAAACCTGGTAAAGAGGAAATTAACAAAAATCGCAGCATGCTGAGAATCTCAAAGGGCTTATGAAAATATTCTTCTGAAAATTAAAAAAAATAACACACGAGTGAATACTCCTCATGACATTCTTAATTATACAAAAAAGTCATGGACTTTTTATCAAATTGAGCATTCCCTCTTTCTTTCTACAGTTGACGTTTCATGCCATTTAATTGATGCTGAATAAGAGCGAAAGTCACTTTTCCATACACATTAAGGGAAGGAGCAATCAGCAATAAAATTCTAGAAAATGGCTTGTACAAATTGTTTCTTTAATTAAGAGAACTCAGAAGCACTGCCTGATTTACTGCTCCTTTTTTTAATGCATGTTTGTCTTTTGGAAATAGGTGTGAACACCACAGGGTCTTGTCCCAGGTTCTGCCCTTGATTTATTCTCAAGCTGTGGACAAATCACTTAATCTCTTTCAAACTCACTTTGTATTCCTAAAAATTGGATGTGTGAATTTCTTCAACTAAGTCCTGGGTTGACTCTGTCTATAGCAAATATTTATAATGTTCTCTGAGAATCTAATATGAAAGGTGGGCTACCATACAAACAACAAGTATTGAAATACGACGATGTTTCAGATGCCAGCCAAGTTCCCATGGGAACTTCCCTGCTCAGTAGTGCCCTTAAATAATGAAGGATCTTGTGCCATATTTAGTACTGCCCATGAACTGTCCATGAAGAGTAATCACGTAAATTTAACCTGTAACCCTACAAGTCTTTTAAAACTAAAAAAAAAAAAAAAAAAAAAAAAAGGCTGAAAATACTATCAGACCAGATGTTGTAAGCTTTAGACATGACATCTTCAGCATACCAGCAAGAGACATCCTGTTCCAGCTGACAACAAGGTGAGATCCCACCAGCCGTTTTCATCTCTCAGGTGAGCACTTTCTAGATGACCATGAATCTTCCCTTATAACATTGTTAGCCTCCAGTCTCCAAAAATTTATCGACAGAATTTAAAATTTTGCAGTCTTCATGTTGTCAATCCTGCCAGAGTACTAGATGTGACACATTGGGCTAAGCAAAGAGATCCTGTAAAGAAGCAAGAGTAATGGGATGCACAATTAATGGGATGATGACAAGGCCCGTATGTTTAACAAGCACCTCACCTGCTGAGTCATTAATGGGGGTAAAAAATGACATTCCCACAGGGCCTCATCCCGTAGCTCCACAAGCCTAGGAGAACATACACATCTACCCCAAATCTGATGAAGAGGCTAAATGCAAGGATCACCTTACTCATGACTGAATTTGAAATTTGTATTAGCCTGCCCCAGGAGATGTTGCTGTCTATCCAGAAAGATAGAAGCAGATGGCTTCTCCACTGATGCTATAGAGAAGATGGATTCCCTGCTATTTCCTTAAATAGCAACTGTTGTTGAAAGGAGGGTGTAGTCACACTGCCTTGGGAGCAATATGTTGAAATTCAAAATAGCATTGAGCTTCCCAGTTCCCCAGTTTGCTCTGTGGAACCTGTACCTTTAGACAAACTGGCCAACCCAAGGGGCCGTAAAACACCATTACCTGCTCAGAGGGAAGATATGGTTATGCAAAGTGCACCCTCCCAGGTCTCCTAGAGACTGCTTCTGCCACTCAATATTATGGTAGGGGTTAGTGGTTTTGTGCAGCATAGGTTAGAGACCAGAACTACACCCATTGCTGGTTTTGTCACAGCTTTCCAAGACCACAAGAAGTATTGTCTGGAAACATCAAGGGATTTAGGAGACAAAAAAATGACAGTGCTTTCCATCCTGAAAAGAATAGGCGAGAAAATAGTAGGGTTTTTGTTTTTCTAATAATGTGTATCAGTCGACAAGAAGGTTATTAACCACCCCATTGAAACTCTTTTTCTCTGTCTATATTTAAAAGCTGCATGTGTTGATCAAAGGATGACATAATTAAATGTTCTTCAAATGCTCAAGCCACGTTAGCTGAAAGCCTCATTTTGTTCTTCTTGTTGTTTTTGCATTGTATTTCAAACAAATCATGAGCTGATTAATTATTTAGAAAGTACTAACCTCCCAACCATCCCCTGTATACAAAGTGAATCTGATTCAAGCAAATGTCTTTCTGACAAATGGATTCAGCCTGCCTGATTTATCAGCATAATATAAATGGGGTGCTTTGACAATGTGGCACTGGTCACAGACTTTTCTTTGTGTTGGTGGTCTTATATTCCTGGCAAGGACATGGGGAGAAAGGGTTTGGTCTGAAAAGAAAAAATGTGATCTATATCAGTTCGGAAATATGTGTCTTGACAACACCCATCCCCAAAAAAGCAATAAGACATACAATTTTGGCTGTGCTTTCACTAGTGAAAGTCATCTGCTGACTCTAAGGCAAGAAAATCAAGAATGTCGTTGCAGTTAAGTGAGGCTATTAAATTACCAACTACAAAATAACTTCTCAAATCATAAATCTTTTCCAGAGAGGTTCATGTGAAGCAAGATTTTATACAGGTCATGATCAGATCAGGAGTGCCAGCAACCAGAGCGGAAAAGCAGGGCCTGGCATGGCAGCCAGGGCCTGGCCTGGCACGGCAGTTTGTGTGGGAGGGTGCGTAGGGAGGGCACCTCTTTGAAGGAGGGACATTTTACTGACCAAATGGAGAGGCTTGACGTTCACATAACCCAGCAAAAGGACACCATTCTGTGACCAGCTGCACAGGCCCAGAACACTCATCCTACCTGACCCTCAAGGCAGGATGGCAGGCACTTGTCTGAGAGCAAAGGCTGCGGCTCCAGATGGGGGGTTTCCACCATCTACCCCAGCGGTGGCCCATGCCTCCTCTCAGATGGAGCTGCTGAAGGGAGAGGCTGCAGGGCAGGCCTCAGACCACAGGAAGGACCCAGACCTTTCTCCTGGGACAGAGAAAGGCAGCAGACCTGCCTGCAAAAGGCATGCCCAGGTGGAGGACCTTCTGCAGCAGGTGGCTGAGCCACAGGAGGCAGTGAGAAGGCTGAGTAGCATCAGGGAGGCTGAGGAGGATTTAAATAGCTGGTTCCAAGCACAGTCTGTGGTGGACTCACAGCCCACAGCCAAACAGCCACAGATTCCCCCACTGGCACACATGGAAGGGAGAGGGGCAATAATGGAGAAGAATGGAAGTTTGCAACAGCAAAGGCCTGCAAGAGGAAGAGACTTCCCCTGAAGCCTGAGGTGCCCTTGCAGAACCACTTCATCACTCTGCAGACTGAAGAGGAAAGACCTATCACATCAGGAGAGACACTGGAGCTGAGTAAGGTAGCCTGATCTGCTCCCAATATCACAACCAGTGCAACTAAGAGAAGGCAATAGTAGTAGATGACTCTCTTCTGAGAGGTACAGAAGCACCCATCTGCCGGTCCAACACACCCTCTTAGAGAGGTGTGCTGCTTACCGGGGACTCGTATCAGGGATGTCACCAAGAGACTGCCGAGCCTCGTACAGTCCACTGACTATTATCCACAGCTGTTGTTTCACATGGGCACCAATGATACACCCAGAAGCAGTCTGAGGAGTATAAAGAAAGATTACAGAGCCCTGGGAGCAGTGGTAAGGGACTCTGGAGCGCAGGTAGTTTTTTTATCAATCCTCCCAGTCAAAGGGAAGGTGTTTAAAAGGACCAGTTGAATCTGACAAATCAAGAATTGGTTACAGGATTGGTGCCACAGACAGGGGCTCAGCTAATTAGACCATGGAACTTGCTTTGAGAAACCTGGCCTACTGGGGGCTGATGGGGTCCATCTGTCAGAGAAGGGGAAGAACATCTTCAGTCATAGGCTTGCCAAGCTGGTGAAGAGGCCTTTAAACTAAAGCTACCAGGGGACAGGAACCTCAATCCATCCCACACCTACCAGCTTGATGCCAGTGCCAACAATAGATGCTCAGAGCCTGGGAAGGGGTCACAGGTCAGCAGAGCACCTGAAGAGCAGCACAAAGGAATGCCAACGAGTAAGTCAGCTTCACCAGGGGCCTAACTTAAATGACTCTATGCAAATGCGTGTAGCATGGGGAACAAAAAAGAGGAGCTGGAGACGTGCACATATATAGGGCTATGATCTTATTGACATCACGGAGATGTGGTGGGACAACTTCTCATTCCAGTGGCTGCTGAGCATGTGGCAGTGGGAACTTTTTAAGTCTTTCTAAGTGAATCTGGTTTTACTTGAGTCTCAGACTCAATTCAAGTCAAGGGAAACTTTTTCTTCTTAATGAGCTCTAATTGTTCTTTTTCTCTTCGTCCTGCCTCACTGCTATCTTTGCACAGGTTTCCACTGATTTCTCAAAAGAGAAACTTAAAAAAGTACAGCCATCAGTCAGCCCTCACACAGCCTGTGTCTCAGCCATTCCTTCTCTCCTGTCTGGCTGTTAGCACAAGTTCAAACACAGGTTAAAGCAGAGCTTGCCTTTTGCACCCTTCTTGTCATCCTCTTTCTCAGTTACTGCAAACCTCACTGCTGTGTGCCTGTAACTCTAACCAAGGACCTGAGCATCTTCTCACAGACCTTAGATTCTGGCAGTGTCTAAATCTTGCGGGTTGCTTCTGCATTCATTCCTCAAAGATTCTGCCTTTCTCAGACAACACTATAAGAAAACTCCATCTCTCCCTGCTTACAACAGCATTTTCCCCCAGCAAATACAACCTTCTCCTACACATTTAGAAAGAACTACTCTAGCCCTGGCATGGAAAACAAAGCACAGACCTTAGGAGGCTGGTTTAGTACCTAAGTTAAGTTCAACATGTTCTTAAGCAATTCCTTTCACTGCCTACTGGAGAATGTCTGACTGTCTTCATGCAACGACAAGTGGACCATGCTGCAACTCCATACCACATGTACGTAACTGAAACACTCCAGGCTCTGCTCTTCACGAGCTACACGAGGAGGCAGGTCCAAGCATCCCTGAGAGGAGGCTGTTTGGATCACTCCTGACTGCAGGAAACACAGGAGGAGCCACAGCTGAAAGCCTGAAGATGTGTCTGTGCTGACCCCAGCTGAGATTTCCTCTCTTGGTTTAGAGTTCTTTCCCTCTTGGGGGAAAGAAAGTCTGATTTAGATGTGCACTGGAGGAATGCTGTTTCTTTTGTCTTTATTGTAAACCAGTGCAGACCTCTTCCTCCAGCTGAACTAGCAGCCACAGTTAGAAAAATAAAATTAAAAAAATATATATTTGATTTCTCTGAAAAGAAAACATTTTGAAATTCTGTTACTTTGTCTTAAATATGCAACCATGGATCTCTGAACTCTATTCTCTCTGTTCCCATCTGGAGCACCAGATCATAGAATAAATGTGCAAGGAAAATAAAACTCTCTCTTAACCTCTCAGAACCCTAAATTTTTTTCAATACAAAAGGCTGGAAAGGGACTGGGTTTAGTCTGTTTTCAAGGTACCATTATTTTACAAGAACTATTGCCCATATTCATCCTGAGAACTGTGACTGAAAACACAGAATCTCATTCATGCCCATAGGTGAAAAGATTTCAAGGTTTAACAAGGAGCATCTCAGCAGCATGGAAACAAATTTGCTACCCTTTCTCAAAGGATTTTATTATTTTCATCAGCTACAGTTGCCTCAGGATCTCACCATGCAAGGTACTCTGTAATCATAAAGTGGGTTTCTGTTAGAAAAGATGATGTTAAAGCTGACTCCAAAAGACAAAGTGTCAAAGGAGGGAAATAAGAGGGAAACTGAGGCACAGGGAAGGGTGGTTAGATGTCCAAAAAGGGATATTCAGCAAATAGGCTGCACCTTGACTTCAGAGTTCCTAAGAACCACCTGAGGACCAAAAAGATGAGAGCATCCTTCCCCTGTCAGTCAGACAAGGCAAGAATGAGAAACCCTGCACCAGATTTCCCTTGTCCATGAGACCTGTTTGGCCACTGTTCTGTTTGTTAGTTCAGAGCTAAAGACTTGAAAGATCAGACCACTAGGAATAACAGTCCAGCCCCTTGTGTGGAGGCTGGAGGGAGGCCAGGCAACTTCTCCTGGGGCCTATCTGGGGTAACAGCGGAAGCTTTTTCCCAGGGTCAGAAAGGTGGCAAACTGTACCTCAACAAGGCAGTTTACTGGACCAAGACTCTCTCCAGTTAGTGGAGATGGGCTTATTTTCTGCCTCTGGCCTTGGAATCACCTGGTGATAACTTCTCCACATCATTTTTCCTACATTAATTGTTTAGGTACTTTGATGACTGCTGGTGAAAATTGTTCTATAAGATACAGGTAGCATTATCTTCAAAAACATGCCTTTAAGGTATTGAAAATGGTTCATAAATAAAGGGTGATCTTGTGCAGGTGGAGACACAAGGGATGAGGATTTCTTTAAGTTCATCCAGTGATACACTGGTAAAATAAGAATAAAACACCATTTTCACTGCAACACATGAATTCAGCTGGTAAAGGCAGAAAAAGACACAGAGTTGGCAGTGAATTTGAATCACAAATTTTCATTCAGGCCTATTTTTATAAATATGATAGGCTATTCTCTTCCTTAATGGTTTAAACATATCAAATGGAACAGCATTGGGAGATGCAAACATCTTCTGGAGAGCAATATCTCCACAAACAACCCCCCATTCCGTATCATTTACATCTGAGAATCACATCCCATTAGGTCAGGATAAAAAAAAACATAGAGAACAAGCTCAAAATGTACGGCTAGTTATATATATATATGCTGTTGTTCTTCCTAATTATTCTTCTAGTTGCAAACATCATTAGTTGCAAATGTCTCTTTCCCTGGAATACAGATATGAGAAGCAAGTATATTTTGAACAAAAGCTAAAAAACCCCCAACAGCTACTCTATATGAATGATGCTTTTTTTCTTGAATTCCATCTGCATGTATTGGCAGCATTTCCGTAAGCACTTTTTTTTTTTTTAATTTCCCTAATTTTCCACTGGGAAAACAATACAACTGAATGGGCCTGAGTGCATTGGTGGGATTGGAGGCAATTCTTCCTATATTCCTGTCAGATAGAGATACTGAGGGAAAGATAAGCAAGTGCAATGCTGTTCCACAGGTTGAGACAATAATAGCTTGATTGAATTTAAAATGCATTTCTTGCTTCTTTACAGGCTCAGCTCTAAAGATGTCATGTTAGGGGCATGGGAACATCTAACCATCTCTGAATATAGTCTCCAGCTGTTAACTTTTAACCTTGTCCTTATTTTCTACTGGTCACTGTCTTGCCAGAATGGCAGAAAAGATGTTTTACCAAGAAGAAACCTGCAATTTGGGCTACAAATGACAACTTTGGAAGCTTCTATTTTAGAAGCAAAAAGGTTAACTTGCCAGAGAAAACATCCATTCAACCTGGAGAGAGGTGACTAAGTATTTTGAGGACTGCTTCTATTTCAAATAGGTAGACTGTGTACAGTGGTCTGAGCCTTTATAATCTTTTCTTGAAGTCACTTATGCTATTAAAATCCTGATGTAAAAGACTTGAGGACTTCTGTCATTGTCTCTCCACTTATAGAAAATGAAGGTGCTGTTCCTTGTTCTTTAAAGAAAAGCATTATTAAACTGTTCCAACATCTTGCAGACCATACTGCAATTCTTTCACTCTCTGAATTAATGGCAAAATGAACAAGGGCAATTAACAAAAAAAGCTAGGATCATGCAGCATAAGATGCATTTTATTTCTTTGACAAGCATAGTTTATTTTTAATTATTCCTTTTGCTTTACAGTACATTAATAAATGCTCTGGAGTATATTTAGTGTAAGTAATGAAATCTTAGTAATACAAGGCTTCACTACAAGCTTCTGATGCTTGCTGACAAAGAGGCAGGGACCTTGGGGGAGATTTTGTTCACAGAAGATACTTCCATGGAAATTAGCAGCCCATAAATTAATGAGGTTCTCCCAGAAGGGGGGATGCTTCTTAGCTAATATGAGCTCTCTGAATTTGGGAACCCTTTTAAGCTAGTATACAGACTTCTTTGAAATTCAGCAGAGAAAGAGACTGACTCATCCTCATCCCTTCCTGAAGGAGGAAGTCAGACTGCAGAGGAAGCAAAAAATATCTCCAACGTGATGACAGATAGACCCAGAGTGGTGTCATGAGCTAAAACACCAGCCTGTACAGCACTAACATTAGTGATAGTCAGTGCCCATCAAGGCCTGATTATAATGATAGCAGCAAAATCCCCACACTTTTCCTACAGGGATCCCAGCACAGCAAACATGCTGTTGGATGAGGAGAGGCTCCAAGGTCGCCCAGCACCAGGACCTGGGCTATCACTACTCTAAGGGGGCCTCTAGGACATAAACCTCCAGTATTTCAGCAGGTTTTCACTGCCATATCCCATGGCCCACACCAAGCACCTTCAGTCACTGTTGGCCAGACATGCCAAGTGTTGTAAAACCACTACGACTCAAAACAACTACCTTCTGTCCCTGCAGCCTTTCTGGCCTCTCCCCAGTGGAGGGACAAGGAAAGAGAGCACTGTCCAAAGCAGGGGCAACACACAGAGGTGAGCGTTGGCAGTAATTTGGAGAGCTCATCCATGCAATCGCACATCAATTTGTTTTCCTTCAACACCAATCATGGGATGTCCCATGGTGGGATGAAGGGAGGGAGATTGCAGTAATAGAAGGAAAATTAAAAGGAGAAGGAGAACAAGTGTGAGAACTCTGTAGCTGAATTTCTAGTCACAGGGGAGATAAATTACAGCCTTCTGCTTAATGCAGGCAGCAAGGCACTGAAGTCAAAATGGATACTGAAGCTGGACAGAGACAGAAATAGGCATACCAACCTCCTTATCTTCCAGCTGACATTATTCGATTTCCACCAGTGTGATTGAAGAGTTTGATGCATCTCTGTAGGGGATGGATGCACCTGCAGTTTAACAGCCATTCCTTCAGCTGCACGAGTTCCTCTGCATCAACCTGCTTTCAGCTCCACTTGCACAGGTTAGTTCTTGCACTGAGATGAGTCAGACTTGTATTTCAGGGTGGAAGGGCCCATTTTAAATCCCTTCAGGTTATATTTCATGATCCATGGAAATATATTTAATTATAACCTTATCCACTGAAGGCTGGTGTTTGTACAGCACCTAGCACGTTAAGGTTGTCATCCATAAGTAGATATCCTGGAAATTACCATGTACCAGTAGCAGCAGTAACAGTACAAGATAACAATTCTGGTATGAGTTTTGGAAGAGTTCAAAGGAAAAATGTAGTTGTTGGAATAAACTTCTGCTAAAATATTTTCTACTAGTTTCCCCACAAGAAATTCAGAAGCTTTCTGTCACCTTCCTTCATTTCCCTATGACAAGTCTGTGAAGGGGATAGCACAGGCAAGCATCTAACTGAAGAGTATCCATCCTCCATCTCCCTCACCAACAAATTCAGTCTGATTTCTTGTATAAGCATGATCTCTCACCAATTGCAGTTAAAATCAGTCACAAAGGGAAGGCAATCACTGAATACAAACTCAGGGCAAAGATTTTCCTACACTTCCTATCTTCCAATGCAGCAAAGTGTCTCTGTTTGAAAAAATAAAAAATAAAGAAACCCTCTTAACTGCAGGATAGTTCAGAGCAAAACACATCAGAAAACTATTTTCCATGTTTGGCAGCTGCCAATTTTCTACCAGTTGGAAAGTGAGAGATGCAGAATTAGTTCCATAATGTCAGGTGTTAAATTATTTCAGTCCAATATTTCTCATACCAGCAACAAGAAGATTCCTCTGCTCTCAGTTTATTTCACTGAGGCATGGACCTGACCTAATGTTTTAAGCAAGTGTTGTGGCATTGAGCAGTTTGGGGAGGGCTTTGAAGTGAGGGCATGGCAGGGAGAAAAGATATTTTGCCTTCAGCTTTTGGAGAGAAGATGTGTGTGTGAAACAGCATATCACTTTGTTGTACAAGATTCCCTATCTAATTGCAACTTTTAACATGATTTACATGTCCTGCAACATTTTTATAGGAAACAGCATGTTTTTTCTTACTTCTGATTTTGACGTAATTATGTTTAAAGCAGAAAGGTTTTTACTGTCCTTTATTTAACTTCTAGCAATAAACATATTGTATAACAAAAGAATCTTAAATAAAGATGAGAAAAAAAGTCAAATAAGAAGCAGACTAAGGAACATCTCCATGGAAGGATATAACACCCAAGGGCCAGATTCACACACTCTGAGGGACCAAAAGGGCCAGATTCTGCTCCTATCCATAAATCCTATTTGTGTCACTGTAGCAGCCCTAAGGGGACTGCTAAATGCTGTTGAATAACAGGTATGGATTTCCCTCACATGGAAGATAACTAACAAAGCTCCCAACCTTCTCTTTCCCACACATACCACTCTCCAAGGTGCAGCTGTGGAGGAAGAAGTGACACTGCAACAGATGTGAGGTTGTGAGACACTGTGCATTAATTAAAATAGCCCTGAGGGACTATTATGTCTGACAACCACTCATGTCATTAATGTCTCTCTCTTTTCCAAACAGCATCCTTCCCAGCACAGCCCTTTCTGTCACCTACCCAGCATGAACAAGCTCCTCCAGCTTTTGTTTTCCTGTTCTCAGACCACAAACCATCTCCAAGGTCTCAGATCATACTGTGCAGATGCATGTTTAGGTGGGAGGAGTATTAAATACAAAGCATTGTTTTCCACATTAAAGTACATCTAGATGTACCCAGAAATAGACTCAGAAGCACCTAAAGCAGTGTGCCAGAGAAATACAGTTATGTTTGGTAACTCCCAAAGGATCAGTTGAGCACAGGTTACACACTCAGGTTCTTGACGCTGAAGTTCAGCAAAAGCAAAACTACTTTGCCTGAACTGGGGCTTGAATCCTGTGTCACATATCTATAGTCCTGGAGGGATTTGGAAACAGAAGACAATGCTGTGATGAGCATTTCCATGTTCCAGGCAAAGATAACCACACTGCAATCTTATCTGACAGAGTCACTACTTCAAGTGTCCTACGACTTTATTCCTCAGAGCTTGGTTTTTGGAGAGCTTCTGTGAGAGATCTCTCCATGCAATTATCTCTAAAGTCCTGTCCCAGTTCTCTGTCTTGCTGGAGAAAAGATGAGCCCAGGATGATACTGGTTGAATGATATTTGATGACCTTCATAAACAGTGAAATTTAGCAGAAGGGTGAGAAATTCAGTTGACTCCCCTTGGACTTGTAATGCGTCCAGTATAAACATGGTTTTAAACCCTGCTGTGACTTTCTGAATAATAATACATCAAATATGTTTTTTGTTTTTAAACAGAATTTAATCCATCCTCTGGTTTTAAAAGCAAGCAAGAAATCGACTAAGATGGAGAGGCTTTCAAATCTGTGATTTAAATTCAATAAAATCATAAAAGAGTAAAGATCATGTGTAAGCCATACAGTTAAGCTTAAAAGCTTTACATAAGAGTAAAGATCATGTGTAAGCCATACAGTTAAGCTTAAAAGCTTTACATAAAAGAAATAACACAGTATCACATTGTTGTCTTATATAGTACTAGATAGGTACAGTCCCCCAGTCAGGAAATCTGAAGAACTTTCTTTGTCATAGCTTGGTCTATTGCTGATACCTATATGATAAAAGAAACTGCATGCATTCTGCATATGCATGATTTGAAGGAAGCAATTAGTTCCCTCCTGGATCTGCTAGGAAGAGGTTGTACCCAATCTGCATCAATCATAGTCTTACATTTATATCTTGCAGCTGTTGTTCTTGGTCCTTATCTTAGACAGAAAGGAAAACCAGGTCTGAATAAATCCCCTCCAGTTCATAATTTAGAAATATATTATGTGTTTATCACACACTCAAGTAAGAAGATTCCAGTGTAGCCTGATTGCTCTTCCCATCATTTGAGGAACAGGTCAAGGATTAAGTATTCCAGATCTCAGACTTTCTACTTTCTAATTCTGCCACTGATTTATTTTACATCATAATCTCATTTCTCTGACACAGAGAAGTTGTCCCTGACTAAATCCATCCTTTTAAAGCCCTTTGCAGTTCCCTCATACCAGACCATAATGCAGACATGAGTATGTGTATGTGTCTACAGTAAGGCAAGTGTGTCATTCAAAAATGACTTTTCATGTAAACCTCTGGCCTTGCTAGCATCCTTGGTTCAGCTCACTGTGCAAAAAATAGCCTCTCTTATCTCTAGAGAAGACCTGGATTTGCAGTAGTCCGGCTATTGGATAACACTAAGCACGATGTAACAATAACAGGGCATCTTATACAAGATGCCTGGCTTTCACAGAGGTGTTTAGTAGGTTGAGGGTTTTTTTTTTTCTTTTTTTCCTATACAAATATATAGGTGCAAGTATCCAGGAGCAATTTGAATTCTTCAAGTTCCTGAGCATGGTCAGGTGCTTAAACATTTGAATGACCTCCAGTGGAGAAGTGATTAAATTCCCTGAAGGAAAATGTACCTTGCTATGCCAGGTAAAGAGACAATATGATTGGAAAGTTGACACCAAATTCCAGGCTCCTTGGTTGCCATGATACCTGACTGATAATGCTGTCATTTTCCCTGTTTAAATCTAAGGCTTGCTGCTCACCTTCATCAACACCAGTATAATTTTCGTTTTCTTCATTTCACTTAGGAAACAACTTCAGCATTTATCACATCTTTCATTGCACATAGTTGTAGACCTTGAAAATCCTTCTGTACCCAGAGGATCTAAATGTGTTTTGAACAGCAACTCAGTGCCATTCAGCCTGAAAGGCAGGCGGAAATTATAGGCACCAGGAATATATGGAACACTAGCATTTTGCATGTGTATGTGCATCCTCATTCAATCAAAGAATGATCATGGATTACCATAATCTTACTGCCCACCCTGCAACAACTGGGGGTGTAACATGGTCTCTTTTTCAAAGAAAGGGAAACTAAACCACAGAAACTGATTTATGGCATATGAAAAGTCTGTATCAATGTTGTGACTGAAATCTAAATTGCTACGTTTTAGTCTGTAGTTATAGTTTTAAAAAATCAAACATTTCAAAGAAAATTAAATAATATTGAGAAACCAAGGCCACTAGTATACAGTTTATAATGTCTTAACATAAAAATTGACGATGTTCAAGTGAAATATTTCCATAAAGACTATTATCAAAAGACAACATCAGAAAGAAGAAGGGAAGAAATAAGTGGCATTTTTTCAAATATGTATAATTCCCTCCCTAGTGTATTGGCAAGACAGAGATGCAAGAAGAATGTTTCACATCAAAGTTAAAAGAGGGAAGATGCATGTCACAGAGCAATGGGATGGTTAGGGGAATTCACAATAACTGAGTCACTGGATGATTTAAAGACTGGGAGACCATCCATTGGTCAGAAGCAAATAACAGTATCTGTTCTTTTTTCTACAATAAGCATAGGGAGATAATAAGATTATCTTGGGCAGCAGCTGCCAGTGTGAGCCTTTGATGGCAGAGAAAAAACAGCAGTGGGCAGAGTTGCATGTAGGCTCAAACCATCTACAACTCCTTCCTTTGGGACCCCCTAGACTTGTCTCCAGTAGTCCCCAAAACTGTGATTAACAAGTGCCGATGCTCATTTTGCTGCCATGGCTGCTGCGTAATAAGAAGGTTAAATGATTTGTGCAGGATGGGGCAGGGTATTTTAGCTCACCTCTGATGTCTTTTATGCACGTGATTGCAGCTCCAAGAGCTTCTGCTCTGAAACTCTTGGCCCCTGGAGCCCTCTTGCCCTACCCTTGCTTTATGTGAGACTTCATCCTTCACTAAAGCCCAAAGTCAGGAGGACACAAAGACCCCTGGAGAGGGGATCTGTAAGCAAGCCAATCATATCAGTTAACTTCAAGCACAGAATCAATGAGTAGCTCTCAGGAGCTCCTGCCAGACATTCACTGTGTCAGTTGCTCCCTCCCTCCATGTAGGCAGAGCTGGCAGCATCTGAGCTGCAACAAGATGAAATGTTACATGAGTTCCATGTCTATGCACCAGCAGAGTGGTCGTGGACAATGAGGTCTCCAGCTGAGTCACAGGAAAGATTCATCTCCTGCACAGATGAGAATGAAGGAATACGAGCTGGAGCCAAAAATACCCTGCATGACTCCTCATCTCAGAGCTCTTCTGAATCAGATACACTAGCATCCCTACTCATTTCCCTTTCTTTTTTTTCCTACCCAATTAGCACCTCATTAACCATCTACCTACAGTGCCTCTAGTCTCAGCCATATTTAGCCCTTCGTTACATGACACACAGCTTTGGAATCATCACTGCAGGGGGATCTGCAGATGTTCTGCAGAAAAATCCAGCTCCTCCAACCATGACCCTGAGCTCTCCTGGAGATGATCTCTTTAGTATGATTTTGTATATATGCAAACAGCCACAGTCAACATAATCCATTTTGGGGTTGTATTTCCTTGACGACAGAAGTGCAGCCACCTCTGCTGCAGGAGGAAGGAGGCTATGTCTGGGGATACTGGAACATCTTCCATTTCTCAGTACTCATGTTTCCCAATTCATCACAGCATAGATTTATTGTCTCTCCCTTAGTTTCTACCAGAGCATCTAAGTGATATCTTTTAGGGGCATAAAACTGAACAGTTCTGCAGGTTGAAGACAGTGGTGATACGGACCATGTTCCAACCATTGTACAGGAGCTCAGGGAAGGAAATAAGACAACTTCTTGGCCTAAAGTGGGTCAAAAGTGTCTGCTATTTTACTTTTTTAAAGTAACAAAATGCAGGGTATAGTCCTTGAAATAAACATCCTGAAATCTGCCCCAGGTGTTTGCTTGGAGATCTTCCACATTCATTGGCCACCCATTCCAGCAATCATACAGTTAGAAAAAGACAAGAAAGCATAAAGCCCACAGATGAGCAACAGCTGTCAACATTTGTCAAGACCTTATGTCAGGATATGTTCATTTATCACCACACATGTGAATCACATGTATTTCAATATTAAAATGAAGCCTGCTTCATGGAGAGAGGAGAATGATGCTTCATGCATCAACAGAGAGATGCCTCAGTTTCCCAGGAAGACCCCAATTCCTATACATGTAGTGTTGGCACTCACTATGAACTGCTTCTCAGTGAGGGGTTTCCTGGAGAAACATCAGGCATAAACCAATATTGTACACCTAAACAGACAGTAAAACACAGCATGATACGAAGACGGCTCTTCACTCACTTCCAGACTGAATTCGAAAACCTCACCTCCTGCGTACAAAATAAGAAACCATCACACCTTCAGAGTCCATCTCTGCCCACCATGTTACTGAACTCTGGACCTCCAGAGACTTGTCTCATGCAAACTTGGCCATGTCCAGGGGGCAGTACAAGGTCTGTCTTTTTCTATCGCTGCTGTCTGTATGTAGCAGCTGTTTTCTGAGGCAATGTATCAAGGGGAAAAAAGAATACAAACTGAAAAAAAAGATAAAACAATAGCTATAGAGGGAACAAAGGAAAAAGAGGATAATAGTTAATAAAGAATTATTTAATCAACAGAAAGCTGTTACAGCCACAGAGTTGTTACATTACACAATTGGTTCTTGGGGTTCTTAGAATCACAATAAATAAAAATATGATACCATATCCACCTGAAAAAACATCATTAGGACAGATATTGATGTAAATACATGTGAATTAGCCAATTTACACTAGCTAATCTGCTTTACAATACTCAGAATCACAGGAGTAAGGAAAATCCTTGAGAATGCAAAATAAGGATTACCTGCCGATAGCAAACATTTCTGTCCTGCCCCTACACACAGGGCAACTAACCTGAGAGTTGATTGCCACAACTCCAGCAACTCATGGATAATGTATTATGTTATGAAATATTCAGGAAAAAATGGGTTAATAATGCCAGTACAAACCATGAGAGACAGCCCCGCATTCATCATTTGCTAATGTTCAGCCTTGAGCCAGACCAGAGTGGGAGACACAAGATAAATGACAAAAATCCAGACAGGTTCGTAGTTAAAAACATCATAACTTACCACAGTCTTCCACTGGTGCTGAGCTGGAAAGGAGGGAAGATGATTTATTGACATTATCTTGGTTTATTTTTGTTTAAAAGCTTGGCAATGGAGAGTGAAGTGATACTGAAAAAGACTGTGCACGGTCCTGGTAGGACACTTGATATATCCTTCTAAAATAGAGTTAGCAAATGTCTCTGTGCAGTCTTTCCAGCAAAATGGTGAGCAAGGAGGGAAATTATCTTTAACTGAACAGTCTTTTACTGGTGCTCTCACCTCTATGGGGTATGTACAAGTGGAGGGAAGAGAAAACCAGTGAAATGGGTGAGTGTGAGGGCACTGTAAACTCAAACCTTTCTTCAGCGTACCAAGCTGGAGATGCTGTATCATGGCATCCATGACTTTTTCAGTCCCCATCAACTGTTGTGGTGAAATCTGTGCCCCTCAGCATCCAGACAGAGGTCATATTTGACAGGCTATTGAAGGAAAAACAAAGGGAAGTGAAGTCAGCTTGGCATCAGGCAGACCTATCCACTGGCAGAAAGTTTTACAGTTCATTTTTGCTTCCCTGAGAGTGAACTCTTGGTTTTCTTTAAAATACTCCATATAAACTTTTAGGCTCCAGACTTACCTTAGAACAAGCTCAAATAAATTACACAGGTCCTAGACAGTCTCTTGTAAAAGGGAGTGAACCACAAATATTCATGAGTGAAAATGATGAGAAATGGCTAAGTAAAAAGCCTTAGCCTTGGTCACAGAGGCAGAGTATGAGAAGACAGTTTGAGGTGGAAAAACCTCCTTTGATTCAGTGCTCTCTCAGTAAGCCTTTTGCCAGTGCCTGGTACTAGGGGCAAGCACAGGCTAGGAAGGCAAGCCAGAATCAGGAGACAAATTAGTGGGGAAGACAATGTAATACATTCTTTAAATCCCAAAATTACTTAATATGGAGTAAGACAAAAAAACATTTTATGAAGTTGGAGCCTTTTGGGTATTTTATTGTTATTATTTTTTAGAAAATAAAAAAATATCTGAGTTAAACCCCTCAATTTATCTTGTTCTGTTCAAATACAGCAAAAGATTTATGTAAATTCGTTATTTTCTCTAGAAGTGTCATCTGCTTTGCTTTTTATTAAATATTCATACATTCCTCTAGGGAAAAACATTAAATTCCTTCCTTGGCAAATCCTCCGGAAGTAGAAAGTTAAACTGGAGGAATTAGAGCTAGTATTGTCTTCTGGGGAATCTCATCAAAGCAGATCCTTTTTCTAACTTTCATTACATAAAAGCTTTTCTGTACTTTCCACCGCCACAGTAAGAAACAGGTGAAGCAATAAGGTGAGTACAGGCACTGACCATGGAATACAGCTAATCCTCTCTCTGCACTGAGAGGGGGGAGGAAGGGAGGTCAAGCTGCAGTTTTGTAGTCACTTGCTCTGTAATTTTAATTTAAGTGATAACCTGGGACTTCCTGCTCTGGGAAATGTGGAAATATCAGATTACTCCTACTTTTTCTTTCTTTCCCTCTCCATGACTAAATAGAAAATGGCCATGGCTCTGTGGAGTTCCTTCCTTCACCACCCCTTGATATCCCTTGGCACCACACTTACTTGCCGGACACTTGGAGGGGTAGATCTCTCCCCATATATTGGCCACTTGGACCTTCAGGTATTGCCCAGCTGCCCTTGACAGCATTTGGGGTTGGACACCTCCATCCATGCATGGGGACACTCAACAACACACCCACTTGCCAGGGCTCCCTCTTCCCTTCCCCAAGCCATGCTCCACCTTGCTCTTGGTGGGCACTCCAACATTTCACCACTACGTTTCTCAATGCCATGTTGACCCTCACGTATCATCCTCTGTGCTGTCCTGCTCCTCACTGGCCTTCGGCCAGCACTAGAACAGAGAAGGCCATGGCCAAAGAAACTCAGGGGTCATATCAAGCTGTCTTGTCACAAGCCTGAACCACAGCATCTGTGGAAAGTCTTTGTTCTGTGTCACTTGCAGCTGGTAACTATATTGAGAAGAAAATCAGGATTTCCTCAAATTAGAATTCAAATTTTATTTATTTTTTAAGTTCAAAACTGTGCATTTACAAAGTATTTGTTAATACCCATTTGAAAAAAAATTCATAACAAGTTGTAGATTCAGGCAATTTTCATTTCTTCAATGACTCTTCAAGAACAAATAAACAATTTCCCAGCCATTTTAAGCCTCCAGCCCGGATCACCCAGACCACAAACATTCAGCTATTTGATTCTCTGTAAGGACTTTCCTGTGTAACCCACAGAAACCCAGCCATCCCCATCCTATTCAGCTTTGTGGTTCCACACTCTCAGTGTCCCTTCAATTTAACCACTTTGCAAGCTTCTCCCATTTCAGCTCTTCAGTTTCTTTGCACAACTGGTTCTCTTAGCCATCTTTGGCTTAGCTGTTTCACTTTCTTCCCCCTGACATACATGCACCTCTTTCCACATCCAACTGGCCATTTTCTGGACCAACATTTAGTTCTGTGAGGTTTCCACATGGATGATCTCCCTCCTTTGTCTGTCACATATCACTACAAGAGTGTCTGTATTGACAAAATAATCTCCACATCTCATGCCTGACCTTTCTCTTTGTTCTGATGAGAGGGGCAGAAAAAAATTGAAGGGCAATAAAAGATATATCTTCTTGTGCCTTTCTTGCACACTGGATACCTTATTTTCTATTCTTGAATCCTTTCTGCATTAGAAATTCTGTATTGTTGTGATCTACAATAAAAGATCCATTTTCAGCACCTGTGATGTGACTCTATTTCAGTCTCTCTTCTTTTTCAGCTCACACATTTTGTCCCCTTTCTTCTTGCCATTTTTGCAACAAAAGGAACTCTCTGTGTTATATCAAAGCAAGATCTTCCTAGGGAACCATTCAATTGACTTCCTTAAAGCCTCACATTGTGAGTGCTGCATGTAGAGGCTATTCAAAATGTACTGACACTAATATTTTAAAAGAGTTCCCTCTACTCTTCTCTCCCACTGGTTCTGGTCAGGGAATCTGGACAGTGTAAGGACTTGAATATTTTCCCTCTTCTCTTTGTAAACAGTTAATAGAGTATAGGGCTCAGGTGTGCAAACCTGCAGTAGGTACTGAACAGAAACGAGACACAAGTCTGGATCCAAATATCAGCAATATCTGGAGAAGACTGGATCAAAATCGAACCACAGTGAGAATTTTCTCTTGTTTTGATTGTCAGGAAACACATGTGTTGGCCCTGTACACCAGTCAGGCAGTAAAGTATCAGTCTTTTTTCCATTTTGCTTCCCCAATGCAATAAAAGTACTCTCCCATTTGGTTCTCTGACACTGGACTGGAAATCAGATGGTTCACAAGGATGGTTCACAGGCTGAGATAGTTGGGGTTGTTAATTCTAGAGAAGGCTCCAGGAAGACCTTATAGTGGCCTTCCAGTACCTAAAGGGGGCCTATGGAAAAGATAGAGAGGGACTCTTGATCAGGGAGTATAGCAATAGGATGAGGGGTAATGGTTTTAAACAGAAAGAGTGTGAATTTAGGAAATTCTCTACTGTGAGGGTGGTGAGACACTGGAACAAGTTGTCCAGAGAGGTTGTGGATGCCCCCCCCTCCCTGAATGTGCTCAAGGCCAGGTTAGATGAGGCTTTGAGCAACCGGATCTAGTGGAAGGTGTCCCTGTCCATGGCAGGAGGGTTGAAACTAGATGATCTTTAAGGCCCCTTCCAACTCAAGCCATTCTATGATTCTATGACTAGAAGAAACAAGACTTTGGGCTAAACTCAAATTGCCATTTTTATAAGTCTTGCTGTAACAGTAATGATTCCCTTCCACTGGCACATATTCAGCAGTATGAATATGCCCTGTCTGTTGAAGGTGTCATTTTTATAAGTTGATTCTTTTGGATGGGTGGATGAATGCACTTTCCTGAGCTCTGGCTGACAAGCCAACCGTCATGGCCTTCATCCATACAGGAAACCCTGAGGCAGACAAGGTAAGGCCCCCTTCTCTTTCTGAGGTTACTACTGTACAGGGTCACTTTTGGCTGTAGTCAGCAAGTAGTAAAATAACACTTCCTCTTACTCTAAAAAGATGATCCAGGAATGTGAGTGTGTGTGTGTGTGTATGTGTGTGTGTGTGTTTTAATATCAAAAGAAGTTAAAATAATGATGCAAAATTAATATGAAAATTAACAACAGAACAATTTGATTGTTCTGGGAAAACACATCTCCCATTTTTAATCATAGTAATTAATTTCAAAGATTAAGAGGATTTGTAGATTAAAGTAAAGCATTAAGATTAGAGGAAGGGTATGTATTTTACTGGCATTTAGGTATCCATAGGATTTTTTCATATTAATTTTAAAAGCATAGATGATGAAGATATAAAAATAATACGTAATATTTATACTATAGTGCTTTTCATCCTCAAAACATTTTGCAAACATTACCTCAGTTGCAGAAGACTTGAGAAGAAATGGATTTCACTTTATAAAAGTAAATGATTCAGTTGCCTCCATATTAAACTGCAGACAAGACATGTTTGCCATTCATGTCAAGTTACTGGTAAGTATTAAACTGGAAACAGATGTACATCAAGGACAGTTACTACTGAAAAAGAAAAATCTAGCTATTTGAAACTATGAAAATGAAGTCTTAAGGAAAGAGAGATAAGTATTCACACACCTTCATGGGTCAGACAAGGTGAAATTCATTCCTGTGCACAAAGGTCTGAGTGGGATGTAATTGGTGCATAGATCCTATCTGGCCTTCTGATGAATTTCACCTGCAGTGTCCAAATAAATGGATGCACATTAGCTACTGCACAGTTCATCGCAAACCAACCCATCTTTCTCCTTGGTTCATCTCAGCCCAACCATGAAAGTGCACAACCTAAACCATTCTTCCTTATTGTCCCTCTTAAAACAGGCATGCAGACCACTTCATGAACAGAGCTTCTGCTCAGAGCCTCCTAACTGTCACAATTTGGTAACCTCCATTCAAGAAGATCTTCCCCAAATATTTTCATTCCTGGCTATGACTTGTTGTAAAAATCAATGTCAAACTGCCTTTTGTGCCTTTAAGAAAGCAAGCTGCAGACATGTCCCCACTATACCTCATCAACACTGGACTTCCCTTCCCATTTTGTTGTCATGATGTAACACCACTGATTTCTGTTATTTTGTGAATAGAGCAATGGAGCCAAGATGTTGCCCTCAAAGTGCCCCTTTCACTTTTTATGAGTTCCTTGATACCTAAACTTCCTCATAACACAGGAGAGGAGGTGCTGACTATAGTATCACTTTACTTATCATCTTTGACCTCAAAGTACCCCTTTTTTTAACCCGGCCTTAAACTCATCCCTGAGTTCCCCACTGGAGCAGCTCCTGTAGGTCTCTCTGGAATGCCCTTGCTCAGGTTGAGAATAGCACTCCAGTACACTGGCATAATCTGTCTGCACCTTCCAAACATAAATTGCATGTCAAACAACCTGTGATATCTACAAATCGCTTGGGGTGCTCTGCCTGGGCAGTGCCCAAGCTCTGACCTTGGTCAACCACTGTGATCCACCAGAGGAGCAGAGCTCACAGCACTACATGTCATGCAGTCTCAGGCTCTTGCAGGACCACCTGATTCACAACCACAAATCCTGGAGAACAGCTGTGAAAACAGCGTCTTGCAAACTGTACAAGCACGTAGCTTAAAAAAACAAGAGAAAAAATGCACCCAAACCCTATAATTGCTTCAGTCTCTAAAGCACAAAGAAGAAAAATGGAGAAAGAAACAGAACTCTGAACTGCTTACTTACAGATATGGATACATTTAGCTTATTGCGTACACTAGTCTGTGCTTTCTAAAATCTCTCCTTATTAAGAACTCAAGCAAATTACCACTGAAGAGCTCTTATCTACACTGTATTATAAGAAGTCAGCAAAAGACTGATTCAGCCCTGATGGAGAAGAAGTGCCTTGCAGCTCTGCCTGAGTGTGCAAGCGGAAGGCAGGTTCAAACAGCCTGGAATAATTATAATGAGTTGTTTGCAGTTCTGCTTGGCTGGGAGGTGTTTGTTGTCATGCTTTTTTAATTACCAAGTCCTTCTGTAGCACAATTTGCTTTCATTTGATCATTACAGTCACCGATGACATTTAGAAAGAAAGAGTTTGTGTGAGATATGGTGACTACTGGAACAGTTACTATCTACTGAGCAGAATAATATGCTGTGGAAAAAAGAAAATTCAAAAGGGGTTGCATCTATGAGAAGCAAATATAAAACCTCATTGCAACAGTTAAAGACGAACCCCTCAAGCACCTGAAAGTTAGCTAGTGACACAATGCAGTAACTCTAATACAATCACATTTGCCATATGCAGAGAAAATACACAACCCAAACCCAGACTCCATCTACCTGCTGCTTTAAAATGTAGTGTAATAAATTGCTCTGCACTGAAAATGGTTATGTGCCAAATGAGCTAGAAGTGAGTATCTGAATTGGGGGGCAGTGAAAAATGGAGATTTGGAACCATTTAAGAACATTTCATGATAAAACCTAAAAGCCACACTGCTACTATCAGAAAGTTTACGGACTCAAAAAATAGCTTATCTTAACAGAAAAGTGAGAGCAGTTAAAAGGTATGTGAGTATGCATGCGCATAAATCACATATACATATCCACTCAAAGGTAGTGTGCATACATGGATATGTATTACAGATACATCACATAAACATATGCATTTACTGGACTAGAAAAAAGGTGGTAATAATAAACATATCGTTCAGACTTATTTAGGAAAACTGCTAAGAGAGGAAAATAACAAACTGTACCAGCAGTTTATGATGTTCCCTCCTCTCTTCTGTGATGCAAAGGAGTTTTTAAGGGTTTTGGTCTCATGTTTCCAAAAGGTCTTAAGCTTGTCATGGGATGCTGACAAGCTTTTTCTGGACTGTGTTAGGCTGGAGAAACAGGGTGTTTGCTCCTCTGGGTGCTTCTGACTTCAGTCTTTGCTCCACAGTTTCCTGAGATTGAGGGGAAATGAGAAGAATTACCAGATTGCTCTCTTCAGTTTGTCTAGTCCAGCAAAAGGAATCTTCACCACAGTGTTAATTCATTATTGCAGGACAATACTGTCACAAATTAACCTGGAAGAGCAGAATTGTTTGATACATATTTTTTTCAATGTTCAGGGCAATGAGTCAGGGAGATCTTTCTAATCTAATATTAATGTTCCAGGACGTTAAACAACAGCTATTTAAAGTTCAGCCTTTTCAAATCAATAAGAACACATCACTTGCACTCAAGAGTTTTAACTTTGAATAAGAAATGTACCGTAGAATGTGACAGCAAGCACAGATCATCAAGACATGGGACCAGACTCAGGAGTGGTGATGCAGCCTTGGCCACAGCACAGCGCCCAAATTCTGATACCCTGGAGAGGGGTCACGAGTACCACCAGGGTCAGGGCAAATCCCCTGTTCAGTGAAAGGTGCATAAGAGTAATGTTTCCTTCTTCAGAGAGGAAGCTCAGGCCTGACTTGATTTTTGTTGACAAGGGCAGGATTCCTCTCCCTGCATGTTATCTGTCCAATATTTACATATCTCAGTCCAGCTGATCCCAGAGGGTGTCCAAGCAGCAGAGAGGGAGAGGCCAGTTCGTGCGACCTGGGGCAGCAGTCAAAGGCAGGCATCCCCAAGGGTGAGATCCCCACCACTCCCAGACAAGATACCTGCCAAGAGACAGGGATCTCGCAACACTTGTGTTGCCTTTCTCCTGCATACATCCTTTAGCCTTTAGCATGGGTGAGCTCTGCAGACCCTCTTCCTCTGCCTCCCTAGAAAACATGAAAGCTTGATATCCTTATGCCCCCTGAAATCTGCCTGAGACAAACCTAAGCAATTAGTACAGATCATTTTTTGGAAATGAGACAAAAGTAAGATAGGAACTATAGATAACTGAACCAGAAGATAACTGTATTTAAAGAGGGATTTTATTTTGCTGATGACATTTTTATTCTGGAGCAACAGAAAGGGATATCCTAAATCTTCCACTTCCATAATGATCTTTGCTGTACAGCCTGCAATGAGTCAGAATGACATCTGAAATCTTACTGAATGGGCTACAAACCAAGCCTTGCTTTCCTTATACAGGCTTCCTGTATAAGGAAAAGAGGGAAAGAAATTATCTTTTTATTACACCCACTGATTAAACTAAAAAACACCAAACAAGCCTTGGTGGGTGAGGGAGTTGAAAGCTTCTCTGCTTCTCCAATCATATCAGCTAGCTTACCAAAAGTTAAGGCCTGCCCTTGCAATCCTTGTTGTGATCACAGTAGCTCTAAAAGTTTGTTATGAATGCTGATATCAATACCTACCGTAAACCTGACAGTTTAAAAGAAAGGGAAGTCACAAGGATAAGGTGGGCTTAAAGCAAAAAATATACTCACATCTGTTTCAAAATGTGTAAGATGAGTTCACTGCATCCCAACTAGAAAAAAAAATCTTGGCAGCACAGTGACTACATTATTTCACCTCTTGTACAAACACAAAATAAATAGATGTGTGAAACTGCATTGAAAACTGAATAACTGGAGAGCAAAGATCTAAGAATCCTCAACATTAACCACAAATCCTGTTGAAGTTTTTACCTAGAAACTCAGTCCCACCTTAATCTAAATTTTCTGGAGAAAAATAATTTTGAAATAATTTTATGTAAAGAAAGGAAAGTGTTTGATCGGACCAAGTCAACTTAAAACTCTGCATCTGTCTGAGTGTCAGCGTGAGCCCCATTACTTTTTCCTCATTCATTACTGGTTATTTGCCCTCATTGGACTACAAACCTCATGAGGCACTGACATCCAGCTCTGCATAACTAGAGTAAGGACTTACACCCTAAAATGTTATGGTGCCAACACAGTCACAGAGATTACCAATAACCAAATCCCAAAGTGTCAATGCACTCAAACAAATTCTGTCAGTCAGAGACAGTCAAAATATCTTAGAATAAAACATGTTGAAACAATGCAACTTGACATTTATAGATCAATATGTTTGAAGCTTTTGTTTTTCAAAAGTTTTGATCTTTTAATTTTTCATCCCAATTTGTAATGAAAACAAGTGTCTAAATATCAGAATTCCTCAAGGGAAACTCCATTTTTCAGTCTTCTAAAAATAAGACCAAACTTTTCTTCCTGAACCACAGAAAGCTGTAGATATGTAGATGGAATCAGAATTTACTTCTTATTCCTCAGCTAGAAATCTGATTACATATCCAGAAGATTGGTTTACAACCAATCCAAGATTTGTCCTTTCCAACAAAGCTTGAACCCAGTCCAGGTTAAAACTGTGTCTCAGATGCAGGAGGATCAGAAGTTTCCAAACACATGGCTTATTTCCTCTTGCAAACCCATACACTGCTGCAGAGGAGCTGCTGCAGGAAAAGGTGTTGTCCGCAGACACGGCCCAGGTGCCAAGGTCCGCAGCATCATCTGGGTGTTGTACTACAACAAATTCTGTCATGTTCTCTCTGCCTTCAGCTGGACTAGGGGCTGGTGTCCTCAGCAAACTCCATGTGTTAGAGGAAAGCCTTCCGCTTTCAAACTAGATTAGTTCTGCTTTACTGAACATCCAAAGCTTATGATATTTAACATGCTGAAACGTTATTGCCTTTAACCATCATATTATAAGCACATGAAGTTTCAGCAAAATTAGTGGAAAGCTGTTTATTCTAAGAAATGCTTGGGTTGGCAATCCAATAAACTCTCTAATAAGTTGCAAATTTAAGTCATCACTGGACCACAACCAACAGTATAATTAGCCTGGTGTACACCTTAGCTCTTAATCATTGCACAAAGACCCTGTGACGCAGAGCAGAGTCTAACCCTTCAAAGGACAGGACTGCAAGATAGGTCCTCAGAAGATGAAAGCTTTGAGCCTTCACTGATGCAGTCCTAAATTGCTATCATTTTCCATTTCTCTCCTGCATTATTATTATTATTGTTCATTGAGGTTCATCTGTTGTAACAAAAAACCCAGTGGAGATGAGCCCATTACTGCCCCATGCAGACACACAGCCAGGAACAGCTCCAGCTGAGCTGAGCAAGAGCAAGAGCAAACAAAATAAAAGGATGAGAGGGAAGAGAAAAGCAATGAGAGAACATACAACTTAACCCTCCTGACTTGGTGGATCACTGGCCTTCACCTTGGCATTGGTGTTTTCTTGGCTGGGCAGACAATCTATTCCCTCGCAAAGACAGAGCAGATTCGCTCATTCATTTCACTACACTCTTCACAGTTAGGGAACAGAGTGCTTGAAGTGCCACGACTTCTGTGGCGTACATATTCACCATCATCCCTTGTTAAGGACAAGGTGCTGTAGAAGGCATCTTGGAACTTTTCTCCGTCTCATATTAACAGGTTAAAAAGTTTAGGGAGTGATACAGTGTCCTCTTGTTTTCTTCTCAACCATCCCTTAAAGCAAGAACCTCAGCTTTTTGTTGGGAAAAAAGAGCCCTAGTCCATATGGTGTTAGAAAATGATGTAGTTGCACTGCATATACCATACAGTGTATGATAAGAGATGAGAACAAAACCCACCACTAATTCCAAATCTTTCCATATATAAAAATGAACTCAAGTGTTGGCTGGAAACAATTATTTTCAGTAGCCTGCAAAGGTATCTGGATGAATTGCCCTTTGTGCTTAACACCTTGCAGGCCTGTGATCAGACATTCTTCATACTATGTGTACAGTGAACATAAAAGACCTCTACTGTCTTCCACCAGATTTACACTAGATAAAATCTGTTGGCTTTAATGAAGATACACCTTTTTTCATATCTGTGTAAGTAAAAAGAGAACCAGATCTCCTCAGTGAAAATGTCAGGTTGTTAATGGTGTTCATTTTTAGTGTAGAAATAATAAGGAGAAATATCTGGCACAGAATTATCCTGGCATAAGGAATAATACATAAAGATGAGATTTGTCTCAGACATTTCTACCCATCCAAAAGACATGTCCCAGAACCTTACATAGTAGATACAGAGAAGGATGTCCATGAAGGATCCAATCTCTTTTAGATATCTGGTTTGGGGTGAGATAAATCTTTCCTGGAAATCTTCCTCCCTCCATTGACTGTAAAGGAAATCTATATTAGTAGCTGAGGCTAGACAACTAAATTGACATGAATCCTGTTGCTGATCTCTGCATTTGTTAAACACCTGCAAGGCTGCAAATATTCAACTTCTCTATGAGACAGTGCTTCAGCCATTCAACATCCATCGTGAGCCCAGCTCAGGGAGCCAGCACCAACACACCAGCTAAGGAGATGAGGGAGAGTCCCTGTCTTTCAGAAACACCCTCTAAAGACCCAACACACACAGCTTTGTGAGCAAATTTTTTTCATGATAACTATACTGAAAAATCAAATCAGAATATTCCTTTGGTTGATCCCAGATGTTGTTTTTCTTCACAAGCTGTCTGGTGAAGTACAATATTTTGTTTACCCAGAAAATGAATAATTTGTTTCATGTTATTTGTTTTACTTTTATTTGTTTTTCAGTTAAGCACAGCCAGGGTTGTTCCCATCAAATTGAAAATTTGATGCCTTCTGTGCATAATAAAACAAACATTTTTGTTCTTTTTTCAAAAAAAAATTCCTCAGCCAAATAGGAATAGTTCGGTTAACATGAAGTTTCAGTTTTCAACACGGAAATTATTCATCCAAAGAGACTTGAAACATTAGGATCGTTAACTAATTACAGCTTGTGATATCCCCAGTGCAGTGGTAAGAGGACATTTTCCATGTTATTAAATTCTGGCCAGGCTGGAATCAATGTATTTGCAAAGACTGATGAAGCGTCAGATCTTTTGAACATGATCCTCTGCAACATATTCCAAGGCAGCAATTTACTGAAAAGAGTGGGTGCTTTCTTTTTACCTTTATTAAGACCATTGTGTGTTGGCTGCTGCATGTATTTAATCATGTTGCATGCTGTGATATTTAGTGGCACAAAGGCTCTGAAGTCATGGAGATTGTGTTGCTTCATGTCACTGAGAGCAGCTACCCATTTATCCACCAAACATCCTATGTTGTTCTTAAAAGCATCTGACATGGTCTTGGCTGTGTTTGACATGCAGCATCCAACTTCATCTAGCTTAAAGTGTCATTACACAAACTGCCTCCCAATATGCTCTATAGAGATAAATACAATTGCAGGTTAAAACAGAAATCTATCAAGTGAGGGACAAAGTGGTTCAGAAGAGGAGAAAGATACTTTCAGCTTGGAAATCAGTGTGAGAGGTATTCTTCACATCGGCAGAAGCCCATGAGAATGGTCTTTCACCATAAAGACAAAACTGCTTATCAGACAAAAAGGGGTTATATAGTGCCACCATACATCACATCAAGTAGTGTGAAGGCTCACAGCGAGCCTTTTTGCTGGTGAGGGTTAGGGCAACACACAAGCCACTTTTCCAAGCATATATAAACCATTAATCACAAACAGGTATTTACCCTGTAGTCCCTTAGGCACCAGTATCATCTCCTTCACCCTGAGCAGGTTCTCACATGTTTCTAAATTCTGATCAAGCCCTAACAGTCTTTGAGTTTGATCCCCCAAACCTCTGTCTGCTCATCTGTCTTCTAAATCTGCCAGTTCTTACCGCTCACTAGAGAGTTTTATTCTAGAATAAGGAAATCAAGACCTTAAATCAAATTTCTCTGAGCTGATTTTTTGCACAGTCTGTTATATGCTCGAATAATTCTGAGCAAAACATTTATTGCTGAGGTCTGCACCATAGAACTTGACTGTTGAAGTAGTGATGCAGAAGACAGAGGAAAAGATATACTGAGTTAATGAACCATACCCACATCTATGCTTTTTACAAAAGACCTTCCAAGTGGAAATTATTGAGGTTTCTTTTGTGTCATTCTATTTATCAGAAGACCTTAATCCTTCCAAATGGTTCACCACTGGGGTTGGATGTTATAATGATATCACAAGAAAGGTTTTGGTGTGCAAGACTTCAAGAGGTTCTGAACATTATATGATGTTCTGTTTTCCCTCAAAAATCACTTCTTTGCTCAAGAACAGATCTCCTGACTTCTGTGCTGAATGAGAACTCAGCATTTAAAAAAAAATCATATAGCCTAAGAAATATCATATGCAGAGACAGTTCTATCTAACATGTCATGATCTTCACGTTTTAAATTTATCCTAAAACCTTTTTTCCAATTGAGTAATTCATACTTTATCTCTTTATAAGATTGATATGCAAAAATATATTGGTTTGTATATCACATTAGTAAACTATTTATATTCCTGGTAATGATTATGTTCTGTTTGTTTGCTCCATGCACATGATAAAAGGCTACCAGACAGATAGCTGAGATGGTAGAAGAGGTGTATGTTCACAGGTATTTTTAGCTCTAGCAGAAACGTACGACATTGTATAGAATATTTTCCATTTATTTGATGATAAATCAGAAGGCATTACCAGCTAGCTGCTTCCTGTTATAATCTGTATCACAAACACTTGAAGTTGCCAGCCTGAGAATTAGATCATGCTACTCTAAGAATCCTACTGAGTACAATAGTTTGCCCTGACCTGACGAACTTCTTTCAAGAACTAAAAGTACATGTTTTGTCAGAAAGAAGTACACTGCGGTAATAAAACTGGAGGACAGAAATACGTCTGTGAAGTGTTTTACTGAATACAAGGCAGGCTTGGTTTGGATGGGAAGCTCAAAGGAGAGCTAAGGAGGAGGAAGGCATGTGTCACTGATACCCCAAAACAATTGCTGTATGGGAGGCAGGAAGCAACCCTGGCTGTACCTGTATCTCATTTCACTGCCCAATTTTGACAAGCAGAAAAAAAACCTCATAAAGGTTTTTCAATTTACCTGGTGTTTCAGACAATTATTTGAGTGCAAACTAGTCTCCACTTGAGACTATCCACTCCCTGGTTGCTCCACTACTCCTGCCAGTGAGAATGCCAAGGTAGTGGGTGGTTTTGCAATACATCCGTGCTAGTGGCTGGACAATAATCTCAGACTCACTTATCTGTCAGCAGCTAATGGGTTTTTCAGTCATCGCCATCCACATAGGCCAGTCACACAACATCGAACCAGATGCTCAATTCTCTTTATCGCATTGCCACTCTGTAAGTCATCTACACTTGACTGTTTGCCAATTTTTCTTTTAATAAAAAATCTCTTTCTTCCTGTTTGTGCAGAAATCCATCACGGAAAACAATATTATTTACAGTATACTCTGGCTACTGGCTATGCCCAAAAATAGTGCTTAACAGGAGGTAAAGATCTGCCACTAGTACCTCTGCAGAAAGCGCTACATCTAATGCCAGCCATATAATTACTGCTCTTTCCACCTCCAGTAAAATTTATAGGCAGTACTGTCATTTAGGGTTTCATGAGGATGGACTTTCATGCTTTATGGTGAGTACATTAATAGCTTCTAACTACTGAAGTTTCTAATAATCCATATTGAAAAAAGAGATTTATTACCACCCTATTACAGCCATTTTAATGTTCTACAAGCATATTATTTGCACATTTGGGTATAAGTCATCAATAAGTCCTTTCTAAGGAGATTACTTTAATGTAACTAAATAACATAATGATTCTGCAGACTATGGGTAAATGTCAGCCACCTGCTAACAACTAGGAAAACTCCTGGAGGAGGGAGACTCGGGTGGTGTTTTTGTGGTGGATGCTGCCTTGGTTAACTCAGCAAGGATTGAGTTGGTGATTCCTGAAACAGGGTCACCAAGGAGCTACAGATTAAGCCAATGGTTTACAGGCAATGAAGGAAGATTATAACTTCTATAGAATGAAAACCAAAAGGCTACATGTGGAGTCTGTCCTAGCCTCTCCAGAAAGAATTTATGGAATTTCTTCACAAAGGAAATTTGGGGGAGGGAGAAGGGTCTTGTTGCCATTTTTGTCTACTGCAAAACTTCACCTGAATTCTGACAGTTTAGGAGCCTAATGTTCTCTACAATGGTGGTAGATCTGTGAGGTCTTCAGTTCAAACCACTGCAGAAGACTGGGCTGGCTCAGAGATGGTTGCTCAGGCTGTGTCTAGTCAAGGTTTGAATATCTCTGAGGATGGAGACTTCACAACCTCCTTGGGCCCTTGTTCCCATGTTTGACCGGTCTCATTGGGGAAAAAAAAATCTTGAGTATCTCCCTTTCTGCAACTTGCATCCACAGCCTCTCATCTCATTGCTGTACACTTCTGAGAAGTCTGGTTCCGCCTTCTCTACACCCTCCATCAGGCAGCTGAAGTCATCTGAGGTCTCCCCCAAGAATGAGTTTCTCCCTGAGTTTCTCCACTGGAAACACTGTTTCCCCAGTGTTTTCAGGAATCACACAGGAGTCCATCAGAGACCACGAGAGGACCATTTCTTTGTGCTATCACCCCAACTACTCTTCCCAAGCCAGGCAGGAAAAGCAGGTGGCAGTTGCTGTGGCCTCCTTACTTCAGGTGCGTGAATATCAGTACATGAAAAACTTACAAGATTCCTATTGCTGTTCTCTCATCATTTCCCTCAAATAAATGCAGCCTCTCTGTAAAGATGTGATAACACACTGAGTGTCAGCGATAAGAGATTTCCAGGTGAGACACATCTGCATCAGCTGCTGTGCAGCACCTTGCAGCCACTGCCATCTAATTATATATGTGGGCACTTTCATCTGATACCCATGCATGGCCCGGTTGGAGGCATCTCTGTCACTTCATGCAGCTTTAAGAGTTTCTGTGACACACTCAGAAAATGCTGCCTTAGTCCCTGTGGCAAGACCAGGGCCCCATGGCACAAGCAGAGGAGCACGGAGAAGGGTGAGCACCCAGCGGTTGTGGATCCTTGTACATCCCCTCTCTTCCCCTTGCCCTGCCAGGCTCTGCCATCAGATGCTGTGGCCAGATGGGAGCAGAGATGTTGATGGACACTGTGGAAGCCAGTATCCCCCAAGAACTGTCCCTCCTTCCTGCCAGTGCCTTCTGATCTCATATGCCTTCAACCACAGTGGAAGCATGTTGTACTGGGCCACTGTTCAAACCACCAGGTCTCCTTGTAATTGAATATCTCTTCGGGTTCCCTTTTGATTATCTGTCTGAAAACAAAACTCCATAGCTAAGCATTATTTCTTTTTTATGTTGCTGCTGCTGCTGCTGTGTCAGGGCAGTGGTATTAATTTTGGACACTTCATCAAAAAGTCTCCTTTCAGGTTTCCTTCTTGCAGCCTCAAGTCAAGAAAAGCAAACAATGAAACTATTGTGACTGAAGAAAGGAACAAGGTACTAGGCTTTTTATTAGTTACAAAATTTATTTCACTGCTGTTTCAGCTTGCTCCCATCCTTGCCACAAGGCATACATCTGGATATATTTTATGGAAGCAAATTCTGGGGATGCTGGGGCCACGTCATAGTGCTGTGCAGCAAGGGTCCTTAAAAGTCCGCAGCACCTTTGCATGCATTTCAAAAGTAGAAACAAGGAACAGAAGGATTTGTACATGGTGCTGATTTCAGGTACAACACCATTGCTTCTATAAATATGCTCATCCATGCACATGCATCTCGGTACACCTGGCTAATTTGTCAAAATTGAAAAGGATGCCATGAAAAGGCCGTTTGCAGCCCATCTCTGATTCAGTGATATTTGTGATAATTTCATAGCCCAAATTTTGCTGTGAGGGGTTTTTTTCCACTTGGGAGGTATTAAACAACTCTTCCTTTATAAATGTAACTACTTGTGGGGGGCAGAAATCTAAAAGAAAGAATTGCTGAAAAATGAAATTTTCCAATTGCCTTGAAGCAATAATTGCTTTTATCAGTTCACTAATGCTCAAGACTTTACCTCTTTATCCAAAATTACTCGGGGAAATTGTTTCAGTCTCAAGAATTATTCTGGAATGGGAAAGGCAGGTTGTCTGCAATCTCAAGCACATCTCATGCTCCCCTTCATTGTTATTTGAAAGAAGATCTGAGACAACACTTGCTGTCTGCTAATGGAGTTACTCCATGTAGACGGTGTTTCATTCAAATGGATACCTGCACAAGTAGAGGACTGGGGTTTAAACTTGGACCATCTCCCAGTGAGGGACTTTCTCTTCTGTGTGTGTAGGAACATAAATATAAGCATAAACACAAATTTTATGTTTATATATGTGCATATGTGCATGTGTGTGTGTGTGTGTGTGTGTGTGCGCGCGTGCATATGAAACACCTGTTTACATTAGTAAAATTACATGCCACCAAAGAAGATGGCTGATCCTTTGAGAAATGGTACCTCTTTTATCCGCAGTACAAACTGTGGTGACACCTGGACCCAGTGAAGGAAGGAGGAGCCTCATGAGCAGTTGTTCACAATCTGCTTTGCTGGTCCACCCCTCACAGGTAACTGTCTTCTATTCAGACCATTTGCCTTCTCCAGAGAAATAGTCAAGAGAGGAGTCAGGCCCTGTCCTTATATGACAAAGGGGCTCAAGCCAGGGGTTGCTGTCAGCAAAATCTCATTAGACAGGTAAGGTGATGACAAACCAGCAGCTGCAGCCAAAGCCACTTTTCCTGTTGGCATCTCCACCAGGGCGATCAGAAATGGGTTTGCATCAGCATTTCACATCATTGTGCCAGGATGGCTCAGCTGCAGGATCCTGACATTTACAGATGGGAGAAAGAAACTAAACCCACCCCATGCAAACTACCATTGCTGCTCTCTGTCTGCTGGCTAAGATTGAGGTTGCTAATTAACATCTCCTTATTAACAGAGCCAGGCAGGAAGTCCCCAGCAAAATGTAATTTGAAGAACTGGGGGAAGGGGAGAGGGGATGAAGTTTTATTGCATTGAAAATTGTAGTTTAGAGAAATTAAAGGTTGGAAAATGTCAAGAACTCAAAATGAAGTGTTTGAAATTATCTTTTTATGTATTTATTTACAGCTCATTGGTTTGATGAGAAAAAAAAAAACACATTGAGACTTTTTCATTCGATATTAGAACAGGGAAAAAATTGTTCTACTCTCAGAAATTGTCCAAGGATGAAAAAATATTTCTTTCTGAGCTTTGACTGAGCAAGGGTCATTGCTGAATTCTCATGCTACTTTCCATGGATTCTTTCCATTAATATATCTCACATCCATCCACTGCTATGGACAGCATAGCAAGCTCTTGAAAGTACAGATTGCCTTAGTGTTCTGTGTTAATGCATCCAGTCAGCACAGAGTAAGTTTTTGCAAATCAAGACCTGATATTGACACCTTAGTATACAGAATTTTATTCTACACCAGACTTACAAGCTTTGATCTCACTTTCAGTTGGTGATCAAAGCTGAACACTAATTCCACCTTTGCTACCCAGACCAAATCGATGCAGTAGGGCTAGAGTGTGGCAAGTGTCCACCTAAGTCCTGATGCTTTGTCACAAGGTAACTACATGTGCAGCACCAGGTAGCCCTCCCTCCCCTTTCTGAGCTCCCCATCTCCTGCATGCTCTAACAAGCTTAAGGTTCCTCATCAGAAAGACTGGAAGCTGTAAATGATATTGTGCCATATAAATACAGCAGGGTATGTCAAGGACATTTTTAATGTCCAAGGGGTACTTGTAGTGATAGAGTAGGGATTTTTTCAGTCACCCAATTCTTAGAAGTTCACAGAACAAATAATTTTTCCAGTACTATTAATATCCTCTTTATAAGCGCAAAATTTCAGGATTTGGTGCTTCAAAAGCTGCTTTCCATCACATATTTGGATATCTTCTCAGGTGCAACAAGACTACCAGCAACCTCTCTTTCAAGAACACCCCCTCATAGTACTGAAAAGATTCTGTATAATTGGAAAATTAGTCAAGAGCAAACAGGTGTTGGTGGTCAATAGTACAGGGAGATACATTATCTTAGTGCTTGCAAACCTTTCCCAGCTCTCAACAAAGGATTTACCAGTCTCAATGATAAAGAAAAAAACAGCTTTGAAACATATCTCAACAATAGCATTGTTACAGCAATCCCAGAAGTCTCTGGTAGTATCCTGGGCTGATTCTACCAGATGTAAATATTATTTAACTCTACAAGCTAATTCAATGCAAAGCTCTGTTATATCTTTGGCCCCCAGAAAGCAACTACCCAGTAAGAGTTTTGATGGTAAAAGATTAGTTTGCCACTTACCATTACACTGATCAATAATCTATTAACTCTAACCTTGTTAGTAGTGGACTGCACTACGATTGATGATCCATCATTTGAACTTTCATTCCTCCAGAGTTATAGACATGATAATAAAAAAAAAAAAAAAAGGTTATCAGTGGACAGAAATTAAACATTTAACCTTTACACAGAAGTTTAATATTAAACTTCATCCAATGCATTTATGTTTTTGCTTCCATGTCACAGCCTGATAGCATTTGTTGCAGGAATTTTAAAAATTATTGACTCATTTTTCATTTTGTTCAGTACTGACTTGGAGGGATGGCAAGAAATGACAAAGAAACAAGGGGTCATTGGTATAAACAACTCCTAGGAAACAACTCTTCCTTTCTGTCATAAAAGCCGTTCCTCCTTAGGGTCCGTTCCTGTCATACTTAGGTGTTGTCTGAACACTGAGAAAGCCAAAGTATCTAATGCCAAATTCAAGAAGGCCAATGTCAGGTCACTGGGAAGTATCTTATTCCATTACAATTTAATATCATGTTATTATTCCAAAGTAGGAGCTGCATGGCAATAAGGCTGCTCCATCCTGGAATAGTGCCTCCACGCTGATAGGAGGTTTACTACCTATATTGAATAACAGGATGTGTACTGGTGCTTTGTGTCAGCCAGGTTGTTGTCCTGCTGAGTATCTTCCTGTGGGATTCATTATATCATTGTATAGTGGACAACAGGGATAGTGATGTTAGTCTTGGACTTGTCATGGGAATGATATAGACTTGAAAACATACTCCGTCCTTTGCTTTCCTTTCACTACAGGAAACAAGTTGCTTGCCCCCAATCTACACCAAAGGCAGACCATCTCCTGATCTGTTCCCTTCAGTGGCTATCTATTAGGCCTTTCTTAGAAATCAGGTCCACAACTTTCACGGACAGTGAAAATCCTGTTATCTGACCTGTCTGTTGGCAGGTGCAAAAAGAATTATTCTGGTGTGCCAGAGGCTGGGCTGCAGCAAGTGTCATCAAGATTAATGACTGCATCATGACAAGTTGAACAAATCAATCAAAGTCCCTGATGGCAGTGAGAAAGACCAGACCCCATTACCCATCCAACCCATTTGTCACCATGAGCTCCAGACACTGCTCAGCACTTGCTGGGTCGGATGGACCCAACACCTCATGCTGCCCTCAGCTCCCGAGACACCCTGCAAAGGCCACTGTCCCTGCACACATTATTTCCTGCAGCAGGTACTCTGCACAGCTCACTGGGGACATTCCAGCCAGCTCTGCGGAGTCATCCCACCAATGCTGATGAAGAGTTGAACAGTAGTGCTCGTCATGAGCGTGGTCAGCTAAACTGCCCCCACTGCAATTAAACTTTCTAGGAAGCTTCTGCTCAGATTCAGATAGTTCTCAGTTCATCCCATCTACTTTGCTTTGCCTGGAAATCAGCCAGAGAAACACATTTTTGCAAGCATTTAAAGGGAGCAATACCTTCTGTTAGCAGAGCAAGTGGCAAGGGAAGTTAACAGGGAAAAAGAAAAAAAAAAAAAAAAGAAGGCAAGCACTGGTAAAAATTTTTAATGCAAGATTAGACAGGTCTTATCTGACCTGCCAGAGAGACTAAGAAGGAGGCAGGCTATAAAACAAAGTCAATGCATCCTCTCTTCCCCATTCCTCTAATATTCTGTCTGTGATGATGTGAGATTCTCCAGGCAAGGAAGGAACATCCCTACCTCCACCGGTCACCGTGTCCTTGAAAGAAAGGAGTGTGTGCAGGTGTATGACTCATTCCTCTGATTAGGCATAGACTGAAGAATCCTTTTGCTCTCCAAAACAGCCCACTCCACAGAGAGACATCTGGTAAATCCTACGTGAGTTAACCTCATACTACAATCTCACAAACACACACAAATGAAACCAGGTCCCTCCTGCTGGCAGCTTCTCTGCATGGGAGGGAATGACCAGCCTTGCCTTTGGAAGATGATTACTCTGTGGGATGTGGAGTAGAGCTCCCTGTAGGACAGGTACTCATACCCATGTAGAGAGGTGCTGCAATGCCTATGAATGAGCCTTTTAATGATGGATGAACAAAATTTGCCCTGGTGTATTTGTACCTGATGGAAATCCCGGAGATCTGGGCCAAAACGAGAATGCTTGCTGGAGGTATAAGGTGATCCAAAAAGTTGCTGTCCTTTTGCTCCAACATCTGCCACAGACCTGTGGAGGACCTGCTCTGTTTTGAAGGGTTGGAGCTCCCCATCACCCACCCTGCCTGCTCTCAGCTGCTCTCTGGAGGAGTCATTTCCCCAGGGGATACACAACCCTACGTGCCCAGCCTGAGCAGTTAATACTCCTAATGGCTCTGTATTTCACATCCTTAAAGAAAAATTAAAAGAATAAGAGCACAGCACTTCCTGAGTAAATATCCTGCAGTTCAATATCAACAGACCTGGGATTGTCACTGCAGGAGTAACAGTAGACCCTTAAAGACATTTAAGTTTCTACCATCAAGATGCCAGCCTCTAGCCTTACCTATCAAAAGATCTTTGAGGATCTAAGTTTTCTCTGGAAACTTCTTGTTTGTGATTTAACAAGATCCACAGTCCTATGGGATGTCCCAGGGCAAATTCCCAGGGATTCAACATTTTAACAGATCGATCAATTTAACACACTTTTCTACCACTCAGATCTAAACTTGTCACACTTTGTTAATAGAATGCGAAGTCAAATGTACAGAAGGGCTTGGGCATTATGCTCTGATAAGGACCATCAGTTATACACACACTGCTTTTTCCATGGAGAGAGAGTGTCTGAACTCAGCCACTTCTTGCAGCCTAACAAGAAAGAGGACTGGGTCTTGTGGGTTACCTCCATACAGGTCAGGGTTAAACTGATGGCATTGATGAAATGTAAATGGAATATATTACGTAAAAAGAATTGCATAATGTTCCCAGATGTTTTCAATTTTCTGAGTACTGCTAAAAATAAAATGAACTTTTAATACTTAATCAACATGGTTATTCATTCTCTTTTACCCAAGATGAAATTTCCCATGAATTTTTTATGGATACACGTTAGTTATTATTGCCTTTGGCTTCCTGGTTCAGACACAGTTCTGCCCTCTGTTCCACTGATTGTACAAATTACCCCCCACTGCATAGGCTGGATACACTCTTAGGTCCTTCAGAAAATTCTTCAATTGATTTTATAAGTCTGTTCAGGTTTGGCTAGACTTTTACTTCAGGAGAGGAAGATTTGCAAGGAGTGCATTAGCTACCTAATGGGGAGATAGCTCATGCTTTAGTACCACCTGGTCATCGACTCATGTAATCCCCTTACCCCGGAGTGGCACCCATTTCATACAGAGCCTGGAGCAGCCTTGGCAAGATGGGCAGGGTGTGATGCGGCTTATCATGGGTGCCTGTCCAGTATTTATTTCCTTTCATATCATCCTGCACTTATAGATGCTGGTGGTAGAGATGCTTTGAGCATGGCAAAATGAAGACTTAATTGGATGGCACCAGGCTGGATTTCTCTTTGCATTCAGCACTAATAAGAAAATCCACTGCAGGGAGGGGAGGCCTTTAGGTCCATTAAATCAGTGGGAATTCTTTTTATTCTGGACTTAAATGACGCTGTGATTTTTATTCCTATGTTTATTGCATAGCATTCTACAACACAAGTCCTTAAAGATGAGAATGTGTTTTCCTGATATATCGGAGATGAAATCCCAGCCGATTTGTGCCTAAGGTTCTTGTGTAAATGTGTTGGATGCATCTTGGTGAAGAAATTATTCAAAAGGAAAAGGAGCACAGAGAAACCTTGAGTGACAACCAAGTGTCTAATTTGATTGTCTGAACAAATAGGAATGTTTGCATGACGATCTCCTGAAAGCAAAGTGCTGCAAACAAAGAAAATGACCAGGGCGATATTGAACGGTCAGCCTGAGACAACAGAGAGGACACTCAAGTGACATGTCAGCTCCTTGTAAAAATAAAAGCTTGTAGCTTCCAAATCTTTCTGTGAGTACTTTAACTTGTCATGCCATCTCACATCTCTTAAGGAAATTATGAACCGTCAGCAGGGAAGACTTCACATCAGGGACAGGTGAAAGGCAGGAAAATGCAGGACTGATATCCATCCAAGCACAGCTACTGCTTGGCTCAATATCAACACCAGTCTCTGCTCAGCACGTCCCACTCATAAAGCAGGAGATTTTCTAACACCACTGTGTAGCCACAATTACAAAGCTGAAAGGCAATAGCCCATTATGTTGTTTTCAGCACCATTGGTATAGACTCATACGGCGTTTAGCAAAGGCATGTTTAGTGCCTTGTACGTCTTTTTCTGCCAACGTTGGGCATCCATTTAGAACAAGCCATTGAGCTTTATTTTTATTTTACTTAATTTTTTTTTCCAAATGCGCTAAGATAAATACGTATCTTAACAGCCGCTAGGGCAAACAGAATATATTCATTTACGTTTATCGCAGACAGTTAGAATCCTACCACACTTTACTTCTCATAGAGGAAATTTCTCCTGTGATGAATTAATCTTTATGAGCTAGTTCTCATTTCCTTCATTTCTTCACAGCTACCACATTTTTTTAAAAAAGAAAATAACTGTTATTTTTTTTCCTTATGAGAATTATGTCTTCTGCTAACCACTATTTGTAAAAGGGGTGCCTGATTCTCAACTGAAGTACTCCAACCCAGAAATCTAAAAAAACAGAATACTTACCTCTGTCATGTAGTCAGCCCTAAATATTTCCACTGAATTTCCAGAAGCCCTTGAAGGGTAAACATTTTTGTAATGACCCAGTGCAGTCACCAGGAGCTATTACATTCTGAAATTAGCAACATGCTCTCTCCAGATTGCTCCATTTTTTCTTAGTTCATGGAAACCACCAAACAAATTGATCTGGTCTGCCATCACACTCATTAGAAAGGGTCATGGGAAGAACAGGAGAGTGAGCACAAGCTCCAAGAGGCTTTTGTGGGGTGTGCAGCTGTATTAACGTATACCACCCATGTGCTGCAAGAACTGCAGTCACCAAACAGCCATTCCAAATGTGCACTGAAACCCACTGCCTCCCTCCTTTCTCTTATCCTCTGCCCATTATCACATACAGAGGTTTTTTTATTTACAAACTTCATGCTTTTTCAGTTTTCTGGCCTTTAGGGGGACTTCTCTCTCTCCATGTCACCATTCTGCAAGTGCCAAAGCCACCTGGGTAAGCTGCAGGGACCACGAGGGACAGCACAAGGCATTAGAGATCAGCCCTGGATGTCTTTTAAGACCACCACTGGGACAATGCGGATGACCCTTTGGGGGGCACTGAGTCAGTAGTGAAGAGCTATGACTTCCATGACTCTGCTTCCTGTCAGTTGAAAAACTTATGGTCTAAAAAGCCAATTAATTGACATTATTTAAAGACTGTTTTACAGGGGAGCCCTTTGTTGGAAGAGCTGAATCTCAACTCTCTGTGCTAAATTATGCACAGGAGTTAAGGGAGGTGAGAGTAAGAAATCCACTGGGTAATCATAATCACTGTGCAATTAGGTTTGATATCATAATAGAAGGTTACTCTCCTAGGGGTAATGCAGTGAGGGTGAACTTTAAAAAGCCAGATTTTAAAACCATGAGAAAAATGATTAACAGAAGGCTCAAGGGCATAGTGAAACTCTTTAACAACTTACAGCAAATTTGTTCCTAGAGTAAGCCCCAGGAGTTATACCAAGGGTGAGTTTGGCTAATGTAATCAGTCCGGAGGCTATTTAAGAACCTGTGCTAGAGAAGCAGATGGTGGTTGGACCTTTGAACTGAAAATAAGAACAACAACTATAAAATCTGCATGGCTGAGCAGAGTTGTCATGGTTTAACCCCAGCCAGAAACTAAGCCCCACACAGCTGCTCATCACTCCCCCTGGGTCGGATGGGGGACAGAATTGGAAGAGTAAAAGTGAGAAAAAACATGGGTTGAGATAAAGACAGTTTAATAAGTAAAGCAAAAGCCATGCACACAAGCAAAGCAAAACAAGGAATTCATTCACCCCTTCCCATCAGCAGGCAGGTGTTCAGCCATCTCCAGGAAAGCCGGGCTCCATCATGCGTAACAGTTATTTGGGAAGACAAACACCATCACTCCGAACATTCCCCCCTTCCTTCTTCTTCCCCCAGTTTATATGCTGAGCATGATGCCATATGGTATGGGATATCCCTGGGGTCACTTGGGGTCAGCTGTCCCAGCTGTGTCCCCTCCCAATCCCTTGTGCACCCCCAGCCTACTCACTGGTGGAGTGGGGTGAGGAGCAGAAAAGACCTTGACTCTGTGTGAGCACTGATCAACAATAACAAAAACATCCCTGTATTATCAACACTGTTTTCAGCACAAATCCAAACATTGCCCCATACCAGCTACTATGAAGAAAATTAACTCTATCCCAGTCAAAACCAGCACAAGAGTTTATTGAAAATAAACATCCTTTTTAAAATTAAAAGGGGTATCTGACTAAAGAGCAGAACAGAGGCTAGAGTAAATGCAGACAAGCGAGAAAGAAAACAGACATAGAGACATAGGACTATAAAAAACAATTTCAAGGTATTTCTGATACAGTAGAGAAGAAAAAATTAAACCCCCAACCAGGCATGCAATGAGTGAAACTTAGAAAGCACTGTTGTTATGTGACAGCTTTACTGCACCTAATTAACTCAAATATATGTATCTGCTGGAAGACACCACTAGTTGTGGTTAGTTGGTATCAAATGTATAAAAGCAGGCATTTCTTCTGCAGAATCCTGTATCTTTGTGGGGAGAGGAGAAGGCTGAAAATCAGTGGATGCTGAAGCAGGAAAAAAACCCCTGGCCTGAGTTATTTGTATGGATGTAACTAAAGAGATTCCTTGTCTGTGAGGCTTTCTGTGGGAAATTAGAGAGTGACTTCAGCGGTGATTTACTTTAACTGTGGAAGGTGAACAGGACCTGAGGAAGGAGTTATGTGGCCTCCAGTTCACCATGGCAGTAAATCACCCAGACTAGCTAGTACCTAGCCCAGGCTGTAGAGAAAACAAACTATACAATAGTGAACCTGTCAAACCAGGTGGCCCACTCACCTTACAGAGTGAAATGCCCCGTTGAAAACGAAGGGAGGGATTCAGTGCTGGCTCCTATTGCACAGTTACAGCAAGGGAAAACTCACCGTGAACTAATGCAGGAGGAGTACTCTGCGATTCCTGCCGAAATACTGCCCATGCAGGCAACACCACAGGCAGTGTACTGACCACAGCCAGCACGAGTACTGTGGGAAGGATCCGGGGACTATGGGGCTGGCTCACACCCCAAAAGTGGTAGGGACACCCTGGCTGGGAGATGATCTCCCTTCCCTGGGAATAACCACCATGCAGCTGGTGTCACACAGGACACAAGGGCATGGATCTCAGCATGGACAAAACCAGCTAGTTTATTTAAATTTTAAGTTTTCCAAAATGTCACCAGTCTCTCCTTTCGTGTTTGTGCAGCCTTAAGCACAATGGGGTCTCAACCTCAGTTGTGCCCCATAATGTCACCATAATGGAGGCAAATAAATGACAACACGAAGTAAACCCACTTCAGTATCCGTAAGGAAATACCGTTCTTTCAAAGCAATCCATCATGTGAAAAGTTAATAAAATTGTACATAAAGGTGACCTGGTAGATATAATTTACTTGGGTTTTCAAAATGCTTTTGATAAGGTCCCTCATAAAAGTATATTAATGATAATGAGAATGATCTTACATTTATGGTGGTACCTTTCATTCAGATGAATCCCAAAGTGCTTTACAAAGTTTTTTACTAACTGATTGTACAAATCATGTGTCATATATATCCCCAAAGCGCTGCTAGGTCTGGGAGGAGGCATGACAGCTATTTAATTGCCTAGCATGCTGCTGTTCAATATTTTAGGGCAGGGTGTAAAAGCAAAAGCTCCAACCGTGCAATTAGAGTCAATTTAGGCAGGTAAAAGCTACTTTCCAAAGCTGAGATCTGGCTGACAACCAAGCCCATCTTCTCCCCTGCCCTCACCCAAATGTTGAGGGATGTCTTAGGCTGAACAGATGAATGGCTCAGCTGGAAAAAAAGGCATCTTTTTCAGACTGCTCCCGAACATACAGTGGCCATTTCACATTGCTGCTGAACATAGAGTGGACAGTTTATGGGCACCTATACTTGGCTATCTAACTCCAGAGAAGCACCATCATTTAAATTTTCTTCTCCAAATTTTCCATAGGTTTTTAACCTATGTCCTTCTGCTTCACAAGCAGCTGCCAGTGCTGACAGCCACCAGCAGAGCATCTTCAGCTCTCATTAGTGTTTGGGAAGCAATCTCTGCCTCTGTTCTGCAGACAGTTTTGCTTTGAGGTGCACATCTGAAGCGCTACTAATCCAGACTATTATAATCTTGAAGACAGCTCCAGCCATAAGCATATTCTGTTTAGAGTGTATCAGAACACTTAATTTAAAGGCAGAAAATGTCTCATTTAATTGCCTGAAATCAAAGGTTTCATATTTTAATTAAGCTTTTAAGAGGACTTATTTCATTGCTCTGAGTTTTTTAAAATTTTTTTCCTCTCAAATATGAAGGTCATTAAAGAATATTTTTACTGATTAAGCAATAGTAACAACAATTTCACCAAATTTCTTACACAGTGAGGATACTACCACAGACCTGAGCTTCACACATTATCAGTGATCAGAAGATGAACATCACTCACTTATTATACATGGCTCAGTGCAAAGGACTCCCTGAATTTACGTGTCCTCTATTTCTCGCTACTTGCAAAGAAAGAAGATGCCAAGAAAGCTGAATCATTCTCCCTAGATACAAATTCTTCCATGGTTAGGCTGGTTTGGCAGTTCTTCTATTATGTCTTACATGAGCAGCCTGAAACCAGATACCTGACCAGTGTAAAATTGAAGCAAGAAGCTTACAGATGGGGGTTGAAAAGGACCTTGGAGATACCAAGGTTTCCTAGCTGTGTAGACAGAAAGATTTCAGCCCAGCTGTAATACCCTTGGGCACACCTTTCAAATGCTCCATCTAGCCCTCTGCCTGAGGCAGCATGCATCTCATGTTTATCACCATCCCGACCAAGTGCTTCTGTAATTTTTTGCAGAGCTAAACAAAGGACAGGGACCCTTCCTCCACTGTGACAACTTGTCAGACTTTGCAGTACAATCCATATCTCATATCAAAAGAGTCCCACTCAAATTCAAGTTATATAAATTACATATTGCTAGGTAAACATGACCTTCCTCTGCCAATTCTTTCAGGCCAGAGCCAGAAGCCAAAACAACAAAAATCTTGTGAGAACAGGCATCCAGAGCCAAGCTGTCAAAAGTCTCCAACAAGGAGCTGATTTGTCAACAGAAGTCATCATTTCACAGGGAGCTCAATTCCTGCTTCAGTGCTCCCCTGGCCAAATTGCTGACAGATTTTTGTTGAGCGATCCCGTGCCATTACATTATAGCCTTTTATTTCCCACATAATCCTTCCCAGAGGGTAAGGCGGTCTCATTTTTAGCACAGTCCTTTGGGAATAAGAGGGAAGAGCAATACTTATGTGAAAATACAGCCCCACAGCCTGCCCCACAGTGCAGCAGGCAACTCCCCAGCCCCCCAGCAGTAAATTCACATTCCCTTGGAGAACCTCTGTCTCACCCTCTACTTCCCACAGGCTCTGGAAAGCAAAACCCTTACTGTTAGGCAGTTTAACTTCATCTATGAATAAGCATTCATGCACTTGTGGCCTATTCAAGGAGGCTCTTTGGACAAAATCATGGTTTTAAACTTCTTTCTGCTGCCAGGGTGGCATAAAGAGGCCACAGCATACTGCAAAGCTGTTGTATATGCAACATATTAGTTTAAACTTTTGTCTCCAGTAGACGCTTTTTGCATGTGGTGTACACCTGGCTGCTCTAAACCTAATCATTTACTGCTTTGTTTCTTTACAATGGGTTTTAGTCCCCTTGGTAAAGACATTCTTAATGCAGTGAGCCTGCAAGAGGTGCTCAAAAGCCATAGAAAAAAGGAATGGGAAGATTTCCAAACACACATGAAGCTAGCCACTTTCCCACACCCTCTGGGTATACACGTGCCAGGGAGACACAGGTGCAGGCTGGTGGAAATGGGGAAATAAGAAGGGGAAAGAAGGCAGATTGGTCCCTGATCCCCCCTACACCGATGCAAGGCACACTTACACCTCAGGTTTCAAGGTATAGATCTCATCTCAGATGTTCTCTTGCTTTTGGAAGTCAGTGGCACCGCAGGCAACAGGGGAACATTTTTCCTGGGTACACAGTTATGAAATACTGCTAGCCAGGCGTTGATTGCTACTGGCATTTGTCTTTCAGCAGCTGTCACAGCAGGCTCCTTGGGAGGTGTGGGAAATGTCTTGCAATTATGTGCTTTATGACGCACCCCAGAGAAACATTTGGCTGTATGTATTTGCACAAGGATGCACATATCAAGTGCGCAAGAGGGTCCATGCTGGCTGCTATCAATGTAACAAAATTACTCTCCCTTTCACCTCTCTGCCTGTCTCTGATGCACCTGACTGCCCCCTTAAACAGATTAAGGGAGTGGAAATGCTAGTCTTAAACAAGAAGGTCTTTAACTCTGTCTGATTTTCCCTTGCTTTGCGTCTTGCTGCTTCCTGCCTTGTGTCATTCCTACAGCCAACTGAGTGCCCCTTTCCTAGGGGTTGCATCTCAGTTCTTCTCAGATCTTTGGAGCGGCTGGGAACTGAGCTCCCTGCCCACATCCTGTACCTGTGACTGACTCCTAGACATTGAGTGCAAGTGTGTTAGATGCAGTATTAAATCACTGGCTGTCCTGGAAGCTCACTGAGCTCTGGAGTCTCTGGGACAATCTTCAAGGAAAACTTTATTTGGTTTTGTCATTGTGTCCCCTTTTTCAGAGCATCATCAAAAAGGCTGCAGGGATAGCAGTTTCCAGCATTCCTTGGGAAAAGTGTTTGTAGTTAAAAAATTATTTTTGCTCCCCATTAGACTTTTTTTTAATTGAGGTTGACCAGTATCCCAAAAGGATTTTAAATATTTTTCAAATTTTGCCCTTGATGATGGATTCTGGACACATGGAAGTGCAGTTCTGAGCTATTACCAAAACCTTCCCCAGCAGGGTTGACAGAAAACCCAACAGGGCAAGAGCTAACACCCACCTCTCCACTCATGCTTGTACCATTTCTTCTTAATTGTTTGGTTCTTTCTTTCACAAGCCTATTTGTATGAGTAAACCGCACTTTGTAACACTAAGAGTTACCTAACCATGCTCACTGTAAGTTGGTACAAAAGCAGGCTGAGCAAACCAACCAGAACTACATAGTCTTGATCCCCTAAATGTGTCATTTTAGAATAAAACATTCCTTTTTTCTTTCTAACATCCAGGGGAAAGCAAAGGAAAATCTGAATGTGTCACAAGAACTGTTAAATTCCTGGACTCGTCAAACAAGCACAACTCTCTTGATGGACCAGTGGTACATCCTGCAATAGTCCTGCAGGAAAGCCTGACAGATAGAAAGGGAGAGTCAATAGAGTTCAGTCCTCTCATGAAAGCCAAAAAAATGACTTCCCCACCTCCAGTACACTGTGGTATTCTCTCTACATTAAACTGAGTTAATTTAATTTCTTTTTTTCATGTGTGGTTTTTTTCTTTTGCTCCCTTTGAAGGTCCTAGAAGGACCTCCTGTGGCTTTCACAAAACGGCTCGGAGAGGCACAGTATGGGACCTGGGTGGTTTCTATGAATCCCCCAATTAAAATGGCAAGTGGCTCCACAGTATTGTCACAAAGACAAATCTGCCTGGCACGTACAAAATGTCTAGTTTTGGGAACCAAATAGATACAAGTTTAAGCTTTATAACCTTCTCAACTTTCCCCCCCTCCTCCCAACCAGCTGGTGTTAAGTGGTATATGCTTTGTTTTACAAAAAAGCCAGGGAAATTGTTTCACTTCCAAAGTCTCCTTTCAGACATCCATTGTTACTCATTTTAGAGGAGCTTTATAGCAGCCCAAGTCCTGGAGAATAACAATGTTTAACTGATCTTAGCAATATAACATTACTGGTACCACTAATTCCACAGCCATTGTTCTTTTTCTCAGGACAAGGAAGGTAATTTTCCTAAAATTAGCTTGTTTTCTAAAACAGCTCTATTCAGTGCTATACATCTACCTCCTGGCAGCATAGTTTAATTTGCATTTAAATAATTTCCTGATATCATTGGAAAAGTAATTATACATAACACTAAACAATTTTCAAGCCTCAGCTTTTAATCGGTCCACAACCAAATCCCTCTCCTGAGTTCTAAAACAACCTCCCTAAAATGTAAAATTCCAAAATACCAGAACCTGTCTCCTTTCCTTAAGGTCCCTCCATTTGCTCATTCATCTCATGTGGTGAATTCAAATCAGTAGAAAACCATGTTGGTATTTCTATCCTTGGTTTCTCTTTAGGGTTGTGTCACTCTGGTTAGCTGACTTTTCCCTGGTAGAAAGGTTCAACTCTGCTATCTGAGCAGAAGATCTTACAGAGATCCCATGCTCATGACCCTAAAAGCACCACAATGCACCAACCTTTTATAGTAGTTACAGATGTTGGATCATGGCCTGATTTTGAGATATTTATCACAGATGAGGCAGACAAATGATGTAGTCTGAGTCAAGGCAATAGCAGGATGTCCATTTTTGATCTAGAGTGTCCTGGACCTTAGATTTTTGTTTGGTTCTAGAGCCCATTTGTCACACTTAGATCCAGATACATTGGTTCCTGAATTTTGTAGGCTTTTGATTCAGGTTAATTATACAAGCAAAAAAACAGTCCATTGGAGATGTAGATCACCCTTAACAAGACTGTATCATATTAAAAGAGACTACCCTTAAAAGCAGTTTAACATGCCACAGTCTTTTTACCTTAGAAAGATAATACCTACAGAAGATGAACTGTATTTTTCAGTGCTCTGATTATCTGCTCATGAGCCATGTGAGGAGAAATACAATCCCCTATACTAAAAGTGCCAACTCAAAAGCGTTAAGCCATTAACTGTAGAACAAGTCCAATGCAAAAGAGAGAATGACGAATCATAGGGTCCATCATATGGCCCGTAAAGTCAATATTGAAGCCATGAAATTCAGACGTGACTGCAGTTTTCCTCAAGGTTTAGGATCAGCCTTGACCTAACTTGTTAGCCAAGCCCCCTCTCTACCATTAAAAGTGATTCAACCGTTAAGATAATTCAAGACTGAAATTTCTAATGACATGCTGTGGATCTGCCTTATAATCAACTCTTATCTGGTGCTTGAAGAACCTTCTATGCAGGTAAGGAGCCCTAAGGATTTCCCTGCAGGAAATGTCTGTGTAAAAGAGGTAGCATACTGTACAGCTAATGCTAGCAAATCAGATGCTTTACAAGGCTGTACACTGAGCCTAGAATGATATCGAAAAGGATTGCTTGGCACCGACCCTTTAGTATCATGCACTAGATTTCATCAGTGAGGTGATACTGAGCCAACGGGAGAATTTTCAGATTAAACTTCCACAGCTTGTCAGACTTGAAGGTGAGTGACAGTGATGACCCCTGCTATTTTCACCTCCCAACATGTTTTTAATTTGTTCTCAGGCTTGCAACTGTTTCACAGATGCCTGCAGCAGATCACTCTGGGATGATTCCTCATCTGGGTGATGCTGGCAAGTAAAAGGTCTCCACTGACAGCACACGAAAATGTTAAAGAATCAATTTTCACTAAGATCTGAACTAGAAGGTGGATACAAATGAACAGACCAGTGTGTCAGCCCAATTCAAGTGTACAAAATATTTGTCAGCCTGAGAAGATTGTTAATAAAACAGCTCCAGAGGGCTATTTAAAGGCAACGGCTCTGGACTGGGATGAGAGCTAGGAAGTATCAGATCCACAGCACAAAAGACTGAACAAGCTAAACCACACTCTGAACTTATGAAAGGCATTGTGCAAGTGTCTTGGTATGATGTCCCCCTATGGCTTTTCTGTCCTACTGATTTTGATTTGGGTCATGAAGAAAAATTTCCTGAGAAGAAAAGTGTTTCAACATCTGTCTCACACCTGGGTCTGTAGCAGTAGATCCCTTGCCTCTCTCCCCACCCGAACCAGCACACTCATAATAATGTAAGTCAGTGCAAATTGACTGCAAAGTTTCTTAGTGACTTTTTTTTTTGCCTTTTGCTAACTCTAGTAAAAACAGTGGAAAACAACAACATGAACAACCATATGAGAAAAAAGGCACAGCCTGGTACTAGAGATAGGCCTATTTATAAGAATAGACACATCACAACAGATGTCAGCTCTGTAACGGTGCTGCACAAAGCATCTAAGTGGCAGCCAGAGAATGATGATAATAAAAAGAGAGGAAGGGAGTTGTTTTGAGATAGGAACTGCTGCAAAATGGAGAATATTTTGTAACTGTGATTTAATTTATTTGTGAACATATATACATAAAAATAATATATTTTTCACTTTTTCTGCAATATAAAGATTTAACAGTAACTAAGTCTTAGTGAGCTGATCACTGTATAAATTCAATCAAATTTCTCACTTTCCATTATTCCAGCAATTTATCATCATTGTATCTATCCCTGTTCTCCCAATACTGTCCTGTTAAGGAGCTGATAGCTATTTCTGTTTGAGCTTGTTTTCCCTACAGAGAAAGACGTGGCTAGTCTTCTAAAAAAGCAGATAAATCATGGGCATCCTACAGACTCTCTGTTTAATTTCTAATAAGTCACTTTATCCTAATCATGTCTTCCAAATTGAAAAAATATGAAAGAAATCCCTCTTTTTCTACCCAAAGAGTAGAAGTTCTTTAGGACAGGACTCATGCTTTATTTTATTTTTGCACAGCATTTAGATTTCTGATACTCCATTTCTTGGTCCTGCTTCCTCTGCCTACTTCCATACTACAAAATATTGCTATTCATAGCCGTGTGTTATCATTGCTTTCATTCTAGTTATGTTTTTGTCCTATAAGCTACCTTAATTAATACAGGTAATTACTTTAGTTTCTTCTTTTTTCTTAACAGACCTCCAAAATTGAGCATGTACTTAATGCTTTTTTATAGGAAGGGCAGGACTCCAGCCCTCCTTTGGCCTTTCCCCTACCTGCAGAAGAATTATACTGATGAGAACCTGACCTGATGTTTTATGGAGTTTTAATTTTTTTACTATACCCTCTGTAAAAGCAGTGAACACACAGGTACTTCCAAACAGTTCTGGCCCTCACTGGATTGATGGAAAGGAGGTTAATAACATATCTGGATAAAACAAATAGTTCAATGGATACCACACATTGATTAATATTTGCTGCAGTGCCAGCAAAGCTGGGGGAACTACACATCATAATTCTGTTATAACTGAAGTTCTGTTGCCAATGGAAGGGGAGATTATCACACTGCTTTGTTTTCTATCTGTGTCTGGCAGCTCAGTGTAATGCACAGATATGGGGTTAATGTCTCCCCTCCACTCCTGATTTCAGGGACGGTGAAAGATCTGGACCACAAGGTTGCAGAGCTCTTGAAGCTCAAGACATGTGCTACACTTGAATGTGCATTGCCTTCTAGGATGTGCCTGAAGAGGGGATGAGGGAAGATTAAAGGCAGGACAGTAAGTTTGAAGAATATGAAGCCGATGTCTTGCATACGAGCAGAAGGATCCCTGCACTGCAGGACACAGGCAGATTGCACAAAACCCTCCACAATGGTCAGCCCTGGGCTGGCCAGCACAGACCAGACCAGCAAGAGGGGGAGAAGCTGTGTATGAGAGGCTGAATTTCCTCCACTCACACCACCAGGGTGACATCACTAAACACCCTCACTTTTTATTTGGCAGTAAGTAATTCATGTCCCTGATGTAGGTGGGATACATTTCAGGCAGAAAGGGAGGACACCAATGAGCATCTCTTTAAATATACATCACCTCCTGTTTGCAGGCACAATGTGTGGGAGCAACTGTAAACTGAAATGGTCTTGTGTTTGCTGGCACCTCTGAATACAAAATTACCACTGTGGCTATTTATGGGGTGGAGGGGGAGGGAGGCTTCAAAAAGAAAAATCAGGCTTTTTAAATCTGATACCTTTTTTTAAACTGAAACACTTGGCATTTCTGTGGTGGCATTTTATCCCCAGTGGGGGAAAGAGTTACAGGTATTTTAATTATATATTAGTACAGCATTAGGCTAGTTTTATTTGCTGAACATTCTGTCAATTACTGTTGTTACTTGAGAAGCATGACTGCTCCCAGGTTGATCATGTATTTAACTAGCCAGTCAATGCTATTAATCACGAAGCATTTTCAGCCAAGGATATTAACATTGAAACCTATCCAGGAGGGCTTATAAATAGGTACTGGCATTCTTCAGAGGGAAACGCTGTTTTCCAATGCAAGGGAGGTTCTCCCAAGTCTTTTTTTTTTTTTTTCTTTTTTTAAATTGCAATCTAAATCCAAAAGGGGAATGAATAATTGCCCTTAATGAAATAACTGCCATCCCAGAAAATTAGTAAAGATGTGATCATCTCATTAGCATATGAACGGAGGGCAGGAGGTCTGTTTCTGCGGTGCAGATGCTGTAAGAACTAGTGAAGTATAAGAAAGTAGACATGAAAAAGAAACAGGGACATCCTCCTTTCTGGGGATTCGAGCAGGGAGAGAAAGGATCCAGGTAAGACTGAAAAATAATTAGCTTTTAGGGATTGGAAATGGAACTCTGCAGTCTTATTCTTCATCATGATACCCTAGTCTTTTGGGTAGAAAAAGCATGGACCTTTCTTTGTCTCCTGCCCATAGAATCAGGGGACAAGAACATCACCTGAAGCCAGAGGCTCTGATACAACACACACCACTTGGAATGAAATGCTTTGCATTCTGCAGTGCACTTAGCTGACACACAGAATATATTTATTTCCACATTGTGAATAATCAACTGAAAACTCACTTTCATTAGCTTCATCTCCCCATTGTTGGCTCACATCCTGAAGTTTTCATACAACATCTGCAAAAGTAATAAACTAATTATAGAAGCCATCTGGAACAAGAACAGAGTGGAATAATTATTTTCTTTTTTTAAAAAAAAAAAGCCCTCGCTAAATAAATGGTGCCATAATAGATGGGATGTCAGAAGAACAATGATCGTAACAAACTCAGTATCATTAAGGAGGGATGCAAGGAGATTTACATCAAGAAACTCATGATTGCTCATTAGCACAGACACAGCCGAGAGACATTGTGATCCATCGATGACACAGTCTCCATACTGAGAGGGAAGTCCTACCAGAGACCAGAGGCTACTACATGGATACCCCAGCTGGCAAAGGAGAGGTGAAGCAATTGTTGCTTCATCCTTGTGTTCTCCAGCCAAGACCAGGAGACAGACCCCTGGGGAGGGAAGAGTGGATCAATCACGGGCAGTCACTTCTCTATCACCTTCCACTGATGCTGATATTGCTGTTTAATGGTATTGCACAACAGTGATGTTTGGTGCTGATAGGCTACTAGACTGAGTGAGCAGTGACATTCAGAAGAAAACACATAAAATCTTGACTCTCATACTACTGTGAGGTAGTCCTCCTTTTTCAAGACATGACCCTTGCTCTTAGACCTTTCCAGATGAACTGTGAAGATATGTCCACCAGGAAAAGACACCTCTTCATTGCTTTTGAGCTGTCCTTGGTCCCCTGAAATACTCAGCTCCCAAGAAACTCCTGGTGACTGCTGAAGCCAGTCATTTCAGCACTGACTGCTTTTGAACCATGAACATCTTCTTCATTCGTTCCAGCACTGCACATCCCAGCAATCATCACCCCCTGCAAAATGACCCACATCCTCCAGCTCCTAGTCTCTGGCATTGGGAGGGGCTCCCAGTGCAGGAGGCAGCAAGCTCCTGGGCAAAGGGGTGACTGCAGCCACCAGCACAGGGACCAGGCACATGCACCATGAAAGTGGATAAGAGAGCACCTCTTAGACAGAGCTCTGCAGCAAGCCCTTAGTGATAGGATTCCTAGATCAGCCACAGGTACTGGCCCATGCACACCCATGTACAACAGGATATCCAAAGGGAGTGAGATCCAGGGGTCCTTCTGATCTCGCTAATGTCCCCAGCAGTCACCAGCTCTGTAAGGCACCACACAGGAGCAGTTTTTCTAGGAGAGGTGAAGATGGAGCTGCACTCCTTTTTGTTTGAGGAAGGAGGAGCTGGTAGACCATTCTCCCCAAACAGAGCTTAAATGTACATTTTCACAAAACACTGGAGATTTTGGAACAAGGCAAAAGCTGCTTTTATCTCCCTAGCCTTGTACTAAGTGATGAGCTGGGGTTTTGTATTTTTTACTACTATTTCTTACTAATTAGAGGTGATTGCTTTGACATAGAAGATCCTGACTGTTATCTGCTTAGGGCATGACTTCTACTAGAAGCACTTTCAGGGCAACCTGTATTTCAGTTTTTTAAGAGGATGATGACACTTAAAACATGCCTCAACATTTCATGCTTGATACATGTGCACAAATTCAGAAAAACAGTACATATGTTAGCATCTTCTGATGGTCCTAATGGCAAATAATGCATTCACATGTCCATTCTAACACTCAAATAATAAATAGATAGATGATAGATAGATAGATAGATAGATAGATAGATAGATAGATAGATAGATAGATAGATTCCCCTAAAAGAAAGTGCAGCTGTAAACAATTTCCTTATCTATATTCTAACTAATTATCTTTGCCGTGAACTTACTTAGAGAAAGGTCTGAGATTCTGTTAGATACCCAGCTGCTGAATCAATGGCATCCTGCTATAACATATTTCAACACACATCATTAATTCTGATTAAAAATTATCACCCAGTTGTGATTCTTATTAGAACTCTATTAGTGTCTCTGCTAATAGATGCCATGTCTGTTATTATCATAATTATTGTTATTTATCACTTATGTTACTGCAGCAGTGCCTTGAGGGCTCATTTATAAGCCATGCCCTTATTGGATCATTTGCAAATGCAGAATCAAAAAATGTTCCTTTAAGACAACAGACAAAAGATGGAGGAATATAAGGAGACAAAGAGACCATTTGAGTCAGCACTGAGACATTGCTTTCAACACATCTGGAGCCTAAGTACTGCCATGCTTCCACCAAACAAAACCGAAGAATGGTACCCAAAGTTCAGCGGTTGCATTTTGATTTTGGTATTGTCTGCATCTTCAGATGCTGAGAGTGCCACTGCCAGTGGGTCCTGGAGTGGAGGCACATTTCCAGCAGACGCAAGCATGAGGATTCAGAAGACATGAATCACGTAACATCTCTGCCACTCACCAGCTGAGTGTGTATGTCCATGTAAACTGTAGCTCTTACATGGGGCTTACAAGATACATTCAAACAATGCCTAAGACTGTGAAACGCATTTATAGCAGTGTTAATATAAGCAACGTGTTTCTATTTTTGGTCTTATAAATAAGCAATCTGATTTTCAAAGTGCCACGTCCTGAACTCCCAACACCCTCAGCAGCAAACTTTATATTTGATGTCCCAGCTGTGGGCAGCTATGCAGGGGGCCATGGGCTCTGAATACCCTCTGGAAAGTCAACTGAATAGCTGGCCAGAAAGTCCCACATGTGGAAGGGATAAAGAACAGGTTAAGATAAAATGAGGGAGCAGGCATACTTTTAAATAATAAATAGAGCAGGGAGTGAAAGAAAAGTGAGCTTGATGAAGAAGGAGACCAGATTCTACTCTCTCCAGCTCCTCTGATCCTCCCGACCATCTGGAATCAATCATTTGTCTCTATGTGGCCTTGAAACATTAAGGACAACATGAGCACTGGTTTGAGGCTTGTGAGATGCTTTGTAATCCCAAGACAAAAGGTATCAAAGAACTGCAGCATACTTACTGTTAAAAATGTTTTCATTCTGGATTATAGTGCTGTTGCAGAGAGATCTTGAATGCCTGCATCCCTGTAGCCCTGGGCTGTCTTCTTTCCACAAATTCTTTTGTGACTTAGCTTGGAAGATTAATATTTTAAGAGCAGATAATGCTGCTAATTGAACAGGGAAACAGATATGTCAACCTTTGTTTTCCACAGGACTCACTTCAGAAGCATGAATGATAAATGCGCCCCAAGAGACATTATCATAATCATCACTCCAAATAAATTTTTCAGACCATGGAGTTCATGGCCATTAACTTTCAGTGAGATGCAGAAAACACACTCAGTGCTAAGATAATTCCTAAACATATGAATACATATTTTGTCCTGTTGTAACGAACTGATATTGTTCAGATGAGAAGGACCATGACAAGGTAAAGGCAACACGGAGGAAGCTCAAAGCAAGGAGAGATACTGAAGTAGCAATCAAATTTAGCCTGTGCACTTACTGTGGAGCTCCACATTTAATGTCTCGATAAGACCACACAGCCAATGTTTCCTGCAGCAGCTTTTGGCAGTGAAACAGGAGTGGCCTTGTTATCAAAGAATGGCAGATATTTATTGGAGTGGGACAGAGAATTTTAATTTCCAGTATAAAATGATCCACTGGAGCTGAGAAGAGCTGCAAAAAAATAGCTAGCTTTGTTGTCTTATTAGGCACTAATGATATAAGGTGACTTCTTCTCAAATATATTCCTCCTCAGCTCTACAATTAATTTAGTATTTTGGGAGGTGTTTCTCTGGGTTGCATTTTACCAGAAAGAAGTGGTATTCTGAGCCACATCCCCACCATACATGTATGAGGATCTCTGACATGGGGCTGGCAGGCTGTTAACTGTGCAGCAGAGATCCAAATCCCATCCTGAATTCCCAGAAATTCCAGGCTTTCTGGGGTTTCATTATAGAGTTGGGTGCCCTCTTATTTGGTGCAGGAGATCCTTGCCCCAAGCTTTAAAAATGAATTGTTTTGGAAAAGATGTTTCCCACTCCTCTTTCCCTGATGTTTTGTCAATTAATTAATTAATTAATTAATTAATTAATTTTCCTTAATGAAAGAAAAATAGAAAACACTTCTTTTTTCCTGATTCTTAGTGAAGAAGGACTTTTTCTTCAGAAATTACTTGTTGGCAACTTTTATATTGATCCTACTCAAAGGTTCTCTGCATTGGAAGGCACATAGCTGCTTTCCCAATTACACTGCATTTCTTTGTAGGTTCATCTGAAGGAAAACTTGTTAAATAAATTATTTGTTTCCAGTTACTCACTCAGCTCTAAAAACAGCTACATACACATGTCTTTACATAGATACATAGCAGGCAGACCAAAATATTTGCTATTTTATGAGCTTATTGGGAAATAAGGCAGACAAATGCCTCTTCTGATCATTAACAGATACGTCATCACTCCCTGTGCAAAACATAAAGGGCAGAGGGTTTTTCCTGTACTGCAGGTAACTGAAATAAAATAAAATTGCAAACCTATAAATATTACTCCATAAACACTATTTATTTAGAAGATGAAAATGAAGGTACACATCTGTTAGACTATATCTTTGCTTTCAGAACCATGATCTATGCCAATGAAGAGATTCTGATGGTCACTTCCAACAGCTGTGTGATCCTCCTTCCTGATGAGATCTTGTATCATCATTTAAGTAGTAGAGGTAAGACTATGAGAGAAATGAGCATACAAGAGTACATTCATTAATCCTGGAAGATATGCACAAACATATTTTCTGTTTCACTATGTTTTGAAGCTGTTTCATTGTGTATTGGAAAACAAGTTCTGTTTTCTCTTTTTCTTATCCCAGAAACACTTCTTTTACATGCTTTTCTTTCTTTCTTTTTTTTTTTTTTTTTTTTGTTTTTGATAGTCCCAGAAGCCAGATGCAAAGCAACATTGTCAGGATGCGGATGTTCAGGGATCAGGTGAACCTGTAGACATTCCCTACGTGCTCTCTTTAGCAGTCCTTTCCTGCTTTATCAGTAATCCAGTGAATGCCTCACTGGCTGCACCTGCTGCCCTGCAAACAAGTTTCATGGTTTACAGGCCCCTCCTGGGTCCAGTCAACCTAGGCAAAGCTGTGGAGGTTGAGTTGTCTTTAGGAACTACAGTAACGGGTAGAGCATTTCATCTGTAAAGTGTCCTGGACAATGATGTATTGGTCCACTTGCTCATGTTCAGATGAGGATATCCCTTCCCAGAAAAAAGGGAAAAAGAATGGGTTTATTGCACTGGATACAACCTTATGCTAACAGTCAGCAGAGCCTCTAATTTCCAGCCCTGCTGCTCTGAATCTGCCTGTAACTGCAGACCTCAGACCATCCCTGTCTGTTTTTCCTGTTTGTTGCAGAATGTGATAGAAGAGGCTTACAGGGATCTTGGATTTGTATTAGGTGAAATAATAAAGCAATAATGCAGGGACTTCAGACATCTCTGCACTATTCATATTTCCTCAGTCTCCAAAACTGTATTGTAAATTGAACACCATTGAGCCTGTCATTAGCTCTATGATGTCCTCGAAAGACTTTTTGCAAATCCCGACTGTGGGTTTCTCTCTTTTTGTTGGTATGCTTTGCTTCAAAAGGCAAGATTTTACTTCAGAAAATCGATGTTGATCCTCTGAAGTGTGAAAAATATAAAAAGGTCCTGAAATTTCTTGCTCTTTTTCATTTCAAGAAATAGTCTGACTGATACAAGCTAGACTAAGCAACAAATGAACTTTAATAATATTGTCTACTTAGTATCTTCACATCATCTTTGTTCCAGAGAGAGAGAGACTTTGTGAAATTCTGGAGTTTACATTATTTAACAAGTCCCTTAAGCTTATCATGCCTAAACTCATGCTTAAGCATTTTTGTTACATGTTAATGAGTGCAGATTCAGCAATTTATCTAAGTACTCTCTTAACACTGGTTTTAGCTTTGCAGATTTCCCAGCAGGCTGCCAGCCTTCTCCAACTAATTGACCTGGCTTCTGCTTCATAAAAAAGGAAGAGCAATAAACAGAAGCACTCATTTCCTACAGCAGAAAAGGCCACCATCATCTAGTAAACCTTACTGACTTGACTGAGCAAGAACTGGTAACTGCCCTGGCAAGAAAGTTCTTTTTTTCTTGGCCTTTCAGCCCAAGGAGAGGCACTGAAAACCCTGTGCAGCACTTTTTATGCCAGTGATTTCTGACACTAAAGGCTATGGAAGTTTATTTCACCAATCAGGATCAAATACTAACACCTTCCTACAGGGTGTCCTGTCCTAACTCCGGTCAACTCAGGAATGGTGCAGAATTATTTCATAATAAAAACTGGTATGAGCACTGTCAGAGGACCAGTAAAAAAGTCCTTACATCAACAACACTTTAAATTTATTCCCATTTGGGTCAAGCTTGGAGAAGCTCAAAAGAAGATAATCCACATCTTACAGCCCTGCTTGAAAAGCTCCAACTGCTCTGAATCCCAGAAAGGTCCTACCTGAGGCTTCCCCATCCTCTTGCTTGTTAGTGAATGAAACTGTCTCACTTTAGTCCCCTGGCTGATGAAGGGAACATGGCAAGAGGAGCAAAGATGACAGGAGAGCCTCTTCTGGCTTTTACCATATCCAGTACTGGTCATTTCAGAAGGTGAAGTGGGTAATTACAGGATAACCTGTCTAAGAGGTCTCTTCTGACCCATGTTTCACTGATGACATTTCAGTACAAGCACATCTTGGTTTAAAGCGTACTGACAAGTATGGGTACTTTTGCACAGCGAAGGTGACTAGGGAAATAATAAGCTGGAGACCTGCAGCAAGACAGACTGGAGCTTATAAACCCTGGTGGCAATGGCTGTGCAACACTCAGGCCAGGGCTTCCCACTCTGCATGGCTGCAGGCCGGTCCAGCAGATGAAGCCTCACTAATATATAAGGACCCAACACTGCTGCTTTTTTAATCCTTATAATGGAGGCACCATCTGTAAAAGATGCATAACCGTATTTCCTTTTCTCAGTTTTACTTATTAGAATGTAAATTGTCTGGGTCGTCTCCCAGTACTAAGGAGTATTTAGTCACTGCTGCAATATAAATACATAAGAGTAGTAAAATAATGCTCTGAAAGACAAAAAAACAGTATCTGGTAGAAATGCATAATCTCTCTCATTCCCCAACATCACTATGGCTCTAAATCCACCAAGAATGAACCTTCTGGGGGCTCCTGGCCTTTCTGGTAGCTCCGAGGGCTGTTCTGACCAGAGGAGTTCAAGAGGGCCATCTGTGATGAGAGGACAACACTGCTGGTTTATCAAGCTCCACAAAAAGCTCTCACAGGTTGCAAGACATGTCTGGTGAACTGTCTGCATATGAGAAGATAAATGCAGTATTCATTATGTCTATAAAGAATGTAAGTTTTAAAAAGACATGGTGTAAGACAGTGTATCAATCAGGTATCAGTGCCAGATATCTGAGGGACTGGCATTTCCATCTTAACCTGTCATTTTTCCCGGCAGTCTGAAACACTGTATATGCAGAAAATTTGTGTGAGTGTGTGTACATACATACATACGTGTGTGTGTGTGTGTATATACACACTAAAATTTCCCCTTCTGCAAAGAAACCATATCTAAAAGGAGGTCTTGGGAAAAATGAATGAACTCTTGAAACCAAAGAACCACAGGAAATTCTTGAAGTCAGTCAAGTTGGACACAAGTTTAGGAAAAGATCCAAAACCTCTGTGAATTCAGCAGGACTGTACTGATAGTTTCTTCAATCATTTACTGCAGAACTCTCCCAGAATGACCCTGCACAAGAAGACACGAGATATTTCAGTACATATGATACATAAGAAAGAAGAATCGTCAAAACAAAGTTAGTGAAATGAGAAATAATTCTTAAGTATTAGACATTAAGAAGAGTATTGAGACCTGGTAGCATTTAGGAGAACAAAATTAATTCGAGTAAAGATTTTGCACTGTGAATCACCAAGAATTTCTCTGGACAGAGTTCATGAAGCCAGGGATGGAATGTTTGACAGGTGGGGGCAAAACCTTATCTGCTAATAAGATATGGCTTGGAAAGTGTCTTCCAGGAAAGATTAAGTTAAACAACAGTGTTACCACCTTTAGGAAATATTGCCAGGTTACAGTTTGATCTCTGTAATAGAGTAACAGTACAGTAACAGCAAGGGCTTTGCAAAAATATGAGCAATTCCATCAAAATCTCTGGCTTTTTCACTACTGTTTTGAAAATTCATCCTATAGAAATATATTGTTATGTAAATACATATTAGCCTAACCCCATACATATGCTTAGGGCTAGGGACACACAAACAGTCTCCATCTCCATGGTAAATTGCTGAAGTGCAATAAACTAATCATATGCATGAACCCTTTTTGACAAATGACCTCTCATAATTATCTCTTTTCCTAGGGAGACTTCAAGACTAGAAATTTAATCATAAGTGAAGAAAATCCGGCAAAAAATTCCTTCTAGCGCCAGACATAAAATTTTGGATCTATGGCTATATTATATGTAGAAAATGACATATTACATTAATTAGCAGAAGCTTTTGTGGTTGATTCACTCCCTTGGCAATCCACACATATAGTGCCATAGGTGTAAGACACATGAGGTGCTGCATTAAAGCGTAGCCTGTGAATAACTACTGCTGCCATTCAGCAGTGCCTTTTACCCATGCAATAGGAATGTGACTGGATCCGAGCCCCTGCCAGTGCAGGTCAGCCCTTTCAAAGGTAACCTCGGCCAACGAGGCACTTGCTTCTTCCTGCAGCAGTCAGGAGCTTGCTCTCTTTTAAATCCAGTCTGGAGCAATTTCCTTCAACCACCAGCAGAGCAATCATTTCAGCAGGAGCAGTGTACAGCTTGACCCCATTTAGTGTCTGCAGACCCTTGGGCTCTTGCCCCCGCTGACTCTGGGTCAAGCAGCAGCCAAGAGCGTTTCTTGCTGCAGGTGGTCTCATCCCCTCCATGCCGCGGGGCTGCCCCTATGCCAGCAGGGAGCTGCTGGCCAAGCTTCCCTGCACAGGGAGAGCTGGGAGGGAGAGATAAAATAGTTCTTCAGCCAAAGCTGAAAGCAAGAGGAAGTTTTTTCTCACCCAAGGCATAAGAAAGCTGTAAACCAGCATGATATGTGTGGGAAGGAAATGGAGCCTGACGGGTTCATATCATGAAAGCACCAAACATAACCCATTAAAAGATTTTGCTATTACTTAGCGCAGTTGTAACGCAAAGATACTGTGGGGTGGGAATCCTGGGTCTGACCATGTTACCATAGCACAGGAGAGCGAGCCAGACCTGCTGCTCTGTGTGTGTGTATGTGTGTCTGGGTGTGATATATGTCAGGGCTCCTTCAGAAAACATGCACTGTTTGTTCAGCATTCCTCTCCTCCCCTCCTCTCAGAAAAGGGAAAAAAATGAGAAAGGGAAATTTATTTGTCTGTGAGGCCTTTTTAAACAGATGAGGTAATTACCTGAGTACATCTATTATATGCAGAGCTGCTCCAATCATCACAAAGCACGATTGCCAAACTATAATTAACTGGGGGGGGGGGGGGGGGGGGGGGGGAAACACCAAACACCCAACCCTGTTTAACTAACTTTAATGCAGGGACACGGACCAAAGATTTCTACCGTCAGTCTCATCATGCAATGTCAGTGAGAGGGCCGGAGGCCAAGAGCAGGGCTTCACCCTGAAATATATATCCTTGGCTTCTCAGCTCCCTGTGTCCAAAATTCTTAACACTGTATTTTTTTTAGACCTAGTCTACTATGGAGAGTTACTAAACATACATCAGCAGCCCAACAGAGCACTAACAGGAGTATGCGGCAATCAACTAAATGGACCAAGAGAGAGCCAGGAGGAAGATAGTGTGGGAGAATTTTAAGTGAATTGGTGTGTTCATAAAAAATGATAAATGGCCCAAAAGACTCAAGGTCCCTGTTCGCTCAGGAAAGACAGAATAGCGCAAACTCTGGATGGGGGATTAAAATGTGCTGGGGCTACAGAGCTTGTGGAGCTATGAGGGCACAAACCCCACTTTTCCTCCCCACTTCTGTGCAGGCATTGGACTAAGCACAGGCATTTCTCAAGACCAAATGTTGTGGCCTGTTTCTCTCCCTTCACAACTGCCTCCAGGGGAAGAAGATGCATCAGTGGGAGCTAGACACTTCCCCCAGGTCAGTGGTACCAACACCACAGCAGTGGTGCTGCCATGGGAGTCCCAGCCTTTTCCCTTCCCATTGCTGTTTGAGGTCCCTCCTGGCGATGGAAGGAGTAGCTGGAATATGGTCCTCTACCTCCATTTCTGCCCCAGGCCCCAAATACTGCCAAGGCAACCCCTGAAAATACAGGGTTCAACATCTGCTGAGAGGGCAGCTCAATCCCCGTAGTCCCTCAGTAGCCCACCGCAACATCCAGCATTGTATAGTGTAGGAATAACAGAGCAGGCTTTTATCCTTTTTTTTCCTCCCTTCCAGGACTGCCTAGTTCAGTTTTCACAGCTTCAGATGGGCTTTAGTTTTGTTTCTTCTGCCTCTACCATCTGTGCCCAGGAAAGGCAGGAATTCAGCAAGTTGCATCTCTACTTCCATAAAGAAGTAGGGTTCAGCTGAAGCCAAATCTGACCCAGTCCCTCCCCACTTTTCCTCCTTCTTCTCTGAGGAACTGGTGCAAAGACAAAGCCAGCACCTAAGTGGGGTGGATAACATGGGAGTCTGAGCTTCAGTGTACTCAAATCCCAACTTGATGTGACAGTACAGACACAGTGTCATTCATAAACCTAGAGCTGAGGACCTCCGAGACTGCAGAGAGTGTCTCCAGGGAGAGAGAGGTTGCCTGGAAAAAAATTTTCTTCCTGCTTAACCCTGCTCTGCCCTTCTCATATGGCATCAGAACAGCAGAAGCTATTCCAGGGCAGAGCCACACCAGAGCATTGTGCACCATCGGAGACTGGCAACATGGGCAGATGTCAGCAAACATGGTCCCCACCACTCCTCACACAGCACCAGGAACTGGTTCACAGCCGGCCACTGAGACACCACTGGGGTTTGTGGAAATTTAGCTGCCTAGAGAGGAAAGATGCCCATGAAGCATTGGGTGGGGGTAGCTAGTTAATGAAGCACCACAAGAGAAGTGCTCATACATCCATAGGCTTAATACTGTCACTGTTCAGAGGCACTGGACTGGACAGGTTCTTACTGCTGTCATTACTCCAGTAGCTCTGTGTTAGGCACTTTTCAGACCCACTGAGATAAACGATCACGGCCACCATTTAGTTATGTTTAGAAATACACTAAGTACCTACAATAGACTAAGTCAGTTGTTACATGAAGATTTTACTGTTGGACTCACAGAGTAGCCATGCTAGATCTCTTTGCAGACAAGAGGGCAGTAGCAGCAAAGCCAGGTCACTATGGCTTGTTCCCTAACTCAAGAATGCAGTGACTGGGGAGAATTACAGAAGACCAGAGCAGGCAGAAAGAGAAACATCTCATTTCCTCAACCCCACCCCCATGTAATTACACAGAGCTGAAAATCAATTTGTCCTAATTTCCACAAGCATGGAAGAAGAATCAGGAGTCACATATCTATTTATAATGGTGCTAAAAGGGAAGAAATCAAGCAAATGGTAAAGCAATGTGGTGGGTTTTTTTTCTTTCTCCAGCCCTAAAGTTATTGGGACATGCATTCAAGGAAGCCTCCAGAGACACTCCAGTCCTGCAGTTGACTTCCCCCATTGAGCAGATTGCTTAGCTGCATTTACACTACCTGACCCAGTTTTCATCTCCTTGTTTGAAGAGAAAACAAAATCATACAGAAAACCAAGCACAGCCCAGACGCACTTAGAGAGGCTTTGGACTGAATCACATTAAAAGGAAACAAGGATAAGAGAGACCTCATTTTACTCAGTGTACAAAAGGGACTGGTATCATATTTACTTTCACAGTGACTTAACCTCCCCCCTGCCTTCCTCCCTGCACCAGATTTCACCCTCACTAACTAGGTTATAACCACACACGCCTGTTCTAAAGCTACCGTAACTTCATGCTTGCTGTAGGTCAAGACAAGCTCTGTGTGAGCAAATTATCGTATACACTACACTTGCCTCAAGATGTTTGTCTGCAAGAACTCCAAAGCCATCTGCCAAAATGATGAGCTTCTCAAAAGCTAAGGTCACTGACTTCAGCATTGGAAACCTGGATATCCCACCACTTCACAGATCTCACAACCGTTTCAGTGGCCAAAGATCCAGTCCCCAGGCCTTCAGCTCTCAGATAAGTGCACATACATTCATTTTGACGGGGGGTCACTGGCAGAGAGACCAGCTTTCCCATCGATTCATGCAAGCTCTACCAACCTCCAAAACCTAAACTAAATTTATTCCTGAGTCCTTGCCCACATCATGCCTTGTGACTGGTCTGACCACAGTCTGAGGGACTGTTCCCAAAGTTCTGCCTAATGAATGTCATAATATGGCCTCACAATTATTTTTTCATTCAAATGAGAATGAATGGACTTGGGCTTCAAATAAGAAATAACTTCCAGTTCTCTCAGGAGGAAAAACTTCACTTCATACCTCTGTGTGTGCACATATGTGCACATGTACTCGCACATGCAACAGACCAAATTTTCCCAATTTGCAACCAAAACAGACAAATTTCAGGCAGTTCCTCCTAACAGTTTCTCCCTCTACCTTGCGTGTGTTAACAAAACACATCATAGTGTCCTACTTTCTCTTGCATTTTTAAAAGTGAGAGCTCCAGAGTAATTTAATGTCCCCATTTACCACACTTTTTATTGAACACAGAAATCAATAACAAACAGCTGGTCAATAAAGAGCTGCTTATGGAAGGGAAAAGCTTCTTGCAGGTGCTAAAAAGGAAAAAATAGAGGAATAATTAATATGTGTTTGACAGTGGCCACCAGGCTGTAACTAATAAGGGGAGTGTATCATCTGTTAGAAGAAAGTTTTCATTTCACAGCTGCCTTGAAGACCTGGCGACATTTCTCCAGCTACCTGCAAGAGCCAGGCACAGGTAGTTACCATCTCAGATGGATGTTTTAGCCAAGCAAGTAAAACTTTTTTTGCATCTCTTTGAAAGCAGTTTCGTCCAGTCCAGTCCCCAGCAAGTCAAAAGCTACTTTTGCATTCCTGCAAAATAGGATGGAGATCCTAATGCCCTCATCATCATGTGGCTGTATCTGCTGTTTCATCAGGGTTTATAGATCCTGTTCCCTCACTGACACAGATCTTCTAATCTTTACTACGTGACTTAAAAGCAGATGCTAACTGCAGCCTATCTCCCATGGTTCAGTGATCTCAGTATCATTCAGCCAGAACAGGCTGACATAAGCCCTGCCCAATTCATTACAGAAGTTATTTTATTCTGCCCTCATTGAACTGGAGAGGACCCTGGTTACCCCCAACAGGCTGGATTCAGCTCACGGGAATAAAGCAAAAGGGAGAGGAAGAAAAATGTGACAGCGGGTACTCTGTAAAATAAAAGTGTCCATAAAAACTGAGCCCTCAAACTGATGGAGGAATAAACATATCAACTGAAATTCACAAATGAGTTATTACATTTTTAGGAACTTCTTCTATTCCCTCTGGTTTCCAAATCCTGCAGCGAAGTGCTCTGGATAGTCAGGGTGCAACAATCACCTCTGCTCAACCTCACTTTAGCGACCTAAATGTGCTGAAGATCCAAATGGTGCTGAATTTGCCCAGTCCCAGGCACCGTGCACAATTTTTATTTAGACAGATTATAACCTGATTTCTTTTTTTCCAGATGAAGACAGAAAGATGAAAGAAGGGGATTGCAGCAGGAAATAGTGAGTCTACAAGGCAGATTTCAAATCCTTTGCCTTGACAGCCAGGCTCTATCGGTAAGGTTTTGTGGACATATTCCTGCTGTGTTATATCATTATCCAAACAATTCAAATGCACCGTCTGCCTTCTTTTGCTCCATAAGCTTTTATTTTCTCCTTCAGTGCTATCATATTTTAGTTAGAAGTGATCACTCTACATTATCCCACTGTTCTGACCCCTCGGGTGCCTCAGCTATTAGATTATACTGCCCCATCCATGAAGACAAGGATATTGATATTATCTATACATCCACCCTGATGAGCTGCTAACCACTACAAGATCACCTTGAGGGAGGAGGCATTTAAAATGCCCAAGAAATGAAATTTAGAGGGGAAAAAACCAAATCCAAAAAGAAATGAGGTGTTTGCCTACATGGGGTACAAGTCATGGAATAACAGCCTTCAGCAAAGATTACCTCCCTCTGACAAGGAGAAGTTGCTGCTGCTGTTGTTTTTATAGAAGTGAGTATGAACAAAGGACTAAGCTGTTCAGGTAGGAGAAATAATTGAGCCTGTAATCAGTTACATGTCTCCAGGTGGAGGCTCATTAGTTTTTCAGGCAACATTCATTAAGATTATGACAAGTTCATACCAAAGTCCAAACACCTCCCCAGCATGTCTGTGGCCTATAAGGTTCTCTTTTAACCCTCACCACTGTAGTGTTTTAGTTAGAGGCAATGAGGAGAATGCTCCAGCTCTGAACCTAATCCATACACAGCAGTGATGTGAAGGCGTTGGGATGTAAACAGACTGACATTTGGTATATTTAGGGTTTAATCTATATGTAAATTTCCTGAACATACTTCAATAAAAAAATAATTCACAAAAATTTACGTTTACAACTTTGGACGTGATTCTTTATGTCTTTAACTAATGGTCTCAGATCTGTACTGTTGTATTTTATAACACAGATCTGATAGATTGTTTGAACAGGAGCAGAACTGAACATTTCCTTTTGTAAAAACAAAAGAGACCTGAGAGATTTTGTTAGATGAGTAACAAGCAGTGGCAAGGCACACAAGACCTCTAGCGAGTTTAAGTCTCTTGTAAATTAGGCATCTGTGAACTGCTGCAGAAAAAATATAAGATTATCATGGACATCCAGCTTAGCTTTTAAATCATGTGGCCTGCTGAACCCTTCCAGTTTGTCTACTTCATCTCCAGCTGTTTATTAATATGAGGTGGACAATCCACTGCTTCACATATGTTACATATGAGTGTTGGTCATTATTCCAAGTACTGGGACTGACTCCCAAGAAGCTGCAGAGTTATAAATTCAAACCACTAGACATTTCTCACCTGCTGCTAAACATCATTTGGACTATGCATATTAGAGTTGGGATTTTAATAACACATGACATAGATGAAATGAGTTGTGATCTGTAGAAACCTTAAATCTTTCTCCATACAAGCAGTGGTAAAATGTGAACAATCAAAAATAACTCCAGTATGGATATAAGAAACACCATTACTATTCAGACCACAGTTTGGTCTTCCTCAGTTTCTGGTCTCTACCAGTGGCCAGCAGCAGATGCTTATGGAAAGATTAGGAATCAACAATATTGGTGATCATTCCTGAGACTGGACTCACTCCTTGTAAGCAGTGGCTGAGTAGATCCTCTCTCAGTGCGCATGGAATTGCTTGGATTTTGTTGGACTACTTCATCCTTTAGTCTTAGCCAAATTTTGGGCACTTCATTTAAAAAAGGTTGAAGTGAGTGTCTGTCTGAGGCCATACCAGCACAGGAGATGGTGACACATGCTTTTGCAGGTGGTAGAGGGACCCGCTGACTGTGCAGTAAACACTTACCAGCCTCCAGGAGTTCCTCCAGCACCCAGCTGACTGCCTGGGGTTTCCACCCTGCCCCGGTGGAAGGGTGTAGGTAGAAGATCTCATCTCATCTACAACCCTGAGTAAGCTTTCCAATCTATGAGTAGTAGGATCTTCCCCAAGGACTAAGTTGCTTCCACATTCAGGTGCATCCATATGTGGGGAAGGGACATACCTGTGTAGCATGTGCCATCTGCAGCATCCCAGTCCTGGGATCCATTCCCCATACACATGCAACTGCCCCCATCACCCTGACTCCCATGGAGGAGAGGTGCCACCACCGCATGGAGAAGATGGTGCCAGTGTATTTAAGTCAAGATTGTGACTAACCTGGGGCACTCATGAAAGCTTCCCAGCCTATGCCCAACTCAGTGTCAGCACATACCCCTTACCTCTCCCTGGCCCCCAGCCCAGTTGTCTTTTGAATAGTCACGTAGATCGGCAAGGATGCTCCAGCTGGGTCCCCAGTTTGGAGAATCAGAGACAAGGACTTTGAAGACCTCTGTGTAGATCACCTGCACCACAGTCCAAACACAGACTACAGATACTTGAAGATTTGAAGAAAGTAAGAAACCAAAAGATCATGGAGCTCCACAGCATTGCCCCAAGTGATCTCTACCCAAACCAATGTCAGGACAAGAGCATTACCAAAGACACATTCAGTACCGTGAGCAGGAGCTGAGACCTGCAGAAGATGTGGCTAGACTGAGTATAAAAAAAAGCAATTTGCATCAGAGTCATCATATTAAGGCAAGAAAATGGCCTTAAAAAAAAAAAAAAAAAAGACATAGGTCACTAGCTCTTCTAGTTCCTCCTACAATGAGAACAATAACTCTCCAAGACAGCCAGCCTTCATTGAAAGTCTTCAAGCAATGGAGATTCATCATTCCATTAACTCTCACAATTTCTCATTTCCATGGCAGCGAAACAGTAGTTTTCATGCAAGCTGAGAAGCAGGCATGTTGAAAGGAAATGCTCATGCATATAGAAGGAATGAGTCATGAATGTTCATACTTAATATCCATTTAAATTTCTCACACTAACATGCAGGTTATAAACAAGAGACCTAACAGTTTTCAGATCTTTATCTAGATGCAGAAATGTTCTTTTTAATCTTAAATCCTGTATAATGTATGAAATGCTAAAACATATACTTTTGCATATAACCAAGCCATTCATATTCAGATGGTTTAATTGTCTTGTTCAGTAGGAGCCGCATTAGTTAGCTGCATGTAATTTTCAGACTATTTTATTCATATCATGTTTATAGAAAGACTGAAGAAAAATTGATTATATGCACTTTGATGGCTTTGCCTTAAAAAGTAGGAATATTTACATGCTATATCTGATTAAAAATTTACCAGTTAGTAATACTGAATTGGGAAAATTTAAACAGAATTTCAAGGCAAAATACATGAAGAGTATGTGTAGGTAAGTTAAGACCAAACCTGTTGCAAGCAAAATCAATAAAAATATTCATTAAAAACCTTAGCTGTTCAGAGTTAATGGTTCTCTTAGAAGGCTCTCAAACACCTTAAGGGGAAGACAATGCACAATGAAGACATTTAATTAACCTTAACTCTGACCCCCATAGCAATAGCATTCACATATCTTGCAATCGTTATTTCTTTCCTACCTGCTCTGTACCTCTGAGAGCACACTTTCTCATTGCCTTCTCATCACACGGATCTTTCCATGCTTTTCTAAATTTCTCCAAGATAAACATAAGGGACACTTAATGAAATCACATAAGGAAGAGTAGGCAACGGAATGAGGTTAAAGATAAACATAGATGGAGATCGTGTCTTCTGTTGGGATGAAAAATCTTCAAGATATGAGAAGATGATCTGTAGTAATGCAAATGCAGCTGTTCCTCTCACCTGGCTGTACCAAAACAGGACATCAATGAACAGAAGGGAAGTTATAGGGAGACATATTTTTTTCTTTTACATGCAAGAGAAATTACATGATTCTGGGAATGAGGAATGCTGCCAGACCACCCTCTTGTCTTGATTCCCTGTTTGTAAGAAATAATAACCAGAGCTTTCCCATGGACACCGAAGTAGCAAACCCCATGGAGGTAAGATGAAGGATGGGAAGGAGACTTGTTCAAGCTTCTCAGAAAGCTTCCCAGGTTTCTCCTAACACTCTTTGTAATCTCCCCCCCCCCACTGACACTGTAACCATGATGAGAACCTCAGACTGGGAATTATTAGAGATTTATTCACTAAAAGCTTTTCAACTCACCTTCCAAATGCACAGCAATTTCACACATGAGTGTCAGGAACTCCTGAAAAACACCATTTGAAAAAAGAAAAAGACAGAGGATTTTTAAGAGGTGAATGAGAAATGCGTGATTTACACACAGAATTTCTGTGTTCACAGGGTTCTATGAGAACACACAGATTTCATGACAAGGAAAAGGAACTTCCACTTCAGAGAAATTCCTGCTATGGGAGGTGATGCAAGAAAAGTGTCATTTCCTTGCCCTGCAAAGAATACTCACAAAGGAAGGCAGACAGGTCTTAAAAAGGCAGATCCACTAAAGGCTGACATGCATTAAGCCTTCAGCTGCACTGAAAAAAAAGCAAAAAACAGAATTGGAATGTGTATTTGAAAGTTATTTGGAGAAGAGGAGAACTATCTCTTCTGCACCATAACAAAATAGACTTCCTAAAACAGCATAGTTATGGGAAATAGTGCCATAAAAGGAATGCAGACCATTTAAGAGAGTGAAATTTTGTGTAACATGGATTATTTTCCTTGACTTGCAAAGGCAGTATACTTTTACTGTGCCGGGTAGTAACTGAGAAACTAACCCAAAAATCCTCTTAAGTCAATAAAGAGGCTGCCATTGACTTTATCAGATTATAAATCCAGTCCCAAAGAAGATAAGTGCTATGGGTGTACTTTCTGTCATTGATAAATGATGGAACTGAGGAAAGCTATTTTACAGCCATAACCAGTTCCTTTGATTTCAGCCAAGTGCAACTCATGGCTGAAAGCAATGTCCTCTGAAACACAGCCTCTGCCAGGGCAGCACATGGATCTTTTAAACAGCGTGGTACAGCAGCATAACCCGCTTTAGAGATGAGAGCAGCTCAAGCACTCGCACATTGGCGAAGACCATGTACCATGCTCTAGGTGATCTAGTCGAACCCCTAGTCCATGATTGTGCAAAGATGTATGGATATGGTTTAACATCTGGAAGCCTCAGAACAAACATAAGTGCTTGCATAGCCTCTCTTAGGCTGCCCAGGATATGAAATTCAGTCTCAGCAGAGATACATGGTTCCTTCAATCACCAGACCCACTCCCTTGGAAGATGCTAAGATGAAGTCAGCTCAATCCTGTATCATTTATGAGATTTGATGTGAGGATAGGCCAAGGCCTTACAATCTGAGGGCAATGGCCTTTTGCATTCACACAAGAAACAAAATATCTGAACTCATTACTTGCTGGAGCACACAGCATCTGTTATATCATGTCATCGTGTAGACTGTCAAAATAAATGACTTGGAAAGATCAATACTGGTATTGATACCAGGGGAAGGCAGACAGATGGCTTAGATGGGAAAAGCCAAACTCTTCATCAAGGCTCTGATTTGTGCTTGTACTGTCTTGGCTGTTTCCTTAGGCCTGACTTTTCAAAGACTCGCAGAGTTGTCTGCATAGACAGACCTGCCTGCAGGTGAGCTTAGAAAGCAAGAAGAGATAGTCCAGACCCTGTCTGTGAGAGCTGTAATATCACTGCTGTTGTTTCACTGGTAGAAACTAAGCCCTACATTTAGCTCCAACACCCATGCCTTGACTGTGCTTGCTAAGAGTCTAGTGGCACGTCACAGCAGTAAGTTTGGTCCCTTTCTTTGAAGCAGACATGGAAGGGCCAGGCAACACCCCAGGCCTGAATTACCTGCTCTTCAACACCCATCCATGTATCTTGGTTGTTAGACCAAAACCCAGTGACTCCCAGGACTTTTTGATTGAACTGCAGGAGAATCTATCTGGCAGCAGATATGAATGACTGTCTGATAAATAGTCCCTCCCTGCCTATATGTTACTGATAGCTCAGCTATTGAGTCACATTGGAAAGGAGTGGAGACTTTTTGCTTTGCCAGCTCTTGCTTCAAGCCTAACTGCTAGTTCAATGCTGCCATGAACTTTTGCCTTCTTGAATGCAATATTTTGCTATCCAAAGCTGGAAAAGCATGAGAAAAAAAAAAAAAAAACTCATCCTAGAAGGAAATTAGCATCCGGCAGCCTAATAACCCATTCTCTGCATCACATGCAGAGTGCTGTAATTAAAGCCATAAAATATTCAGAATTGATTTCTGCATTTGGAAGATACACTCGCAACATAACTAATGATGGCTGCTGCTGTGTGCCTGGGAGAGGAATTCTCCCCCAGAAGGCTGTTCTCCTTAGGAAGCCTGCTGGCCCCATCTTGCCTTTCCTAGGGGAGATGAAGGTCAGATAACCCAGGCAGCAAATACATTCAGGTCCTCTCCAGCCCCAGCTCAAGCAGTCACAGCTCAGTGCTTCAAAATTTGAGCTGGGCTGTTCTCCTGCAAAAGCTTCCCCAAGCACATTTATGCTGTCACCCAAATGCACACCCAAGCCTAGCAGCACGTCCTGCAGCAGTACTCTGCCGACGCTCAGCAGTAACCAGCCCCTGCTCACCCACTCGGCAGCGATGGAACTCATCAGCAAAGCAAGGGTCACCCAGACACAGGCAGATTAATGAGATGTGCCCATAGATTCGCAGTGCTTGTGCAATTGGTCCCCGTTCCCAAGAGGCTGATGATTTGCCAATGCACCATGTGGCACAGTGAAGTTTGCAAATCTCCTCCTGCCCTGCCAACATCAGCACGGCTTTAAACTTCCTGTCTGCGATTTCTCATAGACAAAAAAGACTGCCCTGACCAAAGATTTTGGTTTGATGGTCTTGGTTTTGTTCCATAAGTGTGAAAGTCTCCTTGAGTCTGCCATGTTCCCTTGAAAAGAAGAACAAATTCCCTAATTTAGAAAGTTTTAAAAGAAGCATGAGAAATCAAGATGAAAAACCTTTTAAGCAGAGTTCATTGGCAACAGTGTTTTAAGCTGCACAGTAAACAGAAAGTATCCGATCTGCTTTAAGAAGAGATATTTAAACTCTGTATTACATTTTTGCTTCTCTGCTTTCTACGCCTATTCCAGTCACTGCAGTGACAGTTTTGCCAGGTCTCACTCATCACGCTTCAGGGCAGGGTTATGAAAGCAGTGTTCTTGTAAAGCCAAAGCAGATACTTTCTTATGGGAACTGGCCTGCTTAAGAAAAGAGGGGAGGGGAGGTAGATGCTGCAGCCAGCAATGCTACAGTCACAAAAGAAATAGGATCTATCTTGAAACACTTTGGTAGGAGATCTCCAGGCTGATGCCTCCTGTCAAGTCTCAATCCACCTCAGCACAAAAAAGAAGATGAGGAGCCCTATAGCCAGGACCATCTCTGCTGCACTAGACCTGTTGCAGAGCAGCAGTTATCCTAACCTATTACATGGAACAAAACCCATTAACAAAACCCTGGACATCAGGCCCAGCAACTACAAGAGTTTCCTTTAAAATCCAGTAGTTTCTGCCACTATATTTCACTATGAGAATCAGAAATTCTTCTACCATGTATAGCTAAGAGAGCAAATTCAGCCTGAGGTCCACCCTGCAGCCAGCTCTGAGCTAGAACAAAACTATTCCCACAGTTCAGCTAAAATTTGCTTCTTGTCTTTAAAAAAAAAAAACAAACCCTGTCTTGTAGAGAACATTGGATGACTCCCCTTGATTTACAGCTATCGTCTTTAGGAGATGTAAGACATAATAATGACCTGCTTCTGAAATGTCTTGCTTCTGAAAGCCAAAACCAATCTGAATAAAAAATCCATTGATCAATATTCTCCCACTATTTTCTGCCAATTAAGCCTGTAAGTTAGTGTACCTTAAAAACTATACTGGAGCAAAGACTTCACGGGCTCAGCCTTGGCTGTTCACCTGTCAAAAATAAAATCTGCTTAATTTTTATGTGATAATAATTATGTAACATTTTTGGAAGTAAATAATTCAGCAAGGATGAGATGCACAACACAGAAGAATTGGTTGCGCCCGTGTTTTGCTTACTGATAAGGGACAGTTTTGCTGTCCCTTTGAATGCCTGCAGCACCAGCATTAACCTCTGCAAGCATCTTGAGAGAGAAATAAAAAAGAGCCCTCCCAGCAAAATTAAATTCCACTGCCAGCTGACATTTGTTTCTTTTTATCTATACATTTGTCTAATTAAGAAGATATAGTGCCATTTTCATTTTCATATAAACTCTTAACTTCAATGGGGATGCATTCTGCAAACCAAACAAGGATTTATTAAGATAATAAAGCAAGCACTTCATAAAAATTTAAATGCTTGCTACGATCATCTTTTTTGTGGAGCTAAGAGGCCAAGAAAATCTCTTCAATGGGGGGAGGGATCTGCAGTAGTAAACAGCTTCAGCAAGCCCATGCCCAAGTGCATGTGTGAAGTCTGCATGTGCAGGGGTCACTCACCCTCCACAACACTTGAGCCTTCAGCAGGATTTTAGCTGTGTGCCAACTTTGCACCTTTTCAAGCACAGGGGTGCACTGGTTCAAATTAATTGATTCATTTACAAGGACCTCAGCTAGGGGGGAAAGCATATTAGTTTCCCTTGCTTGTGCTGCATCGTCTGATTATAACAACATAGTTAATCAAAGGGAGGGGAGATGAAGATCTTTTTTTGCCAGTGTGGCAGGAAAGACCGTGAAGCTTTAATTGACCCCTTGAGAGACGAAGTGAAAAGTTTGTGGATTGAGTTGAATTTTTAACACAAGGGCACATTTTCCTTTCAGTTCTGCTCTGGAGACTAAAAGAAAGGGTCGCGCTCCCAGCTCCCAGCCATCCTGGGTGCAGCTGCTGTACCACCTCCTTACCTGAACTGTTTCAGAAGCAATGTAGATATTAATACCTCAGGGTAATGACTCACAATAATCCCTTAAATCCCATAATTGAAAAAAATGGCCACTGCTAACTAATGATTTTGGAGGCTGGGGCATAATGAAGTGAGTTCTGCATAAGATGCCTGAGGATTTTAAAGTGACTGGTAGATCCGCCTTATTTGTCTGGGCTATGCAAGGTGTTCCCAAAGGCAACATGTCCTGGGTCAGCCAGGCAAAAGGGTATCCAGGTCCTCTGAGACCAGGACTGTGAGGGACCAAGGATGCTGTCCCATGTGCCATGTCCTCCATTTCTTCCCAATACATGGTGACACCAAGGTGGATTCAGCAGTCACAGCACAGCAGCAGGCTGCAGGGTGGGTGAGGAGGGACAATGGCCCTTGTGACTGAAGGAAAATTTTGCAAAACAAAAGAGGTTGAGAGAAGGGACAATATCACACACCTTTTTTTTTTTTTTGAGGGTGGGGTTAAAATTCCAAACTCAGCATTTAGAAAGGCAGGGGAGGAGGAAAGGATTCTCAGAAACACTCAAAATGTGATGAGAAGTTCCTGCAGGGAACCGGTGAAGTGCCCCTGCTCTCTCTTAGATCCCATAGGCTTTTACCTGACAAACTTCTGGTTATCTCTATCAAATCAGACTTTCCACCCTCCCCTTTAGTTCTGACGGAGAGATGAAGAGACTAAAAATATATGTTACAGCACAGGCCAGAAAAGGACAAGTTTCCTATTCACTCCTTCTGTTCTGGCCATGACCTACAGCAAGATTGCACAAAACTGAGGACAGGCAGAGATTAGCTGGCTAATGAGGAAAGATGTGCTCAAGGGTAGTTTGTGATAGCAAGACTTGATAATGTTTGCCCTACATAAAGTATGTCATCTGGAAAGATGGACAACAGGTTCCAGTGGCAAAGGTTGCTGAGGATTGCTACAGCTTGTTCCCAATGCTGCATGCCAGCTCTGCATGCCCTTTCTTTCCTCTCTCCAGGTAAACCTGAAGCACAGAGGCAGCAGTTTTGCTAGTGGATCTGATAGTCAATAGGTTGCCACAAGTCCCAGCCAATAATCAATGATTTAACACATGGAATTTCCTGGCTTACAAATGTTATGGTGAACAATTCTTCTAGCCAAAAAAGCAGATGATCTGCTTGTAACTTGCATGAACATTCCCCAGATGTGGACATGTATGTGGCAACAGTGAAAAAGGTTTTTTAGATAGCAGCAATAGCTTTTGTTACAAATAAAAGCTGTTACTTCTCCTTACAAAAAGTTTTGTTCTTCTCCTTATACCACTGCATCTCTAACAATGCTATCATAAATAATGATCATACTCAGCTGCATGGCAAGAAAATGTAAACACTGTAGCTGCTACTCACTCAACTTAAAATATTCTAGTTGGATTTCCTCTCTGCTGCAACAAACATTATATTTTCCCTCTTCTTCTCAAACAACTGTGACACTCGTGACCACATTGCAAGAAGGTTCCCTGCAAGCCCCCAGCATTATGCAGCCTCATTAGTAGCTTTGATTATTATTAGGCACATCTCCAGCTTCCCTGAATGGCTGTATGACTGTCAGTCCTGTGCACTGCTTCATATTGCTAGTGGTTGATACAGTTCAAGCGCCAAAAGCAAGCCAAAGGGCACAGCCAAAAATAGGTAGTAGCAACAGCTGGGAAAAGTAACCAATTCACATAATGTCAGCGACTCCATGATGATCCTGTTGAGCTGGTGTTTAATAGAAGGCATTGAAAATGAAGATGTCGTACCTAAGGACATTGATAACTTCATGGAAATGACCATAACCCAGCACTGTCTTTTCAATGATTGCTAATCTTGTTTAAGACAAGAGAAGCTGCAATTTACTTGCACGTTCTGAGTCTACAGGGAGGTTTTATTTCATTCTTCCTTTCCTTTCTCTGAAGCACCAGATGTTAGACAGGATTAGACGACAGTTTGAACTAGAATGCAAAAAAGAATAGCCTTAAGAAACATTTCCATTGCCTTAAAAATGCTTCTGGAACAAAGCATCCAGATCGTGGTCCTCATTTGAACCAGTTTTTTGGTTTTTCCTTCACTGCAGCGGTTTTAAGGAGGTTGACTGAAAGTTAGCAAAGTTGTCTTACATATAATGCCCTCAGGACAACTGACCAATGGCCTATTGACAATCTCCAGTTTTCAGTGAGCAGGGCAGGAACATACCTTTAGCCTTGTCCAGAAATGCCCAGTTTTGATCTCTTTGTCTTATACTGGAGGAAAAAACAGCCCACTCTTCATTTTGTGGGAATCAGTTTGTTTAGAAACTTTTCCTCTGACTTTCCAAATCAAATTGTCACCTAGAAATTCTTCATCACTATACCAAAATGCAAGTGATGAGTATTATTGCCAAAGGAATCAACAGATGAATAAAAAATTTTATTTTTAACTTACCCCTTAAAAAACATAATGACCCCAGAGCTGTCCCACGGGAGTTATCCTTTATCACACTGGATGAATAGAGATTTTTCTGGTTCTCAAAGCCCAAATCATCCATATTCATGCCAAAAGTATAGAGTTCCTGTCAAAAAGGCTTTAATCAGACACAAGGCAGAATGTAGATTCCTCTTGCACCAATAGCTCCCAATATGGTGATCTACAAAATGTCATAGCAACCAGTTCTGCAATGGGCTGAATTTCCCCTGAGTTACGCCAACAATTCAGACCACATCTTGGGATGCAGGCCAGAGTGAGTAACCAGCCCCAGGGACTGACGGCACCCTCCTCTTCAAGCTGCCAAGTTCCTGGGTTGACTTATAGGAGGAAAAAAAGACATGAAGTGAAAAACCAGGAGGAATTTGGACTGAAAATGTTCTTTCCACTAAAGTTAAGCAATACATGAAAGTTGAAACTTTATGTTCAATAGCCAACCATTGAGAAGGCAGGTTCTCCACTCCATGGGGGTTGCTGGGATGGGATCTGGCTCAAGACATAACATTCTTCCTAGCTGTCAGTCCTGCTACACTCCTGCAGCCCAACAAAACTCATGAGGGACCAGCACTCGAGTTCTGCAACCTGGAGTATCATGACCTGGACATTTCAGGAGTACTAGAAATGCTTGTGCTGCTTGTAATCCATACAGCACAGTGTGGCCATGACATGGCCTCAGACATGGAAGCCCAGATGTTCTCCAGCCACAAAGCATCCCACCACAAGGCACAGTGTTATGGCTCCCGCCATGTCTTCAAAGAGTGCTCTGGGACTCCACTGCCCTACAGCAGGCAGCTCTAACAGCCAGGCAAAGCAGCTTTTCCCACATTGTTTTACCCTGTGTTTCCTCCCAAGTCAACCCTTCACTCTGCAATCAGCCTTCAGACACCCCTCATCTCCTTGTGACTCACATTCCAATTTCTTCACAGGCACATCATGTGTTTCTTGTACTCTGCTGAGGACAAGGAGAAAAGGGGAAGGGGTCATATCCCACTTCAAGAAATGTTGATTGGATTATTTGAACCTGCTCCCTTGAAAATGTACCATTATGGACCAGCAAGTAGCACACCCAGAGGTGACATTCCCCACATAAACGAATACTTAAGGATTAGTCATGCAGCTGTACAGAAGGCATATGACTGGCTTTGCAGGAAGGATTACTGTAGCAAAAATGAATACAGATGACTGAAGCAGCCAGGACAGGGACCCATCCTTCCACTTCAGCTGGGTATAAAGCTTCTGGCTTGAGGTCTGTCTACTCATATTGGGCATCTCCTAGACGCTCCCACAGCACTACATTTGGTAATTATGAAAGGAAGGAAATCCGCTACAAAAAAAAAAAAAAAAAAAAAAAAAGGAGTAACAAACACAAAAAAGTGTTTGATTTCCCAAAAAAAAATTTCATCAATGCACTAAAAAGCCTTCCCCCTCCAGCTGGCAGTTTCTGAAGGACAGCAGAAAGACAAGAACTTTCTGAAGCATTTTCAATTGCAGAATTCATAGAGGTACCCAGGGAGCTCTTGGCACAGACTGAGCACAGAGCCATCATGCTGCACTGCAAGTGCAGACACTCAGCAAACTCGTCTCCAAAGGGTCGTTCCCTTCGAGCGAGCTGAGGCCAGGGAGTTCATGTCCTACTTCAAACCCAGGAGCTGTACTTGCTTTGAGGAAAACTGTTCTCTGAAAGGCCCTAGTCCAAATAGTCCCTAGTCCCTGATAAAGGTGAAAAAAATGCTACAGGTGACTTCACTAAGCTTTCAAATCAACCCTGTTTTATGTTACATTAAGAACTGCAGCTTTTAGCATACTGGAGTCCAGCAGTTTCTTAGGATGTAGCAGATGCCCTTTAGTTGCTCTGCTTTTCTCCTGTTGCTAATTTATTGTATTATTGTTGCTAATTAATTTATTGACTCTGTCAAGAAACACCATGGGACATTTCTTTCTTTTTGGAGGAGTAGGATGGAGCGAAGACACTCATCCTCTAGTGCTGAGCCACCAGCATATGTAGAGGCATATGATGTCCCCCAAGAAAAGAGACCAAACTCCTGTTCTCACCTAAAACCACACATCATCACCCCTATTTGTGTCTTAGTGACCACAAAATCATGAGCAAGACTATTACAGACCGGGTTTGGTAGCAACAAGCCTTAATTTTATCAAGGTTCCTCTACCTTCATAATTTCAAATACCTGTCAGCAGCAAAAAAGTGTCAAGCAAGCCGCAAGTGACCAGAGAGACTTGAATATTCTCTTCCTTTTTCCCCCATGTGTTTTTTTCCTTCAGCCATAGCTCTTTACCACAGTAAGTAGAGAGCAGGTGATTTGATTTATGCTGGGTTCCAGCAAAGCTCACGTTGCATCGCTGCATAATTATCAGCGGATTTTTCCTAGTGGACACACACCAGTGCAGGGCCGGAGGGCCAGAGGTGAGTCCAGCTTGTCTGACAGCTCCATGCCAAGCCTGCTGTTTCCTATTTGCTCGCGTCAGCCCCTTTTTTACTGTTGTTAAGGCCGAGCTTACAGGGGTTTCTGGGAAGCAGGGACAAGCCCGGCTGCGGGGCTGCAGCCCCGGTGCCCTCCAGAGCTCTCCCTCACTTGTCACCAGTATCCCCAGCAGCCGTGCTGGGGGAACCCATGGCCGGTCCGAGGGGTCCCTCTGGTGATGGGAAGCGGCGGCTGCCGGGAGCAGAGCAGGGGCTGCTCCTGCTCTTTCCATACGGAGGACTAGCTGCCCAGCGGGCCCCGGGAGGGCTTGCCCGAGCCCTGCCCGGCTCCCGGCGCCCTGCCTCCTCCCGGGGTGCCCTTACACCGCCGGCGCAGTCCAGCAAGTCGGGCTTTACGGTAACCCCGGGCAGCCCCGGGGGGTCTGACCCCGCTGGGCCGGGCAGCATCGCGCCAGGCCCATGCGAATAAACCCCACGTCGGGGGGCGCAGGATTACTGCCCCTGCAGCGGTGCAGGGCGCGGTGCAGCCCCACAGCATCCTTCCCTCCGCTCCACCCCAGAGCGGGGAGGGGGTCAGCAAGTCACAGCCCAAAGGCGAAGCCAGGCGCTGCCTGCACTCGGGGTTTTCTGGCTGCCAGGTAATCTGTCTGTTAACGGAGTCAGAACTTTCATGAACAAGAACTACTATTTCTTCCTGGGCATAAGGAAATGAATCAATAGCCCCTCCCCTCAACATGGAAAGCAGGGACACAGTCACATAGCACAAACTCCCACACATGCAGCATTTTGGGGAGAAAAGGCAAAATGGGGATAGAATGGATCATCTTAGAGCGAGTGGGCAGAGGACGGACCAGAAGTGGTTTTCTGATGACTGCAGTTCAGCAGCTTGTACCCAACAAATTGGCTTCAGATACCTTTCTCACAGATCACCTACAGCACGTTCTCACTGATGTAGTCCAAAATAATGAAATCTTCTTTAGAAATTGAAATCCAGCCACTGTTTACATTCCAAGTGCCCCAAATCACTATACTGAGGATATGGCTGATTCACCATCTCTAATGACCTGTCAAACCTGGGGGAAGGAGGTCAGATCCAAGGAGGTTTTTCTAGGCTCCCCAGGGCTCAGGGGAGACCAAAGCAGCTCTGCTTAGAGGAAAATAATGTGATGCTGGTCCCAGTCCTCCTTTCAGACTCATTTAGCCAGGTGTGATACTGTCAATAGTGGTGGCAATGCATTACTTTACACAGGTGTAATTTAGCAGAGGTTTGTGTCTGCTTTTTTCCCTAAAGAGCTTTTAAAAAAAGCAATCTGTCAGACCTTCCTATTCAGGTCATTCCCAAGTCATGTTCTGCAATACAGTCATAGAGACAAATGTAGAGTGTTTTCACTTTAAAGTGTGATGATAAAAGAATACTTGGTAGCCAGAGGGAAATTTCAAGGGGTGAGAACAGTGCTTCCAACTCCTCTGGGGGTCTGACATTACATACTCCTCAGGCAAGTAAATTATTAACTTGCTTCATTCATGCCCTTTAGCAGGAAGCACAACTGAGAGCAAATTCAAGTTCTGACTATTGCAGATTTCATGCCTAGTTTGGCATCTTCGTTTTTTCCAGCTCTCATAAATAGGTGTTTGTCATCTGAGAAGCTCAGTTTTAATGAAAGAAGAAAATTCTGCCTCTTAGTCCTCTTGTTTGCAGAATACAGATGTTTGCAGTTGCACCCTTTCAGAGGGCAGTGTGCCAGCTCTCTGCCAATGCTACAAGTCAGCAGCAAGGTGTTTAAGAAACCAGAGAGGATGGTAGCTCAGCAAACTCTGTTGAAGCATCTCTTATAGTGACAATACAAATGGAGCTGCTTGTGTTTCAGCACTGACACACCCTAGAAAGGTCCTGTCTGAATACCCCAGATGGTGGCAATGCTCCCTCTGTCTCACTGACACCTGGACTCTCTAAATTTTGCTCAATCTTGTCACCTCATGTGGGACTGGATACTTCTGCTCCACGATACCTATTATCAGTATTTTCATAGCTAATGGACAGAGCTGGCCTCATGACTGAGTGTCTCAGTCTGCTGCAGAACACAGACACCTCTACACACAAGCAGTTTTCCATATGCCATTTTTAGGCTAACAGCAAGGAGTTACAGGTGCCATCCAGTGAATGCTTTGCTCTTATTACCTACCAGCAGAAGGTATTACTGCAGTCTTAGGGCTCTGTTGCCCATTCAGTGCACTCATGTTTAGTGCTTCCCCTGCCTGGAAAAAGAGCACTAAGAAGAAACTTTATGCTGCAATTTATTACTATTTTACTTTCTTCACATTAAAACTGCATCCACCCCTGCTTACAATGACAGTCTTACTCCCCAGCAAGGCAATCCTCATACCCTCAGAGATGCCCTTCCCTCCACAATTCTCACAGTTACTAATGAAACTCTCCACTTTCCTGGCACCCTTAACCACCAAGCACTTTGGAGCAGACAGCTGGTGCCCCACTGAAGCAAACAGACAGACAGACAGACTGTCTTTGATTCTGATGGGCTCAAATTAGGCTACAAGTTCAACTCCAAAATCTGTAGCTTTATCTGTAGTGGACCCAGGCTCCTTGCCTGATTTGCAGAGGGCAAAAGCATTCAAACAGCTTCTTGAAGATTTGTGTGAAATCAATATTATGAGCTGATACCAAGTTTTAGCCAACAATGTTTTAATTGCCTGTTCTCCCTTTTCCCACCCCAGGCTGGGAAAGAACTGAAGTTTGTTTCACAGGTACTGCCATGCCAAAGATGAAGCAGTGAGGACCTAGCATTTCAGAAGCTGTCTGGCAGCTTTGGTCCTACCAAGAAACTTTGAGGAACTTCAACACATTCTCCAAGTTGAGCACATCATAACATGTTGCACAAAGAAGACCTAAGCTTTTCTGCATCCGACCCTGGGACAAACAAAGCATTTGATGCATATCCCTTTGAGATCCACCAAAATACTCTCATTAGCTTGGCTGAGGTTTGAGTTGGGCCCAGAGACAACTTCCTAAAGTCACCTAGCTTTTGCCAAGGTCCAGCACATAAGGAAGTGAGGTATTTGTTTCTGCTTTGAGGATTTAAGATGTTCCTGTTGTATAAATAACAGGGACGTCCACCCCTGTCATTTCTAACTGCCAGGAGTGGAAGGATGTGGCTGGAAGCAAGGGGAGTGGTGGCTGGATGTGTCTCTCCACCCAAACAGCAGACAGATCTCATCATCCCCCAACCCTGCCAGCCAGCTAGTGAAGCTCCTTTGTGGCACCCACGTAAAAGTCAAGATTTTCCAAATAGTGCCCTACTATAGCTCTTGGAGAATGATTTTCCCACACACATGAAGGAAGAGAATATGCTCAAAACAAAATTAGGATATAAATATATGAAGTGTGAAGCTGAAGGCTTATGATACCTTTATGATGCCTCAAACTCCATTAACAAGTTGGTTTGTTTTCCAGAAGAGTCCACTCCTGTTTCATACATAGGGAAAGGAGTGGGCTGGGTGGGGGGTGTGTCATATAGCACTTAACTTCAGGCTACCATGAAAAATCCTCTCTTATCCCTCATGGGAAGCAAAGGCAGGCAAGGACTCCCACCTCTCCAGCACTAATGGATGAACTGGTGGCCAGGTGCCCCGAGATGGCATTTACACACAGTTTTCCAGGTTTGGGACTGAAAAGCATAAAATTTGACCCTTCCTAATTCTGGTAGAGGGATACTCATACTGTCCAGAAAAACAGAGCCATGAGCACATCAGGGCATCCCAGACGAAGCACACCCACGGCAGACAAAATTAGTGGGTGGTGTACAATATTAATTCAGTTCCTTATCCATGTGAACCAGGATGCTGCCTTTAATTAAATTAGCATAAGCTATCTCTTTGACATTCTGATTTAATATTATAGACTCAAGGTTTTATCCCAGTAAATGCATAAAATGTGAATGCATATCAGAGTCATTTTTTCATGTTTCTCTGTACACTCACTGTTTCTATTGTCTTAATGATCTAGTTTGTCTTTGCCAGCCAGGATGTATGTGTTACAGACTAAGCCAATGTTTGGTTCTCAAAAGGGGAGAGAAAATCATTACAGTGGCTTCTTTACTGCAGGGCTGTGGGAGCTCCCCAGTGAGATGGAGGAGCCTTATGGCTGTTATTTTCCCAAAAGTCAACCTGAGCCTGGGGGACAGGTGCTAATTGAGAGCACTTTCTGCTGGGCTTGAATCTGAGGCTGTCCCATTCACCAGAGCAGAGCTCATGCAGGTCCCCTGATGGTTCTCCAGCAAACAAGGAGGGCTGTGGAAAGGCTCTTCTCCCTGGGCTGTTTCTTCTCTTTTAAAAGCACTTTCACACTGTCAAGTGGTGTGAAAATGTCATGGATAGCTGAGACCTGGGGGACAGGTCACGCTGCCTTCCTTGTACAGGGAGCTCCCATGCACTCTCTTTGGGTAGGATTTGTTTCAGGCCTCTTGTGCTTGAAGCCTCCAGACCACACTGACCCATCTGGCAAGGATCTCATGTCCAACTCACTGCCCATCACCACCTGTAGGTCTCCCTCCTGGGTTTCTGCCATTCAAGTACCTGAGCACCAGCCCGAAATGGCAACAAGTGATGAGGAAAAGGCTGAGGTGCTTAATGCCTTCTTTGCCTCAGTCTTTAATAACAGGACTAGTTGTACTGAGGGAATCCAGCCTCCTCAGCCAGAAGACAGAGACTGGGAGAATGACCCCACCCACAATCCAGGAGGAGATAGTGACCTACTGCATCACATAGACACACCCAAGTCTATGGGACTGGATGGGATACACCCGAGGGTGATGAAGGAGCTGGCTGGGATGCTCGTCAAGCCGCTTTCCATCATTGACCAGCAGTCCTGGTTGAACGGGGAGATCCCTACAGATTGGAAATTGGCCAGTGTGATGCCCATCTATAAGAAGGGCTGGAAGGATGAACTGGGAAATGACAGGCCTGTCAGCTTGACTTCGGTGCCCGGGAAGCTGATGGAGCAGCTCATCCAGAGTACCATCACACAACACATGCGGGACAACCAGATGATCAGGCCCAGCCAGCATGGGTTTATGAAAGGCAGGTCCTGCTTGACAAACATGATCTCCTTCTATGACAGGGCAACTTGCTTATTGGATGAGGGAAAGTCTGTGGATGTTGTCTGCCTTGACTTTAGTAAGGCCTTTGACACCGTTTCCCACAGCATTCTTCGGGTGAAACTGGCTGCTCGAGGCTTGGATGGGCACACGCTTTGCTGGGTAAAAAACTGGCTGGATGGCCGGGCCCAAAGAGTGGTGGTGAACGGAGTTAAATCCAGTTGGCGGCCGGTCACGAGTGGTGTCCCCCAGGGCTCGGTTTTGGGGCCACTCCTGTTTAACATCTTTATTGATGATCTAGACAAGGGGATCAAGTGCACCCTCAGTAAGTTTGCAGATGACACCAAGTTGGGTGGGAGTGTTGATCGGCTCGAGGGTAGGGAGGCTCTGCAGAGAGATCTGGACAGGCTGGAGCGATGGGCTGAGGCCAACTGTAGGAGCTTCAATAAGGCCAAATGCCAGGTGCTGCACTTGGGCCACAACAACCCCCAGCAGCGCTACAGGCTTGGGGAGGAGTGGCTGGAGAGCTGCCAGTCAGAGAGGGACCTGGGGGTGTTGATTGACAGCCGGCTGAACAGGAGCCAGCAGTGTGCCCAGGTGGCCAAGAAGGCCAATGGCATCCTGGCTTGCATCAGAAATAGTGCGGCCAGCAGGGACAGGGAAGGGATCTTGCCCCTGTACTCAGCACTGGTGAGGCCACACCTGGATTACTGTGTTCAGTTTTGGGCCCCTCACTACAAAAAGGACATTGAATTACTCGAGCGTGTCCAGAGAAGGACAACAAAGCTGGTGAAGTGTCTGGAGCACAGGTCGTACGAGGAGCGGCTGAGGGAACTGGGGGTGTTTAGTCTGGAGAAGAGGAGGCTGAGGGGAGACCTCATCGTCCTCTACAACTACCTGAAAGGAGGCTGCAGAGAGCTGGGGATGAGTCTCTTTAACCAAGTAACAAGCGATAGGACAAGAGGTAATGGCCTCAAATTGCGCCAGGGAAGGTTTAGACTGGATATTAGGAAGCATTTCTTTACAGAACGGGTTGTTAGGCATTGGAATGGGCTGCCCAGGGAGGTGGTGGAGTCCCCATCCCTGGAGGTGTTTAAGAGTCGGGTCGACATAGCGCTGAGGGATATGGTGTAGTTGGGAACTGTCAGTGTGAGGTTAATGGTTGGACTAGATGATCTTCAAGGTCTTTTCCAACCTAGATGAGTCTGTGATTCTGTGAAAAACCATCTGGGAGACTTCACTGATACCAGCACTTTTGCTTCAGGCTGTGTTTTCTCTCCCTGCGCACAGAAGGCTTGCTGTGAGGGGGTGAACCCAGGGAAACCAAGGAACAAAACTCCAGTTCTGCACCACGTGGTTTATGTGCTTCCATACAGCCTTCACATTTGTGTGTTCCTGAATTAGTCACTTTACTGCTTGCTGGTTTTCTCATGTCAATAAATGCACTGAATGCAAAACAGTATCATCCTTACAGTGACTATTTCCAGCTCTACAGCAGATTAAAACTAAATTTGCTGATGTTTCAAAACTGACAAATCATGCATCTGCAGTACAATTTTTAATGCTAGGCAGACTGTTATTAATGGTAGGATGGCTTGTATTAAAAATTCCATGTTTATGAAATGCACTTTTAAACGCTTGACCATAGCAGCATAAAACTCACTTGCTTTGTTCTTTAAAGGTAATGAGAACTTGCTCTACTACAGGGTCATTACCAGGTTAATTGTGACTCTGCAGCTTTTTCTATGTCATTGTATATCTTCTCTTGATTCAGCAGCTGGATTTTTGATGGATTTTTACAATTTTTCCACCCTACGTTGGGAACTCACCCAGTTCTCCTGCTATAGGTCTAACTATGTCCCAGATATTTCAACCTACAAAGACTAACTGACCTGTGATCAAGTGAGCAATGTCCCTCTGTACACAGAGAACTGAATAAATGAAGCTAGAATGCCTTCTTCTAGAGAGCCCCCTCCAGACTCTTATTAGTACTTTTCTGCCTTTGCAGAAAAGCCTCCCACTTTTTTCGGGGGCTTTGATATTTATCCAGATCATGCACAACAGCCTGTGATCATACATGCTGCAACATAACTTCATATCTTCAGGCTCAGGATAAGACGTGTGTCCCAGCTCTTCTTAAGACAGCTCACACCACTCAGGAGGAAGACTAGAGGTGGGTGAGCCCTGTCCTGGAGCCTGTCTCCACACCTGGACAGGAGTGGTAGGACCACGCTGATACAAGTGGGGTTGCTCCTGGTTGAGGCTGTTCTCTAGCGACCACCCACATTTTGACAGTGCCAGCACCCCTTGCTAGAGTGTTGGATTCACATAATCTCCATCTTTCAGCCCACATCACGTTTAATGAGCCGGACAGGCATTACGCCATCCTCTTCAAGGCAGAAGCAGAGTGCAGTGTGCTCAGTAAATGATTAAAGCAAGATCCGTGTAATTTTACAGCTAGGCCTGGTAGGATTCAAGGTTTATTTTTACTGAGAGTTGATAGTTAAAAGCAACATTAATTTCTGGTTGTCAGCTTTTACTGTCAGTTACCATCCCAGCTCTCCACCCTTGTGTCGGGGCCCGCGGTGCCCCCTCTTTAATGCCGGCACCTCCCCAGAGCTCAGCTGGGGTTGCTTGCAGAATCCAGAGTTGATAAGAAATTATAACCAGTGCTGCAGGAGCAAGAGGCAGCATGCAAAAAAGCTGTCTGTATCGATTTTTCACAATTAAAAATTAAGTCCTGCTGAGCCTCCTTGTAGCTATGTTGAGCCTTTAATATAAAATGGGTTTGCAGTTTTTGGTGCAAAGACCCTGTGAGGAAGGGGAAGGGAGCTGGGTATCTCCCCATCAGGCTGCTCACACTGTCACAACTAACAATGCTTTCAGGGGAGCTTTTTGCAGGAGATGTTACATTTCAGCCTGTCTTCCTAAGGGGCTGGATATCCCAAAATAACAACAGTCTTACCTGTTGCTTCCTGACCAGGAAGGAGCTTGTGTTGCTGACTCGCTGCTTGCTGTGGGGCAAACACGTGGTGTTTGCCTTTCAGTGTTATGGAAACAGCCAACTTTGCTCCTGTGGTAATAATAAACAGCATCTTTAAACAGTGCACAAGAGGGGCTATTTTTTAAGCAATGGCCCAGGCACCTGCCTTCCGTCACCTCCACTCTGCAGCAGAAGCGGGGCAATGTCATCTGACTAGGGAGCAGTGGGGAGCACTTAACTCCATGAGACATCTCTATCACATCCCGTGCATTGCAAGGCGTGCAGGTACCCTTACCCATGGCCTTCAGCAAAGAAAACTCAAAAGCATCAATGCCCAGGGTTATTTGCTTTGCCAAGTGGAAATGCTTGTTCTCATTTTCCTGTGGGAAACCCAAAGACGATAATAGCACCTGACATCCCTGCCCCGGGTGGCAAGCCCTTTTAAACTGCCTTGCCGTAATCTAGACAAGAGGTTAGAAGAAACACGTGTTATCATAGTTTGGCTGCGGGTAGCAGAGGTGGGATGCAGTTTGCTGGCTAGTCTGTACTGGCATACGGTGCTGCCTGCCCATGGATGCCACAGCAGGTCTCAGCATCGGCAAGGATGCTCAATCAGCCGCTGGCCACAAGCACGGTCCATCAAGCTGCTCATCTGGCTCACCATTTCTCTGATTGATTCAGAGCTGCCCAGTGCCATTGGTCTGGATTTGAAACATTTTTTAAATCTGAATAGCTGAGAACTTTGTGAATGATGGGAGCACTTCAGAAGTGACAACATAGCATTGCGCCCAGAGGGGGGGTCAGTGAAGGTCCTAGGTGGGAAGCGTTGCCTGAAGCAAAGGAGAGGTTTGCATGCCGCTCATGAGTCTTGTCACTTGAACACAGGTTCATTTATTCCACCTAGCCATACCCACGTGCCTGAGATGGCTGAGAGAGAAGCCTTGTCTGCTTGTCAAGTCAATGGAGAAGTCCATAACCCCAAAAGGACGCTTCAACTCACAAGTATGCGACATCATTTCTGGGGTTACCTGTCTCTCTCCACTGACTACAGAAAGTAAACACAAGGTATTTGGTCTGTTTGATAGGATGAACACACACTTTGATGCATCTTACCTGTTACTCCTGTTTCTCAGGAGTAGTGCAATCACTGCAGCAGGAATTTTTCAGCAAAATGTTTGACTTCAAGGACTTTTTTAAGGTTTTGTGTTTCTTATCTGCAAAATTCGAGTTCCTCAAAATTCAGTCTGTATCAGGGGATTAGAGCCAGGTTTCATCAGATTTATGTCAAAAAATATTTTAATACAATTTCAAAAATTGTTACACAGTCTTGTTCCAACAAGTTCTAAATGGAACACTCCCAACTTCTACTTAATTTTTTTTTTGCTTTGAAAATTAATCTGATTTTTTGAGTTTAATTAGAATTTCCACTATTTACAAAACATCTTCTAAACCAATGAAAACTAAATGGTTTCATGGATGTCACTCTTGGCTCAATAATTTTTCCAGGATTTTGGTTAGCAAAATTTTTCATGATCTTATCAACTCACCCCAGAATGAAATAACCCTACAAAATATTTTTAAAAAGCAGAAAAAATATTTCCTGTTTGTCCCTTGTTTTGACCAACTCTGAAATTGCAGTGATTGCTGCAGTGTTGAGCTCCCACAGGCACTCAGGCTCCTGAAGGGAGAAAGGGAATGCTAATTCCATGGTTGGCTTTACTTAATTAAATAAAAAGAATATTTGGGCAAATGAAATAGAATTCTTCCCAGACCCTGCCCTGATCAAGCTGTGCTCAGAAACATGCAATCTGATGATCCTCATTTTAGCAAACTGACTTTGTGACCCAGCAGGAAGATGGGCTATTAACAAGTCAGGTATTTATAGCGCAGATGTCAATAATTTGGAGTATTTAATCACAGTGTATTTCAATTTGTCCACAGCTTAGACAAATGAGCTGGCTGTGCCAAGGGTTGTGGATGCCTATGGAGGTGGTCTGGGTCTATCTAATATCATTAGATATCTACTAGTTCTTGTATAAGAAAAGAAATAATGGACCCAACCTCTAACCAAGTCATACTGGATTAGCTCATCTCCAGCCAAGGCCAGATCCCATACAGCTATGAAGGCTCAGCTCTGCATGATCTTAAAGAAGCTCTGGGTGGTGATGAGGAAGCTTTGCTTTTTCTGACTGCATATATTTTTCTTGCAAAAGGCCTCTCAGATATGAAATTTTGCAAATATTATGAAAAGGTCTTTTCTGAGTGCCCAGAGAAGGTGCACAAGCTAATCCTGTAGCACTGAGATGATAAAAGCACACCCTGAAGGAATGAATGATTGAAGCCCAGCCCTAAATATTAATAAGATACAAGGGGAAGAGGATGCTTTCCTCAATTCAGCACTTACCGAGCTGCCTGTTTGGATTTGAGCAGAGACGTTCTCACAAACCCTCCAAGCTCCTTAAATCCCTCCTAGAAGACCGTGGCGCTCCAAACTAATGTTACCTTCACCTGAAATTCCCCAGCTCATGTTGTATTCAAACCTCAAGAGGAACATGGTGGTGTTTATTGGAAGTTGTGCTCCAAATGCAAATGGAAACAAAGGACACTTGCTGAGTCCCCTGTCAGCACAGAGGGGAGAGCAGCATCTGCGCGGGAGAGAGGATGCACAGAGGGACGGGGCACAGCGAGCAGGGTCTTGCTCCAGCTCCGGAGATGCCCAGCCACAGCTGCTTGACATGATGCTGGGGTGATGGGGGGGATATTGAAGACTTATGGTAGACCCTCTCCCGTTGATTAATGTTCTGTTTTGGGAGTTGTTTACAACATGCTGGCTCCAGACTGCTTTTTAAGCAGGATCAGTCCAATGCAGCTCTGTACATGGCAGTCACAGGCACCAGGCTCTCTGTTCACCTGGTTGCCGGCCCATACGAATTGCCCCAGAGACTGCTGCAAGAAAGGGCTCACAGCTGAGCATGCACACGGGAGGGCACCCATCTTCAGGCTTTGCAGGCAAAAGGCTCCCGTGATGCCAGGAGCCAGGGTAAACCACTGGCAGGTACATGAAAAATGGATGGGATTAGATTTTTTTTCTTCAAATGCCATCCGAGTGTAGAAATTGCTCTGCAGATGGGGTGCATCACAGAAGTGGGGCAACATCATACACCAGAAGCCCGTGGTCCCAGGAGAGCTGGTGATGGGCAGCCACAAGGAACCAAACTCCCCTGCAGCCTTCACCAGCCCTCAGGCCAGTAAAAATATAAGCAATTTAAATTAAAAAAAGGAGGTTCTCTGTCTGTTGATACAACTTAGGCTGCTCTCTGCTGGCTCTGTGTGCTCCCTGTGGGTTTGTGGTCAGGATCACCATCAGCATTACATGCACTAATATTCACCCCTGGAACAAGCCCTGGGCTGGGAGTGGGGAGACACGGGGTCCCCTCTTCATCAGGCTGACGGCTTGTTAGAGGAGTTCAGACATCTGCCTTCATATTTTTCTAAACCTTGCTATTACCTCTCCTACCCCCTGCCTACAGCCTTCGCCTGAGCAGCCAGCAGAAGAGGGATGATGCCACAGACTGGCTTGTCCATCAGCAGGGTTGTTCAACATTAATCTCCTTCAGACCCTTCTGCCAGTGTCCCTGTCCCTCTGGTCAAGCCCACTGCAAAGGGCTGTGGCTGGAAAGCTGTTTGTTTCCCACATGAAATGCCAGGTTGCCTGCAGAGGCCCTGCCATGTTGCTGAAAGCTGCAGTGATCAGGTTGCCCTTTCCTTCCTCCAAGCTCCCCCTGCAGCCTCCCCCCCTCTAAGAGATACCATGGAGGGGTCCAGACCACGTGATGTTTGGACAAGAGGAGAATGATGGCTCCTCTCCTCCTTGAGCCCCTCCTCCACCAAACAGTGAGGTTTCATCTACTTATTCTGCTCAGTCTTTTCTTTGTAGGGCATTATGGCCGAGCTTGGCTTGTCCAAATTCAAGATCCATTACACGTGTTCAAGAACATAACCTGACATACCAACCCTGGGGTTAAGTATCTTCCTCTTCTTCCAAAAATCCAGTTGTCAAGGAATGTGATGGTTAAAGCTCTTATGATTTTGCTAATAAGTCATCTCATGAGTTCCTCCTGGAGCAAGAAGGATGAGCAAGGGGGCTTGGGTGCAGCAATAGCACAAGGTCATCTTGTTCAGGATGGTCAGAAGCAGAAGGTACAACCCCTCCTCAGCAGCATGTTCAGGAAGGTAAACAACCAGGAAGAGCGAGACTTTTGAGCAAATGGCACTAAAATGGCCTTAAGTACCTTCTGGCTGTAAATCAGAAGGTTCCTAGTCATCAGAGCAGCCATGCTCTCTGGCCACCCACACGAGGCACATTTGGAAGGGGACCCCCCCATCCCTGCAGCTTACGATGGAGACTGGCAAGCTCCTGAAGGGTGGTGTGGCACAGTGATGGGACAGCCAGCAGACAGGCAGGGTAACTTGGCACATCCCTTCCAAGCACGTGCTGTGAGCCCACACCGGCTGTCCAGGCTGTATGTGCAAACCAACGTGCCCCACTGTCAGCGTGGAGCTGCCAACCCCCTCCTCCTCGTGCAGCAACACAGAGAAATGGTAAGAAACAGGAGGGGTTTTATGGGGTCAGACAGCATTGCGGTCCCATTGCTTTCCCATGCTAATCTTCATCAGACAGACGTCACTCCACTGCCTTGCGGAAGCAAATGTGTCCGTGGGCATCTGCCACATCCCAAATTTAGAATGATTTTTAACAAGCTGGAAGGAGCAAAGTAAACAGCACTTGATCTGCAAGCTTCCTGTTCTTGACAGCGTCCCCAGAGGTGGTGGAAAGCTGAGGAGATAGCTCCCTGCTTTAATTGGTATATTAAGATTCTTCCAGGCCACTACACAACTGTTAATAAGCAACTTAATTAAGCACTAACCCAGTTCATATTTCTACCCTCCAGAGGCTCTTGTTTCTTTTTTTTTTTTTTCTTATTACGTCCAAAGCCATGGGGAGTTTTGTCCTAATCATGTAAAACAAGCTGAGAGCAGTGACACCAGGCAACTTATTTAACTCCTGATCTCCAGACACCCCCACCAGATGCCCAGACCTGCATTTCTTCCCCAAAAAGAAGACAGAGGACTCTGGGAATGAGGTGTGAATTGCTACAAGTCAGCAAAAATAAAGGCAATAATCCTTAGCATCAGCAGCCAACTCACTCCCACTGAGTGTAAAAAGGAGAAAGTGTTGGGCAAAGACAGGTCCTCCACAGGCATCAGGTGCCAGCACACAGGCGTGTTTTAGGCAGTCTCCTGAATGACTGAGCAGCCTCATTCAGCCCTCCATGAGCATCTTCCAAAATGCGGGTGTCCTCCATGCTGTCCTCAGCCTCACAACACCCAGAGGAGACACCTCAGAGCACCACGTGACAGAGAAGTAGCAAAGGAAAGAAGATGTCATTTCCTGATCCCCAGGGAGAGCTTTAATATTTGGCTGCTCCAACCACCTGGCTCTCACTGTCGCTATCTGCTAAAGGAATCACAGGAATAAGCATCCGTGCCCCACAACACACCCCAGCCCCTCGTCATTACTGGGCAACTATTCACTGTGTGCAGCCTCAACATCAGGCTGGTTTGATGGGTTTGCTGAGGAGGTCCTCAGTAATGATGTTCTCAGAAGTTTTCTTTTTCTTTCTAAGGCTGGGCTGGGGTAAATCAAAACTTGCTCCAATAGCTGTCGTGGAAAGTGATGGGTTTAATAGTCATACGAACAATAGTGGGGTTTCCATTACAGGTGAGTTATGAACCATTTAAGTTAAAAAACAACTGGATTTTACTGCTGCCAGGCACATTTAAGTTAGTACCCTCAGACTGAGGAAGGAGGGGTGACTGTGGAGAAGCCAAGCAGTCACCAGGCTTGTGGAGGGAAGGAGCATTTCTTGCTGGTGATGAATGAATATGAATCCTTCTGCTCAAGGAGAAATGGTCTATTAGCCTCAGAAAACCTTGTACACCAACAGGCACATTGCCAATGCACACATCATGATTCATGATTGAATGGTAAAGCCGATGCAGATTTTCCTCACTGAAAAATAGGGTCTGTCTCCTTCCGTAACATTTTTATTCCAAGGGAAACAAAGAATTTCAGAGCCCCCAAACAGTAACAGCATAGCTGGAGATTTCTAGCACAAACATTGACAAACAGCTGGGCAGGGGACAGTGAGGGAAGAGCTCTGGTGACATAAATCAGGGTTGCCACATGGACCTTGAGTATGGTTCGCATTTGATGAAGTCCTGTCCCACGGGTAGAAACAGGATTAGGTGGTGGGGGCAGTTGCGGTGAGGTACAACTACCTGCCGAGCTCCTGGGCTGGATGAAGTGATAGGACCAGATAGGATTACCCCAGAGAGCACCCCTGTTACAGAGGCTGTATAAAGAGCACAAATGTGCTTTGCAGCATGCTCTAAAACTATGAGACACCCACCGGGTTAAAACTACTGCAAAAATGAATGACTTGAAAATAGACCATTAAGCATGTTGCTATTGAAAATGCCCCTTCCTTCCCACAACAACAACAAAAAGAGCCTCTATGGAAAAAAAATAATCTTTTTTTTTAAATCAAATAAAATTACACTTTTCACTTGAACAGCATAATTTTATGGTCATTTCTGTGTATGTCACTCATACAAAAATAAAACCCAAACCTGACAGAAACTTGGTTTCTATTCATTCTTTTCCTTGTTCCTCTCTTCCTTAACTTTTTCTTCCACCAGGGAAGGGAGAGACCACCCAGGGAAAGCAGGCACTGATGGAATAAATCAAAACCTGGAAGAAAAAATAAAAAAAAGAAGCCAAGTTTAATTTCCACTGGAAACCTGAAGCTCAGACAGGAAAGGATGTACAATGTAGTTGTGTTTTCAAGGAGTGAACAGGGAGAGAGACAAATGCCTTAGAGTTAGGAATACGTGTCAGCCAGCCCCACCCTGCGAAACACCCCGTCTCCCTCTGCTGAGGTGCCAAATCTGAGAAAGGGGTAAAGATCTCCAAGTTGTGACCAGGACACAGTGCCAGGCTCCCTGCAACAAAAGCCCACAGAGTCAAGGTGGCATGGAGGGATGAGCTAGGGAGTGAAGGGCAGGAGGTATCTGCTGAGGATCTCTGGGCTGGTGCCTAGAGAAGGAGACAAGTCTGGATTGCTCCACCTCTGGCCCTGTGCACTGGAGGGGAGTCTGGGAGGGGAAGGAGCCATGAATTTCTGGGATCTGGGTGGGAATGGCCCCAGGTGGGCATCTGACAGTAAAGAGGGAATCGAGGTGGGTAAAAGGTCTAGTAAGGCCATTCAAACCTAGCAAATTGCTTTCAGTGTCGTGCCCCCCCTCCCCACCCAGGTGTCTGAGCCAACCGTGGTGGCTTTGGGTCAAGAGGACAAAAGCTTCCCGGGCTGTCATTTCACCGTTTGGTAGAAATCCTCCTCTTCTGCCTTCCTGTGGGAAACACTTGCCCTTGAGTTTGAGGAGAGACCTCCCCTGGCTGGGCATTTGCCAGGACATCCAGGACACCGTTCCTGGGAGCACCTGCGGCCAGCAGTGCAGCCCCACGGGTCTAGACTGACCAGCAGTCGTCTGCTTGAACTTCCACCATCACCCTGGAGAGTAGCTGCCTTCCAGCCTCAGAGGTCTCCCACCGGGCTGGGGGAGGCTGTGGCGTTTGGCTGACAACTCCCCAGTCGTTCAGCCTCATCGCGTACACATCGATTTTACCGGGAAAGTCCCGATTTGTCACAGCATGACCTGTTCAGAGATGCCCGGCCTGTCCTTTGATCCTGTGGCATGGTCAGCACCTGCAGAGGCAACAGGCACCTTTGGAAGAAAAGTTTTCCCTGATCCATCTTAGTCGATAGCACGTACTCACGAGACACCGTGGACTGGTTGGTGTGTCAGACGGGTTTCCCAGGACAGCTGAGGTGAAAGCGAACGCTTCCAGGTGGTGGTGGGGAACCACTTGTACATATAAATACATACACCTATCTGCAGAGGCCGGGGTGTGAAACTGACCTTTTAAAGCGCTTATTGCATTTTTGTTTTATCACCTTCTTGGATAACATAGCTAGGAGGCCAAGCAACTTTGTTTCTCCTCCCACTCCTTTTCTGTTCAGTTACATGATATGGCTTCAAATTTACAGAACTCTTGAGGGAAATACTCATTTCAAGTCATTTAACAGACATTTCCCTCTCAGAATTTGTTGGGCGGAGGGGGAGAAGAAAATTACATATACAAACATTTCCATCTGCACGGAACATTTCTTTAAAATATAAGGAATCTGAGTTGCTGTTACCCGATTGCTCTTTTTAGATCTAACATTGAACTTGAAGTCAATCAAAAACACTTCCAGTGTAAACGTCAAGAATGACTTCTTCCTGCAGTAAACGTATCCTTACCCATCATGTAACATTATGGACAATGCTTTGATGCACCTGCACACGGTGCTTTTCAGAAGACCACAGAGCAGAGCACTCCCCCTCCGGGGAGGGGGCAGCTCTCCTGCCTGTATTTAATTTGCAGCAGCTCACTTACCACTAGACGCCTTTGTGCGCTGCCTGGCAGCCCAGAGCACGGCTTCTGGTGGCCAAGGCCAGGCTGATTTTGAACCAAAGTTGCAGAGGCCTTCTTTTGTCTATTGTATGCTTTTCCTTTTTAACTTAATAATTGCTTTGTGTCCAGGAAGAGCTGTAATTTCATGATACTGCCCGCGCATCCTGCACTGCCAAGGGTTATACAAGTACTCAGTAAGTTGTAACAATAGACAGAAGTAGTGGCCTGAGTGCTCTGCACACACAAACCTCTGCTGAGTGTCACCACATCCCTTCCACGGTCTGTCACAAAGCACAGGTAGAACTGACTGCTCCTGCCAGGCCCCTCCGTAACATCTGCCCAGCGCCTAGCACAGGGCAGCCCCATACATATTTCTCCACTGTCTGAGCTTGATGCACACATAAAGGTGGAATTATCTGGTTCTTGCCCTTCAAGCTGTCAAACCCAACACATCACTGACTGCAAGAGAAGGCAGACGGAGCAAAGAGCGGGTTGGAATCTTTTATTCAGTAATCAGTCCTGCTGTGTGGGCAGCATCTTAGCAACTGGAACCCGAGTATGCAAAAATACTGAGTTTTCACGTGAAAAATCAGACAGTATAAAATATTCCAGTATTGCCTCTTAGAGCCATTATTTCAGTAAAACCCCTGTTTGAAAGGCAACATGCTTGTTTTGTTTGCTTTCTATTCTCAACCCCTCCTCTGCAAAAAAAAATTGTTGAGACAGTAACCCTTCTTACCCCCACATTACCCACACATGTTGTGGGGAGAGAAACACTACATGAAAACCCCTCCTGATTTCCAAAGGTTTATTGAAGAACATTCTCCCAGTGGTGTCAAGCGCCAAGAAGACGTAGATTATTGTGACACCGAGCTGTCCTGATGTTCTACACGCCGCAGACAACTGTGGTGCTACTGAACTCTGATGAGAGGCTCCGTCTCCTGGACAAGCCACCGAAGAGCTTCGTGCCGGCCTTGCCTCTCCAGTTCTGCTCCAATTACTTCCCTGCACTTCTGATGATAGTCGTTCACCCAGTTACACTAGAGAAAGGGAGGGGGTATGACATTCAGTATAAACGTAGAAGAGTTGGTGCCCTTACAAGTTGTGCACAGCCAAAGACATTTGTAGGCCCTTGTGGTCTTTGGGATTGAGCTGTCAGGCTGGGAGGGAATCCTGTCCCGAAGAGACAGACCTCTCATATATGGAAGTGATTTGTAAATTTGATGAGGGTAGGAACTGAAGCAATTCATCCTGGGTTTTCAGAGGAGCCAAGGTTCAGTTCAGCTGACAGGTATTTAAAGCCTCTGCAAATCACTGCCTCCAGCAAGTCAGAAGAGCTACCTTGGCACAGCCTAGTAAATAGCTTTGCAAATTTGTAACTGACACAATGCAGCCCTGAGACACAAGCTGCTCTACTGATCTGAACAGGTAACCTTACGGCAGATATTGGTACTCTTCACAGTCCTCTTCAGAAAAAGGAAATGCAAATAGGACTATCATTCAGAAAAGGAGGATGGGTTGAGGCAAAATAAGGAGTATGATAGAAAAACAGGATGAAACACTTCACGGTGAAGGTAGTGGGAGATCTAAACAGAAAGTTTAGAGTATTTATTTCCTTTTTTATTTATTATGCCGCTGAGCAGGTATCACTGATGTCTGCTCAGAGTCTGGATGTACTGCAGAACGTGGTGTGGCTGAATGGGACTGGACACAAGTAGATACAGACAACAACATGGGACTGTCATTGGTATAAGTCTCTGGGGAGACAGCACGATAGTCTGACAGAAGCAAATTAAGGCAGAAGTAGGAAAAGAGAAGAGATGATAGCGGCAAATACCGTATCAAGGGAACTACCAAAACAACATCATCGGAGGGGTCCTCGCTGCCTTCATCACAGAATAAATAAGATTGGAAGGGCCTCTGGAGAGCTCGTCTAGTCCACCCTCCCACTCAAAGCTGGATCAGGTTCAAAATTAACTCAGAATTGCTCTCTGGATCTATGAAATGGAACAGAGGCCAGTGGTTCTTGTAAACAGAACAGAACAAGCTGGTCCTAGTGCAAAGAAGGCAATGGAAACCTACTGTTTCACTTACCTCTTTTTGTGTCAGCAAATTAACATCAATCATTTTCGTCTGGATCGGAACCAGTGTTAATGGTTCAAAAGTCAGGCTCCCTCTGTTTTTGAAATTATACTGCAGCAGAAAGACAAACAGGGTTGTAAATTTTTAGAAACAGCTCTAGACGGATGACACTCCTTGGCTCATGTCACCACTACAGAACACCCCACGTAACATTCAGATGAGAGGGTAGCAACTTACAATAACATTTTTCTTATAGTTCAAGCAAAGAATCTCAATATAAACCTTAGTTATTTCTTTCAATGGTTACTCTTCAAAGGCCACGTCCCAGATCACAATTGTACAGGACTCAGCTTGATGACTGTATGCTAACCCAGCCAGACCGAAAATTATAATGTTAAAATCTGTCTGTAGTTTTGTTTCTACTGTCACTGAGGTCTCTCTATCAGAGGAAAAAAAAATCCCGATTTGAGAAGATAACCAACTCTACAACAATAACTCCAAGGGGTTGAATAAAGATGCTTCTGGTCTTTGACATCCAGACAAAAACCATTTTAATTCAACCTATGGAAACTCTGCAGAAGCAGAACTGTCTTCTGTGCCCCCATTAGCAAAGCGGGATTTTGGAGACCAGGAGTCTTGGATAGGATTCAACTGTCTGCAGCATGGTCCCACCTCAAGTTCCAGTACTTTAAATTTTACAACCAGTGAGTCATGGAGGAAGGAGTATCTTGAGCAGGTCATTCACCTTGGTTTCAGCAGGGATCACAAGGACAACATTTTCTATTCGGATCCCGAAGGACCCATCTTCATAATACCCAGGCTCTGCAGAAACAGAGAGTAATTAACTAAGCCACATAGCTGCACTGTGCAAATACTTACTCCCTATGGCTAAACTTCCCCTCCATGGCTTTAGTCCACTGAAGTCACTAAGCAATCTTGACATCAGGCATCCACAAAGGCAAACAAATTTCTGACTCTACTTAATCTGCACAGAAGCCCCGAGCAAGGTGACAGCAAAAGTTCTCAAAGAAAAGAGAAACAAGACAGACAGCCCTTGAGCTCAGAGAGTCTCCCTGCAAGTCAAGAAAGAGCACAGAGTATATGTGTTCCTACTATCAGAAACTCTGAAAATATTAATGTCTTTATGAAAAGCAGGTGGGTAACCCCTTCCCCAAAATACTTATTTTAGAGAGTGCTCCCCTGATTCCCTGAGAGGGCTTTGCAGCCCTGAAAGAATGTAAGTCTCTCAGCAAACCCCAGCAGGCTGTTAATTTGCTACCGGAAGAATAAGGCATGTAAAGATTTAACAGCTGCCTTAAATAGCCCATAGCAAAACCAAGATGAGCTCCTGAAAGCTTGATGTCTACCTTGTACTGTGGCCAGCTCTTCCACTGCAGAATGGGAGGCAGCACGCCAGAGCTGGGCTGGTCAGCAGCACAGCTCTGCTGAGCTTTGCGCTGTAGAAAGCAGGAAGCAGGCCTGCAGCACCAGGCTGCAAAGATACTTTATGGAAGGCGAAAGAGCTAAAATGAGGGTCTTTCTTTACCTAGAGAGCTTAAATGACAAAATAACAAGCTGAGGAGGCAGGACCAGAGCTTATGATCCCTCCTTTCATTTACACCATTGCCAGATTTATTCTCTCTGCATTTTAAAGAGCTTAGTCCCTCCCCCAGTAACCAGAGAGAATCACCAATGCTAAATACCATCAGAGACGATCATGCCAGCCTCCAAGGGCTCGTCTGCAAAGGTTTTGTAGCTAATGCCACAAGGACCCTCGTGTACATTTAGGAAAGAGCCAACTCCATGTCCTGTCCCATGCAGGTAATCCAAGCCACAGTCCCACAAGGCAGAGCGGGCAAAGGAATCTAGAAGGTGACCTGAAGGGGAAGAGACAGACATGGAGAGAGAATCTGATCAAGTCAGGCTCCCTCAGAGACACTGATAATCACACTGAAGGCTCAAACCTGGAAAACATGACAAAAACCCCTAAACAAACAATCAAACAAAACCACTACCACCCCCTCAAAAAAACCCCATCACCAGCCAAAGAAAACAAGTCATTGGACTGTCAGAAGTTCCAGGACAGATTTGGCAAATCTGACATTCAAGCCCTTTCTCAACCAAAGAGCCCCTCTCTCTCTCCTGTTACACAGCTCTTCAGAAGATGGTCTGTAACAGAAACATTGCACTGCTGTTTGCTTCACTGGGGTTTTCAGGAAATAATCTAGTGGTTAAACATCCCACAGATAATTCAGTACCCCTCTTAAAGGTAGCTGCACTAAGTGAACTCAAAGTAGAAGACCTGTCGATTGTATTTGGTGAACTAATCAGCCAGACTTCTTGCCTGGATGGCCAGTCATTTCAGATTGTTTCAACCAGAATGCAGAGAATTTCTGTTATCTGCATGTGAATACCAAGCCCATATGTTCAAGTTCAGACACCCCCCATTTTCAGTTGGGGTTTCTCGTACCACTACGCAGCTGCTTTTTCCCCATCTATCCAAGAATGCAAACTCTAAAAAGAGGCATCTTTGTGTAAGGTGTCTGATGAGGGAGAAAATAGCTCTGCAACAAATTCAACAAGGGTGAATGTATGTCACAGCTTCTCTGGCACAAAATCAAAACAGCTCCTTTATGTGTCATTTTCCCATGCTGCTCACTGATAAAAGAGATTCCACATTAACTGGAAGACAATCAGCCAGTCCTTTTGAAGGTGGAAAGTGACCTCTCGCTTTGTCACGGCCATGAGTAAAGCTTAAAGACAACCTCCAAGCACGGAAAGGCCACAGATGTGTTAGAGTGCCATGACTGAGGAAAGTCACCATCACCCTAGAACCAGAGCACTCTGAACACCCTTCAGACTTCCCCCCTCAGAATTTCCAGCACTGGTTGACACTGAGAGAGAAGACATCAGTAACCCAGAATCAAAAATGTTGCGATGGAAGAGTTACATCAACACCTGCCCAACACATCTGGACCTGTCAACCATAACGTTGCTCTCAGATCACTTAACGGTTCTTCAGAGGTCACTGCTGTGACCAAAACACTCCAACTCACCAACCTACCTTTGGTTCCATTTGGGAAGATGGCTGCACTCACAGCTATATGTCCCTTCAGGACATAGGTGAAGCATTCCTGTCAAAGAAATGTGTGTCATAAATAAACAGGGAGAGGCAAAACTTTGTCTTCCCCAGGAATGGGAAGAAAGACTGCATCGTGTAGCAAATTGAAGAGGAACTGGAAAGACTTGCTCATGGTCTCCTATGGCTGGCAACGTCAACGCAAACCATGAGCAGAAAGTGTTTAAATTACTCTGAAGATCTTTCTCCACTAATTATGGAGTGTCACAAACTCAGGCTGCAGGTTCAGCAGCAGGATTCACCTGACCTACGTGACTGATTTTCTTTGTGGCTGTAGTTTTACTTCCTGAGCATACCCTACAGCATATTTTCATCACTGAGTGAACTATAATGATGAAATCAGTTTTAATTAAAGTCATTTAAAACAAACAAAATTACATTGCTGAATTTCCAACACGGACATTCTCAGATAAGTTTTTGATATGGTACACTAGACACAAACCACTACTGCAAGCCTTGCATTAGACACTGAGCTTTGCACTAAATTAAACTCTCCTAACTCCCATGTTGGACAAGCCAGTAATGTTTATCCTCAGCCCGCTGATTTTATTATTTCTTGTCAGACATTTCTTATTATGTATGAGAGGGGTGCATTTTAAGATAGAAAGGTGTCATTATCTAAATCATTCAGTTTATATTTTGGAAGTCTGAAGTCTGACAGCCTCCTTTTCAGTGTTTATCAAAATGCTGTCACATATTATTAAATAAATGACACTTGATAGAGCACTTTGACTACATAGCAATAGGACACATGACTAATTTAAGTATCTCTAATAATAAGGGTCAGATTGCAAACCACACTGAGATGCCAACTTACTTTTTCATAGGCTGATGGTGTGCCAAAATGCATTGTCCTGGTCACATCTGTTGTACCATCTCTTCAGAGGCAAACAAAGATTCAGGAAGCAAAGGGATGGGATAAAAAGAAAGATCGAAGTCAGGAGGCACAGAAAATCCAGTCACGCTGCAGCAAACCAATCAAACTCATAATTGGGTAAAGTCATCTGCTCCGTGCTACACAAGACTGATGATGTAACAGTTCCTAATCTCAAAAATTCCTGAACACACATGTCCCAGATGTAGCAATAATGACTTACAATTCCAAATGTTATCTTTCATCCATAAGCATCCCAAAGCTCTTCGCAAATTAGAATCTAAACTGCTCATAAAAATGATGTTAATTTGAAGTTTAGCAACTGGTACTCGCCCATTGAGACCAGAACAGAGAAGGCCAAATTTAGTCTATTTGTATGGAAGATGATTCATTAGCAGCTTAAAAACATATACTTATCCACAAATGACAGCTACCAGCTCATGAGATGGAAGTGTAAGGGGGTATAGTGTCCCTTTCATCCTCAGGATGTCTTGTGCTAAGATTTCTAGAAGTTATTGAGCGTTTGGACAGGGGTTAGTCTGAGACATCAGAAGCCAGCTCTAAGTTCTTCTACAAATATAATTTTGAGCCTGCTGTCAAAAACACAGAGGGCCTTGAAATAATGAGTTCCCTTTGAAACACTCACTCCTGTGCCTACGCTTCTCCCCAGCACACACAGGCTACGGTCACAAAGCACTCACGATTTAACTTCTCAGCAGGGACAAGTGGAGCATCCCTATCACAATGCTGTGGTAAGTGCCATTGAGGTCCAGCTTATATTGTATTCAAAGGGCTGCTTTTCATAGTGGCACTAAGGAAATCGTTAATTAGGCCATCAGAGGGGAGGAAAAAAGATCTCCTTGTAAAAATCTTATCAAAGGATGCCTGTATGGTTCCTTTTCAATGCTCTTCCTGACTGACATAACAAAAAGGCATAGCTCTAGAGACAAAGCCCATCTCAAAGGAGCAGCCAGGCCTGTCCTGCATCTTTCTTAACAAGCCACTTCTCATCTACACTGGTTAAAAACATCACTTCTTTCATTTTCCACGGAGGCAGAGTTCCACAGTAAACAGCTGCAGAGATTGAGGCCACTGAATGGCCCTGTCAAAACAGCACTGAGTGAGTCAACAGACATGATGCCTTCCCAAAAACACACCTGAGACCCAAGTGGCCACTGGGATGAGACACCCTGCCTCTAAAGGCAGAGAACACCACAGGACAGTGCTGTCCTGCTCCTTTGCCCCACCTTGTTCTGACCTCAACATCAGTCAAATCTGCCCACAGGGCAGATCCTGGAAGGGCAGGTGCCTCACTGAGCTGTGCAGGCTGCTCTGCAGGCAGCCCAAGGGTAAACCAGGGCAGCCAGGCCTGCTCCCTGTTCCCTGCAACTCACACACCAATGTCCCAGGTGAGCAGAGGTGCAATAGACAGGAACATGAACCACCAGCTAGAGCACAGCTACCATCACACTGGTAATGGGACTCAGATGGGAACTGTGCTTTTAGATCCCATCCCCTACTCCAGACAAGGCTTGTCAGCAGCCCTAGTCTGCTGTCCTGAGCCTAGCTCAGGGCCTCCTGTCATGGATCAGTCACCCATTGACTGATGCACTTGACTATATTCAGAATTCCACAAACTCCCTCCAGAGGGGATACAATGAGCAGGCTCTCTGTGAAATGGCACTGCTCTCAAAACTACACATTGCCATGCTTGCCATAGAAACTGTGAGCTGACCCTGCCAGTGGTCACTAGAAGCAGAAAACGTAGCGGTTCAGGACCATTCATCCCACTCACTTGTACTGTGCTCCTGAGTCCAGGAGGTAGATCTCGTTCACAGACAGCGTTCTGTTGGTCTCGGGAACTGGCCTGTTCAGTTAAACACAAAGTTTTTTGTTCCACAGTGTCAAGGTCTCCAGTCCACATCTGCAGTCCAGAAACCATATTAAGTGCAAGCTTGGATGTGTTGGCTCTGATTTTTTGTAGCAGTGATGGAAATCCCACACATGCTGAGCCAGGCACCATACTGAGGACTGTAAACAGCACTACAGTATAGAGAATAACTTTATTGCTTCCAGCAAAACCCTCAACATCTGTTCCTGAACATATTTCAGAAGAGTTTGCACTTCATACTCGTCCTTCCCAGACTTCTACCCCCAAAATAGCCCTTTTCTATGGCCCCTGAGCAGATCAGCATCCTAATACATGCATGCTGCCAGCAGGGAGAGATCTTTATTTAGTAAGTGTGGAAGCTCTGATGGAATAAAGCAAGACGGCAATCAACAGCGACTACATCTCCCTGGAGTACTCTGTTGTGACTCCACAAAGAAGCTAGACAGCTCATTCCAACTATGTTTGCTGAAGGATGAAAGGAGAAGCTGTGTTTCTCTTACTTGTAGTGAATGATGGCTCCATTTGGACCTGTGCTTGATATGGTAGCAAAACTCAATTCAACAAAGTCTTTCTGTTGGCTGAAAGAAAAGATTGTGATCACTACAGCAGAAGCAAGAGGAGCACACCAGGCAGCTGGAGCACCTGGAGTGCCCCATCCTCAATTTCACAACACCTCAGACTTCTCCTTACCCTTGAAAGCCATCTGGGCAAGCACACTCAGGTAGGAGAATTGTACAAATCGAAGCCCTATCCTCCCACCCATGTGGAAACCTGATTTCCATCTCTACCCTTTCCTTACAGGCAGAAAATTCATCACCCAGGAAAGAGATGTCCCGAATAATTCCTTCTTTCTTACTTATTTACTCAAAGGCATTTCTAGAGGTCTTGTTGATGTACACGTGGGAGTATCTCTCAATACAAACAGTCCTCATTCTCCATCAGAAGAGGAGGAAATCACACTCTTACATCAGCTCCTCCATGGTAAGAAAGCAACTGTCTCGTATGTGTCCTAACCTACGGCACTCCTCACTGCTACCTCAAAAGGAAAGCAGATAGGATCCAGTGGGCTGGGACTCGTATCTCCCAAGAGACCCAATTCTTGCCCAACTCTTTCAAGTGTTCAAAGAAATCCTGTAGTAATGGTTTGTCCACAGGTAAAATATATCTGTGAGTGAGCTGGATTTCTAAAGAATAAAATAAAAACAAAGGATAAAAACGCCACCCAGAAAACATCCTCACAGGGGATTTACTTTTTACCTGCGAAACTCCTCTGCTTTGTCTGCAGCAATTATTTCTGTTACTGTTCCCTTTGGAACCTAGTGGACAAAGATGTAGGTTGAATTAGTACACCACAAGAAAAGAAAATTCAATATGCTTAAGCGTTGGGCCTCATCTGTGCATTATGAAACCCTGTCTTGAAGTTGCCTCTTTCCAAGTTTTCTGTCCTCATTCCTCAGTAATGACAAACACAAACCTAGCAATATTGTGCAGGGCATGTGAGAAGCAGGACGCAGAGATGGTCACAGCAGGATTGCTGAACCCTGACTAGGGAGCAGTTAGGGCTGCATTAACTTCACTAAGATATGTACAGAGGTAGCATCTCACAAGGAAACATCTCTTCACAGACAGGTTACACTAAGCTTAAACAGTTCTCTCCAACAGCCCAAGGTATTAGCAGAATTTTTATGCTTTTAAATCAGAAATGGAAGCACTTAACAGGGGAAAAAAAAAAAAAAAAAGGACATAATTTTACTTTAGGCATTTGGTAAATTAAAACCAGTGACACAACTTCCCCAGGACTGGACAACAGGCAAAGGGGAGCAAGAGCTAGGTTTCATAACCCCCAAGGCAGACTTCCTGAGGTACTCAGACATGTAAAAAGGCACCTTCTGGAAGTCATCAAGCCATGTCCACAGGTAAAGTCAATGGACTCAGACATGCAGCAGCACAGAAGAAGCAAACACCTGGCACTCTGCACCTTCACTACATACTTCTAACACAGAAAAAGCGCAAGTAATTTGTCTTTATCCCATTTTCACTGCACATGGGCATGACTGCACCTCTCCATTCATAAATGCCAAATCTGTCCACACTGCCAGACAACACTGATTATCATGAGAATAATTCCAAAGTATTGCACCAAACTGGATATTATTTCATGATTTACACTACCAAACCAGCACAAGACAGTATTAACTCTATATTAAATCTGTTCTCACCTGCTCTGGCTTTGGTTTGCGTAAAATGAATGGGAGTATGTTTTCAAAAAAAATCATTCAGCCTTGGCTAAAAGCATGATTGAAATCCCCCCCCAAACACAGATAAAACCGCGTTTCCCCACTTTTAGCAAAGACACTACAAAGACTATCAAAAAGTTTATGAAGAATTTTACATAGCAATAAAAACTCCAAGATAGAAAAAATTAATACACTACCTCTTTCTCCAGCCAGTTAAAGAGCTCACACAGGGCAACTGCATCTTTAATCTATGTTAAAAGAGGCACAAGAAAAGAGAATTGAGAAGAAAAAAGATTTATCAAGCCTCAGTATAAACAGATTTTGATGCAAAAGAATTTGACCTGCAAGTTTCAGAAACAAACTAAGAAATGATCTAAGAGGTCTTCCCAGGTTCCACATCCTGTAATTAATACGAGCACTGGAAATGTATCTGGACAATTAAATAAATGTTAATAAAGTTTTACTGCTGGGAATTATCTTACTGTGAAGAATTACCAAGTACTCAGCATAACAGTGGCTTTATCGCACACATGACTTTCAAGTATCTTGTGCTTCAACACACAAGATCTTGCATTTCAGATTGTGGAAGGTATCCACATGACACATCTAGTGATGCAACAGGGGAACATGCCCTTTGGGCACACCAGCACCACAGAGTCCCCGTCACACAGCTTCTGGCTTCTCTCTCACCTGATGACCCCCCTTTTTCTTCCTTTTATCTACATACTTGCAGCATGCAGGGGCAAGAGCAGGAGACAAGTGTGCAAGAGCAAGGCACAGTTTTGTGCTCAGGTGACAAAGTGCTTCTGTTCAGCACAAGTACGTTTACTTTCCCTTAACTAGCAGAGAAGGAAAAGCACTGAAATAGAAAGTAGCAGTTCCCAAGAAGCTAGCAGAAAATATGGGCCAAGTCCAGAATTGCCAGCCCTGCTTTAGCTGGCACATTTCTCCTGTTTTGAAAACTGCTGCTTGAAAATTAACAGGAAATAAACAGGAGAAAACTTCAGCTCCACTATGAGCCTGTTTCACAGGCAGTTTCTTTGCTCAAAAACATGAAGCTTCCTGGGAAATCAGTCTCATTTCTAGAGTGTCATGATGATGACACAAAACCAGAGTGCTTTGAGGACACTGGCTGCTTCTGAGTATCTTGGCCTGTGTTTTGCACCATGTGTTGAAGAATTTCTCTGTGTTCTGTAGGCTGTGTTTATTCAAGTGATAACAATTTGAAGACTCCACTGAGAAAGACAACAGAACTAGCAAAGGGGAAAGAACATCCCTTTGAGGGCCCATACTCTAAACAACACTTCTCAAGTCTGCACTGTCTTCCAACAGAGCAAGGTTGGTTCTTCACACTATTACAAATGTTGTTCTTCACTCCAAGGGAATATTAAACAAGCAAAAAAACTGCTTCAACAGCAGTAGATGTCTGACAGAAAACCATTTTTATCCTGCCATCCAAATTCTTATTTGCTTTTTAATCCAAAACACTAAAACTGAAAGGAAAATGTAGTTTCTTTCCCTAAACATAAAGCAAACTTCTTGCCATGTGCAAGGAGGCTCTCAAGACTTCACTTACATGTGCTCTTCTCATGCCTTCTGTTTCCGATGCATTCTTCACAGCTTTTGCAATGCAGATGGGGGTATATGGGGTGAGGTATCGGTAAGCCTGCAGCAGAAGGACAGGGATTACTTGTGGATTAGTCAGACTACATAATCCTTCAGGTTTAATAACTCAGCCTGGCCACAATTTGTACTTTGGCAGTCTCTCTCAACCTTCAGCGCTGTGAGATACTGGTTGCCAGTAGTCAGTTAAGTGCACTGGGGAAAACAGAGGAGAAGCAGTCCCTGACTGAAGGAAGAACAGCCACAGGGAAATCCAGGGAATGAAAGGGTCAACAGCTTGTCACGAAGCAGGGTGAAGATTTGGATATCCTAAATACCGTATCAATGTCCGAGCCATAGGTTTCCTGTTGCTGATGTACACTGAAGAAAAACAGCCAATGGGAAACATCAATCCCAGTGATTAAGGTGGAATTTAGGCTGTGCAAACAGACCTAAAAAGTCACCTTGGCTTGTTAGCTGACTGTCACCCCCAAGTAGCAGTGCGCAAAGGGTACCCAGCCCAGGTACCAAGCACTGGAGTTGAACCTGGCAGGCTCCTCAAGGCTCTGGCTCCTTCAGCACTGAGCATCACCGCTTCTAATGATCAGCAGCTCTGACAAACACATCAAGGCCCCAAGACACATGAAAGGCCTTTGCAAAGCTGAGCTTTTCTTACTGTCCACCTCTGAAAGAAGCTTACATCAGCGGATTGAGACAAAGCTTTCCTGTGCCTGGACGGGGTGGCCCTGCATCAAGAACTAGTACCTGATCCCTTACCACTGTGCACTTCCCCAAACATCAGCTCTCCTTAGATCGGCAGGAATGCTTGGCTGGTTCTGAGCATGTCTTCAGAAATTCACCAACCCAAACCTTGTCACACTTGTCATCAGAAGAAGGAACAAAAATGAAGTCTTTTGCCCCACAGTTCTCTGCTCTACCCATTATATATCAGGAGATGGCATGAGCACATACACAAGCACAGATGAAGCAACGTGCTGTTTTCCTATTGTCAAGGCACCAGCATACAAATAACCACCACTCAAATTCATGGGAAAGGCCTGGTAGACCCTCAGCAAAGACCAATTTCACACAAATCCTACAGGCTTACAGTTTCCAAATTCTTAAAAATAGCAAGACAATTACACTACATTATGCAGAAACTAAAGTACTGAAGAAGCCATAAGAAAGTCAGGAAAGTCCTTTTATCAAAGTCAGAGCAAAACTTCTCAATGGTCAGATTCTTAGATTAGCTTACATTTATAGATACTGGTAGGTTCTATTAATCTTCTGTGAAAAGTATATTTACATGCAGCTGTAGGCAAATCTATAAAGAGTTTGCAGATCTGTGTTTAATAATGGACTGGACTTTTCCCAGTGTCAATATTTGGCTTTGATGGAGACAGACAGTAGATGGATCTCCAGCACTGGGGTTCTTCAAAGCACCCTAGACCAGTTGCTCAGCTGGTGTAAAGTGGTGTAGAGTTGGAGAAAAACACCCAGCATGAGGAACTGGGAAACCTTTGGCTCTCTCAGTTACTAAGTGGTTTTTAATCAAGACATTACAGCCCTTCCTCTCCTGCTTTCTATTGCACAGAGCTCCTTGAGGCAGGGACTCTCCCATTGCATACAGAGGGCATGTAGCCCTATAATGACTCAGTATCAGCCAAAACTTCCAGTGCTAACAGGGTAAATAATGTCACTACAACTCATTACATTCCTTAATTTAGGCTGGACGTGCTGTACTTCTCCATATGGATGCTCTGCGTGAATCATCTACAGCAACTTACCCAAACTGGGGTTAGTCCATTGATTCCAAATACAGGAAGGGGTATTCTACTCTGAAGTCAAAAGAAGAACAATATAACCTGAATGCTCTATAGACTCTATGCTTTCTGCTACCACAAACAAGAGAGCGGGCAAAATGTCAGCATTCTGTATTAAAATTCCATTTGCACCTAGAAATGGATTGACGGGGTCAGGAGATTTAACCCTGAGCAGCGGCAAAAAACTGTTTATCTTGCTCACGTACATGTCTTGCTGGTTTTTAAAACACAGAAAACCCACACAAGGCAAACAGCACATTTCCTTCAAGTCAGTGCAAAGGCACAGAGCGCCACATCCCGTATTAAAGGGATACAGTGAAAGCAACAAAACTTTCTAGATCTGTTTGGTTTTACTACCTGTCCTAATGCACCAAGTACAATGATGTTATTAAGGTACATAAATAAATGTCATCACCGGAGAAAAATATGCATAGTTCCTGCTATTTTGGCCATAAGAGCTGAAGATCTTAAGCAGAGATTTACGCTGGTATCAAACTATGGCAGCCTGGGGATACACACACAGACCCTGCTCTTGGGATTTTGTCCTTTGGAAGACACAAAGCTGAGACCACTCTTAAAAGTATACAAAAAAAGCCTTCAGGCCCCATGAGTTAGCTCTGTTGTCACAGGTATGACTGTATCATACGCACGCCCACAGCACAACCATGCAATACATGAAACAGGCAGGAGATATCTGCCTGCCTGGTGCAGGCAGAAACCTGGTGGTGGGTGAATGCAGACTTGCAGCCAAACACTTTTTACAATTCAGTTCTTCCTTCAGCAGCCCCTTCATCTGAGCCCTGCAATTCTCAGGCAGGAAGCCTGGACTGTTCAGTAACCCAGCACAAGCATGGATTCTGTTCAGCGGGTCTGGTCTTCCAAGGCAACATCTGGAAAATACCCACTGGTCCGTAACTCCCCGTCATATTTACTCATAGTATCTGTTAGGTACTAGGTATCTCTTTAAACTGGATGGCATTCCAGAGAATGTGATCTCTAGCAAACAAGAGGTGTACACAAGATGCATGGAAATCAGCTTATTTATCTGTAGTTGCTGCTGTGTCGTTCCCCAAGTATCTCCTTTCATGACTACTGGAATATTAGGTGGACTGCAGGACTCCCAGACAGCCAAATTCAAGGGTAATATAGAGCAAGTACAGCTGTACAGAAATTATTCTGATGCTACAACTGTCCCTCAGCAGATGCACTCACTGCATGGACAACCAGTGCCTGCAGGTTATCCATGTCCTCACAAGGTTCCCTGCTGCAACAACTCTGTTGCCCTGTCCCTCCTGTCTTCGGTACAAGACATTACTTATTGCCTGATATCCTCTAGCCACCGAAATAAATAAGGGGAACCATCTTCAGACACTCAGATGAAGGCAAGTACCCCCTCCCGAAAGTCCTGCTGAACTTCCCTGCTTCAGTTTCTGCAAGTTTCCAGCTCTTACTGCTGGTCCACATAAGGCTGATGCTCTAGCCATAGGCAAAATGACCCAAGTTCAGCCTCCTCTCTCTCTCCCTCCCCTCTCTCACTGTACTTGTCTTATCTTAAGCTGACAATTCTTTGGGTAAATCAGCTTAGCGAGTTGGAAGGGCAGCTCCAGTGAGAGCAACCCCAGGATTAACAACCCCTCGATACTTCAGCATGGCTGGATCCCTTCCGCACAAACTCCAGCCTGCATCATGCTTTGCAGAGGGGAAGTTGAGGCCAGCTGCCCTCATTAACACCCTTCCTGACCACTCTAACCAGAGAGGAGAAAAGTGTTTTCCCTCGAAAGGGCTACTAACCTTGGGAATGGCCTCAGTCAGAGCATAGCTGGCTTTGTCACTGAGCCACACTTTCTCCTTGGGTGAGAGGCTTGCACCAACAGCCTGCAGCTCTGACAGGATAGATCCGTAGGGCATCACCTGGATCTTAAACTCAGGCTCCAGGGTGGAGTCAAGCTGTAAGTGCTCCCTCACAGCTGGGTTCGTCATCCGGTCACCATCGATGAAGAGTCTGAGGAACAAATCGGACAAAGCAGATAGGTGGGACCACTTCTGACAGTCGTTGGAGTAAAGGAGGGAAGGAGAAACCATTCTGGTGACATTTCAGGGAGAAAGGAGTTTGTTAATTATGTGCTATACTTTGTCCTATATTGTTTTGACCACTGGCCTTCAAACATCTTAAATCCTGCTTTGAAATTAAGATGTACCACCCTGCTGAGAGCAAAGGAGGTGACAGCACTTTTGTTTGTATGACATATTCAAAATGGCTGCATCCCATCACTGCTCTTCAAGCAGGAGAGAGTAACAGAGGCAAATAATAGCCATTCTCTAATTTTTAAGGGCAACAGCCAGAAATGGAAAAGCTACTGCTGTTCTAAGTACCGCACTGTCTCACTTTCACTGAATTGGAGAGTTCAGCTCAACCTTCACATACAATCTGTACTCACCCAGCCAGGTTTTACCTCAGATGCATCTAGCATGCAGCTTGGAGACACCTCTAAAAGACTTGTGCTTGCTGAGGCTCATTAGACAGGGCAGTCACAGGAAAGAATCCTCCTGTCATAAGTCAGCCCTGAAACTTTTCTACACAGTCCCTGCAGTTTTGAAGTGACTCATCAATGACGTTAGAGAAAAGTTTTCCAATGTCCAGGCCAGCACTGGCTCTTACCCACATTTCACCCAGGGCTCCGAGGGCCCTCTGTGTTATCTCAGGGTGACAGACAGAGGGGTCAGCCATCATGCCCAAGGTCACACTGCAAGTCAGCCAAGGTGCTGAGGAGCGCAGCAGAGCTCTTGGCTGCCTCTCTAGCTCTGATCAAGGGAGGAGAGTAATTACAACGAAGATAAAAGTGCTCAGAGAGGACATTAAGGCACCCAAGCGTGGGCGTTTTGAAAAGACAAATGCTTTGCTAGAACAGCTCTCCCACAGAAAAATGCATTTTGGGGGACAGAAGAGGGGAATACAAGCACCTGATTGTGTTCATTCCTATGACGGCGTATGCAAAAAACACAGGATTGTACTCAACATCAGAGCCTCGGAGGTTGAAAAGCCCTGGAAAATAAGAACGCCAAGAATCACAGTCCTGGTTCATCTTTTTCAACGTTAGAGAAAGCCAGAAATAATCTCAGCAAAACACAGTCAACCAATGAGTTGTCATGGGTGCAGGCCGTGGGTCCAGCTCCTACCCAGCTGTCCCACATCCTGCTGCTTTTCCAGCAATCCTAAGTTTTTGCCAGGAGATGGCACCAGAACTGTAGTTTAAACACTCTCATCGGACAAGGAAATTGGGGTTTAACTTCTAAAGGAGGGCTGGCTTGGAAGAAAGCAGGTACAGGCAAAAAAGACAAGGACACATGTAAAAAAAGTAGTGTTTGCCCTTTCTGGTCTGTGAAATGCAATAAAAGCTCACTTCTCAACAGCCAGAAGACTTCAAAGTTACAAGTTATCATTTCATTCCAATCCTTTTGATACTTGAGGGAAGAGAGACACCATAGGCAAGACTAAAATACTCCAAAAAGGCCTCTCATTTGGGTGCCTCCAACATCTCAGATTCAGACTGCATAGTCTCAGGGTTTTTTCACAAAGATTTTATCCCACACAACTCCCGGCAATGTCAAGAGGGGAAGTAAATGTTCAGCATCTCCAAACTCCTGATTTTAGGGTCAAATAAAAACCCCAGGGTATCCAATTAGCTGAAATGAGTTACTCAAGGCAATAAGGCCAGCCAGCGGGACAGCTGGGAAAAGAACCAACATGTCCTAAATCACAACCCAGCACTGAATTCATCGAACTGTGCAAATTCTGCCACGAAAGTAAAAATAGAGTTTGATTCTCCCCAGGGAAGGAGCAGGTCACTTGAAAGCAGGAAAGAGCCACAAAGAACTCTTTACTGCATGAGTATAAACTTCCTTGCTCGGCCGACTCCCAGTGCAGTAAGGAGGCAACAGCCTCCTCTGTGGCTCTCTTTTTGCCCCCAGAAACTTGTCTGGAGTTTAACAGAGTGAACTGAATTAGAGAAAATTAAAGACAACTTCTCCCCCTTCCCCCTTTAGGATAGGAAATCAACCAGGCACCTGACAATAAGCTTCTCTCATGACCTTGCCTGGTTCGTCTTAAAACCCTTGATTCATAACCAAGCTTGGCTTTGCTGGAGATATTTAATCTGAAACCACCTCAGGGCACCAATTTATCATTAATTTAATTGGAGATGCGCCTGAAAAGGTGAGACACACAATCTCTGCTCACGCAGGCCTCCCCAGGGAGGAGTCATATTCACCACTCTCAGAAGTACTTCTTTCATGAAACAAGCTCTTTGCTCAGTGTCCCAGATCCAGGACAGCCCACAGACCTCAGCAAGCTGGCTTCACCCAGCGCCAGAGACGTTGAGCTGGCAGTGCTGGAGCTAGGAACACAGCACCTTCATTCCTAACTTTTCAAATCAGACACAGGGCACAGGCATTAGCAGCACTCAACACTGCCAGTGTTCACACTGCACCAGTCTGCACACTGGTGATTTCTGTGCAAAGGCTACACAGCACTAGTAACAACAGTCCCAGGGAAAACACTGCTGTTTCTAGCCATTTCCCTTCCTACACACTGGGCTGGGAGCCAGGGTGGCAGACCTAGTCATCCTGGGGCCCCAAACACAGAGGGGACTCTCTAGTGGGACCCTGGGCTGAAATGATCTGGAAATACAAGTTGAGCCCTGACTTACTTGTTTTAATCAAAGCATTTGCCAAACACTGGAGAGGTAGAGACTGACTTAAAAAGTCGTGACAATTAGGAAGATTACTGTGAAAGCTGTGTACCCCACCCTTGCCTTATGTATACAAAGCCACATGTTGCTTTGTTTATAGCCCAGCCTCCACAGCAGAAAACAGTCTCCATCTTCCCATTGGGTGAGGCAGCATCAGGATATTTTACAGCCAGAAAATCTCACAGGTCTTTTTTTTCCCTTCAAATTGCCTCAGGCTTTATATATAACCTTCCTTTCCCTTTGCCTGGGCTGTTTTTCAAAGGTGGTGATTTGCTCCATTTCCTGGGCCAAAAATGTACTGAGGAGCTGCACTGGTGTAGTAAGGCACTGTGCAGAAATACAGGCTCGCTGTTTGTGACCTGTTACCACCACTGCACTTGATACAAGTTAATTGACCTCTAACAAACGCATTGGCTGTAATAAGCACTTCTCACCCTGGGAGGGTTCTTTCTTTCCAAGGCAGAAAGAGTATTTATTTTGTGGGAAGAACTGAGAAAGGAGATGCAAAGACTTACATGCTACTTCATCCAAGGCCGTTACCACAAACCACAGGACCTTCCTCTCAGCCATTTTTGAACGGAGGGCTACAATTTTGTCTCTCCAGCTGACCCCTACAAAACACGACATGAAAAGCTACAGTCACCAACTTTACTGGGAATGATGATGTAAACACAAACCAACACACTGGATTTTGGAGGGACCCGAAACACACTGTGCTTGTGTTCCTTACTCCTTTCTAATAACTAATATCAACTATCTCAAATGAGCTGTCCTCCAGACATCCATGGATTTGTTTTGAAGTTATCTAGCCTCTAGCAAATGGCGATTTGAAGTTTTGAGGACAAAGGGGTCATTAGCTTAGGTTCAATCACCTTCTTGACCTATTCATAGTGGATCATATTGTGCTGCAGTGGTGTTTTTCTCACTACTTTGTAAGAGGAAAGCAAAGGGGGATAGAGCAGCAGAAACAGTCCCTAGCTATTGGAAGTTAAGCTTCTCACCTGTATAACTCAGGTCGAGTGTGATGAGAGGCTTGCAGGGGCGCTGAGGACAGTCTGTCCAGATTGTATCAATCAGGTTTTCTTTGATAGGCACAAGGTCGTGGCCAGCACTTCTCAAGGCTTTGGACATCCTCTTCCACTGGTCTGCCAAAGGGAAAAGAGTCAAGATCAATGGCTTTAAAGAACACACACTGGTTCAGCAATGGCCCCATTCAGAGGGGGCAAACTCAAGAAGCTGAGTCTCCTCCTTTCCTTCTAGCCTCTCCTTCTTCCCATTCCCTTACAAACAAAGCAAAAGCTATTGCAATTACAGTTCCACAAATGGAGTCACTACAGCCAGCAGCAGGTACAGAACCTTGCAGCCCTGGAGCCTCATGCTTGAGCTGAAGAAGAACTGCTCCATCTGGGAGACAGAAGTCACTGGAAGAAGCCATCCCAGAGGCTGCCGTAAGGGTGTCCTCTACCCCAGTGCAGAACCATGCTAGATCTAAGCTAGATGAGAGGTGAGATGGGCTTCCATACAGTCACAAGACTGATCCTTCACCCATCTGAATCAAGCAAACGTCTCTCCCTGCCTCCAGTGACCTTTGGATTGGGCCCCATGTTCTGAAGCATGAGCAGATGGATACTCGTTCATCTGATATAAATGGTACCTCTCCAGGAATGTGCTTCCTACAGGGAAAGCTGCAGAGATGCCGAGTAGAAGTAGCAGCACGAGTTCTGCCTGGGTGTTCTGGCTCACAGGCTGACCATGGCATTCAGCCACTTTGTACTGAAGTGCCCATGACAAGCCATAGTATGGACAAAAAGAGGTGAATCGGGACTCTGCTTTTCAGATAAGGTCACTGCAGGCCCATGCAGTGTAGTTGGTCTCATGCAGTTAGTTCCCATCCCTTGTGTTTTGGAGTCAATGCACTGCTGTGGAGCTCTCGTGATACAGGCTTAAAATCAAAACCCAACCTGTTTTGTGTAACAGTTTAATCAACCACCCCATCTGGGCTGAAACATGGTTAGCTACATACCATCACACAATAGCTTAGCCAGAGAAGCAAGGAAGCAAAATCTAGTTGCCCAACCCAGCGTTGTAAAATAAAGTAAAACCAACCAGCCGGAATAATGAAAGGGTCCACTCCCACCTTCGAGCCTTCTGGGAGGACACTCACTAGCCAATCCTCCTGAGTCGGTGTATCTTTCAGACCTCCATGGATTTTCAAAAAAAAAGGAAAAAAGAGGTTCAAAGAAGCAGTTATAGTGAAGGGTTCCCACACTACCCAAAAAGTCCAGGCTAAACACATCAGATACATCTACTAATGAATGTCTAGACTGATGGGCAAGAAGAGTCACAGGACACTAAATCAGGAGGAGCACTGTATCCAAGATGTCCCTAAGCCCCTGCATGATGGGGTATCCCTACAGCCCAAGTTGTAATATGTGTGAAGTGACCCAATAGCCTGTGATTGTTTATCAGTGGAGCAGTATCCCAATCTCCCACGTACCCATTTTCATGAGTGTCCAGTTGTTATCCATTTGATGTGCAGCTTGCAGAAAGTAGCGTCCATCTGTCCACATGGCTGCATGCTGTTCAGTTACTATGGCAGTACCTGGGCAGGAAGGCAGAAAGGTGCAGTGATTTAGAGGTGGGCAGCCACCGTGCAGAGGCACAGACAGCAGGGGGAGTGTTTGAAATGCCCCCCAATTCCCCAAAAGGCAGCTCTGCTCACTGTTCAAAGGTTAGTCCGGTTTCAGTGGAGATGCTCACTGTTTCCCCCACACTATGACATTCCAAATCCTATCAGAGACAGTACGCACAAGGATGCAGCTTAACGAATTGCTTCAGATGAATTGAACTTAAGCATATCTTGGCCAGTCAGTGGAACTGGGTAAATGGTGCTTTCCAAACCTTCTGAAACAGAGTCTCCACTTGGCTGTTGTCACAGTAACACATACTATACATCCTCAGACTCCATCCCACCTTCTTACGGGGAGGAAGCCTGGCCATCCACAAGAAACAGCTGTTACTAGGCTTGCAGATGTGGGTATCACTCCCAGCTGTCAGCTGCACCCCTTTCCCAAATGTTACAGTTCTAGGAGAGATGGCTGAACAGGAAATATGAACATAAACTTCTGCAGGTTTCAGTGTCTGTCCCATTCCACTGACTCCAGATGGAGGGATGCAAGCAGACAGCTGAGGGGCAGTGACGTCTCAGCAAGGCACTCTAGCTTTCTTGCCCTTGGTGATTCAAAAAAACCAAACCAACCATGGCACAGACAGAAACTGAATCCAAGTCTTCTGAGTCTCTGCATCCTGACCATACTCTCTGTCACCAGAAACTAAAGCCCACATTAGCAGAGCAGAGTTTCCAAATATGAATACATTGTCTTCTACCAAACTCCCCCAACACAAACCCCATTTTAAGCTGCTTTGGCCTGAGAAGATGAAGCAAGAAACACAAGGTGAGGCCCTATGTGAAACCTCACTGATTCACTGAGCGCTAGGCTGGGAACACAGACCTTCCAAGTACAAAACAAGGGCCCAAAGTAGAGAGAAAGGTTATGAAGAGGCCACACAGAAGGCGTGAAATTAATACAGGATTCATGTTACCCATTAAGAGCAGCCCGCAGCCCTGGATTTATCACCTCCCACACGAGGTCCCAGACTGGTTCATAGGAACTGATGAATAGACCCTCCAAACATAGGTAGCAGTATTTATTAAACCGATTTACAGCTGAGGGAAAAAGACCTCAATAGACTAAAGTGACTTTCCAGCAATCACACAGGCAAAGCAGAGCCTAGGGTACAGCTAGGGTAAAAACTAGGTCTCTTGAAACACAGACCTATCCTACAGCCAAGAAAACATCCTGTCTCGGCAAGATAAGCAAACTTTTCCACAGCATTCAGCTTCCAAATGCAGTGTTTCTGGCCCTGGCTCTGTTTAAACAAAAAGGCTAGCTAAAGTCCATCTACTATTCACCCAGCCCAAATGGGCAATGTAAAAATCTGTTCATACTGGCTGCACATCAAAAGAAATGACTATAGGTTACAAGCACCACATTAAAGAGTTAACAGGATTTTACTTTACGAGAGGTTCATTCAGAGGTCAAACATTTTCTGAAAACTTGTTATTGCACTGATATTACATAATTCCAGCGGGTAGCCAAGACATAATTCTGCAGATGCTGAAATAGGAAGAAAACAGTCCAAACAAGCTGGATAGGTTTCCTTTTCAGTCCTGCCTCTATGCCATGAATGGGACTATTTCTTTACAGGGGAATTATGTACATTAGCAAGAACCCAAGTTCTGGAAAGGTACCTGCAGAGCCATCAAATCCAGAGATGAACGCCCGTCTGCAGTCACAGGGTGCAATGTACTCACTCTAGAAAACAAAAGAGGCAGCAATTATTTATAGCAGCAGGGGAAAAAAAAAATCAGCTGATGACAAATACTTTGATAAGCTTTTTCTCCTAAAGGACGCCATAGAGAGAACAAAATGAGTTAAAAAATACTGGGCTCTACTCCACTGGAACATTTAATCATCTGTGATTATATTGTATTTATATCCAACTGGGTTGGGTTTTTTTTTTTAAGCTGCAGCACTTTTCTCCCACAAAGTTCTGTAAACACTGAAGTGCTTCAGAGTTTGCAGATGTTTATTTCACACTCAGCCTCCCCTTTGGGCAACAAACAAATGCTGTCTTTGAAGCTGCAATGTGAAAGGAAGAGAAACCAGAAGTACCCCTTGATCTTGGAGACCAGAGTAATCAGTGCATAAAATCTGTAAAATTCACTATCTCCAGTGAAGTCCCCTCACTGGCACTTACAAGAATTCCTTTAAGACTTTCTTTTCCACAACAATGACACTGAAAGAAAATCATCAAGGTGGTAAAACTGTAAAAACTTTAACCCTTAGGACCTTTCATAATTAGATGCTGATCCTCTCACTTCTTCCTTGCCTACTCTAAACCTGACTACACCAGAAACCACCAGACCAAGGTTTGGTGGGTGAGAGGGAATCAAAGACTACTAGTCCATCCTCATCCCAAACCCATCACAACCTGTGTTTGTGGACACATCTGTTGGCAGCATTACAGAAGAGTCTGAGAATCCACAGAGAGATGACATCCACAGGAGCTGCCAAAATTAAAAGAACAACTGTACCTTGAAATGGCCCACACACCATTTTTATGGGATCCCACTCTGGCAAGTTCGGAGGCCAGAACTGCTGAGTAGGCCCGTTAATTAACTAGTGCAACTCAGCAAATCAGCTTAATCCAGGCTGACAGCACTGATGTTTGAGCTGCAAAACCCCTGGATTTGTACCTTACAAATGGTCTGAAACCAAAGTCAGTTCCTCTGCCCATAAAGTTTCTCTACACCCAGCTGCGCTGTGGCAAAAGAAACGTTTTAGGGACTGAGCTGAGAAATCACAGCCTGATTCTCAGGTAGGTTTAGTTCCTACTGTGATAGATACTGTGATAGATACCCCATCTCTGGCCAGGGCTATTTTTAAATTACCTGATTGTTAGAAAATACTCCCTTCAAATCTGTTACTCTTCACTGTTCTATAGAAGGCAGAGGGTTCAACGCACAGAGGTGAGCAAGAAGCACAAATCGCAGCACCTGGGACCAACCCTTTATTTCTGCTCCCAATCACCCCATGGTCAAAACCCCTCCAGAACAGCTATGTCTCCTCCCTCCTGGGAGATGCCCTAGGCAGCAGCTACCAACCATTCACCACTAATGTTTTGAAACTGAGCCTTGGGACAGCAAAGCCCATGGCCCAAAAGAGGGTCTGGCCAAGTAGTTTTGCTCCTGATTGCCAGGAAAGATTCCTGGGATACGCTCCCAAGAAATCCTCTATTTTATCCAACAACTAATGAAAGTTGGCAGCAATGGGGTGGGTATTGAGACCATGGGTGCCCTCATCTCTGAGCCAGTCCAGTTCCCTGTGCCTCTTCCTGTCCAGCCCCACAGACTCCCACAGAGCCATGACATACACTCAGCAGCTGTGGGGAAGAGAGGGGTCAGGATACCCTGTGCCCTCTGCACACCCCTAGCTGACTGGGTGGATCGGCCTCAGCCCACCACAGCACCACCGTCACCACTAACCCCCTTTAAAATAGCGACAGAGGCATCAGCAGATAGAGAGGACAAAGTCGTTCAGGGAACAGAATCAAGCACCCGTTTCCCCAGCTACCAGTCTCACAGCAGGACAGAACATGAAGGCAGAGCGATGCTGGGCCTGAGGAGCATTCCCCATTTCAGTATTTCCTAATGACTGTTCAGCCTGTTGACTGCTACAACTCCCCCTCTCCTACAGACACCATCTCCCAGGGTCTGATACCTAAAGGGGATGCTGGAAATTTCCCACTGTGGATCATATCACTAAGTACATCTTAAATCAGACCAGTGATTTCTCTTGCCTTTCTCTTGACCAACGCAGCAGAGACTGCAGGCTGCTTTGTGCAGACAAGCAATCTCATATAGGAAGGGTTAACACTGAGCTAGCTGCACTAACAGCACAGAACAGTGAAATGGATTAAAACAATTTAAAAAAAAAATCTAAAAGGAAAAAAGAAGTCTATCAGTTTTAGATCTGGTAAAAGCTGACCTAAACTAACAAAGACCTTGACTGTGTGGGAAATATCTCGTGCTGTCCCACTCACAGACAAATTCAGGGAATGTTGTAAGAGTTTACAATGAGGCAGATGGGCTTTAAAAGGAAGTATGAGGGATCTGGAGGGGAAGATGGTTCATTCATCTGTCAGTCTGAATTCTTGCACACCCACCTGTTCTGTTCCATGCAGCAACCCCCACTGTGCAAAGATGAGCCCATGTTTTGTACAAGCTAAAATTACAAGGCGAACACCTGCGTACGCCACACAAAGTACAGGCCACAGCACAGTCAGAACAAGGTATTTCCCTGGGGCTTATCTTGCAGCTTCAATGGCCTTCAACCTGGCCCTCATCGGGTCTTTCACGTCTGCTTTCCACCACACCTGTCAGCCCTTGACACACAGACAAAACTGGGGGCTGCATCACAGAAACCCTCAGCCAAGCCAGGAAGAACCCAAAAAAATCAGTGGTGCTTATCACCAGAGCATGGTTGGGCCATTAACACATTAAAGCTTATTCTATCCTAATGTCAACCAAGATCAGCAATGGGAAGTGCAGTTCGCTGCCCTTCGAGCTATGACACTGATGCTATTAAAGAACAAACACTGCTGTGTACTTGGAAGGCTGGTATTCACTGCCAAAAACCTAAGTGCATTGGTAAGATCTGGAACAGGTCAGTGCAACCTGTGCACAAGCTGTCTCTTGCTTTATAGCTCTGATTCCTCAGCTCAGAACAAGTGTGTGTCAGAGGAGCCAGCCCTGAGCAGAAGACAGCATCTCTGCCAACCCAAACATGGGGCCCTGAGCTGGACAGGTGTTTCCTTGATGTGGAAGACCAGCCAGATCTGACCAAATTTGTTTTCACTGAGTCAAGTCCTGGGGGTGGAAGCCAGCCCCAGTTAAGCTGTGACTGGCTCCAAACCCAAGCTTTAATCCAAACATCATTCCCTCCCATTAAGAAGAAAGCTCCTCCAATCTCTGAATATTCCCGTATGGGCAAACTCCAGATTCAATGTAAACTGGGTGACTCAACATAAAAATGGATCCTGCACTTACCACTGCAATACCCCAAAAGCTTAGACAGGCATTTTTAACCGAACCACAAAGGACTTAGGTGCTTCATTCCCAAAATTCTCATCCAGGTTCCCAAGGAAACAGTCCGTTTCTTCTGATTGCTTATCACCAGCATCAGAAGTTTCAAAAATCAAAGCAGCCAACATCCAGGGCTAGATGCAAGAGCCACAAATCCAAGGTATTAGCAGCCTTGGTTAAGTCAAAGTCAGAGCCAGCTGTTTGAGAAGCTCTGCAAGTCTTTCAGCTCCTTACACAACTAAGCATGGAAAGCAAAGGATACAACTGGTGGCAAGCCTCCTGGCAGTATTATAACCTAAGCCTTCTAGCCTTGGCAGGAAAAGCAGTATTAAAAGCATCACAGAGCTCAGAGTTCAAACATTGCCAGTGTTACAAAGAGAAACTAGTCAGCAAGTTGCAGCATCAGGGTGTATCAGCATCGGTCCCATCCAGGGGTCCCTTTGCAACCTAGAAGGGAATAAAGTTTCTCCCAACCTGAACCCTGTGTCAACACCACAGGAGGGAAAGCCCTCTTTGTTGACAAGTTCTCTGATGTGGATGCCAGGACAGCCTCAGGAACAGCTGAAAGAGGCAAGGACAGCAATAAGTAGCTTGGGCTGTGGGGAGGAAATGGCTCAAGCCACCAAAAGTTTGGGTATCATTAAACTACAGTCTTCTGAGTCATGGAGGGAGCTGCGGAAGAGCAAGATCTGACTGCAGGGCTGTAAAGTTCTTATCTGCATACAGGAAACAAACCCTTGCTTGGAACGTGGGGAAGTTGCAAATCACAGCTCATCACAATTTACCTGGAATCAGTAAGCCTGTTCTGGGATCAACAGGTTTCTGCCAATACCTAAAATTGCACCAGTTCCCAAACCTCACAGACAAAATCCTGCACAAGCTAGTCAGGAGGCGCCAGAATCAGTGGCTTTTAGTAATCGTTTCCATTCAGATAGATTTGCTCTACAGAGAAACCTGACCAACTCGCCCGGCAGGAAATAGCAACATGGGGTTCTCTGCTTAACTGCACTCTGTCAAGGAAAAGAAAGCAACAGAAAAACCCAGAAGTCCTGAGGGTCACATTCTTCAACTCACATGACAGCATTTAACGTCTAGTGAAATGAAACCAGAGTTATATATGGACAGAGGCAGCTTGAGGCAGGAATGCAGCAGACAATAGCAGCTGCAGAAAACGCCTTCCCTCTACCTGCCCAAGTTTGGATCTCCCTAAGAGGAAACCCGATGCTGCACATACAGTCCCAGGACACAGGCAAGTCTGGACCCAGCTCACCCCAGCGCCAAGTCAAGGGCAAAGGTTCCGATTCAGTTGCATTTTGCTCCCGTGCACCCTGGGGTAAAAGGGAGCTTTGGGTGTAAGCCAGGAAAGCTTCAGGTCTTTTGTTTCCTGAAAATGGCTGAGGAGGGAAAAACCCTTGGCAGTTCTTGGGTCTCCTAAGAGAGCGAACGGAAGAGTGAAACTAGCATGTGAGCAGGCAGGGGAGGTAAAAGGCAGTTCAGCAATTTAAAATTAATGTCACAAACTACAAAAATCTTAACGGTGGAAGCGGCACACAACACGGTCACCACCACAGGTTACCACCCTGGGCCCAGACCTCCCTCCTATCTTTAGTGCACAGAACAAGCTGATGCAGAGCAGCATCGAAAGGGAAGTGTCATGGCCTGTTTCTTCCCTGCCTCTGCAAAGGCCCTCTGCATGGGATCTGAAGGGCTTAGCATAAGGCAGCAAATTCCAGCAAGAACTGGATCTAGCAAAGGGAAAGCTCTGCAACTAATCCTTCGACACCTTGCTTAACAGTATGTGTTGATCAGGAGGTGCTAACGGGGAAACTAAAGCCCAGATAATGCATTTTCCTCCCCCAGTAAATCCATTTTTTCCCAACAGCCAAGATGGGGACAGCAAGTGCTCTGGCAAGCTCCTTTTTCCGCAGCATGAGCTCCCTGGAGACAACCTGATGAGAAGTTGCTGGTGGAACATCCACGGTGATTTGTTACAAGAACATAAAAACCTTAGTCTCCTGAATAGACTCCAGAAACTTTTTCCATCATGTTTCTCAGGATACCCAGGCTTTTATGCTAGAACCATTAAAGCAAGCGAACAAAGAATGATTTTAGTTATCCCTGACTTTTATTTTTTTTCAGGAAAGGAAAGTGCAATCATTCCCATAATCCATCCATCCATACCTGGTGGGCATCTCCAGAGGGTACTATGTAGGCTTGGACAGGCTCCTGGACATACTTGGGACTCTTCATCACCTGCCGTAGTTGCTTCAGCAGCTCTGTTGTAATTTTTGGACTCATCTTCCCACCTGCAACTGAAACAAAGCACAAAACTTCAGAGCTTCTCCAGCTGTCCTGGGCCACTCACACACACAGGCTGGAGGCTGTCACCACTAGAAACTCCCCTTGAGGACAACTATGCCAGCATCATCCCTCTCAGCCCAGAATTTCTCCTGTCTTGTCACTTTCCTCACATTCCTTGAGAAAGAGGAATCAGGCTGAGGCCAGCAAGTCAAAGCTGGTCTATCCTCTAAAGGACCTTTCCCACCTGGTGAGGGATGGTCATGCCCAATGGTGATACACACGAGCTTAACACACTTGCCAATCCTCCTGGCATGTGGACAGCACCAGGAACCAGAGCACCTCAGACCTGTCCTATGACAGCCAGGAAAGGTCTTGGCATGTGATCTTGACGGTCCCAAGTACCCACAGATCAGAAAGGACCCAACCTGTCATGTGCACAGAGAGAAACTTTCACTCTGAGGGCAGAGATACTGTGGCTTATATGCCACAGAAGCACAGGCTGCTGGGAGAGCAAGCCATGCAGGTCAGGAACTCAGAAATGGAACAGTTAAGAATCAAATTTTTTGAAGTTATGCTGTAGCCCAGAGTTTCATAGTGGATTGGATTAACTCAGACAAAAGGAATGTGCTCCCAAGAACATGCACAGGGATGCATTCACTGGCCATATTTACCTCTGGGCTGTATGTTAGTTCACCTAGCAAGAACACAACTATAACAGGAGAAACAGCCTGTTGAGCTCTCACAAGTGACTGCCAGGGAGTCTTAAGGGAACCCTCTCTAAAGACCTTTGGCAAATGCTCTGCAGATCTCAGCTGGTATCAGGCAGGCAGGGGTGGGGCACAGGCTGGATGTAAGACAGCCGATCAGAGGGGAAAACAAGGGCACAGGCCAGTCACCCTCCCTTGCTGTGGTTTTTCAATGGATGTATCTTTGGCATTGCAGTGAACACCAGCCTCTCAATTTGCCACCCAGAAACCATCAATAGCCAGGGCCTGCTGCGAGCACCGCGCAGAGTCACGCATCAGGCCATGCTGCTGCGCCAGCGCAAGCGAAGGCTGCAGTGGAAGGCACTGGCTGACAGCAGAGGATGTTCAAGCTGGGGGGGAGGCCTGGCCTGAAAGCCTATGAAAATCACATAACCTGAACCTCTTCAGAGGTTCTCTCCATCTTTTCTTCACTCACATCTCCAAAGGGTGCCCAAAGTGGGATAATCCCCTTCCCAGTTCTCTACCCATTCCTTTCATATTTTTAAGAACATTCTGGGATCTTACAACTTTAATGCTGTCACTCACTTTCCAGGGCAAGGTGGGTAGGCTGTGTGCTGCTTGAATGCCATGCTATGCAGTATTTTATTCTGACCGTTTCATTTCACAGCTCATTTCACAGCCATGTCCACAAACAGATCATAGATAGGAGAAGCAAATAGCATGCAAGTCTCAAACGTTTTTTGCTTATCCAGGCACTTATTCTATTTACATCTCAGTAACTACCAGGAGCCCCAAGCAACATTACAGTGCTATGCCAAAACACAATAAGGCACAGTCCCTGCCCTGTGATGTTTGCCATCTAAACGGGAAGGCAGAAAAGCTGCCTCCATTTCACAAGCCATAGGAAGATGTGAATGGACCAAGGTCACACAGCAGCACTGTGACCAAGTCAGGAACTGAACCAAGATCTGATGCATTCAGGTGTAAAAATCTCAACCCAAGACCACTATTCACACATCTCATCACAGGATGTTGTGAGCACACCAGACTTCTGTGTGACTGTCTGCCCACAGTCATACTGTGTTTTAAAACGCAGACCACAAGAAGCAAATCAAGCTCAAAAGGCACCATACGCTAAATCCTCAAATTGGTATCTTGACTCCAGTGCCTTCACTGGGATTAGATTACACCTCAGATTTATTTCCAGGACAAATTTCATAGTCTTATACAGTGTTTGCAAACTACACTGAACTTTATTGTACTGTGATTGTTTCTGTCTGTCCTCCCTAACGAGTTGCTGTAACAGTCTATAACATTGCTTCTGATTTATGTTCAGACAGAGGAAAAACACAAAGGAGAGAGAGCAACAACATAGTGACTAGCCAGCAGAAAAGAATCTCTTTCTACAAACTCATAAGGACACAGCTTCCTTTCCTGACCTGTGCTTTGTCCCCCGGAGCCTGAAAGTCTCATTTAAATAGGGAAGGAATGACAAGGCTTTGCCTTTTAATAAAGCTCCTTGCTGACAAGCCACGGTTTTCTTAGCAAGCAAGAGATTCTCTCAAGGACAAAAAAAAATAATTTAAAAAGTACTCTCACTATTGAAAGATTTGCTTGTAATATTTAAAAACACAACTAAGCTAGATTTGCAACAAAACCCATATTAAGGAAGATGTGTATTTTAGATAACCCCTACATTATAAGATATACCTTTAAAAAAATGCTCCACAAACTTTCCAATAAAATTGTCTTCAATTTACAGAGACAGACAAGCTATTTTCTCCCAGATCTTTGGTAGTCATTTACTCTGGTTCCCCTATAATTTTTAACAGGTAACCTTTCTTTTCTTGGCCATAATTACAAGCCTCTACATACTTAAAACAGCTTCTCTATCATTATTTAATCACAGAATCATGTAGGTTGGAAAAGACCTTGAAGATCATCTAGTCCAACCATTACCCTAACACTGACCGTCCTCAACTGCACCATATCCCTAAGTGCTATGTCAAGCCAGTGATTAAAACTAAACACAGCTGAAATGAAGGTAGTGGATTTAGCCATGCAAGAAACAGTCCCATTCCCTGCCCTAACTTTTTCAAACATATCAGACTGCCATGTTACCTGCCTCTGTAGTTCCCCACGTCTGGACGCCTCTTGTCTCTGCTCATGCAAAATACCATTCAGCTCTTGGCCTGGCCTTCATAAGCTCCACTGTGCCTGAGAAAGCAAAGGGCAAACTGAAATAGCTAACAAACTTTGTCCCCCATAAAACATTCACATCCCCCAGCAAAGAGCTGAAAATGCATTATGTTCCACTGGCAAGATTAGAGATGCACTGAGGGTGAACCATGGGGGAGCAGGGAATGTCAAGGGCCAGGCATTTGCTTGTCAAGACTTACGATTAAATCTTGCAAGCCTGTGCTATTTTCTGCCAATTTGTTTTCGCAATCATTCTGTCAGAGGCCAATCCCCATTTTACCGATGAGGAAACTAAGGCAGAGCAGAAGTCACATGCAAAGTATCACTGCAGCATGATGGCAGTCAGAGTCGGATCCCAAAATCTGTCACTCTCTAGACATACATTATCTACACCTCACTCCACAGGATTCAGTTCTCCAAGAGCCCAGGCCAGATTCTGCCTGGACAGCATCTCCATCAGACACGCAGAGCAAAGAGCGACCACGAAAATGCTGCTGGAGGAACCAGACACCTCCTCCCACATGCACACAGAGCACTGGGCTGCTGCAGCCCCAGGCGCCAGCGATAGCAAGGGTTGGGGACACCAGGCCCGCTGTGTCAGGGTGTGCGTCAGTGCCACGGCGGGGAAGGGAGGTGAGGCCAGGAGGTCAGGCTACATCTGGGTCTGCCTGTGGCCGCTGTGTTAGACCACCCTGAGTGTTTATGTCCTGTTTGCTTCAGATACACTCGTCCTTCTGAAGATTTCCTCTTCATTTTCTCTTTTACAAATAAACTTGTTCAAAATAAGCATTGTCAGGAACTAGTGACACCACCTCAAAACCAGGCCTCTCTGGCCTGGGCTGGCCACATGCAGGGCAGCCCCAGCACTTGCAGCCATGCACCTAGGCACAAACCCCACTACTTGCCCCCCAATACCCACCCGCACCCCAAACTCACCGAAACCCCCAGCCCAGCCTGCCCCAGCCATGAGCCAAAAACCTCCCCCAGCCCCACATTGGGCTGACAGGGCCACTTGGGCCTGGACACCCCGACTGGGCCTGGCTGACGGGGCCTGGACACCCCGACTGGGCCAGGCTGACGGGGCCTGGACACCCGGCCGGGGCCCGGCGGGCCGGGCTGGCGGGGGAGGCCGGGGCCGGGCCCAGGCGCCGCCGAGGCCCCCGCGGCCGCGCCCCCACGCCCATGGAACGTTCACGCCGTGAGCCCTGAAGCGCCCACCCGGGCCTGCCCCTGCCCCCGCCCCGCCGCTCCTCACCTGCCGCCGTCCCGCCCGCCCGCCGGCCGCCGCCGTGACGTCAGCGCCCACGTGGGCCGCCGCGGACACCCGCCGCTGACGTTGCGGCGGACGTCACGGGCTCAGCCGGCGGCGGGCGCGGAGCGGGATCAGGGCCGGGCAAGGACCCCACCCCACCCCCCCCCCTGCCGTGCTCCGACCGGGTCGGCACCGGGCACCCCGCACCGGCACCCCGCGGCAGCCGCGCTGCCCGCCGGGGCCGTTCGTCTGGGCCCTGCGGGGGCCGCCCGGCCCGGCCCGGCCCGGCCCCGGGGTGCGCCCTGCCCCCGCCTCGGCGGCCCCGGCCCGCTGCGCGGCGCGGTCCGCGCTGGGGGAGCCCGCACAGGGACCCGCGGGGGGGCTCCGTCTCCCGCGGGAGTGGGCCAGACAGCCGGTGTGGAGCCCCGAGTGTGTTGCAACTGACGGGAAGCGTCGGCGTTTAGCGGCTGCCGGTGCCTCCCCCGGGGGAAAAACCGGAGCGGAGCGAATGGCCGGGCCCCGCCCGAGGGCCCTGTGTCCCCAGAACCTCGCTCTGCGCTCGCCTCCTCCGATCCGCCTCGCTCCTAAACTTTCAAAAATACTGTCCTGAGGGGGAATTTGAGGCTGCCCGGCGAATGGGCCTGGCTCCTCTCCCTTCCCCCGCGCAGCTCCGCCCGGAGGTCGCGGGTGGTTCAGAGCTGCCTGGGACGGGGGAGAAGGAGCCGGGGCAGGGCCGGAGGTGCTGGGGGCTCACACCAGCTCCCCCCACGCCAGACTGACAGGCTTTAGGCCCCCCACAGCTTTCTGGTGCCGAGCACAGCTCCAGGGAGATGTCAGCATCCCACTGCTTCACTTAAAGCCTCAGCAGAAAGATAAATGACTGTCAGTTCTCTGCTTGGAAGGGAGGAGGGTCGTATGTGTAACAACGGTGAGTGCAGTTGTAAAATCTGGCCATTTGCCATGTCTGCTCCCTAATGAAAATACCTTCCACCACTCTCCTCTGCCCCCAGCAGTTTTTTACAGGTGGGCTATAAGTCAACCCTATTGACAAAAACAGGAGGCTGTTAACAGAAATGCAGAAATTAGAAGATCACTACCAAGCAAGGCTACAACAAAAGCAAAATGTCTGCTCTGTAACTGCATCCAGGTTGGTGCGGTTTGCTTGCAGCAGTTGGTACCCTGGGGACCCTCCGGCGCCTGTGCCGTGACAGAACCCCTCTTCCATGGGGTTCACCACTGCACCCAGTGTAACCGTGACTGTAGAGGATGGAGAGAGGATGAAAATGTGCTCAGTGGGACCCATCTTAGTTGATGGCCTCCCACACGTCCTGGGGACTCGGTTGGAGAGGAGATGCTCGGCTGGCTGCATGGTGCTCAGGACCAGGCTCTTAAAGATGCACAGGCTGGCCATGACACCCGGCATCCCACTGCTAAGGGAGAACCGTGTGGGTACATGGCCAGCTCACATAAACCAGTCCCTGGGCCTACGCCTGTGCATTTTTCCAGAGGAGAAAAAGTGCAGACAGCCGCTACTCACCCCTTCCTCCTTTCTCTCCCTCAGTCCACATGAATGCTGTAGCCCGCAGAGCTTTACCCACAAACTGCCAAACATTTGCTGCTGTGTCTAGCGAGTCAACACAAGGCAGGCTTTTACTAAACCACCTGGGTCTCCCTGACTACTCACTACTTCCAGGGGAAGCATGAAGCAAAAACAGGATGAGAGAAATGCAGAATAATTCAGGGAGGAGGAGGCTTTTGGAGGTCTCTAGTCCGACCCCTGCTAAAAGCAAGGCCAGCTTTAAAGCTAAAGCAGATTGCTTAGGGACTGTCCTGCTGGGGTTTAACTATCTCCAAGAAAGGAGAAGCACAGCCTCCCTGAGCAGCCCGTGCTAGTGCTGACCACCCTGGACTGAAAAGGTTTGTTCCCAATATCCAAGCAGAATTTCCTTGTTGCAGCTTGCCCTTTCGCTGTGCACATCTGGAAAAGGTCTGACTCCCTTTTCTCTTTGACCATTCTCCAGACTGAGCAATCCCAGCTGCCCTGCAGCCCCGAATCCTGCAGCCAGCTCCGGCCAGCAACTGCTGCCCTCTGCGGCTCTCTCCACATTGCGGAGCTCTGTCTCATACATCTCTTAAGTAAAATCTAGGGCATAACACAGTGCAGCAAAGCTTGTAATCTGACAGAAGAGAATAAAAGGTCTGTCCTGCAACCAGTATCCCAGCACTGGGAAGGGTCAGTGGATGGGGTCTGGGCTGCAGGCTGTCCCTGAGGAGGGACAGGAGAGAGGGGAGGGGGAGGCTAGTGACCATGACTGTTATAGCAGGAAGAGTTTTCTTTCCTCGTTAATCAACTTGGGTGAAGGTAATTGCTGGTTCCCAATTATTCTCACCCCATCTTCCAGCCTTGGCCACAAGGGATTTACACAATCCTGGCAGTCTGGGCCAGAAAGGCCCATTTAGATCACCACATCAGTGTCCCCCTCAGGGTAAACTACAGCCATATTTTGCATTTGTGTTACAGACCATGTTATGCTCATCCTGCAGAATATTTGCTAAGAAGATTCATTTCTTGGAAACCGGCCAGAAACTAGTGATGCTCATACTAAAGCACATTTCAGGACATTTTAAAAGCACTGCAACATTGGCATGACGATCACGGAGATCATTTGCCGATGGCAAACTCAGCAGCTGAATCCAATCAGAGTTGTGAAATGGTCCTTTCAGCCTCCTCTGACTCATAATAATAATTTGGGGTTAGATTTTGCATTTGGCTGTGAGTCTTAATAGAGAGTTGTGGAGAGCTGTACCTGCCGGAGCTCTGTGTCAACCTAGGGAAAGGGGATGGATCAGTCCAAAACGTTTCAAACATTCATCATGTGCCTTGCTAGCTCACCAGGTAGTGCTGCACCGTGGGGGTGCCTTTTCCTCCCCTGTGCTTCCCAACTTGTGCGGATTGTACCCAAGGGAACAGGAGACTCCAGCCCTCCCTTGGCATGGTCCACATGCTCCACGCTCGCTTCCTGGGGGCAGAGCTAAGGGTGTCTGGCCTCTTCGTGCTCTGCAGAGCTTTCGGTTTGGCTGAATTTAGGACAGTGGCTAAAAGCAAGGTAATCTTAATGCCTGTGCCTGTGAAATTGTTTGTTTGATCATTTTTTGCCAGTGAATCGTTATTAAATTAGCTAATGGACTGTGGGAGCCACGGCAATCAAGTACAGGGAGGAAAGAAAATACATCTCCTATGTGGGAGTGTGTCTTGGGGAGTGTCCACAGCATGAAATAACCAGGCTGCTCACAGACCCCAGCATACCAGGGGAAGGACAGGGCAGGGGAAAGCTCAGCATCTTCATCGAACTTGCCTCATTAATTCCTCCGTGTCTGGAGATGCCATCCTGCCTGTCCGCAGCCAGTCCAAGGGGAGCAGCTACAGATCTGTGAGAGCAGATCTGTCCTGCCTTCTCTAGCTACCCTACAACACCAGAGTGAGAGGGGAGCAAACCAGGAGGATTGAATTTGATTAACTTTTTCTACTTTGGTCCCAGCTCAGGGTAGAAATAACAAGCACCACTGCAGACAGACTATCAATGTGATATTGATGTCTCTCTGTAATTTAAAATTAAATAAATTAAGCCACCACTGAAAATACTTTACTGTGTTGTTTGGTGACCAAAATGTGTCCCCATTCTGTCTTCCTGATCAAGAACTTGATTTAATAAAGGTTAAAACAAAGAGTCTGCATTCCCATCTTCTAAAAATGTGCTAAAGGAAGCAGAAAATAGAAGGGAAAATATTGATGTCTGCAAGTTGCTATTGAGTGTCTGGTATTGCACAGCCATGTTGTGAAGGCTTCTGTACCCAGAGGTGACTTCTAACTGGTTCTGACTCATTGAGCACTAAAATTTAGACTAATTTCCTTCCCTTTCTGGTAGAATTAATAATGACAAACTGATGGGTATTCTGCACAGGAACCTCATTCCAGAAGTGGAATGGTCTTGTAAGAAAAGGTGTATTCAGGCCAGAAAGCATTTTGCAGACATCTCCTGATTATGCTCGTGACTAGTCCTCTGCAGTAAACAGCCATTTCACAGGTGGAGGCATGACTGTGCTACATGGGCTGGTGTCCTGCCTGTCTGCAGAGACCTAGGTCTAAACACTGCAAGCATCCCAGTGCCACCAGTGGCCTGACCCAGCAGGACCAGTGTTAAGCCCCTGGATAAGCCTGGGGCAGGTCTGGGGTGCACGGGGGACTGGTGCTGAGACATGGGCCACGTGGAGGATGGTGGATGCCCAGGCTGAACAAGACAGTGGATTGCTGCTAAAGGCTTTGCCCGGATGAGCACAGGAGGCAGCACTATTTATTTCGTTTGAATAATACATGACTAATAAGTTAAATAAGAGAAAGCGGAATGAGCTTTCCGGTTAAGCCAAAATGTTTGATGCCTGTTTCCTGGGCATTTTGGGTCTCTGGGAAGCTTTGAAGTGGCCCTAATGAACTTGCCAATGTAGATAATGTAAAATACTTCAATAATTAATTTATCAGGCAGTGCTGTCTATGATATATAATCTGAAATGTTTAAAGAGATGAAACTGTCCTTTCTAAGTGGCTGTTTGATCTCGACTAAAATGGTGCAAGTCCTGTTGCAAAGGTGTTTTATGAAAGCACTTCAATCTACCTTTTAATTAAATTGTCCTAATTGGGTTATCTTTTATGTTCTTACAATACTGTATTTGTATCAGATTACAAAAGAGAGGGGTGAGGGAGAAAGACCTGACAAGTAGCAACCAAAATTGCCTGAGATCAACCTTGCTAAATGACAGAGCTATTAACTCTCTTGTAATCTTGATCTGTATCAAGTGATCAAGGCCAGGAAATAAGCCATAAAAGAACTCTCTTTATCTTATCAACCCTCTTATACCCATGATACCTTTATTATGGTTGTAACTTTCATTTCATTCACCTTCTCCTGTTGGGCACCTGTGAAATTTAGACTCCTGTTTTGCAATCTAATCTCCTGAGTTGACCCCTGCCCACCTCAAGAAAGCCCACAGCCTTTTCATGGTGGGACCTGTTTGGCACCTTGGTGAGACCGTGGTGTCAGAGCCGACCCAGTGACCAGTCTGTGACCAGGACACATCTCTTTTTCCTGGTCGTGGTGCAGGATGCTGTGGGAGACAGCAATAGGAAACTGGGATTTGTTGCAGGGGTCTGAGCATCTGCACAGCCTTCACCAAGGACTGAGGATGCTACAGCTCAGCTCATACCGAGCCTGGCTTTTGGACTGCAGTGTCCTGCCAGTGACTTGAGACATCTGGACACCAGACAGCTGAAAGGATGCTCTCAGGCCACTTTCCCACCGCGGGGACTGAGGCCATCAGCACCACTGGGCTCTCCCATTGCCATGGTCCCACAGCGCCACAGCCTCAGCACCTCTTCCAAGCTGACAAACATCTTAGGACACCCACAGGGGATTGGAGGTGGAGAGGGGGATCGCTTTATCCTCCCAACACAGGGCCCAAACCTGCTTTTATGAGGTTGCACACATGGTCGAACAGCCCCTCCCATCTGCGTGACATTGCTGGATTGCCCGGACAACAACAGACCCATTTGTATTTGTGTTTCGCAGGGGCCGTCCTGCAAACCGTCACGCACAAGTTGTTTTACTCACAAAAGCCCTGCAGTGAGTTTGGTCGCATTCATGCCTCTGTGCTGGCTTGGCAAGGTCACATCCTCCCAGCCCAGAGGCACACCTGTGTCCATGAAGGAGAGAGCAAGTATTTTAAGTCCAGTTCTCTTCCTATTTCCACCCTAGAAAATTACCTAACAACAGTTAATGCCAGTGTTTTGGTAGTACGTAACAGCAGCACTGTAATGTGCCAAGGCAAGGAAGGGCCTGAGAACAGTTCAGCAGAAAATTGCTTGTATTTTAAGCTCTCAGCTTTGAGTTAAATGAAGGTTTCAAACATGTGGCACAAGTCCTTTTGGATCACATTTAAAATAAATTTTGTATGTTTGGAAACAGGGAAACTAGAAACTGCAACAACAAATGGTGTGTTTGGGGGAAAAGATAGCAGGGAGAGAAGAAACAAGGCTATCTAGAGATCTTATCTTAGTTTTTCTTGGGAGGACAATTTATCCAGCCAGCACTGGAAGTTGATCATGGTTGGGTGGTTCCCAGCAGCTGCATTTGGAAAGGAAAGGGAGGCAGCAGCAGGCCAGGTAGATATCCGAGTACTTCCACGTCTGCTCTTTTCAGTTAAATACCAGATGTTAGGACTTTGCTTGTAAACCTTTAACAACAAGGATGAAAATGAAATGTTCGCTGAGTTCTCTGCCTGGCACCGTTTCAACACCGAACAGTGCACATACATCCCTGCTCACCTGCACTTGCCTGTTTGCAAGTGAAATGTGAGCCTTGTGGCCATTTCCAAGACTTCTTAATTTTCCCTTTTCTCTTCTTGCAGGAAAAAGGATGGGAAAAGCTAGATCTAATGCATGCAAAAGAGACCATGGCTGTCACTGGTGCCCTGTTAAGTGCTTTAGAAGATCATTTGTTCAGCTTGCATAAAATCATGCTTATTGCACAACAGAGACTTTTTTTCAGTTCATATGATGCCATTCTTCCTCAAAGTCTTCACTAGTACAAATGTTAACAGGGTGCAGTGACCTGCCTGTGTTTTGGCCTGACACCTGTGAAGCATTTTTATTACACAAGGTTTCCTTATCTGCTCCAGCAATAAAACTAATGGAGCCAGGTGTCTTTGCCTTCTGTAACCCTGCTGGGTCCCGCTCCTTTCCCTGCCTGCTCAGGGGGCAAGCAGGAGTACTCCTGAAAGCTCCTGCCAGGACTTGAGTCAGTGGCATGTCTCCTCCAGGCGAACCCGAGTCTCTGGCATCTGAGTCCCAGTGAGAGACCAGACATGGATTTTGTTTTTAATTAATATTTGCAGTATAGTAGAAATTTATTTGTAAATATATATATAAGGGCCACATTTTACAAGCCCCAACTCCCACCCGAAGTCACCACCTTTGTAAGCGAGGCCCACTCACCTGCCAAAAAATCCCTTGAGCCTGAATGTGTTGAAATAATTTGGTGTCCCGTGCTGTGCAATATATTAAATGAACCACAGTACAAGAAACAGATGTTTATTCCAGTGGGTGCAGGAGTCCAGACACAAAGTATTGGGTTACTGTCTGTCTCAGATAACGGGACAAAGCGGAAAAGTTGGGATTAAACATTCTACATGTGTCCCGTGTAGAAACTGTAAACCATAAAATGTAGCCCAGGTCCTGTAACTGGCCTTACAGGAGCAAACCCTGCAGTTGCCGTGTGGCAGTCCCAGACTGCAATCAGCACTTAGGCACGAACCTGGGTGCTGACGTATGCCCTGCACTTTACACCAAACTCTGAGGCTGTTTGGGTGCTTTAGTTCGGTGCCTGGCCACATTTTTTAACTGCCATGCCCAAGGGATGGTGATCCATAGCCTATATCCATGAGAGGTTTGGGACCATCTGAGACCCCATCTATGATATTTCATGTCTTTGGACACTGCTGTCCTGAGATCTGACAGCTGGGCCCCGGGCTTTTCAAATGAGCTCTTTTCCTTAAAACAAATTCTCATTATGTTTGATTAGTTGTTTTTATCTGTGAAACCAAAACTCTAGATGAGGAGTCAGAAAAACTGGGCTGATTTTTTTTTTCCTGAATGAAGCATGAAATGTGAGGAGCTCCAGAGAAGTTTGGGGGCTGGGGTGTCCCTGTCAGGTCAGCTGCTTGGCTCTTAGCAACTCAGTACAGGGAATGTTTACTCAAAACTCTGCAGGAGAAAGCATGAGCCTGAAAAAGCAAATGAAGCAATGAAAAGGGTCCCTGTAGAAAGACAGTTCATATCTAGGGATGCTCCTTGCCTGCAACTTTTCTGCCATGTACTAATTCTGTTGTTGCCAGCAGGAAATAATTGCCTACATGGGTCCTGTTTAGGGTAATTTCTAAAAGACCTGTGAGTCCAGGTGGTGCTCTGTGCTTGGGGTCTCGGAGAGATCACAGCCTCAGGCCCTGCAGTCACTGGAAAGCAGCATGAGACCAGACCTCCAGCCACTCCTGCCACCTGCAACCGCTGTCCTTCAGCTCGCAGCAATCGTAGAAAATGAAAAGCACCATTTTTACATTTTAAAATCTGTTGAAACAAACAGGTAGAGCTCTGCCTCCTCCTGCATCTCACCAAGTGCCGTATCACCATCAGCGCTTCCTGGCTGCAGGAGCTGAGCTCCACTCATAAAGGAGGAAAGATCTGCTGCTTCTTTCCTGTTCCTGTTTGCATCCCTCACCGTGCTTGAAATGTGCTGTATCCTGGGTTATTCTTAAACAAGCCTTCCCATTGTTTGAATCGTGGGTTACGAATGCTGTCCCTTTGAAGAAATATGACCTGTGCTATGGAAAAGTGAGAATGATGTTAAGTCTGCACAAGATACTCATGTCTGTGACATACAGGAAAAGGATGAGTGCTTTGCACTGTCCTCATGAATGAAGCCACAGGAAGGAGGTGTGACAGGGCAGCGGGTGAGCTGCTGGGAAGTTTCCACCGTTCCTGATGCTGCACTGGCTCAATTTACATCCTCACCCTGCATTTTCTGAATGAAGGACTGAAGGGCTCCTCTGGCACTGAAAGCCTTGTCTCTGATAAGCTTTTTTTTTTTTTAATACCTAATGCCAGTGATTCAGACCTAATTTGTGACATTTGTGTTGTGACAACCTGTGCTGAGCAGGGCTGGATGACAAGAGGGCAATCATGGGTCTTGCACGTCTCTCCACACTAGGCTTGCTCCTTTATTCTCATCAGCAATGCCAGCTGAGTGTTTGCAAGAGTGGGAGAAAAACACTTGCGCTGGTAGAGACCAGAAGTGCCTCTCTGATGGCTGCAGTCTCCTCCCCAGGATGCCATTACCAGCCCTGCAGGGTGTATTTTGCTGGAGCAGGGGAAAAATCAAAATGCCATAGCCGAAGGCCTGGTGCGGGCAGGCGCTGAGTATCACCGAGCGCAGCCTGCAGTCTGGAGCTTTTGGGGTTTGCTGCTGGGGCTCTGTGCCCCGCATTGTCCCTTTTGTTGGGCCAGCCCATCTCTTGTCACCGGCAGGACCCACACTCGCTGCCACCAGCTGTGCTGCCCATTGCCGAGCTCCTGCCCGCGCCTCGGCGCCTCGCTCCTGGAGGCTGTGATCATGTGCAAAAAGGAAGGCGGCGGCAAAACAAGCACAGCCAGGATTCACATAATATTTCTGCAGCCCTGCCAGGAAACAGACTGTAAAAGTTCCTGTATTTAAAGCCGGGAGATGAGTTTTATTGTTAGTAGTTGTTATAGCAACCTGAGGTGCCAGAGAGTAATACATGCTCGGCGCGTTGCAACAGACTCTGACAAGTTCAAGGCTGTTGCCTTGCTGCTAAATCTTGTTGCCAAGGCAATGCAACATAAGGCAAGAGCCTAGAGAAATGAATACTGCTGACAGCTCGTGCCAGCAGGCTTGGTCTGATTAAAAGCGAACTTTTGAAAGTAATGTTAGCTTAAACAGAGCAGCAGCAGCAGCAGAAGGGAAAGGGGAGCACTGAGGTGGAGAGGATCCAGAGGAGGAGCAGTGGGTTAATGTCAAGCAACAAGTAAAGGAAAGCGTTCGATTAAAAAGTAATGTGGCTGAATAGGATGTCTTCACCTGTAATGCACCACATTTTTTGAGGAAGTAAAAAAAATAATAAAATTCTTATTTTTTACATACACTTAATTTGGGCAGTACTGCTGTAACTTGAATGGGAACTTTGTTTTTTTCCCAATGGTGTTGACAGCAAAAATCATTTTCTCAGTAAATTTGTTCAGTGACATGGGTATTGTTGCTGCTGTAGTAAAAGCCATGAAGTAGCTCAGTTAACTTTCAATTTTATGTTTATTTCCAGCCTTTTTAAACATGCTTCATGGCAAAATGTTAGCTGGAAAAGAGATGAGGCTGCAAGTTGATTATTCTACCCTGACTATGATTCACTGTTAATGTTGACAGTATGCTCTGTTGAAGTTGAAGAGTATTCCCCCAAGGACCACAGAGTCAAAATAGATGATCAACGCCCAAGAAGTCAGCTAATTAAGTTAATTTCAACTACCAATACAATATTTTGACATGTGCTATGGGATACCAGGGTACTAAAATACAAGTGCTACTGAAGTGCCTCAAATAGATACACAACATTTTCAGAAGAACTTGTTGACTTGTCTATTGATTTGTGAGTAAAAACATATTTCTTAAGCAATTACCATAGCAGTATTCTGATCCACTCCTGCTTACAGCCCATGCATTTTACATTTTCATGAACTGTTGATAGCTAAAAATGACCTCACATTCTCCTGTTCAAGTACTATTTCATCATGTGCATCTTGCAGTACAGCAGCAGTGTGCAGTACTATACCCGCGACCACCAAATGCCCCATGGGGGGATTTGTTCTCCCAGCACCTGCTGTGGATCGTGGAAAAGTCAGGTCTGAAAGTACTTTGTACTATTTAAAAATAGGAAACTAAGACATGGGAAGTGATTTGCCAGTTGTACTGGCAATTTTTTGTGTGCAATCATGGGCAGAGCTTCATAACGGTAAGGCTTTTAATTAACTGTGAAATAATTTTGTACTAATTTGAAGTTCTTAAGCTATGGGCCAGGAAGCAGGCCAGTGACTGGTTATATGCTTGTAGCCATCATTTGTTTTTCAGTAGCTAAATTATATTCAAAGAAGGTAGCAGTGTGTTACTTGCGACCTTACTACTGTTACTGGCATTTTTCCACAGTCGCCATAGCTAGTTGTGAGATATATGATCAGAAAGAAGAGGACACCTGGTTCAGGCAATTGTGAAGGGAACATGACATTGCCCCAGAGGATGCTTTTATTTGAAGACTGTCCATTAGATAAAAACCATGAGAATCCTAGAAGTGGGCATTATCATTTTTTTTTGAATAAGAAAGCAAAAGGAAACTATTTTTAGTCTTAGTTGAATTTCTCTGCTGGTGGTTCCACACATGGTGTTACTTCTTAATATATCCAGGAGAAGGTTTCAAAGCCCTCCAGAATATCCTTCCTTTTTCTGAAGAGATGCATACACAGAAGTCTGGCTAGCAAAAAGGCAAAACCATATGGGCAGGTCATGCAATAACACCAACACTTACTTGATCTGCAGGATACCAGAGCATTTCCAAGACCTGGCTCTCCTATCTGCAGGTCCCATCTGCCCTTGACGCCTGTGACAGTAGGACCCTTCTTGGAAGGTTTCTAGACCATCTTTACCACGCCAAGCATGTTGTGTGATGTCTCCTCCAGGACAGATGGGATGCATAGGGGACACTCTGAACCCCCCAGAAGACACCATGGCTGAATCTCACTGCAACTAAGTGCATCTTGGCACATGCTCCAAAACATGGAGGCACAACGCAAAGGCATCCCCCTCTGCTTTCTTCTGCCTCCTACCCCTCTCCCCTGCTGTGCACCTATTTAGTTGCTCAACAGCCACCCCCAGAGAGCAGGGGAGCAACGTGGAGCCGGGACAGTGTGTCATCAAGATAGCTACTGATAGCAGGGTAGACAGAGCTATTTCCAGAATGATTAATACTATTAGCACATGCTGAAGCTTAAGGCTGAACATAAGCTTTAGAGGAATGGATTTTGATGTAAAAAGTGAATAAATGAGACAACTGTCAGAACAATGAGTGGTGAACCAAGTAAAGATCCTCAGCGTAGGAGATGCAAAGCACTGCCTGCTGGCCTGTTTTCACTGAAGCTCCTGGTAAAATTCCCATTGCCCTTCAGGCTAGAGAAATAGCCCAGCAATAGCATGTGGCACAGAGGTAACCCAGATAGCAGGCACAACGGCTACTCCCACAACTAATTAGCCATACAGCATTTTAGCAGGGGCACAGCAACGGTAACACCCTGGGATCCAAGGCGCTGCTCCCCCCCAGCCCAAACCATGCACCACTGTTCCTGGAGCCTGTTCGGGGGATCTCTGTACTGCCCTTTACTGTACATACCTTGAGTGCTTGCACTAGTCTGAGGGCTCATTCTGTTGCTGAATAAAAAGCATGTCTTAAAAGGGCTGTCTGACTTAGACTGTCTTCTCGTAATCCCCACTGGAGAGGTCTCAAATGCCATAATTGAAAACCTGTTGTTCATCTCCTGAAAGTCAGGTTTAACCTACTGTAGGCAGCTCCCAGAAGGACAGTATTTTGCATAATCAGTTACATTGCAGGGAATATGTTTAGCATTTTTCTGTTTTTCTTCTCCTGACACTTTTCTCACAGGAGAGCAGGCAAACAAAATTTAGTCATAGCTGTGCAATATCCTCTTCCCCAATTCCTTTTTTTAACCCCAGTCATCAAGGCTACTTGTTTTCCTAAGAATATCACATTGTATGGGCAGTTTTTAATTTCCTTTTTGAAAATCTATTCCTCTCTTTCTTACATGAGACATCTTGACAATAGATGTTTTGAATGGATTCACCACAATCTGGTGGGTTTTGTTACCTTATATCTGTGTCTGCAAAGAAGTCATATGCTCGGGGTGTTTCTCTGGTGTAGCTAATTCAGCTTGGACCGAGCCACATGATCCCCTTTTCCAGTCTTGCCTTATGGCCTCTGAGGAATGTTGCATTGGCTGCAAGGGAATTGCTAGGTCTTGGCAAGACATGTTAATATCCTCGCAAAGACTTGTTAGGGACCAAGACTTCAGCCTCCAACTATTTCCTCTGATAAAGCAGAGTATTCACAGCAGTTCATTAGTCTTGAATCACCAGTCTGACTTTGAGAGAAATGAAAGCTCCCCACAAACCAGAAGGACTCTGCAAGTAAAGCTGGCTGGTGTTGCCTGCCTGCTAGCAGGCTTCAAAAGAGAAGTACAAAGTGTTGGATCCAATTAGAGAAATCAGTGGCTCAGGACACTTCAGTCAAGGCTTGGGAAAATGAACACCCATGTGGAAGACAGGTTATGAATTATGGCAACACCTGCTGCACTGGGATTTGAAAGACCGTCCATCAGGACATCTAAAAACTTGGACTCTCATATGTGGGGATGCAAATTTGATGTTTCCTCCCAAAGACCTGCCTATGTTCATACACAAAGTTTGTAGCAGTGACAGAACTACAGTCCCATTTATTACAGCTGTTGTTTTGGGTTTTTTTAACACTCAGTGTTATCTTTCCATTAGTGTCCAAAATTACACTGATAATCCTTGAAAGCACCAGAGTGTGAGTATCATATCTGCAGCTGGATCTCTCTGCTAGGAAGCTAGTTACACAGCATGGAAAGTATTTTTGCTATCTCATTTTGAATCATTGATAACAACATCACAAGTGAAGGGACCGTATTGTTTGTCCATGAGATGGGGAGGAACCACTCCCACAGTCCCAGCATGTCACCATCCCGAGCACCCGCTCACAAGGCAGAGGCAAGGTCTGAGTTACACATTTTGTAAACCAGGAGCAGCTTTCTCAAAGCGTGGGGGGTACAGCGCCAGTGGAAGTGACAGACAGTGCATCACGAAACAGTTCCCTCCATGCCAGCTTCCCAAAGCTCTCCTATCTCTGAGCTGAGTTCAGAGCATAGCACAGGGGAGACTGTAAAGGAACCTGAGAGCTGGCCCCCCACAGCGGCAGCTGGCCTCGGCCCTGGTGGCTGGAGCACTCGATCTGAGTAAGGGTATCAGTCAGATGCTCAGAATCTCCCAGCTGACTCATGGCCCCATTTCTTGGCTGTGCGCTGGCCTCTTTACACCTCTGGTGTTGGAAAAGGAAGTGAAACAGACGGTTCTCATGTATACATTCAACAGCTTTGAAAAGCCCCCCGACTGTAGAAAAATGAAGCAGAGCTGCATGTTCTGGAGCTGGTTTCCTACCCAAAAGCCAGGCAGGATGCCGGATCCGTAGCTGCAGCCTGGTTTGACAGAGGGCCAACTCCAACACCACTGTTCTCATCTGCTTTAATGTTGGCTGAACATTTGTGTGCCATTTTCCCATCTGGCACCATCCAAGCCTACACCAAAGACTAAAGTCCGCAAAACTTTCTGGGGAGTGGTGGCACAAATTTCTATCTTGTATAGTGCCCTTTGCTGTCACCCAAGTCATATTTTTGACACTGGGATCCAAATCAGGACCCCAGTTCAGCAGCCACACAAGGACGTGTCCCATTCCAGCCTCTCTCAGGCTGTGCATATCCTTAGGCACATGTTTAAATAACTCACTATAGCCATGCTTAAGCCATGAGAAAAAGTAGCCCAGCAAAAGGACAGAGAACCAGCTCAATCAACCATACACTGTGAGATGTGTTCAAGCCAGCTAATGGGTAATCCTGTGTGTACGTACCACAAATCCACAACATAACTCACTGTCCTGCTTGGCAGAAGAGTGTTACTGCCTCTTGGGAAACAAGCATTCCTGATCAAAGACTATCATTGTAGAATAAATAATCAAACCAAACTAATGCGTGTGTATGTATATATATATATATTTCACATGACATGTTGCATGTGCTAATGTCAGTCCATCTGAGGGGGCAGGAACTGATGGGGAAGTTGTAGCTCCATGGAAAGAATGGGAATTTTCCGGTGAACCTCAGCATGGCAGAGAGACTGTTCTCAGAGGTTGTAAAAGACTTCTGCAGCCTGCTAATTATACACTAGCCAAATCTTATTACAAACAAGTAATAAGTATAGGCACGTTTGTTGGTTTTGCTAATGACATTAATGTCTTTTTTGATGACTTGCAGAGCTACAGGGGGCCAGACACTCAATTTGTACTGATGTATCTTCCACTCTGGTGAAGCCTAGGGAACTCTGTTATGCTTGATATCTTTTCACCATCTATCTTTAGACAATTCAAGGTCTGTTCTCTGCACAGTAGTTTGAGCTGCTTCTGCTGTGTAATACATTCAGAACTCTACTTAGTGGATCTGTGTATTATTTTCTAGTATATAAGTGATGGTACATAGAATTAAACACTACTGTTGTTAAAGGGAATTTGTAATTTCACTCCTCCACAGTTTCCTTATCTCCCTTAGCAAAACGGCTGTGGCACTGCAGTCTGCTGTGTAGATTCCTTTATCTTTCCCCTGCGGAGTCCCAGAGAGTTCAGATACCTCGATTAAAACCACTGGCTTTGCAATTTAGGGTAAGTCATCAGCAGGGAAAGAGACTTGGAGCTGGTTAAAACACATTCTGATGAATTACCGGGATTTGCAGGGCAAAGACAAGCAAAGTTTTTTCTCTCACACACTATCCACATACTTCTGTGACTGATTTGTTTTGAGTTTCCAGTGTCTGTTTGCACAGACCTGATCATTGGTCCCGCTGCCCTTCTCCTCTTCCTGTCTGAGAACAAACTGAGACAGTCAGCAGAAGCAACCTCACGTCCTTTAGTATGAAAACTACTGAACACAGTTTGTCCCGCCAGGGAAATCAGTGCTTTAAGTATGCAAGTAATCCACTGACTTCATAGGAATATCTCTGGATAGATTTTTTAAGCATGCTCTCGATGGCTGCAGCGACAGAAGGACATTGCGCTCAGCACACGCTTGCACGCTGCAGGCGAGTGCCAGGGAGCTCCGTGTAGGCGCTGCTGGCCCACGCTGCTCTTTGGGGAGCCCTGCTGTGCTGGGGCAGTGAGCTCCTGCCCCACGGCTTTCGATCCGGCCGTTCCTCACATTACGCATCCCTGGGAATACACTCAGAAACTACAGATGAGGTCATTCCCAAGAGTCTGCTAAGGTATTTGGGGCCCTTGACACTGAGAGGAGCTAAAATCTTATACTCTATGAATGGTTTTTAAAGGGAAAGTAGAACTCTTTTTATAGTACTTTAGCCATTTGTTAATCTTGAATTGGTAAATGATTAACTCCTCTACAATTTGTTTATCCTTATCATTAACGATTGTGCTAACGTGTTCTTCAATCTTATTTGCTTCAAAAGAGGCTTAGGAGTAACAGTTACCTATACAGAATTCAAAATCAAATGTAATTTGTGAATTAATATTGTTTATGCATATTTACAAATTTGAGGCTGATTTCATCTCTGTGCTGTCCATTCAAGTGATCAATATGAAAAGCAACAGTTTGCCCAAAAGGCCCTGTATTTGACTTGATGTTCCAAACTTCAAAACTTTTGTCCAGAAAATTACGCCACATACTCCTCTGTGGGTCCAGAGTTAGAACAACAAGCAGAGCATACAAAGATACATCACCACTGTGGGTGGGGGATGACTCTAGCTTTGTCCTGTGTCCAATTTGTCTTGGGATAGCAAAGAAGAAAGTGGACACTTACCCTGGAGTCCAGGATAGGTACAGAGCTACTGAATCAACGCTCACATCCCCCAGCCCATGACCTTATGCTCCCGTACTTCCATGCTCCTCTCCCCCAGGCAGTTGTACTGAGCTTCCCACCAGGTGTGGGTCTGGCGACAGCACACCCCCATCAGAGGTGGCAATTTAGCTTCAAGTCACAGGATGTTAATGTGTTATGTGCTGACATTAATGTGCTGACAAAGAATCCCTACCTTGTTGTTCAACCAACATAAACCTTTTGCCCGAGTGTAGATGGTGCTGAGCTGAGAAACGTGGGTTTCTTGATGCAAAAGGATGTGCTGTGCTCCAAATGCATCATCAGAATCACAGATTAGAGATGTCTTTTTAAAAATGTGCTCTGAACATGAGTTTTTGCTTCCAAAAATAACTTGTATTTTGCTCATATTAGAAGAGCAGGATGTTCTTTCCTGTCCTGAAGGGATAAGGAGGAAATGAGAACTATGGGGTTTTTATATGATATGAGCTACTATTCTTCTGGACTAGTGCTGTGAATTTTGATTTTTTTTTCCCTCAGCCTTAGCATTTTATTCCCCACAGACCTCATTTTGCTTCCATTCATGCTGATGTTACTCCAGTGAAGTTCTCTTTGACTTCCAAGGAATTCCTCCATATTTACAACCTCTCCCATCCTGAGGCAGTAGGCATTAGAAGAGAGGCAACCTACTGAAGACAGCAAATGCTGGATGTCTCAAATCCCTTTTCAAATGAGATAAAGTCAATTGAGAGACATGAGTGGGGGCAGAAAGCATCCCTTCCTGTTCCCTGCGTTCGAAGGAAAGAGGCGGCTGTTTGGAGGAAATGTGAACGTAATGGACTGTACATTTGTGTCCCATTGTACTGAGGTCTGACAGGAAACACTTGGGGTTTGATTCAGGAAAAAGTAAATAGTATTCCTTTATAATATTCTCATAACCCCGGTTATCCTGCAGTATTTTACTACATCCCTGTCTTTATATATTCTCACAGCTCTCTGCAGAAGACCAGAAGGAAATCTGGCCACTGGGGAGCGGGGGAGGCATGGGAAGAGATTGTGCAGCAATTTCCAGCCAATGGCCCTCCTAAGTAACAGTAAAAGTCCAGCAGCTTTCTCCCTTTTAAACCAAAGGGACTCTGGAGCAGCTGCCATTATTGACTACCACCATGGCAGTTCCTTATAGGAGGAGAGTTGCAAATACCGAAATTTGGGTAATTTCTGAGCAGCCTCCACCAAGCCCGTGGGAGTGCTCTCTCGCCATCGGCTCTCGCCATAATGTATAGATGGCTGCAGCAAGGTCTCCCACTACATGCGCTGGACCGAAGTCTCATCAGCAGGCCCTGGGGAATCCCTTGGCTAGAGGTTCACCCTGCAGCAGCATGGAAAAGGTTCCAGACCTCAGCATTTAGAAGCATTGTTCCTCGTACAGCCAGCTGAAGCTGAAGTGGTCTGTAGGTCCCTGGAAATGCTTTTCATTGCTCTCGAGGGAGCCTGCCTCCCGGAGCGACCAGGGTCAGGGAGCTGTTACAGTCCTTTGTCCATAGGGAACATGCAGTACCACCAGTGTTTGGCATTTTGCTGTATAGCTCTTGAAGCTGCAAAGATTGCAAAAGGAACCAAACCCCACACACACATAACCCAGAAGAGACGGATTGAGGACATAATGCCCTTGATTGAAAAAGGACGCACCCAGGAAACCTTGTGGTATATGTTATTTTTTTTTACTAGAGCTAAAGTAATTTGGCATGCACGTCCCTTGAGCTGCTTCCTAAACCGCAGCTGCATGAGGAATTATCTAGCTCTTAGCTGAAGTAACTCCTCAAAAAAAACCCCCAACATGTAGGTCATTAAAGTGCTAATAAAAAATGTTGATGAATCTCTGAGCAGTGCTCTGATTATCTCTCTGTGGGGAATGAAGAACTCATTAACATGAGCTCCATGCCACTCCCTCCTCCTTTCTCAGAATTTGGCATAAAGCAAGGAAACAAATGTTTGTGGTTTGGCCAAGTTTCTAATGAGTAGCTCAGCTAGGTCCACTAGACACATGGCTTTACGGAGGGTGAAAAGGCTGCAGTACTGTGAAAAGTGGCAAAGTATTTCTGCCAGATTAGGTCCCCAAAAAAGAAACGCTTTACCTGCTTTACCTGTTGTGTGAACTTTTTGCAATGTGCTTAGCAGGAAATGTACAGAGAGAGACAGGGAGCAACACTGTGAGGTCCAGAGAGAGTAACAGAGCCAGATGTATATCTGAGGACCCACTCTCCAAAAATGCAATGCTGTGGTAGCTTACTATGGGCTTGGTTTCACTCATTAAGTGGGTTTTTTTTTCAATACTAAGCTACAGTCTGACCCTAGAAGAACAGTCCTGGCTATTATCTGTCCTCCCTGCTCTAGATGTTACCTCTCCTACTCCACAGAAGGATGTCTGTGCAGCAGCCCCCAGGCACTGCAGGAGCCTGCAGCCAGGCAGCACAGGCAGAGAACTCCATTTGCTGCATCATCTGCAGGAGCTGCAGCATGGAGACCTGCCTAACTAGAACTGGAGGAGGCCAGTGCCTCTCCAGCAGCACCTAGCAGTTGTTTCAAAGGAGGGAACAAATCCTCCAGAACTAATGGGAGAAGTCTGTCCCATACAAGAAAGTTTCTTCTTGATCCTGTTTGTAATCCATTTATGGCCTGAATCATGAGGACTTGTCATCTCCATAATCTTTCCAGGGCTAAAGTAAAACTCATCCACATGCCCAGAAGAAAACTCACCCTACAATAAACACAAAAGGCATCTTTACATGCCTGAAAGCATTCTGCTGGGATAAGCAACTGCTGCCTCTGAAATTCAAATCTCAAGGTGTGTGATCAATGTCACGCAGCACCTTAGCACTCAAATCAAGCTCCTGAGACAAGAAGTCTGTCCCCTGCCGTTGCAGACAATGCATTGTATAATGACTTTAATAAACTTCATCTCAAAAGCAGTGAGATTTTTCCATTCCCAATAACCCCCCTGGAAAAGGTGGAATTTGATTGCTCTAATGGTTAACAACCCTCCTCTAATTTCCAGCTTAAATTTGTGGGTCAGCAGTTCATACCCAATTGCTCTTGTGCCAGCACCATCTCTAGCTAAGCAGTTGTCTGGAGCAGAGTGCAGAAGTCCCAATCTACCTATTTCAATGCAGTATCACCCTCACTTTCAAAACCATACCTCAAGTTTGCCATTTCTTGGTCTTTTCAAGTTGAAAGTTTATTAAAACATGATGCAGCTGTATTTTTTCCTAAAAGGAAATAAAAAAAGAGGGGATGAACATGCAAGGAACAGCCCTACTAATTCCATGAGTGTTATACTGAATAAATACGCAAATTGGAGAAAGGCAATTGCTTCAACCTTCATAGTGCACTCCATATGTAGGTATATATTCTTCCTGTGCCCAAGGTAAGTTTTAACTTCCTACAACCACCAGATAGTTAGAGATCTTGTATTATAACATCTTAATAACAGATGCTGTACCACCTCATCCCATTATTACTGGCCAGTACCTACAGGTTCCCATAGTGCTGGTCCGGTCAGGTGGAGCCATCTCAGTGCTGGGTATAAATTTGCAAAGTTAAAACATGCTCTGTATCCCCTCCCTATCCAAATCAAGTACCCCGTGGCTGGATAGTTTGGTGCCTCAAGCACTTTGTTCTCTGAGGACCTCCCTAGCTCCCGAGGGGCCTTGCTTGTCTTTCTGTGAGGGACTTGCAGCTCCTACGCTGATGTGGCGGCAGGAGCCAGCATGGCTGGAGCCTCTTTGGTGACGCCATCAGAAGAGGGGCCAGGGCATGCATCTTAGACTGGACATTAGGAAAAAATTTTTCACAGAACGAGTGTTTAGACAGTGGAATAGGCTGCCCACGGAGGTGGTGGAATCACCATCCCTGGATGTGTTTAAGGGTCGTTTAGACGAGATGTTGGGGGATATGGTGTAGGGGAGAACTTTGTAGAGTAGGGCTGATGGTTGGACTCGATGATCCCAAGGGTCTTTTCCAACCTTAATGATTCTATGATTCTATGATCTTCACCCTGCCCTTGCTCCAGCCCTGCTCATTTCTCCATGATCATAGTCCCCAAGGGGCTCTTTAAAAGTGAGCAGTACACAGAATTAAAAGGTCTTGTCCCCGAACCTACAAGAAGTAATTTTAAACATGTAAGCAATACTACTGATTTTAAAGGGAACTTTTGAGCCTTTCAAGCATATTTTAGACAACACCTGAGTTTTAGAAAGAATTAAAAATAGAATTAAAATACAGACTTTTTTTGCATATAAAGGACAACTACCACCCAGTGCTTCCGTAACTTCAAATGGCTGGTCAGAACCGCTCAGATGTAAGCAAACCAGCCCTGAAACCAAGAAACCAGTAACTTTGGGTGGGGAACCAAGACAGCGATGATTTCAGCTGCAAAGCAGAACAATTACAGAAAGCCAAAAAAAAAAAAAAAAAAAAAAAAAGAAAAAGAAGGACAGCTTTTGCCAACAAAATGAGATTTGCATTTCGTGCAGCTTTTTTTAGCCAAGGCCGCTTTCTCCCCGTGGATGGCGCGAGATCCTTCTGCTCAGCAGCCCCAGCCATCTGGAGAAGCGCTCTGCTGCCTTTCAGCCCCAAAGACTGTTTAAATCTCTCAACATTTCATTTCCAAACAGGGTTTTTTTGGGTTTTGGGGGTGTGTGTTTATCCACTATTGCCACATACGCCTCGTTTTACTTCCCCCCCCCCCCACCCTCAGCTGTGCAGCGGGCATTGCGGAGTCCCTCTCCTCACGTCAGACCCAGCTCGCCATGGCCCTTCGGAGATAAAACGCTCCCCCCCGAGGATGACTCGCCGGGGACGAGCGGCGTTGCCCGCCCCGCACTGCAGGTACAGCCGAGGCCCGGGGACAACAATGGAGGGCGGCCGGGGCGCAGGACACAGCGCTGCCGCCGCCCCTCGGCCAAGTTGGAAGCCGGAGGAGGGTGAGGGGGGGCGGCGAACGCCGCCCCCCCTCACCCTCCCCCGGCTTCCAACTTGGCCGAGGGGCGACGGGGGAAGGGCGGCGGGCGAGTCCCCCCTCGCTGCCAGATAGTGAGCCACGGCGGGCGGGCGGGCGCGGGGGGAGGAGCCCAGGTGTCCCTTCCTGCCACATAGTGCGCCGCCCCTTTCCCCGCCCGCTCGCCCGCCGCGGTGGTGCTGGGGCTCCCGCCGCCGGCGAGGAGGGATGGACTGAAGCACAAAGGCGCGGGCCCGCTGAGGTAACGCTCCCGCGGTGTGGGGAGAGGAGGAGATGGCGGCGGCGGTGACGGGGGGGGATCCCCTCCTTTCCCGCCCTACGCGGGCGGTAACGGCCGCTGTTGAAGGGGGAAGGGGCGGCGGGAGGCCTGGCGCGCTCCCCACGGCCCCTCAGCCGCCTCACGGGGCTGAGGCGGTGTGAGGTGGGGGGGGCTGCGGTCGCCGTGGGGCTGAGGGGGAACTTCTCCGTGGGTATACGCCAGCTCTCCGTCCGGGGGAAGATGCTGCAGTGCTGTCTTTCTGCCTCAGCGCTGAGCTGGGAAGGGCTTTAAATAATGCGCCTTCTGCTCGGCAACTCTGCTAATCAAATAAAACCCTGAAAGTGATGATTATAATTATGGACTGTCCGTGGGCCAGCGCAAGGCTCGGGACTCCCTACGAGTCTCGGTAAACTTCTTAAAATGTATATTCTTTAGGCTTTTTCTATGTTTAACCGCGCAGGGCTCCACCTTTGCCGTCGATGATGGTGCGGGGAGCCCAGGCATGGAATTTCCAGGCTGGGCACACGCATTCCGGTCACGGCACCGCGCACCCACCGGCGTGACCAGCATCAGCCCCACGCCACTCGCTTCGCGGGGATTTGCAGCGTGGTGGTGGGTTCACAGTTTGGAATTATTTTCATTGTGTGTTTATGTTAGCGAGGACAAAATACGAGATTGCTGCCTTGAACTTTAGGCTGCAGAAATGAGGATTACGGTGGGCCTTTTGGGAGTTGGTTCCTCAGTTTTGGTCTCACCTCAAGACCATTTTCATCTCGTGTTAAAAAGCTTATTTAGGAATTCAGAGCAGCTTTATCAGTTGGTGTTCGTCCCGGACTTCAGGACAGGCAGGCTCTGCGTGGCCAAACGATGTGATTTTAGGAGGGAAGCCTTGGACTGGCTCTGTAAGGAGGGTAGAGCATGCCTCAAAAGCAACAACTTGCCGCAGCTGGTCATGGAGGTGGGTTGCTTCTGTCTTCGCAGCATCATTATGTTACAGGCAGGTTGAGGCTGAATCTGCTGGTTTTCATCCACGGGTCCTGGACTCGTGTCTGGAGGGTAGTGATGTGATGCCAAGCAGAGGAAAAACGTGTAGGATTATGCTTCATCAGTGTGGTGCCACTATGTGGAGGAGTTAAGTTTTAAAACAAATACATACAATCAATAGCAATGAGTACCTGGGCAAAAAATAATTGGCCAAGGGTTATAAAAGCATGAATGTATGAAATTGCTGAATTACTAATTGTGTGGGAGAAGTTGTTGCTTAAATCAGCTTTGGTACTGGAGGAATGAAGCTGATACACATGACCTCAGCCTTTAAAAAAGGGCTTTGGTGCGCCTGGGGCAGCTTCAGGCTGTCTCGCCTGCCTCCTGCTCCAGTTGCTGGTGACTGGAATAAAGCACAGGTGTGGCAGACGTATGGCTGTGTGTGATCTGCTGGGAAGGGACGGTGCAGAGCGGGGGCAGTTCTGCACGTGTCTGTTTTGGCAGCAGATCTGCTGTGAAAGGCTCCCTTTCGCTTCCCTGCCAGGGTTTGCCAGCACATCCCTTGTACCAGGGAGATCTCTGGTCTGCACATCCCATCACATACGTGGCCTGGCTGGAAACAGTGTGTGAACAAGTTGCTCAAGCCTCCCTGGTGGCCTCCTGGCCTTACAGAGAAAGAAGGTGTGAACTCTGGGAGCGCCGTGTGCTCCTTGGCCGTTATTGGAGAAGCTCCTCAGTGCTTCTTTGAGTAAGGACTGCATGTCTTCATCAATGAAACAAAATGATAATTGCATGTTTAATAGTGTATACCAGTTTTAACTTTAGAAATTTTCATGTTAACGCCTTTGGTGATACTGGCATTATTTTTCAGAAGATGTTATTACTTGTGTTTAATTCTCGCTGGGACAAGTGAAGCCCTAAGCAGGGAGGAAGGGGTGGGCTATTTAGGGGCTGAGTGTTTAACAATCAAGGTTAGTGCCTGATGATGATGATTAAGCACGTCCTTAATTCTTGACCAATAGATGGAGTGCTGCTACCCTTTAGGATATCTGGGGATTTAATGGTCTCTTGGTTAAATCAGTCATTATCCTTGACTCTTGCCTGGGGATTGAGGTAGCTGACTTTTTTATTTAAGGAAATTATTTTAGGGTGGTGTAGTTAGGCTAGACGTCCTCTTGAGGTTAGATAATCACAGTGTACAGGTGATGCCTCTCACGTCTGAGATTTTGCATTGCTTGTAGAGAGGGTGGACTCGAGTGATCTGGGTGAATGAGGATGTTTCACCATCAGTCAGCAAGGCGTACTGCAGCTATTCTGTCGACCCTTTGCTGGTTATGAAATGAGCATCGGCTGTTCGACAGGGCTGGATGAACCGAGCTGGTTTCAGTGTAACTCTGCTGGAACTGTCCCTGTTGCATGTGATGTTAGAGGTGACATTGCATGCGGGGCTGCCTGCTTTTGTTCAGCTCAACTTGTAACAGGCCAAATACCTGGCGTAGGACACTATTTGCTGTGAAAAATCATCACAAATTAACGTGTAAGAGTTGAAGAATTAAAAATACTTGAAGACAAGCCAATGTTTGTTTCTTTTTGTAAGTGGAATGGCTTACAAATCAAAAACTGAAATGAAAGCAGACAGAGGGCTGCTAGTGTTTTTGTTGTTAAAGTCATTGTTGCTAGTTAAAACTGCAACAAACGTACTTGCCGCACTGTGGATGGTGTTGGAATGATAATGCTTTAAAAAAACAGTTTTAATTTAAGAGAATAACTTGTGTGACTTTGAGCTGGTGCATAAAATTGCCTTTACTACCTTTTTTTTAAACTGGATAAAATTTTTGTTTCTTTAAAAAATGTCCTGTAACTTTAGCAGCCATAGCAATCTCTGGCTATTATTTCCTTTGTAAATCAATTTTGTATTTTCGTAGTGCTGCTGTTTCAAAAGCTGAGTCGGTCATTGTTTTGGTATTGACTTAGAAGAATGCAATCTATATTATTTCATACACTGCTTCCCGTTACATCACAGGCTTTTCTTCAAGCTATGTTTTGAAATGCTGGTTGCCGTATGAGAGATGGTGGTAGATGGTGCTGTGGCTCCTGGTAGGGTTTTTGGGGGGGTAGTTGCATTTTGTATAGCATTTTTTGGCAGATGAAGATGAATAAATGCTACTTGGCCCTTAGGGAACAAGCAGTAATTTACTCGTGTGGTAATGTTAGATGTGTTTGTCATAGAGTCTATTCTGCTTCCTATATTAACTTTGAGCCACTTGGCATATGGGGAAACACTTTCGTCTCTTTTCCATATTCAAGATAACACAGGTCATTGTACATCATTGCAAATGAAATTTTTAGGTATTTCTTTTAAAGATATCCTAGCAAGTATATGGCTGTTTTGCCAATAATTTGTGGTCTGGATTATTAGTTAAGACAAACCACTTTTAATAAATTTGGTTAGATAAGAAAGTATCTTTAGTTATGGCTAGGCTAGGGGGGTGGGGGTGTCACTTCAAAAATCATCAGTAAACTGGAAAATGTTTATTACTAAAAAGTTGAGATTTTCTTCAGATTTCTTGAAAAGTTAAATAGTGAAAGAAGGTTTGAGAGCTTCAGACCTCAGTGTGAAGGGTGATGACTTCTGGTTGGTTTTTTTCCTCCCTGTATCTTCACAGTTTGGTAAATGTGATGTAACTATCTAGTTAGCTAGGAGTCTGGGAGCATATTAAGCATAGTATGTGTCTTATGGTAGTAATGTCTGTTCTGCTTGACAAGGATGCAATTGGCTGTTACAAAGGGCTAATTAGGGAAATATTATAATAGCCTCATTCATTGTTCCAGTCTCTTAAACTGTTCTGGTGTTGGCTAGGAAGAAACTCTTTTCTTGCCTTGTATTGTTTAATGTGTTAAAATCCTAGTGACATAGAAGTAGCAGGTAGTTTTCATGTGGGTTAGCAGGTTGTGGTGAAGATCAGTAAATTGTAAACTGGTGTGAGAGCTCCAGCTTGCTTTGTAGATTTTCACTTTGTGTTTTCTTGACCTGCAGCAGCTGACACCTGGTAAATCCCTTTTCTCTTGTGAAGTCAGAATCTCCTGAAGTTACTTCTCCAGCTGAAGTACACAGCAATCTTGAATACTGTAGAGTTGATGGTAGCTTGCTGCTGCTCTTACTGCTGCTGTGCTGCCCTGAACGAGTACCTATCATGGTGTTGGTGTTAATGGTAGCTGACACTTCAGCCAAGAGCTGAACTGTATCTGCTCTGTTGGCCGAAGTAAGAGGATTCTGTTGAAGTGCTTTGAAGATCTGTGCTTGTTGGCTTCGTCTATACCTGCAATAAGTGGTCTCTTTTTTGATTGTTGCATGTATTTAATTATTACATGATGTGGGTTTTTTTGTAGAAAACAACCATTCCAATGCATATCATCAATAGCTATTACACTAAATACCACACAGTGTAGAGGCCAGTTGATCTGCATCTTGTCTTTGCAGATGCACTGTAAATGTCAGTTCTGGAAGCAGGGTGCTTACTACCCAACCAATCCTTCTGATGGTAAATAAGAGTTCAAAACAGAAAAGCATACTTATTGGCTAAAGCTTGCTTTGCTTTAACAGTAAAAACAAGAAAGGGAAAATATAATTTGAATTTTTTTAAAAAATCTTTTCTCCCTCCAAATGTGGGCTGGCTTTTGTTGAAGTGCTTTTTTTGACAGCTCTAGAAGTCTTGACAGAATGCTGTGGAAGTGATTTGGTGCTGAAGTTGTCTGTGTGATTCAAAAATAATTTCTAGATCAATTAAAATTATAAGTTGGGTGGGTTCAGAGAGATTGTTGATATTAATGTAAGTGGTTTCATATAATCTGTATCACAGTACTTCCTCAGCAACTCGTATGACACTTTAGTCTTTATGGATTTATACACAAAAAAACTCTGTATTTATAAAGAGCATCAGTAGGGCCACAAAGTCAAGTATCTGAAAACTGGATAGTGCTTTTCAAAGAAAAATATCCTTGATTTAAAAATTAAAATTAAACTATAGCATTGGAAAATATGAGCCCTAGCATCAGGAAGAGTAGAAGTGTTTTGGCTCAGATGCTTCAGATCTAGCAGACACTTAGCAGAGGCAACGTTCAGCCTAACATATGAAAAATTAGATGAAATTGGAAATAGGATTTTGGGACGGAAACAGTGGACAATACTAGGCAGCGCATCCAGCTCTGTCTAGAACCGAATACAATGACACAAAAGTAGTGACCTCACAATTACCTTTGTGTTTTCCTGACTCAGATGCACAACCGTTTTTAGGAATGCTCATGAATTGCATAACAATTTCTCCAGGCTCCTGGTCAATGCTAAAACAGGAGTAAAACACAACTTAAGCTAGCTCTCTTTTAACATACCAATTACTGCTACACACCAAACAACCTACCGTATTTGCTGTGTATCCTAAACCACCAAAACCAAACCAAAAACACTTCAGTCTTAGAACATACAAACTTTATATAGAGATTGCATGGTATAGTAGCCTGTGGAGGGTAAGATCAAGTATTCTCTTGTGATTGTTTTCAGCTGTATTATCTGCAGTTTCTGTGAAGATGCTGACATTTAAGGTGCAAGAAGCTGTGTATGGAATGAATACCAGGCATTCCCGTGTTAAATCAATACAACATTGACCCATCTGATGTATTACTACTGCCATAATAAATGAATAACTAGTCAAATAAGTATTTCTGTTACCAGGATTGAATTGTGGTAGTGCCCACAGGCAGCCCTTCATTCCGTTTCAGATCTTGATCGCATATGAAGCATTGTATGAAATAAGTTAAGCAGTAATTGTCTTTGTAATGTTCACAGTTAATCTGTACAATTTATGGCTTTCAGTGGCAGCTGTCTTTAAACGTCTGTTTGTCTAAAAGTATGTGCAAAGGCAAAACTCTTCCGGTCACTCAATTTTTTTTTTTGGACCCAGCTGTCAGGGTAGAAAGGAGATGATATTCATGGTCTTCAGTTCATTTACTAAATGGAAGCTGTTGTCTCTTAGAGCAAACTGTGTATTTTCACACCAAAGCTTGTGTAACTGACTCCTAAAATTATTGAGGTTGTGAAAGAATCTGTGGGTATGTGTTGATTTTTTTCTTTTTTTTTTTCTTTTTCCATTCCAATCGATGGACATAATACTGAATGCAAATTAGATTTCTTACTGACACGTTGATTGTTATGGATTGACTATCCAAAGCTATTTGTCTTTGGTGCGTAGCTGACTTGGCATTCAAAGGACACGTGCATGTTCTGCGCTAAATGGCTTAAGGACTGGAGTGACACAGTTGGAGAGCTTGGCAGATACCTCTGTGTGCGCATGGTTTGGAACAGAAAACTCCATCTTCTATGACAATGTCCAAAGTAGATTGCTCAGTCAAATTTACATAAATATTTTTATTGCAAAGATTTAATCCTGAACAGCTGAACAAGAAAAATGAAGTTGTGATATGTGCTTTAATAATGGCTAGTACAATGTTTTATAAAGCAAAGTATGCCTGTAACCAGCAAAGCTCTCTTTATATGTTTGGCTTGTTCCTTATCGACCTGATCAAAATCATGGGTCGGGTATTGAGCAAAATAAGAAATGAGCAGAAGAACTTGCAAATACATTGAAGTTTGTGGATTTTTAAAACAAATAAAACAAAAACCAGAAACCAAACCCAGTGGTCTGGCAGTCAGGTTCCCCCCTCCTTTTTTTACTCTGTTTTGAACTTTGTTTAAATAGTTTTGCAGCATGCAAAGAGATTGAATACATCTGTAGTGCTAGCAGGAGTGGGTCTGTACTCAAAAACAGGTTAGTTTAAAAAAGAAAAATAAAAAAAATCTTGAAATGAATCCAGGTAACTTCCTAGTTAAAACATATCAAATAACATAAAGCATGTGAACTCAAGACAACTCAGTTTAACTATATAAAATGTTTAAGCTGTAAAACATCAGGAGGGCTTTTTTATAGGTGCCTGGATAATTTGCCCTTAGGTGGCAGAGGGGCAGTGCAGGTTCCCTTTTTACATCAGATGTTTTCCTATGAGCCAAGCACTTGGGGAAGCACTGAAATACTGCTTCCTCTTTAAATGGTGGTTGCATACACGTTACACTCTTTGTGTGTGTTTGCTCAAGCTTAGATGTTTTTAAACAGCAATGTCCCTAATTTTACATGCCCTAAGACAACTCCTGGTTAAGGGCTGGGTTTCACAGACTGCTTGCTTCTTCTCAAGCACTGCACCATTCAAAATTGAAATTTTTGCTGTCTGGTCAGCAGACAGTGTTCTTTTACTTGACATTCCTAATGTGAGTGGTTTATTGCACATCAGTGCTTCTAATCAAATCAAGTGACTTTTAATGTATTGCCATGTGGGATCCTGTGTCCTTCAAAATATCTTAAGTCTGAAAGTCTCCACTTGCCTGGATCAAGACACCATCTCTTCAGCGATGGACCTGAAGTGGCTAGTGGACACCTTTTAAGTGTGGTGGGATGTCTTCTATACCAGAGGAGTGTCCTCCAGGGAGGGTGGTCAACATTCCAGTCCTACAGTCTGTGAAATGTTTGCTTAGATGTGAAGACTGCCAAATCTCTCCTCAGTTGGCAAACACATACAATGCAAATCAGAGCGAAAGGGAGGGAGAGCTCTGAGTGGAGACGCTGGAAGTGGGAGCTCTCTGCTCCGTAGGCAAGGCGAGCAGGAGCCCAAGCTCACCCAGTGGTTCCAGTGCCAGCAGCTTTGGCTGCCTGGTCTTTTCCTATAGCTTGGAAAAATAGACTGCCTAGCCCATATGTATCTGCAGAGCAATGTGCATATGGGCAACCCTTTTCAAGAACCTCAGTTGCTATATGGCGCTTGAGTCTGTGAACTGTTTCCCAGGAGCCCATAAGACAGAACAAAGTGTAATAGTCTTAGTGTCCCAATACTTGTGTTAGGAGATCCTGTCTCTCCGCTGGAAAATTTCTCTGTTTCCTTGTTGAAAAGGGTTGAAATCCTTTTTTTTTTTTTTTTTTTTTGGGGGGGGGAATAAAAATTTAAAAATCAGATGTATTGCTTCCTTTCCTATTAATAATGGCTAGTATGTTGAATAAGACTCTACGTGCAATGTTGACTAAAAAAGAATTAGCTAATGGTGGGAGTAAGAATAACAGTCATATTTATAAGCTGGGTTAGCCTTAAAGGCTAAAGAAATAATAGCTTGAGGTATACCATGTAACGCTAGTGTCTGGCTACTATCAAACATGCTGCAAATGTATAGTAACAGGTATTGTGTGCAGTAACTTTATCTTTGTAGTAGAAACGTGATGTTGTTGCTATTCCCAGGGGGTAAGTTGAATTACATTATTACTGAGGCTGAGCTAACAGAGCTTTGCTTATGGTATACATACAGACAAGACGGTTCTTCACAGAGAGGTGACCTTTGCTGTATTTTGGTTTCAGATTTCACAGGGACCTATTTCAAAGTTTTTAGCTTCAGTCCACACCCTGCTGGTAGTTAGCTATAAAAGTCTCTTTGAAGCAAGTTAAAAAAAAAAAAAAGTCTGCCCTTTATTACTTTAATAAAGTTAGATAAAGGTCATTTGTTTACTCCTTTTGTAATATACACTGTTGCCACTGTTACTTGTCAACATAACTGATAGTTCAAAGATGAAATTAAAGCTACAGAATTACCGGTTATAATGTGCAAATGCATAGTGTAAGTAATTCTTTTTTATGACTCTTCTGTTTATTAGTTAACTTGAAGAATGTGTACTAGCATATATTTGCGCTGGGGAAATGATTATGGTTGACATGGCATAACGTAATGTACTCCCTCCAAGGTTATTCCACCCTCTCGAAACTCTTTTTGGGTTACTCGCTCTCTCTCTCTCCAAAAGCAAGTTAAAGAAACAAATTAAAGCCCTGTAATCCTATTTAAGAACCAAGTCAAATAAGAAGTCTGCATGTCACTGTTCCAATAAATATAATCACCTCTTTAATACAGTCATTCCTCTCTAGGACTCTGATTTCCACCTGATTATACAAGCCAAATATTGGCTTGTACGTTACAACCGAGCTAAAGGGGACATCCTGATCTTCCCTCCTGGCCGTGTGGTCCTGCCTCATCTATTGTGTAAGCCCTGCTGTTTGCTGAACTTCTGCAATTCACCGTGAATTGCAGCAGAATACATCTTCTCCCCTCCCCCGTCTGCATTAATTCTCTTTAATAAGTTGAATTGGCTCAAGAGAGTTGAGTTGAGTGAGCCCTAGAGTGGGTGCAAGGTGTCAAAGGCAGTGGTGAGAACCTACGGGGAAAGTGGGAGGAGGGAGATGGGGGACTGTCAGTGCTGAGCTTCAGGCTGACTCCAGCCCCTTAATCCTTCAGTGGTGGCAGTTCTGCAGGGTCCTGCCTGCAAAAATGTAAGTGAAAGGTGTTTGTGAGATGAGCCTTCTGCAAGGGGACTTGTTTATAAGAAAGTAAGAGAAAGCTGTTTCTCTAGGTTTTGAGATATGATGTGGCAGCCACTAGGTTACGAGGTTGCCCATGCACTCCCAATACTCTCACAATCTGAGGGGGAGCAGTCGTGTTTAAAGGGAGGCTCTTTGGGATAAATGCAATGTTTTGGAGAAAGTATGTAGGCTTTTTGAAATTATTTTCATTAAAATAATCTCAACATGCTGGCCTGAGCTGCTCTTTGGCTCCCATGTCACATGCCCATATCCCAGCTCCATGAGGCTGCCAGTGACAGTCCTGGGTGGTGTGGAGGTGTTGGGTGCTTGGAGTTGTTTTCTGTAACAGTATTCCCTTTTCTCCAGAGCCCACAGTATACGTGGGCAGCACAAGATACACAACTAAATTTTCTATTGTAAAATAGAGTTTTTCACTATTAAACACTGTGTACCATTGCGGCTCTTTTTTTTTTTTTTTTTTTGTTCTATTTCAGTTATGTATAAGAAATGAGTCTAAACATTGCCACGGGAAAACTTAATTGTGTCAGGTAGACCACGGTGTCTTTATGTTCAGGAACGTATAGAACAAATTATTTCTTTGGTAAAAGGATGGGGGTTGTGCTTGGTTCTAGTAATGAACTTATGCATATGTTTACAAGAGAATTTTATACATAAAGAAGAATTGCATACATAAAGGAAAATATATACAAATAAGTTGTTTAGCGTAGCTCAGCCTGCCTCCCAAAATGTTGTGTAACTATAACTTGCAGTCTCTTACATGCCTTTAAAAATGGTATTGTCTCTCTTCTCCTTCCATCCAGGTTCACATTAATTAAATGATGTGTAAGAAAACCTAGTGTTGCTATCAACAAATTTGGCAGAAGAATTGTTTTAGAAGTGTAATACTGAGTTTCCAACAGCAGAAAGCTGTTTGCCATTTTAAGTTGACTGAACTTGTTCCAGTTAGTCCCTGTGCAGGTGGTGAATGATACACATTCACAGTGTGAATGGCTGTCCTGCAGATAGCACTTTATGGTCCTCAGTGCTGGGTCCTCCCAGCTTTTTCCTGGACCCCTCTCTTTTTTTTTTCTCCTTTTTTTTTTTTTTTTTTTTTTTTTTTCCCCTAGCTGCAATGAAGCATCATCTTCAAAAGTTTGCATTTTCTTTGATGTGATATGCAGGCTTCAGTGTAGATACTTAAGGAGTCTTATCAAAGTAATACTGGCTCAGTCAGAGTAAAGATGCTTTAGTTAAATATACTATGACTGTGTTTAAAAATAACAGCTCTGGCTGTGTCAGTGCATTGGACGACCTGATACTGACTTCCAACAGAAAGATTCTGAAAATTACTTTGCCTGTTGCACGTATTATTCCCAGTGTGAACTTGTTTTCTGTTGGTAGCATTTTGGTGTCAGATGAACCAAAACAGAGCCCCTGAATTTTAAATGCGATTAGCTAAATGGCTTCAGAGAGAGCTGCTTGTACTGGGCACCTTCTAAATGCATGAACAGGAGCAGCAGCATTTCTGGTCTTGTTCAGATCATCAAAACAGTGGTGTCTGGGGTTGGGTACACACACTGTCCTCGTCTAAGCTCAGTAGTTTTGGGTTCTTGGCCATCTGATTTTTTTAGGAAAAAGGTGGTGTGTGTACTCTGCCAGCCCGGCATCTGTCCATGTGTGACTGCCAGCCTGCACACGTGTAGGCTGTTGCTTTCTCATAATAGTAAAGCATGTGGAGGAGCTTATTAGTAATTCCCATGTAACTGTCATGTTTCACCCCAGCCCTGATTTGACTCTGACTTCTGCTGCCTTTCTGAAGACTAATTTCAAGGACTGGTGTTCTTAAAAGGTCTTGGTTAATGAGATATAGGCAACATGCAAAGAAATAAAAGGTAAAACTTTTTGAAAATACTGTGTGTAGCTGATGTTTATTCCGTTTTTTATGGTTCTTGTTCTGTGTGTGTTTTCTGTCCTTTTTTGTTTCTTGGCAAGAAAGACAGTATTACATTCTTGTACCAAGAGGAAGGGTATTAAGCTTACTCATAAAAAGAAGATTTATTATCAAATGTAGTTTTTCATTTTGTCCATTGGAATTATTTTTTTAAAACAACTCTAACCATACCCAGATTACTGGCTTCATTCATAGGGTCGTTGTATCAAGTTTGGATGCTGTCTTTGTTAAATTATGGCTCCAGAGGGTTTTCTATTACAGAGGTTTCTTCAGTCAGGGGAAATGAGGGTATAATAAAGAGGATCCAAGGACCGGACATAATGATTCTATATAACTGAAACAAACAATGCCAGATTTGGCTGATGTTGGATTTTCCATCAAACTTTTTTATTGGCATTTGGTCATTTTGCTTTAAGCAGAGTTTAAAACTGAGGCAGCTTGAGTGCCTGAAGTAACTGAAAGACCAATAGCAGATGATTTGGACAATACTTTTAATCACTATATCCTGTCTTCATGCATTTATCCTGAATTCTCCTTGATCCAGAAGTCTTCTTGATTCAAATGCCGTTAGAGCTGTAAATTGAAAGGGAGACATCCAAAGTCACTGAAAGAACTATAACTGAAGGCAGTATAATAGACCTGTCTGTGCCTGAGGTTCCTGAAACCTTGTTCCAAGCGTTCAGCTTGTGCTCGGTGAGAAGCAGTGCTGCTTCCTGGGACAGTGAGTACCTGACCTTTGTTGCCGTTGCCTCTGACTTGCTGCAGCTGTCTACTTACTAGCTGTTAATGGTATCTTTCACCTTCTACTACAGTTATAAAATAATATTAATTGTAATATTCTAAAATAGGGATAGAATCATCAAAACATACTTCAGAATGCAAACAAATTTGCTGAGAGACTCTATAAATAAATGACTGCGCCTTCTTGCCTCACACTGTATTTCTGGCTGAGTGTGCTGGTAGTTTTCTCTCTTTCTGGTGTTGAGCACTGCCAGAAGAGAAATGATGCTGAATCCATTTCTCACTGCCACTGCTGTGCCAGAGCATTGGTCTTTCAGAGTAGAGAGTGTGCAGTACTGCCATTTTCTGCAGATACTTCTCAAGGAGAGAGGAGGAGGAAAAAATGTAGTATTAGTTTTGACATTTGCAAACTAATAGATACCACCATAAAGCTGCTGAAGTCAAAACTTTGTTTAATTCTTTTAGAATGTTTTGAGGGTGGTTTTCCCCCCTTGTTATTCTCAATAAGTTCTGTGTGTTTGCGCATTGGTGGAATTAGGTGCAACAATTGAATCACACCCAATACACAAAACTGTTTCCTCTCCCCATCTATTTCTGCATGTGCTCTTCAACATACCTTATGCACTTCTTTATTCATAGAAATCTAGGAGACACTTTCCTAATGCTCTTTCTCTTATTCAGGTTCAATTGCATAACTTCAACTCCTTTTCTATTCTTAAGTCTTTCCTAACCATGTTAGAAGCCACTGTCTGGTAAAAATAAAAGTCCTTACAGAGGTTAATGGTGTAGCACTTTGGAAGATGAAAACTGGATTCCTCATAGAGCAAAAAGCTGTATGTGATTTGAGATTAGCACTTGCAGTGCATTAGCACTGTACATTATGGTCAAATTTAATGAATACAGTATTTCTAGTCCTTTTTTTGTGTACTGCGATATGCAAATGGTACAGTAGGATTCTGCTTGATGAAAAAAGAAAGTTGACAGAAGGGGTAAAACTACATATTGCCCCAAGGATAAACTTCTGGAAATATTTCTGTGGATTACAGCAATGGGTATTACATAAGAAAGAAAAAAAGTTTGCCCTGAAGCGCCTAAATTATTAAAGCATTTGTAAAAGTAGGATTTGTCTGTCTAGAAATGTATTGCAATGTCCACTTCTGACCAGAGGCGAAACGAGTATGGATGCGTTGTAAAATCTGTCATCTACAGGAGCCTGTGGATTTTGAGGGTTGCAAGGTTGTGTAACTCTGTGTGAAAAACATAAAAGGTTACAGCTGATATCTTCAGATTAACTATTTATCTTGCAGTTGTGTGAAATTAAGTTTCCTGAGAGGTCTGAGTGACAGTATTTAATGTAAGAGGATCTGATCTAGTTGTTTGTTCTTTGTGATAAACTGAACTAGCACAGACTTGACTGAAAGTGTTGAATTGTGCAGCTTTCTAATTAATTAGAGCACTTCCTTTAGCATATTTGATAGATCAGGAGGGGTTATAAAAGCAGAAAAGTAGAACCATCTTGGTTGTGAGATGCAGTGATTTCTTTGTAGTATCTCATGGCAGGGAGTTTGCACTGGACTCGAATCCAGAGCTATTTAGACTCCCTTGAGCCACAGCATCTTTCTTTAGCTTGGTCCATAAAGGAGCAGAAAGGCAGGAGGTATTCATGTCACTCAGCTCAGCCAGCTGAGGCTTTCCCCTTAATCACATTCCTGCTTTGAATTGCTTTTTGGAGAACTCTCTATGGATGCCGGAAGCCTTAAAACAAGGCAAACTCAACTCAGGCTTGGCTGGCTAATTAAGGCGCCCCAGTAGAGCAGTGAATAGCACACTTAGGTTATTACGCCTGCATACAAATTCTTTGTATGGTGGGGCCTGGATCCATGGGTCCTCTTGGCTCCATGCAGATAACACCCAGATAACAATTCTCTGTTTAGGTCTCAGCTCATTATGGGATTGCTGTAATATTTAAATATTCCAACTGCATATTGGCTTAACCTCTGGAAGGACTTGGGCTGTGAGATTATTTAAAAAAAAACCCCGACTTTTTAATACAAGCTGTGTAAATGCTGCAGTATGTTATCTTTCTCCTTTTAAGATATTTTATTCCATACCGATGTGACAGCTGCTGGTGTTCACCCTTTCCGGGGGCAGTGAAACCCTTCATGTGAAATAGTTGGCACCTAGTAGATGGATGAAGATTTTGCTGTTGATTTATGTGTCCAGAAACCACCTGTATGTTTTGGGTTCTCAAGCAGTACAATTTGTTTGTCTTCCTTCTGAAGAAAATAAACAAATTCGGACACACTCATTTGTTTCTCCTAACCCCATCCGTAGGTAGGCTTCAGATTCGGTCAAATCAAAATGTTCTCAAATTGGGGTTTGTTTTATGTTTGAAGGAGAAGCTTTGCTAGCAAGGCTTCATTTATAAATAGTAAGTAAGTGCACATACCCAGAAGGGCTGCTTTTTTTAAGTGAGGCTGTAGCTAGTTGAAGTTTGGAAGTAATTTTTAGGCACCGCGTAGGTAGACTGCACATGGGCAGAGCTGCTCACCTGCATCACCCACCATAACTCAAGTAGGTGGAAACACTCGGTTGAGAGTGTAGCTGAGCCTCAGCGCTTGGACGCTCCAGTGGCCTCTCCCGCTGAAATGACCTTTTCCTTGTGGAGCAGAAACAAGTGCTTTGCTCACCTCTGAGCTCAGATTGCCTTGTTCATCCATCCTCACCAAAGTTTCCTATCTGAACAAGCCGTTAGGTCAAACCGCACTTTAAATCAATCTGATTCCACCACTAAAGACAGTGTTTATACAACTATATTTATTTATTTATTTTTTAATCCTGTTGAAAATTATGCTCAATTCAGATGTCATAGGTGTTTAAAGTACTTGTTAAGGGTCATTTGGGATATTTGAAGTAGTTATGAAAAAATGCTGTTGTCTGATCTTCAGGATCTCCAGGAGCAAATACAGTTATGTACCTGTTGGTTATAAATTGGCTGGTTGTGAGTGGATTCTAAAATTGAAGCTCTGTTCACATTTTCTGACACTGTGTTTCCTAGGTGAAAACAGGACTTTTCCCTGCTTTTAGTTTTATTCTTCAACTTTTTCATCATTTCATATGACCTTTTTAATACCTTGCTCGGAAAAGATAATCTAGATTAATCAAATACCTGAGCTTTACCAGTAAATGTAGGCTCTCATAAGTGGCAGTGTCCTCTGAAAGAGTTACTTAGTTTTATTTTTCAAAGGTCCAATCAAAAGATAATTTGGGGACAGGGGTTGGTTTTTTTTCAACTGATGATTTAAAGTGATGTAACTGGTAGTTAACTAACTTAGCTTAAAGTACTTTAATTCCTTGGATCAATACACTGCCAAGGCAATAACCTCAATAACTATGAACGACTTAGTGTTTTTACTAGTTTAATTTTATATGAGCATGAATGTAGGGTGAGAGTAAAATGATTATATATAGCGAGAATTTTTCTTAAACAGTAGATTCTCTATTCATATGAACTTGTCTGATGTAGTTCAGGAGTGCGTTTGTTAAGAGGACTGTTCTTAAATACTTCAATACCTGGATATCAAATATGGTGAAAATCTTCTGGGTTTAGATGTGAAACAATGCAGTCAAGTCTTTCTGTGCTGTTTCTATCCTGTTTTGAAAAGAGTTTGAGTTTTAGTCAAACTTTCTTGAGGTAAGTTGATAGGATTTTATAAATTGGTAAGCATGAAAGAACAAACTTATTCAGATTTCACTAATTTTGAATTTAAAAGTTGTTATTTCTATTCATTTTGTTGATTGATCAGTGTTTTATCAGAATTAAGCTACCTTTTATGTTCTAAGCAGTGCTAGAACACACCAACTAAATCTTTATTATATATTTGAGTTGCCTTACTGAGAGCTCTATAAATTGGTAAGAGATTTTAAGGATGCTTGTGGATAGTGATCAAAAACTTGGGTATGTATCAGTTGATTTTTTTTAAATTATTTTTACTCAAAACACTAAAAATAATGATTAAGATCTCTTTCAGTTTCTCCAGTCCTGCAAGCAGAGTTGTAGTAACTATTTTGTACTTTGAAAATCAAATTACGAGTCAGGTGAAGTCCTAGCTAAGTGTTGTTTGTAGTGAAGAAGCTCAGTCTAGACTTAGTTCTAACCTGCAGTGTTGCCTTCTCACAGCTGACAGCAATGAGCTGCTACAAAGCAGTGTTTCCTCAGTAACATGTTCAGCTCCTCTTTGATAAGAGTATGCTTGAATTATTTTTGTGATGGATGTGTGAAAGGGGAGGGTGTGTAACTTTTTTCGTTCTAGGAAACATTTTTTGTGAGTTAAGAGACTTAGAGAAAACATAGAAGACAAGTGAAATGATTATACATAGAGAGAATTTTTCCTTAAACATTGGGTTCAAGATGTAGGCCACATCTGTAATCATGTTTTTAGAAATGAGTCCATATTAAATTGATTCTCTGCCAACAGCATCTGGTTGCACTTTATGTACGTGTTTTCTTTCATAAAGAAATCAAACCATATGACATAACCCCAGTCAGATAAAAATGATTGTTTATAATACTTTGTTTATTTATATAGCACCACAAGATGAAATATGTCCTCATCTGAGAAACCTTACAGCAGATTACAAAGGTAGAGCAGATGACATCTGCATTTCCAGGTGGCTGGTCCGAGGTACTGTGTAGCATGGTTAATAAGCCCTGTTTAAAGGGATATAAAATTAGTAGCTGAATTGCTAATCGAATGGGGGCTAATAATTCTGGGTGCCTTCATGGGTAGTGTCCCACATCCTGCAGCAGCCCTGTGATACTGGTAGCACTCCTGAAGCATTGCATGGTGTCAGAAAGAGCAATACTGTGCAGTGACAAACCTTCACAGACACAGAGCCTTTTAGGACTGATGGCAAACCCCTGGTACTGCTCACTGCTATGAGTAAAATTTGGGAGCAATGATTTGGTTTTAATAAAATAGACTGCACAGCAGTTATTCGCATGAATTGTTCAGACTAACTTCAGCAGGCTGACCGAAGTTACGCTCTTAAAAGTGGCGTCTTCACTTACAAAACAAACTGTCTGCGGGGCTTGTGAAGAGTTCCAGCCTGGATTCACCCTTTGAGTTCAGCTTGGAAAACAGCTGAAAGATAAGAATTGAAAATACCTTGTGAACATCAGAAGCACAAGTACTGGGCTGTGATGCCCTCAGAGCAGGGGGAGCTAGGCAGTGGGATTTCGGCTGTTGTAATCCTAAACAACAGATCTCTTCAGCCCATGCCTAGCAAGGTATTTAAGGGTGTCAGCCGTGTCTTTCCAACATGAAAGTTGGGCCACCTGCAGCTGTCAAAAAGGCTGTAGATGAAGCAGTGTTTAACTGAGCATGTATGGTACTGTACTCCTGATTTTGAGGTATTTGGAAGGAGCAATTTCCATGTAGGCCAGCAGACAGTTATTTCGGAAACATCTTCTTGTGTCAAAAGCTTGGTGGGAGCTTTTATGCCCTGCAAGACCTTGTGTGTCAGAGAGGGACATACTGGGTAGGGATGCAAATGTCATCTAGTGTAGGGTTTATTTCTTCCCTTAACAGGCTCTGATCAAATGTGCACAAGGAAAGGACATTTTGACAATTTGTACCTAGATAAAATATCCTTGTGTTGTTAACGGTTTCATCCAAGATCTGGATGTCTTTCATTTTGGATTTTTTAATTGATATTATTCATACATTAAGGTTGCTTAGAATATGCAGTATTCAATAAGTAATACTTTCTTTGACTCTTTCCATTTCAACTGATTACTTATCTGTTAACAGCCTTTTTTTTTTGACTTTGTCATAACAATGACAGTGGTTTAGAAGAGGGTTTTGTTGCAATAACAGAACAAAAGAAGAATTTAAATACTGTGGCTGTTAGACCTTTTAAAATTAGGCATCCTAATTAACAGAGCTAAACATGACTTAATTACTTAATGTAATTAACAGAATACCTATTACCTTTTTAGTTGCTAGGCTAAGAGGTTTTTAGCCAAGTGCAAGCTTTTGCTGTGCATGATGACCCTTTAAAGGCTTTTGGGACTCTGTCCAGCTGGCAGCTTGGCATTGCTGAACAGATGTGGCTGGTCTCTGGAGAGCTGATCTGTACTGCTAGCTTTATTAATTCCTGACATTCATATTGATCTGTGGGTCCAAACAAAAGTAAAGAGTCTCATGTGGAAGTGGCATAATGTGTAAGATCCTGTTGGTCTCTTCCTGATATGTTCAGGATATATCTTGGTAGGTCTAATATTAGCCTTAGCTCGTATTTGTTGTTTGTACGTGTGCATGTTTTACTGTTTCTTGGCTTCATGTTCTGTTCTTGGTGATTCATAGAGCATCAACATGCACAGAAATCATGTTCTCAGCACTTTGGAAGACCTCTCCAGATAATTTTGAATGCTGCTTGTTCACGGGAAGCAAGTGGGCGTGCAGGAGGAGCATTCAAGTTTCCTGAAAGCGCTCGTGATTACTGAGGAACTGCTTTGCAGCTCTCCTCCGAGAAGGGATTTCTTCATTTCTTCCAATATTATTTAATAATTAAAATTGTGGTGTTGGGAGGAAGTACATTTTCCTGTAATAAGGACAGATGGCATTGAAAATTTGTGCTGATGGACTGGAGTTTATCTAATTTATATCCGCAAAAGGCAAGCCGTAGTAAACTGGAATTAGTATGACAATAAACTCAAATCACGAGTGACGGATTTTTCTCGTAGTCTGGGGAGAGTTATAGTCAGATGTTCTGTGTATGGGAAGCCTTTGTGGGCCACCTGTTAATGTAATATTACCCACCCGTTAATTTATTATTATCAAAGTGCTAAATTGAAGATTTTTTTTTTTTTAATGCTTATCAAATGTAAGAGGAAACCTGAAATGGTTTAGGAGTTTGCATAAGAACAGTATGACCAGAAGTTGGCACGTTGGAGATGCTGGTCACAGGCTGTTGCAGGTGGTGTTCTGAAGGTTATCAGTGGAGGATGCGAGTGGGCTGTGAATTTTCCTCTTCAGCCACTCTGGCACAAATAAACATGCTAATTACGTCAACAAAGGTGCTGCACTAGTGCACATTACTAACCTCATCCCAAGAAACGTACAGCACTAGCCAATTTCTGATATAATTTGTGGAAAACATTTATTTAAATACTTACTGAAAACAGATGTTTGGGAAGTTTTTGTGGGTATGTTAAAGTCTTAAAAAAAAAAAAAATATCCTGAACTGTAATTATAATAGCTGATTGTTTATACCTTTTCAATCCTTGGTCTCCGAGGCTGTGCTTTGATAACTTCTCCAAAGGAAGCACTTGCTGATCAGAAAGTGGATTCAGACTGAGACCACCCAGTAGTCACTGAATAGCAGTCATGGCAATATGTATGTTTTCATTTAGTATAAACATTCTGAACTTAATGACTTCCTGTTTCTAAGGATGAGAATAATCTTGCTTAAAAAAGGAGGAGGGGGAATATTAAAACAGGAAACTTGAGTACATGACTGCACTTTGCTAGTAAACCTATAGGTTGATGCAAACTCAGGAGAAAGGTCATAAGATGTTATGATATTACAGTTTGCAATTCCTAAGGTGTTTGTCAAGCAGTTACAGTTGTTTTCATACAAAGACCCAAACTTGTGCATTTTGCTGAACAGAAATACAACAAGCACCAACAGCTTGTTGAATGGAACAGCAAATGAGGAAGGAGTGGATGGCTGGGAAGACAGTGAGGGGAGAATATAGATTGTGTTAAGTAGCATCTTGACTTAATAAAATATTACACTGGATAGTATTTCTGTTTAACTAGGTAACAAGTCTCTGTTTACATTTCCAAACCCAATCTGAATAGGCAAATATTACTATGAAAGAGTAAAAAGAAAAAACCTCAAGATTAGACTTGAATCATTAAAACACTCAACAGTTGAACTCAAGTTGAAGATGTCAATTAATACTATCCTAGTTTTGCTCTATTCTAACTGAATTTGATGTACAAGTTCTCAGTGTGTCAGTGTTCTAGAAGCAGCATATAAAAGTGACTATTTATTTTGTTTCTTGAGTTTAGCAGGGGAGTGAGTTGCAAGTGAGTTACAAAGATCCAGTAAGGGCTTGTGTAAATCGACTGAAGTGCACATACTGAGGAAATACTACGTTTCTGTAGTACGGTTTTATTTTAGACCTGGACTTGGATTAATTCTGCTGGCCTTCAACATGTATCTCTTGTGCAATCTTATATCACCACTTTATGTAGCGCTCTGTTTGATCAGCACATGTTTTCTTCCCTTTTTTAAGTAATCTTTCTTGAAGGGATCAAAGTACAATAGCCTTAGCCAAAGCTGAGGATCTTGTTAGGAAGGCGGCTGCTAAGAGGTGAGGAGGGGGATGGCCTGATTTGATTTAACTTTGCAAGAGCTGTGAGGGGGGGAATTGAAACCAAATGAGGTCTCATCTTCCTTTCTTGAGGGAGGAACATATAAAACTAAATAGCATCCTTTTCGCATAGCAATAATTTACATTTGTATTGGTCTAACTTTATACTTGAGTATCATTTCGACTTACAGTTTTGAAGGAAGAAAAACAATCCCCTCCCAAAGGGCTTTGCTAGAAGTGTGCTGGAGGAGCCTGTGGAAGTGAGTCAGTTTGACTAAGTTGCAAATAATGTTCCATCTCAACTGAGAAAAAAGAAAAAAAACCCTTGATTTCTGAAGGGGAAAGAAAGATTAATTGGTAGTGTTCTTATACCCTGATAACTTCTGTTTTTGAGAAAGCTTGACCTGTGTATTGTGAAATGAAGTTTCTTCCAGAGTCAAAACGTATTTGCTTTTGCTTTTGGTGGCAAAATAAGTTATACTAGTTGAGCAATCTTCTGAAGCTTTGCGTGGTCCAGGCGTTCATCAGAGTAGGGATTTGTCTTCTGAATGTAAGTAAATTTGGGTATTGCTCTTGTTTACATCTTCTGTAAAGTGACAGTAACACTTAAGTATAGTTTTAATGGTCTTGAGTGGTTTTTTTTTTTCTTTTCCCATTTGGAAAACTGGATTCCCTGTGGTGAATGACAAACAAGGATTGCATCAGTAAACTTTGTTATAGTAGCTATTGCAGCAATAACTGACAGGATCTGGGTTTTGTCTCAACATGGTGATCCAACCAGGCAAAACTGTGCAGCAGCAGTATTTTCATTGGGCTGACCCCTAAATCTATTCCAGTTATCCATCATTTAGGAAGTTATGCATTTATTTTACTGTATTGTTATTTTCATAGAATTTCTTCATACCTTAAAACTAGTACAATCTGAATGTGAAATTTAGTATCTTGTGTTTTACTTTTTAAATGGCAAAAGGTTTTAGAAAGTAAAGCCTGGGCGGGGGAGCAGAGACTTCATACAGCAGATAGACATTCTTGTTGCATTTATACCTGAAATAGCTACTATCATCATGTAGCCACTGAAATTCTTTATTTGTTTTTTTTCCAACTGATAGCCTAAATGTCTTGAGTTGTGGAACTGTCCCATTAAAAGCCAACTCTCCCCTTAATAATATTGTCTTGAAGTGTGTTTTAACATACGCAAAATTTGGCTTTATAGCATAAGCAGTGATATAAGGAATTTCTCTAGTACCAGGCCCGAAAAGGATGGCAGTGGTTCCTGCTGCCTCCCTGGCATGTCTAACCTGGGCATTCTCATTTACTTCTGCCTGTTCAGTTTTAGCCCTTCCTTTCATATGTCTCTCGATTTCTGCAGGGTTTGCATGTTGTGTAAGAAAGGCATAGTTTGAAATGAAGAAAATCCTACCTGCTAAACATGCCCGGAGCACATGTTAGGGACTTACTTCCACGGCAGGCATTAGGAGGTTAGTTACTTGCTGTGAGTATGCCTTTTTTCCTCTCTCCAAAGCAGTGAGCACCCCTCAGCACAAGAATTTTTGAGTACAGCCTTCCTTGATCGACATTTTGAACCCAAAAACAATCACTAGCGACAATAATGTGATAAACAAAGTATTGTTGCTTCTAGTGTTTCTAGCAAGGCAGTAAGCAGAAGCGTTCTTCTGTTTGGGGAAATACAGTTGTTCATCTCTATTGGAATATCTTGTAGGGTACGTTTTGTGAGGAAAGGCTTTGAAAATCAACAGGAAAAAAATGCTAAATATATATATCCTATTGAATACAGAATGGTTTCTTAAAGAAGCGTGTTCTTGCCAAAGACGAGATCAAAGTTATTTGACGTTTCCACATTGTGCTTACAGCTGAAACCATCATTCTGATTTGCATTCAGTGTGATGCATGTGACAGGCCATTATCTGGATTATTCAATGTGTATAATTAGGCATTTACTTTCTTTTCCTTTTGAAGTATATGTAAAGGGGTTTAAAATTTTGAAGTAGTAATGAACTGTGTACTTTCATAGAGTATTTGCATAATTAATTTGGGAGGTTGGTCAGAAGGATTTATTTTGAAGCTTTTGTGCCGAAAATAGATTCTATTGATTTATAGATAGAGATGGGTATTGATGTGCAGTCTGCAGTGGGATAGCATAGTGAAGTAGTATCTTGGCCTCTGGTAATGTATTTGGGATTTCAGGCCTGGGCTGTTACCTCTGGGCTGCTGGCCTCCAGGCAAACACTTTTGGAAGCAGGTTCTTGACATTGATGTTTTGAGGTGCATTGGTATTTTCCTTTTGAAAAGTGGACAGCTGTGCAGAAAGAGTTGTCACTGCCCAATCCAACACAGCATATATGTAAATGTGGAGCAGTCTCTGCAGTTGAAATGAGCCTCACTAAAACACCTGTATTGAAACTGCTTCAGAAAGATTCTATTTTCAATTCACAGTCCAGTTTTTACTGGATGTAAAGGAGACCTGGATTTAGTTGGAAATGTGAATTTAAGGTAACCTTTTTCTTTAAAACCCTGTGTATACCCAGAGAGAAACTGTCTTGCTGTGTTGTGAGAATGATGGATAACAAGACTTTTTTTGCCTCTTGCAGATACATACACATGCGCAACCTCCGTTGCTAAGCAGTGGGTTATGTGGCTAGTTACTAGAAGGAATGTTTCATTTTAAAGTTTCGGAAGTGCACCATGTACTTCTGAAGTTTTAAATTCTCCAAAGAATTCTGATTATTTTGGCCCAGAGGAACGGAACTTGTGGAGTTCTCTGGCATAGCTGCCCTTTGGGTCTGTCTGTGTCCTGAGTGCAATCCCCGCACGTGAAGCGCAGCACTGGCTGGGGAGAGCATCCTGAAGGAGCCCCATGGCATCAGCTCCACTGGCAGGGAGGCTCAGGGGGACCCTCTCCAAAGTCCAGTACGCATCGGGGCAGGGAAACCCACTTAGGGTTTGTGGTGTGGAAAATCCTGAAAATCAGCACCTTTTACCTGGTCCCCTTTGAGTTCCTGGAAAGAAGGAAATGTTTGCTGCCTCACTGGTTAAAAATTTGTTTTCCCTCTGAAAGAAGACCCATGAGATGTGGGCAGGCAGACTTTTAAAAGTCATGGGGAACTTGAACGAGCAGACTATATTAAGTGTCAACTGTATTATAGGTTATTTTTAGTGTTACTTCCTGCACTGTTGTTGAGAGGAGTAGGCTGGTACTGGTGGTGAGCAGTGCACCCCGCTCACACCTCTGTTCTCTCCCTCCTTGAACAGATGGGTATGCCTCGCCAGTGAGGTTGCTAGTTAAATTGCTAGTTCAGGATACTCAAGATTCAATTCCTTAATCAGTTTGGAGGGATTTTGCTTCATGCACCTTCTGCAGTTGATGATGTTTGCTACAGAAGCAGCACAAACCTAGAAATTTTGTTCCCTTGGATTCTGCCCTGTTTCCTTAGAAACTAATTTGATACCATAACTATGGATGGAGAATTGTGTCGCTTCACGTTCTCTCCATTAGAAACATACAAAATCAAACTAATGCACACTAAAGTGCAAATATATTGGTCCTCACTTCTTTGCAGATTCTTCTCTTCTCTACAGTGAATCTTCCCTTACTGATCCTTTTCTGACTTGGGTGCTCTAGAGAACAGAGCCCATTAGGCTGTGATTGCTATTCTTTTGATTAAGCTGCAAGGAGTTGTCATTGCTGGAAGTAAAACTTATTTTTAGTAGCTTGCATGAAATGTTCAGCTTGTGTCTCAAGAAAAGGAAGTTCAGTTGCCTGTTTATTGTCCATGTCTTCACTTCTAAAAGAAAAAAAAAAATTACAAATTCTGTGGAAAATTTGAACAGCTTGAAATCACATTCAGGGGGGGGGAAGTCCTTGTTAGTGGAGGTATTGCTCAACTGGTAACAGATCTCCTGGGGTTTTGTTTCTGATAAATAATTTGGCAATGCTTCCCTAAAGCAGAGATGTGTTGCATCTTCACTATGCTCCAGCTAATTTTAATGACAAAATGTGTTTATTCATATTGATGGTCCTTTGTGCGTTTTGGAGATGAGGAGGCAAAAAACTGTGAAGGGATAATGTTGAATCAGTCTAGAAACTGGCAATTGCGAATGCAAGGAAGTAGAATGTTTGGTTTTGTTAACATTGCACTAAGTCCTCATTTCATAGATGTGGAGGAGGTAAATGTTGGCAAGGGAAGTGTTTCTGCCCTGGCTTTGTCCCCTCAATTATTCTGGTCCAAGCGTTTGGGTAGCCACAGAGCTTTATGCAAAATCTATTTTATATTATTTTATATGTGGTGGTATTTAGGTGAGTTGTTTCAATAGTTAATTTTTCACATGAACACATTCAATTACATTTTTAATTCATAGTTTTCTCTACTGTGTATTCCTTTCTCTAATGAATTAACTGTGGTTGTGGTATGCAGCCTCCTGCGCATCTGTGATTGAACTCCTTGGTATTCCATAAGAGCCGTTGACGAAACAAGAAGATACTTGACATGATCATTAAAAATTATTATGCCTCTGAAGGGTCCCTTCTTTGAGCTAAATTTGGAGGTTCAACCTGAAATAAACAGCAGCAGGTAGTTCTCTTTAAGTGATCTTCCCTCTACAGAGGTATTTTTCTTCTAGTACCTGTTTTCTAATTTATGTTACAGTATAGTTCTACATCGACATTTTTTCCTTATCACAGGTATTAAATTACCTCATTAAACTGAATTAAATTTTGAAATGAATCAGATGTTTGGGTCAAGCATCACAAAGCTTCGGGAACTTTCAATTCCTAATTAAAAAGTTAGCTGCATGTCATGCATTGCTCATTGCTTTCATTAATTTTCTCTGTAACAAAGGGGCCAATGTGGCTTTCATTGAAACTTGATGCAGATTTCTGGTGCATGTCAAGTGGAGTAGAATAGAGCTGGAAAGTAGTTTTTAATGGTAAGCTATAGTTGACTACCTCTTGATCGAAAGAGATAGTGTGCCTTTAAAAATAGGGCTATAAAACGCACTAAAAGGGAAGCATTATACATCAGCACAGATAAAACCAGATAAAAGTAGGTGGGTTTTAAGAACATGTGGTTGAAAGTAAAAACCAGTTTGAGGTAGTTGCTTGTCTTCTGCAGTTTGCAGAAGTCTTCGTGGGCACATTTGTATCTGCAGTGTTGGGAGGGGAGTCGCAGCATGGATATTTTGACAAAAGGTGGACAAACAGAGATGCAGCAGTCCTGCTCCAGCAGTGAGCTACCAAGGGGAGGGAGGGACACCATCAAAATGAGTACGACTTGAAAAATAAATGTTTGTCTGTGTTCCTTTTAAAATTTGTCTCTGATCTTAGTTTGGCAATAATCAATTTTATTAGCAAAACTGTCACTTTTGCTGTCTAAATAAACACTTTGATACAATTGCTACTGTCCTAATCCATCATATATGAACTTTCATGCTGTTTGTAAAGGCTTTTGTGAGGAGAGGGTGAAAACTGAGGGGAAAAATAGTAAGTTTACTTTTTCTAGTGCTGCCTTTTTTTCATTTTAAAAATGATAAATGAGGAAGTTGTATGACCTCAGTAGAGGTCACAATGAAGACCCTGCGAGCTCCCCAGAGGGCACAATAACTTTTTTGAGAAAATAAGAACTTAGAAAATAACTGTGCCGACAAGACAGGAAGATAGTAAGGGGATTTTCTTTGTTCATGAACAAATTTAACTTTCTTCTCAATAAATACAGTCCAGATGGCTGGAAAGTACAAGATGCTCCCAGGGGTTAGGGTGGAGGTTGGATGAATTAAGCTTTGTAGAAGTCAAAAGTGAACAAGTGAAATACAGAGTTAAAAAAAAAGTGTGTTTGGTTTCTATTCTTTCTTAGGTTTGGGGGCTGGATTGAGTATTTCATGACAGTGATTAAATTGAAGACTATAAAGAGGCAATGTTTCTGTTCATAATACCAGAATAAAGTAGGAAGAATATTGGTAAAAATCTGTTTTTCTTTCACCAGTGGAGTTGGTCAGTTTGTAAACAAATCATACTCTTAACTCCCAAATACAATGTGTTTCAATAAATAAGGGTTCTGATACTTTGTAGCTGAGGAAAATTATTTAAAGATAGGTATGTGTACTGATAATTATTAGTTTTGCAGCAATAGTGGCATCATGAATCCAGCTATGGCTTTATGCATAAATTAATACTGGAAGAAAATAATACCATACATTTGAAGTTTATGTTCTGAAGCATCTTCTGATCATCTGTCTTCAGGCAGAGATTCCTCATGGGAGGTTGTGCCATGCCTTGATGAGACTGGGCTGGTTGCCTCAATCGCTGTTGGGAGTATGAGGAGAATCCTCTCCAGCCCCTCGAATCTTCAGCTGCAGGGCTTCATTTTTATTTCCGCTCTTCTTGTTCTCAGGCACGGTATGAGGGAAGTTTAGACAGTCTCCGAAAGAGATGCAAAATGCCAGTAACCTTGCTGAAAATGCTCAGAGGTAATGTTGCTGAAGTAGAATTAGGAGTAACACTTCAGCTTCACAGCTGAAAGAGAAAACTGTGTGCTATAGATCTGATGGCTTAGAAATAAAAACAACATAGTACTAAAGGAAAAGATGAGATTAGAAATGAATCAGTGGCTGCTCAGGTGGTCGAAGCATCAAGTTAGCAAGCATCACTTCTTAGTAAAAACATCCTGAATGGATGTTTTTTAGGAGTGAAGTGGCAAAGTTTGGAAAAAAAACATGCTGTGAAATGAAATGTAGTATGAGAATGTGCTAGATCTTATTGTACTTTATATGAAAAGGTATGGAAAGACTCCGTGTGAAACTTGTCTTGCTTTTTATCCTTAGGCATACCACTATCGCTATACCAGTACCATAACTGCAAATGTTTCTTTTTTACATATAAGTCTAACGAGAATGGTGTATCAAATGCACATACCTGCGTGAGTTGGGAAGTTGGTCTTGTTTCCTTGTGTGAGAGATGGAGGCCAAGGGAGCAGAGGTCTTGCTCCCTAAGGTGCCCATTCCTTTCTTGAAGCTTTGATGCTGTAGTAGGTCTTGGGCAGAGTAGGAGGTAGATGGTCTGCATACAGCACCAAGAAGTTGCTTCCAATTATGTTTTTATTCACCTCAAATTTGCAAAAGTGTTTGCTTGTGGATGTCAGATTGAGAATAAAAAAGGGCTAGGTAGGGCCACTTCCTAGTGGTAAACTAGTGTATCTATGATTTATAGGAAGTTAGCCAAAGTGATACTTATGGGCACTTCTCATACCAAGAGCGCACATGGCAGTGGAAGAGGAGGAGCAGGCGAAAGATGAAGTGTTGTAAGTGCAGGAGGTGGTGCTGAAAAACGAATGCAGAAGTAGGAGCAAAGCATGAAAGGAGAGAGCTGCAATGGGTGGAGCGTGGGATTTCTTGCAACCATTAGCAGTCTTGGCATTTTTGAACATGTATGTATTGCTGAGGGTGGGATCCTGCAAACCACTAGGTAGGAGTGGTTGGAGTGGATGGTTTCTGGTGAGAAGCTGAGAGCAACTTTTAAAATGTGGCGTATGATGTTAGTAGGTGAAATCTGATGACAGTAGTGAGGTTGTAGCAAAAGCTAATAAGTTGGACTTGACACTGGAAGACTGCTAGAAAATGAGAAAGAGATTTCTTCTCAGGGACAAGAAGAAAGCAGGAAGCCTGTGCTAACAAAAGGTGAGAAGAGTCATGCCAGGCTTTCACATTTCCTTTTCTTTTTGAAAAGGAATGTAAGATTACTTTTTTCTTTTCTTCCAGTAGAGATTTCAAATCTCAAGAGTCTGAAGACCAGAATATACGTGGAGTGCAGCAAAAAAAGTAGAGGGGGGGGAAAAGATTAGGGTGCAAGTTCAGGGGCATTAAATAGCAGCTGGAAAACAGTAGGTGGTTTTTTGTTCACATTTACCCAAATCTTGGACATAGCTTGGAAAGTATTTTGCTTAAATGCATTGTGTGTAGCTTTAACATATACTTTTTCATTTTTCATAATAAAGGCTAAAGGAGCACTATCCACTGGCTTTTTGAAGCCACAATTAGTACTTGTATTTTGTCGGTCTTGAAGTACATGTCACTGAAAGAGATGCAATATATTAACAAATATGAATGAATACAGCTTGACTAATGCTGATCTCAGTAGGAACTTCACCTCATTTTAAGGGGGCAAGGGGGCAGAAGTATGCAAAGCTGAAATTATTTTCCTGAGGCCAGTTAGGATACCTGTTGCAGAGCTGTACCCGGCATCTGGATCCTTAAGACCATTCGGATGATTTCTGAAACTGCCATTTCCCACTGCTTGGACTGTATTTGCTTGAAAATTTAATAATGCAGTACTTAAAATACTCCATCTGAAACTTTTTACAGTCTTTCTGAGAAACTGTAATTAAGTAGATACCAGACAGCAGCTATATTCTTTACAACACTGAATTGTTGAGCACTGAGCCCTTAGTAGTGGGATTTGTCAGATGACAAAGGTGAAATGGAATAACAAGTATTATTATAAACTATAAACCATAAGGTAAGGGTGAATTAGCATATTCATTTTCATATGTATTTAGTTCAACCAGAAATCATAATGAAAGCTTTTCAGATAGTCTTCAGTAGCTTTGATTTATAACATTTTTCTAAAATCAATCTCTGCTTCCTTATCAACACCAAAGCTTCCGCTGATTGTAGCACCAATTCAACTCGAGTATGAATGTTACATAGATTCTGCACAGTAGTTTCATGCCATTCTGAACATGCATCTTAATGCAGCAACTGTAGGAGAAATTAAAAATGAACATTTTAATGAAAACCAGCAAATCATTTCTTGCATAGCTTGATATTACTATGTTCTAATTGTGGAAATATGTGATGTGCTCTAACTACTGCCTTGCCTTGCAGTCTGCAGTTTGGGTAGCTCTCTGTAGTATCAGCAGTAAGATTAAACTGAAAAGCTTTTCGTGCATGTTTTTCTCTAGGATGCTGACAGTAATAAAAATATATTTTTTTGAGTAGTCTTCTAAATCTCAACACAGACTTTGGCATATCAGCTGATGTGGGCTTTTGGTTGTCTAGTTAAGATGATAACTGGAAAAATATTTTTTGCTATACTGTTTGTAATTAAACCAAGCTGCTTCTTTGTATAATTTATGTCTAGATCTTCAGCATCATCTAAAAAGGAGGGGAGGGTTCCTATGTTTGTAACTTTAGAACAGTTGAATTCTCCAAGACCAAGATTGTGCTGTGACGAAAGGTCAGCACTTTGAGAGTTCAGTGTGCATCTCTGGGAAAAAAAAGATCAAGAGATGCAATAGTTCAAATAAAGCCTAGCTTGAAATTTTTAGCTTCCTGTTCAGTAACTCCTGGTAAATGGTTCTGTATGTGAAAATATTATGGGAGATTTGCAAGGGCTATTTCATCATTTATCATCTCAGAAGATCAAAGTACCGTATAGACACATTTTGTTTCTGATGGTGACGTCTTCCTCTGCAGTGCCATTGGGATGAGTTTATTGTCAAAGCCTTCTGGCCCTGTTTGTCTGCATGTGGGACACCCAAGCCATATCCCATTCTCCTTTTTGAAGAGCATGGAGGATTTTTGCATGGTCCCTCCTAAAAGGGGAATTCCAAAATCTGAAATCTTGTAATTGTAAGAGTGGTTTCCTGGACTACCAGGGTAATAATCCCTCTGTCATAGATTGGAAACACTCTTCCACACAAGGAAAGTCTTTTAACATTTCTATTTGAAGTTAAGACATTTGTCTGTCTTTTCTGCCATCAAAAATTCTTGACTTGTTTGGCACACTAACTCCATAAAGCTTTGTGTTTTATGGGTTTTGTTTGTTTTGGCTCTTCCTTCTGAAAACAATTTGGTCTTTGTAGCACATTTGAGTTTTGTTCTGTTTTTATGACTTGTTCCCCTTGCTTTCCTTCAGCTGCAATGGAGAGAATTAAGTACAGTTGTAGCCCTGATTAAAATCTTGGCTTAATTGAGTTGCAAATTTGCAATGACAGATATTTGTCAGGGTGCCGATGATTAGTACCTTTTAGCATTCCTGGTGCCTTTCTGAATTCTGATGATACTCTGTTTTTACCATTGCTCGAATTCATTGCTTCTCTTTTCAGCTTGAAGCTCAGCACAGGGTGTAAATTGCTTTCTTCGTGATAGTGACTTGTTAATTAGCTGTCAAGAAAATTAAGTCCCTTTTGTAAGGCCTGTCTTGCCTTTCCCTTGGGTTGTCTCTGATACTTGGTCTCCTCATGCAGGGTCTGAAGGCTGGTAGACTGTGAGTACTAAGAGTGCCATAGCCCGTACCAATGCACCAACATTACCAGCTTCCTTGGGAGGGGATTCACAGTGTCAGTTGGCACTGCTCAAATAATAATCCCAAACAGAGAAGTTGGTAAGGAAATCCGTTCATTAGACTAACGTGAGGGATATTGTATAAGGTACAAGGGGTATTCTACCAGTAGTGCTGCTGCTTCTTCCACTTGGAAAGTTAAGTAACAACCCATGTTCTCATGCCAGTGCTCCTCGCTAGTATCACCTGCCTTACTGTCAGGGAATGCTGCAGGACTGAGTCTTGTTACTGGTGTACTGAGTTATGCTTGGGGCTAGGGGTCTGTTTCTGGTTGATAGGGATACTAACAGTATTTTTGGGAAAATCCAACAAATGAGTAGAAATCACAGTAGAAAAATTTTGATTAGATGACGGTGCTTGATAATAAACGTAAGTGTTCTCTCTAACCTTCAGGAAATATATTCTTGTAAAGCCTCTCAGGTGCCGAGTTTTAGTAAAGATATCTTGTGCCTCTGGTACACTTCTGTATCCTATTCTATCATCTATTTTGTATGCTGAGCGCTGAGAGTGGAAAAGATGGAAACATGGTTAGATTGTCGGTTGTTTCCAATGAAGAAATCTCTGTTTGGTGGAACTGTTTGCATTCCTGTGGTCAGTGGTATAAGGAAATACCATGTTATGAAAAATTCCCAATTGTTTCCTTAAGGGCTCTTAGAGTTGCACAATCTTTTGATGGTTTTATTTGTTAAAAAAAGAAATTAGTTGCCAGCTCTCTTCAGTTTGGAACTGAGAATTCTCCGAAATATTTACTAGGGCTTTGCTTTTTATACTCAAGGTTTGGATTCAAACCAGAAATGTATTTTCCTAATATATGCTGATCAGCCATTATAATATGAGTAGTTGAAGAAGATTATTTTTTCATTCCAGGAGGTGTCTCTTTGGGATATCCCATCAGTTCCTTGACTATCCATCATTGTGATTACTCATAGTTTCTGGATGCAGCTCTTAAATGTTGCTTCTCTGAGCAGGGGAGAGCTAGCTTTTAAATAACCCAAGTGGCTTTTGCACTTTAATCCTCAAAAAGAGAAATGGTATCTCTGACACACAAATCCTTTTGTCCTACAGGCTGAAGCCCTCATTTAACATTTAATTTGTACTTGCATTTTCAATATCCTGTTAGGATTTGTGTAATATGTCTGATTTTTGACATACACATTAATTCAGATGTAGTCCAAAATTTTTGAAGCTGTTCATATTCGATATTTGTCTTACTGCTGTCATATCTTGAGTTAAAATCCATCTCTCTTCCTAATTTATTCATCCAAGAATGTCTTTCAGTTCTTATTTTCACTGATCTGAGAGCTGCCTTTGAGTTGGTTCTTTACTGTGTGACTATTATTTCTTTTCAGATTTTTTTTTCCCCATTCTTGATACAATCTGCATCCTTTGTTACTGGATGTATAATTTTATTTTGTCCATAGAGGCACTTAATTAATGAGTAAGAGCTGAGAATATGGCCTAAACAATGCTAAGCGCAGTGAAGACAACTGCTGGCCAGTGCCTGTGTCAGAGTTTCTTGCCCATACTCAAGGCATGGGTGGAGTAGGATGAAAAGACCCCGATGGATTAAGCAGAGTGAATTGGGTCATGGCACCAAATGGCATAGTAGTTTCACAATTGTTGAGGGGTTTTTGTTGTTTTTTTTTTTTTTTTTTAAATAATGAGAATTTTTAATTGGGGAGGGAGGAAGAGCTTGTGAAAGTGCACTGAGTGATACTAGGGAGAAGGGATATGAAGAAAGGGATTGTACAAAGAGCCTGTGATAAACGGTAGAAAAAAAATTGCTCAAAAGCATATGATGCTTGAAGTGTTGCAGTTCATGGCTTCAGCTCTTTCCCCCACTGCCTCCTTTTGCTGAGAGCTGTAGGGTCTCCAACTTCTCCAGCACCCAGAGGTGGGGACCCAGCCAAGCCAGCTGGCCATCGCTCACCTGGGGCTCCACTGACCCCCATGGGAGAGAGCAGTGCTGTGCAACTCCGGGGAGGCTAAAGTAGTGTTAAACACCATCATAAATGGGTACCTCTGCGTTCTGCCAACCAGTCCTATGGGACCCAGAGCTGACAAAATTAGAGAGAATATTAAATTTTCATGTCTGAGAGTAGTCTGTTGATGCCCTCTAGAAACAGTAGCTGCCAGCCTGCAAGACGGGATCTCTTCTTGCAGGTGATGGCTACGCTTAAAATAACATATCAGGAACTTGCATAGAAATAGCATTCCCTTATCTCTAGCAGTGTGAAGTAGATGAAAAATAAACCGTAGTCATGCCAAGAATAAACAGTCACGTTGAAGTGTTTAAATTCCTGACGCTGTGGAGGGCTCCTGCTCTAACACGACATTTTGATGCCAATACACTTCCTCCTCTTTCCTCAGTCACTGCCATCGCTTTGTGGGCTCTGCCAGGGAGCAGTTGGCAGGACAGCAAAATAAGCAAACATGCCCAAGCCTCATGCAGAGCACCTGGCTGGAGCCAATTCTGCCCCCTAAATCTGTATTTCTGTCAGGTTTAAAAGTAGATGAAATATTTTTGTGGCTGTTTACCTGTATTGATAATGAGTATAAGTACATTGTTCATTCCTAAATACAAACTTACTGAAAATAATGCTATGTTTATGGCAACATTTATTTGAATGGACTTACTGTGACAAAGTAAATCAGGGAAAATAGGCAACGTGAGCACACATACAATAACATCTTGTTTTAACTGTGATTCTCCTGGAAGTTTTGGTTTTTGCTTCAGAGTCTCTTGGGACAATAACGTCTTGGAGTGATTTTGTATAATTCTACTCGCTGCCTTTTTGTGCACACTGTTTTTTCAGAAGTCAGTTCTTTACTGCTGAACTTCATAAAGAACACTGAATAATCCAGCCTCTAGTGATGATAAAGAATGTGGGATATCCATCCAGCCTGCTGAAATGTTGAAACTGGTGAAGTATTTTGTAGTACAATATACTGAGAAGACCTAAACAGTAATGCTCGAGGATACTGTATTGAAGTCATGAAAGAGTAAAAAAGGAAAAGCTGGTGATGGTTGAAAGAGGCTGTTATAACCCGATGAATAAAAATGGGTTAACAGGTTGGTAAGAAGTACCGCCTGTGCCCGATGGTAGGCTGAGCTCTGTTTTCACAGTGCATAAAATGTCTAATTTGCAGTGTATAGATCTTAAAAAAAGAAAATGTAGCATATGTTTTGTATGCACGTATGAAATCAAGGAGTCTGGCCCTCGTCCTCCAGGAAATAACTGCTTTTCCTTGGAGGAGTGGTTGAGGGAAAAGGGAAGATGATGGAAATAGATTTGTCAGGTTTGATTGAAGATAACATGTGCTCAAAGACCTAAGAAGACAAAAGATGATAGAAATAAACAATTGCTATTTTATTTATTCGTTTTACTTTCATGTTAGAAGATGAAGGTAAGAGGAAAACCCATAGCTGCTCAGTGGTGGGAAAGAGTCAGAGCAAGGCGGTTGTTTCCTTATGAACTTTGCACACCAGCAGTTGTCAACCTTCAAAGAGAGGTATTGTGTTCCTTTCCCTGGCTCCCCACCCGACTGGAGCCTGCCCCCTCGGTAGCATAGCGGCTGCTCTACAGTTCAACTTCTGGGCTAGAAGAGGAATTGTGGATTGTGGCTGTTATGTTGTATTTTAAAAATGCAGCAGGTAGGCTGGATTTTACTTTCTGATTTGTAACTTGGTGTGCATGAGGCAAAATGGTGAGATTCCAACTAGGCGATCTGAAATGAGACTTCCCTTTGAGATTTTTATATATGAAAAACGTGTTATATGATAACAAAGTAAAATGTAATTCAATGAAATATTCTGAAAAAGAGTTAGAGAAACTAAATGTTGTTTTAATGCTTTCTTAAGTTTTAAGTGTACAGTATATTCCAGTAATATTGAAAAGCCTACCAGGAGTCAGTAATCTTTCTTCTGTTTTACAGGTCAACTACATTACTAGAGCAAGGAGAGCTGTGGAAAAAATCAAGGTACCTAAAACACTTTACTGTCTGAATTCTTGGCTGTGTCTTGCTCGTCATTTAGTGTAATGATTTTAAGGAGGAGGAGGGGTCAGTTCCCCTCCTCCATCGTCAAACTGCCACTTCAAAGTGGTTTTATTAAAAAACACAGACAAAAAAAACCCACAATAACTTTAATCTTATTAAAGTTGTACAAAATACTTTTGTGGGATGAAATTGTACTTTAGCTTTGGTGCGTGTGCAAGAGTCTGAACAATACTGCAATAATATTTGCTCTAGATATGTAATGGAACTTCTCGTGTAAGTTCCTACCACTGTGAGGTGGGTATTGCCTATTTGTACAACTGGGTACATTGACCAGCTGATAAGTATCATCAAAGATGAGTGAATGTGGTGCTTCCAGCTTTGACATTCATCACAGTAATTAGCAGACTTCAGCATGTTATTTAACCATTAAATATACAGTTCGTAAAGATGCAAAAGGAGGAGTATGAAGACAAAAAAACCTGAGCAGTAGCCTATATTTTACAAGTGAGGAATTAGGTTTTTTCATACCTTTTTCAGATGTTTTTGACTATTATGTCTTAGAAATGTTACCATAGTATAGATAGAATATTTTGTGTTGTGGTCTTCATTTTTATAATAATAGGCAGCAAACATTGTTGCAGTGCAGTCTTTTAGGAATTGTAGTGCCTCATATCTGAAGGGGGTTTTCTTTCTACCGGTGTTTGCTACAGCTCCCCAGTCCTTGATCAAAATAAGACGAGAGTTACAACTTAATGTTTTCATGCCTGTTATGTAACTAAAAAGATTATATTAAAATAATCCTGTTGCAAACAGCTGGCTAGGATTCTTTTGGGGGAATTTTTTTGAGTTAGAGAAAGTTTTTCTCCTTTATTTGCTGTGAAATATTACCTGTGAAATGCTACACGTACCCTGCAAATGCAACACTGAGGCAGAGCAAGGAAGGAGTTAAAACATTATCACTATCAAAATGTAAAGACAATGGCTTTTATTAAAAGCTTACTGCATACTTCTGTGCACTCCAAATTGAATAGTGCTGAGCTGCCTTCTTCCACCAAGAGTGCAAGAAATTGTTACTTGTGAGTAATGGTGTAGTGAACTCAGGCTTTCTGCCCTGTTGAGGTAATGCTAAGTTTGCATATTTTTAGCTGTGTAGGTTGCTCATGCAACACATGCAAAAGCAGTTTGTTACAGATAAGAGTACAGTTTATATAGAATTAATTTCGCAAATTTCTACTTCTAATACAGCTTTTAGAGACTGGTTATATCAAGCATTTATCTTTGCAATTGAGGAAAAAATAATGGGTATTTTCTTTTTGATTGGTGTCTTCAGGAGTGTGAGAATTTCAAAGAAAGGGCAGAGCAACTTACATTTCATTTTTGCCAGCACTGTATCTAGTTCTTCACCTGCTGGTGGATAACTACATTTACGTTGCAGGTGATACAGAACTTCTCAGTTTAGTTATTTGCACAGAATTGAAAACAGAGGAGAGGAATCCTGTCCCAGAGCAAAATAGCGATAGTGGCTGTGACATGTTCGTTGATAATGCCTTTCATTTCAAGAAACAGAGTAACTTCTTGGTCCTTTGACTTTTGCTTTAAGATCATTCAGGTGATCACTTCCACCGTTAAATTGAGGTCTTCTGTGATGCTTGTTGTTTTCCTGGGATCTTGGGAGACTGCTTGCTGTACACGGAGCCCCAGCGTGGCTACGTTCCCTTCGGTGCTGGACTGGCCTCTCCTGAAGGCTCCTGGTAAGATGAGAAGCTGGCAGAAAGCATAAAAAGGAATTCATGTGTGGCTGGAAAAAAGATACAAGGGAGTCTCAGACTTTTTAATCTGGTGTCTCCAGTGCTGAAGGAGAGGTTTCTATCTCTTTGCCCAATTTAGACAAGAGATTTTACTCCAGACTTTTTTTGCCCCTCGCTGTGCAAAACCTGTCAGATCCTTTTCCTGACACTTTCTCCCCCGTCAGTCCCTCAGAAAGACTTCAAAAGAGATTTTTCCCTATTGCAAAAGGAACCAGACGTGGCCTTTCTTACTCACCCTGCATTTGAAGCATTGATAAGTAACATGTGGCTGGCTCCAAACTGCAGACTTTCCCAGCCATTTAGGAAAACACTGTTAATAGTTAAGTTTTAAAATAAACTATAAGATTGTTCTTCCTTCTTTGCAATTGCTCTTTTGTGTAATATATCCCAAGAGTTTTGATTCTTTTCTGTCTGAAGCAGTCAGAATTCACTACTGTCTTTCTGATTAACACATATTGAAAAGGAATGTCACATTTTTAAAACTTTTCCATATGGGAAGGGTTTCTTTATTCATAATCTGTGTCGTGCTGTTTAAGCTGTAACTTTTTTTCTTTAATACCTTTGGATCATCACTGTTTGGAACATTTATTTCAGGAGTACCCTAGAAGAAAGAAAAACATTATTTTTAAAACTTAAGACTGAGTAAGAGGAGCCTGGAATCGAAATCCACTGTCTTGTGTAATTGTCTAAACCTGCTATGCAGTTTGGCAAAGGTACAAACTGAGAGGTCTCTTCCATAAAATGTAGCTGGGGCTTCATCTTCAAAGACAGGGTATGCCTGAGGACAGCCTATGGTCCTTTTAATAAGAGTAGAGCTCACTTGAAAGGCAAGGGTGCAGATGAAGAAGAATGTAACCTGGGGGTTTATGAGTTTATTCAATAACTCCAATCTGGTGAATCACATTATAACGATGGGAGAACATGGTAAAACTTTGCCTTTTTATCTCCTGCTCTAAGGAACAGTCTAAAAGCAAATGGTACAAAAATATACTAAGATGGAAGATTAATCCAAATCTGTGTTCAAATTTATCACCTGACTTGATTTTTCTTAAAAAATAATAAAACCCCTGAGCTTTTCCCTATAATAAAGAGCAGCTGGATGCATTATCCCCAACCATTTAACCTGGTTAAATAAAATTCAATGTTGGCTCTTAGTGTTGGGCAAGCTGCACTCCCTTCAGCTTCTGTTGTCCCACATGGTTCATGTGAAGAGGGCTGAGACCTTGAACTGTTAAAACATTCAAGGAACCTGTTGGGGCCATTTTGTGAAACCATCTCACAAAATTCTACTTTAAGCTTCAGCAAGCTTGTAAAGTTGATTTATTTTTTTAAAATGCTTTTATAATGCCTTTTGCCGATATGAAGCCTACATCTACGCCCCATTTAGCATTACTTATTTTGCTAGAAATTAGACTTTTAAAATCCCCTTACACATAGTGCTGAGGAAGAGGTCATGGTAGGGCAGAGTAGGACAGTTACCAAAGTGTTTTTGCATATTACCAATGAGAGTTGACCAAAATTTTTGTCTCTACCCTACTTAAAGTGTCAGTCCTTAGTGTCCCGTTCCTCTCTGCACGCGTGCACGTGTGGTATGGGGACATACTATTTCAGCACTGGTGAAGGCCATGTTTCTAACCAGGCTGCTGTAGTTTTTGTGCTTTTGAGCCCCTGGGTTTTCTAAGACTAGAGAAAGGCTAGATGTTGTCTGTGGGACTATTTTAAGCAAGCTCTTCAGTGCTTTACACACACACACACACCACCCCCCCACTCCAATGCATCTTTCAGCACATCTCCATTTTCCTACCAGCTCTCACCCTTCCAGTCCAGCAAGGAGGAGTTGGGATGAACATTGTCTCAAAGTCCATTTAGGCACACCCCTTCCTAGGCTTGAGCAAGGGAAACTGTTTAATAGGTGTTTACTCCTGGATATATAGCATTTCATGCAAATGTGGAAATAGTATATTCTCTGTCTTCTGTCAGTTACCAGCCCTGGCTGAACCATACTTGAGCATCCTAGAGGCCTGGGATCCTCCTGGTAAATGTGACTCTGTTGTCCCCTCTGAGCCCCATGGTCATGGTGTACTTTCTTACTTTGATCAGTTTTTTAATTGGAGCCATTTAGGTCACCCAGGTGGGGCTCTTCAAATGTCATTGACTCTAGATAATCTTGTCTGCATGAATGATGAAACAGAATATGGGATACAAGTGTATTTCTGCTTCAAATGTCTGTTTCCAGTAAATATTCATAAAAAGAAGTCTGATAACAAAAACAAAATTAAACACACAGTTGGGCTCATGCACATTTCATAAAATCATGTAATCTGATACCTCATTCTCTACAGTGAATCAGTTTGAAGCTTTTTTGTTCCTAGCATGAGAAGTTTCAGTGCAGAAGAGTTGGAGTCTTTGAATTAATCTTCTCACTAAATATTTATAGTTGCAAATGGTAAGATTTGTTCATACTGTATCTGCACTCTGCATTTTTTCTCATTCATATTGGAAAAAGATAACTACATTCATCATGGAAACAGCTGTATTTTTCTGGAATCCTTCATTTGTTGGACTCTTTCTTTCCTGTTGAGGTGAAGAAACTTTCTGGAACTCAGTTCCTGTTTGCTTGGCTGGTGCCAACCCTGTCCTGTACTGGATGTGACAACAGTGCTGTATCTCCTCCACCTCTCCAGCCTTCCCTGCTGGTGGTAGTACTCATGCTGAACTGAGCTGTTCACTGGGACCAGTTGCATCAAAGCACTGGAGCTCTGCCCAGATACTCATAAACAAATTACATACAATGTGGGATATATATTGTGCAAACTAAAGTAATCAAAGATAATATTAAAAAAAAAAAAAGGAGATCCTGTTTATTTCTACAGTTCTTGCCTTTCTCCTGAAAAGCACTTGATTTGTGTGGAGCTCCTGTTGCTTTATTACACGTGTGAAAGAGTAGCGTGGTTGTTGATTGTGTTTTTAACTATTATTTTAAAAAGACCATGATTTTCAACCCAGATAGCCATTACAAAATAGAACCTGGTTCTCTGTATCCTCAGCACCAAGCTGATGATTGTCTTGCCTCAAAAGAGCCAAAACCAAGGTTTCTCTGGTATGATCAGACTGAGCTTGAGCACTTGCACTGCTTCTCTCACTGTGATAGGAAGCTGGAGAAGGAGAGCTTAGTAGTTGAGGATAAAGCTTTTAAAGTAAAACAGGTAAACATCACCCTAGGATACTTGCAGAATTGCTGCTGCTTCTGTGGCCCATAGTAGTAAGTAAGGCTTATCCAAATTCATGCGGCCTTTTAAAATGTGCATAGGTTGCTTGAAGCGAAGATCCTGCTTCCTCAGACATGCTGCTAATCCTTGGGTTTGTGCAGAATTTCTCTAGATATTACTTCGGTTGTGGATTTAGGGCAAAGACATTCAGGCTTTCCCAGCCAGCGTATCTTTTGAAGGCATTATTTTAATTACATTAAAATCCTGTATTGTTGGTGGTGCCCTTCTCCCTCCTCAAGTGCCTGGAATGTGTTGAAGAGTGCTGGATTGCTCTCTGCCATTTTTCCCTTTCTGATGCCCCTATCATGGGAACAGTTTGCTGGCAGCAGATAAGTTCTGTATCTCGTTCCCTGTCAAATTCCCCGGTCCATGTGATAAAGCAGTTTCATGCAAGGCAGAAGGAGGCAGAGGACAGCATTCGTGTAAAGTTTCTGATTGCAGCAGGGGTCAGAGTAGCTTGGTGGACATCTCCAGAAGGAATTGTAGGGAGTGGGTGCTGCCAAACATCAGAGAGAAGTGCTGGAGCTCTGGAGTTCACCAGTTCCTTTTTCAGTTGACACAAGCAGGCTGTTAGGAGTACAGATTGTGTTATCAAATCCTGTTAATTATGACTTAATGAAGAACAGCTCTGCAAAAAAAGAGTTGATACAATTGTTCAGTAGCTTGTGACATGGTGATCAGATTTTCAGCTCTTTCTACGTGGTGCTGGAATTAAAGCCAAAAATGCTCATTCAGAATTGCAGACTGGCGTATTTTAAATCAGTAAGCTTATAACTACAGGAGAACAGATCTAGCTTAAAATTAAATACTGTTTCTAAAAGGCAAAATCATTCTGTTTTGCTAGCATTATAACTATTAACAAAATGGGACTAAATATGTCACCCTATCTCTACCACATTGTACTTAAGTTTTTAAATTGCTCCTTAGCTTAGGAGTAAGTCTGTCCCTGATGGCTTAAAAATGCCAAATCTTTGTGAGCATAAAAAATATGGAGCTACATGTATATCAACTCATCACTGTGACTTTACAGTGGAGATTTTTGGGGTTTTATCCAACCTAGTTTGGTTTGGCTTTGTTCATAAGCTGAGTGGAGTGAAAGAGGAATAAGTGTTTAAAATTGAACTTTTTCCAAAGTAGTTCTAAGCCTTAAAACTCTCCCACTCAATACTGATAATTTTAACAACAGTGTGTGGTTTTAGGATTTTATTTTTTTCCCTTCACTCATTGAACTGTATTCAGTAATGATGACTCCTTAGCAAATGTTGATATTTAGAAAGTCAGTTTAATAAACATACAGCTTTTTGATTCCCCTCTGCTGAAGCTGGATTTACTTCTTAACAGTTCAGCTGTAGTAACATGAGGGTTTTTTCTGTCTGTTAGTGACCAGTGACTCTTCATAGAAAAGAATCTGTTAAATGTGAAACTAGTTTTAAGATCTGCCTTAGTTGTGTACCTTGGCATGTCAGGTTAAAACGATGTCAGTCGAGTTATTTGCAGCTGATGTTCTCTTAATTCTGTTTCTTCTGAAGGGCTTATGCTGTTAACTCAGACTTTCCAACACTACAGTCTTCGCTGATTATCAGCGTGGAGTGCTAGGAAATGTGGCTTGTGTTGTTGTCATCTTTAGGCTGAGGAGAGTCTTGGCTGAAGGGGGATGGGGGTAAAAAAATCACTAACATAGTGTGAGTCTGATTTCTTTATGCTTTGCACTCGGGAACTGTTTTCAGTGATCAGTAGTTGCTGCTATTGCCCAGTGTCTACGCCTTAACATAGAGATATGCAGGGTTTCATGTCTAACAGTTCAGTTTGAAGCTTGTCTGTGCAGGTAATTGAAGTAACCTATAATTAGTTCTCTTCATTTTAAGTTCAATTTATCCATGTTTCTGGATTAACAGTAGCACAGCTACACAAATCAGTGAGTGTTGATCGCTGAATCAAATGTGTTTATTCTCAGCTAACCATCTTTAAGAATGACACTAGACCATTTGTACTTGACATAGGCTGTAATTTAAGATTGAGTTAATTCTTCTAATAAGCTAAAGCAGTCAAACCCCCAAATATTACAGAAACAACAAAACAAAGCCCTTTGTTTGCATTCTGTTTGCAGTCCTTGACTACGTGTTCCTTAAAAAAAAATAATTATGAAACGCATGGTGTTATGAAACATGTTGTAACTCACAAGAGTTCCAATCCTGGTTATAATACATTGAACAAACCACTTTGAGGTTTAGAGCAGTAACCTACCATGAAGGCATGGAAGGAGGTAATTTCATGAGCATTTTCTTCCTCCAAAGGAGAAAGCCTGTCGATACCAGTCTTAAAGTTTGTAGAAGTCAATGACTTCAGAAAATATCAGTGTCGCTTTCAGTACATTGGTGTATGGTGTCTGGGATAACAAAGCTGGTTCTTACCTGACTCCCAATAAGTGTGTTCGCATGGTTGAACTGAAAGTTCACTGGTAACATCTGAGCCGGGGAACTGAACGCTGCAGTTCCCATGCCAGCCTTCTGCCTCTGCTAGTTGTAAAAGTGAGAATGCTTTTTATAAGGAAGTTGAAGCTTGCAGGTAGTAAACCAATTCTTTAAAGACTGTGACTTAGAAGCTAGATAAAATATATACTATCTATCAAAGACTTCCAACTTTTTTTTTGTTGCTACTTGTCATTTTTAAGAGGTAAGGAGAGGTTTGTAGCAGCATTAAGGAATCTCTTAGAAACAAGGAGACATCTTTCAAAAGTTGAAGTTTTCTCCAAAGAAAATAGAAAAGGGGGAAAAAAAGTCCTTTTCACAAATTAAATTTTAAAGTATAATAAGTCTGGCCAAAAGATATTCTAAGAAACAATTTGCTAAAGATATGAGAGCCTACAATAAATCATTTAAATTGAATCATTTCAAGTACATCAGAAATGGATGTCCTGCCAGACAGACTGGAGAGCTGATAGATGACTGAAGTGTAAAAGAAGTGCTCAGTGAAGATAAGGAGCAGAATGAAAGCTAAATCATTTGTATCCCAGTTGACTTTCCTGAGAGATTTTAATGCAGGAGCTTCACTTCATAGGTCATGTTTTGAGAATTGGTCTCAACTTGAAATGTTGGTAGAAAAGATTTTTAGAACCTAAAAAAAAAAAAAAAAAGGCAAATTGCCAGGAGTAGATAACATTTGCCCAAAAGATCTTAAGGTAACTGCATGTGACAATGCTGATCTGGCAACTGTGATCTGTTACTGCTGCAGGATCAGAGGCAGGAAAATAGGCAAACACAATTTCAGTGTATTAAAAGCATTCCACAAATAGTCAGGGTACCGCAGACCAGCAGGTCTGTACAGGTAAGTTGGTATGTTTCATTAGGAACAAAGACCACAGAATTGGTAAACATGTGAGCATATATCATTTATCTCATGATTTGAGGAAAGTGCACACATACATTTCAAATAGATGGTCTTTAGCCTTATGATGGGACATGCAGTTAATTGGGTCTCTGTCCTCTCCTTCAGGTTGCAGAACTGAAACTGCCAGTGGTTTCAAATGCAAGAAAACCAATCATTTGTTCTGTAATCATGTAACTTTATGAAAAATATACTTACTTAATAACCAGAAACTGTATACTATTGTGATAGTTTGACCTTGACTGAATGCCAGGTACCCACCAAGTCGCTCTATTACTTCCCCCCCTTCCCCCTTTTTCTCAACAGGGCAAAAAGGGGGGAAGAAAATAAGATAGGAAAAAAACAACCCTTGTGGGTAACACAAAAGCATTTTTAATGTAAACAGAGCAAAGGTCCAGTGCAGAAGCAAAACGAAAACAGATTTATTCTCTACTTCCCATTAACAGGCGATGTCGGGCCTTCTCAGGAAGCAGGGCTCCAATACATGTAGCGGCTACCTCAGAGGACCAAGGGTGACACCCCCTCCCCCCCCTCCTCCTTTTTCCCAGCTTTATACTCGAGCAGACGTCATATGGTATGGAATATCCCTTTGGTCAGTTTGGGTCAGCTGTCCTGGTTGTGTCCCCTCCCAAGGTCTTGCCCACCCCGTCCCACTGAGGGGGAAAATGTCAGAAAGAGCCTTGGTGCTGTGTAAGCACTACTCAGCAGTAGCCACAACACCAGTGTGCTATCAACACCCTGCCGGCTCCCAACATAAAACACAGCCCATGAGGGCTGCTATAGGGGAAAATCAATACTGGCTCAGCCAGTCCCAGTACAACTATATCGCAATGTAACTTTTTGTTAAATTAGGTGGAGGTCAATAAATAATTGGATTATAACGAATAGTGGACTGAAATTACCTGTATTGCATCAGGCACACCAAAGGACCTATACACAGTCAAAATCTGTCACTGCTGACATCCATTAATTTAGATGTAAATGTTTGTTCAGTTTTGGTCAAGTTCTGACTGCCAGATGTAGGTGAAGCTTAGTTTGTGGTGAATGTGCCATGGTCAGTAAGTAGATTCCTATAAAATCTGCCAAGTCTTAATTTTCTCCTGTCTTGCATCCAGTCTGACTCATGCCAATCACGTATGGTGTGACTTTTTTTTTTTTTTTTACATTGCTGATAACACACACTTCTTGGTAAGAGGATACAAAGTGAAGGAGGTATAGTGTCATCCTGGCATCAGATACAACGGTTCAGGATGAAAGATTCTTTGGACTAATAGTGGCTTCATGCAAGTTTTTCCCTGGGTACAGCCTCTTTAAAGTGTCTAACTTTGCATGTAGACTGAATACATTTTAAGTTTCTTCCTACTAGTTCTTCATAAGTGTACAAATTCATGAACTGAAAGAGGAAATGGGCATTTTATGAACTTCACTTTTTCTGCAAAAGAGAAAAAAACCTGATTAAAAGAAAGAGCGGTTTGGTACACTTGTTTTGATGATGTTTCCCTCGAAGGAGTAAAGAGCTGCACAAATCGATACAGCTGTGTGCTGTGAGGATTTTTTCAACTACTTATCATCCTAAGCAGGAAGAACTTGCATTTCACCAATTGTGTGCATTGTGGATGTTTGAAAAGACAAGTAACTGTGGGGAAAAATAACCCTAATAATGATTTGTGTAAAAAATTTTAATACCTTAATGATGGTGAAATAGCTTTAAGGTGAAACAGATTTACTAGAGCAGCTGAAAGGCCTTCTGCATCTGTCAGCTATATACCAATTTTGTACCAAGAAATCATAAAATGAGGAAAGGTTACTAAAGAGCTCAAGTTACTTCCACAGAAACACTTTCTTTGACCAAATCTGTCCATAGGGCTTTGTGGAGATCCACTGTAGATAAATTTGTGCTATTCTCTTTAAAGCATAAAATACCAAGTTCGCACTGCTGTTGTTTTGCACGTGTTGTGTCATATGGAAGAAAGCATATGTTTGTAGGTGGGTACTTGCATGATTTAGAAAAGTATTCAAAAATCCTTTCATCTTCACCGTAACTTACAATGTCGCATGTTTGCCATGAATCATGCCAATTCAACCCCAGATCATCTGGCTGTCATATAAGGAGGTGAGCTTAAATTAGCTTTTACCAAGTACATTTCAGTGCAACGCATTCAATACATTTCACTGCAATAACTGTATTTGGTGAGTATAGCAAGGTGCTTGTAGTGCAAGTGCTGATGGATGTGAGGGGTTTGTTGTTGCTTTAACTCAACTTTCAGCATGGACTGTTAAAAGGATTTCCAGTATAAAGGAGTACTTTGCTTATTTACATGTCACGCTAACATTGAAATGTAAAGACTTCAGTACCACATTGATGTCCAGAAATGGGAGTTGTGTAATGCATTTGCTAACTTTTTGGCTCATTTTTCTTTCTTGACAGCAATAATAAAATACAGAAGACAGTCTTTGAGATTTCCATTAGCTTCAAACATTTACTGGGAGCTGGAGGGAAAGCATTACCGTTGCTTTAAAAATCTTTTATGGAACTTGTTAAACACCATTTTCTCTTAAACTTGTTTGCTTTATAGTAGTCTCCATGGATGTACATTTTCCTATTCAAGTAAATTTGTATTTCGATCACAAACCCAATAAAATTTAAATCTATTACATTTCCCCCATTCCTCCTCCCCTCACTTTTCATCCTACTCCATTCCCTGCATGTTGCCTTTTTTTAATTTAGATTTTTTAAGGAACTGGACATATATTTTTCAATTAACATTTGTTATGTTAGCAGCTCCTGCACTTGCTATTCTGAAAGCTTGTTTGTGCCTGGTGGCATTTTCTCACAACATATTTTAGTCTATGCTCACACTACTGTTGTCAGATCTTGGTATTTACTTGTTACCACTAGGTTCTCATTTTATACTGTGTTGTATTGCAAAATTAGTATGTGATGTGGCTTGTTGACTGGAGCAATGTAAAAGACCCCTTTGCCTCTGAAGTTAGTGAGATGCACAGAAAAATGTACTACCCGTCGTGCTGTGTGAATTGCAAGAATTTAATGAGTAGGCTCTTTTTTTTTAGATCCACCACTTGCTATTTTTTTCCCCTTGGTATTTAAAATGGCTAAGTGATCTTTTCTTGTTACGTGTTTTCTCGGCCTTGTGTGTAGCTTGCTAGTGTCTTAGAGCAGCATGTGTCTTGCATAACTTGAGATGTCTGCAATATGGATGTCTACTCGTGAATTACATGCCTCTTGTAATCACTGCCAGTCTACAGTGAAGCTAGTGAAGTCTAGAAAATGACTCACTTCATCCTAGAGAGAGACTTTAATTAGATAATGAATTCAAATGTTATGTAAATATCTAAAGTTAGGCAAAAAGAATCTCACTCTAGGACCTAATGAATTCAGGAACACAAATGTTGAACATGAAGATGTTAAGTTTTAGTAGTTCATACATAATACGAATGATAAATGAAAACTATTACTTTAGCACTTAGGAATTTTCCTTTCAGACTGGGAACTTTTAGACATTGAGAAACTTTGTTCCTCATTCAAATTCCAGGGAAAAAAAAAAATCATCCCAAGTGACTCACAGATTATTTAACAATAAGGTATGAACTCCTCTTGAAAATTTATCCTTAACCATTATGTAATGTAAGTATTTCTAGTCACTATCAAGCATCTTCCGTATTTCAGTAACTATTCCAACGTATGTGATATATATTGGCTATTCATTCATGTGGGCACTTTCTCAGCATGAGTAAATGCAGCTTTCTCATGTTACAGCTGAATGTGAAAAGTAGAGATTTTTCTAAACCCATTTTGTATTCTTTTAGTGTGCAATTCTTTGCTGTGTAGCAAATCTGAGTGCTATGCACCACTTAAAACGTCACTACTATTCACCTGTAAGTCTATTTTGGGATGTAAGTGCTACACAGGCTTGGAGCCCTCTCTGCATCTGAATTTTAGCCTTAGTCACTGAAATTGATTTCCAGCTTGAAGCATCATGCCTAAGTTTAAATTATAAATCCTTAAGAGCAGACGAATTGTGGTATTTGTTTCTGGGACACATCTCCCATGTTTTTAAGCAATGCATAGATCCTAGATAGGTTTGCTGCACAAGAAAGAATTTTGCTCTGAAGAAGAAGAAGTAAAAAGAGGCTGATCAGTGAACAGTTGTGTTATAGTTAGCCAGCTGGCATATAGACACCTGCAAGATTCACTTGAATGATTTGTATTTGTAGTACTCAGCTGAGTTTACTGATGCAGTGGAATTTACTCTGCTGTCACTTTTAACATCTATCAATATTTTCACAGCCTTCTATCAAAATACTGCTGAAAACTGAGCCTGAGAAACAATTTTGAAATCAATAACTACTCTTAAAACCCATTCTAATAAATAGGGGTGGGGTGAGAGTCATATCTAAGCTACATCATTTCTTAAGGCAGCTACGGTACTGTCACCATCCCTTAGTTTGCTGAAATATCTTAGATTTTGAGGTAGGTCTAATAAAGCTTTTAATTCTTCTGGGATTTTTAGATTAAAAACTTCTCTGTGTTTTGCTGTTTAAGTAGTTTTGCCTTGTATTGCCCAATATTTGGGACAAGTAGTATATTAAGTAATATATATTATTTGTATTGCAGCACTTCATGTGGAAGGAACTAACAGTCTTGGAGGGCTGGCCTACGTGCCTTGGAGGTCTTGGCCTTGCTCAGTGTAACTGCTGCTGTGTGCCCTTGCTTCTACCTCCTTCCCGCCATGCCTTCTTCCCCAATGTAAAACTGGATTGATCACATACAGAAACTTTTTGTGTACGTTTCTAATACGTGAGAAAGTCGGGTTTTGCTGTGTCAGGCAGTAAGCAATGTGAGAAACCATCCCCCAATGGATTTGTCCGATGTTGAGCAGCTAAAAGTGAAGTTATGGAAGAATGATGAGTGCTGTTCTTGCTTTCAAGCAGCAGTGGAACTATTCCTGCAAGAATATAGTGAGATTGTTTGCAGTCTAAAGCATGCTATAGTTCTGATTTAAACAAATTGTGCTGCTTCTGTTTAGCCATTATTGAGTCATTGGTTCCAAGGGAGTAAAAAGAGAAGGTATTTTAAGCCATTTGTACAAATTCGTACTTTCCAATGAACCATAGGATTTGGATTTACTTTCCTTAGGAAACTGTAAATTACTGGAAGTCCTCTGCTTTTGTATTTTCCCAGTGATAACACTGCATGCTTGTGTAGGTGTTTCAGAGATGATACCGGTCTTCCAGAAGTATACGTCTAAACTTCAGAGATCCATATTTAAAAAGTAATGTTTAAATATTTCATCAATCTTGTTTGCTGAAAGAATGTTGTTCTCACGTTTGTTTCATTACTGTATGTACACAGTATCACAGTCTTATTTCTGCAGAGTGTGTTTCTTTCCACACACTGGGACACAAGCCTGTAGTTTTAGCAGACCCAATTTATTCAGCAAAATATGCAAGATGGTGCTTCAGCACGTCTTTTTGTAAAGGGAATAGCACTTTGGTAGTTAATTCTTACCTTAGATACTGGTCTTGAAAGTTGTCAAGTGCAAATATTTTCTTATTAGTGTTATTCTTCTGAATACCTGTGCAGTTTGAGATGTGGCCCCTGGTTGAGTGGTCCAGCAACTCAAAAGGTGACCTGCTATTACTAAAGATCAAAGGAGCTCTTTTTAACTGGTGGTGGTGGACCTGAAGAAAAATATGCCAGTAATATGTATTAGAAGAGTCTTGCTGTGTGTGGCTTTGCCCAGCAAAAAGGAATCCATATGGATAATTCAGAATTTTTAAATGGGGGCTGGCTTGGGCTAAGGGAGGAAAAAAATAAGTGTTGTTTTTGTTTTTTTAAATATGTTAGAGGAAAAATATGAGCTGTGCATGTAGCCTGCTGAGTTTATTCCAGAGTGGGATGAAATTTCCAGGTGCTCAGCAGGGCAGGGTTTGTGGATGTTATCAATAGCATCCTCCTTTTATATACTCTATGCCTTTCCTGAAATCCCAAGAGTGGCATGAGGGGATTTTATTCATAGGAAAGTCTCTCTAAAGGACTGAATTTTGCCTGAAGTTCTGGAGCTTCAGGGCTGCAAGCATTGGTAAGATTACTTACCAATAGTAATAATTACCAGTTAGTAGTGATTACTTACCAATAAGTCTTACTCTAGTATAGATGGAACCAGGTCTCTAGCAACTTCATTGTAAAAGTGCTGATCCCAAGTAAAAGTAACGGCTTTTGTGAAGTGTCCCCAAATCTACCTGTTTGACAACAGCCAACGTAGAAACATCTTGACAGAGCTGCTGTAGACATGTGGGTTTCTGAGACCGTCTCACCTTGTCTCTGCCAGTAAGCGACAGTCGTGTCCATTCTGCACGCTGAGCTTGGCTTTGCCAGCAGCTCCCCATTCCCGTCCCCACCTCCTGCCGCCCTCTCCCCCAGATAACTTTATCCTCGTAATATAGATACGCAGCGCTCTGGTCTGGATTTCATTTCTTCTTCAGCTCCATGTGATCTCGCGCGCATTCCTAACGCGTTACCAACAGCCCGCGTCTCTGAAAGCGCCGTATCAGCTTTCAGTGGCAAAAGCTCAGAGAGGAAACAGGCGGGTTCCTCCATGTGCAAACAGCTGGGCAGTTGTGGATGGAATTAATTGCTGATATACACTGGCTATGTTTTTCTTCTCCTGTCATTTCCTTTGCAGCTGTGAAAGGCAAGTTTTTTAGGCTTTGAAAATGGCTCAGACCTTCTCAGTGGTAGTGATGCAAAAGTACTGAAATACATACACTTTGCATACAAAATAAAACCTATCCTAAGCTGTAACAACCAGCACTGTTTACATCAGTATTCAAATTCTAACCGCGCCTCCCAAAAGTAATTTCTGACTTTCGATTTCCAACTTGAAAAAATCTGTTAGGGAACATTTGGCTTTCTGAAAGCAACAGCAGTATTTTCTGAAAACAGGAGTCTGAGGTTGAGCATTGAAAGTAATGTGTTCTGAAAATCATTGTCTTCCATCTACAGTCTCGGAGCTATTATATCAAATGGACTGATGCTGCTTTAGTCAAATGTGAAACGGTCAAGTTGCTGAAAGTCATGTTCCAGGCCAGCAGTTATGGGAAATTTATCACGGGGTTGGAAAATGCGCATGTTATCAACAGGGCTGCATGTCTGCCTCGAGGCTTCACCCAGCCCGTAACAATGCAAAAACAAACCACCCATCACAAATCAAAAAATGCTGTCAAAAGTAGATTCTGAGCACTAATGGTGTCAGAAACTGCTGTTTGCTGGGTTTAGTTGTAAAATCAGTGGAAAAATGTGTAGTATCTATTGTTGAAGATAATATTTTGTTAGCTTCCACCCTGTAAGTCCCACAGATTTTTTTTTTCCCCTTGTTTATTAAGCTCTTCTAAATGCACTTTTGTTTTATAGAATTGTTACACCTCCCCTACTAGCTGGTTTATGCTGCCATGCAGTTTATTCAGGGGAACATCTATAAGCTCCTTTGCCAAAATACCTACATCTATCCTAGGGATTCTACTGATATGCAGTAATTGCATACTGTATATTTATAAATCTGATATGTAGAGTGGGTTGTTTACTTAAACAAATGCTAGAGGAAGTTTTTGTTGTTTTAAGACCTGATCCTAGTAACTAAATAAATGAAGTTGTACAAATATGCTGAAAATGTCCCCCACCAGCTTGTGTCATGCAATTACTTCTACCACAAGATGAGTATTTCAAAGGTCCCACTGAAACCAGGACCATTATTTGTGGTAAGAAATACTATGCAGAGTGAGGAAGGGTTGACAGACCAAGATCTTAAAAATAAATAAATAAATAAATAAATATTACACAACTCTTGAAAGGAGCTAGGCTTTCAGTCAGAGCACCCACATCAGCCAAACTCTTCCAGACATCTGTGTGACTGTACTTGCAGCAAATACTAAGGAGTGCATCCTAATTTTTTAGCCTTTCATGCAAGGGATTTCTGCTGCAAACTTACATCTGTCATGGCTAATACTGCGCAAGGAGTTACCAACCCAAGCCTGGCTCACATGGCGCACAGGAAGTTTAGCTGTAGTAACTAAATTGTAAATCTGCACCAGAGTGTCAAGTATACTCAAACTGTGGCTGTTACTTCAGAGAATAGAGCCTGCCTCTTTCAAAGGCTTCTAGTTTTCATAGCTGTACAAAAATTAACTATTACATAAGTTGCATGTTATACATATGTGTATATGTGTTCATATTTTGTTTTAAATATACATGTATCATAGGGTCACTGTCCTGTATATGTCATGCTAAGTACTTTTTTGGCAGGTAACAGAAGTTATGGAAACAATTAAAATTCCTGTGCAACACTGGATTACTTATTTGTTTGGAAGGGTGGGTGGTGTTTGCGGGGAAGGGGAAAAAAAACAGTTCTGTACTTTAAAACTAAAGTGCATTCTGGAGTGTTTTTACCAGAAAGCCTTTTTGCCAATTTGTGTTTTGACAGAAAGGTCTGAATATCAGGAATACAGTTCTGTGTTTTATACTCTGATGTGTCTTAGTAAATATTTAAGAAATGATAGAGCTGCAGCTGTTTTTATGACCAGTAATCAATGTGTTCATTTCAAGGCACTAAACAATGTAGAACAGTGCTCTTAACTGCCCTGTAGTGCAAGAAGTTGTTAAAGTTTGGAAACCGATTGCTTTCTGCTCTGGCTTCATGTTATTTCCTAATTCACTTTAACCTAGTGCCTGTCTGACTGAGAGATTTAAAGTGACAAAAAATCCAACCAGTTTCTAAGAACTTCATATAGTAGCTGGGCAATTTAATTTCATCTAACAGTGAATATCTTGATCCAGAGAGTCTGCAGCTGCATTTTTCTATGGGTTACGTGACAGGTTGGTAGAATGATTTGCTTTGCAAACCTGTAAATGAGTTTGTGTTTGTGAATCTTTTAGCTGTGGTTTCTTTCTCCACCCTTTTCTCATGAATAAATTTGAAAAATATTTAGGACAAGATTTCTCTCGACTCGCCACTTCTGATGATATCTTTTTCAACTATGGTCTTCATATATACATATTTTTAAAACAATTTGGAGGTGTGGTGCGATGTGCTTCCTTGCAGGGAGGAATACTGTTAGTAAAGATTACGAATTCTGTGAGAAGAGTCAACCACACAAAATTCTAATATTGTAGCTGGGAGGAGTCCGTGGCTTTGGTGCTTAACTCCCTTGGGTTTTGCCAGACAGTGACTTGGAGCAGAAGTGTTTGGTCACTTATGGTGAAACACTGAAAAGATCTTAATCTTCCTGACAACGAGACATCTCAATATACTAATAAGGTCAGTGTCTTAATCAGCCACCTGACTTGCTACATGAAGTAATTACATACAATTAATAAATATTTCAGATTGTTCTGCATGTGACTTACAAGCCTTAGTTGACTAATCAAATACACAATTTGGCAGTACTAAAGCTCGAGACATCGTTGCGTGAACTTTGTGTAAGAGTGGGTTCATTCAATAAAAAATAAAAGAAGCATTTAAAGAGCCTTTTATTCCTGTCATAAAGATGCTTTGTGCTATTGCTGTTGTGTATTTGACAGAATGGCTGGGGATGGATGCTGCAGAAAGTTGTCTTGTATTTCGATTGTCTTCTGTTTCATACTGGCGTGATTTTTATCGGCAATGTCGTGACATGACTGGTGAGTTTAAATTTCTGTGTTTGAATGGGGTTTTCCTGTATAGTTAGGATCTGTGTAATCCATAAATCAGTTACTCAGTTTGCCTCAATTGTTCTGCATATTACTTTTTTTTTTTGAGGAATAGGTGATGTGATTTTCCTTCCACTTAAGTCAAGGAGAACTCCAGCCTTGGTAGGACTGAGAGTAGGCTCAGAGTTTTGAGTATATGCTGGCAGCTAAAGTGAGCACAACCATAATCAGGCACAGGGCTGATTCTGCTGTGGTGCAGCACCATGATTTGCTGTACTGGCCTTCAAGGTTTTAATTTTAACTCTATGAAATAAAATAAATCAAATATGTTTGAGTTTGTCTTTTGTGGTTGGGTTTGTTGTTTGGGTGTTTTTGTTTTGTTTTTTAACAGCCTAGCCACAAATAGGTATGTAATCTGGATTTAATTTGGAAAATTTGGCTCTAAAATGCAACACAACACTGGTCATGCAGTTACAGCAATTGTTGCACTGTAGTTCCCTATCTCAGTTTATTGTATCAAAGTAGTTCAACTTCTGTGAGTATGTGTGCTAATGGACTTTTATCATGTGTGTAAGTAGTAGCACACTAGATACTCTCCTGTGTTAGTCATTGCAGTGGGAGATAGTAGAGAAGTCTGTTCTCATTTAAAGCTAAAGCAGAATGCATGAAGCAGCCTTCATTAATGTATGCTATAATACCATTGAATGTCTTGGATTTCATCAGATAGATTTCTTATGATAAACACATGACCAACTATTTTTAAATTGCCTATGAAATTCAATTTTCTGGTGTCCAAGAAAGGAAAAGGCGAGGCATCCAAGTACTTTAAAATACATAAACTTGAACTGGGGAGAAAAGATGAAGAAAAAGCTTCTAACTTTTAGTAGGTTACTCATGCTTTCAACAGTTTTTTCTTAAATGCAGTTTTGAGATATGCAGTATTAATCTCAAAGTTTTGTGAGGGCATGCAGAGCTTAGTCTATGAGTCCGATATTCAGTTCTGCATTCATTTTTTTTGCATTGTTTCTATATTCTGGCACTCCACTGTTTCCTTGCCTCGCCGAGCACTGAAAGGGACATAAATTGACAAAACTAGATTTTTCTGACTGGTGCAGGGGAAGCAGGCTGAAAGATAAACTTTAACCTATCATCCTGTCAACAAATTTGAATTGTTATGGAAGTAAGAATTTATATACTATGGAGTCAAGAATAGTATGCAGGGACAATGCATTAAGATAAAAAAGAAAGCACATATTTAAAGTTAGGTTTTTCAGCCTAAAAATAGGAGCTAAGCATCCCGCTTTCAGATTTGCTCTTCCATAATTTTGTCATAAGAGAAGTTCTGAATGTTTTTGCTGGCCTAAAGCAAGGAAATTCTGACTGTGACAAAATTTGAACAAATTCATGAGAAACTTATGAAAGAATTTGGCGTATCACTGTGGTTTTGGGATGGGTGACCTCTCTTAGCAGTCTATACCATGTCTTCAGTATGTCACAGTTCAGTTATGCAACCTTGGGAAATTTCTCGCCCACTGAATGCACTCGTCCTTATTAAGGCTAATGGGAGTCACGTGTCCATGTCAGTGGGAAAGCAGACCCTTACAAATCTTTCTGGTAGATTTGGTGGAAACAGAGCTCACGTTCATTATGGCTGTGTTCTGGGCAGTTGGATGTCTCATTAGCGGGACATTAATGATGTTCACTGCACTTCTTTATCGGACAAGAGGATGTGGTGAAAATATAAAATGACTTCTCGATCTTATAATTTCCTGTAATGTTGGATTAATTTCTGTCCATTGTGTGCTTTCTCCCATCCCGGTACTCAAACATCATTACCTGTAACATGGTGAATGTGATGCTGGGGGTGCTCCAGCCCTGCTTTCAGGCTGCTCTGCCCCGACCTCATGCCATGGCTCCCCTCTCCCTGGAAACTTCCTATAGCTCAGTAGCAGCCATTATATTTTCAGTCCTTCTACAGTTTAAGGCAGGGCACAGAGCATAAACATTTGATCAGGTAGCAGCCAAATTTTAGCTGTGGGACTGTCAATGTAGTATCTTTATAGTGATAGCCATCTGCAGAGGGAGTAAACATGGTTTTGCACAGATCCGTGGGGAAGGGCCTGCGGGCGGTGATGGGCAAGAGCCGAACCACCGCTTTGCTGAGCAGATGTTCCTGCAAACCGCCTGCTAACAAAAACAAACCCGCCATCTCCCCACCGAGTCACGGGGCGGGCTGGCCCCCTGTGAAGCCGAGCCCTTGGCCAACGTCCTTCTACGCACAGTGGGAATTCACTTCCCCTCAGGAAACGCCAGCTTTCAGTGTTTTATCTCACCGAGCACAAGGGAACAATAGACTATTAAAGCATTAGAACTACGCCAGCTACGACTGACCCCGTCCTTACTTCATTGTGCAGGCAATGCTAAAAGGAGAGGTTGGCCACCCTCAGAGCTCATTTGGCGGCCAGTGCACGGGGCCTGGGCTGGTGGTGGGTGGGAGGTGAGAGTGGCCGCAAGAAAGCATGGAGGGCTTCCTTTTGGGCTGCCCCCTCTAGGAGGGGCAGAAATAAACTTAGAAATCAAGAGTGTTGTCAAAGTAAAAGTGTTGGTTGGTGGTTTTGTTTGGTTTATTGGGGGGGTTTTGTTTGTTTTTTTGTTCCTAGTACAAAATCTGTCTTTGTTCTGCAGCTTCTAAGACAAAATTATTACATTGTTAATTTTTGTCATTGTGGCTGGAAATGGCTGTATTGCAGGTGAGTTGTCCAACCACAAGCAAAAAGGCCTCTCCAGTTCTACATGGAACAGGACAGGCAGGCTTTCACCTCCCATGCAGAGTCTGCAGACCTGATTTTATCTGGAATGCGGCCGTTGGAGCTGTTGTCCTTCCTCAGACTGTGCACATCTGTAAGCAATTACAGAAATTATGCCATTGATATCTCAGAAATTAGAATCAAACTTGCTGTACTGGGAATTTGTTGTTTCAGAGAAATAAGGTTATAAAGGAATACTTCAGACTACAAACAAGGCATGCTCCAGCTATGTGTGCCACTAGTCTTAAAGGTGCACTTTAAGTTACTTGACTAGAAACACTTTTGTTTCAGTACTGGTAGAACATTTAAAGCTGCAGGGGGGATGTGCATTTTGAGGAAAGTCAGATGCAACACAACATTCAGATATTTGACAGTAGCTCCTCCTTTCTAAAATGAAAACAAGGTTTCTTAGTCCCTCAGCTTTCACTCACACATACCCTTAACTACCAAAAAAGAAACCAGCCCTCCTGATGACATTTAAGACTATCTTTGGTAGAGTTTTCCTGCCTCTGTTGCTGGAGGAGGAGCCCATCCAGGCTGTGAGTTATTTGTAGATCAGCTGATCTTTCCATGATGAGAAACAAGGTGATGAAACTATTTTTTTTTTTTTTCTTCTGGGCTGGTGTGCCTGTCACATCCTGAGAATTTTACATATTTTTTTAAATGTGCTTTTCTCAAAATATTTAGTAATGAAGAATTGTGGCATTCCCTTTCTGGGTAGCTGTCTACTCATCATGTAAATGTATTCCCCAGTGCCCTGACTGGAAGCCTGCTGGAAGCCTCCTAGTCAGTGCCCTCACTCTGCAGCTCTTGAGTTGCATCTGAGGGTCCAGTACCAGAGACTTTGCCATCAATTCAATAGGCAGCAAAACAGGCACTCCATGTGGGAAGAAATATTTAAGTTAGGATGTGCACCTCTTTTTTTTTTTTTTTTTTTAATAGTTGAGGAAAAACAAGCGATGGCAGCAGCTGTGCCATGTGAGCGAGTGTGTCATGAGCCTGCTGGGCAAGGCATAGTGAAGGGTATTATTCCGCTGGGAGGTTGGCACTGGCCATGGCCCTCCAGAGTTGCCACAAAGGATTTTCTGTTCAACATCTAACGCAACAAGAACATTCATATGTTTGCAGAGGGTTTCCATGGAAACCGTGTAAACTGTGATGCTAGCAGACAGAAGCAAAGGTTATACTATTGTAAAGGCCCTTTGTGTTCTCTTTAAATGTTTCAGAGCAGCTATATTTCTTAAATGATACTCTGAGCTTATGTAACAATTCGTTCAGATTTTTGTTTTGGTTTGGGCTTTTTTCTTATCTTTTTTTTTTTCAACCAAGCGTTTGTCATGGTTGTATTGAGGAAGTCAGATAAGCTGCAAGAATAACTTGAATGTCATGATTTGATTTGATTTATCTTTTTGTTAGTGATAATGATGCAATTGGAAATGGAAGAACAGGACAAGGAAGAAAAAATTTCAAGCTATTCTACGCCTACTAGTACAATTCCCAGTTCTGTTGAGTGCTTCTATTGCCCAGGTAGAACTAACTTTTTCAGGTCATCTTTCACTGGTACTTGGGGAATTTTGAATGCTCATCTTCTCTCAGAATTATGAACCTATGCTATTTGTAAGTACCAGTGTTAATACTAGCTAGCCTTTAGTATGCTTTGACAGTTCATACTGTCTTTAAATTTGTACTACAAATTTAAATTTCCAAACATACCTATTGCTTTGTTCATGTTTCAGGAAGTACTACCACTGTGGTCACAGACACTATTTTTAGTTCTTCTATATGATTATCCAAGTTCCTATTTGACTGTTCATGTTTGCAAAATTGTGTTTAGTCATAAGTTCAGCTTAATTATCATGGGAGGATTTTTTTAAATGACCAAACTCAGTTCTGCGCTCATGTTTGGGCTTATGCTGCGTGTCAGTGAGAGGTCCAGGTACATGCTTTTTTTCACTTGCTGCTCTATGAAAATGAGATCTTACCTGATTGCACTGTGCATGTATTCACTCCTGCTGCTTAACTTTTGAACCTATTGGTTATTTTAAGCCAAACTTGGTACAAAGGTAAAAAATAATTCTTATGCATTACAAAAGTTGATATCTGGTTAGAAGAGAAAGATGTAGGATTTTGATGTTGAGGTTGAACAGATGTAGAAGTTGCTCTTTCCATCTGGTTATCAGGCAGTAACTTAAAAAAAAAAAGTCCACTATAAGTGTGCGTTAACTGAACTTATGATCAAGATTACAAGAACCAAGAGACAATTTAAATTCTCAATTTTGAAGTGTTTTATACTTTGCTGCAAAAAGTACAAAAACCCCTTAGATGTATAAGATGTTCCCATCTAGAACTAGACAAGTAACCTGGAGACATTAATTGTGTTTCCAAACAATGTAGTTTTGAAAGCATTCACAGTTGTGCTGTCACAATACATGATGAAGCAGCGCTTAGTAATTACTTTTTGTGTATGTCCCATGCAAAGATGAAACAGCTGACTTGTAGTACTTACTGCTGTGGGCAGTAGTTTCTAATACGGAATGAAAAGGTGAAATGCACAGTTAGCTCTGGATAGCTGTTGAGTTACTTTGGGACAGCTAGCATGCCCATAACCTGCTGCACCATGCCAGGAGGGGCCAGGAAGGGATGGATTTGTTTATTTATTTATCTTTCTCTCTCTCATGTTTTGTTATTTAGATATCGGATATATAATCATTAAAAGTTTTGTGTCCAGCGCCTCATTAATGTGTCAGTTAAAAATAGCTTAAAAAAATATATCAGTTGGAATATCTCCATCCATTTTAGTCTTCTAGAAACCACCAGTATTCTATTCCAATATCACCCGCTTACAAACACTTTGAATATAACATGAAAATGAACACAGGATAGACATAACAAAAACCTGTCTTCACATTTCATATAGCATAATTTGTATAATTGCACTCTGTGAGGGACAGGGGTTGTGCACCAGGTAGGAGTGTTTTTCATTATGAATTCCAGCTTTCTGAATTTGAAGCCAGAAGTCTCAAGAAAGCCTGTTCACATAGCACAAAACTGCATGCTTTTCATCACTTCTTTCTGACTGCTTTGCAGTACAAACTCTGATCAGTTTGGTAATTTATCACAAAGAGAGAACATAATAGTGATGAGGCAAGCAGAAATCAAAATCCCATAGCAATTTGCCAGAGAATTAAAAAGAACAAAACAAAAAACCCACAGCAACCCACAAATGGCATCTTAAATGCTTGTTCCAATGCGTACTGGAAGCATCATTCAATAATTAAGATAAAAGAATAGAAGTCCAGCTATCTCTCTGCCCAAAATAATGCAATAAATTAATGAGTTAGAATAATGCATCTTAAAAAAACCAGAATTAATAGAAAAAGAAATCTAAATACTGCCCAACTCTGAAAGCAGCATCCACTGCTACTCCTCCAGAAACCTTTGAGACCAGATTTGTCCTGCAGATTCCTTTTTTCCTTTTTTGGATTAGAGAAATGAGTTCCAAAAAAGATGCAGTTTATCCGCGTCCCCACTGTGGCTAATGCAGAGCTCTGGCTGCCCTGGGTCAGTGTTGTCCTCCACAGCGTTCCAGCACGTCTGTGGGAGCTGTCATGAATGAGCCTTTGGCAAGTGTCTAATCACCTATTATTCAGCACTTTATTAATAAAGTTTTGTGGTGTTTTTTGGCATGTTCTTACATTAATACAGAGAACTTTAATTCCTTGAACAGTGTTGGGTTTTTACAGATGTTTCAAAAAAAAAAAAAAGACACCCACCACATAAGTGAACAAGGTAACTGAAAGCCATAGAAAAGGTGTGATTTACTTTCCTTCCTCAAGCAGATGTAATCTATATAGCCTCAGACATTTTTTTGTATCATCAGTAATGTTCTTATGGTATAAACTGAAATACCATGTTTACCTAGGATGATTTCCATGAGTTATTCAAATATTCAAAAATAAGCATCAGCAAAGCTCAGAACACAATGTCATTTTTACAGCAATTGTTAATTGATTTTTTTAAAATTGGTTGCTTTTGATTCATAATGATATAATTGAGAAGAAAATTTGCCCCACATCTCTCTGCACTCAGACTCTGAACTCCAGCCCGCGACTAACATGTCTGATACTTGCATTCAGTACAACCATAAGCAGGTTTAATTGCAAACAGGCAAATACCACTTTCAGGCCAGGTTAACAAATGAGCTTTGGAAATTCAAATACAACAACTTGTATGTTATTTTATGAATTTTTGTCGTAATACATTCTATTGAAACTTATCTAAGAGACAGATCCATTTAATATATTTGTTGGCTTCAGAATATTCTTGAAACTACAAACAAAAAAAGCTGTAGAAGTCAAAACTTCAAGAATTGTTTGGGGAAGGACTTGAGGAAGAGTCTTTCAGGCTGCATGTGTGACTAATCAAAGGCTGCATGTGCCTTCAAAATTATAACTAAGGTCTTCACAACTGGACTTCTGAGTCACTGGTGCTGCAACTTGTTCGAATGCCTGCTTTGTTTCTCCTAAGAGAAACCATCAAGAAGCTTTATTCGCTTGCATGACAATGCTTTAGTAGAAAGTAAGGGTCTGAAGATGTCTGTGGTGGATGGTGTGTGTTTGTGCCACCTTGGCTGCTAGGAAATTCTGTCCCTGGTACATTGGATGCAATCCTCTTTAGACGTGAAAATATTCATGCTTCATGCAACTTCTTAGGACAAAAGAGAGGATGGTTTAAATCTCAAAGTGTTCAATGTCAGGCTGGTTTTGCATTCTACAAATGACCATCGCAGATGTTTGCAAGTCCCCAGGATTTTGTGTAGCAATGCATCCGTGCTCTGTAGTACTATAGTAGTCTGATGTGAAGTGTCTTTTATCCAGACTTTCAGTGCTTACGAGCGATGATGGAGAATTATAGGCTAAAAGTAGGTAATTGCTTGCACTGAAAAAAAATAGTAACCTAATTATGAAATGCTTATATATTCTGCTTTTGACTTTTAAAAAACTAATCTTTCTACTGTGCTTAATGCTGACTCACCATAGCCCTCACTGTGTGTCCTACTAAAGTTTTTGTTAGCAAATCTTCAGCACTTGTTCAGGGACGTGCTAGCTTTTCTGTTCAGTGCTGTGGCGAAGGCCAAAATGACCCCTTGACTTCAGACTGGCTTGCTTGAAATTCAGTGGAGTAATTTTCCATTCCTGAAGGTGCAGAAGACCTTTGGCTCTCCAAATTCAATTTGCTTTTCTAGTACCATGAGCGAAGGGTGGCAGAGACAAGAAGCAGGTCAAATGCAAGTCAAGTCAGTTGAGACTAATGTACATATTTATATAGGTTAAACTTTGACTGCAAATGAAACTTTTTGTGTTTGCTAGTTAGGTGGTTGGTTGAGGTTTTTTAATTATTTTGAAACAAGATGAAGACAATATTAGCAGTGTGGGCAAATACAGAAAAAGTGTTGCTGCACCACTGTAAATCCTAGGGATTTCCGTGGGAAGGATAATTAAAGCAACATGCTTTGAACGCAGCTAATTAAGTAGCTTCCTTTTAAACTTTCAAGAAGGAAAGCCTGGCTGCCCCCTGAACTTCCATGTGGGCCTTCTCTACTCCATTATTTCCCCTGCCCACCCACCCTAAATGATTTTTAACCTTGATCTCTTTGTGTATCCAGTTTAGACCCTAGCTTCATGAAGAGGTGTGCTGGCACAGGTAGGGGATGGCATTTTAAGAGGTGGGGAGATGAAACATGTGAGTTGGAGGGGCAGGATCACTTCAAGCCAGACAGGAAAACATGAAAAGCTGTAGCATAAGGTATGCTTAACTTAAGTCCTCTAAAGATGATAATTTGGTATGTATTAGGCACACGACGATAACCTCAATCAAATTCTGCATGTCTGTTAACTTTTTTCATGTTATGTTTTAACATACATTAACACTTATGTTTGCAAATGGACAGAAGAGAGGAAAAATTGTCCCATATGTTAGGGCAAAACTAATTCCAGTAATGGAGAAAAAAACAAGATCCTTTGGAGACTGAATGAGGTGAGAAGCAACACTGTCAGCATAATTTAGGAATAGTGATTTACAGGTTTTTGTACCCTGTGCCATCCCATGGCTGATACAAGCTGTTAAAGTCCTACCAACAGAGCCTTACCTCTACACCTCAATTTGTAGCTTGTTTTTTTTTGGAGCATTTACTGGAGTAAATGTGTAGCTTTTTTTCTCAAGATGCCCATGTTTTTTTTCATGCTTCTCATGGCCAATCAGTGGCAATGTGCCTGCTGCAGTCAGGCCTGGGCTTGGCTGGCATCGTTTGTCTCACGCTTTTATTGATCCCTAAAATTACTACTTTTAAATTGCAATTAAAAACCTCAAGACAGCCATAACATTCCCACTATGCCTGTTCTTTATATGTGAAATCAGTATATGCAACTGTGTTCTTTTATTTAAAATGTTCTTAGTTTTTAAATATAACTATCATAAGTCAGCTTTTTTTGAAATGCTCTTGTTTTCTGTTTAATGTGAGAACGTATGTACAGGTCAGTAAAATGTTAAAATTCATTTTTGAGAAGCTAGCCAATTTATTTTGACATGATCAAGCTGATAGTGGTGTATTGATGTAACTTGTGTTATTGCTTCTTATTTAAAATTTATAGTAGAGTGATTCAGAGATCCCAAGATGAACTGGGGGGAATCATGCAGGGTGTGGTGCATAATATAAATAAAGACACAATCTGTCCTGAAGACTTTATGATCGAAGGCCTGGCCCGATTTCATCTTTTCTTCAAGTCTCCAGTTACAGATGTCCCCACTGAGATTAGCTGTTGGCCGGGTTTCCTATTCCTTGCTTACAAGTTACAGAGGGTGTTGAGCTGCAATTCTGTATGGCCAATGCATGGCAGTGGTCTTAAATGGGGTCTACATTGAGCTGTTGGTGGTGGTAAAGGTCAGGATTTGATGTGAAGAGGAGGAACTCCAGGGGTTTGCGCTATAAAAAGGTTTGGCTGCGTGTTGCCATACACAAGATCAGTTGTCCGTGTAAACATTTGTAAAATCCGGCAGTTGCCTTGTGTCGATCATCTGTGTTGCCCACCATCGCAGCCTCTGACCCTCCAGCAAAACCCAGGAGGCAGCTGCTTTGGCCATGACATTTCTCAGGATAATCAAACTGCCATAAATCAAGAAGGCTTTTGATGTGTCCTGGGATCAATAAGAGTTTTCCCTGCTATGTAATGTCACATATTGTACCAGTGACCAAGGAGGGCTCTTGCAGATTGCTCAGAGTAGCCCTCATTACTCCAGATGGTGCTTTCCAGGTCGGTGTAAATCAATGGGATTTTAAAAACTTATGTAAACAGCAGACTTGGTTCTTCTACTCCATAACTCTGTGTAGATCTGCGTAAAGAGTGAAATTCTTTCCCCCTGCATCTGTGTTGTTCAGAGGCAGCCCAAGAAAAATGTCACCAGAGGAAGTTGGAGGCTTTGTATTGCAAGAGGGAGAGGAAGAGCGTCGCATAATGTGAAAGGTTTTGACTGCAATCGGCTTTTCCAGTTATATGTTTTTTTCATGGATAAGTTCTTAGTTTATATTGTGGAGGAACCTAGATTTCATCTTTTTCAAAGGATTTAGGGAGATTTTTCAGCCATTACTTGTCTATGTGTGGGGGTTATGCATTTGCGTACTTTCGTGGCTTAATACGGATAAGTACTAACAGAATGTAATCTTTTAATTTAGCTCTCTTGTCTACTGACTCGTGAAATATTTTTAGGTAACTCAGCCACAAGTGATTATGTAGATAAGTGGAGATAAGTCTTAAAAAAAAAAAAAAAGCTTTTTATTGTCTTAAAGTTGTAATATTTTGGAAAATACTACCTTATTTTTTCATTACCTAGGTCCCAATTATCTCTGAAGCTAGATGAATTCAAAATACTGTCCTTTTCTTTTTCCTCTCATGTGTAATCTACTCTGTCCCTTTGTAGCATGAATATGAGCAGGGTCATGAGAACCAAAAGATGAAGCTGCTTTGGTGCTGCGGCATTTGCGTTTCATCAGAATCCTTAAAACCAAAAGTGAAAAGCAGTTATTCCTATTGAAAACTGATATTTATGTCTTCATTTCTGGGCTTAGAATAAAACTGAAATAGGCATTTGGGGTTTAAGCTACCTGACCTTATTTTGAAGAGTTCCCTGACTTTACTAAGGTCAAACACAAATAATATGATTTTTGCTCTCCAAGTAGTTTACTTGTATTCCTTGTTGAAACTCTGCAAGGTATCCGTTAGTGTAGGGAGTGGATAAATACAGGACACTAATTTCCAGTAAGTGCTGAGACCACTGATGGCTTCTTTGAAATATATAAGTATTTGTTAATAATATTTATTACTTTTGTTCCAGGCATCCAAGTGGGTTTGACATGGGTGGGTAAATGCTGTCATCTGTAAAAGAGGGGTAAGAGAACAGGGTCAGCAAGAGCAGAAATGCACTGCCAGTCTGGGAGAGCCCATCAGGGCCGTGCTGACCCATGAGCCAGTTCTCCCAAGTGGGCTGCACTGCTGGCAGCTGCTTAGGAGTGCCCAGACCTTCCTGTGGTTCCACGGCCTGCTGGCACGCTGGAGTTGTACACATGTTCATGTGCTTTCATCAGCTAGAACTACTGTTTAGGGATGATTGTAATAGGTATGTTCTTAATACACTTCTAAAAGTGATTAAATTTGAATGCATAGTTTATTTTCTATAATTGAGTGCACTTCCAGCAAGTTTGCCAACAACACAAAGCTGTGTGGTGTGGTCGACACACTGGAGGGAAGGGATGTGCCATCCAGAGGGACCTGGACAGGCTGGAGAAGTGGGCCCGTGCAAACCTCACGAAGTTCAACAAGGGGAAGTGCAAGGTCCTGCACGTGGATTGAGGCAATCCCAAGCACAAATACAGGCTGGGTGATGAGTGAATTGAGAGCAGCCCTGTGGAGAAGGACTTGGGGGTGTTGGTTGATGAGAAGCTCAACATGACCCAGCAATGTGCACTTGCAGCCCAGAAAGCCAACCGTATCCTGGACTGCATCAAGAGAAGTGTGACCAACAGGTCAAGGGAGGTGATTCTCCCCCTCTACTCTGCTCTTGTGAGACCCCACTTGCAGTGCTGTGTCCAGCTCCGGGGCCCCCAACATAAGGACATGGACCTGCTTGAGCAGATCCAGAGGAGGCCACAAAGATGATCAGGGGGCTGGAGCACCTCCCCTGTGAGGACAGGCTGAGAGAGTTGGGATCGTTCAGCCTGGAGAAGGATCCAGGGAGCCCTTATAGTGGCCTTCCAGTACTTAAAGGGGGCTACAGGAAAGTTGGGCAGGGACTTTTTACAAGGGCATATGTGATAAGATAATGTGGTGGTAAGGTGATGCCTTTGAACTGAAAGAGGGTAGATTTATATTAGATCTAAGGAAGAAATTCTTCATTATGAGGGTGGTGAGACACTGGCACAGGTTGCCCAGAGAGGTTGTGGATGCCCCCTCCCTGGAATTGTTCGAGGCCAGGTTGGACGGGGCTTTGAGCAACCTGGTCTAGTGGAAGGTGTCCCTGCCCATGGCAGGGGGTTTGGAACTAGATGACCTTTAAGGTCCCTTCTAACCCAAACTATTCTATGGTTCTATGTCTTAGCTTCAAGGTGGCATTGGGAAAGAGCCAGTACTTTTATCTTCACTTGGATTTGCCAAAAGAAACCACTTCCAGAGGAGACTTGGTTGAATTCTTGCGGGTCAAGCACTCCTGCTGCCCGTGAGCTGGCTGAGGGTGCTCACCAGCAAATGCTGCAGCCGAAGCAGTGGCACTGCTGCTATCGCTGTGCTGGCTGGCTCCTTTGCCAGACATCTTCTGCATTCTGATCCTTCTTCTTTGTGGAAGTCCTAAATACTGTAAAGGAATACAGCTTCAGAAAGCTTGCAACTTGAAAATCTGCAGCAATTCATGCTGCTGTGGTCCTTACCAAATCCTCTGGGGCAGCAGAGGTGGGAGGAAGTTTTCTGTGAGTGCCAGACAAATTTTTACCCTGGAGCAAAGTGGAAATGAGCAGGAAAATACTAAAGGGGGAGAAGTAACTTCATTTCTGTCATTGTTTTTCAGTGCATCTTGCTTTGTGAGACCAGCTTTTTCCATATGCCATAGGGAGGAGGTTTTCTTTTCCCTGTCAGCTCCTCTATGTCTCCTTAGCTTTCTGCTACAGTGAGGACATTTTTCCCTGACAGCAGTCTTGCCTTTGGATAGAAGCAGGTTATTTAAGCTCAGTGTTCAGGTATTTTCAAGTTATCTCATATCCTGTGCATGAAATAGAAAAAGAGCTTAAACCAAGAGAAACTTACATTCTCATCATAGAGCTCATTTTTACTGTGCTTACTGTTATACTTCAGTATAACATAGAAGATGAAAGAAAAACAGAGGAAAAGTGAGTGTGAGGTAGGACTCACACACTTTTCCAGTCTAGTGAGTACAGAAACTATTTACAGTTTAACAAATAATTGAATTTTTTAGTTGTTCTGGTGTTTTTACTCAATTTAATGAGGTGATTTTTTTTTTTAAATTTGCCTTAGAAAAGTCCTTCTCCAGAGACTCCACATCATTTGATAGGACCAGTCACTCTGTGTACCTGAGCGTAGGTGACAACCATCAGCCCTCCAAAGTGCAGCTTAGTATTGTTTCAAAATATATGCATAAACTTACATATGCAAATAAAACTTATATTTGAGGAAAATATAACTTTAGCTTTAAAACTGTTTCTGGTAAATTGCAGTGAACCAGGTAGCTATTAAAAATAACAAATAAATAAAAGGAGGAAATAGTACTACCAAAATTTTCTTTTAAAGGAACAAGTTTAGGGAAAGGGAAAAAACAAACCAGTGTGTGATATCTGTGGGTAACTGACCTCCTCTTAAAGCAAGGTTTTATTGACACGATCTATTGTGTCTCTTTTAAACTTACAAATTAATAGTTCATAATTGCTTGTATTGTACTGTTACAGATAACTGGTGTGGCAAACTGTGTCCCGTGGTGAAAGGGAATTTATAGTGAAGAATCAACACGTGACATGAATCCCTCTTTGCCACTCTGGCATTTCAGTGCTTTCTCATGGTGCAGCTGCCTCTTCCTGATGCAATGCAGGAGTACCTGTGTGCATCATTTCAGCAATAAACTCTGAATTCTTCCTCTGCTATTTCTCTATAACCAGTTGCTTGTGTGACTGGGTTTGTTCTGACTTGAATGTTTTTTGTAAAGAAGAGTTTAATCTCAAAATGTTACTGTTTAATGCACAACCTTATCAGTTTGCTAGTAAAACAAGAAAACATCATTTTAGGGAGTGAAGCAAGGAAGCCTCTGTGCTGCTCACTGCTCAGGGGTCACACAATACAGCAATGGAAACAGCCCAGTTATGTACAGCCTTCCCTCAGCACAGTAGGTTCAATACTGGGCAAGATGGACTTTGGATCTGAAGTTCTAGAGGTTGGCCTTTTGGGACTGGTTTTGTCTTTTATTGTGCTGTCACCCAGAAAAGGGTAACTGGGTAACTCGCTCATCAAGGGTTCTCTCCATCATTAAAAACTGTCACACAGCAGTGAAGGAATAACAAAATGTGAATGATTGAAGTATCTTGGGTCTACAGGATTAAGCATACAAGTTCATTTATGAGACTTAACGCATGCAAATAGCATTTATGGCCATGTGGTAGAGCATATTGGATGCATCAAACCATCATTCTAGGCTTGGGGTTTTTTTCCCCCACTGCTTATGCTGCAGAATGTTGGCAGGCTGGCCTGCAAATGTGGAGATGCAGACTGCACCTGCTACAGTCTTGGTGCATTATAGGGAGCCTTCCTTAACAGAGAAAAAACATCACATCTTCATTTAAAACTAAAGGTATAGCCCTCATATTCCGGGTGGCTCTCAGCAACCCACTACGTTATCTGACTCTTTGACAGTGAAGAGCAGCTGGCTCAGTTCCAGTTTGCACTGAGTAAAATGTGAGGTGCAGAGCTTGTTTATGTTGACTTTAATATTGCAGTATATAACTGGGCAAAAATAATGCTTTAGAAATAAAGAAAAAAAAGAAACACAGAAACAAGGTTCAGATACACTTAAGTTCTTACTGCTTGGCAAAAATCTATACTGCTGCCACACAGTCTCTTTAATGGGGTGTGTGAAAGGAGATGATGATTATTTTATTAGCTTACTCTGTTTAAAAGCATAAGAACTTAAATACACAGCACTGGATTAGAATGTTTGGTTTGTAACCAGTTTGGGCTGTAGTGTGACAAATTGTTTATGGCTGCATTGCTACTAGAAGAAGCGGTATTAGACACCCCTGTATCATCACCGCCTTTGTTGCAGAACAAATAATTGTGTATATATACAGTTAGCTGTCTGGGGGAGCTGATACAGCTGAAAATAAATCCATTTAAAAAACCCTAAAGTTTTAAAAAAACAAAACAAACAAAAAAACCAACAAAACCAAACTAAAAAAAACCCAAACCACAACCAATCCAAAACCAACCCCAAAAAATAAACACCCCTCCTCACCCCTCACCCCACCCCCCCCCCAAAAAAAAAAAAAAAACAAACCAAACAAGCCTCAAACCTTAAACTCAGCCAAAGGGTTATTTCTCCTACCCATTCCACTATCTGACCTTACAAACACCTGCTGGTATGAATCTGAAGAGGTGATACAGAGGGAAAGATTGAATGTCTGGGAAGGTTGGGAGAAGGCATGACTACTTTATTTTTTTAATGCAACTACCTTGTGTCAGTTTAAGGGTGTAGTTTGACAGTTTGCCTTGAGTGCTAGTGTACAGAATTAGTAAAATCAGTTAATATAATTTTGAGCAAATGCTACCTGTCTAGTGTAGCAGATTGCTGCAAATTGCAATTAGAAAATGGTAATGTCTGAACACACATCTTACTCATCAGTGTGTAAGGCAAGACTCATAAATGAAACCCAAACCCATTGTAACGTTAAAAAAAAAAAAAAAATCTGTCATTGCATTGTCAGATATGTATGGTATTTGATGTCCTGTTCAGGAGATTAAAAAAATTAATTTAATTTTGAGGTGTTTATGACAATAATTTTTTTGCCCTAGAACAGATGCGATTACTCAATTATATGTCATTACTAAAATTTATATGAGGGAGGATGAACAATTAACTTTTCAATGCCAGAAGATAGTGATGGTGACCCTTGTTTCAGTCCATATTCTCCTACATGTTTTCCTGTCCCTCTTAACCATTCCCTCTTATTCCTTAAGCGTAGCTGACAGTGTTGGCTAAAGCCAAGTCTTTGATTCAGACTGGAACCTGCCTGTTTCATAGGGAGGCTGGAAGAGACACCCAGTTTGCTTCCAACAAGTCTCCTGGCAGACAAGATACTGGAGGGGGGAGAAAGAGCAGACTGTTCCTTAAAAACAAGCAGGCGAGAAATGGCAAGAGCAGAATAACACAACGTGCTACTTAAAAAAGAAATGCTCAGATGTGGTATAGTCTAGCTTGAGTGTTCAGACCTGAAATCAGTTGTACTCGTTAATGATGCAGTGCGCACACAGCTGGTTTGCAGTGCTGGAAACTCTCAAATAGATGGATTGTACTGCATAGAGAAAATAGGGATGTCTGAAGCCAGCCATAAAAAAATCAGCATAAAAGGTAGGTTAATGATTTGTTGCTAGGTGATCTAATTATTTGATCCCTTTTCTGTTGCTCTGTCTTTCTCTTATGGTGGTATTTATTTTTATATACATTCTGTACATTCTGAAATATGTAAATATATCAAGTCAGTGCTTTCTGAGGTGTTCTTTGGCAAGATAAATTTTCATTGCATTTGGTCTCTTGCCTTTTTTTTTTTTTTTTTCCCCCTTCAGTACTCCTTGTTTCTCTGACCTCATTATTTTTTTGAGCTGCTTTTGATTTGACATTGAAAACAGTTATTCCAACAAAAGCAGCACAGCATGTTACTTAGACTTTACAAAGTGTCAGATGGGGATGCTCAGGACTTAATGTTGCAGCCTAAAATCAACAGTTCCAAGTTCTTGAAATAAATTGGAAGCTTTTGTTAAATAAAACTTACTTCTAAGTAGAGAGATGCATAGCCTTCTGACAGAGGTGGAATGTTCTACTTTTTCTCGGTAGCCCAGTTACAGGTATAAAATACAGAACAGGATATGAAGGCCAAACCCATGAGCTATATCAAAGCACGGGAGGACACCTCCTGTTTTCTTTTGTAGCAGTATCAGAGTTCAGTTCAACATGAACTGGGAGGGCATAAGGGAACAGGGGGAAGCAGAGTTAGATTAACAAGTTACCCTGTAGCAAGAGCTTTTGAGCTTCTTTGTTTCATAGGTCCCTAAAAGTATTTTCAGCAGAGGTGGGGATTCTCTGTAACAAAAACTTATACATGCTGACTTGCTCTACATAGTTTCTTTTACCCACTGTTGGAATAGTTGAACCATAGATGGGGAAACTGCTTTTCTGTATACTTTGAATCTCTCTTTGGAATGACAGCATATGAATGTTAGGCCAAAATGTGGGCTAAAATGTGTGTCTCGGCTGAGCAAGACTGATGGCTCTCACCAGGACAAAATCAGATTCTAGTTTAGGTTTGATTTTTCTGTGTATGTTTGTCCTTTGTGACCAGACTAGATATAGTGTCTTGTTGCTATAGGGGTGCACAGTCTCTCATTTCCACCTGTGCCTCAGTCTCTAGAACTACTTATGCAGTATAGCATACATAAGAAACATTAGCTAGTGTTGTTCAGGAAGATGGTAGCTCACTTTCTGTAATTCATGAACATCATTGGAAGGGGTGGAAACCAAAAGTAAACTTGCAGCAAAGCTGTTTTTTCTTCTAGGTAAAAGAATCTCACCAAAAAATACAGAGGGGGAGAGAATCCTCTATCACAATTCATAGATTTTTGAGATCTGGATTTTCTGTAAATATTTCTCTGTCGTTGCCAGTCCTGTGCTGAGAAGGAGGTACAGATTTTTAGATCCCTAAAAGCTGAGCACGTTTTTAACAAATTCCTCTTTTTTTAAAAAAAATCAGTGCAAGATGCAAATAAATAATAGAAGAATGGCTGATTTGTTTGAAAATTTTCCAGCTGAACAGTAGGGGTTATATGAGAGTCAGCCTGGGCCCAACAGAGTGGGCATTGAACCAGACCTAATAAGAACAACTGGACCAAATACCCATATTATGTTCAGTAAGGGAAGGGGTTTTTTGTAGTACAAGGACTTTAATGTTGTAATCTTAATGGCTAGAGGTAACAAACCAGTCTGAAAGGAAGGAGGAAAAAATGAAGTCCAAAGCAATTAGAAAAATCTCTTTTGTGGATTTTAGGTATTGCCAGCCACATTTGTGTCTTTTTACAGATGAATGGGCTTTTCTGTCCCTGTAAGAATGAATTGTAAAGTAACGGACTTGAACTAATTATGTCCTGTAAACCTATAATAATAACAATAAAAGTTTTTTGAAGTTCAGACATGCGTGTAGTTGGTCCAACCAACCGAATGGATCAGCAGTTGAGCAAGTTCGCCACTCGGGGTTAACAGGATTCAGCAGCATTTTAGGAAAAACAGTTGGATAAGGCAACTCCTGGGAAGAAGTAACTGAAGAGCAGGAATCGCAGCAGGTTGCCAATTCAAGCAAGGTTCTTGCCATCTGCACCTCTAGACAGCTCTCAGTTACCAGCAGGTGCTGGAAGGTGTCTGTTCTGACTCAGATGGACGTATTTACCCTGACGCAGATAGAGAACAGTGTAGGTTGAGAGGTCTGGTCTCAAGCTCTTCATACCTTGTGGCATTTGGAGAGTGAGCTCATGGTGTTGTCTTCTCCAAATGCTTTTTTCTTTTGCTTCTTAAACCCTGCCATTTTTCAGAGGGGGTGAGAGGGGAGACATAATACATGGTTACATTTATAAGGGTATCTCTTCTAACCTGAAGAGAGGGAAGCTGAGCTGTGATCATATCCCCAAATGCTGTCCCAAGGGGTTTTATTCTTCTGCTTCAATGCTCTCAGCTGGAAAAGACAATAGTTCATTCTTTAGAAAAACTTAAGCTCCTTTTATACTTCTACTAGATTTTTTCCCAAACCTTCACTTCCTTGAAGCAAGCCCCTTGTCTTCTCCCCAGCACCCACAAATTGATCACACATAGCAGGCGGGTCAGTCAGCAAATGCTAAATGAACTCATGCTGCACCCGAGCAGCAAATGCAAAACTCACTGGTATGCTTCCACAGCCTCCGTAACAAAGCCACCAGAGTTCATGGAGCTTGTCTCCAGGATGCAAATTATACATCGCAGAACGTGGTACCTTCATCCAGAATGCCAGGTACCTCCTGGAAGCTCTGTGCCTGCAGCTGGACAGTGTTGCATCCCAGATCTTGTTTTCTCCCTCAAAAAAAAAGAGGGCATAAAGAACAAAACCAATTACATCCTGTAGTGGTTTTTTAATTTTTTTTTTTTTTAGAAGGGTGTTAGTTGTATTTCATCTTAATCCCGAATTTTATCATAATCTATAATATACAAGAAAATCATAACATGGTTTTCTTGTACCTTATTTGCTAATGATTTCCTAGCTCTGTAGGTGATATCCTGTCTTGTCTTCTGTCTGGGGTTTCATATTTGGTAGCAGGGCTGTAGTGCCCCAGGATTCCATCCTTGCGCTCTCCCTTGCAGCTTGCCAGCAAAGCTGTTTGGGTGTCAGTGTGGGAAACTGGCTGAAAACCAATTTGCATCCTCCTGCCAGCTTGGTTCGTGGCGTGGCTGCGCAGCAGAGAGTGCAGCACAAGGAGTGAAAGGGCTGGTCGCAGGCAGGAAGAGGGCTTGGGCTGCTGAAGCTGGTTTTAACAGGGCTTCCAGATGATTCATTTGGAAAATGCATGAGGTTATAGTTGGAGGAGTTCAGATGCTCCGTGTCAGTTCACTGTTCACAGAATACCCCAAACGAGGGATGGATGAGCTGTGCCGTGTAGCAAGGACACTTTAAACCACTGATACCATACTGTCAAACCACACTGTTTAACACTGCTCAACAACCCTCATTCCTTCATGTTTGGCTTTTTTTCTTCTGAAGATGTGAATTATTTACATACCAAATACATTTGCATGCAAATATTTTTATATTAAATATATTATTGAATGCCTATATTTGCATGTTAAAATGTATTTTCATAATACACTATCTCTTCCTACAAATCTTGCTTCTCTTTGTTCCTCAAACCTGAGAAAATGTCACTCTTCAGTACCTGTTTGAGGAATGGTGTTCCTGAGTGTGCTTCTGTATGAAAATTCAGGTGCCTGCTTTTCTGCTTTTGATCCAGTTCTGTTTGTGTTTACAAATACTTATCAGGTTTTTTAAATTACGTTTTAAACATAGCTTTCTACCAAGACATGAAAGGCTTTTTTTGCTGGGTTTTTTTTTCCTAATGTAATAAGCTTCTTTTTTTTTTTTTTTTTTAATGTAATGAGTTTCAGTGGGGATCTTGGTGTACAACTGCACACAAGAGGAGAAAAGCTAAAACTCAGGTGTCTGCTGTGGATGCAGCTGCAATCATGTGCAACCCAACGTATGACCTTTTCTGCAGTTCCCTTGGTGTCTCCTAGTGTCTCCTGAAAGCGCAGGCACCAGCCAGTGCTCTGCTGAGATCCCCCAGCAGTCTTCAAGCGGCCCGACACCTTGTCTTTAAGCTGGGGTTATGAGATGCTTCGGAAATGCTGTAATTGAGGAATGTCTTCGTTCAAGTTGGGAGATGAACTCTGAGCAGATGTTAAACAGAGGTCCTGTCTTCTGGGTGTGCTTGGTTGAACATGTCAGGAAAAAGAGCTATATAAAAACCTTGGGGGGGTGATGAGTGCAATGTAAAATGATACAGGAAAGTTTGTCGTAAAATATATTATGGTCATTTCAAATGTCATAATTTTTAATTGTATGCTGTTGGTTTTTTATTTGAATTGGAATAGAGATGGTTATGCACTATCAGAGAACTCATTAATGGTTTTTAAACACTTCTCTAGAATTTCTTCCTTAGTTTTCTGATTATGATAATTATTCACTTGTTCTTTCATTTTAGATGATGTTCTGCAGAGATGAAAAAGAACATCATTTGTGTCCAGACTTGGAAGTTATATTCAATGCCCTCCTTTTAGCGGTTAATCGTTCTTCCCTCTTTTTTATTTGTTTCAGGTGAAGCCTACTATCCACAGTGTTGAAGCATGAGTACTGATGCCAGTCAGGTGGTGATCACTACTCCTCCCGCAGCCACGATGCCTCACAAAGAGCGGTACTTTGATCGCATCAACGAAAATGACCCAGAGTATATTCGGGAGAGAAACATGTCTCCTGACCTGAGACAGGACTTCAATATGATGGAGCAAAGGAAGAGGGTCACTCAGATACTGCAGAGCCCTGTGAGTGGGATTATGGGGGGATGAGAACGAAAGAGGGTTGTTTTTTGAGATTCCTGATTAACTTTCTGAGACTTAAAAAAATAAATCTATGTCACAGCTAGCTAGAATAACTCTGGACCATCTTCTAAGAAGAGTCACTAAACAGATTATCCAGCATTTTGTTTGCATAGTCTTTTGTCTGTGAACAAGCAGCCTTTATTGTGTTGTTTTTTCTCCTGATGCTTTTATATTCCTACGCTTCACTGCAGTATTACAAAAAGATCTGGCTGGCTGCAGGGCACTTAATTAAAACTTAGGGGCAGGGAAGAGAGTGAAGGAGTCACCGGTCAAATAGGAACAAATTAGGGCATTACGTGGTGTTCTGCTTTCTGGGTTTGAATATTAACCTATCATTTGCATCAGGAATGCTTTAATTAACATTTTTAATTGGGTTAAGTTTGTTTAAAAGCTAGACTATATGTTCTTTTCATGTCCTTGGGGGTGATCATACGCATACTTGGCCATATTAGCATCATGTGGTTGTGTAAGTTCAGCACTTGTGTAGGCTACATGTTAAAATATTAAATCTGTTGAACCACTCTCATAGTAGTTTTAATTTATATTTTAATGCATGCATTCTTTGGGTTTAACCTGATGAATACATTGGAAAGTAATACTGTTGCCTTGAGTATTTTGAAGCCATAGGAGAAAGCACTGTATGAGGGTGAGCCTTTGGGGGCGGTGGGGTGGAATGTGAGCAGTGAGGATAATGGGACTGAGAAGGGGTTAAGCAGTTTTACAGATCCTTCTCTCTTCAGTTCCTCTCTAAGTTGGGGTGCTTCTTCTGTAATTTTTTTTTTTGAAGCTTTTCCATATGTAATGAGATTGCAAACAGCTGTTAGTAATCACCCTATTATAGTCATCCATGAATAACAGGATTGTTTGCTAAAGTGTTGTCGTGGAGTGCCTCTTGGATCTTGTGTGTTGCTCTGAGTATAATGTGAACCTGTTGACTAAGGAATTTATTACTTTCAAGACCATTTGTGCAAGCTTGGTTTTGCAGCCAAGCTCTTTTATAAAGAAAATTCTCTAAGGAGATATTGCATAATGCTTTAATCATGATAATTTTATGTTAAACACTTGACTGTAAAATGTGATCGGAGCCTGCTCCTTCCTGTTAAAATATTCACATTAGGAGTAGCCAGGACTCACAGCAAAGACTAGATCTTTAGCTTAACAGACAAAAATAAGTTACAGAGACCTTATTCGGGTTTGTACGTTTGTTATTTTTTGGTCCTTTCGATGGCAGTATTGAATCTGACGAGTGTAACTATTTCCTTAACATTTTGGGGGACCTTTTGCCGAGTCTGCCAAACATAATAAATGTCCCTTTGCCGCAGCCTCTGTGGTTTTTTTAATAGATGCAGTGTCAGCATGCAGATTTTAGGAAGGGGGTTGAAGAGGGGCAACCCCTGAGTCTAGGTAACTGTTTTAATAGAAGATTCGAGGACAAAGAGCTGCTGGGCTGCTGTTAGTGTCCTGCTGCAAGAGAAGCTGAGCCCAGCACTTTTTGGAAAGTGACTGTTTGAAGCTGCCAGTAAGTTGCAAGTTTTTGTTATGTAAGGGAACAGTTGTCCAAATAAGCCAAGGGCCTGCCGCCTGCTCGGCTCTTGGCATCTGCCAGGGAGAAAAGGGAATGTGGGAGCTGAGTGTGTGAGGCACGAAGAGGAGGTGTCGAGCTACCAGTTCCCCTCACTTAAGTATCTCCTTTTATTGTCTCTTCTCTTGAACTAGAAAATTTAGAGTAACCCTGCTATGATTTCTCATGTGAGGAAGTAAAAGCATTTTTAATACAGTATCTGTGACTGAATGTCCATCAAGCAAATTTCAAAACTGGTTTTGGGGGTAGAAACTTCCAGGTTCCAGCTGTGATGTGCCATAGTGTACTTGAGAGTCAGGACTGAAGACGATTACCTTTTCTCCTCCTGAATATAATACTTGTCACAAGAGGGCCAGAAAGCATTTTTCCTGTTACCAGTTTGCGTAACACAGGTTCAGGGTTGAATTAACAAGTATTGTGCATAACGTTTTTGTTCTGTAGCTGCAGAATTACATTGCATTAGAAGTTTGCATAGAGCTTTGTTGCTTCTCTGGTTTATTCCAGTCAGCAAGGAGGAAATAGTTTGAAGGTGTTTGAATGAAGAGGAAGAGAGGTTATCAGACACATTTTAGAGAAGAGCTTGCTCAGTGGTAAATCTTGACCCAGTCTTAGATATATGCATCCATATCTTCACCCAGTCTTGATATATGTATTCAGATCAGAGAAACAGTCGCTGACTCATCTTGTGGCAGGTATTAGTAAATATGAAGTGTATGTAGCAAGGATAATACCTTTCTTAAAAATACACAAGCATATATGGATTTGAGGTGAGCTTGTTTGAACATGCACTTTCTCTGAGCAAAGGATTATGGTGTAAAACTAAAAGGGTTAATCACTGCCATAAACTAGGAAGCTTAGGTACTGATTTAATCTGTTTTATTAACAGGCTTTTTTCTTTCAAGTAGGAAAATCTAAATCCTTTAGCAAGAAAATAAGTTAGAGAATATATTTCAGGAACCACGGTATGTATTTGTGCAGCACATGTTATTGTAAGGGCTACAGGCCTGACCAGACATCTTCAGACATCAAACTGCTGCATCTCTCTGATGTGCCATTTGATGCACATATTGATGCGCGTTCTGACTACTTCCCTCTGATGTGCAATTTCCCTTTCCTAAATTAAATAATTTAAAAGCTACTGAAAAGCTATTCCCATTACCTCTGATGCTTGCTAATGTCTTAGAGTTTGTTCATAATAAGTCTTAAATGAGTTATAGGAATTTTATGACCGCTGCCCACAAAGAACGTCCTGACATTATAAGTGGATTCTCAGACATGTTTGCTTAATACTGCATGTAACCTGTGAGCATCTGATAGGACCTGCATGTTTGTTCTGGGTCTGTTAGAAAGGTGGAAAGAAATTAAAGTCAGCTGGGTCAGAGCAGCTTGATAGCATCTAGACGTACTGCTTGGCCAATCTTTAAGATAAAGCTGTTTGAGTTTATTTCAGTATTGTCTGCAGGTTCAGAAGGTTCAGGTACTGTGTTGTTATTTTTAAAAAAAAAAAGGTACTACATGTGTGCAGTGGACTAATTTTATTGGTCTACATTGGGTCAGAGATACTTGACCTATAATACATCCAAAATTTGAAAATATGGGGGATTTTTTTAGATTTTCCAACTTAACTCTGAAATTAAAAAGTTGTGTCTTTTTATATGCTAAACAATCATATATTGCTTGTTACACAGGGTAACTACCTCTTTCAAAGAGTAAACATTTATTTGCTGTATCATCAAACCCCTTCTTTCAGTTATGGTATGAAAGTCCTCCTGGCTTTCATTTCCTTCTGGCATTTCTCTGGTGCCCTCACCATGGCAACCAGAACCTTCAAAAACACTTTTTTTAAAAAAAAGGCAGTGGTTGCACAGTTATCATGTGTGAAGACTGAATAGTCAGTTCAGCATCGAGGAGCTGCATGAACATACAGCAGGGAGAAACTCCCTGCAGCCCTCCCGGAGCAACTGGCGGAGGTGTCAGGTGTTTCTGCAGGCAGGCAGCAGTGCCACACTGCTTCCAGTGAAGTGAGACCGTGTGAAACAATTATCTAACTGTCAGGAAAGCTAACTACAGACTTCAGCAAACAGGACTCTGTGTGTAACCTGACAGGAAATTAGGATCACTGCTTAAACTGCATTGAGGAGTACCTTACATCCACTTTATATCACTGTATTTGAAGAAAAGCTAGAAGTCAGAGTGAAAATGGGAGAGGATACATTCACTTATTTATGCATAAGATATATTGTTATATGAGATATATTTCATTATTTTTACTGATGTAAGAAAAAGTCAGAGTAGTCAAATTCGTGTATAAGAAAGTGATGAGTGGAACAGATGAACTATGTAAATGTAAAAATGCCCATATACTGGAATTTAAATGCCTGGTTTGTGTTTTGAATTTACCAGTGAAAATTTTGTGTGGCTTGTTGAGACCCATTGAGCATGTACTTGCCATTTTCATATATGAAACACACAGTTATTTGGAGCTTGTTTTGTTTTAAGTTGAGCACTTTGCTGGCAGGATCTCATCATGCTTTGCTTTAAATTCATGTTGGATGTAGAGAGCGCATACCGATCCACGCAGCTTGCAGGGCATTCAGGGCGATTCTGGCTCGTGCTGCCATTACATGAGGGCACTGGTTCAGGTCTAGCCATCTGGATTGCAAAATCAGGGTTTTTTTTATGCTGAGGTTAAAAATGCACTTCTCTCCCATGCCTGCCTTCCTTCCTTCCTTCCTTCTACATGCACACACACCTCTGCCTCCCACGCTAGCTGGTCTTGCCCAAAAAAGTGGGGAGATAACAGTCCTGCTTAGCAACTCCTCTGTTCAGAGGTCTGCCTTAGCATGCAGGCAGATTTTTCTCCTCAAAAACAAGCAAAGCCACCTACACTTGAATATTTTTTTTCTGGCTATGTTATTTTCAAACCATAAGAACAGAGGAGAAGGATGATTTAATTTATTTTTCCCCCAGCTTTTGTGATTGTCTATCTTGCTTTATTTTGTATCAAGTGAATGCGCAGTATTTTCACAACACCACTCCCTTTTGGGGAAGCTTATTTTCTTAAAATATCAAAGTCTTTTCAGTTCCTCACATGTTTCAGCTTCCACTCACCACAGGTTCAAAAGCCTTTCAGATCCTTCAGGAGCATCATCCTTTGGTTGGGAAGGGCTCACAACCTTATACCTCTCCTGGGCAGGCCTCTTGCACCGCAGCTCCCTTCTCTGCCTGTCTGCTCTGACGTGTTCATGACTTCCTGCTGGGGAGCCCTCCTCTCCTCACAATGGCTTTTTAAATCGCATGCTTTTGTCATACGACCTGTGCAGCATTTCATTCACCAGGGGAGATGAGCTCAACTTGGTACATCATTTAAGATATGTCAGAAGATGTCTCTTAAAGATCCCTTCTGAGCCGTGACAATATCCTGCTGTGCCTGGGGCATACTGGGGCGCTGAACTTGTCCAGTGAGGGGGAACGTGTGCTCACGGTAATGCTGTGTTAATCAGGGCCATCCACTAGATCTCTATGAGAAACCAAGAAATCCCATTGCCTAAATTCTATTTCTATAGCTGTGACAGTGCAGGGTCAATTTATATCCACGTTCTCACACATACCAGCGCTGCAAGTGTGATTGAAAGTTTTCTGCTGTTCCCTGCTTTCTTATGTTAAAAGTGAAAATTACCTTTAACCCCTCTTGTATGCCCATATTGCTGCTTTCCATTTTGTCTGAACTGTGGTTTTCATTAGATATAAATGCCAACAGTTTCCAAATTTAAATTACTTTTTTTTTCATCCACGTTTCTAATCCTCCTGCTGATTGCTGAACTGCTTGACTTTGGGTTTTTGTCATCTCGGGGAGTGTCTGCAAATCCTGTTGTACTTTTGACACCATGTTCTTTAGATTATTCAAATCATTAAACCATCAGATCAATCCTCCTTTGCCTGAAAACTTTCCTATGGTCCTATATGTATTTGAAGTTATTAACTGTAAATAACACTCAGAAGTAATTCTGGAGGAAAGTGATAGGGAGATATAAAATACAGTGCATTGTAAAGAAATCCACCATTTTTCTTTCATTCACTAGACCTGTAAATTCTGTCCAATAAAGGCATCAAGTTGGTCTGGTGAGAGCAGGAAAAGGGGTTTCCATTGTGGTACAAGTAATGAATAACAATTAAAAGGCCTTACTTATCTGTATTCGTTTTTAAGTCCTTTTTTGAGGGGAGGGGGGGCTGTTAAATAATCCTTTGGTTTAGTACAAGCTCTTAGCAGTTCCTGGAAAATCCTGAAAAGTCATGACTGATGACTTTTCTCCCTGGCTGCAGGAGCATGTGCATTCTTCAGAACACCCTTCAAGAGCTCTCCCCATCGTCCATCCTGGGGCATCACCACCCACCCTACTCCTGTGCTTACTGAAAAAACAGTTAATTATGCTCCGAAATGTGTAAGACTCCTGACAAACTGAAATTTGATTTCTTCTAGCATTTTAAATTTTGGCAGTTATATTCCATGTAGCAAGGTGTGTAGCGTGGCTTTACTCCATGAGATGACAGGAGCGAGGGACCCAGACCCCACATTCATGGCAGCAGTTGTATGAGCATGGGGATTGCTGGGGCTGGAACTTTGGGAGCTGCATGGGCTGAAGATGGACTTTGCAAAGGAGGTTAGTGGTTTGGGTTTTGCTTTAATCATAGGGTATCTCTAGGCTGCTTATCACAGGAGTAAACATGCTGCTTCAGCTCAGGAAGGAAAGCTAGTGTGTACCAGGTTAGAGGAGCTGGAAAAACCGGCGCAGGCTGAGTTCTCTATGGGACCAGCTTGCTGTCAATCAAGTTGCTGAATTCAGCCCAGATACCTACACGCTTCACTGCAAATGAAGAGATTATTATAACTTTACCTAATTCCTTGTATTTATTACTTGAGCCTATTTCTTTCACAGAAGCCCCCCCTCCCCCTTTTTTTTTTTCCTTGGCGTTAACAAACACTTTTTCTGACTCTTATCTTCTCACCACCAGCCTTAACTCACTGGCGGTTTTTTTGTGGTCAACTCCACCCTTTTCCACTTAGGGCACCGGTTGTTTGTATCTAAACTCCAGTCTTGAAACAGCCTGTTATGAAGCTGTATGGGCTGTTTTGGTGAAGGTCTTCCTCTCCGCGGGCAGCTGCGCTTACAGCACAGGACTTAAAATTAACGTCTCTTCACTCTCAAGAACTAAATACCAGTTAAGTTTTGAAACTTTTCTTCAATGGTGGTGATTTGGCTGCTATTGTCGGGACCTCACATATCTTTTCTAGCTAATTTCCTGTAGACTGACATATCAAACTGTTTGGGCCTTACTGTAACTAGTCCTGATGTGAGCACATGCTTCTCCTCTTAAAGGTTTGTGATGGTGAGGAGTATTTGCAGATCATTCGTATGCCATTGTTTTCTCTATTTACAGGAAAAATGTTTTCTTATTATTTTATTTCTACTTCTTTTGAGTGGATAAGGACTACATGGAGAAATCAATGGTCAACAAACAAGAAGCAACATATGTAAGACAGTCAAAATACTTACGAGCCTTCATACTTCTTAACATCCTTAGAGAGCTGCCTACCAAGATGAGGAGATCAATACTAACATTTTCTAGCAGCATTATTCTTCTCTGCTATATACAGGTGTATGCATGTAAAATAGGTTATCCTAGTAAGTTGGTTATTCTAGGTTTTTTTGCTTGTGTTGACTGAAAAATACCAGTTGTCAACTGGTATATGCAAATGTTGCTTTGATTCTTAAAAGCCCCACTTTACACTGTCAGCTCACCCTTAGACTGTCCTGAAAGAAAATGGAAATAAATGAGTCAGAGCTGAGGCTTGTAACTTCACTCTTGAGTTTCAGAGAGCCCTTGCAGGTCTAAGTTGAAAGATTTTTCCATTTAAGCTGCTTGAGTTTATGATGTGTATTTGGAAGATGATTGCAAATATTTCTGGAGAAGTAATTTTATGATATTAGAAAGACCTTGATCTAATGATGCAACTAATGGCTCTATCAACAAAAGCTGTATCTGTTCTTCAGGCTGCAGTACTGTGTAAGGCTGTCTAAGCTGGTGTAAAAGAACTGGCTGGAGTTTTAGAAACAAAAAGTTTAGAAACTGTGGAGTTCTAGAAACCGTTTTAGGAATGGGCTGAGCTGCTCTGTATATTTTTACTGGTGAGTTGTGGGGAAATTCATGTCTCAGTGCAAGGTAGTGGAGTGGCATTCAGAAGGTGGGTGAGGCGGAAGCTTGGCTGTGCAAGGGATGCTTTGGTTCATGGTGTAAATGCGAAACTATGTTTTCCTCTGGTGTAACTTTAGTGTAGTTCAGCTCACTGCTGTTTTGAAGAGAACAACCTCAGCTGGCAGTAGTGGAACGGGGGAGTTTGCAGCCTGCTGTATATCGAGATCAGGCTATTTGCTTAGGTGGTTATCTGCTGCCAGGTGAATAAAAGCTCTACTTGGCATTCTAGTTGTGCATCTTGTCTGAAATGTTGCTTTACCTCCTTCCTATAGCTGTCAGGGGTGCAGTTTTCATACCATGGGCTGTTTTCTATGCAAACTTTCAGCAGGATGCTTGAAGTGCTGTTCCAGCACAAACAAGGCGGGGACATTGGTGCTTGGCTGGCCAGGTGAGCTCACTGAAGGCAGAAGGATGCTTGTGCAAACAGGAAACGATTCTCAGCTATGGTGTGGTGGGTTATCCAGGCAGCAGCCTTGCTGTAGCACTGGTGCAGACACAGGCAGGTTGGCCGAGTCCAGAGGTGGTGCAGCTGTGTTGACAGGCAGCATGGGCAGCCACGAGGTGCTCTGCTTCTCACTTTGAGACTCAGTACCCCATTGTAAAAAGTCACTGCTCCTATTGTATCATCTTATGTCCAAAGTTTTAGTGTTTTAAAACAAACCGACCAAAAAAACCCACATGTACCCAAAGAGCTATTTAAATCCCAGAGCTGAAACTTTCTTTTTATTGAGCAATGCTGAGCATACAGCTGAATAACACAATTTTTCATTCATCTGACAGTACAGTTTTTTCTTTGTCAGCATTTTCTTGTCAAATACTACATCTGAAATTACTAGTGACCTTTCCACTTGAAAAATATCTGCTTTGTGCCAGAGCGGAGAGTTTGTCGTCTTTTTGAAAACATCTCTCTCAAGCGTGACTTGGTCACCTGTGGGCATTTGCAGTGTAATGCCATATATATATATTACAGTCTTATGAATTAAAGCAAAACCACAGTGCTTGGTCTCCAGGCTGCAGTTAGGTTTTCAGAAGCACATTCCTGCTGCTGAATGGGTCAGATCCCAAAATTGGAGCCCTGCACGGTAGTGGTTTTATGGAAATCAGTGCTGTACAGTGAAAACTCCAGTAAATATCATTCATTTAATGGCTAATATTTAAGGTAAACTGGTGTCCAGAAGAAGGTGATGCTCTTCATATGAGCCCATTGTGAATTAGCAGAAACAGAGGAAACTTGTGTTAGCACACGTGGGGCGATTGTCTAAGGACATACAGATCCAAGTTTTAAAGGCCTGTAGCAGTGAACGAAAGGTATTGAAATATTCATAAATATGCATGGAGCAATGCGTGTGAGTCATGTGTGACACACTGAAGGCTGCAGTCTGCTAGAAGACATCGTTGCGTGCTGGCATGTAGATAAACTGCATACTTTATTTTAGGCACTTCACCCATATCCTCATCTCTGTTTTACAGCTCATCCCAAACCTCCATATTTGCTACTTGCCCTGGCCCTTACCTGTCTTCTGTTATTTTTAAAATTGTTTTTAAGGAAATCTGATTGTTTGGTTAAACAAAATTGTTGATACAACACTAAATCCTCATTTGTAGTAGCCTCAGCAAATGTATAGAATACAACTGTTAGCATCAGAGAGCAAAACTAAGATCAGAAGATGAAAATACCATGATCAGAAAGCAGAAGAATTAAAAATACAAGAAATAAACCAAAAACTCTTTCTGTTAAAAATTGCCTGAAATACATTACACTGTATTTTTTCTGTTATAGAAGTAATGTTACTTGTATAGGTTTAAAAAAAAAAAAAAGTCTGACTATGACTAATATGAGTTTACTGTGAATGTTTTTGCAGATCCTTTTTATAGTCCTTGTTGAACTGAAGTGAGAGTGATTTAATATAATACAGATAACTGTGTTTCTCCATCTCCTCCCAAGCAAATACTTCCATGAATTTCATGAACTGTCTTCCACATGGCCCCCAGAAGACTACAAATGTGCAGTTTCCTTATATACATATTGTAAACAAGAGTGAAAGAGTATTTCAGCTTTGCAGACTGTGAAATAGCAGAGCTTTCTTGCAGAGGGTCTCTTTCAGGGATATTTGAGAAGTAATCGAATACCTTAGAATGACAGAATTTGAAAATAAGTGTTAGTATAGCTTGTTGATTAAATATATTGAACAGTCATTGTCTCTGCAATCTTAATAGATTACAGTAACAGAATGAGAAAGTGCCATAAAGCCCTAGCCTCATGGTAAACCATGAGCAGAAAAGCGAGCTGGTGCTGGGATGGCTGAAAGTCTGTTTTATGTGGTTTGGGGGTTTTCAGGCACAGAGGGGCAGGAAGCCTTCTGTGATGTGAGGCATATGATGTGCAAAGGGCTAAGGAAGTACCTCTGTTATTTTACATTTTTTACACTTTCAAGCAGGTTGGTAGAACATAAAGATTGGACCTTGGCTCCTTTTTCTGTGTACTGTGAGCTGTTTGACCACCAAAGTGCTTTCTCCTAGTTATGTGAAAAATCTTTATCTTCTACAAGGGATTGTATAAATCATGTGTATCTGAATTTCATTCAAAACCACTTTGGCTGTAGTGAAAGATTCTCAGATTCAGGTAGTAACCAACCTCAAGGGTTTAAACCAGGCTGAAATGGGTGATGCTGAATCATCTCTTTCTTGGTTTTTCAGGTTGTGATTTTCTGTGTATCCCCCTTGTTACCCTGAGGTACGGCAGCATGTTAAATACTCAGTGCTGCACTTGAATTTTCACTGAGAGTTGTGCTTTGAGGATGTAAGAAACTACTTACTGCCCAGTAATCTGAGTGGGGCTCTGGGCCTCTCAGAATGAATGTCCCAAATTGGTGGAAGCATCTGACCTCAACCTCCTCACTGCCATTTTGTGGAAATGATGACAGGGCCCTGCTGCACCTTAAAGGCGTGTTTCGGGGATTAGTAACTTAATGCTTGTGAAGCACTTGAATTTACAGTAATTATCTGCCCAGAGAAAATCTTGACAGATAAATAATAGTTGTCATCTCAACAGAGTATGAGTAGCATGCAAAAAAGGGCCATGTGCTGAGCCATGAGAAGAGGAAAAAATACAGAATTTCTTTTCTAGTGAGAACTAGCCACTGTGTGCCAAATGAGGCATGGGGACAAGACAGCTATGGTGTACTTACAGATGATCATCTGTGTGCAAGAGGGGCAGAGAAACATCCTCTGCATATCTGACTTCCAGCAGTCCAGGCTTGCAGCAACATTTGGGTTCCAGGTTGGGGACAGTGCTCGTTATGTTGTCAGTAGGGGGACACCCACATTGCCACTGGAACACGTGGAGTCCTGAGGATGATGGCCATCCTCGAAGCTGAATCAGATTGCAGGGAGTAGGTCTCACAGTCATCTACTCATAGATGAAGGATGAGAGTCAGGATGTTTTCTCCAACCACTGCTGTTTTCCACAAATCCCTGTTTGCATTTCTGGCAATTACTCTCCCCATAATTACCTCCCATCAGTTTCCCTTACAGGCTCCCAGTGCTGATGCACCTCCCATACCTCTACTTATTTTCCTCCAGTCAAGTTCCTTTCCTTACTCAATTCCCCATTTCTTTCTTTTTCCTCATCTGCTCCCTTCCCTTGCTGCATAGATCTTACCTACAGCAGCCACTAAAGAGAAAAATCTGACTTTGCCCATGTATCTTCAGGTTAGCAAGAGGTTGTTCAGCTGTTTGAGGGGTGCTTTGTGCGTAGTCTGGTGTACACAGAGAGATCGGTGTAACAGATCGCTGCATAGTCAGTCCATGTGAATTTTTAGAGGCTTTACTTGTAGAAATCTGGCAAGTCTCAGGTACACACAGTCCTGACAAAATTACTCTAAGGAAGATCATGGGTGTGTGTAAACTTGGAAATTAAAGTGTAGTTATGGATGCTCAGCTATCCAACTGAGAGGCTGTATCAAGTAGAGTCTTGAGGATGTTTTTTAGGTGTCTGGTAGCACTCTGCCTTTTGAAGTCAAAACCTGTTGATGAACAGACTATGTCATGAGATTGGTGGATTTCACCCAACAAAGTGGGTGTTTTGGAGGACTGAATTAAAATTCAGTGAAGAAATTACATTTGCCATACAGAACTATTTTCTTTTTTAATTGAGAGCAAGTACTCTGCTAAGGAAGGCAAACTGAAAGGAGCAATTACATACAGGGAATAGCCTGGAGTTATAATAGGAGTCAGCTGCGTGGTAAAGACACCACATGTCTTTCTGGAATGAACCAGCAAGAGCGTTTGCAATACACCTCAGCTCGTGTTGTGTGCAGCTTTGCATACTGGAACAGAATTTACTTAGTCTAGAAATGTCAGGACTGAAGTAGTCCTAGGACAGGCATTTGTTTTGGATAGCGATTAATCTGTCCATTGTCCAGAAGGAACAGGCTTTGTCCACAGTGCATAGTATATTAAATTTGATACTGTGAAAACCTTTTTCAGGATATATTCTGCAAGAGTTTATCTCTTGGGGTTGTGGACATTTTATACAGGAGAAGAGGGAACTTTTTTTCCCTTTGGGAGAAGGAAAGAAATAGAGAGGAGGTGACATCCTGGCATTCCTTCTAGCTTTTGCATGTCTGTGATACTGCTTAAGCATGGATGAGTTCCAGTTTTCCAGTTGTTTATAATTTTATCAAATTTGGATGGATTTTCAGAGGGATTACAGAATTTAAAAATATCCAGACTAAAAGCAACACATCCTGATGGAATTTCAAATACCTCTTTCAAAATATGGAGAACTCTTTAATTATTGATAAAAATGGTTTTTGTTATCATTTTCAAAAATACATTTTATCTTGTCTTGTTCTGTGACCAAACTCATTTCTCCCACCCCCCAAATTGCCGATACTTAGCGTGCAAAGTTTAGGTCAGATGGTTAAAGTTTGGCAAAGTTATAAGCAGCTAAAAACAAGGTCTAAGGGGAAGTTTCATGTAACATTAATAACAGGCAAAGCTACCAGCCCCACCTATAATAATCTCATTTCTATCAAAGCCAGCTTTCCTTGATGATTCTCAAATGTTTCTACAGGCTTTTAGAGAAGATCTGGAATGCCTTATTCAAGAACAGATGAAGAAGGGTAATAACCCCACTGGACTGCTTGCATTACAGCAGATTGCTGAATACATTACAGCAAGCTCTTTTGCAGGTTTTTCCTCATCTTCACTCAGTAAGTGAATTATACATATAATTGCACTTTTTCTTTCCATTTTTTTATTATCACCATGCCTTAGCAATGCTGGGATCTCCTCTTTCTTTGAAAAGCTTGCTTCAGCTGTGAAGTAGTACAGATGGTGGCCTTAACTTTCCTTTTTAGGCTTCTTTCTCTCAAATTCTTTAATTTATATAATGATATCCAAAATGTTTGGAGTCCTCACACTCAGTTATTCTAGAATTTGCTAATAAAAGTTTAACCAAGATAGGAAACAAAATGCTGTGCCCCGTTACTATTAGCAGTTTAACGTGAGCATAAACTGAGATGTGAAATACATAACCATTTAGATTCTTTTTTTTTTTTTTTTCTTTTAACAACAATTTATATGCAAGAGTAGAAAAATAAATGAGGGGCAAGAATAGCTTGGCAAAATGATTCATTACACAAACAGCTCCAACAGTTAAAAACAGCTTGTAGTATGCACTCTAGTTATAAAGATGTCGCTAGGATCTTTCAGTTAACACCCAAGTTCTTCTTTCCAAGTCATGAAGCACTGAAACGTTAAAGTCGATTTAAGTTCTGTGGGTGGACATCATATGGGAGCTTACAAGTCTGCAGTGGCAGCTGTCAGCATTCAGCATCTTTTGAGAATTGGTCCCAAAATGGTGCTTCAGGGTTAATTTAACAAAACAAGGGGAAGAGAACAGAGAGCCCAAATAATCTCATCTCCGTGTCTGTGGTTGGTTAGTGAGACTGTAGGTCTGACTTGTGTCTGCTGTGTTTGCCCAGGGACTCGGACAGGGCGACTAATCTCAAAGTCCATACTCTTCTTGTTGAAAACCAAAATGGCTTTTACCTCTTCTGGTCGTAACTTTCCCTGTAAACAAAGACTGTAGCTCTCAAAGGGATATCATGCATTCCTGAAGGGGAGAAGGGTATGTTTGTGTAGTCACAAGTCAGAGATAAATTATCTTTGTGATTTCTCTGTTAAGAGGTGATCTCTTCTGTCAGAGGGTTTGAGAACTCTTGCACTAATCCTAATTTCTTCATTAAGACTAAATTAAAGTGCTAAGACTGAGACATCTCTTCAAATTAGTTATACTGATGTCAGAAGTCCAGCAGGAATGTATTTTCCTGTGATTTTCAAAGTAATATATAAAAATACTTCGTTAGCGGCAAACGTCTTAAAGTGCAGTTCCAGTCCTATATAGGATCTTGAATCAGGAGGGAGCTCAAAATCCACGTGGTACTCAAAAGGAGACCTTTATTTCACCTGTCTTGTGTTTGAAAAAGAGATGAAGACTTAAATTCGGAGTATGGTTCCTACTGTCTTAATGTTAACAGAGGTTTCAGTAAAGACCTTAGAAATCCCAGCAGCGCAGTTCCAGTCTAATAACTGCTGGTACTGCTATGCTAACAATTTAAATACACTGCTTCTGGAAGATCATGGCATAGCTAGAAGTTATTTAATTGTCCAACTGGCATCATCTTTTTTTATCTGTTTTTCAGGCCATGGAATGATTACACCCATCAATGACCTACCTGGGATAGATACCTCCTCATTTGTTAAGGGAGAAAAACTTACTCGTTGCAAGTTAGCCAGTTTATATAGATTAGCTGACTTGTTTGGGTGGGCACATTTGCCAAATGCCTATATCACAGTAAGTATTTTAGAGAATAAAAATTTTTATTTGGACTCTTACCTATTCATTCAAATTAATTTTTCCCTGAATAATATAAATTTAAAAATAGATCAGTAATACATTTTCTTCCTTCTTTGCAGGTAAGAGTAAGCAAAGAACATGACCATATTCTAATCATTCCAAGAGGTCTGTCCTTTTCTGAAGCTTCAGCTTCTAATTTGGTACGTGATTCACCTGCTGTAATAACCAGCAAGGCTCAACCTGTTTTCTAAAAGACTTTTGTGGCTGCTGAAATGGACTTCTAAACTGTAATCATGCTGTTATTTGTTTTTTAATCTTTACCCACCAGATGAAAAGCTGATTAACTATTTAGATACTAGCATCCTTTGTTTTCAGCATTTCTTTCTGGGTTTAGCTTTGCTTTCTGTTGCTTTGTCTTCAGCTTCGCCGTGGAGCAGCAAAGTTTTGTTTTCCTGTCTGATGAAGCTCATCAAATAGCCTCAGTGTAACAGCAACCTTTTGTAACCTGACAATATGGTAATACATATGAAATGAGTCTGTAGGAGTAGTGTTAGTAGAATCAGCTCTTATCTTTATAAGTGGGGAAATAAAGTTGAATAATCTTCCCCAGGCCCCAACAAAGGAGCTGGATGAAGTTACAGATTGGCATTTAGGCAATGGTAGCTGCTAAGTCACGCATCTTTTGGTGCGGAACCTGCCATATGTTCTTCACGTCAGTACGTATCTGTAAAGAAACTACCTCCAGTTGAAAGGGGTAGCAGATTGAGCTTGATAGCATTACACCAACAAACACAGAACCAAAATACAAACATGAGAACAAGACCTGATATGACCCTGCTGTTGTTTTTTGTTGATCCTGGAATTATTATTTTAACGTTCACATGAAATTGAAAATTCCCTATGCATTTAATTTTCTTATTGGAAATTTCTGAGGCTGAATTTTCTTCATATTTAAAATGTAGGAAATGTTAATGAAATTCATTTTTGAAAGTCAGAAACAAGGAAAGGTCAGCTAGACCCAGTATCAGCTTAGACAATTTTATCAGGGTCTTATCTTTATTTTTTCCATTGCTGGACTTCCAACAACTGTCAAGGGCTTGGATAGCAGGATGGTTTATGGACATATGGAGCAGATTCACGGCTGCTCTCCTACTTCTTTTCATGCTCTGAGCCCTAAATATGTGAGGGGAAAATTTGGTGCCAAGTAAGAAAGGGAGAGTAGTTTGTAGATAATGGCAGTTGTCACAAACTTTTTGAATATTGCTCCTTTGTTTTCTTTTCCAGGTTAAAGTAAACATCCTAGGAGATGTAGTTGACCAGGGAAGTACAACTCTAAGTATTGACAATGCAGGATTCAGTCCACATGTGGCCATCTACTCCACACGCCCTGATGTCAGATGTGTAATACACATACATACCCCTGCAACAGCAGCTGTAAGTCTTCCTTCTAGCATAAAGAGTAAAAGGAAACAGGTTTACCTTATGAACTTAGAGCACATTTCTGAATCTGAATCACTCTCACAGCAGTTTTATTTTTAACATCAACTCTACACTGGTAAAGAAAGGTGTGAGGTTATCAAATAAGCAGGGAAAGAGGGCTGGGCCACTGCAGTGGCCAGAGATGGATAGGAATAAACCATTGCTCAGATATGACTGTACTCAGGTTGAGGAGGCTTTAAAGTATATAGTTTACACAGGCTTCACTTATAGCATCTTACATATAACGTGCTGTATACATCATCATTTGTATTATGCAACTCCATTTTTAAATGGCTTAATTAGTAGTTATGTTCAATTTGAATTTACCTCACTATTAAAAAGTCATGGTTAATATAAGTTAAAAATTTAAGGAGACTTGAAAGAATTGGTTTGAGATAGATAAATTCATATTATTTTATATATAAATGGATATATGCATTCCTTGACTACAGACAAAAAAAGGAATGGATAACTTCTTTTATACCAGCTTTTTGAAGTTATAAATGTGGAAAAGAAGGAAAAACCTTTAAGTAGTCTTATGCTGAGAATTAAACATGGATAAAATTCAGAAAAATTAACTTAATTGGGATGAGTTGTCTTTTCCTATAATGAATCTCTCCCTAGGTTGGGTAGCAGCACCTCTTTCACCCAGTTGCAAATTAGACTAGAGGGTAAAAAAGAAGGTATTGTTTCTAAGCTTTTACTATGGAGAGTTTGTCTCTCTTCTACCAAAGATACAAAGTACATCCTGCTAAAGCTTGGGTGGTTGAGATGTGAGTTTTAAGAGTTTGATTTTTTCCTAATTATCAGTACTTCATTTTCTTGAAACAGGTTTCATCTATGAAGTGTGGCATCCTTCCCATATCACAAGAGGCTCTGATTCTGGGAGATGTTGCTTATTACAACTATCAGGGATCTCTTGATGAACAGGAAGAGAGAATTCAGCTTCAAAAAGTTCTTGGACCCAGCTGCAAGGTATTCAACCTCATTCACGCTCTTCATAAACAATTTTCATGTACTGTGCCAGTTTCTACCATTTAACATTAGTGTCTTCATTTACTAGGTATTAGTCTTGAGAAACCATGGTGTGGTAGCACTAGGAGAGACACTGGAAGAAGCATTCCACTATATTTTCAATGTGCAGCTGGCCTGTGAAACACAGGTGAGAGAGAATTTATCTGTATTTAATTTCAAACACTTATGCTGCTGAGTTATAGATTGCATCCCAGATGGGAAGATCTCTCATATTACAAAATATTTGGGGTTGTGGAATCTGGTAAGCATATGCTAGGTCAAAGTCAGAGAAATGGGAATAATGAGGAAAACTTAGAAGGAACAGCACAAATACCATATCACTCTTCCTCTAATGACCATCAGTGTTGTTACACTCTGAAGGGTACAGGTTCTGTTCCATGCTGTGGAGCGTGAGCTTCATGCAGAGAATCTGCTGGATAATAGATTCGGCGGTACTCGCTGCGTGTGGAAGTGTGACTTCAGATCTCTTGACATCTGGCTCGTTTATTAAAGCTGAATGTTGTGACAAGATAAAGAGATTCTCCCTACAATCACAAAGATTTGTAAAACCAAATCAACAAAAGGGGCAATGGTAGAGGGTAGTGTATTTAAAAATAACATGAGTCCCAAAATCAGTTGTTCCCGTTTTGTCTAACTACCTAGTTGGGTATTATCTATAACCTGTGGAGACAGACCACTGAAGGGTGTCCTCACCTTTCGTAACTCTTAAGCCCATCCCCAGAAACTTCATCACTTTGCTTCTACTTGTTCTCCAGTGATCCTGTCCTCCCAAGTGGGCGTTTGGAGGTGCACTTCTTTCCTTTCCTCCTTTGCCCTGCCATTCATTTTGAGTTCAATCGCTCATTTGTTTTGAAACAGATACAAAAATTAAAAATTTTTAGTCTGGTAATGCAGATGGACCTTTTTAATGTACTCTGAAAGCTAGTGTTTGAGTCTACTTCTTTTGAAGTGCAGTTATTAGCAGATATTCGCATCCTTTCCATAAGAATCACTTGCTATATATTTTAATACGTCTTTGCACAGTAGAAAACTAGTCTGAGAAATAAGTGCAGCATGTGCTTAAGTATGTTTCTCCTGTGAATTCAGAAAAGCAGAGAATCCAAAAGCTTTTCCACAAATGAAAAACACTCATTGATGTCTCCAGGTTCATGCATTAGCCGGAGCAGGTGGGATAGACAATCTCCTACTGCTGGATCTGCAGAAGTTCAAGCCTTCCACACACGCTGTGGCAGCAACTGGAGGAGGTGGAGTTAATATGGCTTCGCAGCAAAAATGGAAAGTTGGGGAGCAAGAATTTGAAGCGCTCATGCGGATGCTGGACAACCTGGTGAGAGCACATTGATGGCGTTGTCCATATAGTCTCTCTAAGCTTTTGAGTGTAGGATTAACTTCCATAAAGCAAATTATTATTTTCTGGTTTCTTTGTCAGTTTGAAAATGAAGACGGAGTAACTTTTATTGTATATGAAATCTCTTCTGCTTGGTTTAGTTTTTATTATGTTAATGTATCTGACAGTAGTATTCTGTCTTGATAAGAATTTATAATGTTTTGAACTTAAATTTTGTTCAACTCATCTCACAAACATTTGCTTTTTATAGTAGCTTAGTAATAAAAATGTATTTTAATCGCCAGCAAGTAAATTGACATAGCAGATTCCCTCTGTATTTTGTTACTAACTCTAATATTAGGAAAAAAGATGGTAATTTGTTATTTGTTTGAAATGGCCATTTCACTGCACTATGAATTCTGGAACAGCATTCAATTCAAATAGAGTGAGGAATGGGGGAGTGTCATGAACTAGGATGTGCCGTTGCGCAAGACAGATAAACATCCTCATGAACACTACCTAGGTCATAGCCTGAGCAGGGCGTCATTTGGTGGTCACGCGTTCATGAAGGTGGGAGGAAGATGAAGTGTGTGTGGAGTCCTGTTCAGTTCCTACTGTGCTGTATTTTAGATGGGTCTCTTGAATGTTAATAATATGAATGAATGGTGGATGAGATGACACCACTAGTCCACTCTCTAAAGAGCTCAGTGGACCTGTTTAATGCATATAGGGCAGCACAAAACTTCAATGACGTATTTGGATACTTTTTCCTGATTTTTTGGTTTTTAATTTTAATTTTTTTAAAACAATTTTTTCTTTTTTTTCCTCCTCCATAGGGATACAGAACTGGCTATGCCTATAGGCAGCCGTTAGTCAGGGAAAAACCCAGACATAAGAGCGATGTTGAGATCCCAGCCACTGTGACTGCCTTTTCCTTTGAAGATGATACAGTCCCACTTTCCCCCCTGAAATTCCTGGCACAGAGGCAACAGAGGGAAAAGACAAGATGGCTGAACTCTCCAAACACATACTTGAAAGTTAATGTGCCTGAGGAGTCCTGGAATGGGGAAACCAGTCCCAGGACTAAGATCACGGTAGGTAGATGTTTTAGGCAGTAAATTTACTTTAGAAAGTAAATTATGAACAGAGGAGATCTTTAACAGGATTAGCAAATAAGTTTATCAAGCAAATAAAAACAGACTTTGGGGAAACTTAATGGCATTAGTACTAAGGGTCCCCTCTGTTTGGGGAAGTGGGGTTTAGCTGTTTGGAAGAGTAACAGTTTATGATAGAATTTGACAATGATTTCCCACTTGTTACTAGCTCCTTTGATTCCTGAAGTAGAAAACAGTTTTTCTACCATATCTTTTTATGCTATCAATTATCCACCAAACATAGTAAGGTTTTAAATCACCCGTGGGTTGTTCTCTATACAAGGGAGACACAAGCTCTAATTCATCTCTAACTGCTCCTTTTCTGTTTGTGAGCCTACTGAAAACAGACTTCAAAGAGTCTGTTCATGCTACTACTTTCAGTGATGATCAAGAGTTTTCTCCTTTGGCTCACCAAGATTCTTCCACTGTGTTTTCAGCCTGGAGAGAAGTGGCTCTCTTGGGACTATGAAGCGCGTTATTTGCTATTAGGCTACTCCCAGTGGCATAGTACAATTATAAAAGCATCAGCTCCTCCTGCTGGCAGGCTAGCAAGTTTCTGAACTTAAGTTTGGGAGGAACACCCTCAGCAACTGATTTAAAACCCTGCTTACAAAGGAAAAAAACTACAGACAGAGGTGGAAGTTGATCGCATGAACAGGGGCTCTGGTGCTGGTGGATCTATATGTGAGTTACAAGGAAATGTGATCCTTTCTAAATATAACTTCATTAGTACACAGTTTTTCAGGAATGTATTTTAGTGTTTACAAAAAGTAATCTTGATACGTGTTCAAGGCAACTTAAATTCTCTTGGGCAAACATACAGACTTGTAAGGAGTTGGGGTTATTTTGTGGGTGACGTGGTATTGAGAATCAAGTCAGGAAGTCCTTTCTTTATATCTCTACTTGAACAATAAGACAACACTGTGACTTGTTCTTCCCCAGCATTGCTGGGTTTTTTAACTTCTTTTTTTTTGTTCTTTAAGTGGATGAAAGCTGATGACTCCTCCAAGACTAGTGGAGGAACGCCAATCAAAATTGAAGATCCAAACCAATTTGTTCCTCTAAACACAAACCCAAGTGAAGTGTTGGAAAAGAGAAATAAGGTAAAAGAAGTGTAATGAAGAAAATTGTAACATTTCCAGATAAAATTGTATGTTCAAATAATGATTCAACACAGCAGTAAAATAACATTTTCAGAGGTCTGATTTTACTAAGAAGTTTCTTCTATTGTATGTGATTTTTGGCACTAAAAAGCATGTATTTAAATGAATGATATACATGAAGTCTGTAGATACATATGCAATATATATGTAAATTTTTAATGCAGTAGTTTGGTAAAGGATGAGTATTAAGTCTGGAAATGATAGACTGGAAATGGTAGTCACTGCTATTTAGTATTATATTTAGTGGATAATTAGGTGTCAACATGAACTGAATTGCTGTCCGTCATCTACAGCGTGATTCAGTCCCAGAGTGTAGTCTCACTCTGTTCTGTATTAATTCTCCTAGCACTTAGCAAGCTGGAGTTTCTATGTTTCAGTCTGCTTCCTAATGGCAGTAGAAAAAAGAAAATGGGAGGTTATTGTTGGACCTCTCTGTAAACATAGATATCTCGCTGCTTTTCCCTTCCAGCATATAAGACACTGACTGTCAGACTGACCAAATACTCCACCCTAGGCATAACTATATTAACAGATATTCAGGACATTTTCCATTTGATTACATATTTTCTTCTTTCTTGGAAAGCACCATATCAGTATCCACGGGGACTGAACTGGAGTCAGAAGGAGCAACTCCCTTAGAACCGGAAAGGCACCTTCTAAGCATATAGAGATTAATAATACAAGTCCCAGACAATGATTTTTAAATTCATGCATGTCAGTGTCTCATTAGATGGTTTATTCCTATTTTTCTGCTGTAGATTTTTTGTGTGTGTGTGTGTGATCTGTATTTGTATTTATATCTGATCTGTCAGTCTCTTAAGCACTAATGTGAAGCTAAGGCTGTTGGCTTGGGGAGAATAATGAGGTATTCACAAAAGGAAAAACTTTACCAACCTTTGTGATCACAGATTGATCTCTTAATAGCTTAACACAGGTCACTTATTTTGGCGGGGTGAAGAGGACAGGTTGAGACACACACTGTTCCTTGGAGCTTATTTCTAAATACTGGCTTTCATGAAATGCAGGAGCTGGGGCTAGGGTGGATATTTGGGAGTACCTAAAGGGTTAAACAACATATGCAGTGTATTTGGAGCTGGAAGGAGAGATCTTAATTTTTTGGTGCAGCAGCATACAGCTTGATCCTCCAGCCATTCACTGCTGCCTGCGTTACTGGCTTTGCAAAGCTGATGGACATAGGATTTGTTAAAGAAAAATAAAAAATATATGTTTCTAACCCAGTTTCTTTTCTCTGTATAGATAAGGGAGCAAAATCGATATGACCTAAAGACAGCAGGACCACAGTCTCAGCTGCTCGCTGGGATTGTTGTGGATAAAAAGCCGAGTCCAGTGAGTAGGACATAATTAATTGATTTACATATATTTGGATTATTCGGCTGCCTGTCTTTCAAACATCAGTTTGGGCCATTTTCTTTCTAAATGCTTTGTTAGAACTGATTATTTTAATGCCAGGTTTTGGATGTGCAATAATTATTCATGTTTCGTTTCAGAGGTTTAAAATGTTAGTTTCAAATGGAGATGTGCATGGTAGGTTTGCCTGCTATTAATATTAATGAAGTAAGACCCTTGTCTAAGACCATTTAAGCTAACGAGTGATGAACTTTGCAATGCATAGTGCCAAAAATAGTTCTTTCATCAGTCTGTGAAACTGCTGCTAAAGGAAATGACTGAAGCCCAGAAATAACTGCATTTAAAAGATGGGATGGGACCATGTAGAAGGCAGTTTTCATTAGAAACGGGCTTCTTATTGGGCGGGAGGGTTTCCAGTGTCTTACCTGTCCACACCATCTTGTCTTGAGTAGAATACTCTTAATTCCAAATAGTACAGATATCCCTAATAAGGTTATCTAACAAACTGTGCTGAATTGTAATTGGAATTCTACAGTTTTAAGAGTTTCCACCATCCATGGGTTAGTGCATCTGTTTCCTCATTCTGGTTTCCAACATCCTTTTGAGATAACACTGAGTTTGCTTATTTATTTCAGGCAAAAAGAATATTTTCCAAATGAGTTTTCTTGCAATATGAAAAGAATTTTAATTTTGTCATTGTAAGATTCATCTCAGATCAGCTTTTCCAGTTAGATTCCTAAACTGGAGCATGAGCACAGTTACTTTCCTACAAAAAAAATTTCTAGAACTTGAGGCATTTGCAGAAAATATGGGAAACCTTATTTTTGAATCCCTTCAAAGGGACTCAAAGTTGTTAAAGAACTTTCACTTTTCTGAAGAGTATATTAGTCCCTGAAGTGTAAGCTATTGAGGCAGGTCTCTACTGCTGAAGCTGTCCCACTTTATACAAAAAAAACTCAAATAATGATTGTACTGCCGCAAAGGGATGGTGATTTACAGCTCAGTGGTCAGTGTTCATTACTATGTGAATGCCTATTAAATGGGGTAATTTTAGTCTGGATGCATGTGTGGTTTTCTTCTATATTCCCTGCCAGTCTGTGTCACCAAACTTTGGTCAAAAAAAGATACATTAACCACGTACATCTTGCTTGCTTCTTTTATTTAACTGTTAAATTTTGTGGTTTTCTCTTTTCCAGCCAATGCAATTTGAAGATGATGAGCATGCACCACCAGCACCACCCAACCCGTTCAGCCATCTCACAGAAAAGGAACTGGAAGAGTACAAGAAAACAATTGAGCGCAAGCAGCAAGGGTTAGAAGGTCAGTGGTGTGTTTTTAAATGTTGGGGTTTACATTTTAATAATGAATTAATTTCTAGTTTGAAAATACCTACTGTAAAAAATGTATCCGAGTTAATTAGCAGCATATCCTGTTGGCAACTGCTTTGCTTTAGAACTAATCATTCCTTGAGATGGTAGAATTTTTTGTTAAATGTTTTTCTTTTTTACTTTGGTTAATGCTATAATTAAAGCAAGGAAAGGTTTGCACAGAAATGGGGTTGGCAGAAACACTCTTTAACATAATGACTTTTTTTTTTTGTCAGAATCGTAGAATAACTTAGGCTGAAAGAGCCTGTGAAGGTCATTTTAGTCCGACCTCCTCCTCAAAGTTGATTTCAAAGTTAGATCAAGTTGCTCAGGTCTGGGTCCAGCTGAGCATTGAATACCTGTAAGGATAATGATTCCACAACCAGTCTGGTAACCTTCCACCTCATTGTGGATGTTTGCTAAGTAATCTAGATGATACATGAATAGTTGACTCTGAAAAGTGATCTTTGCCACTTAGATTCTGAAATAGGTGGCCAGGTAGAAGAAAGCACTGTGATTCTGGGTTCTTCTGATACCTGTTCTGATATCAGAATTCACAGAAAAAGGCTACTGGACTCTCACTTGAAATCTGAGATTGCCATGATACTTTACATTTGGTACAACTGTGTCAACTGGTTCTCCATTTTCTGACCCTTGAATTCCAGTGGTTTTGAGCACACATTTGTAACTTATTATTTTCAGAAGTTTACTGAGATGATTGGTCTTGGATTGTTTCATTTTTCTTTTATTATCCCAATGTGCAAGACCCATCTACTTTCACTTTTTACATCTTCTTCCAATACTACTGTTTCATAGGGAATTACTAACTCAGGGTTGTTTGTTTTTTTTAACAATAACACTTACTATGCACTCTTCTTCACTAATATTGTGTAATAAAATGACTTTGCTATATATCACATTCAGGGCATAGCATAATAGCTTACTATAACAGCAAACTGTGTGACTTATGGCTACATAAAACCATGGGGCATGCTACCCAGAATGCAACCCTGCTACCCTTTTTAATGCTTTCTATTGAGGAACTAATATATAATGATTGTTAACAGATAAAACGTGTAAATCCATAATTCTACAGAGTTTAAACTGTGTATTGTAACTTATTGAGGTTGTCAGCATGAGCAACGCAATGCTAGCAGAGCTGTAAATCTTGTAGCACTAGCACTGACATTCTTGCTTGATTTTTACTTTTGCATGGCTACTAATTCACATCTTGTCCTGCAGATGCTGAACAGGAATTATTCTCAGATGACGGTTCATCTGTGTCACAAATTCAGTCACAAACTCAATCCCCGCAAAATGTCCCAGAAAAATTAGAAGGTATTCCATGCAATTTCTATATAATGCCAATGGCTCTGATCACCTGAGTCATCCACTCTTCTGCTGCATTCTTTACACTTGCATGAAGTTGGCTGAGCCAAAAAGAATCCTCTTTTACCAAGTCTGGGTGGGACTCTGTCCAAAAAACTACTTTCCCCAATTTTTTCTGATGCGTAATTCTCACAAACAGAAAATAACATGGGACATACTGAAATTTAGATATTAATGAGGTGGAGGAAATAGGTACTATATTTTGATTTTATTGAAAGTGTTAAGATTAAATTTTTCACCTAAGACTTTTCCAACACAGTCTAAGAAGGCATTTGGAAAAGGTGGTTCTCTAAAGACGTGTGTGAAATGGCTGCATTTTCATAAATTAGTCTCTTGCAGTAAAATGTAATTCTGATTGTGCTTCAGACTGGATAGACTGTATTTGTATATACTGTGTACAGCTTGAGCTGTATATGTACCTGGCAGAGGGAAGGTTAGCTTTTTCAGTCCATTTTGCTTTAATGACATTTTCACAGTATTTATCTGTTTACAATGAGTGCAGATAAAGGGGGAAAAAAACCCACATGTAAGCACTTTGGGTTTCATTCTTCGGATCACAGTCCAGACTCACAGACTTTGTTTCAGTACTGGTTTTTTTGCATGATAGTGTACGTAAATAATTGCAAAATTCTTTGTTCTTTCAGAAAATCATGAAGATCTCTATACCCAGAATGCTAACCTAATATCTGTGGAGTTGCCAGTTGTGGTGGTGAACGGCAAGGATGATGCTCATGACGTGGAAGATGATCTCACCAAGAGGGTCAGTCAGTTAACCACTAGTACTGTGGAGAGCGTAGAGATTACAATTAAAAGCTCTGAAAAGATAGAAGAGGCCCTGTCCCCTGAAGGGTCACCTTCCAAATCCCCATCAAAGAAGAAGAAGAAATTCCGCACACCATCTTTCCTGAAAAAGAGTAAAAAGAAGGAGAAAGTAGAAGCGTAAGTGCAGTTCTGTTGTGAGGAGACATTGCACATTTTTAACCATTTAAGTTGACCATTAACAGCGTAGTGTTAGGGGTGTGCAGTAACTGGACTTTTAACCTAAACAAAAAGGAACTGGAAGAGGTTTTGCTTTAAAAAAAAAAAAAAAAACACAAAAAAAGAACAACAACAAAATCTTCATGTTAGTTGAAAATTAATTCATCTCTCACTTAACTGTGTCCAAAATTGCTGTGAGGGTTGGAAACATTCATTAGTTTCATGTAGAACTACACTGGCAGGTGCTCAGTTACCGTCGTAGCAGGATCGAATACCATCACAGTATGCAGCAGCGAGTTCTGCTTGGAGTATTTTGCAGACCTTAAAATTTTCAGTACAGTTAAAGTCTTTATTAAAGTTACTGTTGAGTGGTCATATGACTTTTTAAAACTGCTGTCTCATTTGGTAACCAGACCATACATTTTTGTATTGTGATTTTGACCATATATTTTATGTTTCTGTACCCCTGTTGAGTGGGTGCATATTAACAGCACACCTTTAAATCTTTTTTAAGATTAGATCGTATAGAAATATTATACACTGGCACATAGTATTAGGGGGAAAAACTGTGTAAGAGAAAGTTTATTTGGAATTATACAAAATGTCTAAAGAATTCCATTCTTCAATAACTTTTTTGCCAAATATTTCATTTTAGTGAAATATAATTTTTGAAGACTTCTTTTTTATTCTATCAGTTGGGGGGGGGGGGGAAACCCTTATTTTTCAAGAAAGGGGATTTTATACACTTAACATTGATAATTTAGTTTAACTGGCAAAACAAAAAGAAGATTTTATATGTTCAAATGTTTGTATACCATTCAGTATAAAGGTATTATAGGCATGTGAACCAAGCATTTAATAGTAGAGTGTATTTAAGAATGCTTGGTTTAGAGTATACTTAAATATAATTCAGGAATCCAGGGACTTAGAAATCAAATGATAAAAGCATATAAAATTGAACTGGATTCATGTTTAAAAATTACTTGTGGGTTGTTTTTTTTTTCTCTCATGGTATTGCTAATGAATGAAGAAAAATAATCTCTTAACATAACCAAATGAAGGAAACAAAACTGTTAAAAGGGAAAGTGAAATAGTAAGAAAATAGGAGGAGACAAAGAAAGTAAAAGTTTGGTGATTATTTTTTTTAAATATATGATATGGATTATGGGATATTTTTATTAAATCAGCAAAGTGACATTTCCATATTAGATGTTTTAAATAATTTGTATGGATTCATACAGAGTGCAACACTTTGGGTTTTTCTTCACTTTCATTTGAATTGTAAAAGGGTCTCATGAATCTGTGTTGTCCTTTGGATGAACCCAGAGCAAATCAGAGCCTAGTGCCATGGGTAAGGGTGGTACTGCCACTTACTCATTTTTACTGATATTGTCATTTTAGTACTTTTACTGTATTGTAAATACAAACTAAACATAGAAATTAACATAGGGTTTTCTTCGCTGTGTCAAATTGTCTGTAAATCAGTCATCGCAATAGGAAGTACGTTTTAAAGATCCATGTGATTCCCAAATTGCCAGTTGAAATATTATACAATATATAATTGTTAAATATGGCTGGAGAGTGGTTTGGCATGCAAAAATGTTGATTATAGCATGTTCGGGGGCTGGTTAGCTTTGACCGTGTAAGTGTGATAATGCAATGTTGGAATGGATCCTGGAAACAATTTTCTAGCTATCACTAAATACTGGAATCAGTGTTTTTAATCATAGTGGAAACTTTCAGTTGCTTACTTTGTTTTTTATGTTCTACATTATTTGTGTTGTATTACAACATATGTAGAAACAGTAACCTGTGAACTACGCTTTTCATAACTTTTTTAAAAATATATCTAAATGAATGCAATGTGCATAAATATTTTTTAAAATGCAACCGTGAACTATTTGCACCTTTTGCTAATGCCTCTATTTACTTGCTTTGGCATAAAGAATGAGCCAGCCAACTCTTGTGTCCTGTGGAAAATATATAAATGTTATCTGAAATTGCTCATAGATGTAATGCTAATTAATGTTAAATCACAAATAAACAGTATTTTAAATAGATGGATTTTGTAGAGCAGCCTTTTGTTTATACAGTGCTTTTACACTCTCGCTTGTAGAAAAGATACCTTGATTATGCACATTGCTTCTTAAGGATTAATTCTGAAGATGGTTTCTTGCTTGTGCTTATTCTGAAAGCTATGCAAGAAAAGAGTCTGATCTGATTAGAGAACAGTTGTTTTCTCTGTCACAGGTCCTGGAGATGAAAGAGGACAGGCCTGTGGTGAAATAGGCGGCATTGTCAGGCAGTTGTTTTGAACCCCAGTTAAGTTTGTGCTGCAGGCTTTCCTCTCCCGGGGCACGCTTCCCCATCTTCTTGGTCTGTGTCTTCTGCTCTGCAGCATGGTTTACATCTGACAGCCTGACACACAGGACTTGGGTGGTTTAAGTGCTGTGTAAGTACAGAGCAGGGAAATAGCTTGTGGATATTATGGGGTTTTTTTCATTTTATTAATGAAAACAAAGGGGTTTTTGTAGGGAAGGCTTTTAATGCAAAGTTATGTGAAGACATCTGTGTCGTGCCCGTCCAGCATATGGTATATCTCAGAGTCTCTGAGGCTGCAGAAGTTGCAATGTTATGTTTTTATAGCTATATCAGCTCTGTGAAATGTCTTTAAGGAGTTCAACAATGCTTATTTTTATTGTCCTTCCACAAATCAGCCTTTTGTTTCTGTTTACAAGAAAGTCGAAATCCATCTCTCTGAGTCTGGTGACAGTTTCATGAACTCAGTCCCTGTGTGGGAGGATAATTTTGGTTCAGCATTTTAAATAAATCTTAACCAAGATTCAAGTAATTTTCTTACTATCATTTGTCTCCAGGAGCATCTACAGTCTGCTTAGTGCTGCACTAACATGAAAGTAGACACTATATCAACACGAGGAGCTTCCACTGCCAGGCTAAGTGCATCTGTAGTTCTCTTCTTTGAACTCTCTTTATTCCCAAGAGTTTACGAACCACAACAGACTCTTCATTTTCACTTAGATCTTACTCTTTCACAGTGTTACAAGAAGGATCTGAGATTCTGCAAGCCTAAGTATGGAAATAAAGTAGATGTTCATAACAGGCATAACAGACATTAAGGCTTAAATCTTGGGAAGTAGGAGCCCTTGGAAAGACAAGCTTCAAAATGGATCATTGACATGATAGGAAATAATTATTGCCGTTAGGATGTTTAACCCAAGAGCAGTGCAGAGAAGCAGCAGTGAGTGCTATGAGGAATTACATGCGAGCTACCATCCAAGAACTTTATAGAGGAAAACAAAGGATTTATAAAGTTGCTCATCTTTCTACCCCACTTTTGTGGGATATGGCCATACTAAAATCTGTACTGTGATCTGGGTGATCACCTGCCAACTTCTTTTACAGACTCTCACCTGTTTTGGAGGAGTGTTACATAACAAACCAGATTTTCCTTGATTTGCAAAAATTGCAGAACAAGGTATACTTTAGATCAGGCTTTAGATGCTGCAGGGAGACAGGATTGTGTCATGGTGAAGGCTGTAACAGGCCATTTTGACCAATATTTTCCTGCCTTGCCAGCAGAGTTATTGTACACTGTTGAGCACGTAGCATAAATTGCTGTTTTCTCTGGTGTTCAGTACTTGGGGATTTTCTATTTTCTGGATGCCTGCTTTGCAAAACTTGAGTTTTCACTGATTCAGCCTGTGGAAACTTCTGAAATATGATGTACTGCTAAGTAGCCAAGGACAGGGAGAAGGGGCCACTGTGTCCCAGACTGAGCACGTGGGTCTGATGGAAACTTCTGATGTGAGCGCTGATGTTCCTCCTCTCCCTTCCTGCAAACTGGCGGGGAAATGCATCCCCTCACCCACGGGGTTGCTGCATGGGTTGGTGTTTGTTCTTTCAGGGATCCAGTATGTTAAATGAGGTGGAGGACTCTCTGAAAAAGCACTAATTAGAAACTGCCTGGCGCTGTGCGTGCAGGCTGCTGGAGCGCAGGCAGCCCCTCTGTGGGCATTGCCTCGTGCACGGCTCAAAGGGCATGAGCAGCAGCCCGGCGGGGAAGGCCACGAGGCTGTTCCGTGGAGATGGGCGCTTCTGACATTTTAGCTGTCTCAAGCCTATAAACTCCTATTTTTAAAGACTCGCAGACTGGCCAAATGTGCAGAGTTTTAAAGGAATAGTAGAAATCTCATCCCTAATCTAAAGGATGCTCAGCCCTTTGCCGCAATTTCTAATCTCAGTTGCAAAACCAGCAGCAATTGAGGTTTCTAAGAGAGAAGACTGCCAGAATGTAATGTGGAGAAACTTGTGTTTTTCTACAGCCTTGTTCTTTGGAAGCGTTTGGTTACATTAGCTTTACCTTTTATGCATGCCAGCAGTACATGCAAACACACCCAAGCAGTTTTCAGGTGGACCAGCACACACACAGCATGGATAGTTTCAGTCAAGTCTGATCAACTTGTAAGCAAACAAAACAAAGCCTGATGATGAGAAATGGAGGGAAAAGCTGGTCACAGCTTATGCCCCCACCTCTGGTATTACCCAGGTAGATATTTAATCCTTTAAACACACTACTACCTCAACAGTGGTGGGAGCTACACAGGCCAATTATTCTGAGCCGGGGAGTTAGAAAAAAATATTTTCTCAAAGTCCTTTTACAACTGGTTGCACTGTTCTTCTTTCTGTGTCCTCAAGGAGCAATGTAAATTTGACAGCTGATTGCTCTGAAATTGTGGTTGAGTCCCAAGTCAAACACAGCCTTTGAAAGGTGAAAATTCAAGCGGCCTTTAGATGGCATCAGACTTTCACGTTTGCTGCCTTCGTTCCCTGCAGTCGGAAAGCCATTAACAAAGAGCTTTCAAAGAAAGTATTTTGGTGGAGATTTTGTGGGCTGTATTCCAGTTCTAGTGCAGCAAGATGAAAGCAGACATCTGGCTGTCGGACTCATTTTCTTTACTGATGCATTTCAAAATCCAGCAATGGAGCGGGCTTTGTCCAGGAGGCAAGACTCCTCCGCTCCCCTGATCCTCTCGTACTTTCACAACTAGCTATGATTTTTTTTTTTCTTTTGCACTTGTGAAGTCACTCCACGGAGCAGAATAATATCCATATGTTCAATCTTTTCTCTCTAGCAACCTTACCCACAGGCCTGAGGGCTCTCAGCATTTCTGGGTGGTTGGGGCAAAAGTGACAGGAGTCCCTGGGGGAGGGTGTGCAGGGGGACAGGCCTGAGAAGCAGCAGAGCTTCATATGTCTCGTGGTCAGGGCAGAAACTTGCTGATCTCCCCCTCAGGTGAGCTGTGGGTATGTGAATGGAGAACCAGAAGTCATGACAGCTGTGTCTCTAGGAAGATTTATAGTGAAGGAAGATATTTAAAAGTATTAGAAAAACCTGCTGCTTTGGAAGTTCAACCATGCTAGTTTGGAGGGTTGTACTAAATTTTCATAACTTTAAAAGGGAATGGTGTGCTTTGCCACTGCCAACCTCTTTGTGGCCCCTTGCTCTTCAGCAGATAAATTCTGCCAAAGGCACACTTGGGCGTCTTGGTCTTGGTCTCATCTCAGAACTGCACGTTGTTGGAGGCTGAAGGCAAGGTCTCATGAAGTACCACTGCATACTCACCCTCTTCTTAATGCTTTCCTCCAAGTGTCATCTTTTCGGCCTTGTGGGAAATGGGATACTGGGCAAGTTGGACCTTCATTCTGATTTGTTACAGTTGTTTTTCTGTGTTAGTCAAACTTGGGAAGGGAGGGACTGACTTAGTGCTTTGTGCTGGTAACTGTTGTGCATGGAAAATCAGGGGGTGGGGGGTGGAGAGAGAGAGTGTGGTCAAAGGGACAGATGCCCCAAGTTGTCCAAGAGCAAAAAAAGGCTTGTTTGATTTTTTTAGAAGTGGAACTTTTAAAAGCAGAATTTCCTTTTTGGTCTGTCTTGCCTGACTTTTCTAATTTCTCCTTCCTATCCCTGTAATAGATTAAATTCGGGGAGAGAAAGCCAAAGGTTCAAGTTCACATGAGACAGATGCAGGCGTTTTCCCCACTAGGATCTGATGCTTATGCTTAGGTGTGATATTAGTGCATCCCTGTCACTGCAGGTCCTCAGCTTATCCTTGAAATCAAGCTGGGCTGTGCCACAGACCTATAGTGCCATGGCCAAACAGGGAAAACACAGGGCGTTATCCTGTCAGAGTCCCGGGTCACATTTCATACAGAGTCAGACCACACAACGGGGCCAGTGCCCGGGGTCGCTGTCACAGCCTGCGGAGACGCCTGGCAGCGGTGCTGCACTCTTGCCAGCACCACGGAGGTGAAGGCGCCGTTCGCCCCCCGTGCGCGGCTCTCCTCCTCTCCATCCTGCCGGAGCTCTGGCCGGTGGAGGGGAGTGCTGCTGGGAGTCCAGCCCAGGTGGGCAGAGGCCATGCTCCTCTTGCCATTGCATCTGCTTGGCCACCCCCGAGGGTGGCTGAGCCCCACGTGGGCCCAGAGGAGCCTCGGCAGCCGCTGCTGAGCTCTGTCTGAAGCCAGCGCGGCTCCTCACCATGCATGTCCCTTTGCTGCCAGCAGCTCCCGGCTATTGTTTTATTTTAAAGTTAGTTACGTTAAGTGAAAAGGAAGAGAATAAATTTTGGCAGCCGGCAAACACAGGGCTGAGGTTCACTGCCCACCCCGCCAGCTGTGCCGGGCTGCCCGGGCTCCGGGAGACGCGTGTCAGCTCTGACGCATCCCCACGGGTCAGAGCAATGGAAACGGGCCAAACCCGGCTGCCCAGGCCGGCGGGGCGCCAGCCCGGCTGCAGGGCTCTCCCAGCGCCCGTGCCACGGGGCTGCTCTCCGCTGCTCCATTTTATTTTTTTTTTTTTCCTCCTGTCTTCTCCGACCAAAGTTAAGTGAAAAACTCCTTGTCCTGTATAATTGTGTGAGAACGGCTGCGTATCAACAATGCAAAAGGGGGGGGGAAAAATCAATTAGGGGCTGAACTGGCTGCTGACATGTACACAAAAGCTTCCCACCGCAGTTGCGTGGGGTTGGCAGCGTGGTGGTTCCCCCGCAAGTGTCTCTTCAGACTGACTCTGCTTCATTTTTTCCAGCCTGCCAGAGCCAGGCTGTTTGCACCATAGAGCTAAGAGCTGGGCTAAGCTTGAGCTTCACTGGGTGGTGAAGCTCTTTCACATCTGCTCGTGTTTTAGCAGCTCCAAGCTACTCTTAGTTTGAGTTTCACCACAGAAATGGCTCTGGTGTGTGCTGAGCGATGTTTCACCAAAGTCCTGGGGGAGCTTCTGTTTTGTTCTGGAGGGCTTTGGGACTGGGGAAGGTGGCTGTGTTGGCTTTGGCTGCAGGCGGGGATGAGCACCTGGCCTGGAAATACTTGCTGTAACGCACACAGCTGCCATCGCCGTGCGGGGAAGGGGACGTCCCTTCCCGGCTTTGCGTCCTTCTCTCCCCGTATTTGGAGGGAACGTTTCATGTCAATCCCAGATGGGATGCCGAAGAGATGTGAGCATGGGTAGTGACTTATTGGAGAAGTTTCATCCCAGCTGTGCCAGAGCTGCCCGGCTCCTCACCTCCCCCAGCCAGAGGAGTCAGGGATCACTGAAGGCCCTTCCCAGGGCTCCCCATCTCTCCAGGGGGAGATATCCACTCTCTACCAGTGCCAAAGGATCCTGCACCTTTCTGTCTCACCTACTTCAGTATCATAATTTCCAGGCGCCCTTTGTTTTGCATTTGCAGTGGCAGCTTGGTACGACTGCGTGTCTCTGGACACTGCTGTAGCTTTTGCAAATTTTTAATTTGCAAATGTTATTTATAAAAACAAAACTTGTTCTCCGGGTTATCAAGATGGCAAGTAATTAAACTCTGTGAGGAATAACTGAATTGCTCTGGGGTGGCAGCGCTGTCCTGACCACAGCTCTGAGCAGGAGCCTTCTGCTCCCCAGCAGACGCTGCCGGCTGGTGCTGGTTTTGACCTTCAGCACGTCAGCTGCTGGCTGCTCTCTGACCTCCTCACCAGGCACAGCATGCATCCCTCTCCTCCCAAAGGTACAGAAAGTTCAAATATTGCCTAAAATGAGGTGCTTGAATTAACAGCCTGGTTTTTCTCAAAGGACTGAGCACGTTTGCCAATGCCAGGGAGAGCTGTAGAAGAGCATATTGCTTGTTCAGCCCTCGGCTTGATGTATCAAGAGCCAAATAACCACTGAGCTGCAAGGGGGGAAGCAGCCCCCAAAACCCAGCAGCATGGCAACCAATTGTTGTGCTTGAGGACCTCACAGGGATCGAGTTTCCCGGTGAACATCCTGGCAGCTGAGCCCTTTCCCTCTCCTCTGTGCACTCACAGGGATGGGAGGTTGCTGCAGATGGCTGATTTTCTGTATCCAAGGTGTTGAGAGCAGCTAATTGATTTTTGATAAACATGCCTTTGTATTAAGGGTCTCTGAGTGTTAATGGCAGTGCGGCAACCTGCCCCAGCATGTCTCACGAGCTGGTGCTTGCTGCAATGGCACTAAGGCTTGAGGACACTTCCAAGTCCCCACAGCGATGGCCCGTGCTGTGGTAAAGCAGCTGGTGGGACATCACCTCGTTCCTCTTCCCTCTGTAATAACAGCTGAATAACAGAGGTTCTGCAAACATTCAAAACTTCATTAAATTTGTATAAACTCAGCCCCAAGCTGTGCCTGCCTGTGAAGGTAGCTTGCTTTTAAAATACTTTCTATAAAGAAATCTAGCTCTAACCTGAGGTGGCGGGATGGCCGTGCCTTGCCGCTGTGCCATTACCTGCATGTCGGAGGCTGTCACTGTGCCCCACCATGTGCTGAGGTGCTGTCTGCCTGCAGGCTTCTCGGGCATGAAACCCCGCTTCCTTGGACATGATTCCAAACATCAAACTTAAGTAAAGAGAAATTGCAGCCAGTGCCTTGAGAAAACTGGAAAATAAATGCATTTAATATACATGTAGTTGCACATGCATCGGCTGTACAAGCAATTGCATGGTATCTCCTTGTCAGCAAGACCAGGCACAAGGACTAATTCTTGCCTTTCCCACACTAAAAACGTCCAGCCTGAAGCCCAGATGGGTCATGCAATGGAGGATGTTTACCTTGCCGCACCTTGTGCGCCACTGGCCAGGTGTTTGGGATGAAGAAGGGAAGGCAGCAGCAGCAGGTTAAGCCTTTCTCAGCACGGCTTGCTTCTCTGAAGGTGTCTCTGGGGTCTGCGGTACAAGCAACCTGTGCAGAGGGATGTGTGGGCCAAGCAGAAGCCTGGCAGACTGGGGAGGACAAACACAGCCCAGACTTTATCAGCTGGGTGTTGCCAGGGTGCAGACATATACCCAGGCAGGTGCTGTGCTGGGGCCTCGGAGATGCTCCAGCGAACCACAGCCTTGTCACTTCCCAAGTTACATCTTTGCTAGGTGCCAAAAATGACCCACAGAAGGTGGTGTGAATACACTGCAGCAGTTTATATGCAGTGCTTTGCCCTTGGATATCAGACACTTCCAGCCCCAATTCTTCTTTAGATGGATGGACAAAACAGAGAAGTTGGCTGTCAGATTCACTCAGCAGAAGGGGAACATGGGGCAATAACTCCCTTCCCCAAGTATCAACTATGAATTTCTTATTGCAGTGACTTTAAACTTTCTTCCCTCCCCAGCAGGCAGTTGCAAAGTGTTTTCAGTACTTGTTCTTTCCATCTGGCTAGACAACTCTCTCAAACACCAATACCTATAATTGCATATATTATGTATATTTGTATATACATATTACACATGCTAATTATATCTACAGAGGCATTAAATCATTTACCTGCTTCAGTTTTATTTTAAAATTGGTAAGAGTCAACATTCAACCAGCATTAGGAATACGCTGTATAAATAATTAGAGTTTATTTAGATTTATTCAACAGTGTTTACATCCAATAAGGAACTGCATCCATTTAAGCATTGATCTCCTGGCTGGCATGTCACCTAAATGCCATCATTCACATTCAGCTGGAGCAGCTGGTCCTTCCTGGATTTGTTTAATGGGGCCAACTTCACAAATGACCTGGAAGAGGCACATCAGGCAGACTTAGCTCTGCCATGGTCTGGGTAACAGCAGACTATTTGGTTATTGGAGTGATTTTTCTTATAACCAGATGTTTTCAGCTGACTTGGCTTGATTTCTGCCTTGCCAGTTGCTTTATGGTACTAGAGATGCCCCAAATGCCTTCCCAGGGCGAGGATGAAGGCACTATGTCAGTGTTACTTGGACTGTCCTGCCAGCACGCTCGTGCCCGCTGGTCTGGCGGGGATGCCTCAGCACCAGCCGCTGCCTGGCGGCTGCTGAGCCTTTTACAAACATTTCAAGAAGTGACAGCGTCCTGTCCCTTCATTTAAAATGAGCTTTATGCAAACAGGGCGGGCAGGGGGAAATATTCTTGGTGATCTACTTACACTGGGCATGTTAGGCTTGTAAGCAACATACACGTGTGAAAGCCTTCACTTCTCTATTCAGCTTCTTCCTCCAGTTTAACCCACGTGGGTCCTGATGTGAACACCGTGACGTGCACACCACCGGGTGCTGCACAGGGCAGCAAGAGGCTTCCAATCTGGCTGGAGAGATCAGCATGTTTTACACAGGGGATCAGCACCTTTATGTCCCTGAAAATAATCTTGTCCAAGCCGTTGACCCATGGAGGGTTTGTACAAGCAGGTCAAAGGGTCGCCTGGAGCAACTGGGCTCCCAAACAGCACCTCCAGCACCCCCTGAACCCCGCATCAGCACGGCACGGCTCGCCAAGGCTCGTCCTGCACCACCAGTTCCTTTCTGGGGTGGGTTTTGGCAAGCCACCCACGTTGCATTAACCCCCTGCGAGATCAGAATCACAGAATCATTCAGGTTGGAAAAGACCCTTGGGATCATCGAGTCCAATCATCAGCCCTACTCTACAAAGTTCTCCCCTACACCATATCCCCCAGCATCTCATCTAAACAGGATTCAGCCTTTAATCCCAGTGCACCCTGGGTGCTGCCCCCCGGAGCAGGGGAGCGCTGCTGCCCCGAAATACAGACCCTGCTCTCATTTAGATATAATCAAGGCTGTCAATACTGCTGATTTACTGGACACTCAGAAAAACCATTTACTTGGAGAAATCAATACTACAAGAAAGAACCAAAGTGACATCTGGGTGAATGGAAACACGGTGCTGCATTCCCTCGGTGTCCGTATAAATGCCGTCCGCACCGCATGCAAAGCAGCACCTGCCCCCACAGAGCCCTGGACACCAAGCAGAGGGTGTTAGAGAAATGCGTGATACATAGGCAACGCAAAGGTGCGCCAAGCCTGCGGAGGACACAGGCTCGCACAGTCTCGTCTCCGTGGGTCAATAAATTAGGTGGCTCTTTGCAGCAGCAAGAGCATGAAATGCCATTATGTTTTATCACAAACTTGTGATCTTGAGCATCTTTAGTGCTTTGATTTTTGATCCTAATGAAATGAGGGGATGCTGTGAGAGGCAGGTCTGAGCCCTCCTCCTGCTCGGCTGGGCAGGGAACTGATGCTGCTCAGCGGGAGCCTCTCCATGCCCAAGTAGGTGCTTGAAGGAGAGGCTGCAAATTATCCCTGTGTGATGATCCCAGCTCCGGCAGTTTTCAAGCGAGGAAAAGTCGTCCATGCTGTAATTAAATAACTTTGAACAGAAGTCTGAGATCTGCAATAATGTTGTCAAGGATGACTAAGCCTCATACACCATGCAGTTGCCACCTGGGCATTGCACTGACCCGCCAGCGTGCGTGGTGCAGCCCTGGACACCCCGGGCTGCAGCGGGGCGGCTGGAGAAGTGTTAGAGCAGGAGCTCCTGACTGATACAGACTCTGAAGCCAAAGCTTAGCTGCTGCCGAAGGAGCGCTGGGCATGCTGCCCTCCTTTCTGAGCTGCTCTGGGGCACGGGCAGGTGGAGGCAGCCAGAACTAACCCCTTTTTATCCATATTTTAAAAGGGCAAATTCTTCACATCCATGGGTCAGCAACAAGCTTTTCCCCGCCAGACAAACCACAAAGGCCACTCTGCTGCCCTAATGCCCAAGTTTCTATAAATGGCTTAATATCTGTAAAATTCAGATTGAACGAGGCATATTCCCATAAGGAGAAAGAAGATCTGGCATGCAGGGAGCATTCCGCCGTATCAGCCTGTGCCCAGCATATGGATTAAATAGGTTTTGCCGCGTGAAGCCAGCCGGGCTCTTCAAGGAACACAAGTGCATGTGCATATGTGCTGTTTTTGGCAGCCACCTCTAATTTGACAGATGTGATTACGAATTGATTTTAGGATTAGACGTTGTAACTCCCCTGGTCCTAAAGGAATGGCAGCGTCTCTTAGCTCCCGTGTTAACCGAGGTGCTGCCTGGCTGTGGCCAGGGGCTGGGATGGCCTCTCCCGTGCTCCAGCTCCAGCAGCCAGGAAGGATGCTCCTCCCCGCCGGCCGCCTGCCTCCTCAGAGAGATGGGGTACAGCGATGCCCAGTGCTGCGCTGGTGGAGTGGCAGCGATAATATCAAGTTCCTGATGGCTCCTTTCGTCCCACTGCTCTTCGGTTGGCACAGTGTCTATTTTCTGTCTCTGTGAGTTACCTTGCCATTCTCGTTAATTCTGCGTGCTATTCAAACTCATCCAGCTGCAGTTGTCAGAGAGAGCATTTAACATGGATAGGAAAAACGGGTGTGTGTGTTTATGGAGGTGGGTGTATACATGTATATGTGGATACCTGTATGTGTGCATTGAAGTTTCTGAAGTTCTCAGCAAAAACATCTTTGTCATTTCCATTTTCATTTCATCTTTTCCAGGACTACTGTCTTCCTCAGCCATCTCTGCTGGGGAAAAAATATTTGTGCAAATGTCATTTTCAAAAAAAAATTAACATTTTTAAAGCTAGAAGAATCTGTAGAAGACTTTCCCTGCTACATAGATTTAATTTTTATATGTGTATAAAATTGCCATGGGCAGCAGGGAGCTGCAGTCACAAACTCTCTTTGCTTGTGCCTCATTCTGCAGGGTAATAACCTGTGCACTCAGCTTCACCCACATGGCCTTAAACCCCTGGTTAACTAATTTGCTGGGTTCCAGCCGTGCCCCTCTCATCCCTAAAGCCAAGGCAGTGGAGCACTTGAACCCTTGAGCAGGTCCAGACCCGGTCCCACCAGCTGGTGTCCCCAGGGGGCTGAGGCAGAGGGCCCAGGTTTGGCACCTGCTTTGGCTCTTGTCCGAGGGCTGAGCAGCAGCAAGGGGGACGGGGAGGGTCAACCCCAGTTACATAGTCGGGGAGGGTGCTTTTCCAAAAATATTTTGATTGAAAAAGATATTGATGTTCGTTCTGACCAGGAAGGAAAGGTTAAGACAGGACTGAGACAATCATCAAAGACATTCACTGGCATTGATGGGGCACTCTTTAATTTACCATCCACCACGGCTTAAACTTTGCACAGGAGAGCACGCCACAATCTGGGCTGGCTGGCCGCGTCTCCTGGGCTTGTTCTGAAGTATCGCAGAGGATGTGCGAGAGGTGAAGGGCCCCTTGGCCAGGAGCGTAGCAAACGAGAGTTGCTCTGGCAGGGCTGCCGAACCTCTGCCCGCTCCTGCCTCCGCTCCCACACCTGGGAAACAACACCAGGGTGCAACTTGCCACTGGCCGCGGCTCACCTGTACACTCCCTGGATGCAAGAGAAAAATCATTAGAAATGAGGATGTGCAGTAAATTACAAACAGCTCCTGGACACCCGGAGAGCAGGAGCAAGGTTTGTTGTCTCATCGCTTGCTCTGAAATGTGCTCGGGGCTGCTGCTGCTTGGGAACGAGGACCTACCCCCAAACCTGCCCCACAATGGGTGCTCCCTTCCACCGCAGGAGGAAACATGCACCGTGGGTGCCATGTGGCTCATTACGGTTACCAACACAGAGCTTTTGATGCGGTGGAGCTTTGGAGGAAGCATCCCGTGCCTGCCTGCCTAGGGTACAGCTCTGGACAGGCAGCAGAGCCAGATCCTGGAGACCCCGCAGACTGAGCGCTCAACCAGGGCTCCCCAGCCAGCCTGTCCCGCCATGCTGGCGGCAGACGGACCCAGACTCCTTCTCCATTTCTGGGTGGGATAAAAAACACCCACCCTATTGTTTGCGGCTGTCCTCTAGAAGTTTATAAATAAACCCCATTTCCCTGCTGCCTTTGTGCTTTTCCATTTTGACGCACCCTTAATTTCCTCCTGTTCCAGAGACATTCAAACAAACAGCCCCTTTTTTCTGTTGTTGTTTGTTTGCTTCCTCCCAGCTTGTGTCTGACCAGGCGTCAGTGGCAGCCCATGCGCCCGGGCACACCCCGGGTGCTGGGTGCTGGGTGCTGGGTACCAGGTGCCAGGATGCCGGGCGCCAGGACGAGGTTATCTGACAGTTTCTTATGAATTACCCCACGTTGTAGGTGTGGATGTTAATATGCAACTTGGTGACGAAGCAGCCGGTTTCATCGTGTGCGTGTGGTGTGTTAGCGACGGGAGGAGGATGCTGAGCAGGCCAGGGATGGGATGCGGGAGCCTGGTGTCATCCCAAACAAGTCTTCCCTCTGCAGGGTGAGGCAGAGCAATCAGGCTCCTGCAGACCCACGCACAAAGAGGGTGACCCACAGGAGTCACTGCTGCACAGGCAGAATCACACACCCACCGTCCTAAAAAACAGGTGATTCCCCGATTAATTTTAATGGCAATACTTCATTTCCGAGCATTTTAAAGCTCACTGCATGCTGGAAATTCACAGTCCTTTGAAAATTACTCTGACTAACAGTGTCGTTTGTGTAAATATTTAAGGGACATTAAAATCCACCCATGATCTGTGTAACTGCCCTTCTCTCTGTATCAATATTGGGGATTGCCTGTTTCTATCTTTTTTTATAATACATGGCTGTATTATACATGGTCATAAACACAGGTCTGTGCCCTGGGCCAGTACAAGGAAGGGCACGTTTTGTTTTTTCAGCACTCGCATTGCAAGGGCAGGCTAATTTTTAACTCCTTCCTTCTCATTTATTTATGCCATCTGGGTGAAATCTCTCTCCCCTGGCTGGAGCCTGGGGTGCAAGGGGAGCCGGGGAGGGCAGAGATGCTCTGAGCATCACTGTGCTGCAGAGCCAGGGTGAGAAGTTGCAGCTGTGGGATGAAGCTTTCCCTTTTTTGTTCCTTTTACACCTGCTTCTGCTGAAGCCCAGGTCCCAAGAAACACCAAGGGCCCACATTGGTGTTACGGCAGCCCTTCTGCCTCCTAAGGTAAAGACCTGTTCAGTTTTTAATCTCCAGCTGGGTGATTCCCATGCAACAGTGACGTTGCCCTCTTCCATATATGTGCTCACACCACTAAGGTTAAAAAATAGGAGAGAGAAATCTTAAAATATCTTTACACCTGAAATTCAGGAAAAAGAAAAGAAAGCCCAAGGAAAGGGATGCGCTGAGCTGTAACAACACGTGGCCAGCCCTTGAGCTGCCACGTGGTAGCCCAGCCCTGGTGACGCTGGGGACACTTATGGCTTCACCCAGTCTCACTGCAGCACAAGCGGGTGTCTCCTGTTATTTGACATTTTCCTTCCTCCTCCCGAAGGCCGAGACATCTGTCGCTTCGTATCCCGCCCATGTCTGGAGCCACCAGCTCCAAAGAGGAGCAGAATCAGACGGCGAAGTTTCGCCGCTCCACTGCCTTTGTGTGCAAACCCAGTTTATCTGTATTGTTTGACCAGCGCCAGCAAATTACACCCTGCCTAATGTGTCGTTAGGGAGAGGCAATTAAATACCAACCCAACGAGTATTGCGGCCAACATGACTGGGGAGAAACAGCTGCAATCTGCATGGCAGCTGGGAGAGACGGGTGGAAAATATTAACCTTTTTATTTATGTCTTTGCTGTAACCTCCACCGTGTCTGGCTGCCCGGCTGGGTGAAACCTGCACAGGGCAGGGTTTGGCAGGGAGTGGGCAGGGATGGCGCCTAGATCCAGTGAGTTTTCACCTGTTTGGCTTCAGCCCAAACGACCGGCGATGCCCACCCTGCACAGTGCTGGGTCGGCTCACCAGTGGCTACAGGACTCTTTGCTTTCACCCTGCAGCCGGTCTCTGCCTTTCTCCAGCTGCTTTCTGGCCCTTGAGCCCTGGGGGCTGCTCCTGCTGGCAGTGGCACCGGGTGGCCACATCTTGTATGCCTGGGTACGATTTAGTGCTTCAGCTTGGTTGCCCATCAAATCAACCCTGGTTTTCTATGGCGTCTTCTTCAGCGCCCCTGTGCCCCAGCTGCCAGCACTGAGCTTGTGGCGGTGCCATCCCACCGCCAGCCTCCTGCACTGTCCCCAGGTGGGATTTGCTGTCCCCATCCTTCTTCACCCACCATGCCCCACAGCACGTTCCTGTCCTCCTCCCTCAGCCTCCAACACTGAATCACCCCCAAGTGTTTTGAAGACAACAAATCCTGTTGCTAATTCTGGACATCCCAATAAATACCTTTTTCTCCATTCTCCAGAGGCTATGAGTGCTCTGAGGGATGGGGCCATCTCACTGTGGGCTGGAGTGTTTTCTCAGTGTTAGACATATAAATGCAGGTAGCTTTGACGCAGGATCTCTGGGATCAGCTTTCTGCAGGTACCAAGAGCATTTCTGGGTGGATGTAGAGGAGTGTGCTTGCAAACAGCACCTTTAAGCACTGCCAAAGTGGGGCTCGTGGTGAAGCGATCTGGCAGCCGGAGCAGGCAGTGGGAAAATTAGCGTCAAAGTCTCATTGCAGCCATGGATTTAAACTGGTTGGTGTGGACCGAGTCATCTGCCACCAAGTTCAGCAGTCTGAAAAACAGAGCAGATACCATTTTTATTCCTCTCTGTCACCAGCTTTTTGAGAGTAAATACTCACAGGTTTGTAGAGTGTTTTGTGAGCCCTGAACAAAGGGTGGCTGTAGGAGTACCCAGGAAGGGAAATACCCAACGCAGGGCAGCAAGTCAGTAACACGGAGCAAAGTTGTTCCTGCTGAAGGTGCTGCCTTGGCCAGCCCTGCCAGGCACCCGCGGTCACTCACTCCTGTCCTGCATGTTGGGTTGGGGGCAGATGGGGCATTGCAAGGCATTTTGTTTGGTTTTACTCCTCACGCAGTTTGCTCTTTGGGGGATCCTACAGCATCTGGGGTTCTGGAGGAAACAACAGTCAGAGGCCTGGAGCAGACGGGGAAAGGGTTAAAAGTGCAATGAGTAGGTCACTCTGATTTTTTGCCTTTACAACCAGTGATTTTTCTAGGCCAAGCAATGAAACAGATCAAATCTCTTCTTCAGGCACACATCTGACAGTACCATGTGAGAAGCTGTTAGTGGAACCAGAGCAGGTGAGGATTAGTAAATGAGCAGCAAAGTGGGCAACGCACTGGCCAAGGGGAGCGGTGGGGGATGTCACCCCCCACTCAGCAGAGCCGGGACCTGCCCAGAAGGGGCATCGGGACCAGCAGCAGCAGGTTTTGCTGCAACACAGGGAATAAGTTGGAATAAGACACAGGGATCTCGGTCCATTGGAAAGAAATCAGAAGCCATCCATGTGGCATGGCTGTGGGCAACAAACCAGGGGCCGAGATGCCGTGACTTGCTCGTGGTGCTGGTGCAACAATCAGCCACTGCCAGGGCAAAGGTGGAAGATGCTGGGCGGGATCAACCTGGGAGGATGCACGATCCTTCTCCTTAGTTACAGTGAGAGGGGGGCAGAGGAAGACAAGGAGGAAGCCATAGGGAAATACTGGAGAGAGAGAATAGTTTTTAAACCACAGATAATGTTGGCAGATGAACAAATGAGTATTAACTGGTGGGGGCTGCTGGGAAGCTGGGAAATTTGTGAAGGGGATTATATGACGCGGCTGCTCAGAATAGTTAGACTAAATGACCCAGGAGATCCCCTCTGGTTTCGGCCTTCCCTTGTGACACCAGGTGCTCTGAGTAGCAGCAGAGCCAGTCTATTTGTATTTGAATATTAGGATGTCAAGCAAGTAAAGATGAGCAAAACTGCATCCAAACACTGCTGTGCTTTTTTTGTTCTTGGGATGTGCCAGGAAACCCTTCTGCATCAGTTCCTGGGGTCAAAACCTGCCTGCCAGTGCCCCACAGAGGCGCAGCAAGCCCTGCCGCAAGCCACAGAGCTGTTGGAGGGAGCTGCTGGTGAGAGATGAAGGAAATCATTAAGCAACCATAATTACACTGCGAGACTCACGAGTTGGCTCTCGATGTGTTGCTCCCACACTAACCTGGCAGAGCCGGTGGCTGGTGGCACCGGCCGCTCCCCAGGTCCCTCCCGCAGCGGAGCCCCTCCCGGGGAACGCTGGCAGCCCCACGCCACGCGCTCCCTTCCCCAGCCGGTCTCCATCACTGTGGGCACCGTGGCCCAGGGCTGCTTTCCCCTGCCCGCTGTGGCATAGCAGTAGGGACAAGAGCAGCGTCCTTGTGTCTCCCCAGCCCCCAAAACCACCCCAGCAGCCTGTGCCCGTCAGCCCCCTGTAGGCTTTCCCTGGACACTGACCCCTTCTCCTGGCTGCAAGCGAGCAATGACACCTGGTCTGTGAATGACCCCTTTCGCACATGACATTTTTTCTAAAATTTAATTAATTTTTAAAATTAAACCTTTATCCAGCCTTTTATTCGGAATAACCAGGGAGCCCCTTTGAAGGGCCACAGGTAATTTTTCCCTATTATTTTGTTGCTACCATCACTGGAGTCAAGAATTGGCTGTGCCCTGGTGGATTTCCCCACCATAATGCCACCCCCAGCTATTGCAAAGCCCAATTTAGCCACGAAATCCAAGGGAACTAACTTGTCTGTGCATGTGCCAGATGGCCCTGTGGAGGGCAAAACCGAGTCCCTGTCCCTCCAAACCCCTGGGCATCATTTCTGTGTGCCCCGTCATCTTGTGGAAGAACAGCTGGAAACCTCCCAGAACGGAGGTTTTCTTCTTGTCAAGTTTCTGCCTTTCTCTTCCTCTAGGCTTTATTTTCTGCAGCCAGCTCATCAAGACATGAGACTCGGAGAGGGTGAAAGGGAAAAATGAAGCGCCTGACTTGCTAAAATTTGTGCATGATCCCAGGGACGCATGGTTTCATAGCTGCCAGCACCTCAGGAAGGTGAGCTAACATATCAAAACTCAGGGGGATTGGGAGGCTATTTATTGTGAAATCAGTTAAAAGGCCAGCTGGGGAGAGGGACACAAGGTATTTGAAAGTGAGAAGAGTCTCAAACCATCCATCAAGAGGTCCCTCTTTCTATGTTCTTCCTGCAGTGCATCCTCCAGGGCTTGTCCTAATGGCCCCTCGGCCCCTCAGCCCCAGCGCAGAAAGCACAAATCTCAGTGATGTGTTGGATGTCACAGATACTGAGTATAACATAAAAACCCAAAGCCAGAGCATGCAAAATTGCACACTGTGAATATTACAAGTTCTTCCGGCTTGGAGCAATGTCAAATGACCTTCTCTTTGTCCGCCAGCCTAGACTTGAGGATCAATCAGTGTATTCCTAGGAGTGGTGTAAAGTTTTCAGTTCAGCAGCCAAAGAACTAGATCCTCCACTTGGCCCGTTTCACCAGGGACACGTTCTTGGGCCTTTGGCCACGTCCATCCTCCCACCTGCCTTGGCAGATCCCATCCACCCCTTATGGAGCCACCCAGACCTGCTGGGAATATTCAGCAGTGAATCCACCCACCAAGAGATGTGCTTTTTTCTGCTGGCACAGCGCAATTTTAGACCATATGTGTGCTTTCCCTTAAGGGTGGGCAAGAAAATATTCTTTATTATTTTTATATCCGTACTGCATAGCAACTACTGTGAAAGGCCAAGCACAAACGGCGAAGAACTGGTAAGAGCAAAGAAGAGCTTGTGCCAGCTCACAGCCTCTGAGACAGAAAACTTACAATTGCATAGATGGAGAGTGGGGAGGGCAATCAGGAGGCGGGGGGGGGGGGGGTAAAAAAATGCTTATTGTAAAAGAATAGATCATAGCTCAGGCTTGCTTAATGAATGCTGGATGAGATCGGGAGGCACCACACAGGTAGCTTGTAAGGAGGGATTTCAAAGGAAATTAAGTAGAAGCTTTAGAGGTACTAGAAGGATGAAACTGTAAATAACAGCAGCATAAATGGATCTGAGATAAACAGTATGGCTGGGCAAGACAGGAGCAGGCAAGAGGAAACATCAACACCATTTCTAGGGTACAACCGCTCCAGACCACCTCTAGCCCATCACCACAACAACAACAGTATCCATACAAAAAGAAGAAAAAAAGAGATGTGGTAGTCCTCCAATCAATTTTTTAATGTATTGATATCGCTCTTGTGCAGAGAGAAGTACCTGCCCTTGGCAGATGGGCAGTGCAATTATCACTTGGAAAACAGGTTCGTCCTTCCAAAAGGGCAGCAGCAGACTTTTAAAGGCAGGTGAAATTTTATAAAAGGATTACAATGGGATTAGCTGGAAAGGAGAGAGAGCAGGTGCCTCCAGGAGACTTTGCAAATGGAAACCCAGGGTTCTTCTGGCCCCCACCCTTTCAAACCCTCTCCAGACCCTGCCAGGTCTGTCCAGGGGGTGATTTACACTGATGCTGCCACCGGAACAAATTGAATAGGTAACACCTGTGATGTGGGGAAATAGCGGCTGTGAGTGTGTGAGACCAGCAGAACAATGTCAAAAAGCACCCACCGAAGGGGATTTACCATTCGTGCTCAGAGCTGTAGCTCTGTTTTTCACTATTTGGTCCAACAAAGGCACAACACACACGCACAAGATACCCAGGGCAGAGCAGACTGGGATGCTCACTCTCTAACCTAGGGTTTCTCCGGGCAAGTCACACCACCAGGCAGCTTTGCACCTAAACCCACACTTTGCTGTGTTGTGGAGCACTGAAAAACAAAAGCACCTCAGCAATCTTACCTCTTACCTGGCCCAATCCCCAGATGATGGGGTAGATATTTTTTCCACTTCTACGAGTGTGAATTTGGTAAGAGCACCATGGGCACCTGACCTCTGCACCCTCAGGCCACGCTCGCCTTGCCATGCCATGCCGTACCGAGGGCAGCATACGGCCACAGGCTGCTGATAAAAGCTCTGGGGATCTCCCACGTGGTGAGCGATGCTTTGGCGATGTGCCCGGGCAGCGGCGGCCGTGCCGATGGCGTGGGCAGTGGGGCTGTGCTGGCGGCTCACCCCAGCTCACCCCATCTCCTGCTCCCATGGGCCCACAGAGCTGCACTCAGTCCCTCCACTTTTGTCTGAGAAGCAGCTCCACCATCACCTTGCAGAGTAAAAACTGACGGTAAGACTTCAGGGTGAGCTCAATGCTTAAACAAAGTAAAAGAGAAGGCAAATAAAGAGAGCATGCCCTTAACTGGCTGTATTTAGAAGGCTGCCATGGATGAGGGTGCTGGTCCACAGCTGCTGGATGTGTGCAGAGATGGCAATATTGCAAAACCTCCTCCCTTAGCACTCCATGTTGCCTCTCTGATCTGTCTGCTTTCTCCTACCCACCCCTTTTTTTGCAGCATACCCCCCAACCCATATCCCCTAGAAACCCCATTTCTCCTGAGGCAGGTCCCTTGCAAATCCTGCACTTGGACCATTCCCTTGGAAACGCTGGTATTTCCCTACCCCATTCCCTAACAAATGCCTTAACCCTCTGCTGTCCCAGGAGCAGACAGAACAGGCAAGTGTTCTTGCACCTCCTGACACCTCCAGTGGGCAACAACCTGAGCTGTGCCTTGCCGTGGACTGTCTCTGAGTACAAACCTCATGGGGACAAGGACTGTCCTGCATCCTGCAAAGCTGCTCGAACCCCTCCAAGGCCAGCTGTTTGGGGAGACTGATAGTTCAGATCACTTTTCTCTGTGGAAGTAACTTTAAAGAAGAAAATCTCAGAATAAAGCTAGAAGGGAAGGGAATCAAAATTATGATTATTCTGGCTTTGAACCCTGGGGATGTCACACTGGGAAAAGCAGTACCCACTACTGATGGTTGAATCAGCACCGATTCATACAAAACATTCAAAAATATCAGAAGGGTTGCATAAGTGAATGAGGAGGATCAAGAAATGCAGTAGGTAACAGAGAAGGCTGCCATTAGGCATGGGAACTACAGTATGAACTCCAGATGACCATACACATCCTCATCTTCTTCTGGGAGAGGGGCCGAGATTTTTAAATCATGTGATTTTTAAGCAATCTGATGCTGGCTGCCTCTGCTGCCTTTGATGTGTTTTCAGTAACAACTTCTTGTACTTTAAGCTAAGGTCACGGAAACCTTCTCCCCGTTGGTGAGCAGGCAGAGAGATGCCCTCAGCGCTAGGCTGAGCTGGGCAGCACTTGTGCCCAGGTTTCCAGCAGATGCAAGCAGGGCTGGTTAGAGCAGAGTTGCGTTCCCGGCTCGGTCCCTGCGCAATTAGAAAGCCAGAGACTCTCTGCCTGATGTTTTAATGGGAGTGTTTGCCGGTGCACACTTGTAAAGCAGGAATTGTGTCTTATCTCAGCTAGTTAGTGGAGTTAATAAAAGCCAAGTACCTTTTGAGTCCTTTGCTCACCTGGATCTCCTTTATGGCTCCCACCTCCACCCCCTGCTCTGTTCAGGCCCTGCTTTTCCAGCTGAAATCCTGCTCTTGCAGATGGCCAGACACCTGCGGGTGCTGAGCACACCCCAGACCGGCAGCGGCGTGCTCTCCCGCTCCCCTCCCGGCACACCGGGCTCTCACCTCTGCCTTCTCCAGGCCACGACTAAATCCAGCTGATGCTTCATGCCCTGCCACTGCCTAATTTTCCAGGGACTTCCCATCTCCGGGCACTGCTGGTCCATCCTGTGCCATCCATATTTTGGGTGGTAGTAGGGGCACTCTGCCACGCACTATGATAGGACAAGTTGTGGCATCTTTGATGCGGCAGCAGCCGGGTGGTGCTGCCGGCGTGGAGGTGCCATGCTGCCATGGGAGAGCCTGGGCCAAGAGCCTGGAGAGCCGGCCTGGCTCCTGCACGTGGCCTGGGAAGGGTGTGCGACCGACGAAATCCTGCAGCCCTGCTTCCCAACAATAGTTTGCCAGCCTCCAGCAATTGGGAGCTGGAGGGACTTCATTGCATGCGCTGCCATCTGGGGCATCGTCCCCTCTTGGATGATTCAGGTCCCCGTGACGCCCGGGCTCCAGGTACCAATTAACACTTACTAATATGGCATCTTTTAAACGCCACCGCAACCTCTCTTCTTACCTCCAGCCGGCGCTGGCCCCTGTGAGGCCGGTGAGCCCCGCCAGGCACACGGAGCCCCATGGCAGTGGGGCATTAGCAGGTCCCCGCACCCCAGCACATCTCTGGGGCGATGCTTCACCCCGGCCGCTCCCGCAGGGCTCCTCAGCTGATCCAGACCGACCCGACCGGCCAGGCAGGAGCAGGGTTTCACGCTGTAGCACCGCGGCTCGGGCGTTGCCACCATGGATGGAAACAGAGCCAGGAGGGGGTCGGAGGGCACCTGCTGCCGGCCTGGTGCCAGCGGGGTCCCCTCTTGCTGCCCCCTCAACACTCACAGACCTGAGATGGCAGATGGTTTGTGGAAGTGTGAAGACTCGCCCCCCTCCTCCTCCTCCTCCTCAGCCCCTGTCAGGCCCTGCGCCCTCTCCCCAGGGTGCAGGTGCTCTTTCTCCACCTGCCTGGCTGCAAAACAAGGGGAAAATAAGGATACGCCCCAGCCCCGGTGTGCCCGGCCCTGACCCCGGGTCTGCAGGGATGGACAGGGCTGGGGGGAGGCTGGGCCACCCCCCACCTGCTCTCCAGCTTTGATTTGCTTTGGAAAAAATCTATTAATTGCTTTTGGACTTTGAACCCAGAGAGGGCTTTCTGGAGGGCACCATGCAAAAAAGGAGGAGTAATTTGGTATTAAACCACTGGTGCTTCGTGCCGTGGGGGTCTGCTGGAGGTAGGGGCTGCGCCCCCAGGGCTGGGCGTAGGAGAGGCCCCCAGCCTGCCTGTCACTCCGGGTCCCTGCCCAGGGAAGGACCCTCGGGCAGTGACGGGAGGTGACAGGGGGTGACAAGGGGCACGACAGGCCTGGCTGTGCCTCTGTGAGTGGGTATGGGTGCAGCGGGGCCCCCACCACCACAATGGCACTGCGAGTGCTGTGCCACTGTCCCAGCGGTGCAGTGCACTGTCCCGGGGGTGCCGTGTCACTGTCCCAGGGGTGCAGCGCCCCTTTCCTGGGGGTGTGGTGCCCCTGTCCCCGGGGGCGCGGTGCCACCACCGCGGGCGCCACAGCCCCCCCCCCCCCCGTTTCCAGGCGGTCGTCTGCCGCTGGGGGGGGGGGGGGGGGCGAGGGGGCTGTGCAGGACATCCCGGGGCTGCTGGGGGGTGACCCACCGGTCCCCCCCACCCCGGGACAAGCTCCCCCCCCGCTCCGTGCCGAGAGCCGCGCAGCCGCCGGCGCTCGCACTCCGCAGGCGCGGCCGGGCCGGGCCGCCCCGCCGGGGCGCGGGGGGGGGCGGGACGGCGGCGGCGGCCCGTGGGGCGACACAGCGGCGGGGCGGGCGGCGGCGGCAGCGCTAGGACCGCGGCGGCCGCCGGGCTCGCCGGCAGACGGACAGACAGGCGGACAGAGAGACGGACAGGCGCGCTCGCAGCGCCGCGCGGGGAGGCGGCGGGGCATGGGGAAGCGCGGCCGGCCGCGGAGGGAGCCGCGGGGCGCGGGGGCGGCCGGCGGGGCCCGGTGCCCCCTCGGGGACATCTGCAACACGGGCCCCGCGGCGGGCATGGACACCTTCCTCTACAACGTGCAGGTGCTGCTGGAGGCCGCCAGCTACCTGGAGCGGATCGAGAAGGAGAATAAAAGTAAGTGTGGGCTTGTAGCCGTGGCCGCGCGTGTGCGTGACCGGCGGGGCGGGGGGGCGAAGGGGGAAAAAAAATAATAACCTAAACTTTTGGCTGGCAGCAGGGGCCGGGGGCACAGTGACAAAGAGCGCCGGGGCTGGCCGGCAGTCCCCGCGGCGGAGGCACGCGTGGGACCCCCGCCCGCTACCGGGAAGCCGGGCCCGGGGGGAAAGTTTGGGATGGAGAGCGGGGCGAGACGGCGCGGGGGTGGTGGGGGGGCATCTCCGCTTCTCGGGGAGGGCGGGGGGGGCGCGGAGAGGGTCCGGGGGGGTCGGCGGGCCCCGCGCGGAGCCGGAGCCGGTGGCGGAGCCGGAGCGGCGGGGGAGGAGGCGGTGACACGTCCCCGCTCCCCCCGCCGGGGCATGGGCAGAGTCACGTAGGCAAGCGGCAGCGCTCGCCAGGTAGCCGGCGGGGAGGGCAGGGCAGGGCAGGGCCGGGCAGGGCGAGCGCCCGGTGCGAGGTGGCGACCAGCCGCGCCGCCGCCCTCCCGCTCCGCGGGTGCGGAGGGTGCGCGGAGCCCGCGCCTTTCCCCTGCGGATCGGTGTCCCGAGCGGGGAGCGGGCTGCGAGGGACGGGCGGCCCCGTAGGGAACAACCGCGTTGGGAACAAAGGGGCCGCCGTGCCCCCCGCGGCGGTGCGCGCCTGCGGAGCCCCACGCGCGGAGCGGACACCCGCGGCGCTGCGCCCGCCGCAGCCCCGCCCCCGCAGCCACATGGTTCGCACATGGAGCCAGCCCGCCGCGCTCATTGGCGGTGGTTTCCCGAGGGGCGGGGCCCCGCGGCCCGCTCCACCAATCTGCGGCGCCGGGGTCCCCCGTGTGACGTCACGCGTTGCCGAGCGGGGCGCGGAGCGGGCGCGGAGCGGAGCGGCGGGGGAGAGAGGGGGGGCGAGGGGCCGGCGGGGCGGGGGTGCCGCTGTTCCCCGGGGTGTCACATGCAAGCGCCGCTGGGAGCCCCGGAACCCGCTCCCCCACCCCCCGCGTTTTACCCTTGTTTTCCTCGGGTTTCTCTGTTATTCTTTCTTCTAGTCTTTATTTTGATTTTTTTGTCTAGTTCATTTTTTCATATCTTTTTTTTCTCTTTTATTTTTCTTATTTCGTCCCCAGTTTTCCCTTTTCCCTTTTTTTCCTCCTCTTCATGGACCGTGTGCTGTGCTGCGTTTTCCTTTTCGTTTAACTTTACAAAGGGATCAGCGCGTCCCCCACCGCCCCTCTCCATCGCTCCATCACCCTCCACTTGCTGCTAACCCCTCTATGGCAGCTATAGGTCCCACGCAGGTGACAATATAGGGTGCCCTTGTTCTGCGGGAGCAGCTGTGTGCACGCAGGCTTCCAGGGAAAGGGATCCCGCTGCGGAGAAGCTGCTGTGCTGCTAAAGCCATGGGGGCGATGGGCCGAAAGCCCTTGTTCTCCGCTTGCCCAGAACAAATCCAGGCTGCTTTTCTGTTTTCGAAAGTTGAATTAATATCGGGGTGGGTTTTTTCCTCACGTGCTAGCTGTTGTTTCGTAATGAATCTGCAAAGCCACGCATCTGAGGAGCTGAGCAGCACCGCGGCCGGCAGCTGCGAGTAGGAAAACGACAGGAGTTACCAGCAAAAAACGGGTTTGCGTGTGAAAGCAGCAGCACTGCTGCTTTGGAAATCGAGTGTGAGACCGCTGGTTTGTTTTTGTTTTTTTTCTTTCAGCATGTTCCTGTCTTGGAGGTGAACTGTCAAAATCGTGGGGTTTTTTTGGGGAGGGGATAGAATTTTTCTTGCCGTTGAGGTGGATAGTATCTGGGTTTTTTATATGCTCCATTTAAAAATGCATCATTTTATGCAGTTCCTTGTTTGGAACTGGAAAATGAGCAGGACAGGAGGATACTGGATTTTTTATTGCTAAATTTTGAAAGGAGGTGTTTGCATCCAAACAGCTCCATTCCCGACACTTGTTTTCACTGAAGCTTTCACTAACAATCATCATGGTCATAGCACTGAAAATCCTCACTTTGATTAGGCAATTCTACAAAACCTTTCAATATTTTAATTTGCAATCAGGACATTTTCGGTTGAAAAGTCCCATTTAACCAAAGGCTCAACTACTGAACGTGCTGTTCAGAACGTGACCGTCGTAAACCAGGCAGCTTTTACATGTTGCTCTCAAACAAAGAAAAATGCTGCTGGGATTGGAAAACAATCTCTGAGCGCTACAGGCCCTATCTAAACTAAGGAATAGCTGCAGAAGTGGGAGGGTTATATACTAACATATATACATAGGGAAGAGATTTACATGCAGAGCTGAGGTTATTGCACCAAGAGGATACTATGCCCTTTCGTCTGCCAGCGCAGGAGTGATTGCTCAGTGCACCCCGTGCTGGCAGCGTGGCAGAGACGTCGGTAATGGCTGGTCACTCCTCGTTGCAGGCTTCAACCTGGCAATTAGCAGTACCAGAGGAGACCGGCTCAAAAAAGTTTGGTGATGGAGACTGCAGCCAGACTTGGTTGCAGACAGACTCGGTGCTCGCCTGCTTCCTGCAGGATGCCCAGGTCATTTGACCGCGGTGTTACGCAGGGCTGTAACGAGCTATTTTGGTGTTACTCCCGTCAGGAAGGTGGTTGAGTCACAGCCCTGTTGTGCTAGGTGCTGGACACGTAGAGGAATGACAGTGCCCTGCCTCAAGGAAACACAGTCTTAAAAAAACAGGTAACAGGCAGGTGTTTGTCTCTTCCTGGCCAGGACGGGTGACAGGGATGGGGCTGGGTGAAGCGCCGGGATGCTGGCTGGGATCAGTGTCACAGCTGTGGGGAGGCTGAAGGTCTTTGGGAACCAAAGGCAGGAATTTAAGGAAGGGTTATTATGGCTGGACAAGTTCCAAGTGGTTTTCCTAATAGTTTTACACAGTTTCTGATAAACGACACTCGTTCTACATTCATTCTTCCAAGCCTTTGGTGGCTATACCAGATTATTCACCTTTTAAAAACACTGTCCCAAGCAGGAGTGGATGCCATTTGGTGGGGGCCCCCCCTGAGAGGCAGAGTCAACCCTGTCTCTTGTGGATCCAAACTCTTGGCTATCCCTGAGTGTGCATGTCACACCTTCTGGCAGTAGAGGAGCAGCTACAAGGCCCTTTTCAGCCCCCAAAACACACCATTTTCCCACCTCTGCCAGCAGGTCAGTGGTGTGAGGTGGGCGGTGGAGCCTTCCATGTTTAGGGCAGGACTTTCAGTTAAGGCAGGAGTTTCCTACCTGTTTGGTGCAGAGGGAGAAATAAGGAGATTATTGTTTTACATTTATAGGTCCCACATCCCATCATCGTGGTTGTGAATAATAGCAGAGGGGCCGTGGGTTGGCTGGATGGTGTGGAAACAGAACCGCAGGGCTGAGAGCCACGGGGCAGAGTAGGATGTACCAATGTACTGTCAGAGCAGGGGAAGACTATGCTTCAGGAGTGCCCTTTCAGCACCAGCAGTGAAACTACCATTGTAGTATTCACTCAGCTTTAAAAAATATTGGAATAAAAATTATCTGTGTTACAGTACAGTGGTAGGGGAGGCTTGAGTCTTGTTACCAGACTGATTGGGTAAACTGGAGTATTTTAGATACTGAAATATAACTGAATTATTTTTCCAGTTGAGCCTCTGGAAATGAGTAACAGGGATGCCTGCCTGCTTGCTGCAGTTCTCATGGCGAAACCACAAAACCCAATCCCAACACATCTTGTTAACTGACATGTACAGGTTTCCAAATGACCTGTTTCTAGAAATTTAAGCTTGGTATCTAAGGAATAGAAACGTCACATGAAAAAAATTACAGTGGCTGTTTTCAGAAATGGAGGTTGTGCTAAGGGCAGCTCTGTTGGTGTATCCATAATCTCTGCAAATGCCACTTCATGAATAAGCATGGCTGGAAGTCTGTAGCAGCTGAAATGCTGGAGTTTGGAAGATGTTTTTAGAGGCACCTGGAGTAAACTCAGCTGAGGTTTAGTGTGTGTCAAGCATCCCCTTTGTGTGTGTGGACTCAGGCTTTTGTCAGTAGGAGTTGCATAAACAGGTGATGAATTCTTCGGATATGATGACTCTACCTGTAATAGACGTGGTATGTAATATATACTGATCTCACTACAGATACAGACGTATGTTGCCATATCCTTTTCTAAAAGCATGAAGGCAAGCAAGCCACTGTAACTGCAGTGTCCTTATTCACAAGTCTTGTAGAGGTGCATGGGACAGTGGACTTTGGCTCCTCACACAAGACAGCTAGATCTTCTTCACATACTGGCTATGTTTATTGACTTTCTGACCAGGAATAACAAATGGGTGACCTTAGATTTGTCCTTTGCTCCTGAATAATCCTCTCTGAAGGAGAGGAAAACTGAGCCTAGAGGGTGAGTCAACAGTATCTTCATCATGCTCCTTCCGTTTTTTATGTGCTGTTTGGGGTCTTTTTTTGACAAGCCAAAGTAAAGAAGTATCAGAAACCTATAATTAGCGGAGGGCAGAAGGAGCCGAGACTGCCTTCAGTCTGTGCGCAGAGCTCCCACTGAATCAATGAGAGGTGAACACGTGGCTCAAGGTCAGTATAGATGGTCTTGGGTCTTACGGTGATGTGATATATGGAGCAGTACAGGGCTCCTTTATTTATATATATTTTCATCCAGCTCACAATAAGCCCCTTTCATTCCTTCTGGTTCGTGACCTGGCCGCAGTGATTCATGTGTTAGCCACTTCCAGGTTGGGTTATTTTGACTCACACTGTTTGGACCTCAGCATAAAATTCAGAAGGAAGCCACAGCAGGAGAAATGATAGGGCAGAGGTAAAACTGTGGGACTGTGCCAGAAGCACTGCTGAGAACCGATCACGTCCTTTGTCAGCAGAGCAACGTGAGAGCTGGCGGAAAAGCACCTTCTGCTGTTGGCTGGAGAATCCTACGTTCTTCTTGTTTAGCTGAGGCACCCCATCCTGTATATGATGTATTTTTTTCTCATGGGAGGTCCTCTTACTTAATTTTGCAGCTGGGTCAGTCAAGTGACTTGACCAAAGTCACAGAATAAGTCACTGACTCAGAATAAACTGGGGAGAGGAAAGGAGCGAGTAGCCCGAAGAGCTGGTGCACCTGTGGCTTTTGCCTTATTGATTGGCAGAGCTTGCTCTTTGAATCAGAGTGAGGTATACAGCATGCGCTGTATTCCTGTTCAAACTCTTGGGATATCCAGGTGGTTTGGCTCCGAGAAATGTCTGTCCTCACCAGTGGATGGGTTCCAGGCACCAGTGGGAGTGCTGAAAGGGATTATCTGATGCTTTGTGAAAGAATGAGGCTCCTGGATGAGAAATGAGGCCAGGTCCTATAGGCGGTGTAGGTCCCTTGCTGAAGGTATTGCAAGCATTGGAAGGGTGTTGAGTAGGTGGGATTTGGGATGTTCTCCAGCCTGCTGCTGCAAGTCCTCCGATGCTGAGCCGTTACGGTCATGGCTGTAAGAGTAGAGACCTGGTTGTTACAGTGTGTGCTGGTAGGTGGAATATTCAGGTATAGCAGAACTGTTGTTCCCCTGGCTAGAAAAACTGAGGAGTTTTATGGATCTGCTGTGCCCAGAAATTTGGGGAATTGATGAATCTTTTCACTAATTTGAGAGCAGCAGAGAATGATTCCTGCTGGGGATCTCTATTCATGCCTTGATTGCAGGGGTGTTAGGTTTCAAGGCTTTGAAAGAGATACTAAGAGCTTGCAGGGTTTGTGTGAAAGTGGGCAAAGGAAGTTCTTGCATCTTTATGTTCCTCCTCGAGGCTGCAAGGAGTTGGAGATGATAGGAAGATTTTAGAAAAAGACAAAGAAGTGATGGAAAACTAGGCAGTTTAGCCAAGGGGATTGCCTTGCTGAAAATAATTTCCACGTTGCAAAGCATTGTGTTATTTCTAAGCCTTGTGTTCAAAGCAGAGGGTTGGGCATCTTGATTCGTGAGCTGTGTTCCTGTTCCACCTCTAGCTTAGGGTGTGTCTTCATGTGAGCGATTATGCTGCTTACACCTCAGTTTCCCTTCCTGCAGAGTGGAAAGAAAAGAGCTGAAGTCATTGCAGGTTTGAGAAGCTTAAGACATACTTTCTGGAAAGCTCTTAGAAGATTTCTCTGATGGAAGATGCTAGTTTAACGCAAGTGATAGTGATGTTGGTAAAAAACACACCACATCTGTTCTACTTGATTAAAATAGTACAGCAGTGTTTCAGATGTAAATATTAATTGATTTCTGCACTGCAGATTTCTTCTTGGATATTTAAATTGTTGCTAAGGAGGAGGGAAAGGCTATCAGGGAGATTAACAAATCCATTATTAAGGCTGGAAATGGAGGGCTGCCGAAGTGCCATTTAATAAAATGTAAAAAGCCCCTTTCTAAAGGGCGAAGCAGCAGAACACACAATGAAAGTGAATCACAGCTGCCAGAAGGGATGCCAAGCAGCAAGCACTTATAATCAGAAAACTGTACTTACAGATCATTCGGAGCCACTAAATTAAATGATCTCATTCTCCCCTAAAATACTCTTCTCTTAGCCCCTCCCCAGCATTGCCTGTGGATTGCTCAACCACATTTAAAATGTGACTTTGGGGGGTTTTTGGTCAGCAGTTGAATAGCATCGGGCCTCTTCGTGCCATTCACTTTCCACCCACTTTTGTTTCTGTCACATACAACTCTGGCATTTTGCAGGCTGACCTGCCCACATGAGCACTTGGGATGGCAACTAAAAGATTTTGCAGATCCGCTGTGGCTCCGCGGTCGGCTTGCCTGCCTCTTCAGGGCTTGTTCTTTGGGAAGATGTCCCACAGTTTATGCTCAAATTTGTCTTTGTTTCACACAGAATTTTTTTTCTAATTGTACATTGTTTACTTCAGAAACAAAGACTTGGAAGCTGAGCTGATGTGTAAATGGAAGAGCTGATCCTACATCATTTCACGCAGAACTGGGCCTGCTGTTACTTCATTCCAGGGCTGATTTCATTCACCGTGTGTATCAGTGTCCCCCTCCTTCATACTCTTTTATTTTGTATCTTGAACTCGCTTCAGGAGGCTGACACTTTGATGTGCTCCTAAACTACCCCTTCATTTTCCAGCCGTGGCTTTCCCTATTTAATCCCTAAAATGGCACCACGTATCTCCAAATGTGCCGTCAGAAAAACTAGTGGTAGTGGATGCTGACGAGAACCTGTCTTGCAGTGATTTTGGGGCTTCATCGTGGTTTTTTTTTTGGGGGGGGGGGGTTGTGGGGTGGGGTTTTTTAATGTTTATTTTAATTAATTATTGCTAATCCCGAGAGTCAAATGGCTGCCTGATTTTGGAAGCAGGTTAGAGGAAGCACAGTTAGAGCTCAGAAATGCTCTCGCATTAACCCCGCTGATGTGGAGCGGTGTGTGCACCAGTGTCCTTTTCCCTTTGTGAGTAATCCAAGATCCTGTAAGTACTCCCTGAGATTGCTCAAATTTAAAATTTTCCAAGTGGTTTTAACAATCTGCTCTATCAGCAGTTTCCGGTGTAGAAAAAAGAGGTGGGGAGAGAGAGAATACTTCCTTCCCTGAGTTCTCACCCAGACAAAAGCCAATTTTTACCAGTGCTATGGTCTGACTCAGTGTAGGTGTGTGAATGGAGGCTGTCCTGCCTGAGCGAGGGCTGGGGCTTGCTTTTCCACAGTGCAGGGTGAGCGAGGTATGTCCCTGAAAGTGTCCCAGCTTCCTTTATTCTTCAACTGTCCCGTCTTACGAGAAACAAAACAAATCCTTTGAGATTTGGAGATGAAAAGGTCTGTGTAAGAACTGAATAGTTGTATTATTTTTACCTCCATCAGCTGCAAGCCTGCAGTTTTCTGAGGAAACCTCAGAAATGGTGAATCAGCGAAACGTTTAAAGAAAAGTTAGCTACCCTGAATCCACTTTTTTTCAGGCCTTCCTAGGTTGAATGCTGCCAACTCTTGCAACTTCATCATGAGTCTCCTGATAGTTTGTGCTCTGCTTAAAGCTCTTGCTACCAGACACAAGCCATTAATTGATAATCTCATCTTTTCTGGTTTTTTGCAAGGTACTTTTCCAGCTCCCATTCTGATGGAGGAATGCTTGCAAATGTAACCAGTCATAGCCTAAAGGTTCAGACCCATGAAACATGACCCCAATTAGAACTACAAAACAATCCTTCAAGGGTTTCTAAGTCAGTATCATCTTGAGATTCAGATTATTGCTCTGGATGTTCTGATTTTGAATGTTCCCTTTATGAGTATAAATCAAATATTTTGGAGACTGGTATCATACAATTAAATGCTAAGCATTTTTTAAGTTCCAGCAAACGTTAAAGTAATTGGCAAAATTTAGAGTCACAGAAGTGATCATAAGGGTTCACGCCTGTATGAAAATCAGGATGTAAATGCCTAATGAAGATGCTGAGAAGAATGGGGATCAGATTGCAAGGTATAGGTGTGACTATTAAAATGTTGAGGTGGTCACTGCTGTTTACATGCTGCTTCAAACATACAAAGTGGTACATGGTGAGATTGCTGTGTGTGACATCTTCTGTCTGTGATATCAAAGGGCTGTGTTCCCATTAAAAAATGGGTCTTGCACCTCTGCCTCCCATCAGAAATACTGTGTCAGTCACTCCAGGTGTGACTTCCCAGAGCCTGGCACCTTGTCTTTAGCTACATCCCGCAGGTGAGCTGTGGAAGGCTCCCGCCCTGTGGCTGCAGCTTTTTCTTTTGTGGTCTCTCTGCTTTATTCTTGCCACAGTCCGGACAATTCCACCTGTGGAAAGCCCTGGTGTTTGCAAGGAGAGGGACGAAGTGGCTGCAGGTCCCCCCTGCCTCCTAGGCCATGTCCATCTCCCCACCAGGGTGTTGCTGGAGCACAGACCTGCGGCCCGCGGGCTGCTGTGGTGTGGCAGCGATGCTGCCCACGGGTGGCTGTGCCCGGGGCGGGGGGCAGCGGTGCCCACTCATCACCCCACCACTGGGCAGTGCGTGCCGATGGGTTCGTGAGCTGGCGGCGAGGGAGGAATGACAGGGCAAACCACCGGCCCCTCAGGGCCCGGCCACCGGCCCCTCAGGCCCCGGGTTGGCGCGCGGCCATCTCCTCCGGGCCTGGCCACCGGCACCTCAGGGCCCGGGCGAGCGCGGAGCCGCCGCCTCCGGCGTGCGGGCGCCCCGCCGTTGCCCCGGGGGGCTGCGCGGGGCCGGGGGGCGGCAGTGCGGGCCGGGCGCTGTCCCCGCTCAGCCGCCGTCCCGCCGGCGCCCGGGAACTGCATTTCCCAGGCAGCCCCGCGGCGGCGCGCGGCGCCCCGCCCTCCCTCCCCCTCCCGTGGGCGCGGGGCAGAGGTAAACAAAGTGGTGCGAGGCGGCGGCGGGCGCGCGGGTGGGGCGGGGCGGCCGGAGGGGCCGGTCCCGCCGCGGGGCTGAGGGGCCGGGCCGGGCGGGGGGCGGCGAGCCCAGGCGGGGGCCGAGGGGGTTGGATCCTGGCAGGGCCCGAAGCGGGGGTAAATCCGGGCCGGGGCTGGGGCCGGGACCGGCGGCGGTGGGCTGCGGGCCGGGCCGGAGCGGGGGTTGCGGGTGTGGGCAGCGCTCGGCCGGGCGGTAGGGACGGGTCTGGGTCAGGAAGAGCACTGGCCTCGCTGCCTCCCCCGGGGGGAGGATCCCGGTCCCAGTCCTTCCTCCGGCATTTCCTCGCGTGTTCTCTTGCCACCTCCGTGCGCCCACCCCTCGCCCTCCCGGGAGAGCTGCCGCCCCCCCGCCCCCCTCCGGGAGGAGAGGGCTGTCGGTGTGAGGAGGCCCGGGGACTGGGGAGAGACGGCGATCCCTCGCTCCTCCCCCCCGCAGCCGCCCCCGTTTGTAGCGGGGGAGCTGGGAGCGTGGGGGCGGAGGGGGGCCCGGGGCTGCGGAGTCCCCCGGCTGCCGGCCTGGGGGCCATGGAGCAGGTCCAGATGATCAACATCCAGCGGCTGCTGGAGGCGGCCGAGTATCTGGAGCGAAGGGAGAGAGGTAATGGGGGGAGGAGGGGTGCTGGGATAACAGCCCTCCGTGGGGGGAGCGGGGCTGGGGTCACAGATCCCCGCGGAGGGGTGAGAGTGACCCTGGAGAAGGGGATTAGAGCGAGCGTTTGCCGGTGGGCTGGTGGTAAATCCCCAGGAGTGAGGAGTTTGATGAGGGACAGGGCTGGCACATCCTCTTGGAGGTGGTGGCTGACGTGGAAGGTTTTTTCAGAGAGGAGGAGAATGAAGTGAGTGCCATTTCTGGAAGGAAAAGTGGGGATTGGTGTGAAAGTTTCCCACCGGGCAGGAAGGATGGTGGTGGGTGGCTCTGGCTTTGCAGAGACCTCGATGGCACAGTGAAATACACCTGGTTTGCCTGGTTCAGATAGCTTGGATAGGAGGAGAGAGACAAGGCGCTCGCTGGGCTGTGATGTTTTCTTTTGATGTTTTCAGGTGTTTGAGTGGTGTTGTCCTTCCTCCAAGGTTGGCAGAGCCTTTACACTCCCCTTCCTCTCTTTTCTCCACCTCCCAGTCCACTTCCCTCTGAATACATCATCAGTCATTTCCCTGAGCTGTTGTGGTTAAGGGCCTCCCCAGCTAGGCTGACGGGTTAGTGGTGAGGCCTGCCTGCTGACTTTTTTTTTTTTTTTTTTTAATGACCCTTCTTTTTTTATCCCCTGCCTGTTGATTCTCATGCAGAGTGCGAACATGGCTATGCCTCGACCTTCCCCTCAGTTCCAAGTCCTGGACTACAAGACCCAAAGCCCACGCGGAGGCTGAGCCGGGCAAGAAAACACAGCGGCAGTGGCAGCAATGCAAGTATTGCCAACAGGTACGATGCGGGGAGGAAGGCTTGGGGTGCAGGGCTGGCTGGGAGGGTGACGCTGGAGAGGAAAGCAGGAGGCCGAGGAGAGAAACTTACCCTGAGGGGAAAATGAGAAGAGCCTGAGCACAGGAGGATTCAGAGCTGGGACACACAGGTGCAGCATCCCTTCTGGATCCATAGCGCTGAGAGCAGAGGGGACACAGGGGAGCTGTATCTGAAGTGGCACTGCCAGCTGACTCTGTGCCAAGGCTCGGATGCTGCAGAGGGAAGGGGAATAGGGAGATCTGTTCATTGGGTTTAGGGAGGAGGTAGGCAATAGCTGTTCCCATTATATACAGCTGATGTCTTTCCAACCCAGAAGTCACCGCTTTTAAGGGATAGCGTGCGTGCAGCCTGGGTGCTTTGGGATTGTAATGACAGGCATGATTTGAAGCAAGGAAATGATGTTTTGAAATGGATCCCCTACAACAAATGGGAGAGAGGGAGATGACTGGCTGCTATGTACGACGTGTTAAAAATTCAGTTCAGGAAAATGAAGCTGTCTTTCACTCTGCCTTTCAGGGCAGTGGGATTTCCCAGCTTTCTGATTGCTTAGTAATTGTAGAACTCCACATTTTTGACACTTCTCTTATTATGCAATGCCGCATTTCTTGGTTTCTTAAATCTAGAAGAGACAACGGAATTAAGCCTGTCTCTTGGTGCTGTGGTAGGATCTGCCTCTCACTTCTCATTCCTGTTCTTTTTTGTTTTCTTTTGCTCCCTTCTGTAGAATTGTTCAGACCTTCTGGGATAGAGAAACTTTAGAAAGATAAAGTATAATTTTGAAAAGGCAATTGCAAGCTTGCTTTTACTGCAGCAATGCCTGTGCAATCCATAAAATGGTGGCAGGTGGCTCAGGTGATTAAAGCTTTCTTAAGGCCATTGGGAAGGACCTGTAAAGGCCTAGGGGAAAGGTGCCTTTGCTTGCAGGGATTCTGCTTCGGCAGCATTTGATAATAAAGGTTGTTAGAAGTGATGTTAGGACACCTTGCTGTGGGGAAGATTTCTTCATCAGGATCAGCATATCCTGAGCTCTTTGTATGCTGCATGTTTATACCTGCTTCTACCCTTCATCCAGCCTCTCCTGATTTCAGGGCAGTTGTAGCCATTTATGGTTTGATGGGAACCAAAGTCCCAAATCCCAGTGACTTTGTGTTGGGAAATGATGGCAAATGCTGAACTGAGATCTGTATTTTTCCCCTCTAGGTTTCTCACATACTATTTTTCCATCCCACACCTCTTTCTCTCAAAGGCCTTTGTCATGGCAACCTGCCCTTCTCCAGAGGAGGGCTGGAAGCACATCCCCCTCAGGAGCTCCTTAGCACCGAATCCAGCAGCCTGTAGGCTGGAGAGGGATGCAGAGCACTCCCAGTCCCTGGGCCGGGGTGCTCAGTGCGCCCTGCCAGCACAGAGCCCCCAGGCACAGCTCTCACGGGCACCTTTCTGTGCAGAGACCAGCCCGCTGGGCCGTTCAGCATGACAGTCTGAATATACTGATGTGGGGGGAAAGGCAACACAGAAGCAGAAAAGATACTTTCTGGTCTTATTTGAAAACCTTCATTATGCAGGGAGTGCTGAGGCCAAATTGAATCTTCAGAGTGAGAGTGTTACCCACTGAGTTGCCTCCCATGCTTGTTTCGGCCTCAGGGAGTGACCAGCGTCAGGTCTGCTCCGGGTGGAGACCAGAGCAGGTCTTTTGGGGAGCTCAGACCTTACACACACAGTTGGAAATGGAAGTTTCTTTTAGCGCAAGTCGTAGCAGCTTGCACTTGCTGTAGGAGATGGCAGGCCTTCCAGATGGCTGCAGTGCTGGGAAGTGACAACTGTGAAGTTCAGGGTGCCTCCAAATTCACTGCAGTGTGTTTTGCATGACGCTGAGTATAGCATCAGCCTTGTTTGAGGAAGGCTCTGTATCATCCCCTCCTGTTAAAATCAAAGGGACAATTCAGTAAGTTCTGTCTAGTGGAGGTTGAATGGACTTTGAATAAAATATCAAGCCCTTGATGAGGGGCAAGACTTAGATTTCATGTGTGGAGAAGAGATTTTTCTTAGATTGCTTTTGTTTCAAAATGTTTAGTTAGTGTAGAGAAATTATGCATTGAGATCTCGTGCAGATCTTGTCATTTGAAAGCCTCCTGTAAAAATGTCTCTCAAGCAGCCTTGGCAAAGCACAGCTGTTTTCTTTTTTTCCCTTTATTTATACCCTTTTAGAAATTGACACGTGTGCATTGTTGCTGCTCTTTATTGAACCAAATAATTAATCCATGATTATGTGGCACAGGGTATTTACAGAGCCTGGATGTTCTTTAATTCATAGTTTAAATTCAAGTATTTCCCTTCAGCATTTGCAGGCTCTGTGCTGTCATGGCACAAACACCCAGAAAGTTCTGAAGAACAGGAAGCCCAGCTCTGGATGGCAATGGTGGAGCAAATCTTATTCTTACAACGGTCTCCCAGTGCCAGCAAAATAGGTTTTTTTTCTACCACAAACAGGGCATGTAGATAAGAGGGAAAACACTGCTTCATTATTTCTAATTTACATGATGCGTCTTTAAAGAAGGATGTTTTGGCTCAGGTTCTCTCTTCCTTCATTCATCTCAACTGTGCAGGTGACAGCATGCAGATTGCTGCAGAGGGGTTCCCCTCTGCAATCCTCCAGACTTTATATATGTGTAATATTTAAAGACCTAGTGTTGCATGCTGTGAGTTAAAACCTGAATATAATTAAAATACGCAGTCTTGCTTTAGTCAGGGATATTTAGGTACTGAAAATTACCCACCTGCAAAAATAGATGGAGAATCAGTCATTGTGACCTGGACTTCATAATAAACAAGGGAAACTTTTTTAAAAAAATCCCATTTAACACATAATTAAAAGCAAAAAAAGCCAAGAAAATCAATTAGCCAACCCATAATAAATTAGAATTTAATTCTGCTTTTTTTTGATCTGCTCTTGACAAAAGTATCTTCTGGTTTTTGGACTGTGATGAAAAATTAGCAGAGGTTTATTGTTACCTACAGTATCACTTATTTAATGTTTGTTCCTTCTGAAGATGTTTCTGGGACAGAAGCTGATTTCTAAAAACTTGCTAAAGAAGTGAAGTAGACCGTGCTGGGAGTAGGGTTCTGTGGGTACATTAACTTGCATTCGATGTCACAGGAAACTGCTCTTACAGACCCTACATATGCAGTTCTAAATAGACCCAGTTATTTGAAAGGTTCATTGTAGTTAGTCAGGATTAGAGTGGTTTGATGTGTATACATTTTGGAAAATAATTGAGAAGACTTTTTAATCAATTTGAATCGCTGTGTCAGCAGGAAATAAAATAAACAGCAGGGATACTAAATGATTCCCCCCCCCCCCCCCCCCAATAATACAATCAGTTTAATGAAGTTAAGATTTATAACAATCTGAAATTATGTTGCAATATTAGATTGTCATTTGTATGTTGTTTTTATTTAGACTCTCAGGCATGTAGAAAAGCCTGTTATTTTTTGGTCTGATCCTGGGGAAATGCCAGACACCCTTCCAGCGGCGCTAGGAGCCCTCAGCTCTCCCAGGAGGCCCATGTTGTTAAGGACACTCAAAGAATCTATTGCTCAGTTCCATGGGGGAGGGTTTGATCTCTGTCCAGTTTCTTTTTCCTTTCATTTTCCTCTCTTCCCATTATCCTCCCTTGTGTCTGAGGCTGCTTCCCAAGGGCCTTTCAGACATCTACAGTCTGGTAGCACGTTGCCTGCAGAGCTTGGAATCACCAGCTGTAATGGGTATGGTAAGGCATTTTGGACATGGTGTCTTGAAAATCTGGGTGTCTGGGTTTCTTTGCCCTTTTGGCAATTCTAGTGATGCAGCTCTTCATTTTTTTCTGGTGTGTTGTGCTCTCCTCTGCCCCATTTGAAATGTTTTTTCTACACTTCTAAATCCCAACACTTGGTTTTGTGCTGAATCTTCTCTGTAGCCCTCCACCCTCATAACCTTTGAAGCTGTTTTTTGAGGGTAGAGATGGGGACTGTACTATTGAAACCCTCAGTACTCTTGGCTTTAAGCTTAACTTGCTCACAGTGTCCTTGAGCAAGGACTGGGGGGGACAGGTAGGTGTGCATTAGGTACCTCGTGTGCCTCAGGTGGTGGCTTCATGTGCCACAGGTTCGGAAACATGGGTGCAAAAGCTGAAAGGATGTGGCGTGTGTAGCTGCAGGTCAACCCTGGCTGGCTGGTGCACCAGACAGCCTGATTTACCAGAGCAGCAGTGCTGTGCAGCTGTACCGTGCTGTGCAGGGGAGGAGTCGGGCAGTTGGTGAACACTTGCTTAAGCACAGTTTTAAATATAATATATCTTCTGTGTCAGAGGAGGTTCACTACCCCCCCCATTGTGCTGATGACTGGGTACCTGGAAATTTTCAGTCCTTCCTATAGCCCCTGGAGTTAGGACAGTGCTGTAATTCTGATTTTATTGAGGGAGAGGAGTTGCAGGGGGCTGAGTAGTTTGCCTGTCTTATGTAAGAAATTTCTGAAAGAGCAAATTGCTGTGTCAGCCCATGTTGGTCTACTTTTCTGCACAAAGTCCCTACACCTTTCTTCACATCCCAGAGAGATGGTCTCAGGCTTTTTGTTGACCACTTTGCTGCTTCCTAGCCCCTATCAGTTGTTATTTGTTTCTGCATGATACTTTGTTTATTTGCTTGTGGGCTTTTTTTTTTTTTTTTAGCCACTTGCAATCGCAAGCTGGATCGCACTGGATCACGCCTTACTCCACAGCTAGTGGGAGTTGAGTTTTGACTCACCATGTGTAGGTGGGTTAGAATCTGGCCCTTGTGTAATACGCCGGGGATAGAGACTGCTTTCTGTCTCAAGCCTTGTAGTGCCAGGGAGCTCTATTCATGGCTCAGGACTTGGCTTTGCTTCATAGAGTACAAATCCACATGTGTAAAACAGAGAATGGATGAGATTTGCTGGCCGTGTTTTGATTTATGCCACATTTTGATAATGTACAAACAGTGTGATTACTATCTGGAATCTTCGTGTTGCTGTTGAAGTTTTGTCTAGAAATAGTTGGAGATGGGATCTTGCCTTTCAGTACAGACTATACATGAATGTGCTAGTTAATTTTTCAAGAAAGGAAAACTGGACAAGGCTGAGCTGTTAAGGATTGCTTCTCTGTTAGAGGTGTTGAGAGGGACTGGCCAGCAGTATTGACTATAGTTAGATGTGAGCATGACTTTTTGAGAAAGCATAATGACAGTTTGAGTGTTAGACTGGGAAAATGGATTGCTGGTCGATGCACGAGGGGTGGAATCACCCCTTGTTAAAATCCCACTATCTTCTGTAGGTTTGCACTGGAGTACAGTTGATCAGAGCAGGTTGGCAGGTAGGGCTGTACTCAAATAGCTCAGTTCAGCCTCAGCACATCCCATCTGCCATTTGATGTAATTTTCCCCAATGCAGCCTGCAAGTGTAGGCAAGCAAGTCATAGTGATACTGGAGTTTCTGAACCTGCTGGCACTAAGCTGTGCCTTTCCTTGTCTCTGCTGATTGACATCAGAAGCTGAGATCCTGCCAATGATTTGGGGCGGGGGGGGGGGGAAATACCCCGTGTAGGTGAGGTTTGTATGCAGTGTCTTGTCAGTGATGCTTGGCTTTGCAGTACTACAACTGGCAGGTTACCAGGCAAAATACAGAAAGTGAGGGTGAACCCAGCAAATGACATGGGAAGCATAAACCCCACTCCCTAGTGAGGAGCAAGGCCTCCAAAAGTTCTAGGGCTGATGTAGCAGTTTCCACGGGGGAACCTGCTGTGTTCCCCTTTGTCACTCTGTTTATTTTATAGCCCTCCAGGTGGGAAGATCCTGCAGAGCTGCAGTTCATGCTTTCCTTCTTGTATTAGTAATATAGCCACGCATAGGGAGATCTGTGTGGCAGAAACCCATGATTCTGGGCTGAATTTAAACTTTGATACCTTCAGTGGGTGTAAAATTTAATTTGTAATCTCTGAGTTGTGCAAAGAGGCCTTTGTGTAAACTAGAGGCAGGCCCAGTTGTTGATGTTATCTGCAATTTAGCTATAATTCACTGCTGCAGCATCTGTCGCCCGTGAATTGTCGCACTCTGTGGCTGAAGGCTCATGATGCCTTTGTCCTCCCAGATTTGGGGGAGGCCTCTGCAGGAGCATGCTGTTTTGCAGCAGTGGGACTGTTAGTCAGGGCTCGTGCTGTTCGTGTTGCAGCACTCTACCCAGGTAAAGCTGTGCTGCAACTGCCATGGGCTGATTTGCATCACTGATAGCAGGGCTGGCACAACGACAAGAAACTTCAGATTTTGGTGCTTAGGGTCTTTTGAAATGTGGAGGTGCTTAGCCCCAGATCCTAGAGATATTTGGTCCCCTGGGATGGTAGGGAAGATATTTGGGCCAGATCTCGTCATCTGTTCCTGGAATTCCCTCATCTGCTCTGCCATTTATATTCACTGTACAGTGAATTCCCTGGTTTATGTAGTATTCCTTGTTTGTCAGGTGTTTTGGGGTTTTTTTCCCCTCTCACCACGTTTGTACCCTTTTTGTATCTTCTCTGTGTAATGCCTTATCCACAACACATGCAGGGATTTATCCTTCATGCTTTTGTTTAACCTGACCTGATCCTTTGTTTGACAGTGAATTGGTTGTCACCTGTAGCATTTTTCTATCTGCTTCTCTGTGTGTAGGTAAGACTGACTTTTTCCTTTCTTGCTCCTGGTTGAACTTTCAAGTCCGTTTCTCTTTCTGACCCAAACAGACCAGTCCACGTCATGCTGCTGAGTTAATTGTCTTGCTTGTTGGAGTTCCTGCTGTTGATCATCTCCTGATCCCTCCTGACAAACTTCTGCCCAAATTCAAAGACTGGCTTCTGTTTGTTCTCCTCTTGAGAGTGCTGGCTCCTACTCCCTACCCCGTTTGAACCAACAAAGATAGGATTTGTTGTCTTTGACTATTTTGGGCCCTCTTGATCAGAGGCTGTGGGTCTCTGGGGCTGTGCACTTGGCTGACCTTTGTCTGGATCTCTTCTCTATGAGACACTGCCTTGTTGGTCAGCTCCAAGGGAACAGGCCTGCTTTTTCCATCCTGCTGGATATATTCCCATCTCTCATTTCTGTGCTCCCCACTGTACTTCCATTCTCTGATATGAAAGTGATTTCACTTCAGTTCTGTTGCTTTATGAATCCAGTTTGAAGTAGCCTAGATGATTTCCAACATTATCTTAATTACTTATTTATACTTTGCTGCTTGCTCTGTGACAAGCAGGCATGTGGACTGAGAGCAATTCTTTTGCCTCAGTTTTGATTAAAGTTCCTCTGCATAAATAAGTCAATTATTTTCTGAACGCTTCTCGTTTATCTCCTTCCATCTGTTATACCATCAAGAAGGGAGACATTATGGGAAGGGGCAGATGACATTGGGTTTGCTGTTGAGACTATTACTCCAGTCATCATTGCCCAGGTGCTTGGGCAGCTGTAAAGCAATATATAGAAATGGTAAGGTAACATGACACTGCTTCTGGTTTGCCTTTAACAGTTAGGCTACAAATTGTAGCAGTTCATGAACTGTTTCACAAGTAGCTTGGCCATCTGGAAGCAGTGGGAGGTAGCCACCTTGCTGCCTTCATGTTAGTTGCTTTTGCTTGTGAGCCAGAACTGTAAGAAGAGAAGAAATTGGAGCTCTTCTGTTTTTCTCAGCCTTCCTTTTTCATGGATCTCCCAGATGCTAGGTGAGCGTGTCCCTGTTGACAGAATATAACCCCAGACATCAGGACATCTGGGTTCTCTTCCTGATATTGTTACAGCCTGTGTAAGTCTTTGTGCCTCAGTTTCCCTAATACAGTGTGTAGCTAAGAGTGATGTTAATGTATTTTCAACTATGTTTCCCCTCCCTTCTTCTCCAGGCACAGTATTGCAGCAATATAGTTGTAACATGAGAGATAACTAACAAGTCTAAGTAGAAGTGAAGAAAGTCTGGCCTGGCCCACAGCCATACAAATGCCATCAGTTTCTTTTCAAACAAAGTGTGTTTCAGTCAGGTGGTGTTTACTCAAAAAGCTCATTTTCCCCAGTGCATCCAAAGGCAGTTTCTTTAGGTCAGAAGATGCATGTTGCAGAGAAGTATGTGTTCCCCAAACAGACTGTTGCTCTGCAGATGACATTGCTAAGGCTATTTCTGGGTATGACCATCTTCCTCAAAAGGGTAATGTTATGTGTGGGAAGAAGCATGGTATAGGGCAGAGGGCTGGCATGCTGGGCCCTTGGATCATTTCCTGAGTCTGCTGCCGAAAGGCTACAAGATCTGGGCACGTCAGATGACCTACATGGGTCCTACCATCTGTACATTACATGGTTCCTACCATCTGTACGGTGGGGTAATGCGCACACTTTTCTAATCCTGTTTTCAGGAGCAGAATTGGGGTTTGGAGCTTGTGGCTGTTTGAAAGAAGATGAGACTGAAGATCCTAAGTTTTCTAGGTAGATTTGAAAATTGCCTCCTGTGCCTTTATTCTCTTTCTGTGAATCACTGTGATCTCTCTGCTGTGCAGGTACCAGCAGCTAAGATACTGGTGTGGCCTTAGAAGAGACGTGAGTCCCTGAGCATGCAGTGAGACTCATGGAGCCTGCTGGAAGTCAGTGGGGCAGGGACTGCATAGAGCTTGCTGTAGCGTTGAGCCCTGTCCTGGTCTGTAATACACTTGAACATTCAACAGAGAAAATTTTGTTAACAGAAATATTAAGGTGTTAGCAGGGGATGGATGAAGTCTGTGCCTCATTTTACTTAAATAATTCATTTTGCTTCAAGTGATCTGTTTATGATGATCATGTAGGGAGATTGTCCTTCCCAAGTAGCACTTGGGGAAGACCTGGGAGACAGCTCACACCAGACATTAGTGTGAGGAAGTGTCTGTATTTTGCTGTCCTCGTTCTGTGCCATGCTCTTCTTTGCTCATGGGGGAGCTTGGAGGTGCTGTGGTGAAGCCACCTGACATTTCTCTTCACCAGATTCTGAAAAACATGATTTTGTTGAGATGTATTGAAAAAATAAAAAAAAAGTCAAGAATTTGTCTAGAAGGGAGCTCAAACTCCCTTGCATCATGGATCATAGACAGGAATCTTGCCTTGATGAAGGCAAAGAATACACTTTTTCCTGACCTGTAAGAAACTATCTGAATTTGGCCAAGTTCTGAATCACTGTAGATGATGGCTGCGGCATGTCCAAGGGAGGTGGGTTAGGGTTTCTCTACTGACATGGCTAAGATACCTCCCAGAATGAACATATATCAGCCTTTGTGTCTGATCTGTGTGCACAAGCCCCTTCTGATGTGGTTAACTGTGGGCTGGGAAGGGAAGGAGGTGGTTTCTGTAGGACCTTTGCTCACTTGTCGCAGAAGTAAGGAGGCAGACAAATGGCACAGTGAATAGCGCATTGGAGAACTCGCTTCACTCCTGGCCCCTGTCAGCAGCCCTCTGTACATTCAACAAATCCCTTTCAGACCAGCTTGTCATAGGAGACCCCCAAATAGTCTGTTCCTCATATTGTGATTTTTTTTTTTTTTTCCCAAGGTATGAGCCTGGGATCTGAGCTGTGGAAGTGCTGATGATGCACAGTCACAAGGGACACCAGCAGGAGTTATGCTTTTTAAAGTGGCCCAGAAAACCAGGCCCTTAGGGGTCTTCATAGAGGCACTCAGAGGGATGAGAAGCTGCAACTCTGATTTCCCTGTTTCTTAGCTTCTGATTTGGAAAGCGAGGATGCTTGACAATAAACGTGCTTGTGAGCCGCCCAGCCACTGCTCTCGGTGAGCCTGTCAGAAAGCCTGCAAGGAAACCACCGGTTCTGTATTCAGAGCAGGGCTTGGCTTGAGGCCACACGTTGAACAATGAGGAGAAAACAAAATATTGAATAGCTGCTTGTTCAGCAAACCCAGTTCTTCTTGGCTGTGCAGGGCCCTGTGTGAGGGAGTGTTGGAGATGGGGCAGTTTTCCCTTAGCACTTGGGGCTAGGACCCGCCTCTGCATGGAGGGTTTCAGGTGGTACCACACCCAAGGCCCATACGAGAAGGCCCACACCAGCGCGCTTGCTCCCAGCCTGTACAGTGGGGAGGAAAGCCAGCTGTGGACTTCTTTGCTGGCCCCAGATAGCAGCACTGAATGCGAAACAACATTCCTGTTGTTGTGTGGCCTGGCTTGGAAAACCCTTCCCCTGCAGAGTGCCACCATGTGCCGTTTGACACGGTGTTGCTCTGGTTTGGGGGAGCCCAGCTCTGGGACTGGGAGAGATTCGTGCTCAGCAAGAAGGAGCTGTCTTCTGCTCTTTCCTCCCTTGTGCTGAAAAAGCAGAACGTGCACCAACAGAAGAGTGTGCCTTGTTTGGGACTGTGGCTGCAGTTCCTTCCCCACCTGAGGGTTATGCCTGATATGTCTATCAGATGAATTTTATTGGTAAACTAATATTACTTTACTCTTGGCTCCCATTTTAGATTCTTCCCTGGCACCTCGTACAGTGGTGTCTGAGAGGAGGGTTGGCTCACTTGGCAGACAGCGGGCAAGACCTGAGAGCTGGTTTAGGCTTGGGTTGTTGGTTGGTGGTTTTTTTTTTTCCACTCTCCCACTTGCAGCTTACAATGATTATGTCTCTTTTTTTTTTGTCTTTGACCCAAGAATCAGATGACACAAATGTCCTTGTTAGGTGTCTATCTGGGATGCCTGAGAACAGCAACCCAGTGATGCAAGCCTTATCCTGGGGTTCAGAGAACCCAAGTTAAGTATGCTGCTCTGCCACAGGCTTCTTGTGTGACCTTGGGAAAATCATTTAGAATTTCTGTTGTTGGTGTTGTCCCCCCTGCATAAAACTTGTTAGGGAAGAGTTGCTTTCTGAAGTGTTGCCAACAGAAATAGTGATTATGAGGAGCAGGTACCAAACGGAGAGGAGCTGTGTAAATACTGTAGGTGGCTTTGAAGGGATGTGTACAGTGTACCTTTGAAAGTTGTTTTTGACTGAGTGTTGCAGGAGGCTTTCAGGATACTGTGTAGACACCCGGGGATAGGTGACTTTCTGCGGTTGTGAACCACACGAAGGGGCTCTCTTTCCCTCGTTGAGCTGAAAACAGGCTGTGGGACCATTTATCCTTTTCCAAAGATGAACAAACACAAGCAGATGCCGGTATGGCTCTGTCCCCTTCTCTGTTGGAGACAGAGAATGTGAACTTTGGAAAGGGTCTGGCCTGATCCTGGGAAAACAGCTTTGATCAGAGCCTTGGGAGGAATCTGATACCATGTCCATCTAAGAGCGACAGAAAAACTAGCCAGAGTTTGGGGCCAGGGTAATCTGGTGCATCTCCATTGACGTCAGTGAGAGGGTGAAACAGTCTGTTCTGTCTCCTCACCTCAGCTCCTCATGGAGAGGCATTTATTCTGGACCTCGAGGCCAGACAGTGTCAGGGGATCATGGAATAGTAATGACTGAGATAACTTCTGTCTCTAGTATTGCATGGAAAGAAATGTTTTGTTAGATGCTACTTGCGAAGGGCATAAGAACGGCAGCAGGAGGACTTCTGATGGAGCTATGCCATCTCCTGTTCAGCTGCATCCCGCTTCTCACCGTAGGAGCTCTTAGCAGGGTTGAGTACCACACGCTGCTGTGTTCCCAAGGCTCCTGTGGAGCCCCCCGAGAGCCAGGCTCATGGGCCTCCCAGATGTGAGGTGGGTTCACAACTCCCTTAGAAACTCCGCCCTTGAGCAGCTCCACCTGGACAGGAAGATTTGAGTCTTGCACAGCTATCATTAGTCTTACCATTGGGCTGGAAGCCTCACACGCTACTACTGGTGGAGCTTCTCCACAGGCTTCCCGGACTACGGCTTGTGCAGTTGGTTTCATAGACTACTTACGGTGTTGATCCACGGCTACTTGAAACCCTGGCAAAACAGGGGTTCTTCAGCCAGTAAGTTCTGTTTTGTGGACACGGGTGGATTTAAAATGGAAAGAAGCTGTTGATGAACTTGCACAAGAGAGAGTGGTAATGTGGTTCACTGGTTCTAGAAGGGTGGCTGATCTTGGCTTGGGGAATGGAAGAAGGCATTTCCTACAGGGGAATTTGGTGGCCAAGTGAATGAGTGTCAACAGGACCAGAAGGTGGGAAAGGTCTGTAAAATGAAGAAGAATGAGATTGTATGTGATGTGATGGTGCATAAGCAGCAGAGGTGGCTGAACCTGGGCAGAGGGAAGTTAAGACAGAAAGTGGTTGGCCTGGTCTGGGGATGGATGTTCTTGCTGTTTTGCTAAACGTGATTCAGGTAACTGTGCCATTGTTTGCACAAGCTGATGGAATATTTATTTCCTGATTAATCTCTTGTTAAAGCAGAATGGGGTGAGTGAATTTGGAGGATAAGCACTGGCTCTGTGTTGGCATTAAGGACATGTATTGGAAGTGGTATTTTTTATTTCCCTCCCCAGCCCCCTTACCTGACAGTATTTATGGCCAGCAGCATCTCCTGAGCCACCAGTATCTCTGTTGTGATGGAGCTCCTGGAGTCCTGGGCTCCTCTGGAGCCAGGAGCTGGTGCCAGATATAGACAGGAGGGTGACCACGTACGAGGAGATGACAGGGTCAGTGGGTCTAAGTCTAAATGCCATCCACGTATCGCGTAGGGCAAGGACTCTCGATTGCTGTGTTTTCCCAACAGAAAATAGTTACCTCACTAAGAAGCCAAACGAAAATGCAGATACGCTGCGAATGCATTCATTGGGCTATTTATCAATATTAAATGTGTAAACCAGAAAGGTCAGCTGTGTTTAATGTCATGTGGCAGCTTTGTGATTTTAATTACAGTAAAAAACCCAATGACAAATGAATTCAGTGCTCTTTAGAGCTTGTTTCTCCCTGACGCAGTTTGTTTTGTTGGCTTACCTGCGCTCAGGGAAAGTTTGGCTGTGTCTGCCATGGTAGGAGAGATTTAATTTAAATAAAACTGGTATAAAGTGACAGATTTACAATGTCTCATTCACTGGGGGGCTTCAGTGTAGCTTAATGTTTTGGCAACACCTTGTTACAGTGTGGGATAGCAAGGTTGCAGGCAGAATCACAGTAACTGGTGCAAAAAAGTTGTTACATTTGACCTTAAATTAGAGTGACTGACAGTTGCTGCTTCCCTGTTTCTTCCTATTTTGTATTCGGTTTCAAGTATCTGGGGTAAAGATGGATAAACTTTAGTTTCTCCTCTTTCAGCCTTTTGTTGAAAGGAGACTGCTCTGCTGTTTTTGTTGTTGTTTGCTTGGCTCCTTTATGTTAAGCTTCTAAAACTCTTTCTTGATCTTTTCCCAAGCTGTTTTCAAAATGTACTCAGCTGGATCCTCCTCCTTATATAATATTCCTTCAGTTTTTAGGGGTAGTTTTATCAGTTTGGGTGTTTTAAATTTATTGTGAAAGAACTGACTGCTATAGAAACCTGGCTTATTGAGAACCCTGCAGACGGTTTGTGCTTGAGCTGCTTTTAAACTGCAGCTGAGGTTTTGAGCAGTGCCGGTATGTGTGCTTGGGCTTTTGTTTTCCTCTCGGGACATGTCTGTACCCACATTGCTGGGGTTTCAGCTTTGCAGGTGGGGCCAAGGTCTTTCTTGCCCTATTCGCCTGACAGCGGGGATGCGAGTTCCTCTGGTTTGTGGTCCATGCTTGATGGTGGTGTCCTTATTTCACTGGGTGACACAGGCTGTGACTGACTGTCAACAGCAGCAGAGCAACATCACACTGAACACACCAGTTCCTTGCTGTTGAAAATGCAGAGTGGTACAAGTAACCCTGAAATGTTCCCAGAGTGCTGCAATAGTTCACAGCTGTGGTGGTCATCCTGTACCCGTCAAAAAGCTGGTGATGGCATACAAGGATGGAGCTTTGATTTCAGTCTGGCGATAACTCTCTGGGTTCTCAGTTGATAAGACCAGCTCGATTAAAAAGGTCCAGTTACATTTGTTTCTGGAATCTAGAAGATTTTTTTTTTTCCTGAATGTGGTATCAGCAGAGGTTTCTGTACTTTTTTCCACTTTGCTGACAGCACTGTCCTTGTTTAACTCCAAATAAATCTTAGTAACATGTGCAGTGCAAAGACGAGTGGAGAAAATTAATCTCTAGATCAGGAGCTACAGAAAATGAAATGAATTACAAACAGAAGAGAGAGGGTTTTTTTCTGTATCCATTGTCCAAGCAAAGGGAAACTGGCACAGAAGATAAGAGTTAGTGAATGGTGGTAGTGGGGAGTGGTACTGGGGTTTTTTTCCTCAATTTAGATGAAGGGAAAAATTAAAACTTTTCCAAATGTCCCCAGTAAGACTAAGCAAAGCATAGGCAGGTGAGAGAAGTAACATCCCCATAGGATTCATTCAGCATTGCTGAGATTCTTTTCTTTGCATTCAGCTTCAGTGGGAAAGTGTTGGGAGGGGGGGTGGGGTTTGCTTTTTTCCTTGCCACCAATATGGTTAAAAGTCACAGCATAAATTTCCTGACTTGGTGAAAAGCCTGTGACCCCTCTCAGTTGTCTTGTTCATCAGAAGGCAGATAGGTAATAAAGAGTCTCCTGTGTGAGAGGAGTAGGGAGAACCTGCTGGTTTAATTTTGTTCACAGCAGTGGGCCAAACTCTGTTCTTTCAGTGCTGGCCTTGATAATTGGCTCGATATAATATAGGAATTCAAGCCATTGCATATCTCTGGCTTTATAACTGCTAATGTCATAGCCAAGAAGAGCGCAAAGTGTCCTGCAGGAACATACAATAAATAAGAACAATAAGCGTGTTCCAAAGAACGTACGGGCAGTGGTTTTAAAGGGCCTCAGCTCAGTCCTGGTGGGTTAATTTGCATCCAAGTTGCCTGGATTTTGCTGCTATAGACCCTGTGGGGGATGTGGGTTTGATTTGGGAGATTTTATGGACTAAATATTATGTTCACATCTCTGATTCCTGGGAATCAGACTTAAGGGATCCTCTCTTTTTGGAAGGGGAGGACTTACTTTGGGAGTTTCCTCAACTTCAGGAGTTTGGCTGTAGTGTGCCTTGCCTTTAGTGTGTCCCGTATCCTGCTGCACAGGGTATCTTGCACAGACATACAGTAATGTTTTGTTTTTCCTCTGGCCACCTGCAGCTCTCAGCCACTGCTAGCTAAGACTCATTTACCTTGTTTTTCGCAGACATCCATAGTTTATTCGTCATCTTCAATGAGGTTCTAACACCTGTTAAGCACTTCTCCTTTTTTGGAGAAGCATTTAATTATGACAGGGTTTCCCTTGGAGCACATCCTCCATTCAGTTCCCTAATTGTAGAATTCTCTGTGGGATTCTCCAGATGGAGGATAGAGCATAATCTTCTCAGAGCTCCGGAAGAAATGTGATGCCAAATTACAGAAAATAGATCCTTTTTATTAAGCTCTTGGGCTCCTTTTACTCTTATTTTAAGGTGACCTCCTGTAAAAGAGAAATGTTGGATAAATGGCTCTTCTTTTTAAATAATACTCAACAACCATACCTGGGTTACTAATAACATCGTTAGACTAGAAATCCTGAAAGGATTTAAGCTTTTTTTGCCACTTGTGCTGCCATCACAGAGGCAAGGAGAATGAACTTGCTCGGTTCCCTTTTGTTTCTAGTTGGTCTCATTTTCAAGCTGTGAGCTGTAAATTAGGGAGTGCTGGCAGCATGCTTGGTGTGGCAGGCAGGTATAAAGACAAAGCCCCCTCCTTTGTCAAGTGGTCACAGTGCCACTTTATGGGTCACTTACTTCACTGCAAGCTAGTGCTGTGGCAGTGCTGTTTCAATCCCCGAGGGGTTTCCAGGCATCCTAAAAGTGCTACTCAGTGCTGCTGCTGTTTGCAAACATGGCAGTAGTGGCCATCCTGTTTTGTGCCCAAATGATGGCCATATCTGGTTCTAGTAAGTTTGCTAAATCTAGCATGTGACTGCTGAAGGGCTCCAGGGGTTGTCCTTACAGAACCAATTCTGCTGGAAGGTTCCCATGTATTTGATGTGCATAAATTAATACTCCATAAGCTCCTGTGTTAGCAGATGATACCAGTATTTTTGCAGGGTGAATGGAGAAGCTAAGGCACAAAGAAACGTAACTGCAGTCCTGTACTTGGTGGCAGAGCCGGAAGTAGTCTGGAAATGGCTGACTCTGGTCCCCTGTTCTAATTGTTGCCTCTCTTCAGGATTTTGTGTGCATTTAAGTCTCTAGGGAACATTTTCTGTAGCACCAGTAAGAGTACCAGCTTTGCATGTAGCAGGTAAATACTGGAGGGGAGGAATCTCTTGCCGGCAGGGAGGCTGAGGTTATAGCTGTAGATTTTAATGTATATAGTTGGTTGGCTTTGTGCTGCAGTGTGCCGCTGGGGATGTGTACGGCTTGTGGCAATTGAACTTTGGTGCTGAGAGGTCAAAGGTTGCTAATCCAAATTTTTGTTTATCTTTCAGGTCTACGCACAACGAACTAGAAAAGAACCGGTAAGTAGCTAATGAGCTGAATTCTAAGAAATGCAAACCTGGTGAGTGTAATGTGCTTTAACCTTACACATGCAGGTGCTGTTTGATCAGCTTAGCTGTGAATGACCACACTGCATCACCTAGTTTTAAAAGTCGGGGGAGAAGACAAAAAGATCTGAAAAAGAAGCCTTGTTTTTGGTTGGGTTTTTTTCTCTCTCTGAAAAGGCAAGAAGTGACCCAGTTTTGTGACTAATCTGTATGCAGAGTAAATACTGTTCTTCTCCTGACACAGTGAAATCTGATTGGGGCACTTTCCATACATGAGGTTGCTACGGGATCAGGTTTCTTGGGCCCTGGGTAGTACGTGTTACCATGAACCAAAGGGCAGAGCCCTGTGCTCTACACCCTCTCCCTCCCACCCCTCTGCTGGGCTTTGATAATCTCTGTGGTACAGAAGAAAATACCATTGTCCAGAGGCTCGGAGGTCTGGCTACCAGCGCTCCCGTGGAGACTCTCTCTTCTAACCTGTTTTAGGATTATGCCTGTTTATCCTTGAATCTAAAGTTTTAGCAAGCCTTGCAGTTTTGTTACTTGGCTAGCTCTGCTATATGACTCAACCCTTTTGTAACAGAAGTTAAAGTAAGATAAATACCATTTGAGACAAGGGGAGCTAGTTCACACACAGATCAGATTATCGCTTTCCATTCAGAATGCTATAGTTAAGGTTGTGTCAGGGTTTCCATTATAAACTTATCTTGGCTCTTCTTTGGGATTTTAGGGGGGCTGAGAGGGGGGTGTCTGTATTTTTTGTGGCTGCTGGAACAAAGGGAGTGCTCTGGCCAGCTGCTCCTATGAAGAAACCCCCAGGGTAGGAAAGCTGAGTCTAAATAGGTTGATTGCCTCCTCTTCCCTCTTAGCAGCCATCATTTAACAAGGGCTAGGAGCCCTATAAGGATGGCCAAAGATACACAGAGGCTTCAGGCCAAGTGTGTATTTCCATTCAGACAAGATCTTCCCATGTAGCTTCAAGGGAATCGGAGCTGAGTACCTCATGCATCACCTTACCCTCAGTTTCCCCCACATCTGTCTCTCCCAGCAGCAGCAGTGCTGGGAAGCAGCTTGGCCTTTGCATGGTGTGGGTGCTTCTTCTAGACTGTGCTTCTACCTCCTGGTAGCTTTGAGGGGCTACAGAGTTGTCATGGTCCTGTTTATTTGGGCTGTGTTGCTCCCCAGGTCCCAACCTTTCCAGTTCCAGATTAAGCTGTGTTGAGAAGTGTTGGCTCCTGAGTTTTCCAGTGCCCTCTACAGTTTTATTTACTAGTGAGGAAAAAAAAAAAATGCGGTGATTGGATCTGACCCAGAATGGAGGGTGTTTTCTCCATGACAACAGTAAACCATCACTAATTTTCAGTGTGCTTATTTGCATATCTAATTGTTACTGCAAATGCTACTTGCCCTCAGTACAGCTTTAGAGCAGGGCTGTCTCCATCTTTCCCTGTACCAACCTGGTGGTCTCACATTGTCCAAGTTTGTGTGGATCTGTGACCATCTTTCTCTACCCTCGGGCTTGTGGGGCAGGCAGTGAAGCTTCAGACTCTCTGGGTGAGATCTCAGCAGTTAGCATTGCATAGTTATTGTCCAGCTAAGGACTGGCAAGTATTGAGGGGTTTAAGGTATGCCTGATACCAGCTGCCTGTGCGAGCTGAGGAAGTTTCTGCCGTGATTCCCTGTGTTTAACTGAGGACAGTGATACTACCTGGGGTGGGGATATCATGACGATTGACTGCTGTCCAGCACTTTGTTATATATGTTACTAGCGAGAGGAGTGTTACTACCTGTGCTGCCCCTTACGCCACCTTTTTCTGAATGTTGACAAGCTGTTTGCTTGCTACATTCCCAGTTGGTATAATATCATCTCTCTCTCTTCCTCTCTTTCTGTCTCAAGTTATGCTCCCTAGTCCCTACCCGCTCCAGGTTGAAGACTCCTAACCATCAGCCTTCTTAGCAAAGTCTTTCCTCCAGGGCTTCCCATCCCAAGGCACTGTATTCCAGATCTGTGTCTCAGACATGGTTTTACAAGCCCTTGGGTTTCACCCTTCTGGGAAGGGCACACATTGGATCACATTGGGTGGTCTGTACAGGCAAACTCCTGGATCTGGGGTCTTTGGTTGGGAGCCCGCAGCTTCTTGTTTGGGATTATCAGTCCCTTAATGCAGATGCTGTGGCCTGAGCAGCTACACACACCTGCAAACCCAGCCAGACCCTGTAGTGGCTAGGCTGGGTTTGCAGTGTTTACCAGTGATTTGGACAGTGAGTTTTATACTGAAAGCATTTATTTTCAGACTCCACAGCAGTGTTTTCCAAGTGAAGTGGATAGCTTCCCAGTTAGATTTTCACCATGTTTTATTTGCTGTGTCATTAAGTTTGTCAGTGTCTCCAGACTTAACTGTTGCAAAGATAAAAGCCCTGATACTAATGGCTTTGTGTCTGGCAGGTGCTCATTTTCCTTATTATTTGCGATTATTCCTTTTGAATCTAACTGTTATCTCCATTATTGACACACACTATAATTTTCAAAATTGTCCACTATTAGGTCTCTGACTCTGGTTTTTCCCCTCTTGTCTGCTAACAGCGGCCTTCTTACATTCAGTTAAATTTTGTTTTAACCCATTCAACAATTATATAGAGTTTCTTTCAAGCAGCAGCAAGAGAATACTAGAAAAACAAAACGCTCTTCTCCTTTTTGAATATATGGTTTGACTTGGACTCAGTATTGCAGAGCTGATGATGTTTCAGTGTATCAGATTAAGAATCTTGTACCCCTTTGATGTTGAAAAGTAACTAAACATATATTAAAAAAAATTGAAGCGATTTTTTTTTTTAAGCTCCACTCCTTTTCTTAGTCTTGAAGTATTTCATGAACACTCCAGTGGTTCTGCTAAGGAGCTGTTTAATTGGTACTGAATATTAACTGTAGTATTTAAGTGACTTTCTGCTTTGATTTTGTTTTTTATCTGAAGAGATTGCAGTGACGTTTATGTAAGGCTTTGTTTTATTTATAAAAGATTAAAGTTAATTTATAGTTATTATCTGTCATTAATCCTTATGTTGGAAAATTGTTTGTGTTTTTTATTTAATGGGTATGTTTCAGTTTATCTCTGCCCAGGATGAGTCATAGCTTGCATTTAAACAACAAACCGGTATTCTGCTTCTCATCTGCTGTAAGGCATCACTAAAACAATGCTTTTTAGTCCTTTAACATGCTCACTAAAAAACTGATTTGTAAGCAACACCCCATCATTTTCTAAAAGAAAACATGATAAAGCAAGTGACTGAAAGATGAATTTCACTAGTGTAATATTTTCTCAAAAAAGGATAATAAATAAAATTCAAGCTTAAGTTAAATGGTGTGTATTATACAGATAGCAGAATTAACTGTTGTCTGTGAACATTTTAGACACACACCAGTTTTGGAAGGATGTGGTCACTGTGGTATAAAGAGAAGATGCCTGGCACCGAGATGACTTTCCTGCTGCTCTGTGAAGTGGCAGTTCTGGTAGACCACCATGGTGGTGGTGTCTGTCAGAAAAGTTATGTCTCCTGATAGAACAAGAGAGATGTTTGTGAAGCTGTTGATCAGGTTTTTTTTAAAAAAATGGTTTTGTGTATATCCTAGATTGTTCTATTTGATTTTGGTGATGGCTGCATTGTAATACAGCAGAAGGAAGGAAAACAAAGCTGAGTAATTGGGTAAAGAATGAGTTATTAGGGCAAATTTTTCTTACAGTAACAATAATTTAGTTCAAACAAGAGATAGATCTGAGGAGGAAAAGAGACCTTGGGATAATCACTGAAATTAGAATTTTCTGAAGATCCCACAGAATTTGTGGCTCTGCAAAAGTACCTCATTTAAAATGAAAAAGGACAAAGTCTAAAGGAGACAAAACTCCTAAACCAGGTTGCTAAGGAGTTGTGCTTAGTGTAAAAGCACAGAGTGAAGTGGTGTAAGATCTTTTGATATCTTTTGAGATGATACGAAACAAAGTGAGGAAGACAGACACATGGCAGTCATCGAGTACTGTGTTTTTTAGCCTTTCTGACTCTTACAAGATCCCCTGTCTATCTTCTGTGATTCCCCACCCATTCTCTCTTTAACATGAGAGACTGTTATTGCAGAGTGTTTCTCCAAAACGGTTTCTCATGCAGAGCTGACTGTTACTCTAGGTTGCATATTTGAGGTAGCAGATGAGATAAACGAAAAACCCTACTGAACGTTTAGGAGAAAACCATGACCTGGGTCAGCTTGCACTGAAACGTGGGGCCTTCTGGGGCTCTGCAGCAACTGCACAGTTTGATTCTGTTTCTTTAGAACAGGGGCTTGAGCGTTTCTTAGCAAAATGCAAGAGAAGGAGGGGAAAGCATTTAACGTAGGGCATTTAAATAGTGCAGACGTGCTGTCTAGGCTGGGAAAGATAGAGGGAAGGGAAATGAAAGTATAGTGAATCTTTGCTACTCTGAATAGACATGGATGATTGTGCTTTTGTAGTGCTATATATACTTGCCAAGGCAATCTGATCAGTGTTTGTCTTGAACCAACTAATCAATGTGGTGTTGAGTTCAGTGCTATTTATCAGGAGAGCTGGAACAAGAAACTAATCCACTAAGTTTCGTTTGTTCTCTGGAGTGGGCTTTGTTTTCATGTTAAGTTCATGTAGCAAATGTTGACAGTACATATTGTTTTCCTCATTAATAAAACTTGGAACCTGTGATGTTCCCTGCAGCAGTCAAACTATGTCCAACACAGCTGAGCATGCATCTTTCTTTGACACATCCAAAGGTCAGAGCATGCACTGATCCAACTTGCTCCTTGTGGGAACTGTAGCTAAACCTCCTGTCTCCATGGGCAGTATGGAACAAGAGCTGGAGGTAGCTAGCTGTCTTCGACTCTGTCATGTGGATTTCAGCTGGGACTAACAATTTTCAGCAGAGCTGAAGCATGTTCCTCTAGTTAGGAGATCTGGATGACTTATTACACTGTTGTGCCTGGTTTTGCTTAACCTGGAGAGAGTGAAGTCTGTAGTTTGTGGAGTAAGGCTATCGGAGAGATGTTCTTTTGGGGTATGTTCAGGCTTAGTCGTCGTTGTTTAGTGTCAGTCTACCTTTTGCTATATTGCAGTTATTTCTCTGCATTGTTCTGAGAACTCACCAGTCGGATGCTGTAAAACTGGGATCAGTCTCTTTGACCACTACACTTGTTCACGCAAAGTGCCTCCTTGTGCAGAAGCAGCATTTCGATTCACTTACAACTGAAAGTCTGCAAAGGCTTTGTTTCACATTGGCTGGGCAGCAGAACATTTTGAACTCTGAGTAAAGCTGCTGAAAAGGGACAGTTAATCTCCATGCCAAAATTTGAAGGAAGCAAAATGATCCTCATTTTGTTGGAAGTCCTTTAGTATGCTCATATTAGAATTTCTAGTTTCAGTATGATTATTTTTTTTATTCAGAGTGATGCAGTGAAGAGTGAATGCATGCCTGCCTTCCTTTCTGCTCCCAGATCTCTGCACCTCCCTTATGAATCCAATAGCAGTTGGAGAAAGAAGAGGGAAAAAAAGAACAATACTACTATTTCGCATAAACTGTCACAAAGCAAAATGTTTTTATTTCAACAATGTTGCACAATAAAATCACTGTTATAAGCCAGTTTTCAGAAACAGATACTTATCACAAAGCTCTTCTCGATAAGATGTGTTTTAGGGACACTTTCTGTTGTGTTTTCCTCCCATAGTGTAGAAAGAACTGCCAGCGCAATCTGCTTGGCCTTGCCATAATGGTCTGATGCTGAGAATCCTTTTGTCTTGCCTCCCAGAAGGGAGTCTTCAGAGGAAACCCCCATCTTGGAAAGAAACATGCTCTGCAGTCAAGTCTCCCCATATACTGACTGAGTTCTTGCTTTCAGCACCCTGTACTTAAGATTTCCAGAGCAGTGAATAGAAGAGGTATCAAATGGTGCGTTACTGGTTATTTACTGCTTTCAGGGAGCCAGGAGGGGGTCTGGTAGCTGCTGGGGATGTATAATGAAAGCAGTCCTATGTACTTAGATGGTATCTGATTTGGAGTGCATCATTGCCAGCACTGGTTCTTGAATCTCTTCCCAAACTTGTATCCTCGAATTTCTACTTGGGTGTGCTGCTGCAGTTTTCTTTCAGGCTGAACCCTGTCCAGTTCTGTGTGTTTATGGCTGTCCTGAAAAAAATAAAGACTGGGCAAATCCCCTCTGTAATCAGTGAGCTTGGACCGGGGAAGAATCTGGCCTCAGGTAGGAAGTCAAGAATTCAGCTTTCCTGGCTCAGTTTTCAGTCGTGTCAGGTCTCTGTACTTGACATCTCTCTCCCAAATGCATCTCTGGAGACTTTACAAGCTTTTTTTTTTTGTGTCTTTTTTTTTTTTTTTTTTTTTTCCTGGGGGATGCTGCTGTTTGAAGTGCCAAGAGCCAGAAATTGTGATGCAACAACTTTTCTTGTTCAAGTGACTAACATTGCTCATGGGCCTGAAAGCATTACTAGCTAAAAGCCACTTGGGGAGTTGCTGCCTGAGAGAAGATGAGGTAATAATAATATAATTTTTGAGACAGATTACCTGTTAACAACAAGTTTCAGGACTTGGTACTCTTGGGGCAGAAGCTGCAGTTGTGTGTGCTGATCTGTATCTGGGACGTGTGTTGAGGGTACTATAGTAACATAGCCCATGCAGACTTGGGACACAAAAGGAAATTTGGTGTGGGATAAGAAATATAGGCAAGGAAGTTTCTCATTTTCCTTTCTGTGTGTGGTCCATTTGTACCAAAGTATCACAATTTTGAGAACCTGTAACCTTAAGATATGCCAAGGGGCTGGTGGGAAGAGTCGGACACCCCTATTTAACAGGTGAGGAGCAGAAACACATATGGATCCAGTGCCTGGAGTAATGGGCCAGTGGGAGCAAGTTTGCAACAACCCACTCCTTTGCTTCATTGATCCACATCTTCATCCAGTTGCTTGCTTTTTCTCTCCTTCACAAAAGTTTCCCCTGTCCCAGCTCTGCTTCTTTCAAAACTTCATGCTCACTCCATGTGTCCCCCTCAGCGTCCTCCCTGTCAGTGTTGCCCAGGGCCAGGAGGTGCTGCGTGACGCCATCTTGCTGCCCTTGCACCTTCTCCCCTCTGGAAAGAGAAGAGGGGCACAAAGGGGGATAGCTTTGCTGCTGTGGGAGGCTGGCGGGGCTCGATGCAGTATGGTCTAGCCCCTTGGTCTGGGTGCTCTGGTGGGTAGTGCATGTCTGTAATGGCCATTCATAGCCTTGGCTGGGAAATGAAACCCAAAGGGCTTCATCTGGCAGTTGCTGTGGTTGTTGCCTGGCTGCAAATGGTGCTGATCACCCCCAGCAGTTTGCATAGCTGTGGGCAAACAGACTAGGCAGGTTTCCTCCCAGACAGTGCATGTGACAACCATAAAACAATTAAATGGGCAATGTGCAATCAAGGATCAGGAATTCTCCTCCCATGAAACCATCGGGTAAAGTGGACAGGGCTAAGTCAGGGCCGTGGCAGAACATAGCATTAGGTGGTGTCATCTACCTGCCTCCCTTTCTGTGTACCTTGGTATTTTGAATTTGTATAGAAATACAGAACATCTCTGCCTAGTGCTCTTTGTGTTTTCTGTTTGGTAAATCCTGACAGTGCATTTGCAAAATTGGAGTATCCCCTTTTTCACAAGTGGCACTTGAGCCTGCCAGATGCAGGCTGAATCTCGTATAAAGGTTTTGGATTTGTTCAAGTCTGGAAGAATGCAGAGGAGTTCCTGGATCCCAGAGCAACGGATGAGTCGGGTCTTCTGCCCAATGTTCCATTAAAAAAAATTAACAGCTGTCTTTTGAAGCTATCCTTTATGTGTACACTGCTGCCTGAGCGTCACTTCCCATTAGCTGTGTAATGAGATTTTCTGTCCCTCTTGCCTGTTAATTATTTACCTTTGAGAGTGCATTCTGAAAGCAACACGACTTATTTAGGGAAAAATGAAAAGCTTTTGCAAAGGATGGATGCTCCTTGCTCTTACTTTTTGCCCAGGAGTTTAAATTGAGTATCTTAAGACTCAAGATGAAGAAGGCGTTGCTGTGAATGGGTGATTTTGCAAATGAGCATATTCAACTCACAGAAGTTGAGGCAGGAAAGGGGATGTAGCAGTTGCATAGTGATCTTGTAACTGTTGTACAAGGGTTTCTGCCCAGGAGGGGCTGAGGTAAAGAAGGAGGCATAACAGAAATTGATACAAAAAAAGCTTACGCACTGAAACCTCCAGTGGAAACAGGACGTGAGGTTGAAATGCAGTGTTAACTTTCATAGAAATGTTCTGTGAATGGTATCAGTGGGTTCACACATGGTCCAGGCTGATAACAGTTCATATGATAAGGGTGTGGTTTTTATCATGGTAGGTGGTAAACAGCTGCACAAAACTTAGTCATGCTTATAAAGTCAAGTGCAGGCTGCTATCTCTGAGTTAGCTGGTTGCTGAGCTAGGGTGGAAGATCTAAAAGCACCTGAATCGTTTAGAAGGGCACCTCTTAATGACTCTCAAATGAACACTTGCTCCTTCACTTGGGCAATTGTTGCTCCTCCCTAGTTGTCTCCGCAGTGCTGTAGTTATGCCCAGTTATGGAGAGCAGTGCAGTGGGTTCCTGCATCAAACAACTTACTGTCCAGGGCAGTAAATAGTGCAACAATGAAAGGAGGGTGTTTGATAGATGCTGCTCTTCATGTGAATAAGTGAGTTTGTGTGTTTGTAGAGAAAGGGTAAGGACCCTTCTACAAGGGTGAAGGCTGGCAAAGCCACACACCCGTTGGAGGGGATGTGTGAAAAGGAGGAGGAAATCGATGCCAGACTCGATTTTGCTGCTTATTTGTGCATCGGTAGATCTCCCTGTGAGCAGCCCAGGAGAGAAAAGGAACAGAACAGGCAGGTTCAGAGGTGAGATCAGCCCAGAGGAGCTCACTGTGGCTGTCCCTAGCCTTGAAGAGCCTGGTCAGCCAAGAGTGTCTCAGGACCTGAGAACCGGCAGCTGCCAGCATTTCCATCTGCTACTGCAGTGTGTTCTCTGCTCTTTTCACTCAGCTGGATTGTGCGGGAGGGATTGCTCTGTCTCTCCCAGGAAGTTCTGGGTGATGTGTCCTCCACGTTTTCCTCCCAGGAGGGACTTTCCAGTGCTACTTAAAGACACAATCTGTTGAACGCTTGGGATAATTCACTATAATTCCACATGGCCAAAGTCCAGCCCTTAAATGGGAAGTGTTCTGCTCCTGGAAACTCAGTGAAATTCTTCAAATGAGTTATTCTGAAAGGAGAAGTGATGTAACAGGTTTAATGTAGAAATCAGAGGATAAAAAGTGGTTGCTTTGTATCTCCCATGTCTTTCATTCCCACCAATTTGGCCTTGTTCCCTGGGGTGGGTTGAGTTGCGAGTTGCCCGGTCAGATTTTGCCCAGCTGTATGTGAATCTCACATACAGCGTGGAAAATACCATTCGTTAGCTACACTTTGGTAATGTCAAGAGGCTGAATGTGGGGGGAGTACTCGCATTTGCACAGATGCACACAGTTACGTGCAAGGACACACAAAGAGCTTGCAGTTAAAATCTACATGCCTGTCTCTCTTAACAGGGGAAGACAGCCCCAGCTGTGTATACAGCTTGGTGTTTCCCTTTGATCTGTGTTTGTTTCCAGTGTTTCTCATAGGCTGGATCCTGGCGCTCCTCAGAGCTGGCTGCCCTTTTCCGTGTTTGCAGCTGCATAGCTGCATGTAGAGAAGCTCACTGGGGTGACTGGGGTGTAACTGGTTTCAGCGGCTTGGTGTGGGGGTTTCTTTTTCCTGCAACCCGTCCTGTTTGCTTTGCTCCTGTCCTTTCCTTGCCAACCCACACAGCAGGGGATTGTCTCATTCTGCTAGTGAAAACTGTGCCTTGCAGTTGACTCAGGATCTTCCCTTTTACTTTGCCTACCTGCTCCCACACACGTGGCATTACTGCTGTTTTCCAGCTGCATGCAGCAGCAACCATTGCTGCTCTAGAGCAAATCTTCTGCCCTGTCACCAGGGTCATAGCTCAGAGAGGCAAAGTTCCCCTTTCCTTTCCAGAGATGCAGCATGCAGCCCCTGCTGCCCCTGCAGCTGGCTCAGGCCCTGTGCCTAAAGGAGGTCAAGAAACTGCACTCTTCAGACATACGTGGCATTTTGTGAAGCTGTGGTGTTTTGTCAAAGATGGGGCTGAGAGGGGCCTGCAGCGCTCATTCAGTCTGTCCCCTGGCCCCAAGGCAGGATAAGCTCTATCTAAACCTTTCTTGACAGATGCTGATCTAGTGTGGCCTTAAAAGCCTTTAACAGCAGGATTGTGGAGGGAGGCAGTGCAACCTATTGGCCTGATTAACTGTTGTTACCGCTAGGAAGTTCTTCCTAATGTCTAACTAAGAGAAAATGATTTTGGCATTGTTCTAGGGGAGAAAAAAAGCCATCCAAAGATTGCCTCTGTGTGTGTGAAGGGGAGAGTCCCAAACGCTGAATATAGTAATCAGTTTTCATAGCAAGAATCGCTCTGTTAGACCCTAGAAGCATGCTCAGGAATTCTGGCTGAGATAAGCAAATGGGGGGGAAAAAATACTCATCTCTCCTTTTCCCAATGCATGTGTTTGCCACTTCACCTACCCAGAAAAGCAACTTTGATGCCAAAAGAAGTGGGAAACCGGATGGGAATGCTTTGTCTCTGGTGGATATTCTACGTAATATGACCCTCTTAGGAAATGTGCAAAGCCTGTTCTCTGTGGCGTGACCTCTTTTAAACTTTTCTTGGCTTGGAAAAGCAGCTTACAGGCCTGGTGTTCACTGGAAAAAGCCCATATGGGGATGCGTTTCAGTGAAGGGATTGCAAGGGGGGAGGAGAAGAGTAATCTTATATCTGGTGTCATATATTTCAGGAAAATGTGCGAAGGCCGTCTGGAGTCATGAGGGTCTCTTGGAGTTTCTTTAAGTTGTGGGTTTTTTTCTTGGTGATCTCTGATAAAAATACATGTGGTGGGGAAAGAGCAGAGTGGAAAGGGGATTATACTGTGGGTTGGGCATATTGTAAATGGTTAGCCATAGTCGAAGTGGAAGGCTGTTGTACAGAAGTAGGGGACTCCCATAAGTTCTCCAAGCTGGCTCTCAGGTCTGTGCAGACAGCGCTGCCTTGCATTTCCCCTCAGCTATCCAGGGAAAGCAAATTGCGTAAGTTTCTGAAAGGCTTTTTTTTTTTTTCTTTCTGAAGGAGTATGTGTTAAAACTGTTCTGTTATTTAAAGTGAAAAATACGATTAATCTTGCCAGTTTTTGTAATCTCCACTGCAACTCTGGTGAGATTCTGCAATTCTCGAATCCTAGCCAGAGTTAAGTGTTTTCTATCCACTGCATAAAAGCAGTGTATGAGCCAGTGTAACCTATGTATTTAAAAAACAGAAAGAGAAGGAAGCATCCTATGTAGGTGTTTATGTTTGATTTTTTTAAATCGTGATGTCTGAGCTACTCTGGTGGTTTTTTTTTTTTAATGGGGCCTAAATCATAAACTTCTGGGTGCATTGGATTAACAGTGGGACATCAGAAACTAAAGGTTTTGAAGAAATAAAAACTTTTATGACTGCTTGATTGCGAAGTCAACAATACAGCCCATCTTGTCGTCCTGATTCTGACTAAATTCCTTTGAACTTTGCTGAAACTCCATCTTGGGAGTTTCTTGGGACAGAGGTAAGAGGAGACCTCAGGTTTTTTTGCTGCATATATGAGGGGGAGCAGTGAGGGCTTATTGATCCATTTTGAGAAGTGTGGCCATCTTGTACTCTGGCCGTTATTAACTAGCAGAGAAAGCTGAATGAATTAGCTTCCCAAAGTGTCCTGCTCTCTAGGCACTTCACATACCAGTGTTGTTGCTGAGCTACATGAGCACCTGAAAACCAAGAGTGGATTTAGCTGTGCAGTACTCCGTGAAGGATTTAGGATTAGCTCCATTTTGTGGATGAGCGGTGCGTGCTTCAGTTCCTCAAGGGATTTACCTGAGGTCATGCAAGCTGTCTGCAGACAGGTTTCCTGACTCTCACTTAAAGGTCTTGCCTGCTGCATAACTCTTTTCTGCTTGTGGAGAGAGTTGAAATCTCAGCTCTGTTTGGTTGCTGCTTCACCCTTCCTGAAAGTGCATGCAAACTCTGCAAGCTCCTGGCTAGCACAGCACTAGGAGAGTCAAGAATTCTGTGCCTCTGGTTTGCCATTTGGCTCTCATGATGAGGAAACCCACCACAGCCTCTCCCCAGGTGAATGGTTTGTGGTGAAAATTATCTTTTTTTGTTGTTTTCCTTGTTTTTTAATTATTTTTAACACCAGTGATTTTTGAAACCAACAAGGAGTGAGCCCAGGATGAGATGCTGTATAGAAAATAATCTGGCCATGAAGCAGTAATTTATCTTGCCTAAAGTCATGAGATCCTGTGAGTGACATAAGTACTACAAAATAACAGGGAAGGAGGGGTGTGATTGTGCTTATAATGCAGTGCCACAGCAGGTATTTCCATAAACTGATGTGGTTATTTTCTTAATATTGTCCTGACAGTTGAGCACATGGAAACCATTTTCCACCAAATCAGAGGACTAGGTATTCCAGTTCCTCTTTTTTTTTTTTTTTAATTATTTTTATTTCCGAAACAAACCATGAACCTTTCAGTGTCTGGTTTGTTCCCAGTTTGGATCCTAACCCTTCTCCTGCTGGGAAAATACAGAGAAAGCGAGTGTAAGGCAGCTAATCCTCCCACAAATGTTAGTTTACTCAACTACAACTGGTCTTGGTTTGGGGGAATTAAAATTATATCCGTTTGTGGCATTGCTGACCCAGGCAGAGGTCATAATGAGCTTCTCCAGTTGATCGAGAGTCCGCTAGGTAGAGTGTCCTGTGCTTAATGTAATGACTTTTTGAGCCCTTTTGGAAGCATTAGGAGTTTTGTAGTTGAGCTGAAAAAAATCAAGCAATTTTCATGTGTTATGGATATATTTTGTCTTGCTTCCTGCCCAATGAAATGGTTTCCAAGTGGCCAGCTTCATGCTTTTTCCTTGTTTGAGGTTTGAGTAGTCTTACATCTCTTGGCCTTCACACATGCCCAGAGGAGAAAAAGAAAATGCAAGGAAGGTGTCAAGGATGGTTGAAGGGAAAGGGCAAGACAGGGGCTTTGTGTTGTTGTTGTTTTTTTCCCCCTGAAGTTTATAGTTTTAGTTTTCTAGGTGATAAACCCTGCTCCTTTTTGGAACAACTGTATTGACAATGAGATTGTATTAGCACATCACACCAGTTAAGCAGAAGCAACTGTGTGTTTTCACACTCTGGTAACTCCTTTCAAAAACCCTTTTCTTTCCTGGTATCTCTGTATGTATGACATCAGGACATGACTCCTCTGGTGTCATCATGCTGGGAGCTATGCTTCTTTGTTAGGTTCCCCTGCTGAGTAACATACATAGTTAACTTGAGTTAAAACTGCTTGTCACTTAACATTTGCTAACTGCTAGCCTTTTGAAATACAGTATTGCTGTTCTTTATGCGCAAAAATCCATATCCAATAGGAAAAAATTGTGCTAGGATCTCTTAACGTCTCCTTCCTAGTGCTTTTTTCCAAACATACATCCGATAGTGACCTTGGCTGGTAATTCCTTTTTCCTGGGAAGTCTGCGGTTAAATTTAAAATAATTTTACAAGGTGAAATTACATGCACTGCTTCCTCTGTTCCAGATGCATGCCCTCTATACCTGAAAGGTACAGTAGATATTTGATGACTCCTTAAATATTTCTGACAGTGTGAAGACGTATTAGATGAAGAGCACATGCTTTCCTTCTGACACAGAAGATTCTGTGTAAACAAGTATTTCAGGTGGTCACATTCTTAGATTATTTTTTCATCAGGAATTACAATTTTCTTCCATGAGGTGAGGAAACTCGAATATAACTTCAGAAAAAGAAATATATGGAGTGGAAAAACTGTCCCATCTTAATGAACAGTAAAAATATCTTCTAGTATCAATAGCTTACCTGTGTAGTTTAAAAAAATGTTGATGACAAAAATAACTTCTAGTATCAGATCAGAATGTATTCTTGGTATCAGCATGTTCCCCACTTGTTATTTTGAAAACAGGAAATATGTTTTCCCAAATAACAAGTTGGTAGCATCCTTTACTCTTTCACTGATGGACAAACATCTATCTTACAAAGCAAATGCTTGCTTCTTTCAACTGGTTAATGGCGTTACTAATTTAAAACCTGACTATATTTAGTAGGCACCAAAGTCCAGGGTCTCAGCAGTGTTAGGAAGAAGCAGAGGCTCTGGTTTAGGGTACTGTCTATGCCTTTACTGGCAGGGCACCCTGTGGACCATGGGTAGCTCTTCCACTGTAGCCAGGACACCAGTCCAGGGGCACTCTCCAGCTGCCTGGTGTCTCAGGTTCTTCCAGGATCAGTGCAGGCAGGTAGTCTTCAAGGGTCTCTGCATATTCTTGCCAATTCATCCATTTTCTGATGTGCACCATCTTTGATTTCTCCTTGAGAGACTGCAAGGACTTGGTGGTAGTAGATCTGAACTGGAGAGCTCTTCCATTGCCTGGCAGTTTTAGAGGCAGTTAAGGATTATGGGGTGAGAGCATCCCTGCTTCTCTGTGCCTGGCTGCAGAAACCTTGCAGGAGCCTGAAATCCCTCCTCATTTCTTTTCAAAGGCACGGTGCTTAGCCAGGAAACCTCTGAACAGAATAACCAAGAATAGCTGGCGAGTTTGGAAAATCTTGGCTATCTTTGCCAGTGACCTAATTCTAGCAGTAAAGCTGAAAATCCGTAGGTCGGAGCAAAGCAGGTTACTGCCTCCTCTTCAGCAAAGCAGGTTTCTGATGAATGGCACAGCTGCTTTGCAGGCATGTTGGTGGTGTGGAGGAGGACGCTGCGCTGGTTGGAGCAGCATCACCAGACTTTGCGGCTGTGAGAACACTGCATATCCCTAGAAGGATGATTCTAATGGTATTAGTGAGAATGAGGGCACAGGACACTGTTGGCTATTTAAAGAGCAGGTCTATTTTTAACCACCTTTTAACAAAGATGGAGTTTTTATTAGACTGGGATAGTTGGGACTTTATAATTAACCAGCCTGGGTTGCACGTTGATGTTTACAGCTTGCTTTCCATGTTCTCTGATAGTCAGATGCAGGATTGTAACCATATCTCGCTGCCAGGGTAGCACAACTGTGATACCTGCATGGTTGGCAGTGAGCATGATTGAAAAGTTGATGCCAAATGATCTTATGCAAGATATACCTGGATGGACCGTACCGGCGGCAGCTAGGCTGTGCTTCTAAGTCAGAAGGAGAGTGTGATGTAGAGCATTTATGGCCTGTGATGGCCCTAGAGTTTAGCATGCTGTTGTAAGCACAGCTCAGCCTAAAAGGAGTTTAGCTGGTAACATCATGTATTGTGCTACAGTAAAGTTCAGTTAATTGTATTTACCAGGGATTAAAATACTTTATGGCTAATGGCCAAGATCAATAATAGTAGGTCCTCAGTATGTAATTTTAGGGGGGATTAATGTTGATAAATAATAATAGACACTGCTCCAGAGCATCTGTTGCTATTTGACATCTCTTAACAACTGCCCAAATTGCTTTCAAAGAAAGACATAGAGGATCTGGGAGGAGGGAAGAGAAACTAATGAACGGGCACTGAGCGCTCGGTGCTAGATCTGGATGAAAATGAAGGGGTGAGAGAAAATGCCAGGCATTGATTGACTCCATTCCTCTGCTGGGCAGATGGCCACCTATCCTGCTCTCATCACCTTTTCATTGTGAAGCACAGGCTGTTATATTTGATCTTTTCCTGCTGAGTTGAAGTAGTCTGTCTCATTGGTGCCTCTGAAGATCAAAGGGGTTAGGAAAGGATGAGCAGTCATGTTACTGAACAGCTGTGAGTTCATTCTGGAGGAGGCACCTTCCAAAATAGTATCATTTTTATTACACTGTGAGCATCAGTATTCAAATGTTTTTTTGCCATTCCTTTAAGCATCCTGGTTTTGGAAGTCATGGGGCTACAGATGGTCTTTTTAATTATTTTATTCATTTAAATGAAGCTTCTGTATTCTAGCCCTCTAGTTCAAAGAGAAAAACTTCAAGATATGCAACAAATAAGACCCAAAGGCCCAGAAGTTACTGTGTGAATAAAAATAACCCCAAATATATCACTTCAGCTTCAGATTCATAATGTTGCTTTAGTCTAATTGTTTGGGATCTGCTTGATTTAGAATTTTTGAGTGCAGTCATGGGATCCTGTTTAGATATCAGTGCATTTGGCAAATGTATTCTTGTTCCAAAGAGTTTCCAATCCAGTAAACTGTTGGAGAAGAGGACAGAAACCGAAACCTGGACGTGCTGAAGGATGACAGCTAGTGATAGCAGAGCAGAGCAAACATTCCAGCCTTTGCAGTGCTGGTCAGAGGACAGAGTGAAAGGAAAGGTAATAGAGACTCAATGCGAGATGAGAGCAATCCTGCTCACTCCCTGAAATGCCCTCTCCCACAAGTGTCCTGTTCACAGACGTGTCCACAGTGCTGTGACCTGGAATCCTGGAAGTTCTCTCATGTGTCCACATAACTGGAGGTGTTTGTAGGCAGCCCCTGCACCCACTGAACATGATTTACACTTAATGTCTGCACAGTATGGACAGACTGATTGGCCTTTGGGAGATAGAGCTAAAAGTGTTCATTATTCCTCCATGTTGTAGCCCAGGAGGGGCTGTCCTGCAGGAAAGCCAAATCTTTCAGCCAGATCCCATGTATTTCACCAAGGGATTGGAGACTGCCTGATTTCCCTCCCTCCCACCCTCTCTTCCCCTTTTTTAATTTTGGAAAGCCTTGAAGTAATTAATTTGCCTTCAAAATCGTGACAAAATTAGGAGAGCCCTCTCAGTAATACTCAGTTTTATACCTAGAAGGATCTCAGGAAAGGGAGAGACCTTGTCAGTTGTGTGACATGGAGGGAGGTGGGGAGAGCATGTCTCCCTCCAGACTGCAGTAGTAGGCTAGAAAGAGCCATATTGGAATGGGCCAGCAGTGGCAACAGACCACTTGGCACAAGGTTTGTTGGTCTTGCAGCCTGTTTGCCAAGAGCCTGAAGCTCTTCCAAAGTTGAAATCAGTGATGAGTCTGCCCATCTAGGAGAGTTGGGGGTAGAAGTAATGTCTGTGTGCCTGTGGGGGTGCACTGCTAGCTCTGCTGTGGAAGGCCATGCGGGGCTCAGGGACAGTCAGGGCAGGGTTTGTAGGACAGCTTCTTTCAAAGGTTACAGTGGAGAATGTGGGCAGTATATTTTAAGTTAAAGTCCTTGCTTTATGCTTATCTTAAGGCTTGCAGCTTCTGTTGCAGGTGTGGAGAGGGGTTTGTGACAAAACTGGCCATTTTTTCCAAGTATTTAAGTTGTTTGTTAAGATACTTCCTTTCCCACTGTACCTTGTCTTGGTTTTGTGACTGAGGTGGCCTTTGGACAAGACGCCGCTGTTGCAGAGTGCATCAATACATTGTTGTTTGTATTCGTTTCCACTTACTGGCTTGAGTCAGGATGCTGCTTTCTGGAGCACTGTAGCACCCATTATCTCCCTGTTACATAGCTTGTCACCAGGCAGAGGTGCATTGATTTGTGTGACTTTGAAAAGCTGCATTGCCTTGGTTTTTTGTTTTTATTACTATTATTGCTCTTGCTATTGTTTAATCATAGGTTTCTTCATTTGTGGTGTTTGTTTCTCATCTGCCCTTGATTTGAGAATACAGTTGGGTACATGTTCATCTTTAACTTTTGCAGACAGAACTGGTATGGTTAAGATCAGGCTGAAAATGCTGCCCATAGAACTTTTTTTTGTTCCTTTAAATTCCTTTTATAATACATTGTCAAGTCTTTTTATTGTCAGTCCTAAATTTTCATTTCTTTGTTTATTTTAAATGATAGAAAGGCTTTAAAAAATGTAAAGATCTAAAGGCGCTTTTTTCAATTACTTTTTCATGGTACATTTTATTAGCATTTGGAATACAAATACTCCTACATGCCAGAGAGCCATCGGTAGAAATTGACTGGAAACAAAGAGGCATTAAATGAGCAAGTATCTCCTTCAACCGGGAGCAAATGCAGGAAAACAAATAATCGTGAGAAGAGACCTGATTTAAAATCAGAAAGCAAGGCTTGTTCTGAATGATTTCACAGCTCAGGTGCAGAATATTAACTTTTAACTGCATATTTGTGAGCCACATTTCCTTCTAAAACATGTCTCTGGTGTCCTGTGGAATTGGGGTGAGCGGGTGTGAGTGTGTTTATTGCAGGCTGGCTGGATGCCACCACAGCTTTATTGCGCGTGGCTGGAGGGCTCGCAGCACTTGCATAACGCTCTGCAGCAGAGGAAGCACGGGCTCGGCCTCCCATGCCTGGCTGCCTCGCCATTCCTGATCCAGGTGCTTGGCAAAACCTCTTCCTTCACTGAAGACAAGCGTTCAGTAAAGCAGGGGCAGATACCGTTGCAGAGAGAGCTGGGCTGGGGTTAGAGACAAGAGTAAGGAAAAAACATCAAGTTGTATGATGGCTGTTAGAGATAAGCACGCCTCTGACCTATGAATTGCTTTTAGAAGGAAACCATATTTTTCCCCCCATTTTCCCTGCCCTGTGGTTTTTGCATGTGTTTCTCATTACTTTTATCTCAAAATCATTCTCGTCCAGTGAATTATTGATGTGGGGTCACTTGCGTTTCTCCAGGAATTGCTTTCTTTAACCAGTGATCCCTCCTGAATTTTTTAAGCAATCTATTAGCTCTGAAATCCAAACAAAGTTGGTGGTTTCTAATTTCAGGGTTAAATTAGACTCGACTTTGAAAAGGTGTAGAGGGAAGAGAAGGGAAGAGGGGAAGGATGATGACGTCCTTTTCCACGTTAGAGTCTTCCTTCTGCTGGTTCTTTTGGTGCTTTGTTTGGTTTGGTTTGGTTCTGATTTTTTAACATCTCTGGAAGATCAAGTGTCTGATTTAGCTTCAGTGGGACTTGAGGATATTCCTAATGTTGAGCACATGCTTAAATCCACTGTTGAATTCAAGCCCTGTAGACTTGCAGGCATGGTACAAAAATATCTGAGAAATGCTCTTTTCCCTTAGATGCTCCCTTCTTTCAACATACAAAAATCAGAATTCAGCATTTTGAAATGCTGCTGGAGGCAAGTTGGTCATTTCCTGCTGGGAGGGAGGCTTGGTCTTTTAAAGATGGGGAGAGAGTGTGTCTGTGTGCGTGTGTGTGTTGCAGATGTTCGGGCCTTGATTCAGCAAAGTCTATCAGCAGTGTCTGACAAGGGGGTAGTGCTGAATCTGGTAAACCTGCTGCTTCAGAGCTGAGTGTGCACGTGTGTTTGACTGACTCCTCAGCAGAGGAAGTTTCTTGTCTGTTTCCATTGCTTCTGCACACGGTCAAAACTGGAAAAAAACCCCACAAACCCAAAACTTGTCCTAGCAAAGAAGCTGCAGTCTCTCCAGGGATGTTTACATTCAGGGGTGGCTCCTGGACCATCGTGCTCACAGCCATTGCTGCAACATTTACAAGAGGAGGATGGGCCCAAGCGGGGGGTCACCCACTTGGCAGGGGGTGCGCAGGGGTTTGCGTGAGCCCACCAGGGCCCAGGGAAGGAACCTGCCGGTGGCTTTGCAGCCCTGGGCTGGCCCTGGCAGGGGGCTCCCTGGGTGTTGAAGGTGGGTAGGTTTCTAGTTCCTGTGTAGCCGGTTTGTGACCAGCAGACACAAGGCTTGGAGATGCCACAACAGGTCCCTCAGCTTTCTGGGGACTTCTCAGGCAGGGAAGAGGCTGGTGGCTTTGTGCCCAGCTTGTTGTGGTGCAGAGCAGTGGGGTAAGTTGATTCCTACCCAAACCCTTCAAAAATGTCCTCAGAGGAGTGGGGGAAGGAAATGGGGAAATTTTTTTGGCACCCACACCTTTTTCTGCACTGCAGTTTTGATCCAGGCAGAAGGGAGCCCATTCCCTGCAGTGGGATTTGGGTGCGTGTTGTACAGTGAGACAGATGAAGCTATGAGCAAAAAGCACGCATAAATAAAGGCTTCCTCCCTGTGCTTTATATAATCAGAGTGGATGATGTCATTGGGAGCCAGAGAGGAGAGCAGGCTGTGAAAGTACAGCCCTCTGCAGCCAGGCAGAGCCAAGTGCAAGGAGGGGCTGCACAGAGCAAGGGCCAGGCTGTGCTCTGATAGAGGCTCAGGACGGAGGGCCCAGGGGCTCAGGCTTGGAGGGGAGCTGAGGGGCGAGAAGTAGGTAATTCGAATACAGTCAGAAAGCCTCACACAGGCACAAAGGAAAAGGGGGAGGAACAGCACGTGTCCAGTGGGTAGCAGTGGGGCTGCTGTTTCAGTGGCCAGCACCCCCTTCTTCCACATGCAGCCACTTATAGCTTGTTGTGGATCAGCTGGTACAGCTATGGGGCTGCTGAGCTTGCTCATCCCTTTTCTGGTTCAGTCTCCTAGCCTGTCTGTTTAGGAGCTGATGTACCTTTTTCCCACAGTAGCTCCTGGCAGAGAGGAGAGGGCATTCTCACTCTGCTTGCCCTCCACATCCCAGAGGAACTTGCTTTTAGGCTCCTCCTGGTCCTGCACAGGGGAGAAAGCAGAAGTGGCAGAGGGGCTCTGTCCTAGCCAGAGCTGCCAGGTAGACAAGGATGAAAGGTTGTCCTCAGCTCTTTGGGACAGAGAGGTGCGTGTTAGGTTCTGGTTTTCTGAAGCCTCTCGGGTGCTTTGCGTCTTTTATGACCACCCTGATACCCCACATGGGAATCTCAAACAGCAGTCTTCCCCCTTATCAGGCTGAGCAGGAGCGGGGCACCAGGCTGATCTCTTGGGAAAGAGGAGAGCCCCCTCCTTTCAAATCCTCTGTGGATTCCTTCTTCAGCACATCCAGCACTTACCGTGTGTTCAGGATGCTGCTGTGCAAGCGTGATTTTTTCCAAGACCACTTAGAAGAAAGGACTCCAGCTTCTCCCGTCTCCCCTGCAGCTAGCATGCAAAGGCTTCAGCCTTGTCTGAAACTGGAATTCTTCTTCTGTCATCTCTGTCTTCCCTGGGATCAAGGCAGCGAGAGGCAGCAGCCATTCACGCCAAGCCCGAGTTGTTTCTCTGTTATATAACAATATGAGCATTTAGACTTGTTTTTCCAGATATTGGCAGATGCGTCAAATATTGGCATAATCCAGTGGTTTACATGGAAAGCCGTCTGGCTCTGTCTGGAGCCTGCACAATGCTGGTATTTTCATTGAATACAAGAGCCTGCAGCATTGTCAAAGCCACGTTGCAATAGAGTCCAGGTAAACAAGGGGAAAAGACATTTGCAGCATGGCCTGACATGTGGGATTACAACTGTCCAGGTACAGCTCCAGGACTTGATAAGAAAGATTAATAGGTTTGTCATTGCTTTCTCTCTGAAATGGTCTTTTAGCTACGTTTGCTGTGATGCTTTTGAGCTCTGGAGTTTTATTTCTGGGTTTTACTGAAGCCACCCATCAGTGCATCAGACATGCCTGTGTGCTCTGTGGTTTAGGAGCCCATCACGATCTGCTCAGGCTGTTGGAAGTTGAGAGAGGTCAGGGACTGTGACTGGCTTAGATTTTAAAAATAAAAAGGCTAAGTGTTGAACACTGCGGAGGGGAGAGAGCTGGGGAAACTGTTTGATCTGATCTCTCTGAAAGCAAGCAACACACTTGTGTGCCAGGATGGTTTGCGGGCTATCCCAGCTGCACTGGGCCAGGGAGCTCCAGAGCGGCTCCTCAGCGGTGTCATCCCCAGCAGCGAGAGGTGACTGTGGGGACTGAAGGACCTGGCTGTCCCTGGCCTGCACCAGCCTGTGCACCGTGGCTGGCCCACTGCGGTATGCTCATGTAAAGCCCTGTGCATTTCCCTCCATTAGCCTGTGGTTGGAGATAGAAATGCGCTTAACCTTTGCACTGGCGTGAAAACTCAGTGTGGCTCAGCTCTGAGTGCAAAATAAGGGGAAAGTCCAATAGCAGCACAGAAGTGATTGCTTTGGTCAAACCTCTTACAAACCTGCCGTGGCTCAGCCATCGCCACCTGCCCCTGCAGCATGCTCGTTGTCCGAGCCGTGCTACGTGCTGTTGTGAGCTTATCAGCTCGCGCTCACAGCCTCTGTCGCAAGCAGGCATTCGCTCCTGATGCCTGGTGTGCCGGCAGAGGCCATCACCCCTGCTGCGAGCCGTGGCCTTTGGCGACCAGCCAGCAGAGCTGCTGCCAGGAGTGGCTTCTCTGAAAACCATCTGCATGAGCCTGGGCCAAACTTCTGGGCTTTGAGAGCCGACATGGGGATCCAGAACTGGGGGAATGTCCTCTCTGGGGCCGTGCATGCTGGAGAAGTAAGTCTGCCAGCTTTTTCCAGTGTCCTCATGAGGACAGACCTTCTGACTGCTTTGTCCTCTCCCTACCCTTGTCAGGGCCTACAGAGTGCAGTAACCTTTGATCCACCCCATGGTCCTGGGACACAGAAGGAAGGGTTTCAGTGTCCGGGGTTTTATTATATGGCTGAAACATTGCATATAGCATTCAGGTGCTTAACTCATTGAGTGTGCACGTAACCTAGCTTTTGACGTGGCAGATCAGTGCCATCCTTTTAACTGCTGTCTCAGCAATCCAGCCAGTGCTTGCTCATGCCCGAAGCCGATCGCTGGTTCCAGGAATTGCAGTTCCTGGTGCAGCGCCTTTCCCGGTTCCTGGTAAAACATCCCGTGCTGAGACTGAGCCCGAAGCTCAGGCTGTAGAAGTGTTGTCCATTTCTCCCTGCATTCAGGAGTGTCCTGTGATATGTTTGACACTGGTTAGGTGTTGATTCCCCAAACTTTTTGTTTTCTGTTGCACAAATAATTCAGTTTTCCCCATAGGCTGGAAGCTGCCCTTGCCCAGCAGGACAGGGGGGAGTCTGTGGTCCCTACCTGTAGCAAGTACTATGCAGTAAGTCCCCTATTAGGTGGAACTAGCCCTTCTCCTCAGCCCCCAGATCTGTGCACACATCTTGAGCTCTACTCGAGCTGCATTTTTAACTTGGGCTGATCCCATAGGTGAAGTGTATGGCTGGTGCTCGTACTCGTGCCGTGAAGAGACACGTGCTGCTCTGCGCTGCAGCTTGATGCCTGTGCTCTGACAGCTCTGACTCAGTGACTTGCCTCTGTGGCCGTTCAGGAAATCTGTGACATAGCCAAAAATGGGTTCAAAACCCAGAATGTCTTTAACCACAAGATACTCCTCCTCTTCCTTTCCCGAGCTGCAAGAAGACAGTGTCCAGTCTCCTTGGGATGACATAAGCTATAGTGCCAGTGTGAACCAGCAATGCTTTTTCATTGCTGGCCCTACAGGTCATCATTGGACTTGGGGCAAACACCCGTAGTGGGTGCACACAACTCCTGTTCATCAAGCTCTACATTGAAAATGGGCTTCCAGGTAGGAAAAATCCCCCTGTATCAGCCATTTAATGTCAGTGGAGTTTGCCCTAGAGCAAGCTGAGAAGGAAAAGATGAGATTGATGTGACTACTATTTTTTCAGTTTGATTTTTGGGTTATGATTTCCCTCTCACCACCCCTCCAGTTGTTAATATTTAATGAAAAACACGTGTTCTTCAAGGTCCTTGCTGGTCATATGCAGCCCTGTGGCTGTTCGTTCCCTTTACGAAGGCTCCATCATTGAGACAGAATGATGGACCCTTCGTAAAGAGATTTATAATAGAAACAGTGAGGAGCTCACACTCCAGCACCGCTAGTGAACACTCCCCTGCGCTGACAGTTCATCAGCAAACCCCCTGACCCTTCCACCCTTAATCATCCTTGCTTGTCACTGACATAATTGCCTGATTACAGACTCCTCTCCCCCACCCCTTTCAAACCGGGTGCAATAGTGAATTTGAAAAACAAATGGAAATGAACTGTCTGTCCTCTTTTTTCTTTTTTTTTTTTCCTTCCCCTGCATTGAGATGGATCGGGCTAAGATTCAGTTTCTTTGTGCATGAGCAGGGGCTGGGATAGGCTTTCAGGACTCTCTTACACCCATGTTTCTTGCATGTGAATGGTGGAGCTGATGTCATGGTGTTATTGATTGGGATGACAAGTTTGGACATAAATCATTAATGTCTGGGAAAGAGAGAGGGAGGGGAAAAAGGCAACCCACACTTGATAGTTTTCCATAAATCTGCTGTTCATTCCCGCATACATGATACAGAGGAGGAGACAGCAGGAACAGTTTTCCTGTGCAGCCTTAGGACGATGTGCTTTGCCACTGCTCCCTGAACCACTTTCCTCAGAACATATTTCCATATTTTGCAGAAAATGGCTCATATCTTCAGCAACACTGTCATGCTTGAGCCTGTCTTTGTAGGCGTGAGCCAAGATCAGAAGACTGCCTGGGGGAAGGTCTTGGGTTCCCTTGTTCCCACAGACCTTGCACCCTGGGCAGCATTTCAGACCTCGGCCCAGGAGGGAGTAGGAGCTCTTGGGAACTACCATCCCTCTAGCTCCTTTAACTGCCAGCAGGGATTGTTTGGGTGTTTTGGACTGACCATTTTTCTCATTGATCATCTTAATTTTATGCAAAAAGACTGTACTTAGCTCAGTTTCATAGCAAATGGCCGTGAACCAGCAATACACAAGTGTGCAGGGGGTAGCAGTTGTTTGAAACTGCTTTCACAGAAGTTCTCAGCAAAACAGACAGCAAATAGCTGAGAGAGAGGAAACCCACACAATAACTTGTACCATTTGCCTGTGTGCCTTGACCCTGCACAAAGTTCATCCAGATGAGTCAGATTATCAGTTCAGACAGCAAGAAAATAAACAGTGTCTGTCAGAGGTTAGCAATAATGCAGGTATTGGTGAGCAGCTGATGTTTGCAGTGTAAATAGTTTTTAGTGGCAGGCTGTCCCGGTACCTGTGGGGAATCTTGTGATGTGTGGAAAGAGGGAATCATGGAAGCTGCCTTGTAGGAGGGAAGTAGAGAAGGAAATGACATTCCTTTTCTGAAAGCATAGTTCTGATCCTCCTCTTCTCCCCTTGCAGCCGAGCTCACCTCCGCCTGTGTCTAGAACGCTTAAAAGTTCTGATACCGCTAGGACCAGACTGCACCAGGCACACAACGCTTGGGCTGCTCAACAAAGCCAAAGCACATATCAAGGTAAGAGCTGCTCTTCCAGCTGCTTTCAGTCAGGGCTGTTGGGAAGTGCAATTCAATTGCTCACTCTTGCTGCCTAGAAGTAACTCTGTTGAAGGAGACTAACACCTTTTTTAAAAACAAAACAAAAAAAGGCAAGCAAGCCTTGCCCCCTTGGTTAATCATTTATCATTACTACAAGCCACATTGTTAGAAGAGTCCATAATGAACTCTGTTAACTACAGAAATGATTGATTTGGAGAGCAGGCATCTTGTTCTGTATTGTGATCATTCGCTGACAGCTGCATCTCTTTAAAGAAAAACATACCTACTATTGAATGACTGCATTTTGATGGGAAATGCAGCTTTTTTCTCTGATGTGCTAGTGAATTTCCACTGCCGAAGCATTAGCACAAACCACAAGAGTGTGAGACAGGGTTAGCTTGCTGGGGTTTCATGTGTGAACCTGCCAGCTAGCCCAGCGCTCTTCTAGATTCACTTTTGGCAAAGCGAAGCATGAAAAGAAAATGCAGCATTGTCAGTATCTGGAAGAGGCTGAAATACTTTGTCACAGGTCAGGATAGTGGGAGGGAGGATGGGTGGTGAAGGAGAAAAAGCACTGCTGAAGGGACAGAGTTAGCCTGAAATGACTCCTCCTTATGCAATGTGCTTGTTGTAGGAAACAAAGAACAGTGCCCTGGTAGATTTCCCAGCTGTGATCAAAGAAATCTGTAGTAGGTTATGTAAATCACTTACTGAATAGAAAACTGTTTCTGAGAAATCCTACTAAACCATGCAGCAAGGAACACAGAACTCCCAGGGCACGTTTTTATGTTACAGTGGATCATAACAAACCCTGAATTCGTTTGGTTAAAGCAATTGAGGCCCCTTCGTGGACAGATTTGGTAATGCATGGCTGAACCCATGTGAAATGACCCACAAACTGCTACAATTCAAATCCTTTCCCCTGGAGAGAGGCTCTGTCCTCAGAGATTTTTTTTTTTATACTAATGTGTGTGTGTATATATATGTGTATATAATATATATACTTGTATATATTTATACTAATGTGTATGGGATATATCAGGACTTGGGAGGTGGAAAAGATGTGAGGAGATGACATTGTTCTTGGAAACTGCAAGGCAGCTTTGTTCAGGGCTCTTTTGCAGCTTAAATCCTTCTGGGAACCGGGAAGGTCTAAGCAAAGCAGGTGGCTGGGCAGTGGAGGCGAGAGGGAAGGAGAAAAGGATAAAACTAATTATTGAGTCATATTTGATCATGTCAGAAACTTGAAGAGGCTGAGAGGAGAAGCCAACACCAGCTTGAGAATCTGGAACGAGAACAAAGATTCCTAAAGAGAAGACTGGAACAACTACAGGGTCCTCAGGAGATAGAGCGAATACGAATGGACAGCATTGGATCTACCATTTCCTCGGATCGCTCGGACTCGGAGCGAGGTTGGTGTTGCTGAACTAGCACTGAATCCCCAGGACTCTGAAGCAAGGGCATGAGATTCATTTAGGCTACTGATTTGGCTCACATGCGCACACACACAGACACTCGTGTATATATGAAGAGTTTAGTATTTTGCAAGAGTTCTGATTAAGTCTGGAAGAAGTGTTGTTATTGTCGAGTTGATTTCTGTGGCATTTAAAGTGACCTGTTTCTCTGAAAAGCTCTCCAAAATGCCAGAGCGTTAGTTAAGAAAAATAACGTGATCACAAGATGGTGGCTAAATATTTAATGATAAAGTTGAGGTATCCATTGTGCTCTTTGGTCTACTGAATCTCTCGGTAACACAAAGAGGAAAATCTAACAAGATCTTAGTGGGACTGGAACAGATGTTGCAAAGCAGCATCCAGCTTGTCATTCTGTATTTGGGACGTGGTATAACTGAGCAAACAGAACCACGCAAATGGCCTCTTAAAATTCTACACATACCACACCCCTTTTTTTTTTTTCCAAGCTTCCCATAGAGTTCATCTCCTCAGTTAAAACTGGACAGGGATGATCTGAATGGCTAACTAAACTCAGATCATTTTCTTTTTTTAGATATCTCTGCTGTGGAGATATGTAGGCACAATAGGTGGTTTGGTATTTACTGACGGACCCAAAGATGCTGTATAGTTTGGGTGTGAGTCTGTAGTTTTTAAAAAAAAAAAGATCCTTTTGGAAAATTCCTAAACAATATGGGAACCAAGATCAAGTTAACTAGATCTCTGCTTTCAAAGTCTTTCTTAAAAGTAAGATCTATGTTCTAAAGTCCACTGAGCATCTTTGAGAGTAACCCAGATCCCCATGGTAATGCATTGTAATGCCCTGTATGAGTGGTCCCAGCTTTGGCAACGAAATATCAATCAAGTAGCATCTTTTGGGGTAACTTCATGCTCCATTTTCTCTGTTGCCCTTGTTTTATCTGTTTCTTTTTGTTTCCAACACTGGGGTAGTAGAGTTCCAAAGAAAGAGGTAGCAGAACAAGTTCAGTGCATGGGGTGGCCCACCTATGCTGATAGTGTGGCTTGCATGCTGGAGGAGTCAAACCCCTTTGCCACGTCCCTAAGAAAATACTCCAAGCTGGTATCTAGTCATTTTATAAACCATATGCACAGCCCATCCCATTCCAGGGAGAACTCTGGAAGTCTTCCTGCTGTACTGCTGCTTCATCCCTGACTGGGGGAGTCCCAGCAGCTCACTGGCTTGAAGGGAGCGGTTGGGTTTGTGGTGCTAACCTGGGTGTGTTTCTTTTATTTTCCTTTTTAGAAGAGATTGAAGTGGACGTTGAAAGCACAGAGTTCTCCCATGGAGAAGTGGACAATATCAGCACAACCAGCATCAGTGACATTGATGATCACAGCAGCTTGCAGAGTATTGGGAGTGACGAGGGTTACTCCAGCGCCAGTGTCAAGCTCTCGTTTGCTTCCTAGAACCAAGTGAGACAACAGTGCAGGGCGAATGATTTCACTGGGGTGATCAAACTGGGTCCTAGATGCCAGTATCCTCTTTCAGAAATGACATATTGACAGCTAGTCCTGGAGAGACCTGTATATAAAGCTTTTTGGGTAAAGGAAGCCTCCACAGAAACCCAGATGTGTTCATTTGGTCATGTTACCAATCCCAATTCCTGCTGGCAAAAAGTTAGACCAAACACTAGTCCCTTTGAAGTCAGTAAAATCCGTTTGTTTCTGTGGGACCTTAGTGATGAAACTTTGTTTTGAATTTATTTGTTTGAAAGAGGATACTAGAGACTCATCCCTCTCTTTCTGTCATGAGATCTGAGAACTGTCAGAACTTCTTATATTACATTCAGGTTGAGTAACCTAGTTTAGGCCCTTCAGAAGAGCTTTTGTGGTCCTAAAAGGACCGTGTCCTACAGTTTAGCACAATCCAATGCTGTCGTAATGTACTAGGAAATCTTAAGAAGGCTTATGTAGCCTAGGAATAACAGTGATGATAATGATTAAGATCTCATTCTGTGCCCAGAGAGAGAGGGGCAGCAAAGAGGGATGTTCAGGAGAGAACACCATTCAGCTCAGCTTTCTGTTGGACATCATTTAAAAAGCAAGTACCTCTGATGCGTGGCTAAAGCAAGAGGTGCACACTTGTAATCTACCAGCACATCGTGGGCTGTGTCATGCCTCAGGCTGTGACACTGACAGCAGATCTCCCGGTAGATGCGTGCTCATACGCAGGCACAAAACCAGCTGAGGACAGAAAGAAACCAGCACATACGAGAGGTGATATGCCAGAAAGTCATGCCCAGATACTGAGCCACTATGACCTTTTTATTTGAAGAGATTTTTTGATAAACATTTGTAAATGTGTTGGGAGGGAAAACACCCCAAGTCTGATGCGTCTTTTTAGAGCTTGTCCATATGAAACCTTAGATGTCTTTTATATGAATTTATGCCATGAAAAGATCTCTGTTTTGATGAAGCACTTGACCCAATGAAATGCAAAGATGCTTTTTGCCATGCACACAATGGATGAAGGCTGTGCTAGCTGGAAGAGGCCAGGTTTGGTGGGGGTTTCTTCGGTTTTCTTTTTAGAATCATTCCCTTTGCTGACTTTTGAAGTTTCAGTCCAGTAGTTAAACTAGTTAAGCTCAGCACGTCTCTCATGTTAATGTAACGTTTTGACTGCACGTCCTGTTCCCAAGGGCCTTGCCATCTTATCTGTGCAGGTGCTGTTAAGAGCTATTATAGCGAATGTTTTCTAATTTTCTCGGAGACGAGCATTCTAACCTGCACTTTGAGGGCTTTGCTTTTTTTATTTTTGTCTTTTTAATGGCCAGGATTATTTTGTTCTCCAAGTTTTAAAAACCTTAATAGAGTCCTCACCTATGGCATTGTTTGAAACTTTGTATATCCTTAAGTAATTTAACTACCCCTCGTTACTAAGAAAAAAAAGAGGAAAAAATGCTTTATAAAATTCATAACTTATTGCTGATTTGAATGAGTTGTTAATTTCAGTCCTTTAGATTTTATTTTATTGTTTTAGGTAGGGCTGGGCAAAAAGAGATAAAATAAAAAAAAATAAAGACAACCATATTTAGCAGTGCAGTGGAATTGTGTTTAAATGTTAGCATATGGTCCCCATTAAAGTAGCACTTTAACGCCATTAAACATTTCTGTATCTGAAGTGAGTCGTGTTCTTCCATCTTGGTCATTTGTATCACTTTAGCTGACTCTTTGTTCTTCTTGTGCCCTTTGATCCTGCGATGAAAAGATCCTGAGGGAGTCTGCTGTAGACTTTTGCATTATGATAAGTTGCCTGTGTTTGAATATTCTGATGTTTCCCCACTCTCCTCCAAAATGTGTCATCCCCTGTAAGAGGCACAACACACATGCTTGAGTAGAGGAATTCTTTCCATGGCTGTAATGAACAATTTATGTTTGGTTTGGATTTTTGAAATTAATTTGTTTACTAAGTCTGGATCAGGTTGCTGCTGTTATGTCTGTTTTCACTTGTGTGTATGTAATCCAGTGGCTCAGTACATCTGTTCTTCTTCCTTCTGGGCGGTGACCTGGCAGGAGCAGGAGTCTGCCACAGAGCATTGAGCTCTAGGTTAACAAATGGGGCCCGAGGGCTTTCAAAGAAGAAATGCTGCTTGGATTTATGTTTGGGGTGCATATAATCTCTGGATGACACAAGGTTTGGGACAGTCTTCTGAGTGGTGAAAAGTGGGAAACTTTAGCTCTAGCAGGGCCTTATTTAATTCGTATTATTCTCCTTGAAAGTGTTGACCACTGGCAGCCCTGGTGCTGAGCAGTTGAATACCAGTGGGACTTATTTATTTATGACCCTTTTTCTGTAGCTGTCCCAGCACCTCCCCCTTCCTGTTAATCCTGTTTATTTTAAATGGGCACTTGGAAGAGAAATACCACAGCTGAGAAATACTGAAGTTCAAGGTGTGGGGGAATGGCTATGCTCTCCTAGTTGGTATAAAACATGGTTGGAATAAACATTTCTGAAATGTTTGCTTCTATGGTCCAGGGCCACTTTGGTATCTCCTACCTTTTCTAGCATTGTGGACTTGGAGAGGTCTTGATATCAAGTGCAAATACAATGGGGGAAATGTGGCAGGAATTGAGCTTCCATCGCCAGCCACCTGCCTGACCGCTCAGCTAGCAGCAGTGGTCCAGCCAGGAAGAGGACCAGGGTTAAAACAAAATTAAGAGCCTTTGTAATAACTGCTAAAGATGTGGGGTTGGTTGCTCTGGTGATGGGGGGTTCTTTGTGGCAGGTCTTAGCAGATTTCAGCTAGAGGTTTATGTGATGGAAACATTGTTCTGGCTTTATCGAGGTTGTCCTGTGCTGCTTTATTGCTGCCTTGTGGACTCCGGCCTTTGCTGTACGCTTGCACCTCACACGGTCTGTCACACTCCTCATGTCTCCCTTCATTGGTCTGGTGTGTCACATTGAAATCTTCAAGATGACTCATTTGCTTAGAGAAGTCGCTATAAGTTACTTTTAGGTCAATTCGTATGGTTATGCAGGGCATCAGTTAGATGATCATAGTAGTTCCTGCTGCTTAAAAATGCATGAATCTCCTGAATTGCCCCTGTTGTGGCAAGCCGGAATAGTCCCGTGTGCCAGATCTGCTTTAAGGTCATGTTACTTTTCAAAGTACCATCAAAGTTTCTACTAGCCACCCTCAAATCTTGTAAAAGAGAGTGAGTATCCAAAGGTGCAGATCCAAACCCTAGAGGGTGAAGTCTCTCTCACCCTTTGGAGGCTGAGATGGTCCCTCACACTACTGAAGTCTAACTGATCCAACAGAGCATGTCAGATTTACCGTTTTTCCCCAGAAAATGCTCACAGAAGCTTACTGTCTGTTTTGTCCAAACTCTGTTCTTTAAAAAAATTTAAAAAAGAGTTATTTTTCATTCACCTCAAAAGATAAAGACACTGAAAGCATGTTGCTGTTTGGGTTCTTAACTGAAGTATTTTTTTAATCCACAATTATGCAGGATTTGTGCTGCTCCTGAGACCTCCTTTTACTCGTCTGCAAGTAAAGTGAAACACTTTCACTCCCAGTCTTCTCCTCTGAGGCCCTGGGTTCTGCCCACTGCATTAACTCTAGTTTCATCCAGAATAATGCTTATTCTTGCTACATGGTAATCTGGGCATGGAATCGCATTTTCCTTTCAGCTTTGCAAAATTGTGTGAGGCTTTTTTATGGTTTGCTTTATGGGTGCTATTGTTTTTCTGCTTTAATTTTCTGTCTGTAGAGTAACTGAAGTCCTAAATCTATTCTCTGCTTAATTTTACAAGAATACAGTAAGTTTTCCCATAAAAACAGAATTGGATGTGCTTTCCTTAGGCAGCTTGCCCACCCAGTAGACACACATGCTTGCGCCTGCACAGCTCCCTCATAAGCTCATTCTGTCAAGTCCTCGCTCTGTAAATTAGATCCCCGGTGGGTCCTTTTGCTACGGACAAACCCATTAAAAAGACCATCCAGCATTTTCCTCCTTCTGACACAAGCGTATTACAGTATGTCATCTCGTGTCTGCAGACAAGGTGGAGATGACTATCTGGCTGCATTTGTCATGGTTATCCTGTGGCGAGTTGTCACTTGAAGGTCATTTTAATGTCCGTTCCATTAGAGGCATGGCAGTGACAAAAGTGGTCTCAAATCCAGCTGTCTCAAGAAATCTGTAGGTCAATAGAAATGGGGTTAACTATACAGACCTATCATTTTCCAGGTTTTGTGGTTGTGTTTCCCTTTTGTTTGTTTGTTTGCTACCATCTGTTTCTGGCCTGTGAGCTCCAGCCTCCTGCTTTTCTACTCTTTTTGTTCTCTTGTACTTGCTGCTCCCTGTTTGTAGTCTGTGTTTCTCTGTTGCCCTGTTGAAATGGATGAACCATTTAGTTTCAGTGGAAGTGGGATCCATTGTGTGCACTAAATGGAGATAGTTTTTTTTTTTTTTCCCCAAGATCATAAGCTTTTCTTCTTGCATGTTTTCTGGCTGCTGCCAGAGAAAGAGAAACTGGGATTGCTTCCTGGAAGAGAATGGTAAAATCCAGGACTTCATTCTGAGGTTAGGGAGGTGATAATACTAATAATGAAAAAGTCCATAAATAATAAAGTCTGGTGTTTTTTCCTGGGGCTTTGTCCTGTGGACGGATTCGCTGGTGAGTGATAAATTCTGTGACCTGATAGTGACTGAAACTCCCCTGCATCTGCCATACAGTCTGTGAATTGTCCTGTGGGACTCTCAGGGAAAAGGATTGCATCCTTTTTCCTCTCTCTTCGCCAATCTGCACAAAATACCTAGAAAATACTGATGCACTGTCAAATTTTCTTGAAATTGGCCAACAGATCTGAGTGGTGTTTGGGAGGACAAACCCAGGAGAGTGGTTATCTGCATACACAATGTTTTTCTTCAGAGCAACCTGTTACAGAAAGGCAAGTTGTTCAGTTGGGGATGATACATCAGCACTGACCTCTGCTTCTCTGCTCATTCCCTCATGAAAAGAGGGCTGATCCTTTAATTATAGGCAGAAGCAGAAATAAGGAGTCTGTGGGTGTTGGTGCTGTGGCTGTGGTACTAAATATGTAGTATTTAGGGTTTCTGTTTGGGGTGTTGCTGTGTTTGACTAAAACTAAAGTTGTCTCAGAAGGAGACTCTGGTGTTGAAGTCCCTTCAAAAATACCAAGGATCGGGAATTGCTGAGCAGCCCCTGGGAAGGGCGGGTGTGTCCGATGAGGTGTGTGCTCATATGGGGCTGAACAACTGAGTCACACTGTGCCGCTGGCCTGACTGATGCAGCTCGAAGGTGTGAAGTGTCATTTTCTTTCAGAAAGATCTTCAATGTTAACCATGCTGTAAGGGCTATGGCTAATAATTTATTTTTACCACACTGGAAAAAATTTTCCCTTTAGTTTGTAGTACCCCAGAGAGGCCCAGAGCAAGCTGGTGGGGTGAGCTGGTTAATACATCGTACTTCAACAAGTCATTCAACACCTTGACTTGCAGTCTGCTGTGCTACAGATACGTGCTGAAGCTTCACTTTAATACAGTGTTCACTCAGAGGAAACAAAGCACTGCAGAGGACTGATGCTGGTCTTCAGCAGGTCAAGGGCAGGCAGCCAGCTTCTGCATGTTCCTGGGGAGTGCAGGGTGCCCCCGGCCAGTGCTTTTAAGGCCATGAAGGGTATTCGTGTACTGGAAATGTGGCAATTCAGAGAAATCAGGAAGAGAGGAATGATGAGTAAGTGGCTCTGAGCGCCAGTAATAATGCTAATCTCACCTCAGGGGGTGCTCTCAGGCTGGGATTTTCTGCAGTAAGGTCCTCTGGGATGTTTCGTCACACAGATCTGACAGTAGCATACGGGACTGGAGGACACTGGCATTGCCTTCCAGAAGCAAGCCATAGCTCTAGCGTGCCTCCCCCACGAGGTGATAGTTACAGGGGTGGTTTGAGAGAAGACAGATTTAGCATTCGTCTGTTCTCTCCCCTGTGATTACCGTTGAAAGAAAGGCTAGTGAGCCAGAAAGCCACTCCGCGTGCGTACGCAGTGAGCTTTGGGCCAAATTCACCCCTTCCCTAAGGTCTCAATGAGGGCTGCGTTCAGCAAGGATTAATTTTGATCTTGAGGGACACAGCAGCAAAGCAGGACAAACCATCAAGGAATTTAAAGCATTTTATGGTGGTTTTAATACTGTGGTTGCTAGTCAGAATGTACACAGACCTCAGCACTCTAGCTAGTGCTCAGTTTAGCTAAGGCTAGGAAGTTTTTTCCATTTAATCCCTTTTCAAAAATACTGGTCTCAAAACAATTCATTGGTTTGGGTCTCCTCCTGGAAAGCTTGATGGGGAAATATAAAAGCTCTTTCTTCTCCTGGAGTGGTGAACAACTGTACAAAATAGCATAACTACACAAAATAGACACAGGTCTGCCAAACATGCAAGGCTTAACTTAGCACCACCTGGATTCCTCATGGACAATATCTCCCTGGGAAGTAATGTCAGTCTAAGTGAGAGCAAGACATTTTCTGTCCGCATCCATCGTGGGGAGGCTTTGCACTTCTGTACAGACCAAGGAACCGTTGCGAGTTCAGCGTAGAAAGGTAATTGCTTTACAAAAGGAAATAATGTGGGTGCTTTTGTGTAGCAGAGCATTCAGCTGAAGGCCAGAGTTTTGACGTGTCAGTGACATTGCTTCATCGGGTGGTATGTTAACAGGTCGCTAGCTTGGGTATGTGGTGTGGATGTTTACCATAGTCCTGATGCAAACTTCCCTCCTTATTTTGCAGTATCTAAGTGAAGCTTTTTAGAGTGTAGATAAAGACTGGACAAATTGCAGCGCAAAGAGCAGCACCAGCTGGTCTTGGCCTGGCCCAAGAATATTTTCCATAATCCCAGGCTTTAGCATAACTGTTGTGAGACAAGCACGTGGTGGTTGTTCCACAAAATACCACCACCGAGCTGACTCAGGTGAGCGGAACATCAGTGGGAATGACAGAAGTTTGCTATCATCAGTTTTGCCTTCTAAACATCTGCCGTGTTGAACTGCAGTCTTTGATGTTCAAGTCCTTTTTTGTATTTACAAACCTCTGAGACCAAGCATCTACAGAAGTGTCACAACACTCTCACTCTGGCATAAGGGGAAGCAGAAGAGAAATGGATCGCCATGACCATGAAAATTTAAATTTGCTACTCTTACAACTGTACTAAATACTTAAACTGACTGGAGCAGTCCCATATCTGTGCATTTCCACAATAGATACAATTTGTACAAGATTGGGGCTGTAGTAGATAAACCATTTCCTGTAGTAACTTAAAGAGGAAATGTATAGCCCATACTGGTCATCTTGCACAGTATCCTTAGCTGAAAGGAACAAATCTGTGTTCTCCAACAAATATCTTTTCCATAATGTCTCTAGCTTAGTGGTTTTACACACTTTTACACTTAACTAACTTTCCTTCTGTCATTTCAGTATTTCTAAGTACTGTCTTCTCTGTAGTAGGATTTGCTAGCACTGGGGTAGGTACTTGCTCTGCTTGCTGAGGCCCAGAAGTCAATGCACAGCATAAGTTCTGAAAAATCAGCTTTCTTATTGTTTAGACCAGATAATAAAACTGGGAAATAATTTATAAAAAAAACCAACAAACCACTACTAAAACGCTTTCAGTTTACATTTCAGGTCACTTCAGCATTTGTAAAATAAGGAACTTTGTGTGGGTTTTTTGGCAATTACCAGCATTGCTTAACTCATGATTTATTTTTACTACGTGAATGGCGTGACACTTTACCAAGGCCAGTGTTCCTGAGCCAGACTACACATGAACTGGCCTATGAAAAAAAATCAAGTGCTGCAAGGAATGGCTGTGTGGTCAAGATGGCAGTTTTGGTGGCATCTTTTATTTATACAAGTTGTCTTAAAAATGCTCTCTCTTGCATAGATCAACCACCCCAGCCGCAGTGGCATCACTGTCACTGTTCCAGGTAAGGTATTTAAGAAAAGTTATCAAAACGTAACTTTCAGCATTTTGTTGCAGTGCCTAACAGAAGAATTACAGCTAAGTTCATGAGGCAATCCATGTTCTGAGAGGTGACAGAAAGTTACTCAAAAGAAAGGTACTAGTTTTGCTAAATTTTTTTTGAAAGGCTTGGCAAAAATGAAGGAAGTCCATGAGACCAACTAGTTTTAACTTGGGCTGGACTGTCTGGTATAAGGGAGGCTCCCACCCCCATTGCAGTCTGATGACTCACTGTACCTTAAGTTCTCTTCAGGACTAGTGAACACATAGTCCTGTGGTAGACCATTTATTGTATTTATTACATCAAAAGATGAGCAAATGTGCCTGTCAGGTATGGATTAAGTTTCTTTGTCTGAAGACTATTACTTTTTTTAAAAAACAGGTGGAGTTAAGAAAAGCCTTATATGGCTTCCTGAAAACTCCAGTCTGCCTACTTCAGTGTGTTTCAGGACTACTGCCTGTTGAATGTCACTGCTGAGACTTGTGTCTGTAGGGTGCAGGCTGTAGTACAAAATCCTTTTCTAAAAAGCAGTGCTGTCAGATGATTTTAAGTTAGGAGCTTTTCTATGAAAAAGAAAATTTACCCCCCTGCTACCAGTGAAGATGAGGAATTGGGCAACATCTACTTCACCTTGCAGTGAAGGGGAAGTACTTTTGATTCACGTCTGAGTGTTACATTCTGCCCAGCAGATTCTATACTTACCACTTTTCTGATCATTTACTGTGCCCCCACCATACCTACTTTCACTTTGTCAAATATATCCAGCAGATTTTAAACACTTTATTTAATAAAAGTTAAACATACAAAACTGAAATTAACACACTTTGTATTCATAAAAATCACCTTCTCCCATTATAGGGAGAACCTTTTTCTATGTATGGATTCTAAACTACCAGTTGTAGAGTTTAGCTTGAGTTGTGACTCAGGTAACTGATGGACATGTCCACCAATCAGTGCATCAACAATTGCTGACGTGACCTGATCTAGTTAACAAATTACAAAATGAGCTACATTAACATAATATACAGGGAAATAATGGTCAGGGTTAATGGACAAGAAACACCCTTTAATTATTTAATGGGGGAAACAGCTGATGCACTCTTGTCCATTAACTCAGCCCTAGATTTTACAAAAATAATATCTACATTGTATACAGGGCTACCCATTAACTTCTTTAACACATTACGGGTTCAGAGATGGCACCACTACCGTAAGTGAGACAAGTAACAGAGGAACGCAAATCACATAAAATACAAGAAAGCAAGAGCTTTTACACGTGGTTTCCTGAATAAAACTGAAGGGGCTCAGCAGCACTGTAATACAGCTGAAGTTACAATGAAGACTAGGGCCAGTCAGTTATTTAAGGACAGGAACTCCAGACTAACCTTTATTCCCTCACAACTCAGTGTGCTCTGGGCATTCCTATCCGCTGTGCTGCAGTTCTGCTTGGCCAGAGGGAGGCCCAGGGACGAGCTGTGTATTCCAGGTCTGTGACTGTGCCACTAAACCCACAAGATCTACAGGAGGGGAGATGATGGCTCCTTCCCAAAGCACAACCCTTTCTGTTCTCCAACTCTCTCATCCTCAGGGAGGGATGGGGCAGGTATTTTTAAGTACAGTTCTCTGCTTTGAAAGTGGAGTCTAAATACTTTGTCCTATGGTTTTCTGGTTACATTTCAATAGCCTCCTATGAAAATTTGATGAGTATTTTAAAAAAAAAAAAGTAGTATCTCCTCTGCTTAACTTCTAGTGCAGGCAATTCAGACTGGAATTAAAGTCAGATTTATTGTTTCTAGCACATGAATCACCAGTAGTAGTAAAGATCCTATCAGCCCTGTTCTGCCCTCATTTACAGCTGTACAAATCGATCTGCAGGGGACCTGTAGGGGAGTAATTAGAACTTCCTTAGCAATTCGATGACATGTAAGCTGGGATGGAGTCTGGCTCTCCCAGAGCTGCAGCAGCTCTGTAGTGCTGAGCTTGTTGCTCAGACAGCACAGTGGCTACAGAAGTGAGGGAGGCTGTTACTGTGCCACTTTTATACCACCACTTCTCTTAAGGAAGAGAAACTTCACTACTAGTATGAAGGGAAGATTCTAGAGATCAAAGCTGCAGATAACTACTCCTTTCAGAGTAACAGGTAACAGCAGTTCATGAAAGCATTTACCTGCAGAATATATTTTAATGCAACTATGAAAAGTTTAATGACTGGGGGGGATCAAATCAATAGCTGGAGATTTAAGGCTCGTATCAGCTGAAGCCAAAGTGATGGTGACAAAATGGACTACTCGCTATGTGCCAACAAATAATTTACTTTTAGAAAAATATAATGATAAAAAGATAAGTGTAAAGCCCTGCAGAGATGAAGTTCCACCTTTTTCCCCTGTTACTGAGGCATCAAATGCCTGACATTATATTTAGAGGTATCTTGATACTGTGTCATAGGTTTGTCTGCAATTCCACACGTTCCAACTCCAACCTTGCCAGTTACGCTCTCAGGGGAAGCAAAAATACTCCTCTTTACCTGCAAATGAAACAGAAAACAACATTTCTGAATAATTGCTAACTTGCCCTTAAAAAACCCCAAACATTACCCTTTGAAGTGTTTCAAAATCCTGAGCTTAACTCTGTAGACGCTCTCTAGAGGCTAGCTCATCTGTGATGTTAGCAAAGTGCAACAACAGGGCTGGGAACTTTCTAGCACTCACTGGATGTGATGTGGTACTCAGGACTTTGGGTCAGACCAATAATGAATAAAATTCACCCCTCTCATACAATGATCTCTAATAACTGTTCATAAGGAAGACTGAAGCTTTACCTCTATGTCTGGCAGCTCTTGGTCAAGCCATGATAAAAATGAAATAAGGCTTTAAAATGTCCTTGGCTACCTTTTTTGCACTACGCTTGCTACTCCAGGGCCATGACTTAGCGTTGTATCTGCCAGGTTATAACACAGCAAGAAGTCAAGCTTGGAGGTTCAGACAGGCCCTCAGGTTCTAAGCTCCAACAAACACAACCTGGCAAGTGACAGTGAGTCCAGCTCTCCAAGCTGAGTGCAAGCTCAGCCTCTCAGAGCAGCACTCCTTCAAAATCAGCCAGTACAAAACCAGGCCTTTTGAGTCTTCAAAATACCAAACTGCACACTTCAGAATCCCAAAGATGATTCCCCTCTGAAAACCACCTCCTCCTCTCTCCCAAAGTACTGCACAGAAGTCTGTGCCCTGTTGTTACTCGCATACTGACAAAACTAAACAAACCTGGCCTTTTTTGTTTTTAGAATAGGCTCTGTTGTTAAACTGTTGCCACTTGACTTTCTGGTCCTCTCGTTCCTGTTCAAGTTCTTTAATTCTCTGAGCTTTTTTCAAAGCTTTCTTCTTTTTATACTCTCGTTGCTGGGCTATCATCTCTTTCCTGGAGAGAAGGAAGAAAGACATTTTATGTTTGTGCCTTTTCTTGTAAGAAACTAAAACCCCTGTAAGACAGACATGCACAATAATTTTCCATGAGTGACAGAAAACAAAGCTTGTAAATATTCTCCACTTGAAGGAAAAAAACCCAAACAAGTCTTTCTACGCATAAGGATTACATTGCTTATTTATATATTTATGCACAAGAACAAGCACCACCACCACCACCTGATTAAGACCATGCCAAATGCAGCAACCCATAGGATCACATGCAATTCCTCTCAAACTGAAAAGGTACCTATCAGCACTTCTACATTTCAGAAACATCTAGGGTTTGGAAAATTTAAATAGCCCATTCGAGTGAAAAGCCCAAACTTTTCTGGAGGTCTGCAAGACTCTCATGTACCAAGTATTGGACAGGAATGAAGGAAGAGAACAAAGATAAGTTACTTCAGTAAAGATAAGGAAGTTCAATGAGTCGATCTATGCCACAGTGCAGCGCCCCTCAGAACAATCCTTTAGGGAAGGGATCATTCCCTATAACCAACTCTGAAATTGTACTGCCTTCCCCCCCACCCCACAAAAATGTTTTCAGCCCTTAAAAATGCCTTTCTGTGTTAGACACAGCAGGATACTGAGTAAAGCACATCTCCCCAGCAATGGGGTCACACAGTTATCCTAACAGGGACAGGCAGAAGCCAAAGTCCTTCATACTGTGAGTGCAGTTGTCATTAGCCAAACCACAGCTCTGAGAACAGCCTGCACTAGAGCTGGGCTGAAACTTGTAGGCTCTCTGCTCTCAATCAAAAAGTACTAACTTTTTTTTAATCTACTGCTTACACACTTGCTATCTTGAGATAGCATAATCGGAGTAAAACAAAGTCTACCATGTTATCTTGCCAGGATACATAAACACGATACCACCAACAATAATCTACCAAACATTATATGCTAAATTGATTTAAGATCCTTTTCCAAGCAAACGTGAAGAGATTAAAGAGATGTAAAATTTTTAAAAAAGATTCTATTTCAGTAATTTTTCTATTCCATCATTTTTTATAGCTGTGGGGAAAAAAGCCAAAGCAGCTTTCAGACTTCTACCTGTGTATTACTTACTTGGACATGGGTTTGTTGCCACTGTCCTCTTTTGCTTTTCTTCCCTCTTCCACAGGCTTGAGGTTGAACAGAGGCGTAACTTCAGCATTGCCATATCCAGCAAATGTGACCGCAGCTGTTCCATTCTCCTCATCTATTTCTTCAATCTCAGCTTCATAACACCTGTAAAGATATCATGGCTGTAAGCATGTGAGTAAAGCTTTAATACTCAGCCCGTCAACACCTACACTGTCAGCCAGCTAATGGCATTAAGTAAAAAATTTGCAAATATCAGCCTTCATTTTCAAGGACAATACACAAATCAAACCAAGAGATTATTTTCTTAAGGTCAAAGGGACACAAGTACAAAGACCAGAATCTGCTGTATTTGACCTTTAGCATCAAGAAGCAATGGCCTCACAGTTACCAAGACTAATGATTAATGCTGGGGCCAATCTAATCAGATATCTTGATTTGGTTCTAGTTCTGGCAGGTCATAGGATTGAAAAAAAAAACCCCAAAAACAAAAAAAAAGACCCAACAAAATACTGCATTCACAGAACACAGCTTTCAGGGAATTCACTGAGGAGTTTTGGAAAAATGTCAGCTTACAAGAGCAAAGCTTTGGTTCCATTTTTCTCCATATGAAAAAGAATTAAGAAAAACTGAAGTTTTCAAAATATTCCCTTTTCAACACTTATAAAATTAAAAAGTTCTCTTGTTGATTTAAAACAGCAATTTTGAAATTTTAGAAGAAATCAGTCCATTTCTTATTTATGTGCATGAAACATTTTGGTCAAACCAACCTCATAATGGGGAAGATAGAAAAAAGTGGCATTTCCAAAAATATTTAAAATAATTGAGTCTAAATTCCAAGCAAAAGGATACATCTAAAGCAAACAGAGGAATAAAATGAGAAGTTTCATAGATATTCCAGTTAACATTTACTAAATTAATTTCTTGTGCGATTTTAGTGGGCCAGCAACATCTTGAGTTGAGCTAGATGAAAATACATGGAAACACAAACCAGGTGAGGTATTATTCTCTGGCTAGCTCTTCATGAAACACTGGTCACTTAAGGAATGTTGTAACAGAAGCAGGGCATTTAAAAAAAAAAAAAAAAAAAAGCAATACAATTGAGCCCAGTAAGATCCACTTCAGTAGACACTGGCACATTCTTCCCCAAGCTCTGATCCTTTAGCCCAGTGATCAGAGCAAGAAGAATGACCCAATGGTGACCTAAGACAGTAAGATTCAATTTTTAAGTTCTTACACAAAAGCATTTTACTCAATCTGTGACAGAAAAACTGTTCCCTTCTAGGTTCGTTTCCTACCCAAGATGTCAACAGCTATACCAAAATCTCTGTGTGGTTACTACACTGTTAAACAGAACCACATTCGCTGAGCAATATTGCTTCTCTAAGTGGTAATGACTGGGATGTTAGTCTGGCATAAATAGTAAATTTTAAAAAGCTGCAACGTTTTGCAGCATAGAAAGTAATTTTAAAATGTTTATTTCAAAGATTATGAAGCCAGAATGAACTGCTTGGGTTCCCAGAACTTCACAGACTAATGTAATGGAGACTAAATCCAAAAGGTTGATTAATTCTATAGTTACATTACACAGCTAGTTATTTCATAGCCAAAACTCAGCATTTCCAATTAAAAATTAATTTCCAATTAGAGGCAAACTGAGATACAGCAAGGATTTTTCTTGATGTCAATTACATATATATGAATGCAATGACAAATTATGAATTATACATCCTGAAACCTTTACGAAAGACTGTTCTGACAGATAATTCATGAAACTCTGCCATTTATTACATTAGCAAATGGTAATTTACCAAAGCTACCCTACTTTTATAAGGTTAGTGACAAACAGGGCACTTCTAGAAAATGACCCCACATCTCTTTGCTTTTTATCTAAAATACTGACCTTTAATAAAGAGAGTACAATAATAGCTAATATTATATTTCTTTCCTAATTTCTTTTTGCTTTTAGTCACCTTAGGGGCAGTTCAAACTGAATGAAAGTCTCTTACCATTGAACTATTTCATGTAACTGTTAGAGAAGTTTTCTACACTTACTGTCCATCCTCACTCCATATGGCCATACACCTATCCCCAACCTTCCAGGAGTGACTGGGCAGAGCAGAAGCAGAACTGTCAGAACTTGCAAGAGTTTCCGAAGGTTGTGTTGAAAGGAGATCTTTGGTTAATTCTATGACTTCCTATAAAAGACAAAAACCCCACAAAGAATAATTTTCCAAACTCTGTTACCACGCATATTTTTACCCCAAGCTTACTGGTTGGGGTTTTTTTGAAGTTACTGTATTAAATTCATAGCTGATGTAAAGTGGACTAAGTTTGTTTTGTTTTTTTTAATCATTTAACTAAACTCACTCATTGCCCACACAGATAAAAAGGTATATGGTCCTCACTGTATTGCAGTAAAGTTGCCCGTGCCCACCTCAAAATTTCAAGAAGTAGCCTATTATTTTATAGCATTTCTTTCTAGGTGAATTGTTTATCAGTAGGCACAAAGATACAGCAAGACAGTCTCAATAAAAAAAACAAAAAATCAACAGTGTGATTCTGTACACATGGCTGCACGTGATGTTGGTTATTGACCAGAAATCACACAACATGTGGCAGAGCAAGAATTCAGCAGGACACTGCTGTGAAGACAAAACATGAAAGGACAGAATGCTTCTATTCTCTCTGTAGCTGGCAGTTTCTTCCATCCCTTCCCCTTTTGGACTGGCTGGCTCTATTATATCTAGTGATCTCTAAAACACACAACTACAAGGGTAATTGCAGCATTTCTAAGTGATGAAACATTTTTCAGTTTCCTCAAAAATACATGGATTGGCTGAACTGAATCACCCAGAGCCAGGGTGGAAGAATACCGTCCACAACTGCCACTCTGCAAAGTCCTCTTGTTTAGAGAAAGCATTCAGGTGCATACTAAAGAAATTGATTTCCTAAAGTCATTTTGATTTTCTCTAAATTCCCTGACCTTAAGATTTCAGGTCAGGCATTCCCTTGCTAATCCAACAAGAGAAACAACAAAGTAACAAATTTCCCCAGTTCCTTTAAATATTATTAATTCACAGACAGCAGCATGCAAAAGCCCCTCCCCAACTTGCTGTCAGTATTATATTCTTATTCTGTGCAATCAAGACCACTGGTTTCCACTAGTGTTAAGTCAGAGGAGCCAGCACCTAAAAGGCCATTTAAACTTTCCATAGAAGGCAAAGCCACTATGCAGTCCTTAAAGAGGAAAAATTCTTCAGTTCTTTTGAGTATCTCAGCATCAACCATTGTCACTCTCCTAACTAACAGTAAATATTTAAATTAGGGGAGGGTTACAGATAAACAATGTTCAACTGAGGCTCAGTGGAGCCTGAACTTTCCTCCCAGTTTCACACCCTAGTTCAGCTATAAGTGTACAAAGCCTAGCTCAGGAAAAAGTGGTTAAAGAAGCTGTTCTTCATTCCTCAGGAGCCTAAAGGATCGTAAGCAGTTCCCAAATAAGAAGTTAATACAATATAAACTTACATGCATTTTTATCTGATAAACTATACAACTGGCACGAATGGCCTAATGGTTTGTTTCTGTTGCAGCTGTTAACATCTGAATTTCCAACACCCTCCTAACAAAAGTTCTGCTCTTCATTTAAGAGGAGCTGGTAGTTAGTGCTTGCAACAGTAAGCACCACCAGTTGCAACTGCCACAGAAACACACTTACAATTACTTCTACTGCTTTGGTCTCCATTTTCCATAGTACTACAGCTGAACCAGAACAGATTTTGATTATCAAGTTACCTAATTTGAGAACGCTCTGCAGAACACACAGCATTAGCCTAATTTTCCCTCCCTAACTATTCCTCAACATGTAGATAGCTGCATTCTGCAAATCCTGGAGGCATCATGGTTTGAAATAGGTATCTTATCTCAGCAGGTCAAACACAATACATCAGGCACAAGCCACCTGAAAGCAAGTGTTTCAGCTATGTAGACAACAGTTTCATATTACTGGTAGACTTATTCTTGCCACGTTCATAGATGGCTTATTGTAGAACTCAAATGTGAAGAGTTTCAGACAAGTCTACCAAGAATTCTTTGAATTTGATAAAGTGACCTCCACACCAGGCTATAAATAGCAAACTTGGTAAAAATCTTCATCTGATATTCATGTATCATAGCACACAAGATAGAAACATTAATTTTCTTGCAACCCATGAGACAGTTCTAAAGTCTTTAATGGAATAGCTCATTCAAAGAAAACTTCTGAGCACAAGTTAGACTACCACAGCAGCTCAGCGCAGCCAAATGAGTTGAACAGTATGGCTTGCTGCCACGTCCCTGTGACACAACGGTGTGACCCACAGAGAATACCAGTTACAGTTTGCCAAGATTTTTCCTACCAACTGGTCTTTACAAAGCCAGACAGAACTCTACACTCCAGAACACGATGCCCACAGATACAATCTCCAATTACTGAAGATGACAGCTGCCATCAATTCTACTTGATACAAAAGGTAAATTTGGTTCCTGGGTGCTCAGACGCTGTCCTAGAAGTGCTTCAGTGAAACAAAGTCAAAAGCTAAGTATTTATAAAAATTTCTTCTAATATTTATTTTAATCTCGTTACTCAGCAATAAGCTAAGTATATGAGATGCACTTGTGCATCACTATTTATGATAGCAAAAAAATGTTTCAATTACATAGTAGCAGTCTTTTTGAAGACACAAGAAGCTGTTTAGCTGGGACACTGAAGCATCGAACCCATTTTTATAACTGTTGGATTGGCATATATTAAGTCTGCAAAACAGTATGTCATTCTCAAGGTGGAACATATGGATAGCAAACCTTTTGGGGACGAAAGTGTAAAGATCTTCCCCATTCTGTGCAGAAAGCTTTTATAAAAAAGTCTACAAGTTGTCCTTTCACATCAATGATCTCTGCATATCAAAGCCGAGGTCGTGTTGGTATCGGAAATATCATCCCATATGGGTTTTGCTGTGCATTTTAAAAATATAAAAATATACACATGCTTTTAACAGTGTACAATGAAGGACATCAAGATAATCTATAAAGTGCCTTGTGGGCACAAAGCCTTTGTAATTTAAAAGGAATTCTACAGATCACTGATTTGAGGCACTACTTGTCTTTTGGTTGAAGCATCATTTTTATTGCTGTTATTTCCATACAGATTAGTGGTCACTGAATCTTGTGCTGGGTGGTTTTATGTATTTTTAGATCTGATGGCTAAAGCAATCCACAACAGAAATGAAGCAGTATCTCGCACTCTCATGACAAATTTTAACAGTACTGCTGTTTTTTTTAATATGCCAATGTGTCCTTATACACAGGAGAATCTAAAATACCACTTATCAACTTAAAATTAAGCTGGCGGTCTTCCTGTCACTGAACAATACCCTAAGGACCAGAAATGGTTTTTCGCTCTTAAGAATGAGGTATGCTCTCGTATGTTTAAAACACTGCAGGTGGCAAATGAAGAACATGATCCTTTTCCTTTCTTATATAAAAACCTTAAGATAATCAAGGCTTAGATGTACAAGGAATATAGAACTACACTCTAAAGCTTTTATCATTGCAAATGCCTGCAACGAATAAACAGATGCTGGATCAAATGATTTGACAACTCAAAAATAAGCAGAAAGTCACAATGTTAAGCCCAACCATCAGGCTTCAGTGTAGTAAAAGCAACAAAATATAATGACTTTCTGAAAAACACTTTAAAAAAAATAAAGAGATAGCAAAGAGAGCACTGGTTTATCTTTCATCACTCTGGCTAAAGGTCTCAGTAGAAGAGTTTGCTGTATCAATTAGTACATCTTTTTTACTGATCTACCAAGACAGGTTTAAAATAGGCCGCGCTTTGGGTTTTTTTCAAACCAACCCTACCATAACCATATCAAACTATGTGAAAAGAAAGTCCTAAACACACCAAGTATACGTTTTTGTTGCAGTGCAAATATTTAGGAACGATTAAACACTTGCTAAAGACCTTAAAGTTTCAGCTACTCGTACCGTCAAGTTCTCACCTGTAAGTCTTTCTTCAGTTTTAGTAAATCTTCATTTTCTGCATTCCCAGATAAGGCTGCCTCAACTTGCTGAAGCTGAGCTTTGTAGCTAGCTAACTGCTTAGCAAGGTCTTCTGACATCTGCAAGAAACATATACACACACACAACACATCAAAACAACAGGCTTGCTGCTTTTTAATCACATCTTGTGGTGCGAGTAAAATGAAGTTAATAAAAAAGTAACACAAAAAGCTGTTACTATTAAAAATACAACTGAGTTTCAATAACACGTTATTTCATTATAGATAGCCACTCACCTTAACTTTTGTACGGTTCAACTACTCCCAGGCAATTTCAAAAAACAGAAAGCTTAAACACGTGCCTGCGTGCGTGCACTGGGAAAACGCGTAACTTACAGTACGTAACCAGCGGCCCTTTGGGCAGGCTCAAAATTACCCACACCTTTAGCAAACCACCGCGCACGGCAGTTTTTCCCCTCTGGATGCCACAAATCAGAGTCGTCACGTTTACATCAGCGAAATCCTCTGCGGCACCCGGGGACCGGCCCCTCCCGGGAGCCAACCGTCTGGCCCCAGGGCCGCCGGTGGCGGCGAGCCTGGTCCGGGGCCACCCGCTCCTTGTCGGACCGAGCCGGGCGACTCGGGGCGCGGCGGAACAGCGAGGAAGCGGGGTCGGGCCCGCGAGGAAGGGCCCGCGCCGGCGGACGGGCCCAGGCTCAGGCCTAAGCCGAGGCCTAGGCCCAGGCCCCCTCAAAGCGGGAAGGACGAGGCCGCCGGGCGGCACCGTGGGAGGCGCGAGGGCGGCGGGGAGGCACCGGTTCTCACCTCGGCGGGCGAGCGGGGCCCGGGCCGGGCCGGGGAGAGGGGGGCGGGGCGGCGGGCGGGGGGCGCCGCTCTGGGTCCCGTCGGGCCGCGGCCGCTTCCGTCTCCTTCGCCGCGGGCGGGGCAAAGGGCCCAGCGCGCGCCGGCGCTCGCGAGAGCGCCCCGCCGGTCACGTGCTGCCGGCGCGCGGCGCTGGTCGGCCGAGCAACGCCGCCGCCTCGCGCGGCCTCCGGGTCACGTGGCGGGGTGGTGGTGGTGGGGGTGTCCCCTGGCCGCCTCGCGAGGCCGCGTGCGGGGCGGGAGCTCGCTTTGGGGCGCCGATAGCGCGTGCGCAGGGCGGAGCCGCTGCGGCCTCGCCGCGCTCACGGGGTTCCTGCTGCCGCCGTCCCCTCGCGGTCCCGTGTAAGGAGAGCTCGGCAGTCCCTCCGCAGCCCGGCCCTGCCTGCAGCCGCTCGGCGGGACGGGGAGGGAGCTGCCCGGCCTCAGCGCTGCGGCTGGCGTGCCAGGGTGGACGTCAGCAGGAGATCCTGACGGCATGGAAAGCTTCCTCCTCCGGGCAGGGCGCAGCTCTTTGTTCAGAGTGATGTCAAGTTTCTGATGTCTGACCACTGGCTGCTGTAGGGGACCGCTGGGCACCGAGGCTGCGCGAACCTGACAGATACGCTCGCTCACATCTTTGTTGTTGATAAACACGATGCTTTGCGGCTGCAAAACCCGCTAGCAAACAATTTAGAAGAGAGTAAGCTTTGGTATTTGGTCCTACAACAGGAGAGGAAAGGGGGAGGAAAAGCTCAGTGGCTTCTTCAAGCCTGTCACAGGAAGGGAAAAATATTTCCTGGTGGAAATCCAGTAATTAATTTGCCCTTGAGGCTGTGAGCCAGGCAAATGAAGCAGGCATCCAAAAAGATTCTTAGTATTACCAGGAGGATAGGTGTCTCCTGCAAACATCCTGTCCCTTGTCGCTGTCTGCATGTAGGGCTTCACAGGAAGACGACTTTGCCTGGACTCTTCGGGTTTGTTTACATATTAAGGGGGAAATACATCTACTCTGCTCCATGATACTTGGTTTATGCCCTCAGAGGATATCCTGACTGAGGATAAAACGTATTTCTGTATCTTGGTGTATGATTTGGTAATTAAAACACATTTTTGGACACTGTTCACAAACTGATTGATGAGACCAAGTGTAACAAGATAACAGCATCTTTTTAGTAATTTTATTAATAATCTAGAAATAGATAAAGAGAACATTTTCTGATAAAACTTTGCGGACAGATCAGCAACTGTTGAAAAGGCATACAAATTTATTGATATGGAGCAATCCTAATGACCTTGTGAGCATACCTGTGAGTTAAAATACACATTAATACAATCATCACATCCCAGAACAAGAAATCTAGACTGTATCTGCAGGACTGAAGAGAGAGAGGGACTGAGGAGACGTGCAATGTCTGGGTATCTCCAAAGGCAACAACAGCAAAAAGAGCATTTCTGTGGTTGCATCAGCAGGAGCAAGCATAAAGAGGTATTTTACTGCTGTAAAAGTTTTGGTGAGAGTTGGTACTGAAATACTATATATGGTTCTAAAGTCTGGAGTTTTATGGGGTCTGCAGACTTCTAAAAAGAGCCACCAACATTATTCGATGGCCGGAGAAAACGCCCTTCTCAGTGAAAGGCTGACATGCCCAATCTGTTTAGTTCATAAAGGAAGACCAGGAGGTGACTTGATTACAACATGTAACTGATTTGAAAGGAAAATAGTATGAAGTACTTGAAACGTAAAAACATTGCAATGCCCAGTTGACTAAAAGCTAAAGGTAGAATTACCCTTAAGAGTTTTTTGAGTTTTTTCCTCTTGGTTTCTTCAGCTCAGGATAGTGCCTTTTTAGACGCTCTTTCAACATATGCTATCATTCAAACACAGGCTGCTACATGTAGGAAGGCAAGCCAGATCTTGAAACCACTGATCTTTAACTGTTATAAATGCTCATTAATTGCATCCTTAAAACTGGATTTGTCTTCACCCAAAAATAGAGATCTTTTTTCTGTGTTTGACTAGAGAAGCTCTTTTATACTATATTGAGGAGAAACACAATGTAACCAGGACATCTTCCTGCTATCTTACAGATTACAATTTTTAAACTATATTTTACAGTTCATTAAATGGTTGGCTTGGCAGGATATCTGCATAGTTAGCCCTATTTGAAACTATATATCCAGTTGTTGTCACGATTTTGTTCTTTCTGTATTTGTTAGTAGATCAAAACGAGTTCAGCTACATTTGTGCCATATCTGAATGTTTCTAACTTCATCCAGTAATTTCTTCTTAACCATGGGCAACAGAGTAGCTACCAGACTGTGTCTCTTCATAAATCCTTACTGTGTATGAGATGTTTATACATTGTAGTGTGATATTACAGTGTATTCATAGAATTGAGCCATATTATTTATAAAGTTATACTGCAGTAATATCATTATTACAAAGTAATCGATACCATGTTACTGGAATGTATCTCTCACATTTTATCATATAAGATACGTAGAGTTTTAGTGTAGTCTGTGGGCAAATGAAGGCATGTAAATTTAAGACAATTCTTCCTCACAAATGCTGTAGAATTTGTTTCCCTAACTTAGAAAGAAAAGGCAACTTGATCAGCTTTTGCTTAAGCCAAACTCGCCATTATTAGCATTGAGACTTTCAGCTGTTATTCCTAGTGGGAAGCTTCCTGATGGACATGACTGTACTTGGGGAACAACTTGGGAAAATTGGTGTAACTGGGGACTTTCTCACCGTGCTGATGCTGTGGAGCAGCAGGTTGTGTAGCGTGAGTTGTGATACTCTGTAGTGAGTGGCACAGCTTGTTGGGAAGGTGAGGTTTCTAGTAACCAGTATAGCTGGGTATGCCTTGGGGCTCATAAAGGGGCTGTCTGTGTTTAAGGCAAACTAATTTACAGTTGGAAGAGACACTGGTGCATCCTGCAGCCGTGCTTGGCTTGCCCAGGAGGTGGTAGTGGTGCTGCACAAGACGTCTGTATCATCAGCCGTGTTTAACTAGCAACCCAGGAAACGGATACTGTTGCAGGCCTACAACTGTGGCTCTTCTTCACAGTCTGCTGCGTTATTTTTATAGCTAGAGCTTATGGGAACATAATATATATATATTATTTTTGAAGATAGCTTGGACTATACAGTCTTTTGAAACATGTATGAGTTATGGTGAATGAGTACACTTAAATCATCAATACTCTGCATTCCTTAATGTTAAATCCTGAAGCAGCGAAGGGTCAGACATCGGAGTGCTCAGCAACAATTAATGCCATAAAGACATTATTATATCCAAATGGTTTAATGCCCTCATTTTCAACTTTGTATGGATGGATTGTTGTTCTCAGCACAGGGACCTAGTCACTAGCAAAAAATTGGCTTCTGCAAACAAAACAGTCTGTCCTCATGACAGAAATTGAAATCCAAGTCTAGGCCAGGATGGAGACACTGGATTTTTTTAGGCTTTTCTGGTAGGCTGCCTGCCTGGCAGGCATTGCCCTGTTAGTAGGGCAGTATGTCAGGCTTGAAAGGCATTGGTATATTCATTTGGATCAAACCATCAAGAAAATATCATATTAATACTTCAATTTTGAGGGTTGTTTTCCTGAAGATGTGGGGGGTTTTTTTTCTTTCAGTTGACTTGTGCCTCCAAGCAAAATTTGCTTCATTTTTAATTTTTTTTTTACCATTTGTCATCATGGGCAGAGCTATCAACTTCATCCATAGATGCAATTATGCAGTATTTCCCATTATGAGGTGTTTTTGTGTTGTTGCTCCTGCAAAATTTGTTTCTCTAGGCTGAATTTTTTTCTGCACTGGCTGTTTGGCTCTGGTTGAACTTTGGAAAGCTTCAGCAGTTTGACACTTATAAAATCAAGTTATAGGAAGAAATGCTGATTGGCCAGGCACATAATTAAGATATACAGCTATTCTGTTGAGAGATTCAACTGCCTCTTCATTTTAAAGCACAGGCTCAAAACTTCTTAGGGGAGTTCTGCTTGTTTTAAGGCTTTACTTTTTGCTGTTCTACTCTCCTGGAATTTGGCCTAGCTGTAGGGTTTTGAAATACCTGTTTACACAGAAGTTTGTGCGGCAGTGAAGTCAGTTGAGCACATTTCCAAACATAATTTTAACTCTCTACAATCCTGGTAGTCAACATGGGTTGTGGTGCTAAGCAAAGAAACAGAGCTCAAACACGTTCTGTGCTCTGAATGATTGCAGTAATTATGCCCCATGAGTGAAAAGGCATGGTGACTAAAACTGAGGAGGAAAAGTGAATCAGAACTGGATGAGGAATAAGAACCAGGTGGGGCAACGTGGAGATAAGGAGAAAATGTCAGAAGTAGGAAGAATGGACAGAAAGCTTGCGTCCATTAGGATGTCGTCCTCTTCAGAAGGGTCTGAGGCTCTTGGATTTCCATTCCCCTGCAACTGACGGCTTGTGAGAGCTGACAAAATGCCAGCTTACGTGGGAAATGACAACCTGCCACTGTGATCATTTACTTTACTGGCACAAGCAGCAGGTCGGTTTGATGGGTCTTAATCAGGCCTACACAACAGTTTGTCAGATGGTATTTTCAGCTTAACGTGAGTCTTCAGTTGGGAGCAATATGCCAAGTCAAGGTGCAACTTCTTTCTCTGAGGCATTCTGCCATCTGCGTCAGGGAGCATGTCAGTGCTGGAGGCCTGGGGACTTCAGAAGGCAGCAGCTGGGACGCTGGTTCTTCTTCTCAGGGTGCCGGGAAGTCTGTTGCTGAGACTCCTTACATTCAGAAAGGGTTTGAATGGCAGAAAAGTTGAGAAGAGTTTGAAAAGTAGGAAGCAAGGGCCATTGCAGTGGGCAGAGGAGCCTGGGAGGATTAGGAGAGGAGCTTGAAGCAGTGAGCCAGCAGTGTGGGAGGTTTGGGAAGCAGGAACTCGAGGTTAATATGGGAACAGCGTGGGGGTATTTTGTGTTTGTGTGTGGGGAGGGACCTGGGGAGTAAGGAACAAGGCAGACTGCCCTGATGGATTGTGGCGTTGTTATGGAGGAGAGGAGACCTAAGTCCTGCAGTAGTGAGGGTAGACAGAAGGAAGGGTATTGTATGCGTAGGGAGAGGGAAACTTGTAGTGAGTATGTGAAAGATGAGGGAAGGGATATTAGGTGCAGCTGACAGCAGCGATGACTGTATATCTTTTCCCCAGTAAGGGTTTCTACCAGCCGCACGCTGCGCACTGGCTGGGGTTTGTGGCAGCCAGTTAGCAGTCACCCCCAAAGAGCCGGGGGGCTGCTCTGCGCTGGTGAGCCGCTCGGCTGCGTCCCGCAGCTGCAGCGCGGTGCTGGCAGCCCATCTTTGGTGGGCTGCCCACAGGGGAGCTGCACGCTCCTGGTCTGAGCACTCTGTTCAGAACACAGGATTTACAGTAATCAAGGATATGTAGTTAAAAATAGGCTGTTGTTTGTAGGTCCTGTATCTCTGCTTGCTGAATTTTAAAGGGAAGTGAGCTGAAAGAAGAGGAAGAGAGCTTTGCAAGAGGGCTACTGAATACCACTATAAAGATCTGGACTTACTCTCCTGGGTAGGAGTAGCTACATACCGTGAGTGAGGTAGAGTTGTGTATGGAAAAAAGAAAACTCAGAGCTTCTCTAAGCATTGGATCAGCTGTTAAACATAGAGCTAATTACCCCGTGGGACTTGTCACTGAAAACTGACCAAAGAAGCTCTGATTCAGCTGGAGGTAATTTTGCTGCCACTGGGGCATGGTTAGATTGCTTTTAGGAACTGTCATACATTCCTAGCTTTTGAGAAATCATAGCATGTTGGCTTGGGAGAGCTACCATTCCTGATCAGTGTTTCTTAGGCCATATGAGTAGTTTTTTGGGGGCAGTCAAAACCAAAAAAAGTAATTTGAGACAGTGGTGCTTATTTACAAAGAGGGTTCTCATTATTTGCTGCCTCTTCTGAAGTTAACAACATCAGAACTTTAATTAGTCACTTGGACACCTTTGGACCTCTTTATCTGTTTCTTTGCCCTCCCGTAGAACAAGGGATAATAAAGCTACCTTATGTGGTAGAAACTAATACTTAAAAAATGCTGCGATATAGTAGTGATGGATACCAAATGAAAGCCAGTAAGAAAATGACGAATTCTCTCTTTAAAATAGAATTTGAGGCATCCATGTCAAATAGTGAGTTCCACTGACATAGAACCAGATTGTGAATGTCTGGGATCAGAGCAGTATCAAGGGCTGTTGAAGTCTGGCTTTGTCATGCCATGTTCTACATCCATCCTGTGAACCTAGAAGTTGCCCACAGTTAACATTTTTAATGCTAAACTCTGATAGTTATTTTTGCTAGCTACACTGAACATGAAATGTCAACTATGCTGTAGTAGCTGTAGAATTCACATGCATTGATGTGCTCTCTTTACCAATGTACACAACATGTGCAATTTGCATAAAATGCAAAATATGCACATTGCTGTTCCAAACTTTTCCATCCTTCATTTTACTGACAGACTTTGAGACACATTTTCCTGAAGTGAGAGAATTTCTGGAGTATGTACGTAGTGGTGAGAGATGGCAACCACCCATCCTGTGGCGTGAACGAACTTGTTAAATGTTCCCTTCTACATCATGTTAGTCACTACTTGAGTAGTGAGACAGCTTTCATGTGGTTTAGCATCCTGTTCCTGGTGATCAGTGTTGTCTCATGTCCTACAGCTGATCCAATGCTTAAAGAAACTGAAAGTCCTTCTACAGATGTTTCCTCTGAAAATGAAACTGAAATGTCTCTTATAGTAATTGTCTTGCACGTCCTTGCAGCTGTCTCCAAATTAAGTTAGTTTGCATCCTTGGCCAGCAAATGGCGCTTTGCAGAGGCTACTAATAAAAGAAGAGTATATCAGATGGGCACTTAGAAATCTCTTTACCAGTGTTGCTATTTATATGTCACTTGAAGGAAAAAAAATGTGGAGCTAATGGTTCATATTTCTTTAAATGCTAAATTTCATATAAAAAATATTGTGGTATCCATCTTAATGTTTCGGGGAAACCGAGATGACAGGTTACCAAGAGTATACGAAGATACAGGAGATTTGGAAGCCTAACTACATGATTCTTGTTCACACAGAGGTATCAATATCATGTTTGGGTTCTGGGATAATTTTTATTCATTGTGTATTGGCTAAAAATATATGGGAGGTTTTTGACTGGTTGGTTTTTTAATTTTTCTTTCAAGTGTTTTAGCAATTTCATCTTACTCTTCTTAAGTGCAGTGCTATCTACATCCTTTAGGTACAAAGGAGAAAAGATATAGTTGATATGTTGTGCTGTTTCATACACTGGATTTTTTTCCAGAAGGATTTTGATTCCCCATGCTATATTTCCTTTGTGAGAAGGTTCCAGTTCTTCAGTGTAGTTATAGACCCAAAGTCTTTCCAAAGCTTTGGAGCTGCAGGAGCATTTAGAACTTACCTTGGTACTTTGCTGACTCAGGGATAGGTGATGGATTCTGATTAGCTCCCCTGAGATGATGCGAATGTTTGTCCTCGTCTTGGTCAAGCCTATTCACGTAATTTGGTGAGACGTTAAAATACGTTGTTCGATGGCATTCGACCCTGTACTGCTATCAGTGGAGGGAGCTTAAAACAAAAAGCAACCAATGTCAGTGGGAACAAGATGATGTTTATTGTCAGCGACCATTATAACAGGTATTATTTGATACCATTGCAGTATCTTTTGAATTAAGCAGCTGAGCCTATAATCACACTAATTATTGAGATGCAGCCTGCTTTTCTCTGAGTTTTTAGCTACCTGCCAGGTCAGTAATGTACTGACTGAACTTTCCCAGGAGAGGTGCAGGCAAGAGCATGTGTAGACAAATACCTGTTCTTCCTGTGTTCAGCAAGAGAATTTAATGTGTAGTTTTTAACTGAATATGGGAAGGCACAGTGTTTTACAGCATAATTAAGGGTGGACAGCTAATCAGCTAAAGTGCAGCTGAGAGCTGAGCCTTCTGAGTTCGAAGGTTTTTATGTTTGCTTTTTTTTAAGCATCAGTCTCAAAATCTCCTTGGGATTTGCCAGTCAAGCAAATAAACATGAAAAGCTAAATATGTATCCAAACTGCTGCAAGCAGTGCTGATCCAGAGATTTTATCTAGAGCCACAAAGCAGATGTCTTATGTATCTAACTTTTTTTACTCTTTCTGCCTTCCCTCCCATACCTGATGAAACTATTTAGCTTTGAAATGTTGGAAGGCCACATACCTGAAGCAGCAGTGGGCTTGTTTAAACATCATTTTCTAGTATTAGTTTTATAGATCCAGATATGACTAATAAGGAAGTTTCTTCATTCAGCATTTGTGGATGACCAATTTTTACTAGTATGAGGAACAAAGCTGGTATGAGGAGGTCATGTCACCCAGGGAACAATTCAATCCCCGGAGTGAGTCATGAACTGATATCTTAAGCCACAGAGAGAAAATGTGGTAGCAAAACTCAAACATAGGGATTTTTAATTCTTCCCTTTTTTTGAGATATTTCCAAGCAGGCTTATTTCACTAACACTCATGGTGTTAATATTTCTAGATTTAGGGCATTCATTTGGGCTCTCCACCTCCCTTTTTTGTAATAGAATCAGGACAGTAACTGCCTGGTAAATCAGAATAGTGAGCATAGAAAATACCATTTGCATATCTCTAGTTGAGTTTTCATAGTACATTTCTCTTTTTTTTAGTCATTTTGGGGATTCAAATATACATTGCAGCAGTGGAGAAGGTAGAGGTTTTTGTGGTGTTGAATTATGTTTTTCTTCCAGAGATGGTGTTTCTGTGGGAGCTAGAGAGCAGGCACAACACAGCACAATTATCGTATCAAATTATTGCACATCCCAAAATCATATTGATGACATTAGTGGGTCTAAAGACAGTAAATGCACCCCTAGCTCTGATGTACATAGGCAGTCCCGTTCTATATCACAGTCTTCTCTACAGTAGAGTTGCTGTGTGCATGGAGAGTAGTTTGCTCCACACTCCTCCCAGGATCACTGCTGAAATTGGAAGGGCAGGATATCTGCAGTTGACAAAGCTTTTAGTGGCATATTCAATTAAGTCAGTAGATCTTTCCTAATTCCATTTCCCACTGCACTAAAAACTCCCTACCAGTAGATGATGATGCTTTTCAAACCATGAAACCATCTTAAAAATTTAATCTGGATAATATGTAAAACCAGTAACAGAATCAGAGTTAAATAAAATATAGACATGGTTTCAGACTAATGTAAAACAAGGCCAAATTAGTCTGTGATATAATTTAAGGCTAACCTTGAGGGAGCTCTTGTCAGGAACTGTGGTGCAGTGATTGAAATATTAGATCAGCTATGTTAGTCCTGGGTTGGGTTTTTTTAGTGAAACCTCTTGGGAAATAATATTTCTAGATTTCTTTGGAGCATCTGTACGGATCTGAGCAGGGAAATACTATTTTTTTTGAAACTCTAAATCACTGATAAGTCTCTGTGGACAAGTCCTATTATCAGTTGTATTAATAATATAAGTGATTTTAGTACAGAGTGTTCAGTAGGTATTGATCACTTCTCTTTTGGAGCTACCTTTTCAACTCTTTTGGAGTCAACCTTTCAGATAGTATATTTGCATTTACATGGTATTAAAGGACTCTGTGTGTCTAATAAGACCAATTAAGAACCTTCTACAGCAATTTGTTAATTGGAGAAATTGTTGAAAGTGAGGAGGAAAATTTCATCATAAGTAGATGTCAGTATCCTTAGAGCAGAAACAGGAAGAGAGGAAGGAGAATATAGAATAATAGAAGGAAGGAAATTAGGCATGGTTTAACCTGCAGATGGGAGTTAACAATTTGGGGTCTGCTTCAGGAAGAAATGCAAAATTGAGTCAATGTATATCACATACTGCGTGGATATGCTAAACTGCTAAAATGTATATTCACCTCACAAGAAACTGAATAGTCTTGTGGAGCTGTTTGTTTTCATTAGACAAATTGGCCTCTGTATCTGTCTTTGAAGCTGTAAACAATGTAAGCCAGCGTAGAGCAGTTAAGTGCCATTATTTAGACTTCGCTGTGATTTGCTTTTGTGTAAAAATGTATTTAACAGAGATTGTAACTTTATTTAAGGGCTGTTCCTGTAATAACATACCCTTTAAGTGCAGTTTAAATAATTTTTACTTTATAATTTTATCTTTTCAAATATGTTTATCTTTTTTAATGTTTTTCCGTTAAGATAGACATCCATTTGAGGTAACTTCAAGTGTGTACATGGTTCACTTGGTTGGGGACAAGTCTCTGAGATGTCCCTTGGGCAGAAAGTGAACTGCCCATTGAGAAAGCAGCATCGTTCACACAGGTAGCGTAAGGCTGTGGGCACCAGCAGAAGGGCTCTCTGTGTCTAAATAGAGCCATGTTTAAGGTATGGGTACAAGCTGGATGTAGGGTGCCAAAAAGCTGTGTGTCTTAAGGTTTCAAAGGCTGGCTATGCATTTAAGCCATTTAGGAATCCTACATTTCTGGTTTTGTACTGTTGCTCATGTGGTCAGGTTTGATTGGCCTTCTGCTTCATGCAAGCCTCTCAAAACAGAGGACGTGCAGCTAACTCGGACACCCACCCATGTTCAGACTTTGCTCAAGCTTGTGAGAAAAGGCAATGGAGATAAGATGCCTGATGTTTGTTTGGTGATCCTATGTAGGCAGTTATTGACACCTCCCATGGAAGAGCCAGGCTTTGCTAGATCAGATCTTCCAGACAGAAGATGTTTAGGGATTACATGGAGAGGGTGACTTAAAACCTGAAGGCCTGAGGTATTGATAGGGCTTTTATTCTGCCAGGAATTTGCAGTTTAACCCTGGGAAAAGTTACTTATCTCTTGTTCTTGCTCCCCATCTGCAGAGTGGGAATACCACAGGGTAGAAGCTAACACACACGGAAGTACTGCCAGATTCTCAGACTTCTATGCAGGAGCATATATGGAAGGAGGGTGCTTGGTCACTCATCTAAGTCATTTAGTTTACCCATTGCCGCTTAAAATAGCTCAAGTCAGCATGACGCATGCTCTGCTGTGTTGTGGCCCACATAGCATATGTTGATGTACAAGCTGCGAGCCCTCTGTTCCTCTTCCCTACCACGGCCGTCAGACATCGCCTTCCTTCTTGCGTGCTATTGCAGTCTGACCCTCGTGTTCGAACAGTGCAGGTGGAGTGCGTGGAGGAGATGACGGAGCCAGGAGTTTCTGAAGCACACAACTTCAGAGAGTTTCAGTTTACAGAAGAAATGAATATACATCAGGTAAATCTGCACTGTAAATGAAACCTTGGGACATTTCTACAGCGGTGACTAATCCTGCACACGCTGTGACTCAGCTAGTGAAGCATCTATCAGGAAAGATCCCAGAGCACTCAGTTATAAACCAATAAATAAAAACATCTTGTTTTCTGTAACAAACAGAATCACTGAATCTAATTTCATCACCTGTTCCTTACCCCTTCAAAAATAAGCCACCCAAACGTTTATAGTCATGCCAGAGAGGGAACATCATTTATAGTAAACACACCCTTTGCCTTAAATTCACATGTGTTTGCCTCCTGATTCTTGTTCTGTTTCTAAGTTCAAAATCTTAAAACTCTGAAACCTGATTGACTCCAAATCATTTTGTAAAAACGTGCTTTTGGTCTGCTTTGTGGTTTATGGGCTACATGGTGATGAAACCAGATGTAATTTGTCAGGTTTATACCATTGGTAAGCTGTGTATGTTGGCTGAGGGCAGCTAGAAGAAACTGTAAGACACACAGGTTTTTTTGATGGACTTGGTAACAGAAATTAAAATAAGTACATTATTCATAGTTTGGTTACCCCATAATAAAAAAAACAGCAAAATTCTAGGCTGAATCCAAACTTGACATCTGATTTATTCTAAAACATGAACCAAGGCATGCAGATCCTATCACAAATTTCTGCAAGGCTGTTAGGTTTATTATGCTTTTCCATATTTTATTATTTCGGGTTTTTAATTGGTCTTTGAAAATAACATTTATGAGACAAAAATGAGTTGGTAAAAAAATTTTAACAAAAATCACAGTTTCAAGGTGATTTGTTGGCTTTTTGTCTGAGTCAACCCCTAAAATAGCAAGTGCAAATTATCTTTCTCCCTCCTTTCAGCTCAGGTTGTGGCATTTACTGCAAATTAATATTTAAGGCTGCATCTTGTACTTTGGGGTTGTTCTGTGGTTTATAAACTGCACCTGTCCCAAGATCTTTGTGCACAAAGCGTAGCAACCTCTGCTCCAGATGAACGTACAGGGAGTATTTCAGTCCATGCAGAGGCTCTGATCTAAATGGGGATGCTTTTTTACAACTCTTAAACCACTAGAATGTGGGATTGTCACCTCTCATGTCAACTGATATTGCTAAACTGTTTTTGTATATTACTTTCTATCCTGCTCGAGTCCAGCACCTTTTCTTCATATTCATTCTTTCATGACAAACATTCCTTTAAATACAATCACTGTCTTCAGAAATTGAGCATGTCCAATGTTTTAGCCCATATGTTTTGTTCTCCATCCTGACTGGCTTTGAGGAGTCTGTTTAAGAGAGCTTTTAAACCAAATATGGCCCAAATATACCATTTTTTCGCTGTTTTAAATCAGGAATAAACAAACATCAGCTGAGCCTGAAGGCTGTGTTTGGCCTTTGATGGCTGCTCTAAAAACAGTATTTCACATGTTCTGTATTTTTGCTGGTTCTTTAGTTATGGGTAGTGTGAATAGATAGAAATAACTTCATTTTATATGATGATAGAATTGGTTCCTGTGAAAATGTAATTACTTGAAGATGTCTCAGTTGTGCTTCTCACTTTCATTGGAGACACTGAATTAAGCTACTGGGCGGTGTGTGATTAGTTGATCCTGGAATACAAAATGCCTCAGGGTGTCTGTTCATTATTTAGAATATTTATCCTTAGGTCGTCTGGATGATTCCAGCTGGAATACATAGTAGGTAAAATTTTACAGTGGGAGCCTTTTGCTAAACCTGAAAAAGGCAGGTTTAGCAAATCCCAGCCTGAATCTTAGTGGACAGGAACATGTGTGTAAAAACCATCAGTTTTGATGGACCACCTTATGAGCAACAATACTTCAGGGGCCAAAACACTGGCAGACTGAGTTACACCAAGGCTGTTCCTATGTAATGCATGGGATAATGTAATACCCCTCTCTCTGTTTCCTCATAACATCCAGCCTGAAATCAGCCTAGTTCTGTCTAGCAAAACTACTCAAGTTCTTAGCTGAGATGATGCAGGCTTGTTCTTGGTGTAGATTGTGTTGTCAGTTAAGTGCCTGCATGCTTGGTGTGAGAATGCTCTGACAAATTAGAAATATACCTGCAAATACATTTTAAAGATGCTGAAACATCTCACTGCATGAAGTTGACACATATTCAGTCAACTTAGCATGTTTCAAAGCCAACAAAATGTAATTGAAGGTTCTTTCTTCTTTTTGAGGTGTTCCTGCCAAGGAACCCAGCTGGGTGGGTTTTGGAAGATGGTACTTCGACACCTCAGGGTCCTATCTAGAGTGTGCCAGTCATGCCAGACACTTTGCTTGTCAGTTCTTCTCCTCCCACCTTTCAACAGCAGTTGCTGTATTCACAGCTAGCCACTTTTCAGCTATAGTTTGTTGCAAGACAGGTAAGATGGCAGATTTGGCTCAAAGTAAAATTCTTTTGGATAGCGGAAAGATTAGCGGATACTTGAAAATTAACTGTTCTACTAGCATGAGAGGAAGAAAATGCCCCTCTTTTTGCTTTAGAACGTCATGTTATTCTTGCTGTTTGCTTTTTGAATAGTGTGTCATATGCGAATGGCATCTGCCAAATACCAAGCAGGCATTTGAGTTATTTGTGTCATCATTCTCTATGGAATAAATGGAAGGGGCTTGAGTGAGAGCATACAAGGCAGTCTTCATACAGCAGCCTGTCACTTTGCAAAGCAGCTGTGAATTTAATGGGAGTATAAATGAAAAGCAGCTGATAATTAGGCTGCTGGGTGTTTTAGCATTATTATTGTTAATTTCTAAAAATCAATTAGGTAATCAAGAGAGAGCTATTGAGAAGCATATATTTTTGTTTTTTAATATCCTAAGCAGGGTTCCAGCTGGGTGACATGATAAGTTATAGCTCCTGGTAGGAATTGGATATCAGAAGGGACTCAAGGGTCCCACTGAGCTGAAAGGAAGGGACTTGATGGACAAGATGGTGTAGTGAAGCATGATGTTTATTTGTAATAAACGGACTGTGAAGCTTAGTTAAGGATTTTTATTTATTTTTTTTATCTATACATAGTGTAGAGGAGCTTCTCTACCAGCTGGCAGGTACAAATGTCTAGATGCAAATTTCTGCCATCTACAGATCATAGTGATTTAAGCTATCTTAGATTTAGGGAAAAAAAATCAGTCCTTACTAGTAAGTCTCATGCTAGATAAACAGAAGATGAGAGTTTCAGAAATGAGTGGGGCTTCGGACAAGTACAAAGGGGAACCTGCAGAAGAACTTAGTGCTTAGAAGAGCTTCTTGCACAGGGAGGAGTGGGGGCTTTTGAAACTTCTGTCTCTGATCTACCTCTCTGATGGTTGTATTAGTATTTTAGAACAATTATCAAAGCATACAAGTGTATGAAAGGTAACAGACAATACAGCTATTCCTCCATTTCTGCAGTTACAGGCATCTTAGATACAGCATTTATCAGTGATTTGGACTTAAGAGTTGTAAGACACCATGACAGAGGGCATGATGAAGTCTGTTCTTTCAATGTGTGAGTAATTACTCAACTATCAAAACTCCTCTGTGCAATCTAGAGGAGATGAGACCTCTTGGTATAAATCAAACTGTAAGACATATCTATATCGGAGTTGAAAACCTTACATAAGAAAGAAGGTCTGGACATAATTGACAATAAATTAACAGTTCTTTACAATTGGCTTGTTTTGCATTGATATGTGAATTTCATGAAATTCAGTTTTGAATTCAATTCACATGTGATTTACATGCTTGTATTGAATCATGTGACTTGCACATCTACATGTTAGTAATCAAAGTGAGCGCTCAGGAAAATATGGGCTCTTTCAGCTCCAAACCACTCCTCTGTAGTCAGTCAAGGACTTCAACCCTCTCCTGCAGACACCATGCTGAATTTTGCCTTTGCTCCCCTCAATTCCAATCATGCAATACTTATGTGATTTAATACTCTTTTATTAATGATGTGATTCATATACCTTTTATAGTGGGCATGAGAGCAGCTACAAAACTTGATTTCTGTGGCAATCCAGTCTCATTTGTGCTTGAAGACAGGCTGTTGCATGGTGCTAGTTTCTCTCAGCCTTCCCCATTTATCCAGGCAGCCTCTGCTGCCTTTCCCCGATGGCTCTCTGAGCCGCAGAGCAGCATTAGAGATCATGCTCTGCTTCCCATAACCTCCCTCCAGATCCCTTAGCCTTTTCTACAGTGTTCGCAATTAAACACTAACAATGAGTTGCATGGGAAAATAGTTCTGCATTACAGCTGAAATGTTGTGCCAGGTCAGCAAGTTTGTATGCGGCTGACTGCATATCCTTCCTGTGCCAACACAACAGTCATTCTCTCTTTTTCTAGACTGTGAAATATAGAGGTGGTTAAGTGCACTTACCGCTGTGGGATTTTGATGAGGGGAGGGAGATAGCAGTTTGCAGCAGCAAAATTGAAATTGTTTAAGGGGAATGGGAGCTTTAACAGTCTCTCCTGCCTCTCGCAGTGTGCTTGGGAGAAGCAATCCCTCATTACCTTTGGCGCTTGTTTTGCTGTTTGGGATGCAGCAATAGTGTGATCAGGGATACTGCTACAGCATTGCCTGAGATGAAAGAGAGTGTATAAAAATGGAGATTAATTCTTTGAGATTTGCCCTGCTTCAGCTATGAATATAGCCCATGCATACAGGCATCTCTCTAATGATAGATCTGACTTGGCATGTGAATGTGGCACTGAATGACAGCTCTATACCAAGCACTGTCCAGATGGCAGGCTCCTGTAAAGCTTTGCTCTTGTTCCTCTCAAACCTAGTTATTAGGATCTTTTGTATCCTCACATGATCAGGCGTGAGAGCAAGTGCTGACTGACAGCAAGGTGAGGGGCAGAAGTGGGGAGGCTCCACAACTGGAGGAAAAAGAACCTGATTCTTACTGTCTTGCTTGGGTACCTGCCAGTAGTTGCTGTCAAAAGCAGGATTCTGGTGTAGTTGATCTTGGTCCTGTTGTGGCTGAAGCAGAGATGCTGGCATGAAGAGAGGCATCACATCATGAGTGGGAGAAGGGGAGAGAGTGGTGCAGTGGCAGAGTGCTGTGGGTGGGCAAAATGTAGATCATGGTGAAAAGTGGGAAGAAAGAGAAGCTGGGAAAGGCATTAATGGAGTAACACAGAGGTTAGGAGAAAAATAAAGGGACAATGAGGCCAAGGATATGACAAATCTATCTAAATCTCGTTCTGTCAGCAGCCTATTATGGCCGGGTAGTAGCAGCACATCCATTTGGAGCTGAATATTGCCTCAGTCATTGTTTTCATAATCCTCTTTCTACTCTCATACTGCAAATTATGCAAATGTGCCAGGTGCATGCTGGGTGCAGGATGCTATGCAGAATCTCTTATGAGCATGCGAGGCTAATAGGCAGCTTTGGTCCGAAGCAGAGCTATTCTGTGTGACTCAGAGTACTGGCTGCTGTTGTAAAACCCAGTAGAGTCTGGGGCCTGCCCGTTTTGTTTCTTCGATACTTACCTAATAGCTAAAGTAATCTAGTAGGTTCTTCGCACTCCAGAACCGATATGGAAATGTGCCCACCTGAAGAGCCAGGACATTGTTTTCCTTTAGTCATCTTCCAGATCTCATGTTGCCTGGCTTGATGTGGCAGGGAGAGTGCTAGTGCTGGTGCAAGGATGGTGATCCAGGAGGATAGCACATTAGCTCTGCCACGGATTCTCTTTAGCAAGTCCTAACAACTTGTTCAACTAGTTGTACAGTGGGATCATCCTTTACTGTAGTGGTTTCCTTTCCATTCATGGTTAATTATTATCCCTAAGAGCACAACAAAACCATAACACCTCAGATGTTACTCGCTGGTAGCATGACAGATGCTGTTACTGTTGTGGTAATTGGCATGACATGTAGGGGTGGTGCTAGCTCACTAAAATTAGAAAGAACTGAAGGCTCAGCCTAAAGTACAAACATTGCTATTATGTGACTTGCTTGTTTTTGGCTTTTAGCTAACAATTGTCCCATCAGAGTAAGGATAATGCACAGCAGATGAAGAGCAGTGATTTTAGTGAACTCTCCACGCAGGTGACTCATGTGTTGTTCTATTTGCTTTTCTTTCAGTTTAATTTATTGTAAAAGACCAGTTGCTATCCCAAAACATATGCCAGGAAAAGAAACATGAAAGTGCAACGGTACAAAAATCTTCCTTTTGGATTGTTTCAAAACATTCGCTCACAGACAGGTATTCCTGCTGCTTTGGTTTAAAGAGTTGACTTTTCCTCTACCTCCAGACTGATTCACTCTCACCTATGATGAGAGGCATTCAGCTCCTCCATTTTTCTGTTTCTCTGTTCTCAGTGAGTAACTCCAGTGTTTCTTTGGTTAATTAAAGTTTACTGCAGGAGGAGCAGGAGTGGGTTGAGAGCACTGATGAAGAGATGACTAACAAAGTAATCGGCATGTGATTAAAGTGTGGGCTGCCAGGCACAGATTAGCCCTCCCTGGACTCTGCTTTTATCTGAGCTCCATGTTTTGAAATAATTCTGTGTAATAATGTATAGAATTTCTATCCCATTTAGCTTATCACATTAGAGCAAACTAGACAAAATGACTCAATTTCAAAAGGCTCTGATTCAGCTCAGGCTGCAGCCACTCATTGCAAATGTGAAGTTAGGTGACTGACTCCTCTTGTTTCTTTCAAATTCTTACTCTGTGGGAAGTATAAGGCGGAGAGAGTTGGTCAGAGTGGAAAATTAAGGTGTCATTATAAAGCCTCGTGAGATGCATCGATGAGGATCACATCACAAAAGTCTGTGTGAACTGGCAGCCGCTGAAGGGTGGGGGGAACGTGGAGGTTTGAGTGGTGGATAAATCACAAAGAGAAGAATAAAACTTTTCCTGGAGGGAGAGCTGCCTCATACACTTGTGCAGAAAGTTGTTTGCTCCCTATGGTGGTTTTTACAGTTGTTGGGGTTTTTTTTAATACTTTTTTCATTTTTTTCTTTTTAAATGAGAAATCTTGTTGGGTTACTGTCACCTACCTGATGCAAGAGGACAGAAGGACCTGCTTTATAAACACGCCAGATTAACACTTCCTCTTGCTACTCATATCCTTTTTCCCCTCTGTAATTCTAATATCCCGTGAGTCTAATACTGAGGCATTAGCTTAGCTGCTGTGTAGTTAACAAAATAGTGATTTGAGGGAAGCACCAACAAGCAGAGACAATAGTGAGATGTCCACCCCCCCGCCCTAGAATTCCTCCATCTGCTGTTATGGCCACAGTGAGGACAGTGTTTGGAAACTAGAAGAGCAAGAGTACAAGCTGAAGGTAATTGAGGATATGGCAGGGAAAGGAAAGAGAAATCCTGCAAAGAGATGATGTCCATGGCACACCAGTGACACAGTGGCTTTTTCAGTGGTGACTGCTGTGAAGTGCAGCGCCACAGTACTCATCCCGTCAGAGAGCACAAACGACATCATCTAAGTTGCCTGAGCAGCTGCTGCTGGCAGCACTCTTCATGAAATATCAGAGCAGTGATCAAGAAAGGAAACTTAAATCACTGAATAAGTTATTCATGGATTATTTGTGGAATCTTAGAATAAGGAAATAGAAATAAGAAGGAAAAAAAAAAAAAAAAGGAATCCCCAGAATCCCCAGGTTCCTGGAAAGTTCAGTAAAGTTTTAGTATGTCATTTTTCTCTGATCATAGCTCCCAGTAGCCCAATACTGCCCATTCTCGGGAGCTTTCTTTCAGAAGGTGCAAAGTTGCCACTTCCAGCTGCTGGGGACATTGGGGAACCATCAGGAGACTGTCAGTGCGCTGCTGTTGTACTTGACGGTAGTAAAATAACTTGAATAACTCTTATCAAGGAATGGATAGTACTTCTGAATAACTCATTTGTAATTGCTGCTTAAAGACAGCTGTGACAATCTGCATTTCTTTGTTGAGTGAATGTATATCAAAGTAGTCTTAATGAATCGGTAATTTTTTCTTCTTCTTGCAGGGTAGAATTGGTTTACCTCTTTGATTTTAAAATGTTCTTTTAAGGAGTTCATTTGTCATCTACTTAAAGCTGTCAATTCAGTGTTTGTTTTAGAACTTACATGTTAAAATAGTGTCTTAATCACGTTTCTTGGCACAGCACTTAATGATGCTCTCTTTAAAGCCAAAACAAAAAAACCCACGGATGCATTCGTTATAATGTAAAGTGAAGAAGAGATTAGATGTTTCATGCCATAATGAAGCATGGGTAAGCTTGCACGTTAGCTAAACAATATCTACAATTTGTTAAGTTAGTTGTTGTCTCTATACAGAAAAACAAAGTAAGTCCCAAAACCACAAGGTCTGCAAAAGTCATTCTTGAGATAGAAACGATCCTTCAGGTGCACCAGGCAGCTAACAACAATTTTATGAGTGTCATGTTCAATTCAGTGTGAAGCCCTTGAAACTGGTGCAACAGCAACCCAAGGCTCCTCCTTCTCCTGTTTCAATTCTTGTTTATTTAAATATAGGACTTAAGGGAAATGACTAGAAAAACTGCGTGTTAAGCACTGTGATGCTCTTCTCTTAAAATCAAAGAATAGTTTGGGTTGGAAGGGACCTTTAAAGGTCATCTAGTCCAACCCCCATATCTTCTTTATCTTGATAGAAATTGGAGCCGAATGTGAATAACAGACTAGAGTGGGTGTTTGGGCTGGCCCCATCCCCCCTTGTTCTTAACCAGGCATGGGGAGGGAGCAGCCCTAGGTCTTAGAGATTTCAAGCTAACTTGAGGGGCAACAGCATGTTGTGGAATGTTGTTTGTAAGTCTGAAAAAGTCTCTAAATGCCTGTGAAATCAGTTACTGTCTGAATTGGTTTGTTGGTGTGGGGTTTTTTTTGCCCTAAGCTGATTTCAAGACTGTTAGTGGCACTCTCATTTTGATCTGGGAGCCAGATGAGTGTTTAAAAAAAAAAAAGGTGGTGAGGGAAGAGATACTGCCTAATGCAGTTTGAATTGCAGCTTTAACTATTTTGAAAATTATCTTTAAAAAAACACAAAATCAAACAACTTCCTTGCTAAAACAGATCATTTGGCTGTGGTTTTGCTTTTTACAGCAATGTTGCTGAAGTCATGTTAACCAGCTTTCATGCCAGGTTCCCCATGATGCTAGCACAGCAAAAAATACCTTTTTTTTTTTTTACATCTGGATCAGTTATCCGGTCTGGTTGCCAGTGTGGGTGTCCAAACAGCCGTGCCAGCTCTGGTGGGAACGATGTGGGATGTGGACTGCTACTAAGGAAATTCTTGGGGAACCACATTCACAGTAACTTTTGAACCAGTCACTCACTACTGTTAACGGTCCTGGGTCTGGCTATCCTGATGAGTGACTAATTGGCCTCCTTGGAACGAGGAAGAGAAGCAGTTCCTGGCATGTGGTTATCAACTGGCAGCTTGAGATAGACAGGTGACTCAAGTTCCTTTTTTGTCTAGGTTTTTGTGTGGCACCAGAGCACCAAACTACCAAGTAAAACTTGTATGACAGGCACAGAGCTGCAAATGAAACTGCCCTGCTTTGTATCTGGCCTGCCAGAAGATTCCTGTAGTCTCTGGAAATTGCAGAATGACTGGGGGCTTAGCGAATAGCTAGATTCAGGTTTTTTTGTTAGTCTCCCAATTTAATGCTCTGTTGTAATATTTTGTATTTCTTCAAACCTGGCTCTAAAATGAATGCTGCTTTGCTTAATGGCAAGGAACGTGAAACCAGCTATTTGTCTATGCAGCTGTCTTCAAAGGTGTCAATTTTGGTTGTCATTTTGAATGCTGGTGTATATGCAGCTTAGAAACCTGTTGGTCTCTGTGTGTTACATTACACTGTAGCAAAATCTCGTTGAGAGAGAACTGGAGATATCACCAATGATATCACCAAGAGAGACAATGAAACTGCTCATATGGACAAATTAAAAGAGCTAAAAGTTGTTTTCAAGCTTCCCCTTTACTTGTCCTGAGTGAGGGGAGGGCAGAGGAAGGACCTGCTTTTTGCAGATGGTAGAATGATTCACTAGTTAATGGGATCTTAATGCCTGGCAAGAAAAGATGTCATTAGCTGTGCTGAGTCTCTGTGTGATACGCACTCTGTGCGATATGCACATTTGGTCCAGCGTATAGCATGCTTCTGTGCGCTCGTTCAGCCTGCTGCTCGCTTGCCGAGTTCCTCTCTTACCCCTCTGCTTGCACACGTCAAATGTTGCTTTTGATAAGCTCTGATTTATGGGCAAGTGACTTTTTAATGGTAAAGTGCTCTCATCTGCTAGGATGACGAAGAGCTACTCTTTGCTTATTAATAGTGGCTTAAGAGGCAAACTGCTGGTTAATCAGTGGTGAGATACGCAATTGGATTGTATTTTTTCATTTAAATCCTCTTCATTTGAAATACATGAAAACATGCAACATCATTATGGCAACTACTGTGCTTAGAACTTCTTGAACTGAGTTACAAAATACCATTTTTGTCAGTACCTTCAATATTCATTAGCCTTTCACAGCTAACTAACTTTCAGGCTTCAAGCATTCCAGGAATACTTGCACAACGGGAATTATTTCTTCATCTTTCACACTAAAACTGATGTGCAGTGCTCAGGCATCATAGTACTTTAACAGCAGCCTTTCCCATGACCACAGTTCGTGGGATAGGCTCCTACTTTACTCATGGGAAGTTGCACAAAGGGGTAAAAAATGGTTTTAAACTTTAAGTGAACCAGGCTGTCACAGAAGGTAACATTTGTTTTCAGGTTGCAGGTTGGTTATTGTCCAAGAAGAGAATTAAGTTTCTATGTTACAACTCTTAGACTGCACCATTTTAAAACTACTGATATTCCTAAGAGGAGCGATATGTTTAAGAAAGAAAAAAAAAAAAAAAAAAGAAAAAAGAAAACAGAAGGAAGACTGTTTCTGTTTTTAATAGGGAAAAGCTTAAGTCCTTCAGCTGGAAAACTCGGTGTGTCTGCGTCAGTCAGCTGAGTGACTCAGTGTTGTGATGCTAATGTAGGTCTGACTCTGGATTGGAAGCCTAAATTTATATAACAGAGAAAAACTCAGCATAGTTTAGGTTGAGAGAAGTGAGTAATTTTTGTTTTCTTATGCATAGCCAAATTTAAAAGCTTTTCTCCTTCGCCATTATATTTCCCTCCTCTTCTCTTGCTCTTGCATATTTGTTCTGACATGCTATCTCCAAAATAACTGTTTCTCTGTTTTTCACAGTAGAGTTGTGTTTTTTCTGAAAATCTGAGGATTCATCTGCACAATATTCCATGATAATTTAATGTTTTAATATTTAATAATAATTTAATATTTTAGAGAAATGGTACGTCCTTCAGTTTAACTTCTGTACTTGGGAGGCAAATCTTTGAAGAAGGTAAATCACAGCAGTCCTGCCTTTATTCTGGATTAAATTTGAACACCAAATTGTTCAAAGATTACTGTTGTCTTTAAGTTCATCTGCCTTAATCTAAATAAACTTTCAGTAATAGGTAGGTCCTTCCTTTCTTTTGCATTGTTTTAAGTGATAAGAGCAAGGATGTGACTAATTACATTCGTTGTGGAATTATACAGAGCTAAGATTTGCTTTCTTTGGCCAGCTACCTTACCTGCTTGGTGTGTGCATTATATCAGGGAAAACCAGTGTGATTCATAATGGGGAAGAAAATAAAGTGGTAGAAATGGTAACAGGTGTTGAACAATACCCATCTGTAAGGTGCCACTGCCATATCTCACAGGGTTTTATGGCTGCTGTTTGACTTCCAGTTGTCTACTACTAGTGATAATGTATTTGAAGACCATATTATGTATCCCATAGGGGAAATTTGCTGACAAGGTTTCCCTGTAGTGAACACTGAGATTTGGATGTGCCACTGTAATTTATTTGCTCTTATGCAGTTGGTGTACAGCAGGCAACATTATACTAGCAAGGGACATGCTTTTTTGCAAGACAGAGATTCTGTACTAAGAAAACCAACCCTGTTACGTTGCAGGCTCTCATGCTGCAGAGCACTGCCAATAGCAGCCCCTGAAAACATCTCTACCTGGATGCCACAGACATCCACAGTTTCCAGCTGTCTAGCACAGATAAAGCTAGAAAGAGATTTCACTAATACTGTCATTCAGCAATTCGGGGTAAATAATTCTTTAATTCTGTTCTGGAGAATATGTACTCAAAAGTGGTTTGGGTTAAACAAAAGTAGGTCTAGTAAATTATCTTCCAGGAAAGCACCTCTATGCCATCTAGGCTATCCAGGCTGACAGTGATAACATGGCATAACTGATAACATGGCATAATTGACCTACTGTGTTTAATAGGGGGGTGCCTTATTAGGGAATAATGTTAAAATACTTCCCTTGTATTTCTTTTCCCAGATTGTACTAACAAGATTTCAAAAAGAACTTATTAGCAAATAAGTTACTTTGTACAACACTACTCTTCAGTACTTTATAACAAAAAAGCTTTTTACAACACCATCAAATTCTTGCAGGACTGTAGAGATACAACATCACTTTACATGGAGTCTAATGGACCCAAGCAGGGAGTAATGGATTTGAGGTAGCTGGAAGTGGGGAGGGTGGCTCTGGGTCTTGGCTGCCTTTTGGAACAAGGTGCCTATACTAGCAGTATGCCTGGAATGTGCCTGGAACAGTCTCAGCTTGCTGGCACAGGCTTTCTCTTGACTCACTTTATCCTCTGACAAGTGAAAGGGACCAGAAGTACAAATGCTGGTTTAACAAAAGGGAGAGATGTTAGTACGTGCCCAGACGAGCTGTCAGCCCAGGATATCAGCTTGGCAGCCCTGGCCAGAGTCAGAAATGTCAGCCTGAAGTCAGACATCAGTTCTTTTCCTGTCCTGGTTTTGCCTGAGATAACTGGTCACCAGTCTGGTACCTTTTGAGACCAGCTATGAAAAGCTGAGCACAAGTTATGGCCAGATCTTTCTGCAACAGGGCATCATCTGATTTCTTTGTTCATGGCATTCTCAGTTATCTTTCTAAATTGTCTGATTTGAGGGGAGGTAGGGAAAAATGTGGGTTTGCTGCAGTGCAGTGTAATATACATGTTGTTATATCCAATACAAAAAAAAGAAAAAGAGGAAAATCAACTCACCCAACATTGGAATGTGAGCAATTCTCTCCTATTACCCAGGAGCAGTCACCTCAGGAGCTGTAATGTGTAACGCACCAGTCATAAAGCAGTGGGAGTATGTTAAAAATCAAGGAATGGAGTGGAAGGGGGGCTGGGACGTAGTCTTGGAAATGAGTAGTCCTCTCCCACTCAGCAGGCTAGCTCCATTATCTGAATTAGTATAAAAATACCCACCCACCCCAAGGAATGCACTAAGTCACTCCCTCCATGCCAGAGATCTCTGATTGAGAGTAATTGCTTGCTTTTGACGAAGCCCAGAGTGGATCTCTATGGAGTGCTTGAGTAGGAGGTGAAAAATCAGTAGCTAATGTGATGGCTTCTGTTTTTGTTGTATTTATTCTGCAACTGTTTTTCAAGCCCAAACAGCAGCCTGCCACGGAAGGTGTCTCCGATTGGGATTCATTATAGTTATTATCAGTAGCAACACGCCTCTGGCTAATTGCACTTGGTTTGTGAGTGACAGCCTTTGATTGAACAGTATTGCTTCCCCCTCCTGAGGAAGGGGATACTTTTTAGGTCACAGATTAAGTCACTGCTAGATGATAATTTCATGGTATGTTATGGCAGCACATGCTTGAACTAAAGACGCCACTGCTTAACTCTCCCAAGCAAGCTTTTTCATACATCTGCCTGAAATAGGAGATGGGGCTCAGATCTTGCATCTGAATATGTGCCAGTTTATAGCAGCATGAAGATCTAAATTTGCCACTTCAAGCTCATCTCTAATAGGAGCTGGGTATAGAGTTCAGTGACCTGATGTAATGATGTCCAAGTTGTCCAACTGAATGCAGGGACAGTGATGGCAGATGTATGGTTGGGAGCTTCATGATGAGGCATTTCAAAGAGCAACTTCTCTGGACAGTCTAAGGGTTTTGGGTACAATTTCAAGAAACTTAGGAGCTCCTACACAAAGTGGCTGCTGTCAATAGTTAAAGCATCCCCCTTTGTCATTCAGTCTGCTGGATGTTTCTGACAGGTATTGCTGTAGACTTTATACCACCTCTGATACTGAGTGCAGAGCATCATTCAAAGGCTCACCTGCTCATTCATTAGTAGCTTTTGGTCCGCTGGTCTTAGTGGAGGCCAATGCTTTGGAAATGACTCAAGGAACATGAGATTCCTGTGGTGTTTTGTGTTTGCTATTTCAACTGAGGTGCTTAAGGAATGTACGCAGCATTTTGCTGACGGGTTTTAACTACCATCTGCATGCAACCCTTAATGAACACAGTGTCCCTCTGCTTGCCATGGCATTTTTCGTAGCTCTCATTTTGCACTACGGCTAATGTGGAACAATGATGCAGATAGCCTGCCATCAGTATTACTTTCTCTATTAACTTGAAAGTCTTTCTTGGCTGTGCAGAATGGTGGGGCCCTCCCCACTCAGTGCAACATGACATGAAAGCATTTCTTATGAATCTGGTTGGAAATGCATCAGCTCTTGTTCTGATCTGAAATTCTTGCTTCCCTTTGCTTAGAAGAAACCTAACACCACTTAAATAACTAAGCAAATGGCAAATCTTTAAAGAAGTAAGGAAATACTGCTTGTTAGAAACAACTCTAAAATTTCTACCTAAAATCACAGCCCCTTGTGTGTAAGGCTCACAGCAGTTGTCAGTGGTGTAATGGTCAAAACAGCAGTGGCTGAGTTGTTCCTGCATTCCTCAAATGAAATGGAGAGCAAGATTTGACAATGATGCAAAGTATTAACAAGATACATCCCACAAAACAGAGACTTCCCTGAACTGCTATAGGCAAATGCCTCAACTCTGGCATTTAGGAAGGGTTGGGTTTCTCTAGTAGAGGGGAGGCGATGCCCTGAGGTCAGCTGGGTCTCTTCAGCAGCTTGATCACTCCTAAACTTCCTCTTCTGGGTATCTCATTTGTTAGAGACAGACCAGCTGTTCTGAAAAGTCAAAGGAGAGTCAAATCTTTCTTCCTGGAGGGTATATGAGTTAGGAGGAGGCAAGAGAGGAAGGAAGGCAGGGGAAACAACTGGTCTCTTCATTGCTTTTCTTTATTTCTGTTTTCAATAGGGCTATAAATGTCACTTCCCTCCTAATGTATCTGGAGGTTGAAGCACTCCTGCTGCTGGAAAGGTTCATATGGCTCTAGCAGCCATATAAGTTTTCTTTGTGCTGTTCTCCATCTCTCTCCTTGAAGGAAGCATCTAAGGGCAGGATAGGTAGGTGTGCACATCCTTTCTCTATGAGAAAGCTTGCTTTTGAATGCCTCCTGGTTTTGTTTTTTTGTTTGGTTTAGTTCTTATAAAGATCATCTAAAATAATTTAGTGACCTCCATCAAGCCTGTAATAAGCAGGGGGCTGCCTCACACAGAGTTTTTATTTTCCTTCCCCCTTCCCAGCTATATCTCCATAGCTGGTAGTCTTAGGACAGAAAATTAATGAATGAATGGATGCATTCTCTCCTGCCTTTCCTAGAAGGTTCCTCAGGTTGACGTATATTGTGTAGGAGGAAAATTGGCTTTGTGTTTGGCCTTGGACTGCTTTGTAAGTAAACCAGGAAATTCAGTTCATAGAGATGTCAGTCAGTTTGGTTCCTTCTGCTTACACAGAATTCACTTAGCTTTCTTTACAGAAATATTTATGAAGCTTTAATTAAATTTGTCTTGTGTAGCTTGAAGTACTCTAGTGAGCAGAGCTCCAAATGCAAGGGTTTAAACAGCTGAGGCAAAAGATACTACACATGCTTAGAAAAGCATTTGCAAAATGCTTTGTGAAATTAAGAACTTTGCTTCCCACGCACACCTACATCTGACGCATCATGCAGCATCTTCCTAATGAACTCTGTGGTGGACTGGAGCAGAGCTGTCTCTTCAGAGGTATGCTACAGAAATAGAGGCAAAGAAAGGAGAGTTTTCTGGCTCTGTCTGTCAGGTGCTGGGCCATCTTAAAGATTTATCTACCTCAATTGATTTGTTGTAGAAGAATCTCTGATTTCCTTTTAACTTCAGCATGACAGATAGCAGGGCTTGCCACCAGCTCACGTACTCTTGTAGACAACAATATAAATAGGTGAGAGAGAGGAAACTGAAATACCTGCAGGCAATACAGGTAAAAATACAGCTGCAGCAATATATGCTTCACAGCCTCTTGCTTCACATGGTTGTAATAGACGTTGTTGGCTATAGACAATGATGCCTTGTCTGCCAGGCTGGTATTTCCATTTGACGTTCTCTTCACATGAGTGATATTTTTCCTTTTTTTTAAAAAGCAAAATCCTGTATGAGGGCCAAATGAAAACTCTGGGACTAATTGTGGCAGAACAGTACAATCTACACTGTATCCCATTGTGCACATTGACCCCATTGACCAAGAGCATCCCTGAGTATGAGGAGTGCCCAAGACCTGGCATAAATTCTGTGGCGTGAACTCAAACGCAGTGGTAGTTGTACCATACAGATGTTTTGCACATAGACTCTGTCATATGCTAATGCTCCAATATCTGAGCTTGCTTGCACGTGCTGATGAATTAAATTCCTCTACAGCAGCCTCTCTTTTTATCAGAGGTATGAGTTTTATAGTTTTTAGGCATCCACAGTCACAGACAAAGCTGGGAACAAAATCCAGCTCTCTGTTGACTTAACCACAGAACCATCCTTCCTGCCATGTGCTGAATGGGTTCGGGTAAGTGCAGGAGGGTTGGCCTGGCTGTTTCTCCTGAAGATCAGTATTTCATCTCTTTCCAGAAGGTCAGAGATAGGGAAAATAAGTTAAAAAATATAACTGAAATCTACCAATCTGAAAATTATGAAGTCAGTTTTGCAAGACTGCTTTACTCTCTTCATGACCTGAATTTCCACTGGGTCAATTCATCTGCCTTATAAATGGAACAATTCCAGGCTTTTGGTAGAAATTTTCTGTTTATGTCTCATCTGCATATAACCTGTTGTTCCTTGAAGAGTAAAGATGTGAAGTCATGTCCCTGATATGGGTGTTGGAATTTAGTATCTTTCCTCCAGAATTGTCTTCTGCCTAGAAGATGCTGCTTTTCTGTCCTGTCAGGCTACTGTTTCTTTTATACTGAAACTTTTTATGGTTCATTATAGCTGCATCCCTGCAAAAATTCTAATTTGTTTGTACATTTATTATCTTAAGTTAATTGATAATTATGCACATGTGTTCAATGTCAACCATGTTTTCCAGCTGTCTCTGATCAACAGCTTTGTAAAAATAACTGGGCTACTTTGATGGGGTCAATTGAGGAATACTTGCTATATCCTGTTAATCTGCGTAATGTCATCAGTGCTTCATATTCTTCCTCATGTGATGAAAAGAAAGAATTTTGCTAACAGGAATAATCTGTTAATAGACTTGGTCTATGGCCCATTTTTAAGAACTTCAACCAAGCATTTAGTGAAATTCAAGGAGAATTTGGGTTCCAGAATGACACTTAATATTTTCAAGATTTAAGGTACTCAGTTGTGGGTTTCTTCTGATTAAAAAAACTGTTCTTTGTGCAAATAATTATTTGGTTTAATTTCTTTTAAAGCTAAGAATGGATTGGTAGATATTTTTGAAAGCATGGGAGAAAACAGAGAAACAGAGCTCAGCTGAACCAGTCGGAAGGTGGCATAGCACCATGCCTTGGCTTGGCAGATGTGAGTTGTCTCGGGTGTCTGGACAAATTATCTGATCTCTCAGTGGTTCAGTCTGCTCTGCGATGGGGACAGTATGGGTGTTTTCTACCTCAACAGTGCTTGTCATAATGAATACCTTTAAAGATTGTGAGATGACAGAGCTGGGTTGGTGTTGCACAAACACTCTTACAAGTAGAAATAAGGGCACACTGATAGTGTGGAGTTTTCAGCAGCAGTTTTTTCTCTCTCTTTCCAACTGCTCCAACTCCAGCACAAGCAGAGGTGGAAAAATCTCTCAGAAGTGCCAGCAGAGTGTTAGGAACTGAGAAGCAATTAGACAGGATAGTGGGATATCAGTTACATCAACCAAAGTATAATTAAGTGATATCAGTGATTTTATCAAGGGCAGTGTTTCTTTTTTTTTTGTTTCTTTTTTTTTTTCCCTAAGGTGTAGTTTCAGGTTTTAATTGTGACCTTCAGTGCAAATTAAAAATGAGTCTATGCTTTTTCCCTTTCTTTTTTCCCACTTGTACAGGAAAAGCCTGAGAATACTGAATCCAATGGAGCTTTTCCTCCAGTGGATATCTATGGGGAGATCAGAGACTTAGTTCTGCATCAGTCACTGGTCTCAAAGTTTCTCTGGCAGTGCCCAGTGTAACAAACAAGCTGTTTCTCCAGGGAGCCTTTGATTCCAACCATAGCAGAATAACTTCGTTTACTGTTCACACTCCTTTCTAAATCTTTACCAACACCACATTTTCTGGTGACAGGAGACCAGTGAAAAGGGTTCTCATGTTTCTGGCTCTGCAGCAGGGCACTGAGCACTCCATGTCACCAGACTAATAAATGCAGACCAGAGCCCATAACTAGTAGTAGAAAAATCTCATGTGTTGAATCAAGCAGCAATCTGAACTTGTGTTGCGGAGCTCCTGCAGCCAGCTGGAAGATGGATATAGTCTGTAGCCTGTTGAATGGCTAAAGAATAAACAGAGATGCCAAGGGAAGGGAGTACAGGAGTTGCTGCTAGAGAGGTGCTCAAGAGAGGTTTTGGAGCAGGATCATGGCTAGCAGGGTTCTCCCTTGCAGAGCACAGCCTATACCAGCCACAGAGGTACAGTATCACCCAGTACAGTGTTGCAATCATGTACTTGTAATTTCCTCATCTGGAGTTCCATGAAGGGAAAAAGAGACTCTTTCTTCGGTATAGCTTTTCTTATATTTATATATCTTGTATTTAGCAAAGAATACTAGTGTTCCTTCTTCATCTACTCTCTTTGCAGGCTTTCTGATCATCTCACCATCATCTTCCTTGTGTTTTAACCGCATATCAAAAATAGCCACGTTAGGAGTGAAATTGTCACGAAAGCCTCACTGAAATTACTGTAATTTGTTACTGTAAACAGATGATCTGTATGTCTTCAATTACATTTCAGGCAAGCAGTCTCTGAAAATGCAAATATGCAGTTTGGTGCGACATGGGCTGCAAGGAGGAGGAAGAGATGCGTAGGAGGGCTTTTTACTACTGCTCGATTTCATGCTGCTGATGGTAATTAGCAGAGGAAAGTATAGTTTATTAAAATTCAGGTTGTAGCAAAAAGTATCAACTAGGGACAGTAGCTGGCTGAAGAGAGGTTTACAAAATGCAAAATTTTTCACTGCACAGCACTAGGGTTCAAATCAAACCAAGGGTGTTTGCTGGATACTGTTGGATATTGGATTTCATATTACAGGATTTCATATTACAGGATTTCATATTACAGGATTTCATATTACAATGAGAGACCCTATCCAGGATGAGGACATAAGGTGTTGAGCACAAGAGTGCAGTCAACACATTCTAAGAAGTTTGCAATCCTAATACATTATTAACAAAAATCCCAGCAAAAAAACCCAAACAAACAACAAAACCAGGTTCAGATACCCAAGTGCCAGTTTTGGCCCCATGACACTGGCCCCCCTTAGACTTCCCCTGTATTCTTGCAGCTCCTCCATGCAGTGCAGAGGTTGCTTCTTGGGATTCTCATATTCCCCATGGACAACAGTCCATGTAATTAACTGATTTCCTTACAGCATGCCAGGTCTGCAGAGTAAGCTGCCCTTCTCTCTCAGCAGTGGTTCTCATAGCTGGAGACTAGCACCCACCCTCTGACTTTTCCTGCTCTTTCTCAGCAGCTCCATTCGGGCATTAGCTGGGCTGACCTGAAAGGCCATGGTTGTTCTCCTCGCCTTAGATTGGGTCCCCAGGTTTCAACACCAAGTGCTGTGATCAGATCAGCAGGTTGACTGCATGGCATTTAATTACCTGACAGTCTTGCCTTTGGCAGCTGTGATCAGTGGTCTGGAGTGACAAAAGCCCTGAGCTTTTCAAAGTACATACAGCACCATTTCAGCAGTAGAATAAAACATTACAAGAGAAAAGCTTTACAAGTAGAGAAACTAGAAAGTGGTTTCAGCTCCTGTGTCTCTGGGACCTCCGGTTCTTCTGTTCCCTGTACGTTTCACCCCCTTCAGCCTTTACACTTTCATCCATTCCAAGTTTTTGTTCCATATTATTTTCTGCTAGGGATCTTCTCAGAGTGTGGAAGGTGGGAGCTGTTGCCCTTCATTTCTTATTATACCAGTAAATGTAAGAACTATTTTTAGACTGTTCCCCCCTTTACCCCACTAGTTCATAAAATCCCTAAAACAGGGAAGCAGTCCAATAATAATTGGACAAACAGATGGAGAAACAGCATCCATGGTATCTACAGTAGTATAGTATTTCTTGCCTCTTCCTCTTGTCTGGAATCTACCATATCTGGTAGATGCAGTTAAAGACAGGATGCTAAAGTCAATGAATTTCAGGTCTAATTCAAAATACAGGAATTTCCCTGTGCATTTCTTCCGTTGTTTTTAGTTTTTGCTTCTTTGTTTTATGGGTTTGAGTCACCCATCATATATCAAAAGAAAAGAACATACAATTCAAGGCAGGTTCAGTAATGAAAATACATCCATATCAAATCCAAACAATATTGTAAAGCTCAAACTGAGGCTTCTCCATATGGTATGTTGATATTGCCAGCCAAAAACACAACATGCAACTTCCAGAGCTGGGTTCGGTGAACTTTAAAATCTGTACAAAAATAACTGGCGACAGCTTTCCTCAATGCAAAATCTTTTCTACTCTCTCCCAGAAAGAGCTGTTCCCCTGCCGGTTTTCAGCACCTCCTCCTCCCCGTCTGCTTGTTCCTTCCTCCCTCTGTTCTGCTTTTTCCCACATTTGTATGAATATCCTCCATCCCCAGTTCTTGTTCTTGTGACAGAGAGAGGATGCATCAGAGTTCTGTGCCCATCTTGCTTTCCAGAGACATTACATCACCTGCTGCTGAGCAAAGCTGATTCCCTGCAGTTTCCCCTTTCCCAAACATGGTCCATCTTGGATCAGTCCAGTTGTCTGGTTGTATGAATCGGTATTGCTGACCAGTCTCCAAAGGCTGCTGATTTCCTTGCCCTCAAATTTCCTAAATGGCAAGCAGCTCCCCAGACCTGGAGCAGAAAACAAATGTGTGGCTGAAACCTTGATTCAGCTCAAGCTGAGGAGAGAGTGGGCTGTGTGGTGGTGCTCACTGACCATGGACTGTGTGGGATGGGAGGTCAGAAATTCCCACCACCACAGATCTGTAGGTCTGCAGCCCACATGAGAGTGGACTGTATGTTGCCAGTCTTCCTCTCCACTGTTTTCCCTAGCTTTGGGAGGCTGCCACCGCTGTAGTTCTCAGGAAGAGCCAAACACGATGCTAGTGTACAATAATTTACCATCCAATGCTATAGGCCAGTGAGAAGTGGGAGTGATGCCTTCAGGCTTGCTTTGTAGGTTACCACAATTTTACTTGATTTTTATCAGGAATTCTTCCAATAATACATCTATGGGTATAATATCCAGGATATCTTTCACAGATATGATATCCAGGAGAACTGTGAAAGACCTCTCCATCAGAAGTGTTGGTAGGAGCAACATATGTCCTTGCTGAGTTATGATCAGAGCATGAAGTACTTGTCGCACTGAAGCGGGAAGTCAGGGAGCAGGGTGCTGAGCTAATTGCAATGCTAATAGCTGCACAGGTCACTGCTGTTGGCAGTGAGACAAGGCCATAAGCTGATTGCAGGACAACAGTAGGTGACAACATAAAATGTTGGTTTTCTGTTATTTCCTGGGCAGGCTATCTGTCCTCAGATTGCTGTTGTCAATTATTTCATTCCTCTCTTTTCTGTCCCCCTAAATAATGGCTTTTTATCACATCCTGCTCTCTCGATGCTCATTTCAGGTGTGTTAAGTACCACCTGTTATCTACTCATCTATCTCATGTAAAGAAACTCCTTGTGTTAGTGCATTGCTGTTCCTTAAGGTAGAACCTATTGGGTTAGTCTGGTTTCTGGTAACGGCCACACAAGCTTGGGTATTCATGTGATTTCTGCCAAAACCCGTGAAACTACCAAGGATGATGACTGGCACAGGTAGGTTCAGTCAAACATCTCTGTATAGGCAGCTATTTGTTGTGTTCTTTCATTAGGTCAGTTACCCCTAAAGCCTCCAGCTCTGAGGGGTGAAAGCCACCCTCAGCGACCCTGTCGCAGGAGGGTTCAAGGGCCAGAAGTGGTGTGTGACACATGTGTGTGCCTGGTCTTTGCACAGCTTCCGTGCCAGTGTGGCCAGACCTGTGTGCACATGGGCGCATCTGCATGGTATGAGCCTTCTGGTAACCAGTGCCATTAAATGGGAGTAGAGGTCCTTACATCAGTAAGATTTATTCCTGACATATAATCAGCTTTTTAAAGCTTATGTTTTATAGACATTTCATAGAGAAATGGCTCAACTTTAACCACTAAAGTTACACAAATACAAAAATGTGCAGAGAACAGCACTGAGTGGGAACATATGGAATTAAGAAATGGTGATTAAGGACATCCGGCTAAAGAAAGGCTGATATTTTGGGGGAACAGAGGTCTCCTCTGGTTTTGGTGGGGGTTCTGATGAAAAATGTGTCATCTTGGAGTAACCCAGCTGGTATGAGATCAGTAAGAATGCCCTTTATTTTCTATCACTTCTCTCTTTCAAACCATATCTGTCCATCAGTGTGGAAGGGAAAACACATCATAATGCTGCAAGACATGAATTAGAAATGACAGGACAGATAATAGTGGACGTCACAGAGATGAGTCAACACTGAAAGAGGTGGGTGAACAATATGAACACCAGAAAATGTTCTGAACGGCTAGCGCCAAAAAAGATGTATTTTTACGCTGTGAAAAAAGTCTGAAGTATCAGGAGTGGGAAAGTAGGTTGAAATGAAACCTCAGAAAAGACATGTAAAGTTCAGGGCAAGTCAGGAAGTTAAAGGCACATGTAAGAACTTTAATCAAACTAAAAAGCAAGAAGTAGAAATATATTGTTAAGTTAGCTTGAGTTAGAATATCACTTCATAAAGAGATAAAAATGACAAGGTTTTCTTGTTGCAAAATCTGCTATTTTCTGTGTCCCAACAGACGTTGTAGACGCCATTTCTGTGAAAGCAAAAAAGTAGCAATATCATACTTGTGTTTATTATTTCTAATTTTATGGACATTTCTTAAGTATTTCTGTGGAAAAATTAATGAATTTTAAATAGATGTCTAAGGTTTCTTTACTAAGATACCAATGTAATGGAGCTGCAGTACTCTGGAATCAGTGGAAACCTGATTGCAATTTTACCCCTTATTGTCATTGCTAATGCTACAGAATAGCTTTGTTTTGGTTAATCATAGCTAGGTTTTGGTGCAGGAGTTTGTGAACGTTTCTGTAATTTTGAAGTACATCTTGTTGGTAATGTTTAGCAGGTTGTTTGTATTCTTTTTCTTTCTGTCTGTTCTATCTGTCTTTCCTTTGTTTCTGTCTTTCAGGAACAGTATCATTATAACATTAAGATTGAAGGAATTAGCAGTTCCTCAGCAAAAGATCTACTAAGAAAACTGGAGTAACTTAAAACAGAAATATATCATAATCAGTGTTCTTTTTTTGCATCACAGGGTATAAAGCACCCAAGGATGCCAAGGAGCCAAGAAAGAAATGGAGTCATGGCACTAGATAACCTGAGTCAGAGTCAGGGGAAATGGTTGAGAGCTGTGAATAGCAGCATCATTTTCCTTCTGATGCCCCAAAATATGGATGACTTTATGGGTACAAATGACGAGAACATTTTAGGCCATCATACTTTAACAGCAATATTCAAAATAGCGGTCAGGTCAAAGGAAGGGAAGGGCCCAGCTCTGACCTTATTCTGGGGAGAGGGCAGATTCAGGTTTAGCATAAAGGGAAGAAAATGATGGTTGTAACTAATAAGTGTTGTCTAGTTCGTTGATTCATCTGTGGGGATTCTTCACTCAACAGTGGCAGTGCCTACACCATCAGTGCGGGAAAGGCCCTGGTTAGGACCAAGGGCTTCTCTTCCCCTCTCTCTTCAGCTTACTGGCACTGCTGGAAACTTTCCGAGATAAAGGCCAGCTTTCAAGTTACTGGACTGAGGGATTCGCATGATTTGCTTTTAAGGCCCTTTCTGGTTTTGAATATCACATTTCTCCCCACCTGCGCTCTTCTCAAGAAAAAAGAGGGAGGGAAAACAGCTAGAGTGGTACAAATTTCATTGCAATATATTTGGTTTAATATCTCTCAAGCCCGTCAATCGTGTTACCTTGCTTCATGCTATGTTAGTCTCTGTCAGGTTAGTTAGTGGTGTGACAAAAAAGAAACTGTGAAAGGATGCTAAGCAGAGCTGATGTGATAAAAATGTGAATCCATTGCTGCATACTCACTGCTCACTAGCATTATGGCAGAGATTGAAAATACATCCTGTCTACAGAGTTTTGTGTGGCCATTTTTTAAAATTGAGCCTCAAATTATCTTCTTGGGTCAGAAAGGGTGCTGGACAACAGTGGGTTCAGTGATAGTTGGACTCCAAGACCAGCACCCCAAGGGACTGTGTACAAGCCCACAGCCTCAGCTCCATGGAAGCTATTCTTGCCCAGAAAATTTTTATAGCGGGTGTAGGCCAGTGACAGCTAATAGAAGATCACAGGCTGAATTAATTGAATCCACTTGTCACCTTCACAATTTTAAGAAATTAGTGTTTTCAAATTCATATCATCATTAAGAAGGCCTCCCCTGACTGACTGCTGTCCCTCCAGAAAGCCTTAGATTTTGTCAAAGGTAGCTGTGTTATATCCACACAGTGTAAAGCAATCTTGTGTATACTGGCTGTTCAGAGAATGGGGCTATCTCTGCAAGCAGATAGGGAAACCTAAATAAAACAAAGTACCCAATGAATTTCTCTACTTACAGTCTACAGTGTTGGTTTTTTATTGCCCCATTTTGTCTGGAGTAACAAGTCTTTATTCATGTATTTTATTTTTTTTTATAGGATGCTCTGGGTCTTTTTCTTGTTCCCATGGACATCTACAGAAAATACCCTCTTTGTTGGCACTTGCTGTGATCCCCTCATAAAAGAATAAGTGATAGGTCAATGGTGAAATGAGCCATGAAACTGAAACTCCTTTTAGTCTGGAAGCAGTGTCTGTAGGTCAGATATATAAAAGCACAGTAGCAGAAGAAGCTATTGCTTGAACATTTTTCTGATAAATGCATCTGTGAAGCCTTTCTTAGTGGTGTGGTTTGTTAAGGATTTAGGCATGTAATTATTGTTATGTTGGGTGTCTGTTGTAGATGCAAATCCTTTATGAATCACTAAGAAAACAGAGTTTGGTTTGTCATGTGCAACTTCCACTCTATCATCTAGGAATGTCGATAGGGAACATATTTCCTGTGCAAGGTATTGTACCCTGAGCACTCTGCTGGGCTCTTCTGGTGCCGAGCTCGAAATGTAAAATGTTCCTCTTCTCCTCTTCTGCCCCAAGTAAAATAGATTAACAAAATACTTAAAAGCTGATCATGGCAAGATAGGAGAGGTTTTGTGACAACCAATGTTGACAAAAGGCAATACAAGTTGATTTAGGAGGATTGAAAACCTGGATAGAAATCAAGATTGAGGTTTGGCTTGGGCAGACTTCTAAATCTGGGAAGAAAATCCAAAACTCATGTTGTGAAAAAGAGAAATCTAGTAAATGGTAATTGCTAAAGAGAGGCAGAAGGGACAGGGAGATTAAGCTGGCAATGGGAAGCAAAAGCAGAAAGATAGTATCAAAATGGAAAGTGTTTGGAAGAGTGGTAGGTCTGGGTCTTGATGGGAAGAAACAGTTGAGTTTAGGCTGGCTAACACATGGTCGCTACCTTCCTTAACCAGCAGCTGAGGCAATTCGGAGGGATTTACATGGGCCAAGGTTAATGATGGGTCAATGCAAAACATTACACTGCTTTAATTATCAGCAGTAAACTGAGTCTTAGCAGAGTAAACCAGCCTGTACAGAATTTCCTGGTGTGTAGAGAGATTATTACCTGTGCCTAGACTAGTTCCTTTATAGCTAGCTAAAGAAAATAAAAGAAATAAGCATGAAGAGTTTGTTCTTATTTCTTTGAAACTTAATTATTTAAGCAAGAATGACAGCAACATATCCTAACGTCATCTGTAGCTATCTTTGAATAGACTGAGTAGTCATTCGTTTTGTCAAAGGCTAAGTGATTAGTTCTTTTGACTTTTCTTCAGGTTCTTTAGGTTTGGGGGTTTTTGAGGGGAGGAGCACAGGTCTTCATGTTTCCTTCCCCTTTCCAATCCTTCAGTGACGTTACAGGCCTGTGGGTGGCAAGTAGTTTCCAGTTTTGTTCCTGCAGTCGGCTGTGGTTGCAGTGAATGCCCTCTGGAGATCTGGCTACCTGATGCTCTCTGCACATTAGGCAGATCATTAACAACTATCATTTGTGACTTTAGTTAGTTATATATGCAGAAGAACATAGCTGCAGTGAGGATTTCTGGGCCCCTTGGAAAAATGTGACCCTAAAATTGTTATCATTTATATTTCATGTTCATAAAGTGTATTTGAAGTGAATCTGAAGTCAGGAATGAAGATCTAAAATTAGGTCATTGAGCCAATTAAAGTTGGTCCCTTACAGAATGATTACATATACTCTCCAGGAGGAGAGAGGAAATTGCATCTTTCTGAGGACAAGAAAGTCACCCTGAAGTTTTTTTGAGAGGCACAATCAAGAACGCAGCTTCAGTGAAGGGTAATGAATAAAGAGCACTTTGCACAATTACAGCTGCCCCTGCCTCATGCTGGGGACATTGTAATCACTGTGGTGGCATCCTTTTGTTCATGAGAGGCTCTTTCCACTCTGGGACATATCAGACTACCCTCTTCCCTATGTGTTATCTATTACATACACATCTATTTTAGATGCTCCAGGCAGAGGTGGAAGTTCATGGGCCTAAAAGGAGCTCTTTCAGTGTGCCTCTGAGAGCCGGACCCTTCAGTGGGCCCTGGTTTAACTTCTACAGGAAAGAAAGTGTGTGCCTCAAGTCTGCGTTCATATGGTTGTGAAGCTGGAGACACCAGGACTGCCTGGACAACCTCTGTTCAGACAGACACTATCCCATGGGAAAGCCTCCCATATTTCTGTAGCTGCTTCAGCACTTTTCAAGACACCAGGAGAAGCTTTCACAGAAGCATCAGACCTCACACAACTGATGGTACGTCCAGAACTCCCTGTGCATGTCATGTCCAGGTCTGCTGCCCTGGTGTAAAGCAACTGTCCAAGCTTCTGCTCAGTCCTCCAAAAATTTTGTGACAGACCACACCCAGTCTCACAGGACATGTATTCTGGGAGTGACTGTAGCAAAAAGGCCGGGAAACAAAGAACGAGGCTCTTGGAATCTTCTCCAGAGAGCGTGAAGAAAATCATTATCTTCAACAATTCACATTCCTGCTTTTTCCTCATTCTTTGTTTGACAAATTGTTTTCTATTTACAGCCAGCACTTTTTAATGCATTCTCCCTCCCCCCCCAGCCTACTGGGTTCCTATTTTCTCCTGACAATGTTACCATATGGTTCTATTATTCAGAGATTCCTAAACATGTATTGCAGCAATCCTGAAAAATAATTAGGTGCTGTTGTGGTGTAAAAGCACATCTGTGATAAATGGCTCCCTCTGGAAATTACGGGATAAAATGTCCCAAGACATTTTTCTATCTTTCTACTTTCTCCCTGCCATTTTCTGTCCCTCCCTGCCCCCAAAAAAGTATATTATAATAAGGGGAAGAAAGTCTGTGTGAACAGTTATTTTAATTTTCTTTCTTAAAAGAAATGCACAATGTGATTGGTGTTTTTTGAGCTACAACTAGGGGAAGAGATCTCCAGGGAGAAAAGGGTATATATTTAGACTCTGTACATTTAGAATAGAACTTAATTCTATGGTGATAACCAATGATTTACACCCTTTAATCCAAAAATCCTCCTGTGCCCTGTGGGGAATACAACATATGTCCAGCAAATTGGTAACCATATGCTTCAGTGAACGTGCAGTCCCTCAGCCCTTCCTCTGCTCCATTCACACTGATGGTTCCCTGCTAAAGTGGTCTGGTCTCATGATTTACTGTGCCTTCATTGAAGGCTTTCTCAACAAAAGCATGTTCTGTGTTTTTGAAATGTTTCAGGCAAATGTTTTTGCTGGAGAATTTCACAAGTGAATCAATGAATAAAAGTTTTCTCAGTTCCTGATGGAAGAGGCAGGCATATCTCCCACACAACTTTTTCTCCCAAGTGTGTATTGGGAAAATAAATGAAAATCTGGGTTATCAAAAACAAATTTCACAGAGGCTTTTCAAAACGGATTTGCTCACAAACCGTCAGTTTTACCCTATCACGATATCAGCCCTCTGGTACTGCTGCTGAAACTGCACAGATATGGTATTCGTAATGAGATAAGCCTTCATTGTCTCATTGGCACATCATGAAATAAATAGAAACAAAAGACACTGATACACGTTCTTCCCTCTTTGTGGCCACCTTTAAACAGAAATGCTGTAATAGAGCAGGAGCACTGGCTGGAAGATAAAACTAGTTCATGTAAAAGGGATCCAAGAGCATTAGCCTGCTGCTGCCCTCCTCCAGCAGGAAAGAGTATCCCAGATAAGCAACAGCAGGGTAATGTTCAACAAATTAGCTTGACTGATGAACCCTGAACTCTTGTCAGTATTAATGCCTGCTAAGTTAAGCAGGCCCAGACTTTATTATGAGGATCCTCAGAGGCCAATGCAATATAACTTATTTTTTCTTACAGATACCATGTAGGAGGGGTCTGGGTCTTGTCCGAAGATCTCAACAGGCTTTTACAGATGGAATTTTTTTTTCATAACCTGAACAAGCAGTGTACTGACAGTGACTGGAGGTGAGTGGCTTTGGTGGTGCTGTGGGTTGGGGTATCCTCTACTAAGCACTTTGCATAAGGACGGTCTTTGTTCTGTGTTTGCACCATGGTGAGGAGCGTGGGGCAGCTCAGCCCAGGACTGGTCTTACTAGGCACTGATGCAACAGTGGTAATCCAGGCCAGCCCTGGAAGGTCTTGATCACTCATCTGACAGCACTGTAACAGTTTGTATGCCTTTTCCACATTTACACACTTGTTTCCTCCCACTGCATACCCTCAGCTCTTGCCAAATTCAGACTTGAAAAACCGGTGTGCTGTCAGTCCTCTGTCAAAGGGTGCTTCTGGGTGAGCACAGTGTTATTAAGGTTTACTAACCCACTCTTCATCTCAGCAGCCAGGTGCTATTTGGTCATTTCATGGAGGTTTTCTCAGAGGGAGGTAAAAAAAATAAATCTTCCAGACTCTGCCATGGCAGTGGAGTCAGCCCAGTGTAAGGGCCTCAGTGCAAAGTAGGATTCGTGGGCTGTAGTTGACAGTTGGGTTGTCACAGAAGTATGGAGCCAGGTGTGCTATGGGGATGGCGTGCCTTCCTGTGTTTGAAAGGTGGGAAGCCCCTCTTCTCTTTGTCTGGCCTTTCTCATGAAGACAGCCTTCTCTTTAGCACCAGCTTGTATCACAGCAGGGTAGGCAGCACGGGGAGTCAGTGCGATGCCAGCAGCCACAGGTGATGGGAGAATCCTGGGGTGATGGGTGCCAGCCGCTGGGGTTGGCAGGCTGGGACACTTAAGGGGACACCAATAGGTGGCTAAAGCCTGGAATCAAGCTTTGCTTTAATGCATTTTAACATGCTGAAGAATCATTTCACAGTTAAAAGTCTTGAAGCAATTTGGGAAGTGAGGTCTGGGAGCAAATAACACACTCCTCTGACTCCTCTGTTGATTTCCTCTCTTATCCATTCATTAATGGGCATTTCTTTAAGCCATAAAGAAAAGCAGTTGCTAAAAAGGAAAAACACACCTTAAATATTTGCTGATACGTATTTGAAAACCATCTGGAGCGAGTGGAGTAATTGGTGTCAGATGTGAACTCTCCTGGGATGTCAGTGAAGGGATGGGAAATGTCGGTGCTCTGGTTTTACGGCTTGTCTGTGGGCTCCCAGCACTTCCGAGGTACAAGAAAAAAGATCAGCCTTTTCTTTGAGCTTCAGCATCTGCTGGAAGGGGCCTTAGAGATACAGTTCCCATGAGGAAGAGAATATTTGTCCTGTCATAATAATTCTCTTCCCCTCCTGTTCCCAATTTGGTGCAGTGCTTGCATATCTCCTTCCCCAGGGTACTTGCTTGATTTCAGTTGCCTAAAGGGCAGATTGGGAGACAAGAAATAGAGATTTTTATTCTTGCCTCTTCCAGAATATTCTTGTGACCTTGGGCAAACATATTTCTGTGCAAGACTGAAATAATCCTTTATATAATGCAGGCAGTCATTCCCTATTTCAGAGCAGTACAGGGAAGTTTGTTTGGTTCACATTTATAAGATGCAGACCTGAGTTGAATTTACTTAGACTGGTTAGGGGAATCTGAGGTTGAGACTTGAGTTCAAGCTGTTCAGTTCGTTTTTGAGATTCTTCTGGGGTGGCTGTGCAAGCTGAATAGTCTTCACAGCAGATAAGCTAAAATACAAAATATCTATGTTTATTCTGGAGGAGTAACACCAATAATATATATATATATATATATAATTTCTCCAGAAATGTGTAGACTTCAGTGGAAAAGCTATTTTTATTGCAGAAAAGGCTCAAAAAGAAAATATCCCTGGAAAGAGCTGTGCTATGTTCATTGAATATTGCTGTGTGTCTTTGCTTCTCATCTGCTAGCCGGAAAGGAGTGCCAAACAAAAGCCTTTTTGTCATGAAAATCACCCACCAACCTCTGCCAACTGTCAGTCAGAGAAACAATAAGTTTGAGAGCCAGATGTGCCACCCACCAAAAATGTGCATGTGAGCTTGGGTTAAAGGATGGAGAAAGAAATTTGCTCTCATAATAGTCCAGCACAACAGTGCAAAAGCAGCTCTGCCAGCACCGCTCCTCTCTCCCATCAAGGGAGTTGATGGGACCATCTGGCTTTCTCTGGGTTCAAGTTTTCATGGGCACAGTTCCCATCAACACCACAAAACGGAAATAATTTGTTCCCAGACCTGATTGCAACACAAGTTGTAATTGAGTCCTTGACTGTTGCAGTCTAGATTGGGCCATAGGCTAATTTAGGATGAACCAAGAATATATAGATGGGAAAAAATATGACAGAGGAATGTCATAGGTTGAAACTAAATTTGGCCACAGCTCGTAAATAAAAACTTGAAATCACAAATCCCCAGGCAGGCACAAAGGGTTTTATGAGGCTGTTCTTGTTCACATGATGCAATCTCAAGGTTTAAAGCCACCAGGAGTAATGGCTTTTCACCACTTCCTTTTTCCTTCCTGATGTCAGCTGGTACTTTTGGGGACTGAGGAGTCCCCAGTCATGGTGCACCCAAGACACACATCAGCACACCAACTTCAGTATGGAAGCTGAAAGGACAGCGAGTGTGTTGGATTGAGTTGAAGGTGCAGTTGAAATGGACCATCCAAGAAAGTGGCTGGTTGCTTTAGGTGTATCCTGGAATCACAGGATTCGTATAATTTGATACTGATGCTGCAGTTATTTGAGACAGACTTCAGGTTATTTAAATCAGTCATCTGCCCAGCAAGCCCAAAATTACAGTACCACATGCTTAGTTTGCCTGAATGGACAAGCAAAAGCAGTAACCACCTTTAGACACAGTGACAGTTACTGCACCAGAGCAGGTTTAACAGAGTAGAGCATCAACAGGGGCATCTCCAATGGCTTTTCAGCATTTACTGGAATAGTGGTAATTTTCAAGCAGGAAAAAAATTTCACAGTAGAAGTAATTCCCTTTTACATCTAGGTAAATATATACACCATAAGTAATGCTATAGATATTACGTAATGCTGGGGTATTTTTGTCTCTGGTGTCTGGCTCAGGATTCCTGCTATCCGGTAATTTCCAAATACAGAATCACAGGATCACAGAATCACAGAATGGTTTGGGTTGGAAGGGACCTTAAAGGTCATCCAGTTCCAACCTGGCCTTGAACCCTTCCAGGGAGGTGGCAGCCACAGCTGCTCTGGGCAACCTGTGCCCAGGAAAATATTCCTTACAAGAAATAATTTCTTCCTTGCATCTGATCTAAATCTCCCCTCTTTTAGTTTAAAACCATTACCCCTCATCCTATCCCTACACCCTCTGATAAAGAGTCCCTCCCCATCTTTCCTGTAGCCCCCTTTAGGTTCTGGAAGGCCACTATAAGGTGTCTCCAGAGCCTTCTCTTCTCCAGACTGAACAACCCCAACTCTCTCAGCCTGTCCTCACAGGGGAGGTGCTCCAGTTTCCCAAGCATCTTCGTGGCCTCCTCCAATACTTTGTTTGGCATGTCAAATCACAGGTGTCCATGCAAGATGCTCATCTGACCCAGCCTGGTGTCCTCTTGTAGGTGGCAGGGGGATGTGGTACTAGTGTAACTATGCTGATCAGGTGTGTGGGTTGCTTCTGTTTTGTTTTCAACCGGGAGGGTTGTAAAGCTTCTTGACACTATGCTGCTGTTCTAGTAAGAGGACTTTTACACATAACACCTTATTATGCTTATTCCCTTCCTGCTCTGCAAACCGTGCCTCTCTGCTGGGTACAGGTGGGACTCCACCAGCTGTACTGTGGGGCTGGTTAGTGCAAAGTATTACCTCCATGGGTAGGGGTGCCCTGGGTATTTTTTAGGATTCTTAGCTATCACAGCATTCAATTGTATTTTTACCATACATAGGCAGGGAAGAGTTGCTGATAAAATCCCTTTCTCAATGATTGCATTTAGAAGCCATGTATGTGGGCTGCAGCATTAACTGCATCATCTTTGTTTTTTGTTCCATTACCCATAGATATCAGATATATTCAAAACCTCTCCTACTTTCCAAAAAACATTGATCAAAACAGTTCTGTGAGGCTGAGCTGGCCATTGTCCAAAAATATTATATAAGAGCTGTACAGCTACTGACAAAAACAGCAGAGCATCTCCATCAAGCCCATAACAAGCTACAGACATATTTTCTCCCTCTTTCCCTCTGCAACTCCTCTCTGCCTCAAAAGAAATTTCTCAATTTTTTCCGATGATGGAGCAATAATATACTACTCTTTACAAAGCCAAAAAACTGCTTGTGTTTGACTATAGCACAAAAAGCTGCAAACCAGGCTTTCAAAAGATAATAATGCTTTAGTGCAGCTACATAGAAGACAAAAATTGTTTGAGGGAAGCAAGATGCCAGAATTAGAAAGTCAATGCCAGAGAACAGCATGCATTTCCTGTCACTGTGATGTTATTATATAGAAAAGGCTGCTGCTGGGCCAACTCTTCTGTATCTCTCTTTGCTAAATAGAAAGAACCTACCCAAATATCAGCCCTTCTTTGCATCAGCTCAGCGATCTGCATAGTAACTTTCAATAACTGGCCCTAACAGATTTGCTCTGATGTAGCCTACTTGTAAATAAGTGCCTCCTAAATAAACTTCTACCTGGTTCATGGTGTGACACCAATTCACTCCTTCATTTGCCATGTTGCTACCTCAAGTGATGATCTGGGGAGGTTGGTAACTAAATGGGTAACCAGGAGACATTTGCGGGCTCTCTTCATATCGCAGACCAGATTGACTCAATATTCATGGCAAAATCAGGGGTGCAGCACTTCTCCTCCAATGGCACAAACTTGTATCACTCTCTGAAGCAACCCCATTTGTGTTCCCATTATCCTGGGTTATAACACAGAAATGATCCACTACTGTTCAGACTTGAAACATGCTTTTAGAGAGAATTTCATCTTACTCATCTTTGCGCTGGCTCAATAACTTCTGGCTTTTGGGTTTTTTTTTAAAGCACATCCGTCAGAAATAGAAATACATCCTTGTTTGTATTTAGAAAATCCAGAGATGAAGAGTCTAGCTCTACCACGGTTAATGCAGGCACAGGTGATGCAGGAGTGACACAAAGATATGCAATTCAGCTGTCACCTTCTTTGTGCCTATTGAAGCAGCTGTATCAAAGTTCATGTAGCATCAGGGAGGGGGGAAGGTTTGCTGTCAGCATTTAGATCTGAAAAACTGGAAATACTGGGTGCTGCCAGTGGTTTCCTCACCAAATTCTGGCCTGGAGATAGGCCTGGACTGAAGCTTTGAGTCCTTTGCTTTTCCGGTGTTTGGGAAAGCACAGATTCCAAATTGCACTATAATACTTTCAAATGAAAATAAAACCCATTTACAAATTAAAAGGCAAAATTCTTAAATGTGTGATGGGTTATAACCCAAGTGAGTAATATCACACCATTGCTTTCTGCCAGTCCAATGAGTCTTCTGAACGGGGTGAGTCGGACAACGGGTGAAAGTTGAACTGTTACCTTGTCTCTCTGGAGAGAGGTTTGACAAAAGCAGTCTCGTCCACATGCTGCAGTGAGGAAATTGAGACCCTAGGGACAAGCAAAACTGGCCATTTCAAGTCATTCTCCCATGACTTGGCAGTTGGGAGCTGCCTTTCCACACTGCTGGGAACTGCCTGTGCCCTTTGCACTGACTGGCATATGTGCTAGAGGCTTGGAGGGAAATGTCTGAATGGCTCCTGCCTCAGTCTCTTCAGGGAGAAACCGTCCCACCAGGGTTGAGGTATGCATGTCTCATTTCAACATGCAGCTTTAGGCTGCAGTCTTCTGCAGTTTCTGGTAACCAGTGAACCAAGGCTGATATTTCTTTTCGTAAGGACAGAATGCTCATGAGATTATTTGCAAGTGGAATAGGGGTATCACTCCCACATTCTCTAAAATTAGGCATTCACAAATCCATAATCTCAGAAACTCATTACTGGGGTGTTTGGTGCTTCACATCAGCCCAGCTTTACAGAACTGCCTGCACTGACACCTGCCATAGTGTTTGCTACAAAGGAAAAATCTGCTGTCGCGAATCTTCTTCCACTAAAATTTAGTGGCCTTTACTTACATGAGGCCAGAAGGAATTGTGCAGTGTACTGATTTGCTTCTTTTTTATGCATATTTTAATATATATGTGTGTATATATATATGTGTGTATATATATATGTGTGTATATATTTATAATTAATCCCCAAATAGTATTGGCTCTGTTAATTTTTTAGAAGTAAACCATTCTACCTTGGAATTTTCTTTTTATTTGTATCTTATCAATGCTGGGGATCCTCTGTACACACAAAGCAGGTTGGATTGCAATTGATGAAGCAAATATCTCTTTTTACTATTCTGTGTGACGGATGCAGAATGAACTTTCAGTAAAAAAGGTCAGCATTCAGACATGTCACCTTACAGGTGGTGCTATTATGTTGCTACTGCAGTTCAGTTTCTGGTTTCCTTTATGTCATCTTCTGATGTTTCACATGAAAGTTCACCTCTGAGGTAGGGGTACTCAGTGGGGACACTAAGCATGTACTCTAGCTAGCTGTTAGGAATTAAATGATTTCTCTAGAGTGCTAGGAGTACAGATTTGTGCTTTAGGTTTGCACTGTGGCCCAAAGAAGCAGTCCTGTCCTCCCCTGAACATTTGGCTACATCTTTCTGCCATCTTCCTTCTTGGTGCTGGCACTTGGGATGGGGAGAAGGATTAGCTTCTACCTGTCTGAAGACTTTTGCTTTTCAGGATTTTGGTTTTCATCTGGATCAGCAGGTCAGTCTGGCACTGCACCTAACCCTCTGGTCACCAGAACCCACACAAGAGAGCTGATGGCAGTGTATAGCAGGGAGGAAGCAGACTCAGATTGGCTTAAACTGATCACTAAAACAAATCCTTGAATGTAATCTGCTAGTCTCTGTTAGCACTGGTTCTCCTTCCATGCATGTCACAGCCATCCCGAGTGCTGGCTGGGTTTCTTGCTTGGAGTTGTTTGCAAAGTCTTCCCCCTTACTAAGGCCCATCTTTGGTGTAGGTCAAGCCATATTACAGAGCTGAACAGAGAACTCTAGTTTTCATCGAATTTGATCTCTCTGGGGATTTACACTGCACCCTCACCCTAAGGTTTCACTTCTTGCTTCTCATTCAGAGGAACTACAAAACCTGAAATGAAAGTTAGTTGAAGTCACACGAGCTCCCTCGTTATCTTTTTTCTTTTGGCATATGAAACTCAGTCTCCGGGTAACACTGAACTGATCAGCCAACTTAGTTCACGAGGCCTTTAGCAAACTTACTAAGCCAAGGTGTACGTCGGGACCAGAGCTGGCACCCTTCGGTGTTGGGTTTGGTGGTGAGAGGTTTGTGCTTTTAGGGACAAATTCTGCACGGGGTTTCGTGCTTCAAGGTGCTGCTGTGTGTTTCTAAGGCACTTTGGCTAGATGGCGCTGGAACATACTTCTGTCCTGACGGGAATGGGACTGGTTTAGGATTAAGTCAAAGGATTGTTTTAGGGTGACCTAAGTTAAAAAAAAACCAGCTGATGCTGCTTTTCAGTGCAGACATGACTACATGAGTCTCCCATGCAGACCTGGAGGGGAAATCTCTACCGTTTGCTGTATCCTCCAAGCACTTAGACTTGAGACAAGGCACCTGTGGGGTTCATGATCACTCAAGGTGTCCGTTGAGCTGGGGTAGGGGTCTGGTAGCATGTCTGTACAGGATGTCGCTTACAGGGCCACCTGGTGGGAAACGGCTCTGCTGCTCTTCTGTGTGAGAAATTTCAATGACAATGAGCCTTTAGTGAGACTGCTGTTTTCTTTGAAGAACCAGAAGGCATGATTTAGTGGAATTAACAGACTTATGTTATTCCTGACATCCAGGGTGTCTCATAAGCAAAGGCTGAGCTCTGCGATGTTCGCAGACTGATAGCTGAGATGGGAAATACTTCTGTGATCACTTTCATGAGAAGAGTACTTTTAAGGTTTTCTCACCAACTGGAGCTATACAAAGCTGTAATAACTATGTAGAGAAGCCTCTTCATCTCTGTTCTGAGGGTGTCAATGATTATTTTAAAGTATGTGCATGTTTTGTGTGACCTTTGATTGTCTGATGAAAGTCCCAATGCCATCTGGCAGTTAAGCTCCAACACAGGTTATCCACACTGGTCGCGGCCACTCAGTGCGGCCCTGTGTATTTTCTGAGTGCTCCAGCTGGTCTCCTCCACCAGACAGCATCATGTAAGGCAACATGCTCCATTCGGGATCCTATAAAACCATATAAAATGTGAGAGGACCTCTAAAGAAGGGTCCTTGCAAGGCATCTCAGTTTCTTTGTTTGTCTCCAGTCATCCCTTGTGGATGCTCTTTCCTGACATGATGCTTGTCCCCACATGCAGATGTGTTGGTTGCACAGCACTGCACAATGAAGGGAATTTGCTTCCTCCCTGAGAGCTGGGTGATGTCTGTAGCCTGCTGTGAGGCTCTCTGGTGACTCATTTCTCTCGTGAAGGGTTTCCACTGGTAAATTCACATTTTGTTCAAAGTGACTATGTCAAGTATTATTTCATAGGCCTCTTTCACTCACTGTGTCCTGACGCAATCTGTTTTCCAGCATCTGTGAGCAGGCAGCAGAGCTGCTCCAAAGTCCCTCCACCAAAAGCTCTTCCTTATATCTATCTGACATCTCCAAGTTCCTGTGGGCAGACACAGCTCTGAGCACAGATTAAATCAACATCTGAAGAACTTTGAGTCTTGGGTAGCTGCTTCTCTCTGTTAGAAAGTTGACCGAGGGAGGAACCGAAGGCAGTCAATGAACAGAACTGACTCTGGTCTGTGTCCAGGCCATGACAGCTCTGCTTTGTTTCAAAAGCCCTCTGCTACAAACAAGTAGTGGAGAGTCTCTAGGGCAAAAGACAGCATTTCTTTCGTTGCTATTAATAGTTACTAGAGGATTTGGTGCAACATGCTTGGGACTTGAAGGCCTGCAGCAATTAAGTGTTCATGTCCTAATGCTGGACTCCTCCTGAGAGTACCTTCTGGCACCTGCCTCTCTTAGGAGCTGTGTGTCTTCAAAGGCTAGATCAGACAGGAGAATAGCTACTTGGGCATGACTAGAAATAGCATGAAAAGCTTAGCAAAAGGAAATGACATTCCTCATGGGGATATCTATGAGGCAGCATTGCAAAGGAAGTGGTTGAAACCCATGAAACTTATGTCACTGCAGGCTGAGTTAAGCAAAGTGTTGAGGCAGGGAATGGTCATGGACTGCTCACAGATGACCTTCAGGATTACAGTGCCCAAGTTCAGTGGCTGGGATCTTCCTTTTCAGAAGAAAACTAGGTGGAAAATCCTGCAGCTGAGCAGCCCCATGAAATCCGCACTTTTTCAATGGCCTAGCAAAACTGGCAAGCGGGGCCATTCTTCAGAGTCTGGGTAGAACTTAAGTCTATCCCTAGGTGACCCTTCTGGACCCGTCAGCAGGAACTTGTGCTGCCTCTGCCTCAGTTCAGCCCACTCCCAGGCAGAAGGGCTAGGGTCAACTGTTAACCTCTGCTGGCCTGCACTTCTCTAGAAGGCTGAGAGGCACAGGCTGCTTTGTATATTAAATTCTCAGTCTCTGAGGGGAAGAGACCAACCCAGACCAACCATTGCAGCTCTCCCACCCCCAGTTATCCCACAGCTTTGTTCCCACGTTGTAGCAGTGAAAAGGAAACAGTGAGCTAGACCAGAGGCATTGCTGTTACTTAGTCACTTCGGCCACCAACCTTCTCCTTCCAGACTTTTGTGGAAAGGTGGATTTTTCTGTGAGTCTCAGCTTTTTGGTTCTAGCCTGGCAGATGGAGAAGCACACAGGCTGTGGGACCTGTCTGTTGGGTGGGTGTGCTCTTTCTTTCATCTGCGGGTCAGAGATTGCTTCTAAAATCAGTGCATACAATGAACTAGACAAGTGGTTTTTTTCCTTAGGGAAAGGAAGCTTACCAGAATAATTATACTCTATGTTACACCAGTATTTCCACCCTATATGAATGTTCTTATTTTGAAATAAGTGTGTCCAACCAGAGCTATACTCGTGTTCTTAGCAGTATAATTATGCAAGTAAATTCTGAGTGGAGACCAGCCTTTAGACACCAATGTTATTTTGTACAGTGAAAAGTGTTGTTACGGACAACCATTATCTTCTGATTGTTAGCCTTGACTTATACTGTTACTTATTTTCACAATCTCATTTTTTCAGACTCTGTTTCAGAGTAATCTTTAATTATTTCAGGACCCAAGATCCTTTTTCCCTGCTTCTCCCTCACATCTGAAATGCACAGCTTTCTTTTACAGGCTGAATTTGATGACAATCACAAGTGCAATTTGAAAACCTGGCAGTTCTAAAAAGCAAGTGCAGAATTTCATTACACACAAACCCCTTCAGACAGGGCTTGTACAACATGTGTCTCTCCCCACAAGCCCAGCAGCAGTACACTTAACAATTGAGGCTCAGCATTATTGTCAATAGATTGCAAAAGTTGCAGATAGCAACAGCTAGTGCCATGTGAGAGGGAAAGGAAATTTCCTAGCAGACTGCCCTTATGTACAAGCTTAATAGAGACACCTTTAGAAGGACTCTGTCGTTAATTAGAATCACAGTTTCCCCCAGGATATTGATGCAGGCTGTGCTTGCAATGTGTGCAAAACCATGACTCTCAGAAATATGTTTGGCAGAGCAAACAAGAGACACGCGGCATCCTGAAATCCTCCACCTGAGGAAAAATCAGTGTTGCTTTCCTTGAAGTGCTTACGAACATCAGCACCAGGAAATCTTACAAAAGGAAAGAGCAGTAATTTAACAGATTATTATCTGTATTCCATTATGAACATAAGGCCCGTTTAGCTGGGCAGCGTATGCACGAATTAGTACCTAGTGGCCCTGGTCAAGGGTACATCTGCACAGTCACGTTCCCTTGCCAAGGCTTAAGTGATACTGAGATGGTCCTTGCTAATGCATCTAAATGGCTTCAGGAACCCAGCAGCCCCCAGCTCTCCGGTGAGGCTGAGCTACCATATGACTGTCTGCATCTGACCATGTAGACGCTTCCTGTGATATGGGACGGGTTGTGCTGGCATCTGCGTGAATGCACAGGCTGTGATGAATGCAGCCAGAAAAGATGAGCAAAGGATTTTTTTTTTTTTTTTTTTGAGAGGCGAAGACTTGCGCATTGTCTCACAGTTGTCTCATTTCCTATCCATGCCCCTCGGTGAATGCAGAGCTCTGGGCCGGGGGCCTGGACTGCACATCCAACTGGTTCCCAGTATCGTGCCCATGCATATTTTTAGTGAGAGGAGAGGCAGTTCATAGCAAACCTGTAAGGTCAGTTGTCTCTGCTAAAAATCTTGTGAAACAGAGATCTAAAAGACATCTTAGTTATCCAAAACTTGTCTGCTTTTTTTCCAGCTACATTCACTGGCTCCAAGGAAGGTTTTTTACTTCTCTTCAAAATCTGGCTTCTCAAAGGGCAGAGGAAGAGCTCTCCTCTAAATGGCATCCACCAAAACCTACATCAAAGAAAGGAGCTTTTTAAGGGAGCCAGTAGGAAACACTGAGCAGAATTATTTAAATCTTATCCCACTCTGGCCCACATGTCCTGGAAGGGGGCTGCTGGGCTTCATAACACTTGGAGGTCAGTGCTGGTGCCTCTTCTTCCGATTGCTGAGCAAGAAGTGTTTCTTTGCAGCAGAAGCCAAGAAGAGAAGTGGCTCCAGTAAGAAGCTGTTGCACACTGGGCTCTTCTTGAGATGGGAGATGCCTTTCTAGAGCCTTGCCTCGTCTGCCTGAGGGTTGTCCTGACCACCAGACTAGAGTCTGCTTTGTGGAAAAAGTGGGTGTGTGAGATACACTCTTGATCCATCTTGTTGGGAATGTGTCATACTGCATAAACTAATTAATTGCTGAGTAAGAGATGTGCTTCTGCAGCCAAGTGGCTCAGACTCTTGCATGGCAGACAGAGATGCCAGTTTCAGTGCCTGCTTCAGGCCCTTAGACAGCACTGGGAGGTGTGGTGGAGCTGGAAAAAAAATCAGATTTTAGACCAGGTCCATATTGCAAATCCTGGGGTTCTTGTATTTGGCGCAGTTGTGTCTCTGCTACAGATGGGCTCAAAACGAAAGACAAGAAGAGTTGTGAGGGGAGCCCACCACCTCAGCAATAGAAATGACAATAAACAATGGTTATTTCTTCCCTGTTACAGGTTTTGCAGGATGTCCTAATTACCTTGACATTATTAGTGCGGAAGTTGTGCTCTATCCACCCACTAAGTACAGGAAACATGCCCAGTGTGTAATTCTATCCTTCACCTCAAATGCCTCCAATGGGCTGGAGTCTGAAAGGAAACTGAATAGCCTGGAAAGATTAACCAGGGACAGAGAGAAATTAACCCTTTCATTTTCACTCACTGCCCATTATTTTTGGAAAGTAGAGTTGATGGGTGGAGCACAGGGTGGTGCCGTAGAGAGTTTGTTTACTTCCAGGCTTAGAGAAGTCTTGGAGTATTAGATCTGCCAGTTTCAAGAATTACAAGGGATGCTGTTGTGCAGCCTATATCCTTCAGATATACTCAGTAAGCATGTAGAAATGTATTATGGTATATTTGTTACTGGTTATTTATTATCGTGTCACTCAGACTGAAATCAAGGTTGGAAGCTCATTGTGTCAAACTACTAAACTGGCAACAGAGACATTGCACAGAGCAAAGAGTTTGCAATCTAATATATGACATGTAACATTAAAGAGGAGGAACTACAGGAGAGGGGGCCATGGTAATAGAGCTTCAGGCTTGTCTTTATCTCCTAATATGCAAATTTGAAAGAAATATTAACAGTTAAAAGAGACCTTGCCATTGTGGACTGATTGTTTCCTCTCCATGCCTTGGTTGGAGTGGGTGTTCAGCAGAGCAGGAGCTCATAGAACAGGGATGCTCTTCTGGTTTTTCTGAAGGGATAGGTGCAAACCCAGCTGGGGTTCAGTGTGTGAGATGCTCAGAGGTATTTGCACAGTGAAAGGGTGGTGGCATCTGAGTAGCTGGTAAAAGAGCAGACACAGATGGAGAAGGGAATATGGAGAGGCACAGTACAAGAACAGATGAAATGTATAGGTGCAGATGTGATGTTTGAGCTTTGAAAAGGGAAGCAATAGGAAGATATTTGTTAAGGCAAGGGAGACCACAGACACCTGAACAAGAAAGGAAACCATAAGTTAAAGGTTGAGTTGGCTTGTGCATTTCAAATGCTGCTCTCATTTGTATCTGTAGGACAACAAGGATTAAATTGAAATAATCCCTTTACAATGGTTTAACCAGTACAGGTGAGTCAGCATTGGGATTGTATAACTGTAGAAATAATTGTTTAAGTCATCACAAAGGGATGGAAAGAAATACTAGAGAGTGGAGCAAGCTATACTTATAGAAATGTTTATTCTCAGTTACAGCCATTTGGCAAGAGGTAAAGACTGAATCAGAATAATGTTGCACTGTTTTATTTGCACACCAAGTACATGCACTCAAGAGTCTCTGCACAAGAATAAAAGAATAGGCCACATTTATATTAACGGAGTGAAAAAGAGCTTTTCCTTTCAGTGTTCATCCATCCTATATTGTCTGTGAAGGAATAGACAGGTTTATAAAGTTGGTGCATATAGCTATGAAGTGTCTTTTAAAAAGGCATTGCAGTGCTCTGAAGCTTTCCATTTCTGAGGGGTCTGCAGGGGCAGGGATGCTTTTCATGTTTCATTCTGAGGACTGCCATAGGAGGGACTTGCTATGCAGGAGGCTTGGCTTTTGCTCTCATTTGTTCTGCGTGTTTCCCATTCAGACATAAAAATCATTCTGCTTGAAATTACCCATCTGGTCTTTGTGATTCAGGACAAAGCCACAGAAAAATCAAGATAGATTCTCCTCCCCTTCCTATTCAATACTGTGTACTTGAAAATTACAGTCAACACTGAAAGCAGATTTTTACTTGCATTTAAACTTCCCTGAAATATTTTCTGTGGTGAAGTAGGAAGTGAGGGAGGGGGAAAATGCAAATGCCCCAAAGCAGTATGAATCCTGAGAACTTCAGGTCTGAAAATGTTATAATTGAGTTATTTGTGGCTTAGAGCTTTTCTCAGGAGCAATTTCACAAAACTAGACATTAGATTTACATGAAATGCTCACTTTGAAACCGCGACTTGGATGGCTTCTGGTGTTATGCTTTGTGGGTGGCTTCTTTGTTTATTTGTTTCTTAAGAAAAAAATAGAATTTCTTTTCATCCCACTTGAAAAGACTCATGTTGGAAAATTCAGAACTTGATAGAAAAAATGTAACATTTCTGAGCTTCTTGAATTCCCTCTGTTATGTTTTCTGTAGCTCTGCTGATAATGCAAGTAAGGATGCTTAGAAAAGGGGAAGAAGAAGGAGCCAACTTGGTTGTATCCCTCTTCTCCAACTTTAAAAAAATCTCATCCTTCAGTATTGTTTCAAGAAACCTGCAGACTAAGCACCTCCAGATGATTCAGTTGACAAATTTATTTCTGTTTCTGGCTTGTTACTAAGGAAAGAAAAAATGCAGTTTTCTGGTTGCAAACTTTTTTTAAGGACAACTGACTCTTACTCATTTCATAACATTTTTATTTACATTTGGGATCAATTGCTTTTGTCATCAGGTAACCAGCAGAACTGGAATAACAGGCTCCTCTCTGCCAGTTCCTTTTACTAATTTGACAGAAAGAGCTGCTGCGACTATGTCCTGGAGAAGCACAGGTCACAGTTGTTTTCCTGCTCCTCTCTTCCAGCAAAATGGAAATAGTAGGAACAAATGCCAAGGAAGTGGTGTGAGGAGGTGACACAGTGGCTTTTTGATGGCATCATATGAGTGCCCTGGGATCATCCTCTAATTGACACCTGTGGCAGAGGGCTGGTGGATGATGATGTGATGCAGGAACAGGAGCATGAAGGAGGAATGCAGGAGGTTTTGAAGGCTGATAATGCTTCCCGGAAGCCTGGAGAGCAGGTGTAATAGGTTTCAACCAGAAACCAGGGAAATAATATTTTAAAGACAAGCAAACAACCAACTAACCCAGGCAGGATAATTAGCAAAGCTGAACAAGAGGAAGGTGCACTGAGGTCCAACTCACACTTTTTTGACAGAGACTGGCTTAAATTTCTCCTCTTCGATGTGTGTTTTTGTTCTCTGCTCTTGGCCATCTTTATTGTGGGGCCTGTTTGAGATGCTGTATCTGAACACTATCTAGTTAGGACATTTTAGCACAGATCAAATTAAATTCCCCACTTCCCTCCCATGAGGATTGCTGTGTCATTTACAGCATTGAAGTAAATTGTTATTTTGTTTGAGCTTCCTCTGTACTTCCCTGGAACCCAGCAAGAGGAGGGAGCCTCTTTACGCTGGCGGTGGGGGGAGTTAACTTTCCAGTAAACCCACAGACTGTAAAATCAGTCCAAATTGTTATTAGTCACCTCAGTACCAGATCAGCTGGTGACCGTTTTGGGAATTCACGAGGGATTTTTTTCCAACTCGGTTTCCTCAGCAGTGGTTAAGTCATGGCTTGTTCGTGGCCTGCTGATGGCGGTGCACAGCCTGGGCTCAGCGCTGGCTCCTCAAAGCCTGACACATAAACAAGAACTGCAAAATTTCACTAATTCCTTACCAAAACTAGATCCTCCCATCCCCCTTCATAGCTGCCAAGGGCTTGAAAAGGTTGGAAAAAACAAATCAAGCCTTGACGTATGTGTTGGTTTATTTACTAGCAATTTATGTCCCAGGAAGAAGCACTTACGGGCATGCAGAGAGGTCGTGCCACTTCTCCTGGTGTGGGAGTGGGCAGGGAGGGCTCCCCATTGCTGGATTTTCTCTCTCTCGCTGCAAAGTGCTCCCTTATGTCATGGCCTCACCCTGTGGACCTCTGAAGGACCCGATCCTGCAAAAGACAGAGAATCTTGTTAAATCAGTGCTTGTGTAAAAGCCTGGCCCTGGCCATGATGCAGGGTGGGGTGCAGAGGGTGGTACGTGGCGGTGAGGTTTTCTCTCTCTCTCTGCCTGGGGCTGGACCACAGAGCATCAAGTTTGTCCGCATTGCAGCCCGGCAGCTGATGGGTGTGTGGGGCTGCGCTGTTTTGGGCTGGTCTGGGTTAAGCTGAGAAGAGTAGAAACAAATGCCATTGCCGCCCATCAGACTGCAGCCCCTCACCTGACACTTGTCACCCCAGTGGTGATGAACACCCCATACCTCCTGCAGCCAGGCTGTCACCTTGGCCAGCCTGCCCACTTATGTCCTTCACCAGCATGTGGACAGCTGATAGTGTAGCTACCTACCTGCTCGAATTTTCTCATATTAATCAATTCCTGCCTCCTCCCGCACCAGCTTATCCTTTGTCATCATTGTTTTCACCACTCACTGTCTACCCTAGTCCCAGCCCTCTATTTATCAATATTCTGCTATTATTAGGTGGCCCAGAAATGCATGCATGTTATAGCACTAGTACCACGAGAGCTGCAGGGCACATTTTTCTGTATTATTGACATCCTCCTCTCTCTGCTGTAAAAACATACCGAACCACCACCTTCCCATTCTCTGGTGCTTTCAATCTGTAATGTTGGCAGGGCAGAAAGGTCTTCTTTCACCCTGCTTTTGACCAGTCCCTTTTCTCTGGCTTAACAGGGAGGGTGGTGGAAGCAGAAGTGGATTCTCACACCTGGTTTACAGTGTCTGGGGTTGATGAACTCGGATCAGGTTGAGCTGGCTTCTGAGTACACTGGCCCCAAAACAGGCAACTAGAAATGATTGTGTTCATGCTCACATGGCTGCCCTAAAGGTAGTCTAATCCCACAGGGCTCAGGAGCGTGGAGGAGAATTGAAAAACCTTGATTAAATTGTTGCAGAGGTAGAGATATTTTCAGTAGTAGTAGTAGTATTTTTTTTTATAAAAGACACACATAATAACATAACCATCTTCCTTACTAGTGGTATTAAGGGCAGCTGAGATCAGAATAATTATTTTTAAGTAGAACATATGGTCACTTTTATGTCTGAGCATGGTTCCATCACCGCTTCTGTTTCACCCACTCTACTGAATTTTGCACTTGACTTCTCACACGATTTGGGCTAGCAAAGCTGGGGCTGTTGCTTAGGCAGGTTAATTGTTAAAATCTCCCCTTCCAGCCTTATCTAGCTGTGAGGGTTACTCTCATGCATGAGCTTGGCCACTGGAAGCGGGGCTGGAGGCTGACGCTTCGCTGCCTGTGCAGGCATCACCAGCCTGGCTGTTCTGAATTTTTTTTTCATATGCTTTTCTGATCCTGTTCTGTTCCAAACTACACCTATGGGAAACATGTTTGCACTTGGGGCTTTCCTCAGTTAGGGGTGTTTCACAGAGCTGGTCATACCTCTTCTTCAATTGAAAAGTCCATGGATGTAGTTGCAGAAAGAGGCTTGACAAAACTTCACACACTTTATAAAATGTTTCTCAGCAAGATGTAAATCTTTCTTCTTTGTTGCTGTTAGAGTCCTGCCATAACCACATGAGCACTTGGATCCAGTGTAAGTCTGTTCTCCCCCATACCAGCACCAGTCCTGGTGCAGCCCCGTGGCCATGGGCACACTGTGTACTGCTGCAGGGAAGGCTGAAGGAGGTAGCCAGGGAGAGGAGAGACACTGCCTGTCTTGCTTCATCTTGGATATCTACAGTTCTTCAAGTGGCTGTTCCCTCAACTCAGCCTAAAGGTGTTGCTCTTGGCATGGTGCAAGGCATTTCAGCAACTACCCATCACCAGAGAGAAAATCTTTTTTCCTCCACAATCCTTGTCACCTTCTCCCACCATTTACAACAGTTCTGGTGTTCCTTGAATGCTTTGGATGAACTGGTTAAACTTGTTATGCTATAAAATATCCTTTCATCCCTTTTATTTTATATTTTTCTATATGTTTCATTTTACATTTTTCCGAGCTTGGTGTCTTGCAAGGCTAGCTAGCTGGTTCAGCTGGATCGTATGGCTGGGCACTGAGGCTGCAGGAGGTGGCAGAGAGGAGCAGGATCCTTTCTGTTTGAGCTCGCCACACATTGTAGGGGCCCACATGACACTCGTCCCCATGCCTCTCCCCAGCTGGGTGGGTGGCAGGCTCTGTGCTGCTGCGGCTCCAAGGCTGCAGGTCCCTGCACAAGACAAGCAACAACTGACTCGGGTGTGTGGCCCACCAGGGTTTAGTCATGCTTTGCAGATTCACTCTCTGACAGCCTGGAGCGAGTGTATAGTGTGTGCTGACACCTGCTCCATCAAGTCTGGGGTCTGTGGCCCCTGCAGAGCTCACGGACAGCTACTGTCCAGTGCTTTGCTCCCCATAAGTCTGTTGACACTGCCTTTTGTCATGGCTGTGACACTAACACCCTTCCTGTAGACCTCAAAGACTCATAATGACCCAAATTAACATCATTTTTCTCAGATGCATGTATCACACTCATCTCACCTTCCCTCTTACATCCATGTCCACAGCCCTCCGGGCACATGTGGCTGCTGCAGTCCTCTGGCCTCCTTCTCTTGTCCTGGTGTGGGCTCAGGATGAGAGGCGAGCATGCGGTGCAGCTCTGGAGGACTCTGCCTTCATGCCGGATCCTCCAAACCATGCATGACAGGAATGGAAAGCTGTCACTTGATCACTGGCTGGCGGAACACATCTTACCGAGCCAGCTGACTGTGCAGCTGGAAGAGGTTAAAAAATAACCCTGCAATAATATATGTGGGTAATTGACTTTCTGTTGGTTTTGTAAGTAGCGCCAGTGTCATTCAGAGCAACCTGAAGTGGGGCAGGGGAGGGGGAGAGGGAGGAATGGGGTGGGGATGGGCAGGAACTGGAAATATTTGTGGTTTGTAATATAAAACAAAGAACAAAGCCTCTGAGTTTTGTAACGGGGAAGATGCTTTGCTCATGTTCCTCTGTATAGCTCTGTTGAGAGGGTTTTATATCTGGTTTCCTCCACTACACCAAAGATACACTTATCTGCTTCATTTACAGTGCCAAGAATATCAAGCCTTCTCTTCACCATTCATGCACTGATCTTCCTCAAAGGACACAGACATGAAGACTCTTTTGAACATCCCTGCCATGCAGGGACCAGGTGACTTCTCCATATTTCAAAGACGCTTAACTTAGTGAGGTGCTAGCAAAACTGTCAGAGATTTAACACAAAAATCAGTTCCCCCACCAAGCTTCAGTTTCACTGCACCGTTAACCTGTCCCAATCTCAAGCAGAGACCTGCCTGTATTTCTGTGGCCTTGGTGAAGCTGTGCTAATCTGTGTGTATGTGGCCATGGAGCCAGACTTTTGTGGTGCTCAGAGGCTGTAGGATTCTTTCACAGCCACTTGGCTGCCACAGGGGAGCTAGAGGACGTGCATTGGAGAACCACCAGAGTTCAAGTGATTTTTATTTGACTTTCCTGTCTGCAGTCACAGTGCAAAACAGGTAAGGTCCAGTCCCAGGTTTTGCCTTCTACAGCCAACCAGGTAAGCTGGTCTGGACTGGGAGCACACCCTGGCCCGGTCAGAGGTTTCTCTTCTGTGTATGTCAAGAGCCACTGATTTTAATTTGAATCAGAACATGGGTTAACTATGCAGTGGAGAAATATATCCAGAGAAACTTCTCAAGATGTCGTCATAAGTCTTCAGTTGTGGAAGAACAGGGTGATGAGACCTGAATTTCTAGTATTAAAATTGGAGAGGAAAGATATTGCAGGTTGTTTTTTTTAATTTATCAAAAAGAAGTCACCTTTGAAGGTCGCCTTTTAGGAATTCCTTGGCTGCTCCTGGCCAGATGGTATGTGAGAAGCAATACTCTTTTCTGTGAAAACAGCTCTGTAGAAAGGGAGTACTTTGTTTTCACATCAAAAAAAAAAAAAACAAAAAAACCCAAAGAAGAACAGAAATACAAGTACATGTGCTGAAAGGTCTGATTATGCTGGACCAAGCACAAAATCTGTTACAGAGGTATTAATTGCCTGCACTGTTTATATAGTCATACATTACACCTGCTATTTCCCGTAGAAGACTAACACCAGTAGTGTTTTCCATCCCAGGCTGGATATGATGCTGAAATACCACACAGAAAAGGAATTTGCAAGGAATAGGCCTGAGCTGTGTTAAACCAATGACTTAACATGACTTAAAAAGTAAAAAGTAAAAAGCCACCCAGGAAAACCAGATGATGAAATTTGCCACCATTCAATTAAAAAGTCATCCTTTCCTGTTGTTCAGTGAGCACTGGACTTTCCAAGTTCACCAGTCTTTCCTGGGATGAGTGACTCATGAACCTGATAGGAAAATGCACCTGTTTTTAGCCAGAGGCTAAAGCAGCTCTCCAGTTACCAGAGTAAACAAAGGATTTATTTCTGTCCTTTGCAGTTACCCTGCAAAGTCCAGGAACACAGGAAGGCTGGCAGGAACAACTAGGTTTGAGCCAAATTTGCTGAAGTCAGCAGAAGGTCTGTGAAGTCCATGGTAAGATGCTTGTAGATGTCAGTGGGATTTGCCAGTGGGATTTGGCCCATGCCTTTTGCTAGAGGGAAATGGACAAGAAAAGTTGGTGCAGTGATTGTGCTGGCTGCTGAGGTCTCCAAGGAGCTGGAAGGTGTCTGCCATGATATGGGACACATTTTCTCTTCTCTGGCCCAGAGATGTCCATCTGTACTCTTGACAAAAGAGCTGCTGTCAATCACAGGGATGTGATGGGTATATATGCATTCAAGACTACGACAGCGATCAGAGACCACAGATCCACTGCGGAGTGCTGAAAAGTGCAAACACAACGTCGGCTTATTTCAGGTTAGCACTCAAGATGGTATAAAGACAAGATGAATTTTAGCCTTTATTTAACTGAATTTAATTACATGCATGAGCTTCAGAGCGCCTAAGGCCTCATGGACAGTGACCTAAGGTCTGATTGAAAAACCAACAACCACCTAAACCTTAAGCTTGTTTGTTAGACCATATGGCACGTCTGGACCATGTGATTTTTCAGGGAGGGATATTAGGAATAAAGCATTTGCCAAGATTTCCAGCTTCATTCCAGAGAATCTGAACACCAACCTTGCCTGTCCTCTGTACCAGTGTGGCTCAGGAGCTTGTCTGGGACAGATGTTTCCAACCACGCCTCTCTGAGAAGTTTCTAGTGCCCTCAGATTGAGCATGCTGACACTTGGACAAGAAAAGGAACACTTGAATTTTTTGTTTGAAAGATCCATGTGGCTAGGAAATTCCAAATAGCCAAATTTAAGAAATCATCAAAGTCTTGTTAATTTAATTTTGTTTTAATTAGTGTTAACATGTCATATTTTGACAGTCATCTATTTGTATTTCTGACTGTGCTTGGTTTCAGAGAATCCTATCCTTGGGACTGGATAAAGTACAAAGTTTATCTTTCTCCTTCAGATAGCACAGCATGGTTCCAAATAAAGTCTTGGAGAGCTACTATTAAAAAAATAGAAATGATCATTAAAAAACTGCTCATGGAACTAAGACCTGGCTAAATGTAATTGCTTGTGGCAGATGTTTATGGGAAAACTGAAAGTTTTTAAATTGCTTAATTACTGGATAAGCAGAAATGCTCAGAAATGAAAAGGATACAACTTTAGTATGCCACTACTTTAAATGACAGCAGCATGGTTCTGTCCATCTCAGGAAGTCTGTGCTATGTGGATTCACAGCCTGATCTAGCTTAGGTGAAAAAGGTTCGTGTAACAAATCACCAGCTGGAATGTTTTGAATTTCCAGTGCCTGTGTGGTGCTTGGCATCCACACAGAGCAGCCACCCCAGGTGCTCCCACTTTGAAGATGATCAGCTCCAGACCCTCCCTTTCATCTTGATCACATATCCAATTGAAAGGACCTTGTCGTAACCATGTCTGTTTCACATTTACAAGAGAACTGCCTAAAAGCTGTTTAAATAATTTGTGTGTGCATCTAAGAATCTCAAAGCTTTGGCCATATCAATTCATTCTTGAAGCAACCTCATGAGGTGGGTATTATCCGAATTTATACAGGAGTTCAATGAGGCATGGAGAGTGAATGTTTTGCTTTGTGTTAGTTCTGTATCAGGTAAAGGATACCGGCCCTCACCAGCCTCCATGAATCACCTCAGTGGGCTATAATGTCCCCCTGCTTTGTTTCTGAACCATACAGCTCAGAAATGTCATATTTACATCCTCAACACATTGCCCCTCCTTGCCTGCTGAGTGCTACCCAAACAGTGTGGTGAGGAAACCTGATGGGCTATGCTAGCTCTGTGCTCAGCAGGGTGAGATTTGTTGGCTCCTGCGTGCAGCAGTGGATCCAAATATGTTTATGGTATAGTCCTGGGGTTCCTCCAACACATGCCCATTTTCTGGCAAGGAGGAGATCCAGGAACATACTTACATTAATGTCCAAGGTCTCAGCCCCTCTCACAGCTCTTTCATAATGTCTTTTTGTTGTTGTGTGCTGGGCTGAGCTTCCAGCTGGTGTCTTTTCCCTCGCATCCCCTAGTCTTGGAAGTCCCTCATCAAACCTCCCTGGGAAAGTTGATAGTTCATAACACCGAGGCAGGGAGTCCCTGGCTCTGGAGCCTGTCTCTGCTACCTGGCATCCCAGGCTGTGTGCGGTATCGCCCGTACCCTCGGTGACTCGTTTGGGTCTGCCTTCACTGCCTGAGCCAGCTCACCATGGGATCAGGCAATGACCAGTGCTGTCGCAAGGAATGGGGCAGGAGACCCTCACCAAGAAGGGAGAAGTCACAGTGGCCTCAACCCGGTCCTGTTGAAGGCATCATAAAACTGCCCCCTAAGACTTATTCTCCTTAAAGGGTAATCCAATGTGCGAGTTCCACTAGGAACACTAATGCATCAAATTTGGTTTGATTTTCTACTATGACCTATCTCTCTCGAGTGCTCCTTTTACATACAGATCATCCATGGACCCCACAAACTCATGCTAGGATGCACTTTTATGTGGTTCTCCTTTTTAAAGGTAAATATTTAATTTGGTACAGTCAATATATGTAGATCTTCTGAGAACTTGAGTCACTTACTTTTCTTTCCCCCCCAGCATGAACTATTCTGACATTTATACTGTTTAAACCTGGTATAATAGTATTTTACTAATTAGTTCTTTCTAGAAAGTTTCCCAGATACATGTGTTGTCAATACTCTTATTTAAAGCCAGGCATTCTAGTTCATCTTTCTTTATTTTCAGATTGTTGCCATTTGTACAGAAAAGGTTTTAAATGTGGTCGTGGGCTAGCTACCTATTTTTGTGTGGTTTGTGTGTGTGTGTGCATGCACCTTACTTAACTGGGACTTCATTTATAGAGACTGGTCTTCTCTGTTTTCCACTTATCTCCACTGCCTGCTCTTCTATCCTTTTTCTTAACAGAGAGATCTGAGAGCTTCAACCAAACTGCGTGTTCTTCCATACCTCTCCCTTACCCCCCAGTCTTTAATTTAAAACTCTCCCATAATTCAATCTCCATTGTCCCAGCTCCTTTCTGTCTTGTTTACCTAAATCTCGTTTTTCCTACATAGGCTCAACTTTTCTAAATAGCTTTCCTCTTTTCTAATAAATCCAGCAACGTCTGTAACAATAGCCTTGCAAGCTTCAAATATTTATTTTGCATACATAGAACTATTTAATATCACTTATCATTCATCTCCAGGGTTTGAAGCGCTCTCCCTTGCCTGCCCACTTGTGCTCTTCCCTTTGCCACAGTTAATAGCACAATCAGTCATGCTGGAAAGTTACACCCAACCAATATTAGGAAATGCTCCCTGCTGCCTCGTAAATCCCTGGTGCCACCAGCAACAGCGGAGGAGGAGGGGGCGAAGGAGGAGGAGGCAGAGGAGGAGGAGGCATTCCAAGTATATGGACTCTCAGGCAAGTGAAATGAAGCCGGGTGGGTCACACACACTGCTTATCACGGTCACATTCACTCATGGTGAAATCTTGCCCACTCAACATTGGCTGGGAATGTCGCCATTTACCGTTCCGGTGGGAACTTTGTGCTCCTTGGAGATTTCAGCCTCACGCTGCATTTTTACAGTATCTCTGAGGCAATCGAGCAGCCTTCTCCCCCCCTTCCTGTCCCTCTTTGGTGTGGGCACAGATATTCATCTGACCCATGAACCGCAAAGAACAAGGTATCATATCAGCCTCGCTGTGTTGTTAAACTACACCTCGTCCATGCTGAGTGTGAGATGGGGTCTTTAGTATACACAGGCTTTGTATTTACAGTGTTTTCCTGTCCTTTAGATAGTTTCCTATCGCAATGCACAGGGACTGATCAGAACTGGGGTGCACTGTCTCAATGAGCAAGATGAGCACAGGCTGAGGACAGGGATGTGATACACGCACAGGGAGAACAAGTGTGACATCTCTCCTGTTTCCCTCTCTAGGTGCTCCCCAAAGCTTGGCGCCGCCTCTTGCCGCCATGCCGGGCTCTCTCTGATCCATGACCACAACTCTGTGCGTCAGACATCACTCCAGAGCAGCACAGCTCTTTCCCAGGAGATAAGTGAGGGGGTTTTTTGCCTACACAACAGCTCTCCTGAGCTTTCCCATGCTGGGAGGGAGGGTGGGAGGGAGGAGATCCGGCTTCCTCCCTGTCCGAGCGCCAGCCCCGTGGGCCTGCCATGGCACTGCTGGGAACATCCAGGGGCATTATGCAATTTGCAGAGGCGGTTTTTCATGCAGCCTGGCAAGGCAGTGTCTGATAATGGCTCTTCCTTTGTTTGTAGCACACAGTCGAGCTCGTGATCTTCTCTGCAATACAGGCAGCCCACAGTGTTATGTCCTGTACTGCTGTGATGACGAGAGAGGGGCTGTGCACAGGACAGGGAGTCCTGCAGCGCTTTCATCAGTGAATCACCTACCCTGAGTGCTAGTTAGGCACAAATCATTAATGGTCTAAAAGGGCTGGAATGAGCTAGCTCGGCTCCAGTGGAAGTACAGATTGTGTCTTTTCCAGGAGCCATGGGAAACCCTTCTTAAGTCTGTTTTTAAACTTCTTGACTTTGGTTTCTGAGTAATGCCACTGATCTAATTTTCCAAAGGTCACAGGAGAATTCTCTTCTGCCATCTCCAAAGGGCATGACAAATGTTCCTCTAACAAAGCAATGAATTGTTCAACACATGCACTTAGTAATTACCTTGCCATAAAGGTATTTACAGCAGGTATAGTAAGATAAACCAGTTTGTTTCCTATTGTTTTTCAAAGGAGAAAAAAAAAAGGGGGGGGGGAAAGGCTGTAGCCATTTTCTAGTGAGTTTGAGGGATAAATATAATTTGATGTCTTTACTGAATGCTTTCATGTGTCTTAAAAGATATTTTAATAGACTTAAAAGTCTATTTATAGACTATCCCATTTAGAGATCGGAAAACATGTTCACTTCTGTATTCTGTGCACCTATTTAAATTGTGTCCAACTTTAAAGTTGTCCATAACATATTAATTCAGCACCTTTTCTGAATGCTCCTTCACATGTAGTCTTTATTTACAGGATCCTGTGCTATTTTCCCCAGTATCATTCTACCTCTTGCAAGATGCTCTTTCACATTTTACACTCAAATTCACTTCTAACACTGTGGGCAAAGGAGTCAGCCATGCAAAAAATTAGAAGCAAAGACTACAGCATGTTACTGAATGCAAATCTGTTACCAGTGCAAATCTATGTCCGTTTGGCAGGAGGGAAACCAAGCCTGCACCAGCAGCAGAGTGCTTGCTGGCCTGTGGGTTGGAAATACATTGTCACTGCAAATCCGGTTAGACAAGTGTGTGCCTGCCTCCCTGACCTCTTCCACTTGGCAGTCTTTTCTTTGCATTTTTTGTCTGAGAGGCTGATGTGGGAGTGAACAATGGAAACCAAACTGCCCCTCCAGCCCTCAAGCTGGTCCCAGTACATCCTTATGCAGGTGCATTGACTGGGTGAGGTAAAGGAGAGATTTCGTCACTCCCGCATGTGGGTAAGTAAGTTCAGTGCAATCACCAGAGTATTTTTCACCATCATGAAAGAAAAACGAGGAGAACAGGGAGACACAGCCACATTTGATGTAAAAGCTGTCTGTGGCTATGTAATGGGCAGGTGATAGTACCTACTTTTGCTGCAGAAGAGAAGGCAGTGTAACCACTCTCTGGAGTGAGTATCCCACGAGAACACCTATCTTCTTGGGGCTGGGGGCTCAGACGTAGCCCCAGGCCAGCGGTAGCGTGTCCGTGCAGGATTTCCAGCTTCTGTTTGACAGTCTAGGTGACCTTTAGTGCTCCTGCTATGCCTGTGCAAGCAAAGCTCCCCACTCTGAACTTTCTTTGATCCACACATTGCTAGGAAGAGGGAAGATGTTGTAGGTAAAGCATCGAGAAATGGGTGCAAAGGAGAAAGGGTCTGTGGCTCTGCCACCAAGTTCTTGTGCAGTCTTGTGCAAATCATTTCTCACATCTGTGCATCCATTTCCAATCTGTGATGTGAAAATAGCTGTACTTCATCTGACCCATGCGCTGTTGTCCTAAATTATAAAATCTTCCAAGGAAAAACTGCATATTCCCAGGTTAATATACAGAGTCTGGCCCCCTAGGGTGCTTTTTCTCCTACCCGTTTCCTCATGTTGTGTCTGGGTTTTGCAATGACTGTTGTGTAGGGTAAACCGTGACATCTTTGTGTTACGTGCATTTGTGTCCAGCCTCGAAACGTTATTTCATTCCCCGAGGTGTGTGCTGTTATCAGACAAATGAAATGTCCCAGTCCCCTGGTAATTATTCATTAGGTAAGATTTAATGCGTGCGTGCGTGCAAGGCTGGCAGCTACAAGTGGATCCCACAGCAAAGGTCTGTGAGCCAAGCTTATGTCAGCTTTAGGGTAGGGAAGGGAGAGTAACTGGAGTAAAAATAACAAAATGGTAAGATCAGTAGCAGTTTGCCCAAAACTTAACCTAAAACCTTTTCTTTTCATCCCGAGGCCAAACTTACTGTTCAGATCAGAAGGCTATGAGACTTGGGGTGGATTTGTACCCACATCTAGAACAAATCACAGATCTGCACTGAGGCAAAGCAACGTTTGAGACCCAAATCCAGCTCCCACCTGTGACTGTTTGTTCTACCCATACTTCCCCAAGGACTGAAAAATATTTTTAGCTTCTTGTGTTTCTCACACACCTGTTCCCTGTTTGGTACCAGGATTACTGTTTTCCTGTTCAGAAGACTGCCTCTGCAGTATTTTCTGGCTGAGTAAGGGTGGCAGCCTTGGTCACGCCAGTTTTGACCAGAGAGCATCTGGAAGTCCAGGTGAATATAGGCACAAGCTAAGGAATAGTACGCAAACACATGGTGGACATTATACCAAAGAAATCAAGTGAGTAGAAAGATATTACTTGGCTGACAGTTAGGAGTGGGGGATTGATGAGACGCACAAATCTCAGTCAAAACCCTGTTCCTCTGGGAGTCCAGGCCTAAGACTGGACTGGTGGTTGTCCAGATAGCTGTCCTAAGCTGGTTGGTGTAAGAACTTGACAATGGTGGGATAGGCTGGACTTGGAGGCTTATTTCAAATGAGTCAAATACAGCACAGATGCAGAAAAGAGCTGCTTGGGAGTTGTGGGGAGCAAACCTTTTCTTGCAGGCTCCAGTGGTGGGGACATAACAAACGGGAAGAGCACTAGCGACATTACAGCTCTCAGGGCTCTGGAAATTCTGCCCATTTGGCTTCTCTTGGTTTCCACCATCTTTTGTTCTCTCTGACTCAGTTGTTCACCCACATAATTACATAAGATATCACCAGCTAAAACTGTATCTGTCTCCTTAATAGATGCCTCATTATCTAGGGAGGGAAACAGAAAGGACAAAAGCTTTTATGGGCCAACAGCACTACTGAGATGTTCATGTACATTACAGGAGAAGGAAAGGGCGTAACCCATCTGTCCTAATTTACAGCCAGGTGAGCTGAAAGAGTCAAGGTGTAATGAAGGTCAGCATGGCTGGGAATAGGGTGGAGGCAGTGCAATGTTACTCTCTTGCCATAAAAGCAATTAATTCTCCAACAAAGTCCCTCTCTCATGCAGCAGAACAGTGAGACAGTTCTCTCTGTATTTAAAAGAAGTACTCCCACAGTTTTGATCTTTTCCACTTTTCTGGAAATGTAAGCTTGGAAAGAGGGTCTAGCCTCATCTGGGATGATGTATTGGGCCATGTGGTGCTGGCCTTGCAAAGCGGTGTAGGCAAGCCTGCTGTTCTCTGTACTGTGTCATTCTGGAAAAGTCTCCTAGTATTCTGGTTACTGCAGTAACAGCAACACGCTGCTGCAATGCCCGGGTACCCTGCCTGCTCGGAAATGCCATGACATCACTCCTTCTCATAACAATGTGGGTTTTTGTCCAGTTTTGGCCACACACAGGATATTTAGCTATGAGTGAAAATGAAAAAGCAAATGAGAGAGAATAAGGTGTCCTACCAAAACTCCAACTCCAAGGACCTTAAAATGAGGAAGTACGTAACCATACTAGCTTGAAAGCAACCCTTTATCCCTATATACTCTTCAGTGTCAGATATATCCCATTCCAATCAGTATATTGTGGCAACCAAGTGTAGACAGGTTTTTCTTTTATTGATGTTTAAAATAAACACTGGTTTCGAACTCAGGACAGAGCTGTATTGGTGCCAGGTATCAGGCCCGGTTTCAATAGAGCTTGTGGCAGGTATGTACTGATCTAACCATATGATGGTCGGTTTTGTGCTGCTGCCTATGCTGGCAGGAGACCAAAATGTTGCTGTGGGCTCCCCCAGCCATAAAGATCCATGAAGTTTTGTAGTTGTGGTTTCATTTAATTTCACTGTCTGACTAACCTTCTTCTTACTTGATTTTCTTTTATTTCCTCTATACGTTTCCCGCACTAAGATTCCAAGTTGCATTTTGAGAAAGTTTTAAAATTAACTTCTCCATTTATGTGAGATGACTCTGGTTTTTGGTAATAAAATGTGCCGGGGCAGGGGGGAGGGAAAGAGAAGACATCTCAGTAGGGGGTGAGTGCTGATGACTTTAACAAAGCCACAGTGTAATATGCTGTTCTGCTGACTTCTGCCTTCTTTAATTACCTTCTGAATCCTGAGAAGCTGAACCGTGCCTCACCAGCTCATTATGTCCCCCGGGTTTGCTCTCCCCAACAAATAGGTGCTTTCTCTGCAGTCTCTGGAGGCTCTTTGTTGCTGCTCTGATACATCAGATGTGTTTGTTTTGCACATTGATGTTTGTGTTTTCCGCACTGCTTGTGTTTTCCAATTCCTTGGAGCAGTGAGGATGCTGCTGAATTGTCAGAATCGCGGTAGGATGCTGACTTGAGGTTACTGTCAATGGCCTCATTATGTTAACAAGAGATATTTTAAGAAATACAAAAGACGTGGCATTTACTTTCTTGGGAGAGGGAGGGGAGAGAGAGAATGTGTGTGGATGAATGGACTTACACTGCAGGTCCCCCCCACTGTTCAGTTAGAAATGACTGACTGGCTCTCTCCACATCATTTTCTAGCCAGAGCAACAATGGCTCCTGATTTGTATCCCCAGGCTGCTAGCAGTGTGCTTGGCCCTCCCTGTGCATGCAAGGCAATGCGACCCTTCCTCCTGAATAGCTCCTCAGCTCTGTCTTGGGGCATCTGGGTACCTGAAATGGACACTGCCTTAACAGACACAGCAATGAGACATGCAGCATCACAGCATCTTCATGCAGATATAAGTCAGGGCTGCTGCGGTCTTGTTCCCTTCTTCGAGCCATCACTAGCATTGGTGTGGCTGGAAAGCCAGTCGGTTTGGGAAACTGAGCTGGGACAGAAGTAATGCTATGAGGAAAAAGTAATTAATTCCCTATACACTTGCCTTGTGGAGGAACACACCTAGGTGTGGCCAGGGCTAAGGAGAAGATGGCACCCTAGTCTTCTCTGCTCAGATGGGCTTTTTCCGTCCAGATATTCTTGAGGGAGAATATCAAAGAGAGGATATTGCTTGCAAATCTTCTGTCTTAAATGAAATGGACACCTCTGCACAGCCCACACCTCTGAATCAAAGGGAGCAAGTTCATTCCCTTCCTCCCTGTTGTCAGGCCGTTGGGAGGTAGTTGGCATAGCCCTTATCAAAGGAAATGTGGTCCTTTCCTTAAGCTTGTCTGCTCAGTGGTGTTGTGTAAACACAGATCAATAAGGTGACACAAATCCTATCCTATTACTAGTATTCAGCAGCAAATGAAGCACCCTTAAGCTTAGCATATTATCATTTCATGCATTTACAATTAAATACTTATGTAAGATTAATTACTTTCAAGGTGACTCTTTACAATTGTCTCCTTAGAATGGAGTTTGTAACCAGTCCGGTGCAGCATTGTCACTAGAAGAAATCACAGACAGTTTAACAGTTGGATGGAAAAGGTTTATTTAACAGACCTTGTGCTTCTTCTCTTATATTTCCTTTAAGAGAAAAATAACTCCCTAGCAAAGAGCACATCCAACACTGATAGTGAACTTGATAGAGAACTGTCTACAGCTGGGGTTTTTGCTTAATTTTTGTTGCTCCAAGTATAAACATTTTAGCACCCTGTTCTTCCAAAGCCCCTGAGTAGATGAAATGAAGCAATACTACAACAGAAAAGAGCTATACATGCTGGATATAGTGACCAGATTCCAGTACCTATCTCTGACAGCTTTTTTCCATACAAAACGCTGAGGGAAGGGGGAGGAAAGGAGACTCTAAATTCTACCACAAAACATCAGCAGCATATTTATTTATTTGTTACTCTGCCTTATGCCCAGCTGAAAGAGACCCACTCGGTCTAACAAAAGTGCTGGCCCCTCAACTGCTGGAGGGACTGCAAAGCAAAAGCCAGCATGCTGCAAGAAATGAGATACAAATAGAGTTGGATGGGATTTTCCCGGGGAAGATGCCACTGCCTGAGAAAGAGCCCTGTGACTCCTCCTCAGGCAAAGCACTGATCTTAGTATGAGAAGTGGACAGGTTCTCCAGTCTGCTATCATACCTCAACAACAACTTGGCCAGAAAGGTTACATGAATTCTATGGTTGTGCCTGGCCTTACAATATATGGACCAGGAAGCATTATCTTTAGAGGTAGATGCTATTTTATCCCACATGGGACAATCAGTTCTGGTTTTCTTTCCCAAGGCAGCATGCAGGGAGGTTGATTAGTGCTCACTGTAACACTGCTCACTGTGCTTGGGGGTTAAAGCAGAAGCAATAAAAACCCTCTAACTACACCCTCCAGAAACAACAACAAAAAGCTGAGATTTCAGGCTGGATTCTTTTTGATGGGTGGCCTGTTTCTGAATTTTGAGGCTTCCTAATGCCCAGATTTTTCAGTCCTGTGAACTAGAAAGCTGTGCTTTTACTTTTGGTATTAACTCTTGAGAGTCTTAGATATTGCTCTGACTCCCAAGGAGATGGGCTTCCTGGAAAACACCTTATATGACAAGATCTGTGGTAGAAGCCTCCTTGTTTAAGCTACTGAATTGTAATGCAGAAAACCACAGGAGTTAGGTGGGAAATGTGCAACTCCCCCGCAATCCTTTCCCATTTTCTAACGAGCTCTCATTTGCTCCCTAGTTACAAGATCACGAAGCAGTTGTCTTCTCATTTCTGAAATATCAGCAAACCCTCCTCTGCAAAACTGAAAATGTTTTGAATAATAAAATGAAGGGTGAGATTTTTTAAGCTTGGCTGGGGGAACAGAACAACTCATCCCCGCTACAATGAAAAGGGACTGGATCTCTACATCTCCTGGGCAGCCGTGCTTGAGACATCATATCTGGGACTTTTCAGTCTGTCACATGCCAAGAAGTGACAGCAGGAGAGGACCTCCGCTGTGAGTGCTCGCCATGCGCAGATAGAGAAGGATCTGTTTCAAAAACAAATGAGTTCCTGAGCTGGTCTTCTGTTAGTGTCTGACTGCAGCTTGTTCAAATGTAAGTCAGTCACCTTGGTTAACAGCTCTACCTGAGAGGCAGCTGTAGGACTGATCCGTAATAGGACTTTGTAATGCATTGGCAGCATTGTTTTATTGCAGGTTTTATTACACACAGAGTACTCGCATCACATCGAGTTTCCATAGCATGAGGTGTTTATCTCCTGGGTGAGGATTAGCACAACACTGTAGCATGAAGTCTAGTATAGATGAGTATATGGTTTAGTGTAATCCTCCTGAGGAGGACTGCTGTCCTGAAGGAATTCCTGGGAAGGCTCTCTGCTTGTACCAGGCTTTTAGATGACTTTCAGTCAGGTTTTCGAGGGGGCTTTCTGGAGTTGGTGCAGCTTTTCTGTGATGCAGTCTGTCTCCAAGATATCTGGCCAGTGATTGGGTCAGCAAAGACCATCATGCAGAGCTTAAAGACAATTGATATTGCTGTATGAAGAAGACCACACTGAGCCAGATGATCAAAGTATGACTCTGACAAGTGGCCAGCCCAGTACAGAATTCAAACAGGGTCCTGCCTGGACAGTTGTGTTTCCTGTTGGTGTCTGGCATATATAGACATTGATCCTCAACATACTCTTTGTTTTGCATTAAGGCAGCAGCAAATCATGTTCAGCACCGCTCCAGGCGTGCCCTGCTGTAGCAGGGTAAGTGCTGCTGCACTGTCCAGGCACTTGGAAACCTGTTTCCTAGTGTTTAGAATAAAGAGCAAACAGGAGCTCCTCAAAGTCACAGAAATTTGCATCCTATAACCTCTCTTCTTATTTTGTTATTAGCCTCTTGTCGAAATTTTCTGGTCTGGGTTATGTAGGAAATTTGGTCCCAGTTCACACATCTCAAGTGCAGAAAAGACTTTTGAATTAAAGTTACTAAACAAAGTTTTCCAACAGGAAAAGAAAGCCAGCAGTACCACTCTGTCTTAGAGTGACATTTCTAGACTAAGAAGGTCATACACAATGACAAAATAGAAGGTCCTACACAATAACAAAACAGAAATGATAGTAGCTGCAACAGGAGGCTTGACGGTGAGGAGATTCTAGAAAGCATATCCTTGGGGCCCTGGCAAGGATGCAAACTTCTCTCCCACACAACCTCAGTCACTCTTGAAAAGCCAAATTCTGGAATTTTAAAAGGAAAAAATATTATAGCAACAGCAACAACAAACATTAAAATCAGATGTTAAATGATTACTAATGATCTTATTAATATGTTTGTATAATTGGGAGGGAGAGAAGAGAGAAAGAAGCACTCAACATTCTTCAGGTTTATTTTTTAATTATTCAACGATTATCGATGGGACTAAAGCAAACTAACACCAGGGTTTTTCAGAGAGGTTTCACCTTTATAATGGAGAAGGCATTGTGGTGTTTGGGGGAGGAGGGCAAATGGACTCCTGCAGTACAAAAGAAGCCAAAATAAAAATAAAATGCCAAGATCTGTGGAAGGATAGGGCTTTTGCCTGGACAGCTAATTTTAGCTTTTTTTTCAGAGGCCAAATGCCTGGAGACATCTACAGCAGATCAAAATGTGTATTGGTGGGCATCCCAGCATGGTACCCACGGGGTGGTCACACACCCAGGCTGTCCTGCTAGCAGTGCTCCAGTGCAGGTATGTGCCATGTGCTCTGCTGGGGCAAGCAGAGATGTGACAACCACATGAATATGCTGCAGAGTCTGTGTATGTTTAGCTCTCCAATTCAGAAATAATCCAGAGAGATGATTGAACAACTGGGAGACATAATTGCTCTGGCAGCCCAGCTGGGCCACAGGATATTTGTGGGCAATGGGACTGCAGCAGGGAAATTGGGGAGGTTGATGCTTCCCCCTGTGCAAAACAGCCAGGGCACAACTCCCAGCTGTGTGTGTGCAGCACTCCTTTTGCTACTAGAGCAAGCTGTGAAAAGCGCTGGGCCTTGTCAGTCCTCTGTCAGTCATGAACTTCATCCTTCACCTTTCTGAAAAACCCTGTATTTTACTGTTGCATTGGGAACTGTGAAAAATGCAGGTCCCCTTTTCTCACAGCATTGCAAGTCTCCCTGTCGACCATCTGGTCAAACTATTTAACCCCACTCCCAAGTGTTAAGATTTCCAGGCTTTTTCCCTATTGACTCTGCTTTTTGGAAGTCTTAGAAGTGAAAAATGAGTCACTTTTTGGTGAAAATGTGAAGGTTGGCAAAGGTTGCTAGAGTCAAGTAGCAAGAGAATCACTGATTTACTGGGAAAGCCACATGCAGCAACTAAATGCACATAGTTAGGCAGCAATTTAAGCAGTTTTTAGAAATCACGTCACTTTGCTTTGTTGTCTGTGCTCTTCTATGTCTGGCTGGTTTTCTTCTGTTGTTAAGAACAAAACACACCTTATTTGCTGCAGAAAACAAAGACTCGTTTGGGATCATTATGCCTGGTGTTGTGTCCAGGCTGCTGTTTGCCACTGTTTCTTTTGGAGATGAACCTGGTTTGAGAGGGTCTCCCCACCCCGAGCCCTGCTGTCGTCCTGCCCACCAGCTGCTGCATGCTGTCCCCCACCCATGCAGGGCAGCCATGGGTGGGCCTGTGCTGTGACCCCAACCACTGAAATCACTGGAGATGTTTTTTAGGAGGTTATAAAGAGTGGTTTACCCTGGGTTCTCAGAGTGTCCCAGTGAGAGTAATAACCTAGCAAGTCAAAACAGAATGTTTTCTGCTGGATTATGAGCCCCAAAGCCAACAGAAAGCAATAGGAACTTCTCCCAGGAGTGGGGATGGAGACAGAGATGAGCAGGGATGGGAAGAGCAAGAGCATTTCCCGCTTTCAGTTGCAGCAGCTCTACCATGACGTGTCATTTCACCCTCTGTTGTGCCGTTGGGGTTGAAAATAGCCCTGCTAAGAAAAAAAAAAACAGGCTGTGGTTTTGGTTTGGATGGATTTTTATGTACGCAAACCTGGATTAGCTCCAAAGCACGGCCCCACCACCGCTTGCACTGGCCCCAGCAGAGGAAGTGATATGGGGATGGGGGAAGCAATGGGGGAAAGAATGAGCTGGCAAGGGGGCTGCTGAGCCACCGGGAGAGGGAGGGGGATTCCTCAGACCCTCTATCAGTCAATCGTGACATCAGCCGTGTCATACAGACCACTTTCCTGCCACAGAAGTGTGCAGCCTGCCTCGCCCCGCTCTCACCGGGGCCGTGCGTGGTTTCTCTGCGAAGCCGCAGGGTCTGACGCAGTCGGTGTGCTCTCCTGGAGCAGTCACGCTGCTCCGGCCCCGCTGCGGGGTGCTGCGTTCAGGAGCCCTCTGCGCACGCCCGTCTGACGGATCTCCCCTGCTGTTGCTGTGACAAAGACAACGTAGGCGCTGATGTGAGCCAGGCTGCAAAACCCAGCGTGTGACTTCCTCTGGAAAGTAGAGGCAATCGCCTCCTCCTCCTCCACCTCCGGTGACAAATGCGGTGACCTGAGGTAGGCCTTCTCCCCACTTGCATGAAGGGGTCCTGACCTTTGGGACTGGTGGTAGGGTCTCCTTCAGCTGATTAAGCCGAGACTTTCTGGAGGTTGTGCTTTAGTCAGTCTCAAGCTGTAAGGCTTGAGAGGAAACATTGGATGACGCATTAAAGCTTGCACCTTACAGGAGGTCAAACTAAGCGATCTGGTAGTCCCCCGGCCTTCATTTCTAATGTGGGAGCAAGGTCAGTTTTTATTTCACTGCTAGTTGCCATAATGAACTGTCCCCAAAACGTTTCTATCACAGCCCTCATTGCAATCCAGGCCTTGATGTAACTAAACTTTGAAGAAATTTGGCCCTACTTGTACTGTGGCTTATTTTGCTATTAAAAGTAATTTTAATTTGTAATTTGTGATTCGCGTTAGTTCTACCAGTCCCTGGCCCTGGTAGCATCAATGTACATCAGTGCAATATTTGAACATGTTTAGCTTTGCCTTGTGCCTGTGAGAGAGTGGAGTCCTTTTCACCCCGTTTGATGGCTTGAGAAATAGAGGCACAGACAGATCATTTTAGAAACAAGTTGGGCATTAACTAGAGCCCTGGGTTTATATCCCTGCTTGACCACAGACATGCTTTGTCACCTCACTTATATGTGTGTGTTTGGTTTTTAATCTGATCTTAAGCGACTACATATGGTTTAAGGTACCAGACTCTCACTGAGTTAATCTGAGGACATAGGATCCCAGACAGTTTTTAGTGGTATATGGGCACTCTGAACAAAGCATCAGATACTTTTTTGTGTTCTTAGGGGAAAAAATTGAGGTCAGAAACCAAACTTTCTCAGGAAATTAGTGGCCCAAGCAGGAGAGAGGAGCCAGGTTTCCTGAGCTCCAATCATTTAACCTTTCTTCCCCACCCACAAGCCTGTCTGACAGCACGTGCTTGGAAGGGTGCCTGTTTAGATACAGTGAGGACTTTTATTCTTCTCTCCTTGCAAGTGTAAACTTCTAGGAGGTCGTATATGTTTGCCAGGAAAGTCACGTCATTTAATATACCCACTTTGTGTACATAGACAAAACGTGGGGCCCAGGACTGAATGTGTGGGTATGAGGAGAGAAATTCCATCTGTGCAGCGGAGCAGGAGCTCGATTTTGGTTACGATTTCTCCCCACCAGCTGGTCCAGATAATTACATAACGTATCAAGCCAAGTAATCCCGCTTTGTGTAATATGTAAATTACTTTACAACCATCTCTTAAGGCAAAGAAGATATACACTGTGTGTCCTCCTTTAACTGTACTTCTTTTAAGAGTGCAATCAGCAAACTATTAATTAGTTGATTAGCTTAACAGCCTTAGAGGAGGCTGCGCCTGTTTTCCTTCTCCCCAGACCATGCATCCCACTCCTGGGAACTGCTGAGCTCTTGTGTCAGGATGAGATGAGAAGGTAAGGTGAAAAAAGATAAGGTCAAACAACCTCTGCTTCCCCACAGACAGACATCTTAAGTTATGAAGACAAAACCCCAGAAAAGGGAGGACTCCACAAGAGAGGGGCAACAGGTGGAGGAAACATGAAACACATCCCAGCAAATCCATTATGGACAAGAATTAGCACTTCATCTACAGCACATGACATTGTATCACTGTTCCAGCTGCTGAGGCTTTGAACCATCTTGTGAAACTTGTTCAAAACCCTGGAGGAGGATTTAGCTCTTAAAGCTCTCCAACCTGTTTCAGCAGGGGTTTGTGGGCAGTTAACAATTGTTGGCACGACAAGGCTGATGACATAATGCCTGTGCTGGCGTGAAGAAGACAGGCTGAGGTTGTGATTTAGGCCTCTTTTTAGGAACTATTATCAAGGGGCAGCCTGTTTGCCTTTTTCCCTGTAAAATGCAAAGCAAAGATGAAACCAAAGCGCACATACACACACGTGCATGATTGACTCATTTGGCTCTTGGTGCCTTATCCCAGACACCTGCTTCCTTGTCTGTGACACCAGAGGTGCCTTTGGGATTTCACGTACTGCAAAGACATGTCATGTGTTGTGTGGCATCCTCAAAAATCCCCATGCTAAGCAGAGCAAATGCAAAGATAGAGAGCAGGTGGTGTTGGAAATGAAGAGGCCAATGGGGAGGGAAGGGGTGGGGGTAGGGGAAGGGAAGGGAGGGGAAGGGAAGGGAAGGGAAGGGAAGGGAAGGGAAGGGAAGGGAAGGGAAGGGAAGGGAAGGGAAGGGAAGGGAAGGGAAGGGAAGGGAAGGGAAGGGAAGGGAAGGGAAGGGAAGGGCTTTTGAATGCCATTCAAGATAAGATGGCTGGATAGAGACATCATGGGAGTATTTCTCAGAGGGAGAGCAGAGCTAGTGAGAGACCAGAAATGCTGTGACAGGAAGCCAGTGCCGTTTGTGAGCTTGGGGAAGGAAGTATAAGGAGTGCAAGGTCTTGAGCCCAATGGTTCTTCCTTGTGGAAGAGAGTTTCCCTTCCTTAGTGGTACAACACACTCCTTCCTGCCAAGTCCCCAGACTTTAGGCAGTGACTATGCAACTGAGTGACCTTTGCAGGGAGAATTATAGATGGTCCCATCTGATAAGTGCACAGCAAGAGTGAGGCATGTCCTAAGGGTAAGGAGCTGACTGGCCACATTGTGGTTTGGCATCTCCCATGAACCCAAATGCTTCATGTTGAAATGAAATGGGAGCTCATGGGTGGGTTGCTGTGAGAGAGGGGGAGAGAGGAAGCATAGGTGTCCTGCTCTGGGAGGGAAGAGTCCAGATAAGCCTACAAGCGTTGAGTGTGGATAGTTAGCAGAGCAGTGTGGTGCTCCAAACCGCCTGCCGTGAAGTCAGAATATCCCAGCGGATTGCCAGCTGCCGAGAAACGCACTCGCAGTAACACTGGAGTCAGCCAGCCTGTGAATAAAATCTCCAGCTAATCATCCTTCACTGATAGAACTCAGTATGCATATCGTTGGGGGATTCTGTTTGCATAGATCATCTCAGTTGCTTAATCATATTTAATTTCCCAGGTTGACGTGCAACTTAATTTCCTAAAATATGTGCCTGACTATATTCTGCAGGTAACTATTCTTGATGTGCTTTGCTCCCTCAGTTTCTTCTGATGGGATGCTCTAGAGTAGGGACAAAATAAAAACAGATTCCATTCCATTGACATCTGCTTTTGTTTTAAACAACAACAAATTTAATTACAATCTAATTTAAATTTGCTTGTTACAGAAAAAAAAAAAATTGGCAGAATTAAATATTTTGTTTTAATAACTGGAAACATGAAGAGATCAATCACATTAAAAACGTAGGACAGAAGTTTTAAAGCAAAGAGAAATTTAATCTAAATGAAAATGTTGCAACTTAACACTTAAACTTCACTGATACTCACACAGTCTTTCTTTCAGGATATTTTTTTCTCCCATAAAAATTAATTTGACAGGTTTCAAAGTAAGTATTCTCCCTTATTTAAGAAAGTCAGGAAGGGGTGAGAGGGGTGGAGAGACCTTGAAACAGCAGCAGTTCTTCATTCCAGTTTCACTGTTGGCCCCTGCATCTCTACCCTGGATTGAACCAAAATCCCAATTATTTGTAGTGGAGATTCTTGTTGGAGGCAGATCAGGATTTATCCTTCCCAGTAGGAACCTATTTCAAAATCACATTGAAATCTGAGTAGAGGAAACAATCTCTAGTTTCAGCAATGGTCTCGCTTTGCAGGAGAGAGAGAAGAGGTAAAGAGCAAAGGCACTGAGCCAAGGCTCTGAAAAGGTGAGAGAAGGGCCCCTTTGTGTCTCAAGTGGACTTGAGCTCTTCTGAAAATCTGTTTGCAACCTTCGATGGGAGCTGTCAGCTGCTGAAGTAATTGAAAAGCTGTCCTAAGGTGCCAAAACTGCATTTAACATCTCTAATAGAAATGTCTGCTTTTCACATGTGCTGATTTTGCATGATGAACAAAGCCGTGTTTGACATCACCTGGGTTTCTGTAGTGGTGATGGGGGTCCTTATATCAGCATGTTTGTCACAGGACAGATCAGGGCATGAGCAGTGAAGCTCAGGGTCTGGGTGAAAAATATCAAAGGGTTTGTCACGCCCTCTTTGACAGCAGTTGCCTTGTCAGGGTGTGTGTGTCTGATAGAGACGTAGGGTGGCTGGCGAGGCTTGAAGCCTAAGGAGTCAGAACAGCCAAAGGGCAAGGGCTGGCTTACAAACAAGCCTCCAAATGCCTCCAAAGAGGGAACATGTGTCCTCTCTCTCTCTCTCTCTCTCTCTCTCTCCCTCTCCCCCTCCCCCCCTCTCTCCAAGCAGGCTCCTTGCTTTAGCAGCCCCATGCAGCAGCAGCTTGGCCTGAGCCTCAGAGAGGGTCCATCCCTGGCTGCTCAGAATGCTTCCAGGTCTGTGCAGACAAGACACTGAGCAGTCTTGGTCCCCTCTGCAAGTTGTGCTCCATCAGCAAGAGGGGAATGACATCGTGGGCAGAGAACCAAGCAATACAGTGCCTGTGCCATGAGATGGATGTGACCACTTGCTGGGGATTCACAATGTGGTATTCCCTGGGGCTGGAGAGCAGCACAGGTGATGGATCCATGACTCGTTCTCCATGTTATATCTCCTGTGCCTGTTGCACCTTCACTTATCCTTTTCCTCCCCATCCATAAAGCTCAACCCTGTAAATGTGGGTGCCCCAAATTTTTCTACTGCCACAGCAGTACGAGCATGGAGAGCAAGTCAGATTCTTCATGCAAGTAAAAGCGGAGGCTCCATTCTTCTGGGTCTAGATGATTCAGCTGGTGATGTGTCCCCCAGCTGTGCAGAGCGGGAGAGAGAGCAACTAAGAATCTCTGGTGAGCTGAGATTGACTTAGCATACTCTGCCTCCTCATAGCAATATTGGAAAGAAAACATTTAATTTAAGAAAATGTCCACCATCTAAATAATAGCCACTCTGGACTAGTTTAATTTGTGTTGTAGCTTTGTGTTTATTTAACATGTGACTTAATGCTACAGCATTCACTGCGCATGGGTATTGCCACAGCAACAGCAGTAGCACATGCCACATTTTCTGCCTCTTGAAATGCAAAGCCTTGTCTTGCAGAAGCTCAGACATGCCCTGGCTGATGGGAACCGCATCCTTTTGCACGATGGTTTAAAAATAACACACACACACACACAGAGTGGGCTCAGCCACAAGACACGCTTTCCCCTTTTTCTGCAGTTTCCTGAGAGCACAGCCAGATGTTTTGACACCATGTTAGGGATGTCTCAGGGAAAGGAGCCATAGAAGGGGTAGCAGAGGTGGGGCTGATCACAGAAGGTGGAGGAAGAAATTACTAAGCTTCTGTCAATTGCAGGAGGCAGCTCCAGTATCAATTTATTATTGCACATTTGATTGTCTGCTGCAGATTTCTGTGTCATCATTCTGGTGCTGAGTGATTGTATCTTCACTCACTGAAAAAAGATGGCAAGAGGTTATGGTGATTTGAAACCTGACTCAATGTTTTTAAGGCCTGACCAAAGTCAGAAGAAACAAAAGATGGTTACCTGCATCTGAATCATGTATTGCCACGGTTACAACAGGCAGGGCTCTTCTTTTGCGGGGGATGCTTGGGGCCATCTGTAGTTTCAAACATTGGTGACTTGTTCTGACTCTTTCAATCATAATGGTAGAAAATTGGTAGGTCTTTTTAGAGCTTGACCTTCATGAGTGTCACTATCAGAGACCTCATTTGTAGTCTCACAGACATTCTTAGTATTCAGTGCTATATGTGGTAACACAGAATTTACTATGCACAGCCTTAGCAAAATCTGGTTTAAGAAGCATTGATCTATAGTGTATTCCCTCCTGCTTTGTGCACCTGGGGCAAGACATTACCGGCCATGGTCCTCCCTTGACATCCTCGGGGGGTTTCTTCCACAGTCTACCAGATTTGAGAACACAAAAGGACAAAGAAGTGTTTCTCCTGGTCTGTCTGCTTGCCACCTTCTATATTTAAGTCCAGTTTTCTGGTGAGGGCACTGGTCAGGGCCATCCTGGATCATAACACAACCAAAGGAGCCCTGGGGAGCCACTGTCATCTTGGACCTGACTCACTCCTGGAGCCATCTCTCCCCTTGCTGCTGGGATACACCACATGGCTCTTGGCTGTTGAAGGTTTTGGTGTGTCACTTGTTGGCTTACAGCAGAACTGGCAAAGGTAAGAAGAGTGCTCAGAGCAGCTTTTGTACAAAGGGCCAAGTAGGAAAGGTCCGACCAGCTAGGATGGGATTCCAGGACCTGTCACATCTGGGGTGGCACATGGATGGTGATGAGGGAGCAGTTGTTATACTAGGGAGAATCAGACTAAATTATCAGGTAGCAGGTTTTTGAACAAAAAAGATGCTTTTTCACACAATTTGTCTTGCACACAGTGGTGAATGAAAAATCCACTGAGAGCTATTAAATACAGAGATAGTATCTTTTGTCCAGGAAGTCTCTGGTATTTCTGGGGAAGTGTCACTACAGGTTTTCCTGGCATTTATGTCTTCCCTAGGCATCTGTTACGGGCCGCTGTCAGAGACAGGATGCCTGGCTACGACAACGAGACAGGTTGGCTGCCCTAGGAACAGTCTGTCCCTGACATAGGTACAACACCCTGCTTCAGAAATCACCATCTTCCTGCAGCTCATTTGCAGTTTCCAGCTTGGGTGGAAGTTTTCAGTGCAGAATTTTGCTGGTGATGGCAAGGAAGCACATCCCTCGCTGAAATCTTCATGCTGTTAGAGTGGGATGGTTGGGGTTTGGGAAAATTTGCTGGACCACAGTGTGGACTATTTCTGCATGACCTGGTCCTGAGTAGGTACTGGCCAACTAGCCTGGTCCCTAATGTGTGAATGGAGCAATGTTTTGCTAATGTGTCGCTTTTCATATGTTCACACAGCCCTGGAGTCTTTAGACAATGTAAGAAAATGGCCCTACCTGTTTTGTCAAGGGCTGCACAAGAGTTCCCAGGACAGTGTTTGGAATTTTGCTAGATTTTCCAGCAAAACATATAGATTGCTCAGAATGGCAACTTGTCACTTGCATCATCAGTGCCACATGTTACCAATCAGATTGGTTTTCAAAATGAGACTGGTGAAAGAATTCAGAGAACTTGAAATGGCTTGTCTTAGCTGTCCTCCAACTTTTCTGGCCTTACATTATGCAAAAGAGTGTACAGGAAAGGGGAGGAGGCGTAAGAGAAAGCGATGTGACGGGTTTTGATGGTTCTGCGTATCAAACTTGTGTCCAAGATATGATGATACTCCTCAGCTGCTGGTGTCTCTGTCTGGCACTCTAGAAGTGCTGCTGGATCAAGCTCCAGCCTTTCACCACCAACCTTCAGAGCCTGCTCTTTGGAATAGAGTCATAGAATTCTGCAGTTTCATAGAGGCTGCAGCCAAAGGGTTTTCTTGCTGAACAAGAAAAGATCTCCTTTTTCATTAAAGAACAGGTATGTGTATGGGCAGGAGGTTGTAATAGTGCCACAACAGTGTTAGAGGGGATTTCCCATGGGGACTTCTGTTACCTGAAGAATCCTTGAAATTTGTGGTAGTATCTGTGGGCTAAGGACCATGAAGTCTCCGTGTGCCCTCCTTGGTGTCTTGATGTGGGAGTAAAAGAGCATAGCTTGTGCAGAGATGCTGTGGAGCTCTCTCACCTGCTCAGGGGTTCATTTCTTTGCTGTGGCCATGATCTCAGAGGCAAATCCTGACCAGCAGCACAAAAAATAACCAACTGCTTTGGGAATGTCTGGGGTGAACTCGCATTCTGGGGGGAAAGTATTATTTCTACTCTCTCCCATCATATAGGCATCAGAGATGAGTCAACCTCACACAAGATGAGTTGCACAGCCATAAAAATGTGAGCAATTTGGTTTTCATTACAGATGATTACTCTTCCCTAGAGAGCAACATTAGTCCCTTAAAGAACTAAGAACTCTTCTTGATGATATTTTATTTTGATTTCTGCTCCAGGCTCTCAGAGCTGCCGCTCAGGACTGTTGCTCACTTCACAAAAAGTTTATTTCTGGAGCAGCAACAGGACAATAACTAATTCCATAGGTAATCTAGAAATAATTTTCTTTTTACAAAAAGACACATTACAAAGGGAAGACTCAATCACTTGTGCACCCTATGGTATAAACTCAAACCCTCCTGCACCATTATGGTTTTGGATTCAGAGGGAACAGTTTGGTGCACACAAACACAAATTTGGCTCCAGTACCACATCCCTTCTGACACGATCATTTCTCCTGGACTTCTCTAACATCTCTGTTCTTCACAGGCTTTCAAGATGGAATTGACACCCCCAGCCTCCCTCACCAGTCCCCTGCATTTTGGGACTCCTAAAATATGGGCTTTTGAAGAGGAAACAAGCTGCTCCACTGCCAACAGCAGCTTCTGGTATTGCCCAAGGAGCAGCAGCAGGGGAAGAGCTAGCACCAATGAACCACCACTACTTTTAGACCAGCACCTACACAAGGTCCTGCATATGTTACTCTGCCAGTCACAAAACTGCAGTGGTGTCAGTAAAGTTTAAGACAGGTGACATGATACCTCATGAACCAAGGCAATGTTCTGCTGCAAGTGACATCTGCTGACAGCCTTAACTGGCAGCCAGGCTGCATCTCAAGTCATTTATATCTGATTTCCTGGCAGGGTGGAAAAGGTAAACTTTGTTTTCTTTAAAGAGAAAAGGGCTTTTTTTAATTTTTTTTTTTTTTTAATTTAGTTTGACAAGGGGGAAATAAGTGCTACATAGCCAGTGGAAAATCTGCTTTAAATGTCAAAGCATCTACAAACATGAAGTGAACACCTAAAAGCCAAAATGTGTGCTGATGCTCTTTTTCCAGTACACTTGGCCATCAAGCTGACCAGCATCAATTCGCTGACATTCTGCATTCCCAGATATCTCAGAGCTGTTTACGAGTGCCCATGGATGTCCGTTTGATTGACTAGTGAACAGCAGCCAAGCCAGAGAAACTCTGTTGAGTACGAACTGTTCCTTTCTCCTGCTCAGGGCTCCTCGTTAGAGAATTAGTCTTTAAAATGTTCCCTTTCTAAAACCAGAGGGGAGGAGGAGAGGGCTTTGGGGGGCAATGAATGAACAGGAAGCCAGTTTCAGTCATTTCTGTGCAGCATTGATTTGGCTTTTCACCATCATTGCTTGCACAGAGCCTTGGAGCAGATTTCTGGGTGAGCTGAGCATAGATGAGCTGATGGATCATTACTGGCAAATGCCCTGTGTAAATGTGATGGCTGATCAGCACAGGGACGTGTGAGCCAAGGAGGGAGCTGTGAGGGGGTTGCTTTGGACAGTCAAGGACTCCCTTCCCCACAACTTTTGCAAGGGTTTGGGAAATGAGCAGGGTTAAGGTGAGCGTGGCACGGAAAGGTGGCATTGGCAGAGGTGTGGGTTCATGGTGGTGGTAGCAGCATAACCCAAACTGGTGAGTGGGGTGTTTGTCCCACTCTCTTAGTAAGCAGAGGGGCTTGTTCCTCTGACCAGCCAACCATGGTGGGCTGTCAAGTCACACATGCTGCAGCCCATCCTCTGCTGCCAGGCTCATCATACCTGGCGTCCCTCCATCCACAGGTACCTGATACATTGCAAAAAGTCACAGCCCTGTCTCTTCAAAGCCCAACTGGGTGGCTATGGAGGGTAGAGAAGATAGGTCTCCTTCCCCTTCCTCCCATAAGTCACTTTCTGAATGTGCCAACGCAACAGGAAACCTGGCTTTGTCTTTGCAAATGGTGTTGTGCTAAATGATGCCTCTGAGCCCTCCTGCTCTCTGCTCCCCATGCCCCGAGTGCTCTGGGGTGGAAATGCAGGAGCAGTTCGAGCTGCAGCCATGAGCAGCCTGGTGAGACCTCAACAAACTCCCCCTAATTATTTACAGAGGAAACAAGAGGCTCCTTAGGCCTCTATGTGTAAGATGAACTTAAAGTTGTCTAATACCCACCTGCTGCTGTTTAATGCTGCTTTGAGAGAGCCCTTATCCATCATGAAAATGGAAACAAGCACTCAGCTCATCACAGCAGCTCCTGTGTGGAGTCAGCTCTCCCCCAGCATGGTAGGGCATGGTGAGGAGCCAAGCTGGCTTCCTGGCAAGGATGGGGAGGGAGAGGAGGACTGGGTGAGGCAGGGAAGAAGGACAGGCTCAGAGTCCTGCAACATGGCAGGAGTCAGTCTGGCTGGGATGGGGCTTGTGCTCTCCAGAAAGATTTTGGCCTGACAGCACAGTTTGTTGCAGAAATGTAATGGATTTACCTTGTTAAGGAAAGAAACAGGTTTTCTCAGGTCCCTTTTGCCCCTGGCTCTCCCACTCTCAGTGACACAGGAAAAGATGAAGCACTTGGCCACCAGGTAATTTCAGTTTCTGGCAGGTTGGCTGTTGGCTCTCCCACAATGTGTAAGTTCCCTGGGAACGTCACATGTCAGGAACGCATATCAGAGGAAGAAAATATACAAAGCTGGTTGAAAATGCTCCTGCTGCCTGGGTTGGGGTCAAAGCCCATTGCTTTGGTCACACTGATGTTCTCTGTGACTCCCTCCTGTGCTGCTTTCTTTACCACATCGAACACAGACTGCTCAGGCTCATTTTTGAGGCACATCCCCCATCTCCCTCATCTCTGTCTTCTGCCTAGGATGTCAGCTCCTACCTTCTTTGGCTGGTGATCCCATTACTCAGTTGTTAAATCCTTAAACTGTCAGTACATGACTTCTCTCCCAAGGTGCTTCTAATGCTCTACAACTAGTTTAGTGATTCTTACTGATTCCTGATACTGCCCGGGGTGTCTGTCTGCATCCATCTGTTGTCTTTTTGTCCTAAATTGTAAGCCTATTGAGACAGAGGCTTCCTGTTTCTTCTGCACCTGGAAAGCCTTAGGAGCAAAAGGAGAATCCCTTTGAAAGAGCCTGGCTGAAGAGCGAGGACATCAGTCCCACGCCATCGCTGTCAGAGGGTCAGGGAGCCGCCTAAACTCAGAGCACAGAGCTCAGCTCCACAGCAGGTGTTTCACTCCCAGCAGGTGAGAGCAGGCCGAGCAGTGGGGCCACAGCATTGACTTCCTCTGCTCCCCCTTTTCAGCTGCCCAGGCTGCTCCCCACTAGCAAACACCCGACCAAAGGTGCAGCACCACGTTTACCCGCTCTCGGTGTTGCACCGTGTCAGCCCTCCTGCACATCAGGCACGTCTGCATGCCCAGCTCACGTGAGTCACCTCTGTCATGGCTGTGATCTCGGGGTGCCCATGGATCTCAATGGGGCAAGCAGGCTGCTCTCTGTAGAGGTGGCATTGCTACAAGGGCACTAGCCTGGTTTCAGTGTCCTGGTTTTATTTGTTCGTCCAGTGGTTCCACCCTGCACCCCACCCCGACAGTGGTTAGCGCAGCGTTAATTACTAACCATGCCAGTGGGGATTTCGTTAGGCTGAATGACTTATAGATTAGACCGGTGTGGGTCACTCTGCCAGGGCAGGTGAGCTGTGGTTAGTAGGACGCCATGACACACTGCCCCGAGCAGCGGCCGGCAGGATTTGGCATGGCTGCGGGTACTGAGCTGTGCCAGGGCAGTGCTGGCAAAGCTGGGGCATGACCGGAGAGCCTGGCTGAGCGCCGGGTACATGTGCCCCTTACATGGGCCACAGCAAGCAGTACCAGCACAGGCTGCTATAAAATAACTCCCTGGGATGTACTTGTCTAAACAAGCCTCAAGGACATGGCTTTCCTAGAAGCTTCTAAACAAAACCAATCTCCCCTTTCCAAGACAGCCTAACTACGTAATGGTGATGTTTTTGTAGCTAAAGCCCAGGACAGGGGTTCATGCGATGTAGGTGTGGTCCTATCCCTGCCACTGCCTTTTTCTGCACGACCTCAGGCAAACCCCTCAGACTCTCCATGCATTAGTCTCCACACGGGTCTGGTTATGAGGGGGTCAGGAGGCTAGGGAGCCTCTGGGGCTCCCCCAGGGGAAGGTGCCCCATGTGTATGCAGAGGGGTAGCTAGTAGGTGATCCTTATCTGTTTCTTGGCTTTTCTTCTTCAAAATACTGGATTTGGCTGCCCAGTCGTTGCAGCTGGATGCAGCATTGCCCATCTGTGTGAGCTGTGGATCCTTTTCTCAGGGCTTGCCAGCCCAAAGCCCTACCCCTGACCGGGGGTCATTGAGAGGGTGACTCTGGCTTCACAGACTACCACAGGGCAACTGCAAAGCTCTTTCTGTTCTTATGAAAGTTAATGTAAAAAATGATGATAAGCTAAATCTAGATCTGTGCAGCAATTATGTGGGATTCCAGACCTTGCACCTGCAGCATAATACATAACAGAGCCAGATAACTACCTCGTCTAATGATTGCTCTGAACAGCATACAAATCACATTATGCAGGGTGAGCTGAAAGCCATTTTTCAGTCAAAGCTGATGAGCTTGCAAAGACTTTCATTGCCCAGCTCTCTCTGACTGCAGGTTTGTCCTCTTCTCCTTGGAATCCTTCCTGTTATTTTTCTACCTTCCTGTTGCAGGATGCAACGTTCATTACAATAATAGATCAAACTTTGAGTGGAAAAACTCTGCTTTACAGTTGTCTTCAAGATTTCCCAGTTTTGTTCCTGTTTACTGATCTGCAGCCCTGACCTCTCAGCTCACCCCGCCAGGTACAACATTGTAATAACATGGCAAAAACAAACCCAGGGGGCCTGTGTGCATACCCATAATTAGCAGAGAGTTTTCAGAGGATACTTTGATGGGCAAAAGATGGAACATGAAGCTTTTAATCTGCCCAGCACTTTTCAATCATTCTGTGTCTAGCCTTAACATCATTAGGTTTTTATACAGAGGGATATGAAATGATCTTATTCAGTGACCTCATGGTGTCTAAGAATAACCGAAGCAGATCCCCACATGTCAGGGCAGCCCTCTCAGGCGGACATTGACCTATTATGCAATGCGGGGGTCAGACACTGAGACAGGGTCCTGGAGAGGTTGTACAATTGTCTTCGTTACTCAAAACTTGCCTGGAGAAGACCCCAAAATGCAAAATTATGCCTGCTTTGAGTGGGGTTTGAACCTCGAGAGACCTCTTGAGGTGTTCAGAGATGCTCTTGTAGCAGGACTCCCTGCAGAAACCCTTCCTGGTGAGGACCTGCCAGCCTGCCAGTGACCAAGCTGGAGAGAGGAAGCTCAGTGCTGCACGAGCTTCCATACAAGGCATCAGGTGTTTGTGCAGTTTGCTGAAACACACACAGAGCTCCTGGGCAGAACTGGGGAGGGAACATTGCTCTGCTGCTTCCCGTCCCTCGTTGCATTCATAGTTAATACATAGTTAGGGGACTATTTCCAAACGCATCTTAAAACCAAAGTCCTGTTACCTGGAAGCAGACCTGAAGTCCTTAGTATTTAATTCACATCTAAAACACAAATGTGGACACTTAGTAATTAAATTCTTCTCACCTAGTATTAATCACCCAAACAAGTTGTAAACTAGTTGTATAAGTCCTCCTATAGTTAAAGGAGAGAAACGCCTGTAAAAGTCAGTTCCCCTTATCCTCTTAGCTGCTATCTTAAGATGGGATAAGTCATTCTCTGGAGTTACCTTTGCTTAGGGGCTTAGGTAACTGGGAAAGACCAAACTCCTAAATATCAAACAGGCACAGGCAGAAGAGGAACCCTACCCTGATGACATAGCTTCTCTGGGAACTTAACCCAAGCTTAACATTTCTGTATCAATTTCTTAACCTGAAAAAGTCAAGTGCTTTAGAAACCCTGACTACACAGCCTGCTCTGGCTCTCTGCCCCTGAATGCTTTTGAAATCTGGTCAGAGGTGGTCCCAGAAAGTGCTCCAGATTCTCTAGTGAGATATATGGGAGGAAGTTTTGAGGCGGAAGAGCAACATCAGTGCAAATTTGTTTGGAGAGGTTTTTGTTGACTGGATTTCTGTAGGGTTTTTGCTTGTTTGTTTCCTGTTACTCTTATGTTATCAGCATGAAAATATTAAATTATATGACCAATGTAGCCAGTAAGACTAGCCACAACTATTATATAACGTCTGGTTGCAGTAAACAGCTCAACGATTATTTCTTTGATTGCAGTGCAAACATATGCTGTGTACAGTATGTGGGTTACCAGGTAGAGTTATGTCATGACTCAGGATGAGCCAATATCATAAGCAACTGTTAATGAAGGGTGGGATTTGCTTTAGTTTCTCTGTATTGACCTATTTGAGTTCCTACTGAAGGTAGCAGCTGAAGAGGGAGGCCCTCGGGAAGGGAAATCTCAGATGATTTATGGTTACTGGGCACTTTCTCATGTCAGAAGGTGGGGGGGCAGGTGTGAGTGGGCCATTTATCACAGCAGAGGCTGAGCAGCACCTCAAGGGCGGGAGGAGTGGGCCTGCACTCCCATGAAAGGGTCGCCTTCATGCTCTTGCCTCCCTGCACCCCTCATTGCACCAGCCCAGGACCTGCAGGGATATGGGTGCAGGACAAAAAAAGATATCTATCAAGGGTGGTTAGACATAAGCACGGTGTCTTTGGCTCAGGAAACCCTTTGGCCGCAGAAGGGGAGAGCAGAGCGTGCTGGGGAAGCTTTGCTGCCTTTTCAACCTCACGCTTTTCCCTTAAGCATCTGCTGTGGGCAACCACTGGAGACAGGATACCAGGTTAGAGGGCTCTTTGGTCTCTCCCAAGAATGGCTGTTTTCATGTTGTATTCTGTTAGATAGTACGAGACTCCTTCTGTATTAATAATAAAAACCTTCAACTCACATATTTCCTTATGGAAAAAAATAGCTATCTTGGGATCCTGCTTATATAACTGCAATAATTTTTGTTCTCCACCCCACCAAAGAAAAGCAAAAGGCTTTTATGTTGTATAAGATATTAATGAACAGGGTTTCCTCTGAACAGAGGATGTTTGGAGCACTGCTAAAATCTCCACTCAGGAGAGGTTTGGTCCCTTGCTCTGGGGACAAGTGGTTTTACGGAGCCTTTCTGAGCCATTACAAAACCATATCCTTCTGATATTAGTGACAACTTTTACTGACTTATCCTCTCACTGTACCTATTTTATGATATGAAAATAGCACTCAGCTCTCAAAAGAGGAGAATTAAGAGGCTTTATGACATTTTAAAGGGAGGGACATTAAATTGTGCTCCCAGTTCCACCTTTCATTTGAAAAGAGAAAGCAGCAGAACAGTTTCCAGGAGCCACAGCCCAGCCCCATTAAAGAGGCGATAGCATGAGATGATTTAACCCATCTAAAAAGGAAAATTAGGCAAAGGTGGCAGAAACAGACAGGTAAAAAGTGACTTGCTGACGGGAAGGTAAAAATTATACAAAGTCACAAGCAGATTCAGGAACAAAGCACTGATCTCCTGACAGCCAGTCTACCCTCTCTGCAGATATTATTCATCAGGTAACAAAATTATTCTCATGAATCATTGCCTTGTAAGAAATTTTAGAAAGCTCACAGCAGTGATGGAGTGGTTGACTGGATTTTGAGCTTGCCTACTCAATCCTGGAAAAGCCCCACACAAAAAGAGGGAATCAGTACCCAAACACCTGAAATGCCCTGCAAGCAAACAGAGAGCTGAGAGGTGGACAGTACACTGGTCCTGGGATTTTTTTTATACTTTAAGAGATTTTCAAGGGTTCCTCTGCAACTGAGAAGCAGAAGTGGTTTGGATTTCCCTGTTTGAAACCTTCATGTCTATAGTCTAATTTAGGATGTAATTAAGGGATATTTTAAAGAGAGTACACCAAAAAGAACCTAACAAAAACTGATCTCTGGTGTGTCTAATGCTGGAACAACCTCAGGCGATGCCACAGATGAAATAGGAGCTTTCCACCTGCACAGTTTCACTGCTGTACATATTTATGTCTGGTAGGTAGCTGCCTGGTTTACCAGTGTGGCTCACGTACTGCTGGTGTGAACAGGAGCTGGCAGGGGCATGTGGGACACGTCTTTGTCCATCTGCTTCAGTGTGTGGGCTAAGAGGAGCTTGGTTCACTCTGCTCCACTGTGCAGGGGATGGCTTCATATATTCGCTGTGCTGGGACTGGGGGGAAGCAGGTAGCTGTTAAATCAGTGCAGCTTCAAAACTGCCCCTGAGGTGTCCATCTCCTGCACCAGCAGCCTCCTGGGTGGGAAGGATGGCTCCATGCTTAGCTCAGGGCTGGCTGGGACGGTGGGAGGGCAGATATCCTGGCTGAGCATGTTCTGCAAGAGGAAGATGTTGACCAGAGTTTGCTGAAGGGTGACCTAGAGCTATTCTGAGTACCCTGGAGACCCTGGAGTGCATAGCTCCAGCTTGGGAGGGATGCTGGATCCTTCCTACATAGGCATTACAAACTACCATTAGCTTTATCACCCTAAAATTCTTCACTGTACTATGCAAAGTTGATTTGGCGATAGCCCAGAATATTTTCCACATTCACATGTAATTACTAAACCTTCCCTTTGGATTCTTCACTGCTGCATATAAGATTTCTGTTGAGCATCTTAGGTTACAAATACCTTGAGACAGAAATGGTCTTTTGGGTCTGTGTTTATCCAGTATCTGTCTTCCTGCCAGTCTGGCCAAAGGCTAGATTCCCTTAGTACCTCCACATCACAGAGAAAGATTAATCATAACAATCCTCAACTTCTTGCATGTCTAGGTGATGAGTCCTTCCCACACCTCTGTAGTACCAGTGCATGCAGGAGATCCATCGGCAAGGTGTGATTTTACAGTGCCCCAGTACAAATAGTCCACAGACATTTTTTGTGCACATTAAGCACTGGGTATCATGCCACTTCTGAAGTGCAGTAAACTGTCTCCTATGCTGTGCTCGAGCTTTTCACAAGAAGAACTTTGCCAACACAGAGTGGTTTGTGCTCTCATCATCACCGGCCCCTTTGTACAGATGGGGAAACTGAGATGCAGGGTGGTGAGAAGACTATAACCAGCAAAGGACAGAGGAAAAAAAAAAAATCACTGTTCGGACCTTTATTCTCCATTCAGATCATGCTGGCTGCCCTGCAGCTCCCCATCATGGTGTCCTAAGTCCTGGAAGCCTCCCAGGTATAGTTTTGCAAGCTGCCTTGAGCTGGGTGTAACATAGCCCTTATCTGCTGCTGCAAGCGGGCTGGATAGCAGGATGTGTCCTCCTGGAGGTGTCAGGATTGACTCCCCACAGCTGTATTGTCCCAGCTGATAAGACCCCACTGGCAACAGAGGTGTCAATGGCGAGTTTGAGGACTCAAGGAATGAGAGACGAGGTTTGTTGTTGGAAAGTCCTAACACATGGACTGACTTTCTTGTAGGAGGGAGTCCTTGATGTGGGTGTTGCAGAGGAGCTGGGTCTGTTTTGGATTGCTTGAGTCACGAGGGATCAGTGCTTGCAGGAATAAACGTGCCAGTAGTAGCATGAGTGGGTGGGAGGGAAAAAATATTTGGGGTTGGTGCTTTCCACCTCCTGCTCTGGCCCAGTCCTGTCGCCTCCCCCCCACTGTTCCTCCCAACCACAGCAAAGGCTGCTTGGCTGCTGCTAAGGGGGAGCAGTTGGAGGCTTTACCTCAACACATTGCTCATGTGCAAATTAAGCAGCAGCATAAACAGGGAGGCGGCAGTAAATGTGCTTTGTCTGCCAGGACAGAGTCCCACCAAACCGAGTGGGAGCCAGGTGATAAATGCTCGGTCCTCAAGTCCTCGAGTCAGCCGTCTGGCAGCTCTTGCCAAGGAACCCAGCCTGGAATGTGCAACTTGACAGTTTGGGTTAATGGAGTCAGTGTAGTATCAGGCTTAATGCCTGGTTATGGCCTCCCATTTACTATTTCCTACACCTCCTTCTGGGGTGTGTCCGGATGAAGACAAGCAGCAGTGACCACTTTAAGGACTTAGCTGTGGTGTTGATGCATGAAGCTTTTGGTCATCCTGCAGGTCCTTAGAGTGGCTTAATACATTACTGGGCCTGTTTTTTTTGCCATTTCACTCTAGTTCATCTACATCCACCTCTCTCTTCCAGGATCTGGGGGTTTCTGTAGCGTGGGGAGCAGTCACCAGGCGTTGTGTTATGGGATATGGGTAGGAGCCATGGCCAAACCAGTGCAGCTGCAGTAGCTCCCTGTCCACCCTGGTGAGGAGCAGCTCCTATCTTTACATAAGGATGTGGGTGTCACTGGAAAATCAAAGGTCATCCCCTATTTTAGGAGGTGGAGGCTTGAATGGAGGAAGAAGCAGCTTACAGCCAACACCTGACTCTGCCTGTGTTTAATTATCTAATGTGTCAATGCACAAATATCAGTTCTGCCGACCTCAAACATGCAAAAATCCTGAGTCAACTCACTTCCCCTTGTCCCCCAGTGTGGGATTTCCATGCAAAGAGAATACACTGGGCTTCTTGTTTCCTTCTTATGTCAAAGCCTTCAGGGGCCATGGTTTGCATTCGTCTTTAATCAAAGCAGCTGCCTTGAGGTAACCAGTAGGACCACAGGAGCTGGGCTTGGAGAGCACTCAGAAGCTAATCAAAACCTCTGATTTCAGTCCTGCCAGCTGGGTCACTGGGATTTTGTGAGAGTCCCAGAACCTTGCAGCAACAAGAGGACTGGGGGTAAAGCACTGCATACAAGTGGAGATGCAATGATGAGAGCTTTGGGCAGGGGGGATTCAGTACGGCTCTGAACAACTCGCTGGTAAGGCTGCAGACTCTTCCACTTCATGGTCTGGTCACTGCTTCCCTGAGGAGGATGGATGAGATAATACCCATGGGTATCATGGCAGGAAGGCATCTGGATTTGGATGTGTTGGGTTTTTTCTAAGCAAGGATTCCTAACACTGAGGAGTACCTGGATCTTGTCAGAAACTTATCTCAAATGATCTGAGGATTCCTTTGATAAATGACCAGCAGAAGTTTACTGTAATGTAGAACAATTCTCTATAGAGCAACCACCTACACAGTGAGCACCTTAAATATTTAAATCAGATGTCTTGGGCTTTACAGGGACTCCAGACAGATGAGTCTTAGATGAGAGTGTGTGCAATGCCCAACAGCCCAGGTGACAGAGGAATGGATTTGCCCCAGGGTGTTGTCATGGGTGCTGAGGGTTTCCAGCCATACTCCACTGTGGGGGTTTCTCTTATGGGTTTTTTGTAAACATAACTTTATTTTTATATTTCCTTTTGTAGGATTGATGAAATCCCATTTTTTCGCACACCAGTATTATCTGATATGGCTCCACTGCAGTTAACATTTGCTCTTTGGGACTTTTAAAATAAATATTGCATTACTTTATCCCCCAGTCCCTCAACAGATCCATCTACATTAGCACCTCCAGGCTGGTTTAACAATGTGTTTTATCTGCAAATTCCAGTTTAGTTTGAATTTGCAGCTGACACGAAGCTATATTGCTGGTGATTTCAGAAAGAGCCTTGAGCAGTTTGAATGAGAGGGAACTTGTCAAGACACAGTCTTTGTGCTCAGTGCTTTTACGGCTCTGCTCTGTGTTAACCTGCCTACACTTGGACCACGAGCCTCTTTATTTCCCATGCCCTTTCACTGTGGGATTGCTCATAATGCTAATGGATCAATAGGGCCTTTGTACCTTTCACCTTCCCCAGGTGCTCTCCTTTATTTAATTCCAGCTAAAATGTTTTAAACAAAACACAGAGATTCAGCCCACCTGTACTGCTTGTGTAGGTGCTATGAATTAGTTGGCAGGTTTTAATCCAGTAAATCCTAGTTAACACTGTCCTTGTGCAGTAAACTGATTATGATAAATAGGCATGCTGTGTCTTAGCAGACGCCTGAAATCAGATCAACCAAATGCAGTTAGACTGGCCAGGCAACTTTTTTTTTTCTTTTTTTTTCCTTTTTTTTCCTCCCTTTTAACTTCCCCAGTGGTAACACTGCCTTGGCTTTGCAGCAAGGTCTGCTTAGGATGCAGTGATGGCAATTGGCTGCCATCCACCCACCGAGGTCAGATTAGAGGAGGTTCTGGAGGAATGCTGCGAGCTCACGTGAACCCTTGGCAGCTGCAGCAGGGGCCGTGCATCCCTGGCTGGGAGGAGGCTGGGGGACAGTGGCGTGAGGTGCATGAAACTGGGAGGAGGTGGCTGCAGTGAACCCAGATCATTCCTGCCACCCCCATCAGTAATACACCCTCTGCCCCTGTGCATGAGGCAGGGGACAAGTGGGGTGCTTTGCTGTCCCTCAGCCTGGTTTGCAAGCATCAGGAAGCCTCTGCCTCCCTAGAAAGCAAAACGTCCTGGTGCACCAAGGGTCACACTCTTGGGTTTCACCACTGGCGCTGGGAATGTCCGTGTGCCACTGCCCTGCTGCACAGCAGGACGGGTCAGGACATGAAAGCTGCCCCCATGAACAGGGAGACTCAGTGGGGTTTGGAATTCCAGAGCTTGAGAGGGACCTCCAAATCCAGCAAGGAGCTTTCTGGCTTGGGGCATCCCATCCCCATTGGCTTTTACAGCTCATGAGTGTGAGAGTATTTTCCGCAGTTCCTTGGGGGTGATCCAGGACACCCCAGGCCTGTGGAGAAGGTTTCCAGTCTCCCAAGTGAGTATTTCAGCATTTCTTCTCAATACAGGCTCTGTTGAGCAGTGTGGAGAATAAAGCTCCCATTTAGGATAGTGCTGCTGCCTAAGAAGCTTTAAGGATTGTTAAAACTCTTGTCTCTCAGGAAATAGTCTGGCTTCATCTGTTGCCAATTAGAGCCATGGGGCAGCGCGGGGGCCCCGGGGTGAGTGTTTGCAGCTCACCAACCTCGCTGCCTGCCTTCAGGGCTGTGCGTGGGGGTAACACAAGAACACAGAAGGGAGGGAAGCCCCCACCGCAAGGAGAAGATGCCAAAGCCCACCAACAGCCATGGAGCAATCAGGATGCGGAGGAAGGACTGGGCATCATTCAGCTCAGCACTGGCCTGAAATAGGGCTTCCTGTGCAAACATAAATGAGGGCTGAAACATCATTCTGCTTTTTAGTTCTGTTTGCTTCAGGGGTATTAAAACAGCCTTGAAATAGGACACAGGACATTGGCTGGCCAGTGGGAGAAAGCAGACCATGTCCCTCCGGCAGTACCCTGTCTATGGGGGGTCTGCCCCCGCATGCTCTCTCTGTCAGCGCCGCGAAAAACAGGGCCCTTGGGGTAGTTTGGACAGAAATGAGACCAACTCATGATTGGATTTGGGGCTGCTGGCAGCACTGTGGTGAGAGGATGGTCGTAACCTCTCAGCATGAAAGAGCGCCGAGGACTCGACAAAGAGGAAATGTATAACAAATTCAATCTTCTGCGAGTCTCCAGGGGAAACCTCCTCTGAAGTGGTTGTAATCCTGCTCTGGATTATTGCACAGCGTGTTGCTGGCTGTGCTCCTGCTGAGGGTGAGGAGGGAGCTGGGCGGCCACGTGCTACATGGCTGGACGTGTGACTGCAGGATGGCTCTCAGAACCAGAGCTGCGTGGAAAGCAGAATATCTTCAGGTGGAGGGCAGGGTTTGGTGGAGACCCGCCACTCCATGTGCCCAGTCAACCCTGCCCAGGCACATCATGCACGCATGGAGGGGGCAGTGTGGGGTGCTCCTGCAAGCCCTGCGCTTGGCAGACCAAGAGACCCAGCTGTGGGTTTGCTTCCTCCCACTGCGAAGCAGATGGTGGGGTTCAGTTTCCAAAGCCTTTCACTCCCCAAACCCCGCAGTGTTTTCACAGTGTTGACCTAAATTAGCGTTCAGCTCTCCCAGAGTGCCTCTGAGTGCTTGGACCCAACTGCCTGGAAACCAGGTACCCCCAGGAACTTGTTGATTTTGCTTTGTTGTTCATTTAGGATGCCATGTTTGAAAGGTGACCTGTGGCTTTGTAGTTATTTCCAGCTTTTGTTGACCTACCACATTCTTTCAGCCCCAAAAGCCCATGTTTCATCTATCTCCACCTACCAGTCTCCAGGTGACAGACTTGTCCCCTGGCAGGCTGCCCCTGGCTCTGCCAAGGCAGCCCTTCCTCTGCAGCCACTTGTTTGCTCCATCATACCTGCTTTTGGGGTCAAGTCCCCAGTTTACCTTCCCTGGGTCCTATGCGGCTGGTAAGTGTTGGCTCATCTGTGGTTTTGCTCTCCTGATTTTCTTTGTTCTTTACAAAATCAGGCATGCAGAAGGCTTAGACCACCCAGGAGATGGGCAGGCTGTCCTTACTGGTCCAAGTGCTGCTGTGGAGAGCCATCAGTGCAACACAAGGGGGCCCAAACCCTCTTATTTCTGCACACTTTGTGAAGGAGAGCTCCTTGGAGGGACATGGCTTTTATGGTGCATCACACTGCCCTGTCCACTGTGCTTTACTGAGGAGAGGGGGAAAACAGGGAGAGATCCTACAGATCAGGGAAGGTACTGAGGTGTCAAAGAGGCAGATTTGCATTAAACTCTGTAGTACCTGAGCGATGGTCAAGTGGCAGCATAGTCTTGATGAGTTAGGGAAAGACAGCCTTTGCAAGACATTTCTCTGAATTCAAAGGCCCTTGGGCAGGCTGGTCACAGGCCAGCAGAAAGGGGGTCCCATGGTAGATACCTAATGCCAGACTCTGCTTTGTCTAAGGCCCATGTGTATAAGGAACATCCTCTCATACCGTGCAGCTGGTGAAGTCCACATGAGACTTCACAGGGGCTTGAATGGAAGAGGACTCAGAAAGTCCTCACAGACAGTCTGGCCTAAAGCAACATCACTTCTTACCCTTGTTTTTAGGTAAATCCATAGAAGATCAGTGGGCAGGGGAGGGAACCGACAGTGGAAAGTCACACATGCAACTGAAAAACACAAATCTCAGCAAAGCCTGATTCAGGAATTACTGAAAGGGAACATAAGGCCTACTTGGGTTTTGTTGCTGTGTTTCTCTGGCTAATTAATTGCCCTAATGAGGGTGAGGCTCTTATCAGATCCAGGAGGAAGTCCACCTCAGGGAGAGTGGGGGAGAAAATGAAGGGTAGATTAACACATAAAGAGTGGTAGTGAGAGGTTAAGTTTGCTGTTGGCCACAAGCAAGTTCAATCAGGCTATGTCCTTTCCTCCTCACTTTGATGTTGAGGGGCAAATGCTGAGAGCTGTTTGCTCACTGCAGAGTCACTGGGAGCATTACTGAAAGCCAGGGAGGGGAGCAGCGTGCATGGCTCCCTCCCACTCTCGTGGTGCTCACCGGGAATGCCACATCTGCACCGGTGATGTTACCGCATCTCTTCTCACTGGGAACAGGAGAGAAATCCTGTGAGCTGAGGGGCTGGTGGTCCCTGTTAATAAACAGGCATGAGGAATATTTCTAGGCCTGAGCTGTGAAAGCAAAACCAGTGATGCCCAGGCTGGTCCTCTGTGCATGCATGTCCCGTACGTGTCCTGTACGTGCACACAACCAGAGCCCGACCCCGTGGGTTGCTTCCCAGCAAGCAGTGAGACTCCCTGGGCAAGGGAGAGCAAGAACCAATTCTCCTTCCACCCTCAGAGATATAAAGCACAGTTATGAATGGTGACAGAAGATGCAAGCTCGTATAGCTTTTTTTTATAAAATACTATCTGACTGTCTGACTACAGATCTCCATAGTGCCAAGACATACAGCTGTGGGTGTCGAATGCTCCCAAACCTGCTGATGTTTGTTGATGCTGCAGGTGTGCTGCACCTCAGTGGGTCAGGGGCAGAAAATGTAGGTGGTGAGTGGGTGTATAATGAAACCCCTGCACCCTTGCGCTGCTGTCGGATTGCATCACACTTCAAATCAGACAAACAAATCAATGGGCCTGCTGACTAATCTCCCCTCCCCATGCCTCTGGCTGCTCAGCCCTGCCGTGGGCTTTTGGCATGGATGAGCCCTGTGGTTGGGATGGGTTTGGTAGTAGCTCAAAATGGCTTGAATGGCAAGAGGAAACCCAAAGCTGGGGACCCTTCGCCAAAGCTTTATGGCCACAGTGTTTCAAGCAGAGTGTAGCAGCAGTGAGCGACTCTCTAGAGCATGTGATGTTATAGAATAAAGCGTGGGTGGCAGGGGATGTTAACGTGCTGGCAGTAATTCCTAGCTCTGTGACAATGCACCACTGATATCACACATGCCGGGCCAGATTCAGCATTCCTCCTCTTGCCTGATACCCTGATGAAAGCAATGAGAATTGCCATCTGAGATAATGACTGCAGGATCAGGTGGATGATGACACCCTTGCTTTTCTTATCTCATTATCTCTGGCACTGCCTCTCTCTCGCTCTCTGTGCGTCTCTTTCCACTACTTGTGATGTTTCATTCTGTGTTCACAAAGTGTAAGGAGAGCCCACTGGAGAGCTCTAAAATGCATATGATCCCTGAAAGCTCCCTGAGCTTATAGGGAAAACAATCTTCCACTTTGTTTCCAGCAATTAAATTTCATCAGAAGATGCCCAAATTCATGTAATGTCTTGCTGCTGTTACCCTGGGCAAGCAATTGCTAGATGGTCTATAGTTAAGAGCAGCGAGGAAGTGGGCTGTGCAGCAGCACATGGGAAGGGGGTCCAGGGAACCTAACGCAGTAAGATGTCCTTGAGATAGCCTTTGTTTGGGGACCACCTTCGTTAACACCTTTGAGACCCCATGCTTGACAAGGCCCGGTACAGATTACATGCTGAAGAAATCTTATCAAGCATGTTTAGCCAATACAAGTGTTTGCATGATTGCTGCTGCCTCTGCTCTCATGCCTTGCTAGGGCTTCCCACTGTGTGAGCCACGGCACCCTGTGTCTCTTCAGGGTGAGCTACTCCAGTTCTTTCCCAGCGGATGGCAGAGTGAATTCATCTCTCCTCCTGCACATCAGGAAGAAATGCGGGAAGCATGACCCGTGTACGCTGTTCAACCTCCAGCCTTCCTGCAAGCTGCAGCCTTGGGAAAAGTGAAACATTTTTCCCTGCCCGGGAGGACATGTCTTTGCTGCTGACAGTCACCCTGAATTAAAGTGGGAAGGGTTGGTGTTTGCAAACAACCCCAGATATGGCCTGGGAGGCTGATACAGCTCTTTAAGTAACACTGAGCACTAGATCAGCAATTAAATCATTCTAAATTTGCTTAAGTGAAATCAAAGGTGTCTGAAGTATCAGTCACGGCCTGAATTGAAAGATGTGCTATCACAGCTGCTGTCGCTGGAGGACCCACACGGTGGTCCCCCCGGGGACGTGTCCCCCTGTGCTCAGCATGCAGCCGGAGCACGTCACAAGCTTTGCTGCTGACCGGCCAGGTGACACAGAGCACGGCAGCCCCGGGGCAGGGACCGTGGACTTCCATGCCAGGCAGACTCAGCATGTGCGTTGCCTTTCATGGGAGGCCAGATCCCAGTGCAGAGGCTGGCTGTTGAAGGGGGACAGAGGAGGCAGAGCTGTGGAGGTGTCTTGCCGCAAGCACAGGGACATGAGCGTGGCAGCTGGCCCGGGGCAGCAGGATGCACCATCCCTCTGATGGGGAGGTCAACCTGGGCACACCTGGGGTTTGCCGTGTCCATCCTATCTGCCTGCTCACGGATCTCGGAGGCACCAGGCACACAGCTGACCTGTGGGTGGGTGTTAGTCAAAGGAAAGTTACCCCCTTTATTCTGTCTGCTGCCTAAAGCTTAATTGGAAGCACAAGCATAACGCAGTTGGGTTTTCTGTTTGTGTCTAGTATGGCAGAAGGAGAGTTTCTCCTACTCAGTGGAGGAGAACTTGCTGAAGGATTTTACTTTGCATCAACCCAAATCGTTAGAAATGGAAAATTAATCCAGATTCAGTTAATAGTTTGTGCCCTGGTGATCTCTCTGCCCATGGGCAGGCAGGAGACTTGTGTACTCTCACATTTGAACGCTCTTCACACCAGATGCAAGAGAAATGAAGTTGAAGAGCGTGAGCTCCCCAGAAGGGCAAGGTGGTCCCTAATTTGGGTGGAAGCAGAGCTGTACTTCAGAGGCTGTTTTAATAGCTGCTAGTCTCGAGTGAGTGCAACCACAATGGATATAAATACTCAAATTTCTTCCCATTTTTCTGTGTTGCCCAAGGATCTGAGCCACACTCCTCATGTTCAGGCCCCAGGGCTGCAGAGCCCCAGGTGTACCTACCACAGTGGACCAAGGGGAACTGCACCGATGGGAACCCGCCATGGACAAATCCTCCATTGTTCAGACATACTGAGGCTGGAGGCATTTTTCAAGTGTATTGGGTCAGCTCTGTGTAAGCCTCATCCTTTGAGGTGACAGTGGCAATAGTGAGATGGATCCTGTTTGTGTGGTGGCTTCAGGGACCACCACTCCCACCACAAGGGTTGGGGACATCAGTGGCCCCACTGTCCCTCTGCACCGCTCGATGCAGACCCTGGCCTGGGGACCAGAAGCTGTGGGATCCCTGCCTCGAGCCCCACACACGATCACACAGGGCAGCTCTGCTCGCCCCTCACTCTCTGCAGGATGGTATCTTTTTCCTTCTCTATTTCCCTTCTGTAAGCGCTTTGATCTCTCTGTGGATTCAGAGCAAAAGCCGGGTGTTCCCGTACACCTTCTTTTCACTTGTGTTGCAATTATCAGTTGCTTTGACAACACGTTAAGAGTTTGTCTTAAAAATACTGATTTAGTTTAGGGCTGGTGCTGTGCAGGAAGATGTCCTTGTCAGCTTTTAAAGACTTATAGGTGTAAAATAGCTGCTTTCCCAGGAGAGCACTCCCGAGCTCACCCATTAAAGGATGTGCTCTCCTGCCTACTCATTTCACAGTGATAAAAGGGCCAGTCTGAACTATTACAAACACAGCTTATTTGTAGCTACAATACGCAAGTAGCTAACAGGTTTCAACCAGTGTGTCTGAACACGGGACAACCATGTGATCCCTGCGTCTTCACATCATGTATGCTGTTTCATTGTTTTTAAGGTGTGATGATCTGAACCAGTGATTCTCGAGCCAAACCCTGTAACTGCTACTTGACTAGAGCATTTTTTGATTTGAAGACATCAAGAGAGGGAAATTCCACCACTTCCTTTGGTAGTTTGTTCCAGTGGTTAATCATACTTACTACTAAAAATGTGAGTCTCCTTTCTCACATGAACTTGGTTGACTTTTCCTTCCCATCACTGCCTTTTTGTGCTGGTGTTACCCAGTGTGTGCAGTGGAAGCAGGCCAGATGACTGAGAACATTTCAAGTTCAAATTCTAGTAATCCTGCAAAATTTTCTGTAGGACTGCAACTTATTTTCTCCACGGAAGTGATGGACAAAATATTCTGCAGCAGCTGGTGAGAAATAACTCTTCTGACTTGAAAGAATTGACCTCCACACTCTCCTCCCTCTCTGCCTCCGATTCTGTCGCAATTCTTCTTCTGCAGCTAATTAAGAGGGAATCCCCCGCTGGAGGAAGAAACAGAAATAGAAAAATCCCTTTTCAGGAATAGGCACTATGTAGCTAATCAAGCTGGGATTGCATTGTTAGGAGGAACCTTTCATAAATCAGGCCCACAGCAACCCACAGCAAGAGCATCTTTTTTAGTTCTGCAGAATAAGCTGGCTGACAGCTTGCTGTACAGATGCAATCCAGTTCTTATGTGTGAGAGCAGAAGAAAATGCCTCAATATGAGTTTAATTACAGTTGTTTTTATAAATCCTTTGCGATGCACATTTCAGCTAAAACAACCTTGCAATTAATCATGTAGACAGAAGCCTTCTGTAACCAAAATCTAACATCAAATCTGTCTCTACTTCCATATCCTTTCTTGAACTCTGATCTAAAAAGAGAAGAAAAAAGTTTAAGGAGCTGAAAGAGAGAATTCCTGAATCTGGATATTTTTGCAGTGTGATAATGGGGCTGAAGTTACAAGCTGGAGCTATTAGCATTTAACAGCAAGGAAATATCAACACAATTGCTGCTTGCTGATGGGCTTCATCTCCCGCTGACCTGTGCTCACTGGAGAATTAACGGGATGGTATTTGATGTGACAGCAATGCACTCGTAAAGTCTCATAATCCCAAATGTCAGGGTCAAAACTCATGTCAATCATTCCTTTGGTTTGTCTCTAACATATCCAGCTGACATGGGTGGGATCCTGAACTTCCTGGAAGGGAGGGAGGGAGTCATTTGCAGAAAAGTGTTTAATGAGTGTCCACCACAAGACAGGATTTATTTCTGGCTGTGTGGCCACCTCCTTCTGCACTGAGCTCAGCATGTCACATCACCTCCTGCCTCCTCGGATCATGTCTGCATGGTAGCCAACGTGAGAGACACTCACTGTAACTTCTCCCAGGGTGTCCAAAATGATCCGATTTAGGCTGACAGCTACAATACACAGCAATAAATATGTATTGTAATGATCCTGTCAGTCATGACTGGACTGGAGAAATGCTTTCTACCCAAGTACTGAATTTGCAGACAAAGAATGGAAGCTGCATAAATGGGTAAAATTGCCCGCTGGGAAAAATGGTCAGTGCTAAACCCTGGCCCCAATTAAGTGCTTTGGGGTTGGGGTTTTGGGTGGGATTTTTTTTTGTTTTGGTTGTGGGAGCTTTTTTGCATCTCTGTGTGCTTGTGTCTAGATACAACAGCCTAGAGGATGTCAGGATCAACCTGCCCAAGTCATTATCTGGTGAGCCAGAAAACTGCCCCATTTATGGTTGGAGGAAGGCATTTCTCACCACAGTTTCAAGACTCCCTCCAGATCAGATGCCTGCGTGGTCCCCATCACTGTCTGCCCTGAGCTCCTCCCTCTCTGAGATGTACGAGGCGATCTGTGGCTCCATGGTCTCACCTCCCCTCAGACAATGCCACAGTTTTTCCCTTATCTTCTTAATTTCAACCCTTTTCGTCTCTTTTAACTCAGAGGTGGTGGAACAAGGTGTCCTTTTCACCCTGCAGGAAGGCAGTCAAAGAGTCTTGCTGCTGTCACTGACCAGCATGACTTGTCCTGGGAGAGACAGTCCTGTGTTTGGTCACAGGTATCTGATGGCTTTGGGCATGGGAATCCTCCTCTCTCTCTGCAAGTCCTCACCTGCATTCAGAGGGATGTTTGGATATCCCTGCTAATTCCTGTCTTGGTTATCTTGCTGCATGGCAGGAGGCAGGAGTTTCTGGACTCTTTGGAGTGCAGAAACCATTTGGAAAGAACAATGCATTGTACGTTGTCCTCTGAAACAGGCAGAGCAGTGCCAGCATCAAAGGGCTGGAGGATCACAGGTGCTTTTTCCAGACATCAGGCCTCATTTTTCCTCTTGTGCACTAGGGTGGATGTGCAATGCAGGAGGCTTTAACTTAAATGTCAAGTGAAACACAAAATGGGTATGTTCATGTCTGGCTGCAGAGTATCTGGAGCGCTTCTCTTGTTGATTTATGCCACGGGAAATGGAGAGGATCAGAGCAATAAGGCCCCCAACACCTCCCACTTCCACGCTGTCCCAGAGCACCTCCTGATGAAGGCAGGCAGCCTGGAGACCCGCTCCCCTGTGCCCACAGCTGATCACCCCATTGCCTTAAAATCCAAAGTGTTTTAGACAGGGAGAGCAGGCTTTGGCTACCTCTGGCCTCTTCCCGGTTTCCAGCTCTTTCACAGGGTAAATCGAGCCTTTGTCCTGCTCAGCATCATGAGGCCGGGCTTCCCGCAGGCAGGGACAATGCCCTCTTGTTAAGGAATAAGGCTGTAGGGAGGAGGCTGAGCCTCGCAACACCTTCCAGCACCAGTGCCTGGGACCTGATCTAAACAGTGCGAAGGTGAGCGTTAAATGAAGGAAGGATGCCTCCCTGCTGTTCCTTCTGGGGAGTGATTGCCCCCTGGTATCTGCATCATCTCCATCTTGCAGGTTTCCATTCCTGCAGCAAGAGCAGCAGAAGCAGACACATTTACCTCTCACCTGGTGGGGTTTTTTTACAATCTGTGTATTACCTTAAAATAGAGCTGCCTACGCCATGCCACGGTGGATGGCCAGCATGAAGCAAACACACCGTTCCATCTCTCTGGGCTTAAAGCTGCAGCATGGAAAGGGCAGAAAAGGTCCAAAGTGTGAGCTGGTCAAGCTGAGCCCTCTGGAAATGACAGTCTAACATGTATCAATCAGAGTAAAATCCCGCAGTGAAATGTCTTTCCCGTCCCAAACTTACTGTAGGTCTGCCCTAAGCCAGGAGGACTCTTGGCCCCTGCAAGGAGCTCTGTGCAGCTCCAAGCCACCTTGAGGAGAGGGCTTGGGCAGGTGCTGGGAAAGGGGAGCAGATACTTAACCTGCCTTTGGGAACGATGCTGGGGGATTGCCAAAATGTGCAAATAGCTCTCCTGTGGTCTCCCTGCTGCAGTGAGGATGGTTTCTCCCCTCTTTAAATGCATCAGTAGAAAATGCATGGGCAGTCTTGTCACGCTGACCTTGTGACAAGGTAGAGTCACCATATGGTGCCACCATATGGGAAATACATGCTGAGCCGTGACTCTTCAGGCCTGTCCCATCCTGCTGCTGCATTTCTGCGGCTACAGCTTTCCTCTTCCTTTGCCCTCCCACCACAAGAAGGGAGCAGATGGAGGGAACCCCTGGCAAGCTCCGTCCCTTCCACATCCCTGGCTGCTTTCCCTCCCTGCCTCTGGAGGCTTGTGTTCAGGGGCATCACACCGTGTGTCTGCTTTTCGGTGGGACACCTATATGGTCTGATGGTATTTCTGGTTAGCTAGCAGCACATGATACACGGAGGTGCTGCTGCAATCCATGTGGTATGGGTAGAGAGTGCCTGTCACTATGCATCCGTAGCTCATCGCAGTGCCAGGCACAGCCCCAGGAGCAGGCTAGCAATATCACAGATGTGTTTTATTCCCAGGAGAGCTTTAGTTGTTCTTCATGGCTAGTCAGTTCCTGGGGTTGTTAGGATAAAAAAAAGAGCAGCAGCTTCATCATCCTGCTGTCTGTAGGCTCGAGTGGTACGACAGGAACACCACAGCTGCGCAGTGACCAGTTTCTCTAGGACTGACCTTCCTTGGTGGAACAGTTTATAAAGGCAAAGCTGTTTCGTGTATCTCTAAGCCCCATGGGTTCAGGTGCCCAAGATCTTTCCAAATCAGTCAACATAAATATTTTTTCCCCTTCCTGGTAGATAAGAGATGTGCTGTAAACAACCAAAATCTGTCAGTGATTCAGCCAGTGGAATATGTGTCAGATGTCCTGATTCCCAAAGTAGCACCGCTAAGGTCTGGGTGGTGGCGTGTCCCAGCAATCAGTCTTCCCGACGGGGAAGCTGCCCCTCAAACCACACTTCCCAGAGAACTGCCTCTCAGGGGAGCTCCCAAGAGGTCCCTGGGATGCAGGAAAGGGAATGTGCATGTCTGTACCACACTCCTGGAGGAGGAGAGTGGTGGGAACGAGAGCTGAGCATCACTCATGGAGGGTCACTTCACGACCCCCTCCCAAACTAGGCTTCCAGTATCACCACGAGCAATGCTGGACAAATGTTCTGTCAAGAGACAAATTGTTTCCCAGCTCATCCCCGTTGCATTCCCACCCCTTTTTCCCTGTGAGTCAACTTCTGCCTACACAGATGCTTTCAGATCAGCCTGAATGCCCTCTTCATTGCACGCTGATGGGACGGTGAGTTTGTACTGATGAACATTTTCTTCCCCTGGATTTCTACATTTTCCTGCATGTAGGCAGACAGCAGCATGATGCTGTGTGACTGAAGTCCCTGCTCACAGCTGATGGATAATAAAGACTTGCAAAGCTCACAGCCCGAAAGGTGTGTTTTGTAAGGCCTCCAGCACACAGTCACACAGCAAACATCTGCAGTGGTGTGAAATGTGACAGCCCCATGCTGATCTTCAGCCAGGGGTTACACTCTCCACCCCAGAGCTGGAGGAAGGGATGGTGCAGGATGGTCCAGTCCCTCCAGCATGATGACCTCTAGCTCAGCTGGGACCTTTCTGCAGATAACTTAGCAAAGGAAAGCATAGCAGAACCTTCTGAGTGCAGGAGGAATGGAGCGAGCAGCAGCTTATAGGGTTAGCATTTTCCTCCTGCTCTGGAGGACTGGCTGTTACTCGCTTTATCAGGACTGTAGGATGGGACTATCTGGCAGCCATAGGCTGTAAGGTAGCCCTAGAGATCCTTCACATGAGCAGTCCCTGTCAGAAGGGGCATTCCCCAGGAGGAACTTGGGAAGGGATAGGGGAAGGGCCTAGCTTTGAAATTTTTTCCTTTTAATTAAATAAGAGAGTCTTAATAAACCTGGAAACCCCCCTTTTAAATTTAATACACCAGCCTCTTCCAGGCCCCCAAGCCCTCGGGAAGGATATTATAGGAAGTGAGATTAAATGCATTTGAAGTTGAGGGACTAGAGAGATGGGGACACAAGGCCTGTCTGCACTTGTGAAAGCCAATGCATCAACTGAAGGAGCTCATTTGAAAGGAAGCCCATATAGGAACAGGCTCTTTCTCAGAGTAGAACACCCTTTCCCAGGAACGTGAGCTAAATAAAAGACAACTTTGTCCGTACTACAAGGGCTTTCTGGGGATGCTGTTTGCAAGGTGAGAGGCAAGGCAGTTTCTGTTACAAGAGTTCCTGTGCAACAGGCTGTTTGTCGTATCAGCAGAGGAAATCAGCTATGTCACCCCACAGGCTCTTTTCTGTCAGTAGGAAACTGTGGCGAAGACTCATACTATAAGCAGCAGCATTGTATTGGGAAGAGTTTCCAATACAAAGTTGACTTAAGTCAAGGTGCTGCTCTGGTTCAGCTGTGTGTGTCTGATAATACATATACAGTATAAGTCAGGTCCTGCTGGTCTCAGATCATGCTCTCCCTACAGGACAAAGGTGAGCAAATGCATGGCAGGTATCATGCAATTTTTTAACTGTCCTGTTTTTAAATGAACAGCATTTTTGTTAGTATTTACTTCAGCTTAAATATGGCTATGTACTTTATGGGGTTAGGGTATGATACCCTCTTACTTTGCCTGTGAAATACAGGAATGGAATGTAGTCCTACTGGCACGAAACAGTTTGGTGCACAGAATGAAAGCTATAATGGGCTGAAAGTGATGGAGAAGTTCTGTTTTATCAAGATGCTCAAGTGGGCTATGCCATCAAAGGGCTACAAAGTTGAAGCCACATCCTGCCGACTTGGCTAATCCATAAAAGAGCTTTCAGTGTTTTCCCTTGGAGTAACAGCTTTAAATTTTAATAAGCTGTAGTGTACTTTCACCGGATGTCATAAGCTGATACAAAGTTTAAATGGGGTTAAGTAAGTAGGAGCCTAGGAGAAATTAACATAAAAGATGTAAATTATTTCCTCTTTTCTACAAGTTTGTTTCACTGGGTTTATTTTGGAAAAAAATATTTAATTAAAATTCTTTTTTTCTTTTCTGAATGATTCAGATGTCTGGGGAGGGAGACAACACTTGAAGGAACTGTAAAGCAACTTCAGCAGAAAGGACACTCAGTAAAAAGAAAGAAATTAATCAAGTTATTAATTCAGGTTACTTTGTCATTTAAAAGATTTTAGGATAGTTACCAAGACACAGACTTGTGTGCCTGAACGTGATCCACACAAGCCTATAAAACAAGGACTTGTAGGAAGATTCCTTGAAAGGTCATCCAGTCCACCCCTACCCCAGGGCAGGATCAACTCTGCATAAGTCTTTCCAGACAGACTTTTGTTCAGCCTATTCTTGGGGCCCTCAACAGTGGAGAACCACAGCCTGCCGCGGTGAGCAACCCCAGCACCGGCGCTCTCTGCCGCCGAGAAGCTTCCCTCCACCTACCGCAGATGTGCCTTCCTTCACTTTAAGACCATTACCCCTTGTGTTACCGCTGGTGAAAGAAGAGGTCTGGTTTATCTCCTTCCTCTTCCCAGCTCTGGATGGCATGTTTGCAGGCTGATGTCACCACAGCCTCCCCCAGCCCACCGGCTCCAGCTGCTTCCTCTTTCCCCACAGCTGCCTTCTAGATACTCTGCAGCAGACCCAAATACCATCCCAAAATACTGTTTAGGGTGATATCCAGAGGGTAGACGAAAGCCTAGATCTACTTTGTGTTTGTTTTCTCTTTGCAAAGGTGGGATAAAGAGCTGTTCAGGCATGGGATGTGCAGTGCCACGCTTGTGCTGGAGTAAAAGAGGGAGTTTGTAGTCTGCATCATGACCCACTGGTCACCCTGCCTGTGCCATGCCTGGGGACCCCGGAAAACAAGCAGGGGCTGTGGGGTGGGTGTTTTTTCTGCTACTGGAAATGCTATAGAAAACAGGGGTGTAATGGTTTTTACTGAATGTGTTTATTTTGTTTGCTTGTATCTGTGTAGCCCACGGAAATGGCTCCAAAATGTTCTGAGGTAAAAGCATGAGCTACTCCATCTTGAGCTTAAAAAGTCATTTCTGTGCCCACAAGCTGAACTCATTCTCAATGGAGTGAGCATACTAACACACACTGTGCAGTGGATTATATTGATGTGATTATACCCTCTAGGCAACAACCTGGTGCTTAAGAAATGAGTCAGTCAGAAAGACCAAGGCAGAGGGAATCAGATTCAACGATGTTAAGATTTGCTTCCAAAAGATCTGGACCAAAGTAACCGGTGTTTCTCCAAGATATGTTTGTCCTGACAGTCAATTAAACGGCACACGGAGGACTATTTTATGTCATTTGATGGCTCCCAACAGTCTAAAGAAGCAGTAACCACACACAAGGACTAAGATTCGCAGCATGGGAGGCTGGTTGGGTACCGATGGGCAGGGGTAGACAGGAGATGTGAGTGAAAACCCAGCCGGGCTGACAATGGCTGTGTTAGTGGGGGGAGATCTGCCGGTTCCTGGGAAATACATCCGGTAAAAGGGAAGAGACAGGACAAAAAGGCAAGAAATGCGTGTGGGGAAACAGCAGCAGGAAGAGGAAAGAACAAATGAGAACTGGCAAGTTGATAAAAGAACAAAAGGGCTTTGTCTCACATTAAAGGCAGCTAACTACACAAATCATTTTCCCATGTAAGCAGTTACTGCAGCTACCCCAGGGATGGTGTGTGGTTGGAAATGGGAAGATGGGTTCTTTACATTTATAACTGGCTCTGGCAAGTGCTCCATCAATATGGCTCATGATGCTCTGGGCCATGTCAGGCAAGCGGAGAAATTGAAACTTGATTGTGCATATAGCTGGAATCCCTGTTTTAAAAATTGCCTGTCCATCTGTATGCAGGAGTAAGTAATCAGCTAGTGGAACAGAAAGAACAGTGGCTTCTAAAAGGAGACGGGAGGTTTGGTTTATTCCTCTTTTACTCCTGACAGCAGCTGTTGACAGCAGCTTGCAGCAGTCAGTGGAGTCACGTAGGCATGAGTCAGGTAAAAATCAGACATAACTCTGAGATTCCCTTTCAGACTGATTTTCAGAAGTGCTGAGCGCAGGCAACTCCCATTCAAGCCAACGCACCATTTAGCTTAATTCTGTTTTACAGCAGCAGAGCTGGGAATATAAACCAGGTCTGAGAAACACTGGGGCCACAATAAATTGAAATTCGGTTGGTTCTTAATAATTTTATAGGTTGTTGCATGCATCTTTTTCTAATTATTTGGGAATAGTCACATAGGATTATGGATTTGTTATAGAATGTAGACTTGAAGTGAAAAATGTATGAACTCTTTTTTTGTTGAAAATGCCCAAGCAGTTACCAGTCTTTTTATTAGTTTCTGGGGGAAGAAAAAAGATTCCAGCTTAATATCAGATCACATCTATGGGGCCATAAAGTGAAGAGGGTGGTTGTCCTGCCACAGAATCTGTGTCTGATAGTGCTTTTCACCCTCTAGAATCAGCTTATGGCAGTGGGTTATTCTGTTGAGACAGAGAAATTCGTAACAAAGCTAACGTTCATGACTCCATCTGTTTTGTTAGACTTTGTCTCAGGAGTGACCAAGTCATGACAGTGAGGAGGTCTCAGTTGACAATCTCCTATTGCCACTACTCGGCTGTCCTTAGCCCTGAGTATAAAATTACCTGTCTTCCAGCTCTCCATTTACTGGCACAAACTTATCTCACTGCTTGTGCTGTAAGTGTTTTGACATCAGCCACTCCAGAATTAGAAACTGATGTTATGGAAAACTTAATAACATTAAAGGAATGCCAACCCATCTTCTCTGCTGCCTTGTGCTACACTTTGTTTGTCTGAGGATTTTCTCGCATTTCACAACCGACCAGAGGATGCGGGTCCAGGATTGTGCCCCAGCAAGGATATGATGCAGCTCAAGCCCCAGACGGCATTTAGGTTACTCTCTATACCACCTTCCTGACTGATCTCCTGTGCGACCCTTGATCCACCTTCCCCTGGGTTTCCTTTCCAGCTGCCAGGGCTTGCTGGCTTTCTCTCACCTTTGGTCTTGCTGAGGTTTGGGGTTAACTCTTTGGGGTGACAGGCACACTCTTAGCACTCAGCACAGGGCATACCTTGTCTCAGCTCAGGCAACTCAAGCCCTAGAAACTTGGCTGATCCTTTCTCTTTTGCTGCCCAAGAAATGGAGTTCATTTATTCACCTAAGCCCCTTTTTAAAGCTCATTTTGAGTTTTATTCTCTCCAAGAGGCAGCATGTTGTTCTTGAGCGATGCCCACTGGATGCTACCCCATGGATGCTGTGCCCTGGAAGCTTTTACCTGGGGTGGGGGTCCCTCAGGAGCTGGGGCCACCCCTCACCAGCTGCAGCAAACAAGTTTCCCTTTGCAGCACTGAGAACAGGCAGAAACAAAGAGCCCGGAGAAGGTAGGGAGGGGAGAAGGGAAGAGTGAGCTGGGTTAGGGGAAATACAGCCTGGAAGAAAAGGAAAGGACCAGCTGATCTGAAAGCCCCGATAAAAGCCCGAGACAAAGGACGAAAGAGCCTAGGAGATTATCAAGGGGAAGCGGGAGGAGGAGCAGAAAGATGCAGCAGAACCTAAGTGGGAATGATGTAAAGTACTGCAGGGAGGAGGGGAGTTTCCTACCTAAAGCAGAGAGTGGCTTAAGTTACTCAACAACCTCCATTTACAGGAATCGAGCCCCTTTCTCCCTTCTGGCTGGGAGCACCTGACAAATGAAGGAGCTGATCCAGGGAGGAAAAGTATCCATTTCCATCCCACAGCCCTGACAGCATCAGCCCCGATTGCTCATCTATTTCCAAGTACAACCGAGTCATTTTGCTGGTGGGCAGAGAATCAGGGACACTCTGCGGCCAGTACCCTGCAGTGGAGGAAGCATTAGTACTGCTGTTGTTAGCCTTGTTATTTTCTTCTAATAAAAAGGTGGTCATGACTCACTCCATTAAGAAACAAAAGCAGAGCTGTAATCTACCGAAAGGCAGTTGTTTGGATGCTCAGCATTAGGTGTGTAAAAGGAGGAAGGTCAGCTGCAGGTCAGGTCTGGTGATATACACCCTGCTGCCAGTACAGGCCAAACTTCAGGTATTCCCCAGAAAGTTTATTTTCTGGGCTGGTACGATTTGCCCCCTCTTTCAGACTAGCACTTCAGCCAGGAGGAGTGCGGGGGGAAAAACTTCTCTTTTCCACCCCTCCACATTTCACTTGGGTTTCCTGAGAGGAAATGATGCTCTGTGTGCCTGCGCTGGTCCCCTCCTTCCTCCCGGGAGGGAGGAGCACGCTAGCATCTGCCCGCAGCCCCTCTTCCCTGCCCTGTGCCACACTGGGACCAGTTCGCCAGCTGGGCTGTTACTGAGAGCCGAGCCCCCAGGGAGCCAGGCTGCTTCTCCGGGAGGAAGAAGTGGCTCCTGAAGCCGGGGGCTGGGAGGCAGGAAAGACAGGTTGTGTTCAGGCAGCGAGGAGGTTTCCTGCGTGAGCGGGAATAAAGTCACTGTACCCCTGTCTGCACCAGATTCTCCACCTAGTGAAAAATAAAGGGGAGGAATCGGCCTGCCCATGGGATGATGTGAAGGTGTTCGGCACAGCTGCAGCGATGCTTCTCATGGTGGGGATCCAGTTCTGGCAGGGACCGCAGTGGCCCACGGGGACGTCTAACGCAGCCACACGGCTCCGGCAATGCCCAGCTGCCTCCCAGGGTGGGCACAGAAGAAGGGAAGGAGCTGGCGTGACAGCAGTGGCCAGGTGAAGACAACACCCCCGCTAAGACGCTCTGTGAACATCTGCCCCTACCCACAAACTGTTTCTATTCTTGTTCTGTCTCATACCCTGACTGACTCAGAGGAGGGGAGCGAGGGGGATCAGGTTAGAAGGAGCCAGCCGGGGACTGCAGGGGGTTTGAAAGAGGAAGAGGAGGAGGTGCTTCGAAACTAGGAGTTGCTATTCTTTCAATCAGCTTGAACATTTTCCTCACACAGTCTTTCCTGCTTCTCTGTTTCAGCTGCAGGCAATTTGAGGCAGGGACGACACTTCCTGCCTGCTGTTGAGGTGAACATACTTTCGGGGCACCATCAGAATAAATGACACCCTGCTCTTAGAGAGCTCCACTGTAATCTGCCTGGGCTCTAATGAGCTTGGCTGGAGCTCATCCTTTTGCCTAACTTTTTCCAGGAATTTCCAGTTCTCTTTTTGGTCACTTTGCAAAACTTATCTACAAGGAAAGGGCAAGTGTCAAATTTCCTAACTCCTGTACGTCTTAGTGTCATGACTTCTGGACACAGGCACAGCCTGATGTCCGTGGTGTGAGTCTTGCAGGTCCTTGAGGCACAGTCTTGCAGCCTAGAAGTTTGCCACAAGGGAAGGGACATAAGACCCCCCCAAAGAGCCACACCAGCAACTTTTCTGTTGCAGGGGCCCTACCAACTCTGACCCCCCTGCTCCAGAGCACTCATTAATTCTGAAAAAATGGCACATCTTGCTTTGTATCAAGCTGTTACCCCTTGTTTCCTGCTTTGCTGCCAGGCTGTAGACCTTGGGCCAGGTAACCGCATCCCCGGGGGTGCTCCCCAGGCAGCCCACGCTCATCCCTCGGCTACCGGAGCTGCCCTGATGCAGACCGCGGCCCAGGCAGGAGCCCCAACTCTTTCCCCGAAGGGGCGGTGTCTGGGAACCGGCAGCTCCCATCCCCTGAGCAGCAGTGCCCTCGCAGGCAGGTGCAGGCAGGCCTGCCTGCGCTCAGTCTTTGTTGGGGGGTGAGGACATACACAGAGAGGGGGGAATAAGGGGAACTGAAACTCCCTTGGCAACCTGGCGTGAGAAACCTGCCCCAGCGCTGCCCGCCCGCCCTCCCCCCCGCCAGGCACGCTTCCCGGCTCTCGGCGCTGGCCGGGGAGGGGGGTGGTGATGCTGGGATGAGCCTTCAGGCCGATGACTGGAGAATTTTTGCGGCGTTTTTCAGCTTCCTCTGCCTCCGAGCCTGACTAACGCTGCCTGCGCGGCCCCCGCCCGCCGCGGCCAGGGAGGAGGGAGGGGATCCCCGCCAGGGGGCGGTGCGCCGGGAGGCGCGGGGCGGGGAATGCCCATATTTGGAAGGCGGGCGCGTCACTCCCCTTATATGGGCAGTGTCGTCAGGGCCCGGCCTCCCATTCATATAAATGCCCGGCGGCGCCGCCGGCCGGGATTCCCTGCCGGGGCTCGGCGCTGCCGCCGCTCCTCCCTCCCGTCCCCTCCCGTCCCCGCGCCAGCACCGGGGCTCCCCGGCGAGTACCCTCCTGCCCCTGTCCCCGCTCCGGCGGCGGGGCGCGCGCCAGGGCCGGCATGAAAGTCACGTCCCTCGACTGCCGGCAGCTGCGGAAGCTCCTGCGGAAGGAGCCCTCCCGCTGCCTGGTGCTGGACTGCCGGCCCTACCTGTCCTACTCGGCCTCCTGCCTCCGCGGCTCGCTCAACGTCAACCTCAACTCGGTGGTGATGCGACGGGCCCGCGGCGGGGCCGTGCCGCTCCACTTCGTGGTGCCCGACGCGGCGGCCCGGGCCCGGCTGCTGGTGGGGGCCGAGGGGGCGGCGGGGGGCGCCCGCCTGGCAGCCGTGGTGGTGCTGGACCAGGGCACGGGGCACTGGCAGAAGCTGAAGAAGGACAGCACGGCCCAGATCGTCCTCAACGCCCTGCTCTCCAGCCTGCCGGAGGCCGGGGCCAGGGTCTGCTTCCTGAAAGGTGAGGCGGGGGGGAGGGAGGGAAAGGGGGGAGCGGCGCGGATCGACCCTCAAAGCCCCCCCGGGCGGCGGCGGCCCCGCGGTGCTCCCGTCCCCTCTCGTCCGCGCCTCCCCGCCCCGCAGTTAACCTGATTATCGGCGGAGAACGGGGAAGTAACGCCGGGATTTCGTTTCTTTTCCACCTACTGGAAATAAATCCCGGATAGGCTCTGTGGGCTGAGCCCAAATGCCTTTCCGCTCACCCCCGCCGCGCGTTTAAGAGGCTGATGAAAACCAAAGAATATTAGGGGAGAAGGGCTAAAGTTGCAGATTATCAAAGGGAGAGGGGGACGAGAGAGATCAGGGCTGCGTGGAAAATAAAATCAGCCCCGCGGGTAAGAGGAGAGCCGAGGCAGCCGCTTCTCGCTCTCCGCCCGGTGATACGGGGTGGCCCGCGTTGGGCGCCCGAAACCCGGGGATCGGGGCCCGCTCCGCCACCGGGGGCGGAGAGGTTCATCGCTCCGTCGGGCACATCGAGGCTGAGAGGGGAAACCCAGAGCCGAAACTCCGGGACTTGTCGGGGGACAGAAACACCTCCTCCTCCCCCCACGTGTATTATAGCCCTTGAATTGAGGTTCTTTGTTTTCCTTCCGTGTAACCCGGGGATAATAAAACGATAAAAAGAAACAGCTGCCCGCCCTTTCTCTGCCCTCCCATCCCTGCCTCCCCTCCATTTCTCCTTGCAGCGCCTTTGTCCTTTTGCCCTCGCTGTTTTGGCAGCCCCCTTCCCTTCCCCGGGCCTCCCCTCAGAGGGGCAGTGCCCGGCCGGGGCGCTCCTGCCCGTAGCCCCGCACACCCGGCTGCCGGGGCCGCGGGGCTCCCCCGAAGTAGGAGTTCCTAAACACCCCCTCTTGCCATACCCCGAGGTCATGGGGGGGCATAAATGGAGGAGAAAACGAGGCGATGTTTCTTGAATAAACTCTGCTTCTGTGTCCTCACCAGCCAGGGTTAATTCGCTATTATTAAGCCTTTTATCACACTAGTTTTTGTCCTGATGTGCTAAATTTGTGCCTCCTATAACCAATAGTGCCCCAAGGGCATCCTCGCTGGGGTAGAGACACCTCCAGCCTGGGTATTGCCCGGTAGCAAGGGGGAGGGAGACTCCCAGGGCGGTTTGCCACCACCAGCCTGCCCTGGGGTCTGAGAGTTGCCCCAAAAGCACCAATTCTGCTGGGGCAGGGCTGCTTATGCTGGGCTAGGCTGGGCAAATTCTTGGGGACCCTGTTAAAGTAGGGTTGAAGAAACATCTCCAGGGTCATGCTGGGAAGTCTGTGGCAAAGCAGGGGCTGAATTAAGCTCTGCCGACTCTCAGCCTGCTCGTTTAGCCACAGGATTGTCCTTCCCTCCTCAAGTAGCAGCCCCACACTTTGAAGTGGTGACTCTGGCTGTGGGCAGTTTATCTGGGGTGCTGTTTTGATGTAGACTCTACTTTGTACCTTTTGTGTATTGCATAGTGTCTTATCTTGAAAGCCTGTCGATTTGAGGCTAAAAATATTCCCCCTTAGTGGATGAGAAAGTTTCCTCCTTTTTCTGCTGCTGTTCCCCTTTGCTTTGCTGGAAGGGCTCTGGGTTGCAGGATCAGGCCCATGAAGTCCACAGCTCCGTTTCAGATCTGGTGTGGCCCGAGGAGCCAGTGACTCAGTGGGCAGCGCTGCTGATTCACCAGGGCCAGTGACCCCCTGGAAGCTGTTGTGGTCTGGGGGAAGATCTCTGGGGATATAAATCACCCTGAAGCACTGGGTACTAATCACGAGAAAGTGTCCTTTGGGGGTCTGTAGCACTGACCTTGCAAATAATGGGCTGTAAAACCATCAGAAAAAAACCTCCTTTGAGAAGTTCCCCCTTATAGTCCTGTTCTCCCTAGGTGTGGGGGAGCTGGGAGGAGGTGTTGACTACTTAAGGGCTAAAGTGGTCTTGCCTTGGAAGCTGCCCTGATAAGATATGAGCAGGTTACCTTTGCCGCCCCAGGTCACCCAGTGTCCTGGGGATCTGGCCCCAGGCAGGGCCACTAGCACAGAGCAATTGCAAGTCAAATCACATGCCAGCCCCCATTCCTTCCCTCGCTTTCTGGCTTCCAGAGGTGGCATGTGTCACATCTTTTGTCTGCGTAGGTGCAGTTTCATTCTGAGCTCAGCCCCAGCATGGTGGGGAAGGGCTTGCAGAAAGATAAAATAACTGAACCTCCCTTGGTGCTGACAAGGATTCTATTATTTATTGATTAAAACCGAAGCGCAGCCCACCTCTCTGTGATGAGCAATCTAGTATTTGCAGAAATGACCTCAGGGAAGCTAGGTTGAGTGGGGAGGGGGAAGAGAGGAGATTGCTGGAGGAAGGGATGAGAAGATGACTCACTGTAAGAATGGCCTGCAAATATCCTGATCCCCAAGGCTTGTAATTAACCATTCACCAGCTGCATGCATTAGCTGCCCCAGAGACATGAGACATGCATGTCTGTTCGAACACATATGCTGACTTGGCTCAGACAGATTTCTGCGTTCATTCAAGAGTAAAAAGAACAACATGGGGTGTAAATGGGGATAATGCCTATTTATGTAAACAGAACATATTTTTCCTATATGATGGCAGTGGTTGGGGGCAGGGGGGAGATAAGGTCAACTATGCAAAAGAGGATTTAAAAGTCCACCCCATGAAGGGCAGCTGGAGATCAGAAGAGCAGAGGAGTCTGGAGAGCTGCTTGTGTGTGTTGGCTTTTCACACTGCCAGTTGTTAGGGATATCATTTTATCAACCCAGTTGTTGTGGATATCACTTTATCAACCCCCCCTCATGGTCTCCATGGTCACTTGGCTGCTTGACCCACTGCCTCACACTCCAAGCTCCGGGGCGAGCTGGCTGAATGTGGCTGGGGCCCAGGGAGTAGGAGGAAAGGTGCAGGTGCTGAGTGCCAGTTGACTGCAAAATCACCCTCCTGCCCTCCGTCATGGAAAACGGACTTTCATCGCGTTTGGGCTTTGGATTGTGCCGGCCGCTTGCAACTCGAGGACCCCACGGCAGGACTGAGTGGGCGACAGTAGCACGTCATGAATTTGAGCACACATCTGCTCAAACATTGCAGACAAATGAGACACCTGTGTTACAGGGCTGAAATGTCAGAGGTAGCTGTAGCGGGCAGCCCTGGCAGCGAGGGCGGCAGGAGCCCTGCGGCTGCTCAGATATTCAGCGCTTCCTTTGTTTCGAAATCCTTCCTTGCACCAGGGCACCGATACCGCTTATGATAGCTTATCGGGGCGAAACAGTTGCAGGTGAATGAATCACATCGGAGGGTTTGCTTTCCGAGCCTTGTTTACTTGAGGGCCACACTCTGCAGGATTATTGAATCTAGCTGTTCAAGAGCTTTCGCCATTCATTTCTGTTCTGAAAAAGCACAGGTGGCAGACATGTGGCACACCACTGACGTTTTCAGGCTGCTTCTGCTACCCGACTTATTCACATTCATTTTGGAGATCGTATACTTCTGTGCAGCATATTCCCAGCCTGGAAACAGGCAACAATTTAGCTGACAACAAACTTTGAGTAACAATGTAATAATAGGATTAATTCCTTTTCATTAGCAGTGCAATGAATGAAACGAATGCAGTACTTAACCATGCAGAATAGCTCATATGGGGCTATTCAGTTGTCAAATGCTGTCACAGGATTTCATTAAGTTTTATAGCTGTAACTTAATAGATTGGTTTCAGTGGGACTGTCTTCGTTACTTTGCTGTCTTGTGCATTGTGGTGATTAATGACACCATTGCAAGCATCCCCCTCTTGTGCTTATGTCCATTCAAAAATGCAGAAAAAATATTTCTTATGTTGTCACAGCATATAGAGTAATGACAGATTTAGAGAGGATGACGCCTGAGTACAGAAATCTGTGTCAAATGCTGGAAATAGTGCTCATATATAAAACCTGGGGGAGGGAATTTAGTCGCTGCTGTACTGGAGTTAATGGTTGCTAGACTCAACAGAATTACATTTGCTAAGAGTTTTAATCTTGATCCACCGACTTTTGGCAAGTTAATAATTGTCAGTGGTATCAAACCCATTTCCCCAGGGGAGCACTATCCCTCCTTAACCCCCTGGGGCCCATTGCTGGGTGGCACTATCCCACTGCATTGCAATTGCTGGGGCTTCATTTCTCCTCCACTTTAATTAAACCAGTTTTAGGAAGCACAAACATTGATGGTTTGGGGTTTTTTTTTTCCTTCCCTAGGGGGATATGAAACCTTTAACTCGCAATATCCTGAGTGCTGTGTGGATGGAAAACTCCTTTCCCCAGAGAGGACCGAGGCAGAGAGAAACCTCACCAGCCACTGTGAGAAGCAGAGTGCCAACCACAAACCCGCTTATGACCAGGTATGTGTCACGGCTGTGGTGGGTGACCTTCCCCTTGGGTCTTTTCCCTTCTGCCCCTAGGCTCTGTTGGAGGCTGGCAGGGTGCTGGTGGCCCTCGTGCTGTCAATAACTTGTCACAGTCCAGGTTGGCAGCCTGCGTGTCGAATAAGATGTCATGTGTGTGCTGCTGGTCAGCATCGCCTCCACCTGGTTTCAAAATTAGGCAACAGAAGGAGGAAAACCACCCTGTCTAGCCTCAAAACTGTATTTGTGACTGGTCTTTATCACACAGCCAGGCAGCATGAGCCATGAGCAGCTCATACCTCCCCAGGAGACTTAAAGCAGGCAGGGGAAAGGCTGCCAGGAGTGTAAAGTTTTTCAGCAGACGAAGGAGCACGCTTTGCCTGTGCCTCCTCTGAGACCCCAGGAGGGATCTGAGGCTGGCAGAGGGGGCCATGGCTGTAGGGCCACTTCTGAGAAGAGGCAGTGGCTCTTCAGAGCCACCCTTGGGCAGGAGGACTGGGGTTTTCCACGGGCAAAGTCATCACACCCCCGTGCCTGTCTGGCCCAGGGAATCCGTGTGCTCCAAGATGTCAGCCTGTGGTCGGGCTGCTTCCACCGGGGTGTGCGTTTCCTGGCGCTGGGGGAGCCCCTGGGTGATGTCCCTCTGCTTCCCTGGGAGCACCTCCTGCCCAAGGCTCTATCCTGCCACTCCAGGTGGCTCCTGGCTGTTCCTGGGATGTGGGACCTGCCAGGTGGGCAGCTCGGGGGGTGGAAAGCCAATTTTTCACAGCTGCGGGCTGGCAGCAGCTCTTGTGCATCATGGAAAGTTACCCGCGATCTCAAAAACCTTTGTGTCAGATGGTGGCTTTTTTCTTTTGTGGTCTAGTCACCCAGCCTTTGCTTGCGCTGAGGGAGGAGGAACTGAGATGACATCTCGGTGCAGGTGACGTGGCGAGTGCTGTGCCCCAGGGAGGTGCAGTGGGACAGGGAGCCTTGCTCCAATTTTTTTGCTTTGCTTTGCCTTTGGAGGTCTGTAAGTGAAGGGACTGAGCTAGAGCAGCCTCTTCCTCTGTCCTCCTCTTCCTCTCTGCTTGGGTCTTCCTTCCCTCTCCCTCACCTGTATTTCAGTAAAGCCTCAGAGAGAACAGCCTCACATATGAAAGCACTTCAGGTGCATCCTGAGGGGCTTTAAAGAAAGCCAGAAACATCCTGCATGCACGTAGGCTGGATCTGACTTTGTACCTCGCAGATGTGAGCAAGAAAATGAAAACCTTTTTCCTGCGTGGGCTTTGCCATCACAGTGATTCACTGGCCAGCAGCACTGGGGTCCAAAAATGCCAGCGAGGGAGGGACCAGGCACCCACGCAGACTCCCTTGCCTCTCTTGGGTATCAGGATTCAAATACCCTTGAAGAGGAATTACATGTTTCTGCTCCTTCTCTTCCAGGGCGGTCCAGTTGAAATCCTGCCTTTTCTCTACCTTGGTAGTGCCTATCACGCTTCCAAGTGCGAATTTCTCGCCAACCTGCACATCACGGCCCTGCTCAATGTCTCCAGGAAAAGCTCAGAGTCATTCAAAGACCAGTATTGCTACAAGTGGATCCCGGTGGAGGACAGTCATACAGCAGACATCAGCTCACACTTCCAGGAAGCCATCGACTTCATCGGTAGGTCCAAATTAACAGACTTCCAGATCTTCATGTATTTTAAATTTGGATCTTCCTATATTTTAAAGATCTTCATTTATTTTAACATACATATTGGCAGGAAGGACACATCATTTTCTGCATGTTCTCAGATGTCACAGCAAAAGTTTAAGCTCCCTCCCTTCCCCAGCATCTCTCCTGGCAGAGGGATTTCCCCAAGGAAGGAAGGAAGAGGGACATTCAGAGTGATGCTTGCTAGCTGATGCCTGCAAGCAGTTGGTGCTAATTGCTGTAAGGGGTCTCAAACCAGAATGCACCCAAGGACATAATTTTTGTAACAGTGATGGTGATGGGTACATCTGGGACAGGGCAGACAAACCAGCAAACACCTGTGGAAGCTCCTTAGGGACCCTTCCCCAAATTTTTGTTCACTTGCACAATGTATCAACATATGCATGAGATTCTCTGGAAATAGGCGTGTACTCAGAAATTACATGAATTTCCATTTCTTTTGTTGTATATAATAAGTGTGCCCTTGTCTTCCGGTATGCACGTTAGGTCGAATGATGCCCTGTGCATCCAGCGCTGCAATACAGACTGCTTGCCTTCTAAAACTTCAAACTAAGTCTTAGAGGGGGTTTTTTTGAGACCATATTTACAGTAACAAGAGCAAGGTTTTTGTTGTTCTCTCCAGGCTGGAAGGCCAAGGAAGAAAAATGTTTTTTCTTGACTGCCATCAGGCAGACAAGGCAAGTGAGCTGGTTAGCTTTATTCTCTTTTCAAAGCAAGCGTAGGTGTAACATTGACACAGCAGGGAGCAAAGAAGTGTGGTTGAATAACACTAAAGTCTATTGATTTTTTTGTAAAGGAAAAAACATATTCGTTCCTTGGACTTGTATGCCAGACCCTGTAACAGCCAGGTGAAGCAGAGTCAGCTTATTGCCTTGTTGTGCTGAGATATCCCAAAGCCAGAGTCTTGGAAATCCACCATCTCCACTTATGACAGAGCTCTTTCTAGTTCTTCTTTCGATTATGCTGGTGTCTCACCCTTTAATCAAAAAAATATGAGGAGGCCTTTAGAAAACTTTGGGCCATCCCCTCCCAAATCTTCCTGCGCTAGGCTGGGTAGATGAGCAGCACACCAGCCGTGCCAGGTAGTGCAAGGGAGTGGCTCCTTTCTGAGAGGCAGAGGGTGGTTTAGTGGGGTGGAGCAGCCTGAGCCTGGGTGGAGATGGTGTTGAAATCAGTGCTGTTGCTCTCCAGGAACATTTGAGAGAGAAACAGAATAAAACCCCAGTTACGGACTCGCTGGACTCATTGCTCAGCTGACTTTGAGTCCTTTGATAGTGCAGGCAGAATTGCAAAAACCTGATCTGAGAGTGCCCTATGAGTCCTTTCCCTTCCTGGGAAGGGACTTCTCACACCTTTCAGGGAAATGCTAATTCACAGCACTCTTCTGTCCCATCCCCAACCCCTTCTGATAGTTGTTGAGTCACTTGGAAGTTTCCCAGATTTTGAGTATGACTTTAGTTTTCACTTTCTCTTAAAATTGAGTGTGTGGTGTAGATGCTGGGGATGACTCAAATCCATGTCTTCCTTATTTTGTGCAGTAGTTAAATATAACCGGTTGTGGTGGCACCAGTCCCCCAGCAGACAATCGAAGACAGGCAAATGATAACTTGCTCAGCTCTGCGTTGTTTCACTGAGCACTACACTCAGTGCAGTTATCCATAAATTGGAACTTGCACATATTGCTCAAGGCAATAGAGCAGAGAACATCTATTTTTGAACTGTATTTTTGTGTGGAAAGGACTTATTTTAAACACATTCTCTTTAATCTAATAACAATCATTGTGTTGTGTGAGTAACCACAGTGGCTCCTGTTGTGTAAAATGGGTGCTTTGCATAAGCCTTTTATATCCTGACTTAAGTCCAAGCATCCTTTAACCAGGCTGTAATTAGCAACTGCCTACCAGTCCCTGTGTGCTTTGTGGTGAGGCCCCAGGGAGTGAGCTCAGACTCTCCACCCAAGGGTACCCACCAAGGGTTCAGCTCCTGGTATCGCAGTTTGCTGCTAACTGGTTCAGACTTTAAAGAAAAGTCCTGTTTTTCTAGCAAAGCAGATGAGAGGAAGGCATCCCTGCAGCTTTTGAAAGACCTGACAGTGGGAGGGCTGGCCTTGGGTCAGCACTCTGAGCCACAGGCAGAGAAATGCAGGTACAGCAAACGTAAGAATTGCCCAGATACCTGTTCTCTGTCTCAGTGCTCTGCAAAGTCAGTTGTTCCAAAAGAGGAATAGGCATGTGGGAAGGAGACAGGGAAGGACTTTCCTAAAAAACACAGAAAGAAACAAATCAGGATCCACAGATTCTGAAACCAAGTGTCATTTCCACCTCAGGCTGGATTTTGTCCCCCTTCTATTTTAATCTCCATGTTACCCTTAGTACCCAGCAGAAGAGCAAGCCTCTCCTTGCTGGTGGACTGGCTGTGTGCCATGCTCCACCTCCAGGTGCACATCACAGTGTCCTCTCTCTCCATTCCCAATGACAACTGACATCTGCAATGACTTTTTTCCCCTAGATTATGTCAGACGAACCGGGGGCAAGATCCTGGTGCACTGCGAAGCAGGGATTTCACGCTCTCCCACCATCTGCATGGCATATCTCATGAAGACAAAGAAGCTCTGCCTGGAGGAAGCCTTTGATTACATCAAGCAGCGCCGGAGCCTGATCTCACCAAACTTTGGTTTCATGGGCCAGTTGCTACAATACGAGTCTGAGATCTTGTCTTCCACTCCCAGTCCCCCCGTCGCCTCGTGCAAAAGAGAAGCTGCGTCTTTCTTTGCAGAAGAACTGACGTTAGGCAAAAACTTTGAAGGCTCATGTTTCGCCTTTCCTACCTCAGTGTTGAGTTCTGTGCCCATCCACTCTCCCGTCCACCAGCTGAAACTCAGCCCGATGACGGCATCTTCATCCTGCTGAACATCCTGGGGAGACTGGAGCTGGTGTGGTCCTCTGATCTGAACTGTGACCCTAACAAGAACATTTCATGAACGTGCAATAGAGAAACCTCATTGACTTAGTCTGAGATGGAGTGGTTGTCGTGGGTCATACTTCCCGTATGCTGTGACTGTAAGATGCAAGTGCTCTAAGTGTGGCAGATTTTCTGAACTTTTATTGTCCTTTTTTTAAAGAAAGAAAAAGTGCTTTTTTAGGTTTTTATCCTCAGAGTGTGCACCCACTACTGTATTTCCAGATTCTTGGGGAGCAATGAGAAATCTGTTTATGTTCTCAGTTCCCATCTCCTTCCCTTCTTATTTTTGAAAAGACCCTTATTTAAAGTTTCAAGCAATAAACAGCAGCAGCAGGGAAGAAAGCAAAATGAAAAGCGCCACCTTTGCAACCGCAGAAGTGGTGGGAGTGAATATTCATTCTGCTTTTTCTCTGGCTTTCCTCTTGCCCTCTCCTATGTCACATTTCAGGGAGCAAAGGGCTGGGGTGGCGGGAGGAAGCTCTTTTTCCCAGGACACTGTTGCACAACCAGGTGAAAATCCCTTCTCCTGTTCCAGCCTCTGAAGTGTCAGGTATTGACCACAGTGTAACTGGATAGCAAACCAGACCGTGGATCCATTCAGGTGTGGCATTTCCTGTACTTCTGCATTTGCCTTTGTACTGGATGTGCTTTTAACTAAAGCAGGGGATTTAACAGAAGCTACCAGGCTACCCTGCTGAGCTATTATCCTCCCATCTGTTATTTAAGAACAGCCCTAGAATACTTGAATGTCTCCACAATCCTCATCTGAGTTACTTCCCATCAGATAACACTGTAACTGCTGGATCTTACACCAAAAAAACCTGACAAGCCCAGCTCCAAGCCAACTCTTCCTCCATCCCTTCCCAAGTGTTCCTGATGTGTATTGTGTGTGTCAAGTGGTCTTGTTCAGTGTTGCGTGGCTTGCTTAGTGTGTGTGGTCACCCCTAGCCAGCCTTTGTCCATGAAAATCAGTTTCTCTCTTGCTGGCGTTGGCTTCTGTGTCTGCAGGGAGTTTGGAATGAGTGTCTCTCTTTGTCTGTTGACCTTTTTATTTTTTTTTAATATGTAATGTGTATGGGAAATGGCAATAATTTCCAGGAGATCTCGTGAATGTGAAAGAAAATCTGCAATGGTTTTTATGGAGTGTAAAAAATAATAAAGGAAAAAAAAATGCAGGAAAAGAAAGCTGTTTGTGCTTGGAGTGAGCCGCAAAAGCGCTTTGGCAGAGCTCGGTGGCAGAAGAGGTCACCTGAGAAAAATGCCATGGCCCAAAAGTGACGTAAGGAGGTAGAAGAGGAGGGTAAACATCACTGGGCTCTGCTGAAAGCTTCCAAGGTGCATCTGTATGTCGAGGAGAAGGTGAGGGGGAGGACTGTTTTAAACAGAATGACATGAGTCACGGTGGCGTCACTTCCCAGCAGCCAGGCAGGCACTTCTGTTTTGATTCATGCATGTTTTATATAAGATTTGCCATCTTGCTGAAGATGAAAATCTGAACTAGGCATGGCCCCCACTTCCTTCCCAAGCATGTGCCATGGGATGCTGCAGGCCCTGGTTCCTGGTGTGTTGCAGGCCACCCACGAGCGTCACACCAGGGACCAGGGCATGTGGGTAATGCTCATATTTTCACTTTTTTTAATGAAAAAAAATAATTTGAAGCACCAGCATCTCTGAGCCATTTCATACCCCTCTTCAGCTGGAAGTTTTTAGGCTCTTTCTGGCTCACCACTGCAGCACACTTATAATCTGCATTTTCAAGTTAATGAGTAGATGTCTGAGTTCCAAAGCATCTATGCCCTGTGGAGTTTAACCATTTGTAACTTCTTACCCCCAGGGAAGCAAGTCTGACAGATGAGAAGCTGTCATTGGAAATGAGCCTTGGATTTCTTCCCTGTGTCAGGAGGACAAGGCAGCAGCCCTGCTTGGGCTCCGGGAAACCTGAACATGGGAACCAGCAGCTGGGGAGGTGAGGCAGGTGATCGAATAAGAGCTGGTCAATTAATTTTCTGAGAGATCTGATTGCTCTGGAAACCCTTGGCCAGCTGTAGTGAAAAGACCTCTCAGCCTCCACAAGCTCCCCCAAGCAGAAAGGCTGGTAGGCTTACCAAGAGGGGCTGCATTCTGACCACAGAGACAAACAGAACAGCCAACAGCTCTCATTAAAGCAGCATAAAAACCCTTCTGGGGGAATGACCAGCTTTGTTTCTCAAGGATGAGGAAGCTGAAACCTGCAGAGCTGATGATATTTGCCATGGGAACCTGCAGAGCATGAGGCTGTGGGCTGAAGGGGTTAACAGAAGGACTGCTGGCCTTGGCAGATTTGACCACAGCAGCTGGAAGAGATCACAGGCCCAGCTGAGGAGCCAGGTATTTAGCAGAGAGGCAAGGCAGCTGCTCCGCTTTTGGAGAGGGGCTCTGATCCTGGGCTTTAGCACAGCATGTTGTTAGACAGCATTGGCAGTGGGAGATGTTGGGCTGGGATTCTGCAAGGAAGGAAGGGCCAGAGCCCTGTGAGAGCCTGAAAAGGGGTTGTCATGCCTGGGCACAGGAACCAGGAGGTTTGTGCTCCTGCCCAGGGCACCATTCTCCTCTACTTGGCTGGTCCCAACTCACGCCAGGCAGAAGGAAGCCCCAGCATCCAGGGCAGGGTGGGATGTAAATGCTGACTCCCAGAGGGATGTGGTCCCATGCTTGTGCTGGTGCCTGTTTTTCTGTTTCATTAGTAAGACCTCTGCCCTCCGCTCCTATCTTGACCAGCTTGGCAGATCCCACCTTTCTGAGGGGACATCACAGCCATTTGACCGCAGGGTTCTGGGGTGAGAGTACGTGCTCTCCTCCCTCCTTGGCCATGCTGCTCTCATGGGCAGGGAGGAGCTGGGGACCCAAGCACCAGTGTGTGAAGGTGAGTGTGACAAATCAGAATGGCACCTACCTGGGAGATGGGATGTGTGAGTTTGAACCTGCATGGGCAGGAACCCTGCTTCTCTGCTTCTAACCACCAGCACACACAACAGCTACCTCCATCCTTAGGGAAAGGAACAGCTCTGACAGTGTTTTGTGGCTTGTGCACTGAGCAAATTCACCAAATTGGGTAGGATGGAAGATTTAGGGGGCTTTTACAGCCTAGATGGGCTTGGTTTTGGGTAGCTTACTCGTAGAGATGGAAGTTCAGATCAGGCAGGTGTGTGGGTAATGTCAGAGCTGAAGGATGGGGGCTGGACTGACTGGTTCAATGTGCCTGTGTCCATCTGTCAGCTAAGCTTGGTGGAGGAGTAGGGACCTCAAAAACAAAGTTCTGATGGAATGTAGAAACGTATGTAACTGTAACAGCAAGGGGAAGGCTATAGCAGGATGCTTTCAGACATCAGAAAATGTGAGGGAGGGAAAGATGCCAGGAATGCCGTACCCTTAGGCAAAACTTTGATTAGAGCTTATCCTTTATGATACCTGAATGCAAAGAAGATGAGAGGAAATGTCACAGAAAAGGGGATTTTGCAGGTTCTGTTGCCCATGGAGGTGCTGGTTCAGGGCTGCCCTGTGATCTAAGCATCTGTCTCCATTGATGCTCCTGATGGTGTACCCTTATGTCCTGGACTCCTCGGTGTCACTCGGGAGCCATTTCAGATCCTGGTGTGGGACTGAAGAGGGCTTGTGCCATGTAGCTTTTGGTCCCTTGCTTTTAGGCTTGCAAAGAGCAGTCATCTTGCAAGCATGAGTGCTGTTGCTCAGCCCCTGTCTCTGCTTTGCACATGCTGACTTTCCTTTCTGCCTTCAAGACAAACAAAGTCTTCAGAAAACTGCCACAAAAAATACATGTCTTTACATGGTTGCAAATCAGATTGTGAAGAGATCTGGGGTGGGGGTGGATGGGTGGGTGTTGTCCTTAAGTGTCCCTATGTGTTCATTTAGTCCATATATTTGCTGGTGTGATTTGCAGCCTATGTTGGTTACAAAGGCTTCTCCTGCTTCTCTGATTAAAGGTCTTTTCAAAAGACAGAGATTACATCCTGACCAGAAAAACCCAGGTAAAATACACCTGCTCCATGGGGAGTTTATCCTGAGGTGCCCATCTCCAGTCCCTGAGCAGCACTAGGTAGGTAGTTCTTCTTAGCTTCTTGCCTTCTGGTGGCAAGCTTCTTTCTTCAGGAGACAAAGCGTGAATGAAGAAGGTATTCTGCAGGCATTGCTATCTGTACGCTAAAAACAATACTTGCCTTGCCGGGAAGTCAAAGGCCCAAATGTGACTGTAACATGGCAAAAATAAGTGAGGGTCCAGGCATGGTGAATTTGACCCTCCATCTCCACTTTTCACAGCTTCATGCTAATTGGAGAGAAGACACGCTGCCAGCTCACTCTCTGGGGAGAAAAAGGCAGGAACCAATTTGCAGAGCCACATAAATATGGAAGCAGGATTTTTTTTGGCGTGGGAGGTGTTACCAGCACCACACATTACGGTTCTTTGGCTTTATCACATCGTAGGCTTTTACCAAGACATGAGTAAGTTCACTAAATAAGGAATATGAAAACAGCTTGTGAAATAGGTTGAGTCATCAGAGAAAATCAAATGAAGTTCTGACACAGGGGCCTCAGTTGTAAAGTCCTACTTTGTTTTACCTTTGCATTATAAACTATGGGGACATTTCAATTTGTTTATTTCAGCTTCAAAATTCAAAGTACTCTGACATTTAAGTAAGGCTTACCAAATGGGTTCATTTTTCTGTTAACGGCGGTGCTGTGTCCCTATGCATCCAACCCATGAATGCTTGCAGGGAATGTAAAGGTTACCAAGAGAAATAGCTTCTGTGTATATAACTGAAATGCTCAGCACTTCTTCCAGCTTTTTCTGGCTATTAAAGAGGATTTATGGCCCCTAGGTATCCCTTTCAAGTACTAGCCTACCCCATGGAAGTCACTGGCTGTTATTTGTAGCTCCTGGGAATCCTAGCAGGACCTGTTGTGCTAGGAGCTGTACAAACAACAAACAAACCCAGAAAGCCAGTAACTCAAGACAAGAAGTGACCGTGGTAGATAGAAAGGGACACAGAAGCTCAAAGCTCCTTAGGGACAGCATTGCCCTAGGACTCTCATATTTCTGTCAGGGATTTTTTTGCATACGCTGGAATATGACCCATGCTAGGGAGACCATGGGTGGAAAGCACCTCTAGGAGACAAGCATGCATGGGATCCATGGGACCCATTAGACATGTTGTACATGAGCAGAAGTGGGAAACATCTGTAGTATAAATACTACAGCTACATGACACAGCCTCAGCCCACGCTCGCTGTGGTCACGACTAGGATTTCAAGACAGGCAGCACATAAATGTGTCTGATCTGCTGGGACTGTTAGACACTCAGAAATGACAGGCAAACTGATAAAGACCTCAAATCCCTTTGGCATAACCATTTTTCCAGATTTGGTTTTACTGAGCTAATCATGTTAGTAAAGCTACTCACATGAGCAAGAGTTCATTGGACCTTGCTTAAGTCTCCCAAGTGAAATGACGATGTAGTTTTTCATGGGCACTCTCTTTTTTTGTGTGTGTGTGTGAATAATGGTTTATTTCTGTCACACAGATACTCCATTTCTGAGATTCCATTGTAAAGCAGACAGCACTTGATAGTGAGTCATCTCTTGTTATTAAATTGCCCATACATTGCGAGCTGCCTCCAGGCCCTGATCCAAAGCCTATAGCCTTCAGTGGGGAGGACAGCTCCTGAACACAATGGGCTTCGCATCAGGCCCTGGATGAATCTTTACATTAAATCTTTATTTTAAGGAACTGTTTGTTCTAATTGGAGCTAAATTTGCCGCTGCATTGAAATGGAATATGAGGTCTACGGGACTCAAACTGGAACAACGGATATATCCTCTCTGCTCTAATGCCTCCAATCATGTTAAGTTAACTGGAAAATCAATTGACACGAATTCCAGCATGACCATTAACTGCCATCCGGCTGGGCCCTGAGGGGCCGGCCAAGATGAAGCAGATTTCTAACAGGGATGGAGCAGAACTGTGCGTGTTCATCTCCTAAAGATGCTTTCAACCTGAGGTCTCCCTAGCAATGCCAGTGTTGCCCCAAGTAATTACTGTGGCTAACAGAGAGCCCAGGGGGTCAGGGAGTCTGGGATCGATTGTGGGCTCTGCCCTTGGCTTTCCAGGGCAAGCGATGCAGTTGCTCTGCACAATCCTGCTGGCACAGTCACATTTATCAAAAGCATAAAGGAAGTGAGTGAGACCTGAACTGACCAAGCTGACCAGATGGATCCCTTGAGTATACAGAAAAGGATTGTAGTAGCAAAGCTGTGTTTTACGCAGCACAGCTCATTTCTCCTGCAGAAGATGTTTCTGCTCTGTTGGTAAAAAGCAGAGCTTTGCTGATATGGCTTTGCTCACACAAGAAGCATTTTGCTGCTAGAGTGGACCTGAATTTCTCTCTAAACGTTTATCTGTATGTCTCTGCAGGTTCATCCGTATGTCTCTGCATCCAGCCTTGCATCAGGGATAATGATATCGATCTTATTTTGAGAAAGCCATAAAGCTTTTTTCATATGTTTGCAATGCACATTAGACTCATGGACAAAGGCTTTCCTAAGCACAAAATCTCATTACTAAGATGTATTTATTGTACTGTGCTTGTGAGGCAGTATGTTCCATATTACAAGAGTTTGTTGCTTTTTTTTTCCTTTTGCTCCCAAGATATAATGTTTTACTTAGTTAAAAACAAAACCAATCGCGCAGCGCTTTCAGACAACCACCGCGGGGTAAAGCAGCCGCTCTGCCAGGAAGCAGGTGACGGGAGCCCTGGGTGGGTGGCAAGAAATCTGTGTGCTACCGAGTGCTAAAGCATTGACATGGTTCAGTTTACTAAATCCAGCTGTGAAGAGCAGCTGGTTTTCTGGCAGTCAGCATGACATACGCAGGCGGATATGCTCGAGAGAATTGATCAGGGGCCACCAGTGGGGAGAAGGGAAGGGTATGTTGTTCCCTGTGCTACTAAGTGCTAAAGTAGCTCCTGGCAGTCCTGATTACCAAACCCAGCTGCGAGAAGCTTTTCTGGACTTGAATGTGACATCTGATGGGGATATGCCTTGGCCATGCGTGTGGGGAAGAAGGGGGAAGCAGAAGGTTTCTGCATAACCATCTACTGCCGTGCTTGATGCTCTGGCTTGCGGGATCCTGGGGAAAGGTCATCGAGACAAGTGGGGAATGTCTGCAGACAGCAGGGGAAGCTGCCAAGAGCTTTCAGGCAGTGTTCCCACCTCGGTTTCTCTTCCCATTTCTTTCTCTTCAACGCCCCTCTGGGAGGTAGCTGAGCATACCAGGGGAGGCAGCAGGCACAGCGGGCCAGGGCAAGGGGAGATCATGTAGAATAAACAGCAAGATGCTTCTCTGGAGGGCTGGAAAAGATAAAAAAGATACCCATTATCTGGACTGAACTGTGAAAAGCTGCACCAGTGAAGCTTGCCAGCTTGGGTGTGATAAGAGAAGGATGTCCTGCTGCCCCTGAGCTTAGCCTAGGAAGAGCCTGAGAATTGTTGAGCCCTAAGGGGAAGAGAGGTCCGAGATAATCCCTGGGGTAATGGTTTTAGTTTCCATGATAAAGCTGAAAGTTATCGTTGCTTTCCTTTGATCTTCAAAGGACAGGAGGAAATTTCACATTTAGGAGAGGCCACCCTGTGTCAGGTGAAGTTGCTGCAGCTTGTTGGTAAAATGCTGTAAGGTCAGCAGTTCACCTGCCTTAGTGTATAAATGCCTCGCAGAAAGGAGTCTGCCTTTTCCTGGGGCTGGTTTTGGTGCCCCTGTTAGAAAATCAGATTTGTTTGTGGAATCAGAGGCTGCAGACACATGGCTCAAAGAGGGAGTAAAATCCAAGCAATGCAATTCTGATGTGATTCATCAGTTTGGATGTGTATTACTTTGTTGGATGGATGTGGTCAGTCAAAATCATGATTTTTGTTCTAATCTAATTACAAATTTACCTCAGCCACCTCCTTTCAGGGTGCCAATGATGAGAAGAGGCAGGAGGAAAGGGATTTTTCAGTATTTCAGGATGTTCTGTGGAAGTCAGATGTCCAGTCTGGCGTCTCTGTCAAATGTAATTTTGTCTGTATCAGCCACAAAGACTGAAAAAGCTGCCCTGAAATGAGGCGGTTTAGGTCACAGGCCCATGCGGGCTCTCTCTGCCCCTTGCCCTGCAGCCTGGTTCACCACGTGTGCTGAGCACAGACATTCAGAGATTTCTCTGCATCCACCCACCAATTCCCCCAGGGAGTCTTTGTGGCCCTTGGTTAGTCTGTGTCCTGGCACTGCTGGGAATGGATTGCAAAATATCCCTTTGGTCAGTGATATCATCCAACCAGCAACACCTCCGGGGCCAGGACAGGCACCGCCGCTTCCCCTCAATCCCTCATCCACTCTTTTGTAATAGCAAAATATCAGTCTTTCTGTGGATGCAGCTTCAGAGCAAGCAGCCAGTCCCGCAGATGGGATGCATATATTTATGTCTGCATGGCTCTCTTACTGCCAAGATCGCTTTTACTGCTCGCTTGAACACAAGGAGATTCTTTGGAAGTTGGCTGTTGTTAATTCACCTCCTGATCTCCCAGGCTTGCACTGCTGTCTGAGCTGGCGATCTTTCACCTGGAGTCTGGGATTAGGCAGGTCTTCAAAGATCACCTTTGTTTATCATTTATTTTGACGAGAACCAGTTGATCCTGTCCTCCCAGGGCTGTCCCCAAGCCCTCCTGGTGGATGAGCAGGTGGCCCCACTGGAATGTCATTCAGTCCCCTGAAAGCAGCCACCCCCAGCCCTGACGCCGGTGAGCTGCTGCCGACCCAGCTCTGCTCCAGGACAGCCCTCACCAAAGCCAAGGGGTGCAACAGCTCTGTGAGGTCCAGAGTCCCTAATTTGCCTCTCCTTCACACCTGACACACCCAAAACAGGTCTGGGGGAGCATCTGGGGGTCCCCTCCAGCACAGCTGACTCCATTAACAGCCCACTGCAGGGCCCTTCCCTTGTCTGGGGGTTAAAAAAAGAAAAAAGGCAGAGCAAGTTTCTTTCACAGAATTTCCAAATGCAACAAAGCTCTTTGTTGCATCAGAGCAAAGAAAAACATAGGCAGGATGTGGCCCCTCTCGCCCCATGGCAGGAGCCGTCGTGGCCCACGCCGCCTGCCGGCAGAGCTCCCGGCTCGGCCCCGCCGCAGCACCCGGGTGTGTAATTCGTTTCGTGTGTATGCAATGGCTTGCTTTATAAAATTAGCGAACCAAGGGAAATTAATTCAACCACAACCACATTTTAATCATAGAGAGGCTCGGCTGAAAGACGATGAGCGTAACAACTGCTTTCCCTTAATAAACCTGTAGTAGATTCATTCATAACAAAATACGATGTTTTTAAAAGGAACCTTTTCCTATTGTTCATTTTACACTGTTGTTTTACCCTGCCACTCTCTTCTTGACAAGCATGTTAGCTTTCTTAAAATGTTGTTGGGTGAATTGATTTATGGATGAATACTTTACACTCAACAATGATTATTTACTTTTCCACATTCAAAGGACCATAAAGATAGAGAAATTATATTTTTTTAAAAAAAAGGAAACTGCCTGACTGTTGTGGATTGTTTAAAGTGAATAGAAACAGAGTCAGAAAAGAAAAAGCAACAGACGACTCTAGTGCTTTTCATGGTCGGCAGAGCACCCACCGTGAGGAAATAACAGAAGAGTTTGGTAGGTCTCCTGGGGCCTGGCAGGACAGCTGCCCTTCCACCCCCAGCAGCTTATAAAACGCATGGCAGCTGCCTCACAGAGACGAGCTAATGATCCGCACACAGTGCCGGGCAGTGGAGGCATATGGCTACATACTGCCTGGCTGCCTCCTGGAGCTGGGCTGGCAGAAGCAATGAAGCAGCTACCACTCTGCTCTCCTCCTCTGAAAGGAGCTGTGGCCAGCACCACTGGCTTGCTCCCAAATCAGAGAAACAAGGGCTGTTATCACCACTGATTGCACGTGTGCACTTTGTATATAGGTACATAGGTGCCTTACAGCCTATTAGCCCTTACAGCATATCACCCCTGCATCCCTCCGGGCCCACTGTGGTTGCAGGCAGGGAGCAGGCGTGTCTGCTGCCTGCCTGCAACATTGGCACCAGAGACAAAAAAGAACAAGAAAAGGGTCTTTGGGTGGTGGGAATGGATGCCCACCATTGCAACACAGATATTACTGACTAATGGTGTGTAGTCAGCATTTGAACCTGTAATTACATCTACCTCTTATCAAACAGAACTTTTTAAGGGTCTTGAATGCTTGAGGTTTCCTCGTCTAAGTTTTTTGACAGCTCACTGGCAAAGATACAGGCATTTCTGCAGGCTTGGTGAGGGGTCAGACTCTTGCATTGCAAGGCACAGGTGTGCCTACAGGGCTTGAGGGCAAAAGAGCTTGGTAACTCTGCTCAAGAAAAAGATTTTCTTGATAAGGAAATCTATGTGTGGCTGGCTTGCATGCTTTTCAGAATACATGTTCTTTGTTCCTCGAAAGCCTGGTTGGTTGAGCACAGGGAGACCGGTGCTCATCTCCAAGACCGATGTTGAGAAAGGGCTAGTTTCTCTCACTTCACCTGCTAGAATCTCCACTGAATTCAAAGGTGGGAGAAAGTTGCACTGTGGCCTTGATGCATTAGGATTCAGGCTTGACATATGTAGTTTAGGAGGAGAGGTATTCTTGGTGGTTCCACAGTTACCCTGCTTGAACTTGGGCAAGATACTTTCTCACTGTCTTTGTTTCACAAGCTGAAACTAGGATATCAGAATATCTGGTTGTGTGTTCAGAGTGCCACTGAACACCCGTTTCTGCAGGGTCTAACCAAAGTGTAAACCAAAGCCGCGTTCCCGGTTTGCTCCTGAGATTCTGCCACAACACCAACACGAAGAAGGGCCCCCCGCAGTGCTCTGCCTCCTCTACAGTCTTCAAGTGATGAAGCGCAAGTGATTGATGTTGTGATGAGCCTACTGATTTCTACAGTCATTTAAAATGGCAGTAAATACCTCAGTGATTGCAGCCATTCATGAATGAAAGCAGTCTATACACATGTTGGTTCACAACTGGAAGTGGTAATAGTACACTTAAATAATACACTTAAAACGCTCCCCTCCCCCAGTATGTTTAACATGTTTTTTTCTAACAGAAATTTTAGTATTTGAGAAGAGAGAAAAAAATACTAGACTTGAAATCCCATCTATATGTTCCCATTAAGCTTCATGAAAGAAATGCCTGATATATTTCCACGCCAATAAAGCCTAGATGAATTAAAGCAGTGTTCCCACTTTCTCCTTTCTAATGCTAATGTTTAATTCTAGCGTATTTATAGAAAAACACTGCTTATAAAACAGGACCATAGAAAAAAGCTCTGCAGCACCTACTGAAGCGAGGTGAACTCCACGCGTAGCTAGTACTGATTATATGTTTGCAGGTTCTGAATAAAGTGTGCTGTTTTACTAACTGCCAGCTTTCTGCACTCCTACAGCCACAGCAGCTTGACAGAATAGATGAAGCTTTCTGCACTCCTACAGCCACAGCAGCTTGACAGAATAGATGACACACATCACCTGTGGGTTGGGTGCATATTTTCAGCATGGACTACAAAATCAAAAGAATAACAAAAAATATAATACTTACCCCACCCCTCCGCTCCCTCAAATACAAATCTCTAAAAGCTATGTGACAAAACCTGTATGCAGGGGCCTGCATTTGAAACACTCTTTGAACTAAACAATCATTTGCTACTTAATCCTTGATGAATACAGTTGCTATTTTTGTAAGCACTGGTCACACTCGTGGGAGCGTTTGCTGATGACATATTAGTGAGATACGATTTTATTCCTATGAGTAAATATAACCTGGTGTCTGTGCACATCTGTATGCACACATAAGTCATCTCCAAACTGCAGGAGTATGCTGTATATCCAAAGCCCTCAAGAGGGAATGAACACCTGGGGATAAAAAAAGATCCCAGGTCCTTATTTGTGACTGTTCATAATACAGAGGGTGATGCACTTCTTGGTACAGCTCAACAACAGTAAGCTGCTGGGGCACCAGACATGGACCAGAAGGTTATGGGATCTCAGCTTTTAGACTTGAGCCAGGGTTTTCAAGAGGACTTGGTGCATGCAGACACAATAATGTCAGTGCAGCAGTCAAGAGAAAAGGCAAAATTTTCCTCAGCTGATGGCCACCCTGGTGACTCTGAACCCCCTCTTTAGGGAAGGAAGATTAAATCCTTGCTCTGGGAGTCTATGATTAAGTGAAAATAAGTTTCTGAACTACAAAGGAAAGCTCAAAAACATGACTCAAAGCATCCTGTACCTCTAAAAGCAGACGACAAAGAGGAATGAACTGTAGAACCTGTCAATTTAAAAACATTTCTATGCCTATTACTGCCCTGAGAAACAGGGATGAGTAACACAGGGTGGCCCTTCCACCGGTAGTCTTTAGCAGGAAGAAAAGGCTGTTGGCGAGGTGATATCCCAGCTGTTTCTTGGGACAAAACTTTCGCTGATGTGTTTCAACAGAAGTTAAACTGCCTGCTGTGCGGTGCCAATGGAGTCTCAAATGCATAAAACGTTGCTGTTTTCTCCTGCCCGAGTGCTTCGGGGAGATTTGGAAAATTACAAGTTTGTCTAGAATATGTACATCTGTGCAATTTATTTACAAATATTGCAAATATTCACACAAAAGTGGATGTAAATAATTCTTTCAACTAGGCATAGGATTGGTTAAGTGTACTGTGAGGAAAAGTGGGGAATTAGACTTCCCTTTCTTTTCTAAACTCTCTTCTGCCCCTCTCAGTAAATCCCCTTGGAAGGTCCAGGCAGCTGGAACCCAAAGTACTAGCACCTGTAATTCACCTCGCCCTGGAGAAAGTGAAGAATAGATTCCATTACACAAACCAATCCCAGAAAGATATTGTGAGATTCCCCAAAATCCTAAAATGAAAGGGATTTTGAAAAGCAAGTGGAAAAAATATTTTTTCCCCAAGTCCTATTGAATTGAGCTATTTAAAAATAAATGCAGAACAGTCAGGCAGGAAATTTTCATTCTGAATTTGTTTGTGGAGCAATAATTGAATGCTTTAGTTTTTTAAGCACTGTGCGTTCTGAAGAAACAATGAACCCTTTCTTTAAAGGTGCAGGTGAAATCTGTTTACCTTTAGTAAAACCATTTCATTACATGGCAGCAGAGAAAGTAATTCATCCACCTATTATTCTAGGGGAGGTAGGAGCTAGACCATTCTGTTTAATTTTTATTAGTGTTAAGAGGATCAGTACAGGAATTCTATCGCATGTATAAAAATGTTGGCTACAGCTGCATTTTTGAAGGAGTACTGTCAAATTGAAAATTGCATTTTCTCTGAGACATCGTGCCCCTACTGTTGTCACAATAACACCTGAAATTACTGTAACTGAAAGAGATTAGAAGAAAATTAATGTTTCTCTTCTTTCATTGTGCTGATTTTGTGTTTGACAGCTCCTTCAGGGAGATGAATAGTGGCTCTCCAGGAGATAAAGGAGTGGGTACAGACTCAAGCTAATCTTTCTGTTTTCCTGAGAATATTTCGCATCATTCCCGTTAGTCAGCTCACCCTGGGCATGTATTTGGCTTCACCCAGGTGTTTCACAGCAGACGAGGAGCTGAACTCTCACAGGCACCGAGGCCTGCCAGGGCGCCTGGGCCCTGCGCTGCAGCACCTCGCACCTGGAGGCTGCTTGGCGCTGTTTGATGTGACTTCATGTTGCTTCATTGGAGGGACTGGAGTTGGCATAGTGGGAACAAAGAGCAAAACCGGAGGTAAATACGATAAAAATGGGAGAAGGGACTGGAATCCACACCTCAAGGCCCTGCACTCCCAGCCCTGTGCAGCCACTGGGGCAGGCCTGGAGCCTCTTGGCCAGATGGAATGGCTGGGCGAGGGGGCATGCTGGAGCCCAGCCACAGGCCCTAACGCTGCTAATGCCTCTTTCTTTTCCTTTTTAATGGTTTTACTTTTTAGATACTCGAATAAAAGACAGGATTTAAGATCAAGGTTTTATCTGACGTTCCCTGTGAGCACTCGTACCACCCCCCACCTCGGGTGAGGGCAGAGCGCTGCGTCCAGCCCTTTCCCCCTGGGTTAAACCTCCGCCATGTCGCGGCCCCGGCAGCGCCCCCTGCAGGCGCCGCGACCCCTCCCGCCCCGCCGCTTTCCCCCGCTCGGCTCACACTTGCCTTTGGCGCCCAACCCGCCCCTCAGGGGAGAAACCACCTCTCCTGACTCTTTGGGGGGACGCCTACTGCGGGGAGAGGCAGTGTCAGCAGCCTTCTCCGCTTCGGAGCACCTCCGGGAAGGTCAATGAGGCACTTCAGCAGCTGACACAAAGGACAGTCCCTACTGGTTCTTCCGGTGACCCTTCTCCGGCGGAGCAGGGGCGCGTTCTCTGCTCCCTACCTCCCCCTCCATCTGGTGCTGGATGGTTCGCGCCGGGACGGGACGGGGGAGGTTCCGCCGCCATTTTGTTTGCGTGAGGGGTGAGCGGGGCGCTGTGCTGGGAAGTCTGAGGAGGTTGAAGGGGCGGGAGAAGGCGGCGGCGGTGGAGACCCGGGGTCGCGCCGAGCACTCGTGCCAGGAAGAGACGGTGAGGGCGGGCAGAGTGACAACAGGAGGCACCAGGGCGGGCGCCTTCCCCATCCTTCGCAGACATGTACATCAAGCAGGTAAGCCGGCGGGGTCCAAGCCACCCGCCTTGTGCGGTGCGACCTGGGCCTGGCTGGGTCGGTTTGGTCCTGCCTGCTCTGCCCTGCCCCGCCCCGCCCCGGCGCTGGAGGGTCTTCGACCTCCGGACGAGCGGCAGAGCCATGTCCTGGCCCATAGCAAGAGGCCCGCCGGGTGGTGGCGGGTCCGAAGGCCTTTGCTTGGTTCGCCACTGTCCCGAGGGGGGAAACCGCGGCCATTGCTGAGGGGGAGCATCCTCGGGCCAGCCACGGAGCAAGTCCTCCGTGTAGGTTGCCGGGTGCCTTTCCTCCCCCGGTTCCCGTGGCTAGTTTCATTCATTGCAGGTGTGAAGTGGCGTTGGGGCGAGGCCCTCTTGGAGTCGGGACTTGTTCGCGGGCTCTGTGGGGACCCTTTGGACGGGCCAGTCCTGCTGTCCTGGCTCTCCAGGCAGCGGGTGACCCAAGGCCCGGAGGCTCATACCCATGCGGGGCTCGTACATAGACAAAGGGCTCTCCTCAGCTGTTAGGCGGCATCTTTCAGCTGTTAAAGTTGTTGGTTCTTTTCTTTTTTACTTTTTTTTTTTTTTTTAAATCTGTGCGTGGTTTCAATGGGGAAATGTGACTGTATTTGGGGTTTCAATTCAAACTGCTTTTGTCTGTCCCTTCCCCTGGGAGAAACAACAGTTACTGTTTGTATTGGGGTAATGCTTTAGGCCCCCGGGCATGGACTATTTAACCTATTATACTTTATCCTTGATAAGCAATCTACAGCTAACCCTCAGTTAAAAAGAAGGTCCTTGTATGGACCTTTTCAAAACAGTTTTTGAGATTGAGGCAATTATTAATGTCAGTTCTGTAGTATATCCCTGCAGTCGTATTGCATGGTATAGTTGAATTTTTATGGCTGTTTTCGTACCACTGCCTATACATGTTCATAAAAAGCCTACTGAGATTCTCGTTTCTCAGTGGACTCAAAATTGACCTGGCTTTCTGATACCCTAAGGGTATCTTTATTCAAAAGAATATCATGTTTGAAAGTGCATATTTTACATAGAAATAAGGTTTTCATCAACTGGCTGACTAGGGAGAGCTGCAAATACCTTTTGATTGTGTTTTAGTAAATCACTTTATTGTGCAGGTGCACACATTGCTTTAAAGTCTTTGAATAAGAATTCTTGTTCTCCAGATTTGAACTGCACAAAAGTAAACAGTAGTGAAGATGTATAGAATCAGAGTAAGAAGTCCAAATTAAGAACGGGGGAAATCAGTTACAGCTGGAAAAAAAGAAATTTTAGGTGGTCAGTAACCAATACCGTTCTAGGAGCTATAGAAGAGAGCATAACAAGGTGTGAACATGAGAATAAAATGGATGAGGGATCACTTATTTTGTGGCTTCGCAGAAATCATTCCTGCAGTTTGAAGATTAAAATTGTTTAAGTCTTTATTGCCTTGTATAGCCTTGGATTAAGAAGTTATGAGGTTGCAGAATATGTAGGATGGATGAAGTGAGAAGCCATCTAGGAAAAAACTTTGAGGGGAGGGGAAATAGTTTGCAGAGTTTGTCTGGATCATACTCTGGTGCCTGAGTATGTGGGTGGTAAAAGTTTTTTTTGTAGCAATATCCAAGAAATAATTATTGGTTGTTTTTACCTTTTTGTAGAAGCTTTCAGACTCTTATGAGATTAAAGTAGATGAATTATTCCAATCTGGATGATTTTAGAATATTATAGGCAAACTGTAAAAATACTGGAGATCAAATATTTTGTCCGTTCTTTTATTTTTTTTTTCTTGAAATCTGGTGAATTGGGAAGCAGCATTGTTTACAAAATGTTGGGGGAGGGTAATTTTAATTTATTTTTCAAAATCAGAGTGAGTGAACGTAGTTGCTGTGGCCTAGAGCTGGGGACAAGAGTTGAGTAAGACTTGCTGTTTCCATTTTGCCTTTGAAAGCCACTGGTACGGAGACAGAAAGTCTCCGTCTGGCTGATGAGGCAGACTGGTTTTTTAGAAGAGGTGGGGGTCTGTGCTTACAGCCACAGCGACTGGGTAGTCTTCGGCTAACACGTCTTAAACTTGCTTTCTGTAGTTTGGTCCATTACATTCTGAAATCCTTAGTTACTTCCAATATAGTTGCTTTGGATTTAGATCTGAATACAGCACAGGTACCTAATGAAAACTGTCTTGCCCGTGGAGAGGGAGCATAGTCGCATTTCCAAAAAAAGGTTTAGGTAGGCAAGGCATTGGAGGAAGTTATATTTGAACACAGTTCCTTTTCCAGCATAGCTGCTGTTGCTTAGATCTGATGTTTGATGGTCAAGGATTAGTAATTTTCTGCCTATCCATATTCTTAGCTTCAGATTCCAGTAAGGAAATAATTTTGCAGAGGATTTGACAAGGAGACTGTAGTGCCTGGGAAAAGAATGGCTCAGTGATTTTTTGACTAAAAGTTAGTTAATGCCTTTAAGTTTTATGTAATTTCATTTTTTATAAAGTCGAGTGTTTGATTTTCTGTCTGACATGGCATTTTCATTCAGTATTCGTGAGATGTTTTTAATCCGTTAGTACAAACAGGTGGTAAGAGGAGTTTTCTGTGCTAATCCTTGATAATGGGCTGTCACATAATGGGAGAAAGACTTAACTTGACATGAATAAATCAGGGCGGTTTCTTCTCCCAGTCTTTTGTCTAGTAAATTTTACGGACAGGATTTTTCCCCACTGTTTGTATAGTACACTACCAGAATATTACAGAACATGAATGTTGTTTTAAAGGTAATTGTTTCTTGAGTTGCTCAGGTGTACAGTTAATGTAGGATTTTGTACGGGAGGTGAAGGCTTGCTTCAGTGTTTACAGTTACTACTTCTAGGGTTTTTGCTGAAGTTTTGTGTGTGCTTCTTGGATACAAAGTATTATGCTCATCTTCTGGAATGTGGCCTGTTTTAATTCTTGAAGATGTGAGAGAAGGGATGACATGTTCAGAAAGAGAAAATGGTGATGGGATTGTAGACCTTACAAACTAAACAAAGTCTAAATAATTTCATATTCTAAACTTCAGCGGTAATAATACTGAGAAATATATTGTAAGATGTTTTGCTGTCTTCCTAACAAGTAATTCTTAGTTTATGATAGCTATAATGGTGAAACACTGGCATTATTTTCACAGTGTCTTGCTTCTGTTGGAGAACAGCTGGGCAAAGCACATAATTAAATGTCAACTGTAGTCCTTTTGTAAGCATTCTTGCTGAAAGATCTGCAAACATCAAGACTTCTCAGGTGAAGGCTGTCTTTCTGCTGTCTTGCTGAGCAGAGCAAAGCTACTGTAGTCTTTCAGCACAGCTTTAATGTTTGGAAAAGGTTGCTTAATGCTGGAATGTGCATGCTGTAAGTTGGATAAATTTTGCTGCTGTGCAGAACTGAAGCATCAGGATATTGTCACTCTGTACCTTGTATGTTACCTGACTGGGCACACCTCAAATCTCTACTGAAATGGAATAGTGGGAATTTGACATGCTGCTTCAAGGTGACTGTTTGTTGTGTAGCTCCTGAAGTTAATTGTGTAGGTTTGTATTTGTCTTAAGAAGTAAATCCACTAGAATGAAGATAGCTTGCTTTTTTTACTTTTCCCTTTAGGTTGCACAGTAAAACAAAAACGGCTGAATTGCATGTAAGATAGGTAGAGTCTGGTGTAGTTTTTGCAGTCTGCAATTGCTCTACTTGGAGAATTTGCAAATAGAATTCTTATGCTGTATGTGGATTGCATTATAAAAAATAAGTTTAAATCTGGCCCTACTAGGATAAGTCCTTGTTATATTGTGGTTTTCTTTCCTGTATGCAATACTTGATGCAAATACATCTTTTTTTGTAGTCTGGTACAGAAACATTCTTAGAACTCTCTTGTTCACTGTGCTTTGGCCTAGATAAGTATCAGCATCTCTTGTGATGTGGGGAGAAAAATCTGTCCCTAAAGTGATGCTTAGGTGAGGGGCAAGTTTTATAATGTAAGTTGCTGATCTTGAGCTGGAAGGTTGAAGTGTGTGTGGGAAATCAAGCATATTATAATTGATGTAAATATTCTGTAAAATCTTACAGTTCAAAAACTGCTTAAGAACAGAGACAACCTTGTTAAAATAACTCCCTCTTCTCATTAGGTAATCATCCAGGGCTTTCGAAGCTACAGGGACCAAACCATTGTGGACCCATTCAGCTCAAAACACAATGTCATTGGTAAGTTCTGGTACTTGTCTTTTAACACTAACTAGAGTTGCAGTGTTATTTCAGATGATGTTCACATTAGAGTCCTTTATAGTTTTTAATATTCTGCCTATGTTTGTTGAATGTATTTTCTGTTTAAGAAACTTCTTTACAGTTGTCTGTAACATATCACAAGGGGTATTCCACTTACAGCAAAGTAATGCTAACATTCAGTTTTACTGTGACAGTAGTCTGAGTCTTCAGAAATAGGGTGAGGTCTGTAAATGCCTTCATATGTGCAGATCTCTGTCAGCCAGATCCCCATTAAAAGCTGTCCTTGCAGGAACAGCAGCAGAGAATTTGTATGGGATTCTTTTTGTGTGTGTGTGCAAGTGTGATCATTCTTGATAAGCACACTACCTACTATAAACTGCTGCAGAGAAGATGATCCTCTTTCTTCCAGCTTTGGAGGAATGAATTTGTGGAATGTGGACTGTCAAAAAGTATAACATAAATTTCAAAGTGTAGTTTTATAAATAACACCTAATCTAACAGCATGTTTCTGTCCACCATTCGCATGCCTTTTCCTGGTTTTGCCCATGGATGCCTGGTACTGCGTTTTCATTTGCACTGATTTTTAGCGACTGTGCAGCAACTTTGAGACTGCTGACACAACAGAAAACAGTCAATTTTGGACATCAAAACTTAGTAGTTAGGATTTACTCTGAGACTGGAAAAGCGTGCACACGACTTGAATAGCATGTTCTGTTATGTAATGTTAATTCAGCGAGACCTCAAACTTTTTCCAGGTATTAGTATTTTTAAAAGAAAAAAAAGGAAAAGAAAAAAAAGCCCAGCTTCACTATTTTTTGCCTTTTTAAATACCTCAATAGCAATCCCAAGTAGTTTGGGGGATGAAGTGAATCTGGAGGGCATGTAGGCAGGAAGGGATGAAAAGCCTGGGATGTTCATTGCTACTGGAAGGCAAGCAGTTTCAAAATTAATACAGTAGCTGCTGATCTTAAAGATAAGACATTGAGCCTTGCTGAAACACATAGGAATAAACACTGAGATGACTCTATGTTGGCATAGTGCTGTATTCTTAAACCTTTAATTTTTAAATAGAAATAGCACTTCTTCCAGTCTTTTTAAAACAAAACATTCCTGAACTAGCAAGTGTAGTATTAAAAAGTTCAGAGTCAGCCTGAATGTACAAGTGAATTCCTTTGGTTAAATATAAAAAAACTGATGCTGGGACCAGAAGAGTTGGATTTAGGTCTACTGTTCTTATCCCATCAGGAGATCAGTATTAAAAAAAAAAAAAAGGATGGGAATAAATAGGATTGTTTTAACCATTACTCTCATTGTGGAATAGTGTTGGAGTTTGTAAGTTATTGTAATGTGTCTGAGTGGGGAAAGGACTGCTCTCTTATTCTCACACAATGACTAAGTCATTCACCTGCTAAGTTTGCCTCATCCCACTGAGATTTTATTTGGCTGTGTTATATTTGGGTTCTGTTCTTGAATATTTATACGCAACATTTAAGGTACATTGCAATGTTAACCTATGTCAACTTGAGATTATACTTTGTGATTCAATTTTCAGTAGGAAGAAATGGATCTGGGAAAAGCAACTTTTTTTATGGTAAGCACAGATTTCTTAATACAATAGCATGGGGATGTTGATGGTAACAGGCTGACAGAGTTTTGCCGGAAGTTGTTTTACCAAATGTTCTTCCTCAGTAAGGAGTGGCACATTGGTAATTACTTGGCAATGATCAAAGGCAGATCTCTGAGCTTGTTTAATAGCTACCTTCAGGTTTTTCCCTAGTATTCGGCTTCTCTTATTAAGGGCCTTCCAAGATTTTAAATGGTGAAAAAAGTATTTAGAGGAGGAAACTGATTCTAAAAGTCCACCTTGAAAGCTGCTTGGGATGTTTGCAGTTGCTTTAGACATTCTCAGTGGCTACATTCTAAGCTGGTTCCATAGCGGTATGGCACAGCTTATACAACCTTTTAACATATGGCTATGAGGGGCATTTTGTGGGGTGGGAGCATCAGTGAAGGAGCAAAGACGCTAGTCAGAGGTGTTAGTGGCCTTTGTGATGGTAGTCTTTATAAATTGTCAAGTGTTAAGTATTTTAGCAATACTTTTAACTTAGTCTGCGTGCTGTGTATTTGTAGAGGAAAGCTCATGAATCCTTAGGTGGGCAGCGTTGTTAATGCTTACGCGGTGAATTAGTAAGGTGGCGACAATGAGACTTCTTCAGAGAAATTGTAGTGTACAGCAGGCTGAGTGATGAAGATCCAGCGGATGAACGTTTTTAATGAAGAAACATTGTAAGGTATTAGCAGTGGTATGACTGTACTATGTAACAGTAAAACAGTATGTTTTGAGTTAAAGAAACTGCTGCATATCTCCCTAAAGGAAAGAATAAATCTTCTGTTTCATTACTATTTTATTACAGCAATTCAGTTTGTCCTCAGTGATGAGTTTAGTCATCTTCGCCCAGAGCAGAGACTGGCTTTGTTGCATGTAAGTGAAGGTGTACAACAACAAGACTAAAGAATAAGCTAATGCATTTGCATGTTACTGCAAAAATGGTAAACTGCTGGGCTGTGGATATTTTAAGCCAATTATTTTGAAAGCATTCTTAAACGTTTTTTGTTTGCCTTTGGCAAAAGGGAATTTATAACAAAGTAAAACATTATGTTGATAATGCACACTGGTGAATGTATATCCAAGATTTTCAGAAATAAAAATGTATGTACTGGATCTTACATAGATGCTCTTGATTTTCAAATCCTTGGAATGAAAGGGGAAGTGGGATTGTTAGGGAAAAGGAGAGATGAGTGAGCTTAAAATCCTTCTAATGTGGGAATTATGTAACTAAAATATTTCTTTTCTCAGGAAGGTACAGGTCCTCGTGTTATTTCAGCATTTGTGGAAATTATTTTTGACAATTCGGACAACAGGTTACCGGTAAGTTGAATACACTACTTCAGAAATAGATGATTATTTCTGACTCTAGTAATCTCAGTATGAGTGAAGTTTTCAGTACAGTAACTGCTTTTGAGTCAGTTCTAGTAAAAAGTACCATAAACATTCTGGATTAGTAATACATACCTACTGCAAGCAGTTGAATTTATTGGATTTTGTTTTCTTAAGATTGATAAAGAGGAAGTCTCACTTCGCAGAGTCATTGGAGCCAAGAAGGACCAATATTTCTTAGACAAGAAAATGGTGACGTAGGTACTTCTTTTCCTTAGCTGAATGAGACCAGTAGGATTTCTGTAAAATTCTCTAGTCAAACTGAACACTTGCATCTCTAGTCTGAAGTAAATCAGTTGTGTAATGCCAAGTACCAGTAGTTTGACAGCAAGGGAATTAGTCCTTATGCAATAGACAGCAGACTGAATTTACGGTTTAATCTGTTCATTAGTGTGATATTTAACTGCTTATATGGTATTTCTTTCAGGGCTTTTTTTTAAATAGAAGAGTTGCCAGACTTTAGGTTGTTTCATATCCTTCCTTGTGATATCTTTATCTGTATTTGCCTCTTTGCTTCAAGGTGCTTCTTGCTTAATCTCTTTCCAACACTATAGTATTTTGGATATTTTCCACTTTCATTCTCTCATTTACTTCTAGAATTAGCTATTACCAAATAAAGAAGCTTCTTCAAACAGAGCATGCATTGCACACAGTGATTATAGTATGTGATGTATAGTTGTGATACTTTACTGAATTTTTACGGCTGTCACTTTTACTGTAAGTGTTTTTAATAGATTCACAATAACGTTTCAGGAAAAATGATGTAATGAATCTTCTTGAAAGTGCTGGATTTTCTCGCAGTAATCCCTACTACATTGTCAAACAAGGAAAGGTAAGATTCTTTTTCACAAAGTGGAAGAAATCATTAAGAGTATTATGTTTCCTGGATGCCAAACTTAGTTCAATTATTGCAGAAGTAAACCAAAACCTAAATCCATTGTAGTTGGAAACAGTTCTGTAGTTGCTGCTTTTGCAAATATTACTGGTTTAGTAGTTTATGTCGATATTAAGAAAAATAATTTAATGTCTGTAATGTTGATACTTAGAAAAGTTTGGTTTTTCATGGTAATCTTTGCAATCATGTGCTTTTCGGTATTCTTAAAAACAAAGCAGACTTAATTCCTATGACTATTTCAGTGTAAATTCATAGATTTCTGAGCCTTAAGATGAGGCAGTAAAGTAATTGTAGAGAATTTTAAGAGGCTTAAAATACTGTCAGTGGAGGAGTGTGGAAGCACCAAAAGTGATCTCCCAGCAGGGAAAGGGCTCACAGCATGGCCTGTATTAACTGGTCTTTCAAGACCCAAGCACACTTACCAGAGCTTTCAAAGGACACCGAGATCTGGAGACAAAGGAGGGATTACTTGTCATGGCTCACTGGGTGGGACACTGTGGAGATGCTGATAACTCAGCTCCAAAAGATTAGTGAAAGGAGAATGCAGGAGAAGAGAAGCACTTGATGGCAGAAATGCTGACCCAGCGGTGCAGTCTGGGATTGTTTATCAGGATGAATTTTCCTGTATGGCTGAACATGTGTATTTGGAAGAAACAACTTCAGCTGGAAAGTCACTTGTGTTTTGTCATGGGGATTGGTGCACATGACTCAGCCAAAATACACATACTGGTTTTAATACAGTACAAATCAGAAACAGTTACCTTATTTACCTTCTTATAAAAGGATGCAAGCACTGAAATTCTACTGAAGGAAAGTGAGTTTTACATGGGGTTTAATTGTATGATTAATTTAATGTTGGGTGAGCGAGTGTTTCACGACGCGAATTATTCTAAGATTATAACCCCTACATTTTGGTGTGGTTTTATGGAGGCATTTAAACTATTTGGTTTAGCACTAGAACTTGAAAGCCCAAGCTTGAGTTTCTCTAAACATAATTTTGAGCGGGTAATGATTTCTTCAGTTTACGTAATACTAGTATCTGAAGTTTTAGCAATAACTGGTAGCATTTGAAAAACAACAAAATTCATTACAAGCAGAATACTTGCCATCCTAAAGTGAATCTTTTGCCAAAACCTCAGGCAAGCAGACACAGCAAAAAAAGTGCGATCTTTGATCTGTTGTGTTTAGTTATACATCCAGAGCAGGCTATTGAAATCATAGATCTTGAATTTTTAGATCAACCAGATGGCCACAGCTCCTGACTCTCAAAGACTGAAGTTACTAAGAGAAGTAGCTGGTACCAGAGTGTACGATGAACGTAAAGAAGAGAGTATTTCACTAATGAAAGAAACAGGTAAAAATAGTTTAAGAAGTGGATGTTTTGTACCACATTAATTCCATTAACTCTAAAGGTTTATGGCTTTTTCAGTAAGGCTAATTGCTAGATAGATCTTGTTTGTGGTATGTTAAATGATACAGAGCATGTCATATTTACTCCTTGAATTTTAAAAATCTCAAAAGGTTTAATAAGTGACTTAATGTGTGCTTTTACTAATAAAACTTTTTAGCTAGACTAATAGGGGTATTCGTACTGTTCAAAACATGAGTGATGTCAGCTGGCAATGATCCAAAAATCAGGATACATACTGCTATGCAAACTCTAAAATTTATGTAGTATAGTATAAAATTTTAAGTGTACATGCTTGTGTTGCCTTACATAACTAATATCAACAGTTCTGCTGGTAGGATGTTTCTTTGAGGAATTTCTGAACATGGGTTCTCCTTTTCATATTTTGTAACTGTTGACATAGTTAATCCCTGGAGATTCAGTAGCTTTAAAGTTGTGGGAATGTATTCCAGTGTTTAACTGCACTTCAATCTTGTCATCTTTTCTCAAGAGGGCAAGCGAGAGAAGATCAATGAGTTGTTGAAATACATCGAAGAGCGACTGCATACTCTAGAAGAGGAGAAAGAAGAGCTGGCTCAGTACCAGAAATGGGATAAAATGAGGCGGGCGTTAGAATACACCATTTATAATCAGGAGCTTAATGAAACCCGAGCTAAGCTTGATGAGGTAAAATATCTTGGCTAATGTAAATCATAACATGAGCTGTTGATTTGCTTTTTGCCAACGTCTCCTTGCATTGCTTGATAGAATCTGTCAATGTTCTTCACTAATTTAACAAATTATTTTCTTTCTGGAACTATTACTAAACCAGAATCTTACTACTTAAGCTATTGGTGATATTTCCGTACAGCTTTCTGCCAAGCGGGAGACAAGTGGAGAGAAATCCAGGCAGCTGAGAGATGCACAGCAAGATGCTAGAGATAAAATGGAGGTAAAAATACTTTTAACAAGGTCTCTCCAGAGGTGTGGTTTGCTTTCTGGGTTTTTTTTGGCAGGTGGTTTCTAAAACTGTTAAATTCTATTTTATGCTCTCATCCCGTTTGGAAACAGGAGAAGTTTTTCACACTTTAAGTGTATCTTGATCTACATAATAATAGTCTTGTGAGTTTTAATAGATACTGAAATGTGCATGCAGTGTTTAAGTTACTGCATATTTAAATTTGCATAGGAAATAGAACGACAGGTTCGAGAACTGAAGACAAAGATTTCGGCAATGAAAGAAGAGAAAGAACAACTTAGTGCTGAAAGACAGGAGCAGATTAAACAGAGGACTAAATTGGAGCTGAAGGCTAAAGACCTGCAGGATGAATTAGCTGGCAACAGTGAACAAAGGGTATGTAACAGCGGTGAAGTCATTTAAAATGTCTTTGTCACAAGGTATTATGCTTGTGTATTGAAGTTTTGGTTTTAGACTGCAGCATTTCATTATTTTCTAAGGTTTGTTGGACAGATATCTTAGGTTTTTGGGATGTTTTCAGTGTGCTTCCAGGGGATGTAAACATAGACTCCTGTGTTGTTATCCTTTATTTATCATAATACAGTTCCTGATACTACCTAACTTTAAATACTGCTTTGTTTGACTTTCAGAAAAGACTGTTAAAAGAGAGGCAAAAGCTTCTTGAGAAAATTGAGGAGAAGCAGAAAGAATTAGCAGAAACGGAGCCGAAATTCAACAGTGTAAAAGAAAAAGAAGAGAGGGGAATTGCTAGGTCTGTGCCATTCTACAATGGGGAGTCAAAGCATTTAAAAAAACCCCAAGATACTATCAGTACTATCCATATGTGCAATTCTGAGTTGTACTTGTTGCTTGAGAGTGGGGTGGTAGCTATATATACTTACAGATGGTCTGTAAAAAGCCTCCTTTATTGTTGGGGGGGAACAGTATTGGTGACATTGATATTTAAGTTTAATCACTTTGGGCTGTTGTCAAATTTGTTGTTTTGTGAAGTGCTAAAATTTTAGAGTCTGATTTGATGCTTTATGAAAATTCTTATGGTAGTTCTTAATGCTTGCTCTTAATAAATTCAAAGAGTTCTTTATAATACCATGTCTTTCCCTTCTCAAAATAGGCTTGCACAGGCTACACAGGAAAGAACAGATCTTTATGCAAAACAAGGTCGAGGAAGCCAGTTTACTTCCAAAGAAGAAAGGGATAAGTGGATAAAGAAAGAACTGAAGTCTTTAGATCAAGCCATCAATGACAAGAAGCGGCAAATTGCAGCTATACACAAGGATTTGGAGGATACAGAGGCAAACAAGGAGAAAAATTTGGAACAGTACAGTGTATGTTTTCAGCTTACTACTTGTCAGTATTTTTGAGAGAGGGGTTAAACACTTGATTTTGGACAATTAAACTTTAATGCCTATTTATAAGGAAGATGAGACTTTCTGGTTGGGTGTGGTCTCTTAAAAATGTGTTATGAAAACATCTGCAGATAGACTCTGAACTCCCTTTAGCACTGCATTTAACTTCACTCTTTATGTTGACTTTCTGGTACTTTCCCCAAAGTGTCTGGCCTGAGTTTTCAGGAAGAGACTTGCTCTTGTCTATGTTGAACATGGCCATTTCATATAGGTAACACCTTGTTATGTTTTTATAGAGGTCTGCATTGGTTGTTTTAGCTCTTTATTTTCCCTAAACAGGGCGTCTTTTAAACTGTGCTGCAAGCACTGCACCTTTGCACCACAATTGCAGCTGGTTAGAAGTTGTGTCCCTATCGATGTTAGAAGACTAATCTAAGTATTATTTGCATAACTTTTAGATTTTAATTTCTATTCAGAAACAGCTCTTACACTGCAAATACAGCAGTACAATCCAAAAATGCCACTTCTGCTAGGAGCTGCAGGAATGAAAACCCCATATCTAATGGTGGGAGAGCATCCAGTGCTAGTGCTACTACCCTGCATGTGCTGGTAGACAGTGCTCTTGGTCTTTGTGTAATACATCTACCAAAATCAAGGATCGGTCTGACAAAATCTAGGAAGGTAGTGGTACAAAGACAATGATGTTCTGCTAAAATACTGTTTGGATGGGGCTCATGTTAGCAAAGTAATGATTCTCTGAATTGGTGAATGAAAGAAATTACATTTACCCCTGACTATATTGTACTGCTCAATAGAATTCTGTAGAATTGAAGAAGTTAAATTTGAGGTGGCCTTTGATTCCTTTTATAAACATGTCTTGGTTTTCTTTTTCTCCTTAAGGAAGATTGATTTATACTTGGGCTAAGAGTTGCATAGCTTTTTGTTATTCGAAGGGGAGGGAGATGTCTTGGGTGAACGTGATGGAAAGCTTGCAAAGTTAGGTTGGAAAAACTTGGCTATGTTTTGAGAACACAGCTAGTCCTCCTGTACACAGATAATTAAAAACATCTGAGTGCTAGCCCTGAGCTGCTTTGAAAGTGGCAAATGTTAAATGAGCAAGGGGGGGGGGGCGGGGATGTCTATGTGTTGGCTTAAACAGCACATTGTTGACAGCTGCTGTGGTAAAGTACTAGTAGTGCTGGAGAGCAGGCTAATATTGTTGACTAATAGCAATATGGCATGTAATGCAAGGCTACTATGTATGTTCTTATCACAGATGTTCTTTCAGAGCATGATTACACAGTTCTGTGTATGATAGCTACTGTTTTGGTTCAGTTTCTTACTGTGACTTCGTGAGCCATTTTGCTGTAATACCCCAATGCACAGCTCAACTTAGTGCCTGCCTTGCAGTCCGCTTGATAACTTCACCTTGTTACTGCTCCCTTACAAAGATGTATTTATTCTTAGTGCTTTTGCAGATTGTTGTAAATTGGTTAAAACACCTGTAGGAATCATTTCTGAATTTTAAGTAGTAACTTAATATTGAATAAAATAAAGACTTTTCTTTTTTGACCAGAGAGCTGTAGTTCATACTATTCTTTTCTTTGTGTTAGAAACTGGACCAGGATCTTAATGAAGTGAAAGCTCGTGTTGAAGAACTGGACAGAAAATACTATGAAGTGAAAAATAAAAAGGATGAACTACAGAGCGAAAGAAAGTTAGTAATTAATTGAAATATGTCTGAATCTCACTTAATGTGAAGGACCCCAACTGTGTAGTTGTTAACATAGCATGTAGGTATGTTTTTTTTAAATACAGCCATGTATGAACTCCTGCACTTCGCCTTCCTGTTAAATTAGCAGTCTTTGAGAATAATAATGACAATTAAAAAAAAATCTTCAGACTTCATTCACACTTAAAATATTTTAATTATTTTTGTTCTGTAGTTATCTGTGGAGAGAAGAGAATGCAGAACAACAAGCTCTCGCTGCAAAGCGGGAGGATTTAGAAAAGAAACAGCAGCTTCTCAGAGCAGCAACAGGAAAGGTAAGATACCTTGTATTTGAGAAGTTCTTGTGGAAGCTTTTCTTCTCATTCTTAAAGGACAAGTCATAGTTATATCTGAAAGATATGACAGTTATTTCTTTTGGTTATGGTGTCATAACTAAAATGGACAAATTGTATTTATGAGCTATAAATATTTGAAAAATTCAGCTTTAGACCTAACTAGAAATTAGTTTTGTAAGTGCAAGGTAATTGAGGAGAGGTAAGGAGACCAGGTAAAAATGGAATACTTTGAAAATTTCTTCTGATATCTTTTTGCTTTTAAGGAGGAGAAGAAAAAAAAAAAAAGTCCTTGAATAGGGTAGACTCAAATATTTGGATATCTTCTGTTAGAGCTGTAGGTTAGTTAGCAGGGACTTAGTGAAAAAGGAGGCTACAACTTTCACAAAGTTAAAAGTAAAATGGGTATTACTTGTGCATCTTTTAATTGCAGTACAATGATGAGTTATATTTTAACAGGCCATTTTGAATGGTATAGATAGCATAAACAAAGTCTTGGAGCACTTCCGTCGAAAAGGCATAAACCAGCATGTTCTAAATGGCTATCATGGCATTGTGATGAATAACTTTGAATGTGAACCAGCTTTCTACACCTGTGTTGAAGTTACTGCAGGGAACAGGTAATTACATACTATTTAGTGTTACATAAGTTAAAGTAGCTACAGTGTTACCATTTAGTTGTTGGTGCTAGTTGCTACTGAAAGTTTTACTCTTGAGCTTGAGCTCTCATCCTTGTTTTGTCAAAGTGCCTTCTGTATAGCATGATCAAACTGCTACTCCTTTGAGAAGGAACTAAGAAGAATTCTGTCTATTTAAAAATTAATCCTAGCTGGTCTTGATCTTGTCTAAAAAAAACCCAACCTAAAACAAAACTACACAAAGACCTCAAAAAAGGGCCCCAGATCCACACTCCTGACATTGCCAGAAGGGTTGGTGGTGAGGCTGAGCTATATTGAATAAAGTGGATGTCATCTTTTGGTGTGGAGAATTCTACAGTAGGCAGTGCTGATGTTTCAATGGTAACAATCGATAAGAATTATTTCACTTAAACTAGAAAATCTCATGGGTGAGGATGGTCTCTAGACTGTCAAAACCAGCTATCTGAAAAGATGTTGAGTGTTAACGAGTCTGTAATGTATGTTCTAGAAGAAGTAAGTGCCTGCTGGGTAATCCACCACTTCCTGCAGCATCTGAAACTTCAAATTAATTTAAATTGTCTTTCTGTGTCATCAGTCCCCTGTTTCAATTCACAAGTAGCCATACAAATTCTTGTTCTGTTGAAACGCAGATAGTGCCTAAGGGCAGGAAGGAGGACAGAGGTGACGTGATCTTGCAAACTACCACATAAAAAGAAATCTTGATGCTACCACAATTTAAAATGCAGTCCCTCATCTGAAACATCTGTGTCTGCATGAACATGGGTGTCTTCTCAAAGTACTTCAGTTCTCTCTGAATCCTGTTGTGCCCCGTAGTTTGGAAAAAGCAGTAACAAACAAACTGTAGTTGAACTTGGAAAAGAAAGATCACTTATTTCAGTTTCTCTGGTGCTAGTCCCAGTCATGCACAGGGAGATATGTGGTCTCTGTTTCTGTTGATTGTGTACAGAAGCATAAGATGCAAACTCTGTAAATCCATGCAGAGGACTGACTATTGTTTACTGAAGTGGTGTGGAGGACAGAGAGTTGCAGTTGAACCGAAAAAGGCAGTGTACATAGCAATGCTGTACGCATATTGAGCTGCTCTTGTGACTGGAGGGTGGAATGTAAAATTCTTGGCTGATCCCCTTTTAATGAAAGTGAGTATCAACTTATTCTAAGGCACAGGCTTGAAGAGAAAATGCAGTGCAGCATTATATTGGTATGTTATTTAATAGTACCTGCATGCTTACTGTTCCCATAAAATATGTTAGTGATTTTAGCACAGTAA